>NW_027675808.1:0-1200000 GCF_046562875.1 Panthera onca | reverse complement strand
TTTGAAATACATCCAATGGATTGAGTGTGTAATTAAAAAACATTTTTCCCTATCAAAAAAAAAGAAGATAAAATATAAGTGAAAAGTTAAACTATACAGTAAGATATTTATAATTTATATAACCTGCAAGGGACTTGTATCTAGAGTACATTAAAAAAAACAAACAGGTAAAAGATAAATGAAAAATGCAATATGAATTTCTGGGAAAGATGGCAAAGTAGGAGGATCCTAAGCTCATTTGTCTCATGGATACCCCTCGATACACCCGTATCAGTGTAACCAACCCAGAAAACAACCTGAAGACGGTCAGAACAGACCCTCCACAGTTAATTGAAGAGAAGAGGCCACAATGAAAAGAATGGGAGGAATAATGGAGATGTGGTTAGAACCAGACCCCCAGGAAAACCAACCACAAATGTGAGGGATGCCACAAGCACGGAAAAGGGAGAGGAAGAGATCTCCTGCCAGGCACCCCAGACATGGGTGACCTGCACTGTAAAGACAAACCCCCGTAATATTTGTCTTTGAAAGACAGAGGGGCTTAACTTTTTTTTTTTTTTTTTTTTTTTTTTAACTTTTACAATCACTGGAGCTTAACACCTAGAATTTTAAAAATCACTTGGCTTGGCTCTGGGAGAGCTGGAGGGCAAGAGGAAACAGTCTCCATCCTTAAAGAGACAGCATAACAAACAGCCCTGCAGGGATACAGCATAGAAGTGGCAGTTTGAAAAGTGGCTGGGATATTGAGAAAGGAGATTTATTTACTAATCTCAGAACTTCTCCTGGAAGGGCAGGGATTTTTAGGAGACTTCTCCAAGAATAAAAGACCTGGCAGGCACCATTTCTCTCCCCTACCCCCACCCTAATCCAGATACCCAGACAGCTGCAGGAACCAGCTGGAACACTTGCCATGTAGCTTGCTAACACCGCTTCACCCACTCCTGCATTCTCCTGCAGGCTGCCCCCTCCAACCATCCCCACTGGGCAGGAGTCCATCCAAAGCAGCACTAGATGCCTCTCATCTTGTAAGCAGCAGGCAGCTCCAACACTGTCCAGGACCACTCCCAAGTGACTCTTGCCCTGGGAGAGGGAATATAATCACACACATCAGTTTGACTATATTCCCAGCTCTGGGATGGGTACAGACCTCTGACTGCCAGCTCTACCCACCAACGATGATCTCACAGCGGGCAGCAGAAAGTGAGCACCCTGAAGTTTGGTACAACCACAGTTCTGGCAAATGGGGTGAGGCCAGGCATCTGGTCTGACCCAACTCAAGCCCAAGGTGGCCCCAGACTGGCCCTTTAACATCACAGGGACCAAACCTTGTCCACAACAGGCAAAGAAGGCCATTGCAGATGACAACTGATGGCAAACATGACTCAACAATCACAGCCCTAGGGCATGCAACACCCAGAGAAGACACCTGAAATGCTAGTTTTTGGTGAACAGGGGACATTACACAACAGGACACTACAGGGCCTCTTCTTCATAAGACCACTTTTTTCAAGATCAGGGACATAGCTGACTTTCCCAATACATAGAAACAGACACAGGGAGTTAGACAAAATGAAACTGCGGCTTATGTCCCAAATGAAAGAACAGGTCAAAAGCACAGCAAAAGAGCTAAATGAAACAGAGATAAGCAATATACCCAATAGAGAATTCAAAGTAATGGTCATGAACATACTTACTGGATGTGAGAAAAGAGTAGAGGATCATAGTGAGAAATTCAACAAAGATATTAGAAAATATAAAAAAAGAACCAGAGATGAAGAACTCATTAACTAAAATTAAAAACACACTAGAGTGAATAAATAGTGGACTAGAGGAAGCAAAAGAACAGATCATTACTGAAAGAACAGTAATGGAAAGCAACTAAGCTGAAAAGGAAAGAGTAAAAGAACAATATAAAATGAGAAGAGAGAACTCAGTGACACCATCAAATGTAATAACATTAGCATTATAGGGATCCCAGAAGGAGAAGAGAGAGAAAAGCAGCCAGAAAAATTTGTTAGAAGAAATAATAGCTGAAAAATTCCCTAATGTGGAGAAGGAGACAAATCAAGATTCAGAAGACTCTGAGTCCCCAACAAAATAAACCCAAGGAAGTCTACACCAAGACACATAATAATTAAAATGGCAAAAAATAGTGGTAAAGAGAGAACTTTAAAAGCAGCAAGAGAAAAAAGTTATATGCAAGGGAAACTCCTTAAGTCTATCCGCTGATTTTTCAGAAGAAACTCTGCAGTCCAGAAGGGAGTGGTATGATATATTCAAAGTGCTGAAAGAAAAAAACCTGCAACCAAGAATACTCTATCCAGCAAGGCTATCATTCAGAATAGAAGGAGAGATAGACAAACAAAAGTAAAAGGCATTCCTCACCATTAAACCAGTCTTACAAGAAATGTTAAGAGGAATTCTTTGGAAAGGAAAGGCCATAATCAGGAGCAAGCAAATTAGGAAAGGAAAAAAATTCACGGGGGCATACAAACATAACCAAAGTGGTAGATCAATCACTTATAAAACCAGTATGGAAGCTAAAGCATAAAAGCAGTAAAATCAATTATAGCTATAGAAATCAGTCAAGGAATTCACAAAATAAAAGGAAGTAAAATATGAAATCATACATATAAAATGTGTGTGTGTGGGGGGGGGGGGTGTGAAATTTAGTGCTTTTAAAATGGGTTCAAACTTAAGCAACCAGTACCTAATATAGGCTGCTATACGCATAGGATATTATATATAAACCTGATGGCAACCACAAATAAAAAAACGTGTAATAGATATGCAAAAAACAAAAGAAAAAGATATTGAAGCATATCACTAAAGGCCATCAAACCACAACGGAAGAAAGCAAGAGAAGAAAGGAACAAAGAAGAACTACAAAAGCCCCCAAAAGCTACTAGAACCGATAAATGAAATCAGCCAAGTTACAGGGTACAAAATCAATATACAGAAATCTGTTGCATTTCTACACGTTAATAATGAAGTAGAAGAAAGAGAAATTAAGAAAACAATCCCATTTTCAATTGCACTAAAAATAATAAAATATTTAGGAGTAAATTCAACCACAGAGGTGAAAGACCCACTCATTGAAAACTATAAAATATTGATGAAAACATTTGAAGATGACATAAACAAATGGAAAGATATTCCATGCTCATGAAGTAGAAGAACAAATATTGTTAAAATGTCCATAGTATGCAAAGCAATCTACAGATTTAATGAATTCTCTATCAAAATACCAGTAACAACTATAACAAAGAGTCCTAAAATTTATACGGAACCTCAGAAACCCCAAACAGCCAAAACAATCTTGAAAAAGAAGAACAAAGCAGGTGGTATCACAATTCCAGATTTCAAGTTATACTACAAAGCGGTACAAATCAAAACAATATAGTACTGGTATAAAAGTAGACATATAGATCAATAGAAAAGGGTAGAAAGCATGTAAAGCATATTTAGGCATATAATCCACAATTATATGGTCAATCAATCTTTGACAAAAGATTATACAATGGGAAAAAAAGACAATCTCTTCAACAAATGGTGCCGGGAAAACTGGACAGCTACATATAACAGAATGAAACTGGACCACTTTACACCCCACACCAAGGTATACTAAAACGGATTAAAGACCTAAATAGGAGACTTAATACTATAAAAATCTAGAAAAGAGCACAGGCAGTAATTTCTCTGACATCGGCTGTAGCAACATTTTTTCTAGATATGTCTCCTGAGGCAAGGGGAATAAAAGCAAAAATAAACTATTGGGATGCCATCAAAATAAAAACTTCTGCATAGCAAAGGAAATAATCAACAAAATTAGAAGACAACCTATTGAATGGGAGAAGGTATTTGCAAATGATGTATCTGATAAAGAGTTAGTATCAAAATGTATAAAGAACTTACACCAAGTCAACATCAACAAAACCCCAAATAAACCAATTAAAAAATGGGCAGAAGACACAAGCAGACATTTCTCCAAAGAAGACATACAGATGACCAACAGACATGTGAAAACAAGCTCAATATCACCTATCATCAGGGATACACAAATCAAAACTACAATGAGATATCACCTCACACCGGTCAGGATAGCTAAAATCAAAAACACAAGAAACAACAAGTGTTGGTGAGGATGTGGAAAAAAAGGAACTCTCGTGCACTGTTGGTGGGAATGCAAAGTGGTGCAGCCACTGTGGAAGACATTATGGAGAGTCCTCAAAAAAACTAAAAATAGACTATCCTATGATCCAGTAATCACATTACTGGGTATTTATCCAAAGAATACAAAAACACTAATTCAGAAGGATATGTGCACCTCTATGTTTATTGCAGCATTATTTACAATAACCATACTATAGAAGCAGCCCAAGTGTCCATCAGCTGATGAATGGATAAAGAAGATGTAGTGTGTGTGTGTGTGTGTGTGTGTGTGTGTGTGTGTGTGTATGTATGTGTGTGTGTGTGTGTGTGTGTGTATATATGTACACATACACACACACATACATATATATATATACACATACATACACATACATATGTGTATATATATATATATAATGGATATATGGTATATATATATACATATACATATATATATAATGGACTATATATATAATGGAATATATATATAATGGAATATATATGTAATGGAATATATATAATGGAATATATATATAATGGAATATATATGTAATGGAATATTATTCAGCCATAAAAAGAATGAAATCTTGCCATTTGCAACAACATGGATGGAGCTAGAGACTATAATGCTAAGTGAAATAAGTCAATCAGAGAAAGCCAAATATCAAAGGATTTCACTCATATGTGGAATTTAAGAAAAAAACAAACAAAGAGAAAAAAAAAGAGTGAGAGAAACTAAGGAACAGACTCTGAAGTACAGAGAACACACCGATGGTTACCAGGAGGCAGATGGGTGGGTGGGTTGGGGGATGAGTGAAGTAGGTAATGAGGATTGAAGAGTACACTTAGCTGATGAGGACTGAGTAATGTATAGAGCTGTTGAATAATGTATAGCTGTCACTAGAATGTACACCTGAAACTAATATAACACCTTATGATAAATATACTTGAATTTAAAAAACAAATAAAAAATGTTTTAAAAATTCAGTATGTAGAACACAGACATCCAAGCAAATAGGCAACAGACATGAAAGGAGCTTTATCGTAGAGGTATCCAAATAACCAGTAAACATGGATGCTCAACATCATTAATCATTAGGGAAATCCAAAAATAACAGTGGTATACCACAGCATGCTCACCAGAATGGCTACAACGGAGAAGAGAGATAATACCAAGTATTAGCAAGGATGTAAAGCAATGGTTGATGTGTCAAATGGTACAACTGCTTTAGAAAATGGATTGACAACATCTAATCAAGTACACACAATCCCATCTAACAACAAAGAAATTTCATTTCTAGGTGGATGGCCTAGAATTGTGCACATATGTTCACCAAAAGGCATATACAAGAATATTCATAGCAATATGTTCTTCATAACTGCTCCAAACTAGAAATGTCCTGTGACGGTAGACTGGATACATATCTTGTGGTATACTGATGCAGTGGAATATCGCACGGCAATTCAGGTACAACGAGCTAGTCAGAAATCATTTTACCTACTACCGCACATTCTCTAAAGATCTCCTTGACTGTAATTTGGTAGACTGTACAATATGCAGCAATGAAAACTAACAAACTGCCGCTACATGCAACAATGTGGACAAATCTCAGAGAATAAGATGTAATACAATGTTACGTGAAAGAAGTCAGACATCATGGAACACAGATCAGATGACTGCATTTATACAAATTCCAAAAGCGGGTGAAACTAATCTGTGGTCCTAGAATACAGGATGCAGTTACCTCCAGAGAGTCCAGAGGACATGACTGTGAAGTGGTACAGTGGATCTTCTGTATTACTGATAATGTATTTCTTCATCCAGGTGATAGATAAATATGTATGTCCACTTTGTAATAATTCTTAAGCTGGACACACTATACAATGTAGTAATTACGTGTTTCATACTTCAGTAAAATATTTATCACAGGAAAAAATATAATTTAGTGTAGACTTGGGATCTCATATTTATAGTAATTTCTCACTGACCTGTAATAACTTGTACTGAATCTATCAATGTTTTTAGATCAGTCTTCCCTTTAGCTAAAAAATAAGACATAATGGAGATACAAAGCAGGTTCTTTAAAAAATTATAAAATAAGAAACCAGAAATAAGCTGAATTTCATTATTCCACATCACCATTTGGGCTCACTTGAACTGCTTAATTCTTAGTTTTATGACATTGATTCTATGTTACTTTTTAAAATTTTTTTTAATGTCTTAATTTATTTTTCTTTGAGACAGAGAGAGACAGAGTGTGAGCAGGGGAGGGGTAGAGAGAGAGAGGGAGACACAGAATCCGAAGCAGGCTCCAGGTTCTGAGCTGTCAGCACAGAGCCTGACGCAGGGCTTGAACTCACGGACTGTGAGATCATGACCTGAGCTGAAGTCGGACGCTTAACCGACTGAGCCACCCAGGTGCCCCAAGACATTGATTCTATTTTAGTAAGCTGGCCTTTGACCCTTGAACCATAAAGTCTGGCCCATGGAAAAATATGCTTTTACTCAGCTATTTTAGTCCTTATAAACAGGATAGAAAATACCATCCATGCAAGTTAATTCTCTAAAGGCCCTTGATTCTGGTAATGCTATGACTCTTAAGTATGAGTCTCTAGTGAAGAAAAGTCTATTTTCATCTCTGGTTTACTGCTAATATACTCTGATTCTCCCTGTTGCTCAGAATTGCTGCAAATGATTACAATGTACAATGTATTAGAAGTAAGTATTAGTGGCCCGACCAAAGGCAGTTTTTGTTTTCCTTAGGAATCATTCACTTTTTCGCTCATTTACTCTATCATCTCTCACTCAACATTTATAGGGTGCTTACTTATAGGCCAGACACTCTGCTAGGTACTAGATACAGAATACCCTTTTCTATTCTAAGGTCACATTAAAGTGACAAGACAGGCAAAGAAGCATACATTTACACAATGTGGCAATTATAATGAAAAATGTATGCAGTTATTGTGGAAACACAGAGAAGAGACATCTAATGGAGCCTGGGTATTTAAAGAACTTACTAGAAAAAGTGCCCTCAACTCTAATAAGCAATGGTGAGGAGTAGGTCAAACAAAGGGGAAGGGGAAACTCTCTGAATAGCGGGGAAAGTATAAGCAAAACAAAGATGCGACAAAAAGCATGATATATGTATGCTTGGAATAAAAGTTCAATGTTAGTGAGGGTAAAATACTAGATTGGACAGATAAGGCCAACCCAGATAATGAAAGAACTTGTTTGCCATAAAAAGGACTTGAGACATTCCCAAGTACCAAACTGAAAGCCATTAAAGGATTTTAAATTGGTGCAGAATGTCATCAGATTTGCATCTTATATGGATCACTCTAATGTCTAATATTTTGTGGAAGCCCTTGTAGTAGCTGAAGTCAGGAATGAAAGGACCTAAAATAGGGCAGTGGTAGCAGGGAGTGAGAGAAACTGATGGATTTACATATGGGATTTTTTCCAATGGTTTATTATGAAAATTTGTCAACATATAGCAAAGTTGAAGGAACTGTGCAATAAACACCCATATGCCCACCATCTGATTCTACTATTTAACATTTTACTATACTTGGCTTGTCACATATCCATCCATCTACCCATCTGTGTGCAGCAATTTTTAAATTTAGGTTTATATAAAGGTAAAACTTACAAAATTAGGTGGCAGATAATCCAGATCGTGGTTGACAGGAATTGGGGGAATCAAAAATGAATTCCATATATCTAGCTTAGGTGAATAGATGGATAGGGAGAGCACAAATGAGATTGAGAATACAGGACTAGGAGACTGGACAGGAAAATACTGAATTCAGTTCTAAATTCTAAATTCAGTTCAGTTGAGAAAAAGAAGCGTCCCACGGAATATCCAAGTAGAAATGTGTAGCAGGCATTTGGATACACCAGTTTGAAGCTGTATAGAAACACAGATTTACAGTCATAAGCATGTAGATGATAGGTTGAACAAAAGACAGTGATGAGATTACCCAGGTAGAGTATGCAAAATGAAAATCAAAAAATGAGAAGATCCAGGTTAGGAGGAAAAAAACACAGAAGCCAAAGGAGAATAATTTCAAGAAGGTGAGAATTATCACCGATACAAAAGACAGTAGAAAGCTCCAATAAAAAGTCAATAATGTCTAATGCAACTAGCAAATGGCAGGTTACTGGTGCCCAGAGAGAACTTTCAGTAGTATTATGGGGCTGTGTCAGAAGAGAGGAATGATGGGGAATGTGAGAAGGGTACACAGTGGGCTTGCATTTATTTCCTTTTCCGTCGTTTAACTGTGCTTCCTCAACATTCCCAGATGTGAAAGATGGTCTTGGAATCAGTCTAGTCAAGTGCTTTGTATTCTATATACATTCAGAAAATGGAAGACAGGATTAGTTCTTGTTCTAGAACTACATTTTTCCCTAAGATTTTACATCACAAAATTAATCTGGTTTCAGAATAACTCTTACATAGACCCTCGAGACCAAATTTTCCTGAAAGACTTTTTATATCTAAAATGAGTCACCATAAAGTGGAAGTTTTCTTTTCATCTCTCCAGAATCTTCTTTGGTGAGTTCAAAGCCCATGTTCCCTAGTATCTTGTCCAGGTCTCTGACAGCTACTGTCTCTCCTTAGGGAAAGAGAAAAAAATATGAAAATGCCTACTAATGCTGAAATGTTCCATATATTTTACCCATTCATTATAGACTTGGCAGAAATATGCAAGATCCATGGAACATGTTTCAGTTTAAGGCAGAGCTTCAATATGGTTAGAATTAAGCTCACTTCTCTTAAACCTTTTTGGAAAAATAACCATATACCCCATAAACTTCTAAAGGAACAGAATTACTTTCCAGTGTATAATTTTTATGATAGAAACAGGCAGGGGGCGCCTGGGTGGCTCCGTCAGTTGTGTCCGACTTCAGCTCAGGTCATGATCCCACAGTTCCTGGGTTCAAGCCCCACATCTAGTTCTGTGCTGATGGCTCAGAGCCTGGAGCCTGCTTCAGATTCTGTCTGTCTGTATGTCTCTCTCTCTCTCTCTCTCTCTCTCTCTCTCTGTCCCTCCCCCACTCATGCTCTGTCTCTGTCTCTCAAAAGAAACTAAATGTTAAAAATTTTTAAGAAAAATAAATAGGCAGTTCCAGTGAAATGAGAAAATCACCATGGTTGGAGTAAGAACACAAGGGTTGAATATTGTTCTCTACTATATATTATCTACTGGAACTTAGGTAAATAACCTAACTTTGAGTCCTAGTTTTCTGTTGTATGAAACAAAGATGAGACTATCTCTCAGAGCTTCTGTGAAGATAAAATAACACTTATGAAAAGATCTAGAACTCTGTCAGGTATGTAGCAGACGTTTGATACGTTTTGTTTTAATTTTTTTTTTTTTACATATATTTATTTTTTAGAGACAGAGCGAGACAGAGCAAAGTGGGGGAGGGGCAGAGAGCGAAGGAGACACAGAATCTGAAGCAGGCAAGCATTCAGCACAGAGCCCAACGTGGGGCTCGAACCCACGAACAGGGAGATCATGACCTGAGCTGAAGTCGGTCACCTAACCAACTGAGCCACCCAGGCGCCCCACGTGATACATTTTAATAACTACATCTAAGCCAAAGTAGCATTGGCTTCCTTTTTTTTTTTTTTTTTTTTTTTAGCTCTAACTAGATCATTGCCTGTGCTAACCAAAATCACAGAATAATTACATTCTTATTCTGCGTTTCACAATTAACCTGCAATAATAAATTCTGTCTCTTGGAAAATTTGTTAAAATTCATATCAATAAGATCAATATAAAAGCCCCAAAGAAAACAACCTACCAAGATAAAATAATTTCAATTATATTGAATCCATATGTTGGAGAGTATCAGGATTCTTTATCACATGATTAGGAAATAAGACAATAAGTGATACATTGCGAGTGGTTTGTTGATTCATCATCAGTCTCACCTTGGAAAGGTAAGATTTCATAATGATACAGCTTCTTGTTAGCTAAAGACAAGGCAAAATTCAAATCACAGAGAAAGAGAAATGGAATTCATGAAACTGCTTAAGTTTCATAAAGAAGCACTTTTCTGATTTGGCTTATACATCTCGAATACCTATCTCCATAATAATATAAAAGCTAGGTCAAAATCTTTTCCCCTTGAAGCAGCTGTGAGTGACATCCTGCCATGTTGAAACATGTGGTACAGGTATGACATCGTAAATTGTACTCATGTATTTTTCTTTTTCATATTCCTTTTCTTCCATAAAACTTTTCTATTCAGCCATAGAATTTATATAACTCAGAGGAAAGAGGGTTTTTTTGTTTTAATTTTCAAAAGCTACTTTTTATAAAGCAAACCTGAAAATCTAACATTTCATTTTACTGTGAACCAGAGGGTTGAAAGGGAAAAAAAAAATGACACAAGGAAGCTCCCTTTCCTCCTTCTTCCCATAGCCTGTTTGGTAAGAAGAGGAGGGGAAAAGTCCGTTAACTACCTGAAGGGAGTGGGTGAGGGGAGGAGAAACAGGTGATGGAGGAGAAACAGTTTCACATCTGAAACTGGTATCACACTGTATGTTAACTAACTGGAATTTAAACAAAAACTTAAAAAATAGAGTTAACCTAGTTTCTTCCGGTTTAAAATAAAAAGTTCCTTTTTGGTTGACCTAGTTTATTTTGGGAAATTCTCAGTTTTTCAAACCTTTCCGCACTTCCGCTCTGAGAGGCCTCCTCGTAGTATCAGGGAAAGCTTGGGGGTCCTGCTGCCCGTGAAGGAGGGCGGCCAGACCTTGGGTTGCCCTCTGGATTCTCGATAGCCTCTTCAACAAAATCCACATTTCATGAGTCCTGACATCTCCTGCTGAAGCTGATGGCCTGAGAAACTTGTGGTCTGTGTCGTTGTGGTCTGTGTCATTGTTGTTTTGTTTTTTAGCAAAGTCAAGGTTCTTTGGTCCTTCCTTCACTAACTTGGTTGGCTAAGCCCTAGCATTCACTGGTGATGAGGTCCTCTGTGTCTCAGTCAAGTATTCTGTTAGTCCCCAGACCATACTGTCTACTCCATAGCCTCTGGAGGGATCACCTCTCCCTTTGACTTGGTGTCCCATGGCAGACCCACTGACCCCCATCTCTGAGAAACCTTCTACATTGCTTACTGGGAGTACGTGGGAAAACTGGATATCCTTCATACCACACAAAGCCAAAGGGGGCAAAGCGGTGGCCTGTTTCCAGCCCTCCCTCTGCCTAAGAACACCATACCGCAATATCTATTCTGGTGAAAATGGCATCCTGTCTGGACACTCAGTGAGGTGGTGACATCCCAGAGTTCCAAATAGGAAGCACGACAAAAGGTCTCCTTGGTTTTTTCTATACCCTCACTCCCATCCCATCAACACATCTAGAGTTTTTCTTCTATCTTACCTCCTATCAGGGTTTGATTAGAAAGAAGGGTTGAGGGTAGAGATGATGGGGGTGTGCAGCAGGCAGCAAGAACACTTGAACCTTCTTTTGAGAGAGAGAGAGAGAGAGAGAGAGAGAGAGAGAGATCTTTATCTCTATTTCTCCCCCCAGTTGCACTTTCTTAAACCATAGATTCATAAATACAGAGAACAAACTGTTGGTTGTCAGAGGAAAGGGGAGTGGGGGGGATACATGAAATAGGTGAACAGAGTCACAAAGATGAAAAGTACAGCATAGGGAATATAGTCAGTAATATCATAATAACGTTGCATGATGACAGATGGTAACGACATTTACCATGGTGAGCAGTTAGTTAAGTAGATAATTATTGAACCACTACATTGCACACCTGAAACTAGTATAACGTTGTATGTCAACTATACTTCAATACTTTAAAAAATATTGCTGAGAATACTCTTGCAAAAATATGTTTTAAAAGCATTACTATCTCAGGTGCGCCTGGGTGGCTCAGTTGGTTAAGTGTCTGACTTCAGCTAAGGTCATGATCTCATGGTTCGTGGGTGTGAGCCCTGCATCTGGCTCTGTGCTAACAGCTCAGAGCTTGGAGCCTGCTTCTGATTCTGTGTCTCCCCATCTCTCTGCCCCTCCCCCCCTCGCAAATCAATAAAACATTAAAAAAAGTTTAAAGCATCGCTCTCTCAGTTTTATATCAACTTCTTACCTGTAACAGCTTCAGCTTTATTCATTAGTTTATTAGGTTCAACTCTTCCATCAGCTGTAAAATGAGGTACAAATTACAGAGATCATAATGAGGTTCAAACACATGAAATTCTTAACTGTGAAACAGCATAAGAAATCAACAATTTCCCATGATTTTTACTACAACTGTATTTCTCTCCCCCCCACCCCCGCCCATGCCTTCATATTCTTTTCTGTGCTCCACCCCACCAGGTACATAACCCCACACACCAGTATTTCCATTCAGAATGCTTTTATTACCTGCCCTGGTCTATAAAGTCCATGTTAGGACTACTTCACCTCTATTCCCACTTCTCTGCAAACTAGGGGGTCTAGGACATGAGCAGTCATCTTCCCTGTATAATTCTATTTTTACAGACTGATTCATTTAGTCCTGTTTCCTTCACATCCAGTTCCCTGTCGATATCAGTTAGGCCCTTCCTCTTTCATGCTCCCCTTGCCTGTGGAGCCCTGTCTGGTCCTAGCTGTGGTTCCCATTGCTCGCTCATCACCCTCCTTGGCCAATCTTATGACTGTCCCAGGTATGATCATATCACCAAAAGGGGGGAGGCAAGATAAGGGCTTTTTATCACATTTTGATTTTTTTTAACATTTATTCATTTTTGAGAGACAGAGAGACAGAGTGTGAGAGGGGGAGGGGCAGAGAGAGAGGGAGACACAGAATCTGAAGCAGGCTCCAGGCTCTGAGCTGTCAGCACAGAGCCCGAAGCGGGGCTCAAACTCACCGACCGCCAGGTCATGAACTGAGCTGAAGTCAGACACTAAACCGGCTGAGCCACGCAGGTGCCCCTCACATTTTGTAATCATATAAAAATAGTAGATAAATTGCTTAATGGGTAGGTTGTTCCACAACTTTCAACATTTTGATATTTTTTAATCAGATTTGCAAGTTAAAGGATTTGTCAGTGTTTCCTTAAATAACAGTAATGCACGTTACCCTATGCATAAAATGTTCTTAGATTTATAAAGTTGAAACTCCTGCCTTTTAATATTGTAAAAAACACAAACAAACTTGTATCTTGTAAATTTTTTCCTGCATTGAGCTATTTAATAGCAGTGTAATACAGCTGTATTTATTCTATAGTAATCCTTTTCTTCAGAAGCTGATTCTTCATCATGTCTTGATTCTGTTTTCAAAGTGCAGAATAGCATTTTAAAAGGAGAAAGGAGGAAAAATTGAAAAAAAAAAGTTTAAAGAACAGAATGTTGTGTGCCAGGCCTTTCTTGGTGGATTGGACTGGGTATACATGGTAACGGTGGCAGTTTAGGGTGCTACCCTGCTCCCAAAGTTCGAGCCCTTCGTCGGGCTCGGTGCTGACAGCTCAGAGCCTGGAGCCTGCTTTGGATTCTGTGTCTCCCTCTCTTTCTGCTCCTTCCCTGTTCATGCTCTGTCTCTCTGTCTCTCAAAAATAGAAAACATTAACATTTTTTTTAAATAATAAAAAGAATATTGTGGGATCTTAATGATGCTTTTTGAATCAGTGATACAGAGGAAAGGTTGCCAAAGTATTCCTAGAAACGTAAGTTTGGATCTAAAGTACTAACAAAACAAATACATTTCCATCTTTCTTCCACACCTCCCAAATGGAACTTTTGGAAACCATAAAATTTATTCTCAAGGAAGAGAGCCTAAAGCATAACACTTAAGGTAATTTTTTATTATTTTTTTATCATTTTCTATGGTTCTTTCTATAAGAATTTTATATCTAAGAAGTTTACATTAATAAAAAGACTTCTCACAACATAGAACCATGTGAACGATGTCTATGTAAATGTCACCTTCAACTGACAGGTGCTTCAGAATCTTACAAAATTCTTTACCTGACATCTCCATCTTCATGTTTCCTAGAAAAGTGTCTAAGTTGCTGTCATCAACCTTACTTCCTAGGAGAAAAATAGAAGCGGTAAAAGCTACGAGAATGGGAAATGCTAATAATTTTCAATTTCAGAAAAATACTTCCTATTATCTTCACATCGCTATATTCCATTTCAGTGTGAAAAGAAGAGTCTTTTGACATGTATTCAGATGCACACTTTCAGTTCTTCTATCAGAAATAGAAACATGTTCTTTTGATCATTTTAAAGAGAATATGGCTATAAGCACAGGAACATTTAACCCAGTACAGCCCATATGATATTAGACAAGAAGTGTTACTGGCTGATGTTGAGGGAACAGTTAGGAGCCACTATGTAAACTGTGGTAGGGGCACCTGGGTGGCTCAGTCGGTTGAGGGTCCGACTTCGGCTCAGGCCATGATCTCACAGTCTGTAAGTTCGAGCCCTGTGTCGGGCTCTGTGCTGACAGCTCAGAGCCTGGAGCACGCTTCGGATTCTGTGTCTCCCTGTCTCTCTGACCCTCCCCCGTTCATGCTCTGTCTCTCTCTGTCTCAAAAAAATAAATAAACATTAAAAAAATGTGGTAAATAAGGAGTCATGTAGCCATAGAATGGGGAATCAATTTTCAGCTTGTACTCAGAGGAAAAAGTGATTTCTCTTCCAAAATGATACATTCGGTATTCTCTGCCAGCCAATTCATCAGGAAGATATAACAATCATAAATGCAGATGAGCAAAATTAGAGAGTCTAAAAAGTATATAACAGAACTGACAAAATTTCATGGAGAAATAGAAAATATAACAATCATAATTAGAAATGTGAGCATCAAAAACACATGAGAAAAAGGTAGTAAATAACAAACAAGGCCAACATGGTTAATAGTGCTTAAATATTAAGTTTAGATCTGAAACTTTTTGGAAGCTAAGGCATAAAGGGGAACTCGGGTTATTACCTACACAAAGAAGCACACTGGTCTTTGGAAGAGAGATTTTTTTTTTTTCTGATATTAAATTTCAAGGAGTGCCTGGGTGTCTCAGTCAGTTAAGCATCCAGCTCTTGATTTCAGCTCAGCTCAGGATCTCATGGTAAATTGTGGGATGGAGAGCCACATCAGGCTTCACGATGGAGCCTACTTAAGATTCTTTCTCCCTCTCCCTCAGCCCCTCCCCTGCTGGTGAGCACACCTGCCCTGTCTCTCTCTAAAAAATCAATCAATCATCTAAATTTCAAGACACTTTTCATCACTAAATAATCTAATGGGCAACATCTTCTGAAGATATAGTGACACTCTTGATATGGCCATTTTTTTTTTAATTTTTTTTTTTCAACGTTTTTTATTTATTTTTGGGACAGAGTGAGACAGAGCATGAACGGGGGAGGGGCAGAGAGAGAGGGAGACACAGAATCGGAAACAGGCTCCAGGCTCCGAGCCATCAGCCCAGAGCCTGACGTGGGGCTCGAACTCACGGACCGCGAGATCGTGACCTGGCTGAAGTCGGACGCTCAACCGACTGCGCCACCCAGGCGCCCCTTGATATGGCCATTTTTAACACCAGTTCCCAAAAGCAGTTGATATATACTATTAGGAAGTTGTCTCAAAAAAGGCATTTCTAGGGACGCCAGAGTGGCTCAATCAATTAAGCATCCGACTCTTGATCTCAGCTCAGGTCTGGATCCCAGGCATCTCTACAAAACATCTCTTCATAAATATTTTTTTGCTTATCAAAGCTACATATATGTGCTTATCCAAAAGTAGGTGGACATGGTCAAAGAAGTAAACCTTGAATTTCTGCAACCATAGAGGGCACTTAAAAATGGACGATATGAAGTGGTTTGAATGTGTGTATAATTTTGGCTTGGTGTCAGAGATATTCTTCTCACTTACACGTGCAAAATGTAAATCATTCCTTCCTTTTCAGCACCATCGTGGCAAGAAAGGGCAGCTTATCAGAGAATTCAGAGGCCTAAGGTTACAGAAATACTATGCAAACCCAAAGAAGAAAAGGGTCCTTAACATTATAATTGACAAACATTGTGCTAAAATTAAACTTTGAATTAGTGTATAAAGAGAAACTAGGGGCAAAAACATGGAGCCCATACAAAGAAATAACCAAAGAAAACAACGTTGAAATAACAAAAGATGGGGCGCCTGGGTGGCTCAGTGGGTTAAGAGGCTGACTTCAGCTCAGGTCATGATCTCGCGGTCTGTGAGCTCGAGCCCCGCATCGGGCTCTGTGCTGACCGCTCAGAGCCTGGAGCCTGTTTCAGATTCTGTGTCTCCCTCTCTCTCTGATCCTCCCCCGTTCATGCTCTGTCTCTCTCTGTCTCAAAAATAAATAAACGTTAAAAAAAAAAAGAGAGAGAAAAAAAAGAAATAACAAAAGAAAAAAAACAAACCTGAAGAAAAATTTTCCTAACAGTAACAAAGATTTTCACTCATTTCTTAAAGAAGAATTATTGTAAATCAATATCAGGAACCCACTATTTATCATTTTAATATGTCTCACACAATTACACTTGAGTTAAAGTAGAGTAACTTGCAAACAGTGTAATTCTAAGTGCTGGTTTAGTCATTTTAATTAATGTGATTTTTTTCTTCACAAGGTCCTCAGTGGAAAGATAACTGCAGTTAAGACTCTGGTCTCAGACTAGGCAGAAGAGGTAACTAGAGCTCTCTAAAGGGCATGTTCTCATGTGCTACATACACATTTGACATGTGTGGAGTAAACATACTAGACAATTATGCCAGTGGTAAATCAGTTTAAGACCATCTCAAAATCTAGCTAGGGTTTTCCCAAGAGATCTATAACCTACATATCATTAGCTATCTCCATTCAACTGAAAATTCTTACTTTCAGGTAGAAATGAAAATCCTGAATTGACTAAATTGCCAATGAACCCTTCTAAATTCACTTTCCCATCTTCTGAAAGAAAAAATGCATGTCAGAGAACAAGGAATATGAACAGAGATTGGCAACTGTAATTGCTATACTGAAAAACGTTTGATATTTTGTAGATTCCATCAAAAAGACAGACTCATGCGTATCATTCAGACACATACCCTCCTACCGTATAGATCCTCCTCTGTATGATGCTACTTAAAATAAGTAGAACCCAAGTGGGTAGTTGGTAGAAAAGAGCTCGGATAATCCATGAAGTGGATAAACCCTTTAAGGATTCTTGAAAAGTTCAAACACATGCATGTCAGCTAAGATAAAGGATACCTAGAAATGTTAAATGCTCACCCGTGATAGCCACATTCTTCAGGGATCTTTGAATCGCATCTTGGGATAATGGAACTCCTATATTTTTCATCATGGAGTCTAGATCATCAGGAGTGACCTCATTTTTCCTAATGGCGGCCAAAGTTTTCAAGGGGCCTTCTTTTTCTATATTCAAAAAAATATGCAATATACGAAGTTAAAAAATATGTAATATTCAGTGGGTCCTGAGTGACAATAATTACTACTAGTAGTACTACTACTGCTACTTCTACCACTTATTAAGTATTCAGCTTAGTGCTTGCTAAGCACTATGCTAAGTGCTTTATACACACCATCCCATTTTATCACTTAAAAAAAATTTTAGAATGTTTATTTACTTTTGAGAGAGACAGAGACAGAGTGAGAGTGGGGGAGGGGCTGAGAAAGAAGGAGACGCAGAATCTAAAGCAGGCTCCAGGCCCTGAGCTGTCAGCACAGAGCGCTAGGCGGGGCTTGAACCCACAGACCGCGAGATCATGACCTGAGCTGAAGTCGGATGCTTAACTGACTGAGCCACCCAGGCACCCCTCCACCATCCCATTTTAATACAAAGATTCTGTGAGGTTGTTACCAATATTTCCCTTATTTAACAGATAAGGAAACCTAGCCTTAGAGAGGCTAGTCTGTCTAAGCATACACAGTTATTAAATGTAAAGCCAAGTGTGAAGTGCAGGCTATCTGATTTCATAGAACGTTTAGGCGCTAGGCTAAACAGGGCATTGTATATATTTAATTTGAGATTGAGGAATGATTACATATAAAGGAATCTCAGGACATCCGCTTATACTCATCTCTGGCATATCAGAGGCTGGGAATTCCATTAAAGCTAGGATAACTAAGCATAAAAGTAATTCTAGCAATTCTCTTGCCAAAAATTAGATAACCAGCCATAGTTTGATGTGACTATTCTTAATTTTTTTCATTCAATGGATACTTGGATATATCCAACACATACATACAAAAAGTCCCCCAAATAATGGAAGGATCAGCACTGCTATCAATACCAAAAAAAAGGTAACATTCATTTCTGAAAGTATCATGGTTCAATTGTTCAAGTAAGAAAACAAATTTTAAATGTATTATGATAAACACTATCATATCATAAACATTAATCCTGTAAGAGATTTGCTTATAAACAACATACCTAGGAGAGTTTTATAGATCCCATTCAGAAAACCAGAGATTAAGGACAAAATATTTTGTCAGTTGAAAAAACATACCATTTTGGTTACATCCTAAACACCTACAATCTAGGGAATAATTTCATTTTTGTAGCTACCTAAATTAGGCCTTCTGAATTTTGTTCAGTTTCAATCTCGGGAATTAAAATTTAGAGGAAATTAAGCCATTTCAATTAATCTCAAGAACAAAGGCTCCAAGGAGACCCAGAAGTTCCACAGATATCACAGATATCTCACAGTTGGAGATGTCAATTAAATGAACACATTAAAACCAGATTACATTCAATGCCTCATGGCTAAGGCAGTGGAATAATGAGAAGAATACCTCTTACAAAATATGGAGGAAGCTTGTATGTTTCAACATATTCCTACATGTTTCAATAGTTAATCTTCTCATGATAAAATCCCATTTTTATGAACATATAATAGGATAAAAAAAGAAAAGGTAACATTGATTTTTTTTTTTTTTTTTTAGTATAGCTGACACACAATGTTACATTAGTTCCAGGTATACAACTTAGTAATTTGACAAGTTTATACGTTACGCTCTGTTCACCACAAGGGTAACCACCATCTGTCCCATTACATCACTATTACAATATCATTGACTGTATTCTTTATGCTGTGCCTTTTATTCCTGTGACTTATTCATTTCATAACTGGAGGCCTGTATCTCCCTCTCACCTTCACCCTTTTTGTCCAACCCTCAAGACCCTCCCTTCTGGCAACCACGAAGTTGTTTCTGTATTTATAGGTCTGATTCTGCTATTTGCTTATTTATTTATTTGTTGTTTGTTTGGCTTTATTTATTTATTTATTTATTTATTTATTTATTTATAATTCTTCTTTGTATTTTTAAGTGAACTCTACACCCAATTTGGGTCTTTTTTTTTTTTTTTTAACATTTATTTATTTTTGAGACAGAGAGAGAGCATGAACAGGGGAGGGTCAGAGAAAGAGGGAGACACAGAATCTGAAACAGGCTCCAGGCTCTGAGCTGTCAGCACAGAGCCCGACGCGGGGCTCGAACCCACGGACCGTGAGATCATGACCTGAGCCGAAGTCGGACGCTTAACCGACTGAGCCACCCAGGCGCCCCCCCCAATTTGGGTCTTGAACTTAAAAGCTTGAGATCAAGAGTCACATGCTCCACCAACTAAGCCAGCTAGGTGCCCCTGTTTGGCTTTTTTTAGATTCCACTTATAATTTGAATCATATGGCATTCATCTTTCTCTGTCTGATTTATTCCACTTAGCATAATACCCTCTAGGTCCATCTATGTTGTCTCCAATGGCATGATCTCATCCTTTTTATGGTTTCCTTATTCATTCAGCTATTAACACTTAGTTAATCCCTTTTGAGTGATGGAAAAATACTATAAGTTCATAAAATTTAAGTCAAGAAAAGGTCAGGACTAGGATCCCTTACTGATTCATCATCCAGAGTACATTTGTTATATACATGATGTGCTTCAGCATTAGAAAACTGCACAAATGCATATAATCAAAACTAAAGGATTCCACTCAAAATTTTTATTGTTAAAAAATTCTCACTTACTTTGAACTTTTGTAAAATATGGCATTTTCATTAACTGAGTCAGGAAATCTTTTAAGTTCACTTTCCCCTCATCTGAAAATGAAACATCAAGAAATGAATGGTCTTTAACCCAAAGATACAAAGGGATGAGCTCAAAAGATATGCATGCTTACCAAATCTTCAGAACCAAGTTAGTCCTGTTTTCTAACTCTGATTCTGCTAAACACACCTCAGACTATAAAAAGGAACATGATTATGATAACTCTTGCAGTCTTTTTTGTTGTAGAGCCAATGAGTGTTTTATGAATTTTACATATATTTTAACCACTTGGGACCAGTGTTTTTTGGTATGTGACATTCTCTGAATTTTTCAGCATTACAAGTCCTACTACCACTATCTATGTTACGAAGGAAGAAGATATTCCCTACAAGTACCATAAACCAAACCCCAACCGAAATACCTAATGGAGACTATATATATACTTATAAGCAAAGATATATTAGTAAAGGAAGTGTGCATCTTTTGTTTTTTATTGGCCATGTATTTGGAACTGAAGAAGAAGAAAAGTACCCCTTTGCTTTGCATGTAAGTTAAACCTCCCACTGGCAGGATTCCAAAAACACCACTGTAGCCCTTTGAGGACTGTGGGGAAACCAAACTGGTAAGTGTGTGTCACCACACTAAGGCTTGGCCCTGCATTTCAGGGGCTTGAGAGAGCTGCACAGCTCCTGTCCAATAAAAACGTATGATTCAAACCTCAGGAGGCAAAGCAATGGGATGAAGACAGGATCCCTAGGATAATTCAACATCCCTAGGATATCCAACATCCCTAGGATAATTCAATATGAGAATAATCCAAAGCAAATTCTCACCCAAGCCTAATAGGGAAAATCTAATGTTGTTGAACTCACTGCATTTGATTCCTAATCAATCAGCTCTGTGGGTTTATGAGTGAAAGTAAACACAAGTGTGATATGTAATAAATGACTCAGAAAAGAAATACTTACTATCAAGAGAAATGGATGTAAGCATCTCCTGCAATTCTTCCTCTGGCAAATAAATCCCCAAGCCTTTCAGTATAGGTTTTATATCATCAACAACAACTTTTTCATTGGTGACTTTGTTTAAGGCCTTTGCAAGTTCATTAACCTCTATCAAGAGAAAATACTTTCAGTTTAGATGCAAATTCTAAACAATTAGCTTAAACTATGATTCAAAAAACTAATATAGATACCTAGCATTTTTTTAAGCATTCACCTTAAATATTCTCTTGAGGTACATACACATCTAACTCTCATTTTATACCTACAAAATAGATCACTTATAGGGCAAACTCGTAGTAGAAATTAAGCCTTGCTATCTGTCTCCTTCTGTCCATCTATCTTTGCCTCTCAAGTTTCTTACATCCTTTCGGTATGTGTCCAGGGATCTCTCTGCTGCCCCTAGTCACTGCCACCTCAAATCTACCTCTTTCCCGTTCCTTTATTAAACTTAATTTGTCTTATACTGATTCTCTTGTACTTAGATCTGAGAACCTTGGTATACACAAGTAACAGCTAATTAATCTGCTGATAGAATTGTTATTGTTTTTAATATATGAAATTTATTGTCAAATTGGTTTCCATACAACACCCAGTGCTCATCCCAAAAGATGCCCTCTTCAATACCCATCACCCACCCTCCCCTCCCTCCCACCCCCCATCAACCTAGAATTGTTATTTTTTAAATAATTTTTTAAATAATTGATTTAAAAAATTTTAATATTTTTTAATAATTTTTTAATAATTTAACAATAATAATTGTTAACAGAAGAGAGAGCTTTGCTTCCCCCTCCATGTCAGTTTCCTTCTTATTTAATAACAATACTTTAATAGTGGCCTAAGATAGGTAATACAAGAGAATGTCTTAATGATAGTAATTTCTGATGCTGTGAAAGATCCTACAGAGCTTTTTTTTTAGAGGTTAACTATCCTTCCTATCACTTTAAGTAGTTATGTATTCTGTCTAGGAAAAACCCGTATTTATTCTCTAATAGTATATAATCAATCTGAATTTAGCACTTTGGAATATGGATTTATAACTTCTGACTGTGATGACTGTACTTCCTAGGTACAAAATTTGCTGACACTGCCTTTGTATTCAGGTAAAACTTTTCTGCCTAGAAATAGACACCTAAAAATATGATAGCTATAAGGTAGTTAGTAATTCCATTATGTATTTGGGGAAAGACAAACTCAGCCATATTATAATTTGCAATGTTATAAAGTAGGTATTTTATCATTCAGATTTTGTGCATTCCCAAATCTATCCCACATCTTTCTACTTTATTCCTCATAGACATCTAAGTCATTCTCACATGTTTTGTTTGGGCAGGCTAGTCTCCTCATCTAGAATATACATCTAAATTCTCTCCCCAGTCCAGCAACCAGTTCAAGCTCTATCTGCTCCTTTAGGCTTCCCCAGATTATCATAGTTCGTTCTGATATACCATTATATATAATAATGGCATAATATCAGTATATATAAGATGTATTCTTCTCATTATACTTAAATTCTTGTAGCTCTTATGGCTGGTGCCACATGATCTAGTATACAATCTTCTAAATGTCTTTTTTTCTCTAATCTCACCATAATCTCCCTTGTGAGCACAAGACCCTTGTGCTATAATACTTCTACGATCTCTACTATGCATACCAAATAGACTCACTAATTGTTACTTGATTATTGACTATTTAATGTATTTTCTCCTCTGCTCCCTTAATGTTTCCATTCCTCTATCCTATTGTCATGCCTACCTACTATTCTACTTCCCTCCATTCTGTATTACTGAGCTTCTCAAATGAGTAATTTAGTATTTCTTGCCCCTATTTCATCACCCAATCCCTATTTTAAGCTCCCATAGCTCTCTTGGAACAATACTACTTTACATTTGACACTTTTTATAACTTATGGGGTACTTCTATATTAGTTCTTTTGACAGCCACAAAAAAATCTTATGAAATATATAGGACATGTACTATTATCTATAGTTCAGCACATATACCTGTATTTTATATTTAGATGAAGTGATTTGTCCAAGATCATGAGGAAGAAAACATTAGACTACAGGTCAAACATTCTGATGCAGAGCACAATGCTTCTGCTATTACAAAGAACAGCAAATAACCTCTCAATCCCCTTCTTTGTCAGATCTAATAATCTTAGCCTTCACTGTCCTCTGTACAATTTGGGTAGCTGACTACCTGCTCTCACGTCTTAATTAGCTTCCTTCCTTCCAATTACAGAATTAGTACACGCCGTGCCACGTGCTTAATGATTTACATTTTAACGGTGTTTGGTCTTAATACTCTTTAATATCAAGTTTCGTTTCATTTAGCAATGTATTTTCAACATTTTCCCTTGTCAGCATATTATTCTAGGAGTATTATTTTTAAATGACCACATAGTATTCCACTGCATCCTATCTTCCTAAACCAAAATTCAGTGGAATCTTAATAATGAACCCTCTTAGAATTTTCTTTCAGAAGAATTGGCCCAATTTACACAAATACGTAGGTAGTGAAAAAAAAAAAAAAAAAGCCATTCATTTCACCACATCCTTTCCAACTCCTATTTCTCCTTATTCTCTTCTTATTCTTCTGGAAGAACTTTAAGATCATGCTGTCAATCATTTCCTCCAACACCTTCCCACAAAAACATCTCTTCAGGAATTATATTACATTTATCAATTAAAGAGAAGTGACTTATGTATGATATGCGACATCTATCCATAAAATGGTAAAATCTTTCACATTTTACCTACCACAATCTTTCTCATTTTACCTTAAGGGGATTAGCATTAACTCAAAGATTGATAAAACAATCAAAGTAATGAAATTGACTAAACAGATTAAGAATCTAGGCTAGAAGGTCTTGGTCATTGCTTTTTCTTCTCTATATCATCTCTGAGATTTATTTCTCCTGATTGTTATCCAGCTGTTACCTCCATGAGGCAATTACATGGCCAAATTGCATCTCCAGCTTTTCTCATGTGCCTATTTCTCTGGATAGTCTCTGAGGTACCATCATTGCTACTAACTTGAAATAAATATACTTTCAACTAGATTCATTCCTTCATTAACCTAAGTTGGAACCCATGGTTCTGTTTTCATTTGTTTCTCTCTAAACCCAGACACCACAGTTTTTTCCCCTTTTAGCATATCTCTTTCATTCATTTTTCCTTACTAGTCCATACTGAGGACCCTATTCAGGTCCTCACCTCCCCAGGCCTGTATTATTTCCAAATTTTTCTAAATACCATTAAATACTTTCCCTCTCTCAATCCAATCTCCACACTGCAATGGGAGTGACTAAATTGATCATATCACTCTGTTGTTTAAAATCATTTCATTGGGGGCATCTGGGTGGCTCAGTCAGTTAAGCCTCTGACTTCGGTTCAGGTTATAATCTCGTGGTCCGCGAGTTCGAGCCCCACATTGGCCTCTGTACTGACAGCTCAGAGCCTGGAGCCTGTTCAGATTGTGCCTTCCTCTCTCTCTGCCCCTCCCCTTCTCACTCTCTCTCTCTCAAAAATAAACATTAAAAAAAAATAAAATAAAAACACTTCATTGGTTTCCATTATATTTTGAATTTGATTCAAATTCCTTACATTTTTTTTTCAATATATGAAATTTATTGTCAAATTGGTTTGCATACAACACCCAGTGCTCATCCCAAAAGGTGCCCTCCTCAATACCCATCACCCACCCTCCCCTCCCTCCCACCCCCCATCAACCCTCAGTTTGTTCTCAGTTTTTAACAGTCTCTTATGCTTTCACTAGACTTCAGCCAGAAAGGCCTTTCAGTTTCTTAAACATATGTGTTATTTCCTACCCTAGAACCATTCACAGCTTCTTCCTCTTGTCTGAAAGACGCTTCTGCCAACTCTTCCAGCAGCTGATTCCTTCTAATCCTGTAGGTTTCAGCCTAAATGTCACATGTCAGAACATGCTTCCCTGGCCATCCTATTTAAATTAAGTCCCTGCACCTTAACGCTCTACCTCCTCCTTGTACATTTTCTCCTTAACATTTAGCACAATTTGTAGTTATTTATTTGCTCATCTGTCTTTCTTCAGTGAATTCTCTGGGGTCAGAGACCAGTATTTACCTATCTTGGTTACCGGCATAGTGTCACTCATTTGCTGACTGAATGGATTAAATAAACGATCTTCCTGCTTCTAGTGGCTCCTTAGTCCAATCCACTGTTAAATCAATTTTTAGAGACAGCTTAGTACCTGACACTCTCTTGCCCAAAGACTATAGTGAGACCTGTTTTGAGCAAAACATTTAATATCTCCTCCAATGTAGACCTACCAACTATCTCTCATTCCTTATCTTTCAAATCCTACTTACGCCTCTGATCTTTTCTTCCCTTTTAAATCTCTAGGTGTCAATGTTTTCTGGTTTTCCCTCTACCTATCAAGCAAGATGCTACCCTTCCTTCACAGTTCCTCCATTTTTTTCATAGGAATCTAATCTTCACCTAAACTCTTAAAATAATATGCATCACTAATTTGCCCTTACAGAATACTAGTTATATTTTTATGTAAATGACCTATCTTTTCATCTAGATTTTAAGATTTCTCACGGCCTACTTTATGCATATTTTTGTGTTCAATATATGTGTGCTGATCATGATAATACTAATCTGTAAGTTATAGCATTAAATGAATTTTGAAACCGAACCATTAACCTATAATACAGTAAAAAAAATAGCTGCACATGGAGTCCAACACTTGCTGTGGGGTCTTAGGTAAGGTACAATTTCCTCGAACTTTACTTTTCTCTTTCTTTATTGTAAGATTTCTACTTAACAGGATAGTCATAAAGAATAGTTAAAAAATAAATTATGTGAGGGGCGTCTGGGTGGCTCAGTCGGTTAAGCGTCCAACCTCGGCTGAGGTTATGATCTCACGACGATTTGTGAATTTGTGATTTCAAGCTCTGCATCAGGCTCTGTGCTGATAGCTCAGAGCCTGGAGACTGCTTCGGATTCTGTGTCCCTCTCTCTGTCCCTCCTCTGCTCATAGTCTCTGTCCCTCTCAATATAAATATATATTTTTAAAAAAAGAATAATTATTAAAAAATAAATTATGTGAAAGTGCTTGGTAAAACATCAAACACTATGCAAAAATATTATTTGCCAACCATTAATGATATTATTTGAAACCAAAGAAAATAAAGTATACCTTTAGAGACTATGAAATAAAACTATGTACTTTTGACCCTAAGATACTTTTAATACTGAAAATAAGAGTTAAAGAAGAGTTTTGGTAAGTTCATAAAACATTAGGCAATTAACTCTTTTTTTTTTCAATATATGATTTTTTGTCAAATTGGTTTCCATACAACACCCAGTGCTCATCCCAAAAGGTGCCCTCCTCAATACCCATCACCCACCCTCCTCTCCCTCCCACCCCGCATCAACCCTCAGTTTGTTCTCAGTTTTTAACAGTCTCTTATGCTTTGGCTCTCTCCCACTCTAACCTCTTTTTTTTTTTTTTTTTTTCCTTCCCCTCCCCCATGGGTTTCTGTTACGTTTCTCAGGATCCACATAAGAATGAAAACATATGGTATCTGTCTTTCTCTGTATGGCTTATTTCACTTAGCATCACACTCTCCAGTTCCATCCACGTTGCTACAAAGGGCCATATTTCGTTCTTTCTCATTGTCACGTAGTATTCCATTGTGTATATAAACCACAATTTCTTTCTCCATTCATCAGTTGATGGACATTTAGGCTCTTTCCATAATTTGGCTATTGTTGAGAGTGCTGCTATAAACATTGGGGTACAAGTGCCCCTATGCATCAGTACTCCCGTATCCCTTGGGTAAATTCCTAGCAGTGCTAATGCTGGGTCATAGGGTAGGTCTATTTTTAATTTTCTGAGGAACCTCCACACTGCTTTCCAGAGTGGCTGCACCAATTTGCATTCCCACCAACAGTGCAAGAGGGTTCCCGTTTCTCCACGTCCTCTCCAGCATCTATAGTCTCCTGATTTGTTCATTTTGGCCACTCTGACTGGCATGAAGTTATATCTGAGTGTGGTTTTGATTTGTATTCCCTGATAAGGAGCGACGTTGAGCATCTTTTCATGTGCTTGTTGGCCATCTGGATGTCTTCTTTAGAGAAGTGTCTATTCATGTTTTCTGCCCATTTCTTCACTGGGTTACTTGTTTTTCGGATGTGGAGTTTGGTGAGCTCTTTATAGATTTTGGATACTAGCCCTTTGTCCAATATGTCATTTGCAAATATCTTTTCCCATTCCGTTGGTTGCCTTTTAGTTTTGTTGGTTGTTTCCTGTGCTGTGCAGAAGCTTTTTATCTTCATAAGGTCCCAGTAGTTCATTTTTGCTTTTAATTCCCTTGCCGTTGGGGATGTGTCGAGTAAGAGATTGCTACGGCTGAGGTCAGAGAGGTCTTTTTCTGCTTTCTCCTCTAGGGTTTTGATGGTTTCCTGTCTCACATTCAGGTCCTTTATCCATTTTGAGTTTATTTTTGTGAATGGTGTGAGAAAGTGGTCTTGTTTCATTCTTCTACATGTTTCCGTCCAGTTCTCCCAGCACCATTTGTTAAAGAGACTGTCTTTTTTCCATTGGATGTTCTTTCCTGCTTTGTCAAAGATCAGTTGGCCATACGTTTGTGGGTCTAGCTTCTGGGGTTTCTATTCTATTCCATTGGTCTATGTGTCTGTCTTTGCGCCAATACCATGCTATCTTGATGATTACAGCTTTGTAGTAGAGGTTAAAGTCTGGGATTGTGATGCCTCCTGCTTTGGTCTTCTTCAAAATTACTTTGGCTATTCAGGGCCTTTTGTGGTTCCATATGAATGTTAGAACTGCTTGTTCTAGTTTCGAGAAGAATCTCACGGTTCGTGAGTTCAAGCCCCATGTCGGGCTCTGTGCTGCCAGCTCAGAGCCTGGAGCCTGCTTCGGATTCTGGGTCTCCCTCTCTCTCTCTGCCCCTCCCCTGCTCACACTCTGCCTCTCTCTCTTTCCAAAATAAATAAACAAAAAAATTTTTTAAAAATAAATTAAAAGAATAAATTTCCATCAGAATGAGAATTCACATGTTCTCTATGCAACTATAAAAGGGAATGAGAAAGGCCTTTATATTCTGATAGGAACAAATATCCAAAATATATTACTGTATTAAAAAATCAAGGATACAGAACAATGTACATATCATGCTCTCACGTAAAAAGTGAGGGAGGGATATATATATATCATATATATATATATATATATTCATACATATATATACATACATATATTCATATTTTCTTGAATGATCTAAGTACTTCCTGCCTCAAAAATAAATAAAACATTAACAAAAAATTAAAAAAAAAAAGAAACTAGTTACTTATTAGTTAGTTACTGGGGAAAAGGAATAGGAACTGAATAGACCAGGCAAGAAGATTTTCATTGTGTATCTTTTTTTTTTTTTTTTTTTAACGTTTATTTATTTTTGAGACAGAGAGAGACAGAGCATGAACGGGGGAGGGTCACAGAGAGAGGGAGACACAGAATCTGAAACAGGCTCCAGGCTCTGAGCTGTCAGCACAGAGCCCAACGCGGGGCTCGAACTCACGGACCGCGAGATCGTGACCTGAGCCAAAGTCGGACGCTTAACCGACCGGGCCACCCAGGCGCCCCGCATTGTGTATCTTTAAATACTTTTTTACTTATTTTTACTTAAAAAAATTTTTTTAATGTTTTATTTTTATTTTTGAGACGGAGAGAGACAGAGCATGAGCAGGGGCAGAGAGAGAGGGAGACACAGAATCCAAAGCAGGCTCCAGGCTCTGAGCTGTCAGCACAGAGCCTGATGCTGGGCTTGAACCCATGAATTGTGAGATCATGACCTGAGCCAAAGTCGGACGCTTAACCGACTGAGCCACCCAGGCACCCCAATACTTTTTTATTTATGATCTGTGTGAATGTATTACCTAATCAAAACCCTTAAATTTATTAAAATATTTTTAGGGTCATGTATTTTTGGCAACCTTGTTAGAAGATATATTATTTGCTTCAATTACAAACTTGCAATGTTTCAAACTAGACTTACATGAACACAGGAAGCTCACCTTCATCTGAATACCCAAAATACTGAGCGTATACCATTCATTTACTCTTGTAGCATATTAGTTATATGTTGATGTAAGTAGTCCATCACTTTTCAACAACTAGCTAAAAGTTTCCTATATTCTAACTGTGTTCAAAACTTCCTAATTATTCTCACCTCTAAAATCTCGAAAACGCTTAATGCTCTTCAGTGCTAAAAGGGCAGTCTTTAGAGAAGTATCTCCCTTTTCTGTGAAGACAAAAACAGAAGAAAAATTAGTAGATTCAAGAAACATAAAGTACTTCCACAGTGAGCTAAATCGGTTCTCTTGCTGCCCCTTAAAGCATCTTATGGTTTTCTAGCTACGTAAACTTTTGTCCTGAATGCAATCTACAGTCTGCCTATTTAAATCCTATTCATATGTCAAAACCAGCTCCTAAGTCTAGATTTCTAAAAAGCCTTCTGTTGAACCTAGATGATACCCTCTAACCACTACTCTTTCCTTTTTCTTTCCTTCCCAAACTATTTTCTGGAAAGAAATGTTCTTATTCATCATAATCATATTGTCATTCACACATCAAACTGGTCTTATCTAGCTTCCACCCTCTCAAAACTGCTTTTACCAAGTTCACCCATTAACTATTTACTGCCAAATCAATGAATACTTTTTTTTGGTCTTATTTAATACTTTCCTCTTTCATTCCCAAATTAATGAATGCTTCTTAATTTGTTGGTCTTATCTAATACTTTCCTCCTTCAAACTCTTTTTTCTCTTTGTTTTGTTGCTATAGCTTTCTTTTGGTTTCTCTCCTACCGTTCGTTCTAGTTACTTCCTGTTACGTCCTTTATAAACTATTCTTTCTCCACCGTTACTTAAATGTTAGCATTTCAATGTCCTTGGCCCTCTTCTTGTTGCACTCTATAAACCATTCCTGAATTCTCTTGTAACTACAAACTGTATGTTGCTGACTCTCAAGTTTCTATTTCTAGGCTAGACCATTGTCTACTGCACATCTTCAACTCCGTGTCCACTCCATGCCCTCAAACACAATATTTCCTTTTTGTGTGATATATTGAATGTGGTTCAATGAATCCAATGTGCGATATATTGAATGTGATTCAATGAATTCAGTGAATTCAAATGAACTGATGATTTTATTTCCATGCAAATAACAACTCTTTGGGACAGATCAGATACATTTTTTTACTTCCATATTGCCAAATTTTAATTTGATCAGTTCTATATTTATCCCCCTGTGGCAGCTGGAGCACTGACAGTAGACGGAAACTTTCCTCATTCCAGTCTATCAAGGAAAATCTGCAGTTAAAAACTTTGATCAGCAGGCATTCAGAGAATGGTAGGTGGCAAATAAAGATCCTAGTGGATTATTCTAATTACATTTTGTTTTACCTTCATAACTTAAGAAGCTGTAAGAAAAGAGAGAGGACAACTTTCTGTGTGTGTGTGTTTTTAATATAATTTATTGTCAAGTTAGCTAACATTCAATGTATACAGTGTACTCTTGGCTTCAGGAGTAGAATCCATGATTCATTGCTTACATACAACAATATACAGTGCTCATCCCAATAAGTGCCCTCCTCAATGCCCATCACCCACTTTCCCCTGATCCCCACCCCCCCATAAATCCTTAGTTTGTTCTGTGTATTTAAGAGTCTCTTATGGTTTGCCTCCCTCTCTGTTTGAAACTATTTTTTCCCTTTCCCTTCCCCTATGATCTCTTGTTAAGTTTCTCAAATTCCACATGAGTGTACACATAGATCTCTCTTTCCTTGACTGACTTATTTCACTTAGCATAATACCCTCCAGTTCCATCCATGTTGTTGCAAATGGCCAGATTTCATTCGTTTTCATTGCCGAGTAGTATTCCACTGTATATATAAACTACATCTTCTTTATCCATTCATCAGTTGATGGACATTTGGGCTATTTCCATAATTTGGTTATTGTTGATAGTGCTGCTATAAACATTGTGGTACATTTGCCCCTATGAATCAGCACTCCTGTATCCTTTGGATAAATTCCTAGTAGTGCTATTGCTGGGTCGTAGGGTATTCTGCTTTTAATTTTTTGAGGAACCTCCACACTGTTTTCCAGAGAGGCTGCACCAGTTTTCATTCCCACCAACAAGTGCAAGAGAGTTCCCATTTCTCCACATCCTCACCCACATCTGTTGTTTCCTGAGTTGTTAATTTTAGCCACTCTGACCTGTGTGAGGTGGTATCTCAGTGTGGTTTTGATTTATATTTCCCTGATAATGAGTGATGTTGAGCATCTTTTCATGTGTCTGTTGGCCATCTGGATGTCTTCCTTGGAAAAGTGTCTGTTTGTGTCTTCTGCCTGTTTCTTCACAGGATTATTTGTTTTTCATGTGTTGAGTTTGGTAACATCTTTATAGATTTTGGATACTAGCCCTTTATCCAGTATGTCATTTGCAAATATCTTCTCCCATTCCATCAGTTGCCTTTCAGTTTTGTTGACTGTTTCCTTTGCTGTACAGAAGCTTTTTATTTTGATGAGGTCCCAATAGTTCATTTTTGCTTTTATTTCCCTCGCTTTTGGAACTCTCATCACTGTTATTTAACAGAGTGTTGGAAGTCCTAGCTTAAGCAATCAGACAACAAAATGAAATAAAAGGCACCCACATTGGCTAAGAAGAAGTCAAACTTTCACTTTTTGCAGATGACATGATACTCTACGTGGAAAACCCGAAAAACTCCACCAAAAAGCTGCTAGAACTGATACATGAATTCAGTAAAGTCACAGGATATAAAATCAATGTACAGAAATTGGTTGCATTTCTATACACCAATAATGAAACAATAGAAAGAGAAAACAAGAAATCAACCCCATTTACAATTGCACCAAGAACCATAAAATACCTAGTAATAAACCTAACCAAAGATGTAAAAGATCTATATGCTGAAAACTATAGAAAACTTGCGAAAGAACTTGAAGAAGACACAAAGAAGCGGAAAAACATTCCACGCTCATGGACTGGAAAAACAAATATTGTTAAAATGTCGATACTACCCAAAGCAATCTACACATTCAAGGCAATCCCAATCAAAATTGCACCAGCATTCTTCTCAGCGCTAGAGCAAACAATGTTTTAATTTGTAGGGAACCACACAAGACCCTGAATAGCCAAAGTAATGTTGAACAGGAAAACCAAAGCAGGAGGCATCACAATCCCAGACTTCAGGCTCTACTACAAAGCTGTAAACATCAAGACAGTATGGTACTGGCACAAAAACAGACACATAGACCAATGGAATAGAATACAGAACCTAGAATTCGGCCCCCAAGTGTATGGCCAACGAATCTTTGACGAAGCAGGAAAGAGTATCCAATGGAAAAAAGACAGTCTCTTTAGCAAATGGTGCTGGGAGAACTGGACAGTAACATGCGGAAGAATGAAACTGGACCACTCTCTCACACCATACACGAAAATAAACCCAAAGCGGGTGAAAGACCTAAATGTGAGCCAGGAAACCATCAAAACCATAGAGGAGAAAACAGGCAACAACCTGTTTAACCTCAGCCGCAGCAACTTCTTACTCGACATGGCTCTGAACTTTCTGTGGTTTTGACAGTTGTATTAACATCCTTCTTTAATGAACGCTGTACGAAGTTTTCACAGACTCTAAGTATGAGTCTAGTTTGAAGTGTCTAGTGTCAATTGGCACAATGGATGCAGAGAAAAAAGAACTAGGATAATTGGATGCGCTAGATATATAAAAGTATTGACTAATGTTATTACAAATTATTTTTATGATATTCTCTTACTTATTTTCACCACTTTCTTTCCTGGTGTATTACTTTATATTGAAGACAGAAGAGGTAAACACAAAATTTAAATAAAAGAATGAAAAATTAAGATGAGGCAAAATTAGGTCTAAAGCAAGCAATAACTGGATTAATTTGCATCTTCTTTTTAAAACAAAATCATTTTATTATAAATCAACCCTCCCATCTCAGTTTAAACTGTTATTTTGGGTTTTATAACATATATCTGAAAGGAATTAGTTTTCACATATTAATTGGTTAAAAGAATGAGCATTTCTGAGAAGTCAGTTTTAATGTAAACCAATGACTATTTGTCTAACAATTTCTTACTTTTTAAACAATTGAAAACAAGAAACTTGAAGATTCATCTAGGGGGCAAACTTTAAAAATGACCACCTACCCAGTGGTAGTGTAGTTCCTATTAATTTTTTTATGTTTTTATTTTATTTCTGAGAGAGAGAGAGAGAGAGAGAGAGAGAGAGGAAGGGGCAGAGAGATAGGGAGACACAGAATTCAAAGCAGGCTCCAGGCTCTGAGCTGTCAGCACAGAGCCCGACACGGGGCTCGAACTCACAAATGGTGAGATCATGGTCTGAGCTGAAGTCTGATGCTGAGCCTCCCAGGCACCCCTCCTGTTAAAATTTTTTTTTTTTTTCAACGTTTATTTATTTTTGGGACAGAGAGAGACAAAGCATGAACGGGGGAAGGGGCAGAGAGAGAGGGAGACACAGAATCGGAAACAGGCTCCAGGCTCCGAGCCATCAGCCCAGAGCCCAACGCGGGGCTCGAACTCACGGACCGCGAGATCGTGACCTGGCTGAAGTCGGACGCTTAACCAACTGCGCCACCCAGGCGCCCCCCTCCTGTTAAATTTTTTAAAGCAATATGTACATATTGTATATTCAGAAATATGCAAGTACTTATATTTTTCCCGTTAGCTGGAAGAACCTGCAAAATAAATGAGATACTGTGATGTAGGTCAAAGTAAGAAGTGGAAACCCAAACAAAAGCATATGTTTCTCATTTGATCTTTCTACCTACCTCACATTGTATTATGGCTGTAAATATTTAACCTGTTCTCCCCACAGAATACTTTTAATTTGCTTACAGTTTAAGTATTCATTTTTCATCAGTAACCAAATGCTCAAAATGTATCCTCTCCTCATAATTCTCATGGAAATTTCTCCAAAATAATATCACTTTTCTCAAACAGTTATAAAGCAAAATTGTCTCAATGATGCTAAACATGGCATGTTATTGAAATGTAAAAGGCTTCCACATCTAACTGAATGAATTAAGAAAAGCTTCAAGGAGGTTACATTTTTACTGACTTGGCGGCATATTTGAAGGTTGACAGAAAGACTCATACGGAAAATGTATATAAGTGAGTATGATGCGTTCTGGAAACTATAAGTAGTTTTTTAATTTTGGATTTAGTTTAAATTATTCTATTTGTGTCTAGTAAGTGTCTTGAAACCTTACAAAAATGTGTCAGAAAGTTTGTGGGCAAAGGTTAATCTTAACAGGTCCAGTAACGGGAACTAGATTTAAAAAGGCCTTGTGCATTTTGTGAAGGAATTTAGATTTATCTATTCTCATTTCAATCTCTTCCCTCCATCATGCCCTTCATCAAACACAATATATCCTAAGCTGAATTCATCTTTGCACTAAAGCCTCCTCCTATATTCCCCAGCTTATTAAAATGCATCACTTGGGTGCCTGGATGACTCGGTTAAGTGACCGACTCTTGATCTTGGCTCAGGTCATGATCTAGTGGTTCGTAAGTTTGAGCCCCACATCAGCTCTGCGCTGAGAGGATGGAGCCTGCTTGGGATTCTCTCTTTCCTTCTCTTTCTGCCCCTAGCCAGCTCACACTCTTTCTCTCAAAAATAAATCAATACACTTAAAAAAAAAAAAAAAAAAAGACATCACCATGAAATGTCTCCCAAACCAGAAGTCTGTTAATCATTCTCAATTCCTCTCTCTTTTCCTTCCCTAACTTAACCAAACAATGAAGAATTTCTGCCTCCTAGAACTCATATCTGTTCCCTTCTTCCCATCCCTGGAGCCAATGCCTTACATCAACACTCATTACTTTTAACCCGAATTCTTGCATGCCTTCTAAAATGTGTCCTTGCTTCCAATCTTGCCCCCCTCTGCTCTTTCTTAACACTGCTATCATAATGCCCATTACAAAGTGCAAAATTAGTCATGTCACTTTTCAAATTTGACTTCTTCAATGACTCCCTAGAGTCTTCAAGATAAAATTCAAACTCTGTTGCTCAGAGAACAACAAAGATAAAAACAAAGCCCTTCTGGATCTGCTCTTGACTATATGGCCACTTCATTTCTTTCTTTTCCCACTCCTTCCACCACTATGCACCATCAAGTTGATAGTCAAACATCAACCTGAACTGTAAAGCTTGTTAAACACACACACACACACACACGCACGCACGCACGCACGCACACATACACCTTGGCCATGATTCAGATATTCTGGGTTTTTAACAAATTCCTAGGTAGTTCTGATGTAAATCAGTCTGAGATCCAATGCTGTAAGTCCTACTGGACTACTTAGAGTTCCTTGGCTTCTCCATGAGCTTTGTTCTTCTGTACTTTGTACATACTGAACATTCCTTCCTAACTCCTTTCAGCCCCTTTCCCTGCACCTGCAATTCTTGGCTAGTTCCTACTCATATTTCAAAACTCAACTCCAACAGCATCTCCTCCAAACAGCCTCTCTGACTACCTTATCCAACCCTGTGTGGGTTAGGTACCTATTGTATACGTTCCCATAACACTCTGTTTACCTCTGTCGTGGTATTTAACAATTGGAATTCGCGTTGTTTGTCATCTTGACAGACTGTAAGCTCTTTTATCTTTATATACTTAGTGTCTAGCAAGCAACAGTGCTTAATAAACTTTCATTGAATGAATGAAATAGCTCACCTCTGAACTCTCATACAACTCACTATCATCACTTGTGGAGGAAAAAACTCAGTCCTCCTCCTGTGTTTCTTCTTTACTCTCACTCTACGGCCACGCTTACAGCACTCTGACACTAGATATGTGGGGGGTTTTCTCCCACCAAGCAATTCTCTGCAACACCAACTGAGTGTCATACAATTTAACGCAATTCTGACACTATCTACCTGGAGATGGCATCAGGTCTCACAGGTTAAGGGTTCAGTCCCATGAGACTGCTCCCCCTCCACTGCAGATGCCAATCACAAGTAGTAGGTCCCCAGGTTACCTACAACTTCTGTCCAACTTGGCTACAAATTGGAGGTTCCCATGACTTTCTCTCCCTTGGACTCAATTATTTCCTAAAATAGTTCACAGAACTCAGGGAAATACTTAACATTCATCAGTTTATTAAAGGATATGATAAAATATACAAATGAACAGCCAGATGAAGAGATACATAGGGTCTGGGAGGTCTGGGAGCATCCCAAGCACGGCAGCTCTGTCCCTGTGGAGTTGGGTCAGTTATCTTTCTGGTATGTAGATGTGTTCACCAACGTGGAAACTCCCCAAACCCCATACTATTAGGATTTTATGGAGACCTCCTCACATAGGCATAATCAATGATTCACTCCATTTCCAGACCCTCTCCGTTTTCTGAAGAATGCGGGTGGGGGATAGAGCTGAAAATTCCAAAGTTCCAATCATGGCTTATCCTTATGGTGACAAGTCCCCACCTAGAAACCAGAAGCCTTCCCAGAATCACCTATTAGAACAACAGATGCCCCTAGAGTTCTCATCACTTAGGGATTTGCCAGTGTTTTAGGAGCTCCGTGCCAGGAATGGGGTTGAAGGGCAAATATATATTTCTTATTATAAATCACAACACATCACATCACTATGTCCCTGGCTATTACTCAAGTACTGCCATATACCATTGTAAATTCACTAAACCTTTATCTCTTATATTGTTATATACCCTTTTGTTGTTTACAGCTTGCCTCACCAACTAGACTGAAAGCTTCCTATGAATATTTTATATTTACTCGATTATCTGACACATTACATGACCCCTTACATATCAAAGACACTCAGGATCAGGTCTGTCCCATAGTCATACAGGCCAGGCACTGCCTAACGCTGAAGGGTGCTGTTTACAAGCACCCATAAGTTGTGCTGTACAGCGGCTCCAGTCAATATGATTAATGAAACAATGCTTAAACCCATTTAATAATGGGATAAAGAAAATACTTTTAGGAACTGAATTTAAATGAATAAAAGAACCACATAATAATTGGCAAAATTTGAAAATTATACCTTGTTTTCTCTGAAACCTCTTAGGATTCAATCAGTCTCCTCCCACAAATGTCTCCTGCAGAGGGGAGAAAGTCCTCCCTCAGTCTCTTCCTGGCTCAGAGCAGTTTCCCTTCAGCACAGCTTTCACAGAGAATGACCTTGCCTTCCCTGAAGATGCTAAAAACATACACACAGATACACTCTGATGGAATCAACACAGGATACTTCATGGGTCATAAAAAATCTTATTAATCTTATTCAAAGATTTTTCTGTCAAGATAAATCTATGATCTCAGTAGACACGCTCTCTTAGAGTACTTTTTCCATTAGGATAATAAAGAAAAAAATTATTGGGGAGTGATGAATGGAGGATAGGGAAGGGGAATGGAAAATTTGCTATCACTTTATTTGGAAAGTCAACGTAGTTATATATACCATCAACATCAAGCGTTTTCACTAACATCTGGTGTTCTTCAGGCTTTACAGAAACACTGAGGTCATCAAAAGCATCTTTCAAGTCACCAATCTGAATTCTGTTGCAGTTCATCAAGTTGACAGTTTGGAGGGCAGTACATAAACCTGAAAACACAGGGGGATTCTATAGGTCATATATTTCAATTAATATTATCATTATGATTCCAAAATTAATAAGCCAAACATCCCTTTATTCCAAGCATATTTCCCTGAGATGTTCAGTTATTTTTGTCTCAAACTAAAAAAACTAAGATGACTCAGTTTTGTTTTTGTTTTTTAACTTAACTGCCTTACCAATGAGTTACACAAATCATCATACGCTCAAGGTATCAGCTTCTCAAAAGTTAAAATAGGCCATTGCATCTTTTAGGGAAATGTTTCATTGTATATGCATGAGACAGAATTTGGGGCTTACTTCTGTCTATATGAAATAGCCCAAATTTCAGAGTATAAAAATATTAGTCCTGAATTTTCTTCTGCTTATTTTGCTACTGCTTTCATTTTTTGCATATTCTTCATAACTTTCACTCTATTATTAGAAGTCCGCCAAGGAGTGTGGGAGTATTAAGGTGCCCCATTCCCAGCTCTTATCTAAAACCTCTAGGGATTTTCCCTTCTAAATGGGGTCCTTAGGATTAGAGCCAAGCCTCTGTCTGCCTTTTCAATGACTCCCACAAATCATGGTACACTCAAGGTCACTGTTTGGATTATAATCTCTAGTTTATCTAAGAGAATATTTAAAAGGAGGCAAAGTACTGGTACTCAAAAGAATTGCAGGAAAGAGTTGTACTATTTAGTAAGACATTATTAGATAAGACATTTTCCAACAAATCCTAATTCATGAGTGCCTTATTTCTCCAATAAATCCCAGCAGGGTTTTTTTGTAGACATTACAAACTGATTCTAAAATCCACATGGCAGTGTAAAAGTCCTAGAATAGTCAAAACAACTTTTTTTTTTACATTTTTTTAATGTTTATTTTTGAGAGAGAGAGAGCGCGAGAGAGCGAGCGAGCAAGCAGGGGAGGGGCAGGGAGAGAGGGAGACACAGAATCCGAAGCAGGCTCCAGGCTCTGAGCTGTCAGCACAGAGCCTGACATGGGGCTCAAACCCACGAACCATGAGATCATGACCTGAGCTGAAGTCGGACGTTCAACTGACTGAACCACCCAGGTGCCCCAGTCAAAACAACTTTTTAAAAGTAGAACAAAGTTAGAGGGCCAATACTACCTGAATGGTTTCAATGTTTATTGCAAAGCAACAGGAGTCAGACAATGTGGTTTGTGTAAAAACTGACAAAGATTAATAGAACAGAAGAGAGAATCCAGGAAATAAATATATATGTATATTTATATGATTTGTTACAAAACTACAAAGGAATTTCCGTATAGAAAGTATAGAGAAAATACAATCTTTTCAACAGTGGTGCTGGAACAAATGAAGGTCCATATGCAAAAACAAAACAAAACAAAAAGGAACTCTGATCCATACTTTATTCCACATATAAAGATTAACTCAAAATAGATCACAGAGCTAAAATACAAAACCAGAGGTGCCAGGGTGGCTCAGTAAGTTAAGCATCCGACTTCAGCTCAGGTCATGATCTCCCCGTGAGTTTGAGCCCGCCTCAGGCTCTGTGCTGATAGCTCAGAGCCTGGAGTCTTGCTTTGGATTCTGTCGCCCTCTCTCTCTGCCCCTCCCCCACTTGTGCTTTTTCTCTCTCTCTCTCTCTCTCTCTCTCTCTCTCTCTCAAAAATAAATAAAAATATTAAAAAAATATTTTTTAATGCAAAACCAAAACCCATAATACTTTTAGAAGAAAATATAATAAAACATTTGTAACCTTGGGTGAGGCAAAGATTTCATACATGTGACACCAAAAGCACAATATATAAAAGAAAAAAAAAACTAATTAACTGGACTTCATCAAAATTAAAACTAATGCTCTTGACACTTAAGAAAATGAAGACACTCAGAGAAAAATGTGCTCAGTAGAAGACTCGGAGAAAATATTTGCTAAGTATATATCTCATAAAGGACATGTATCCAGAATACAAACAGAAATACAAAAAAACCCATCCAACTTTATTTTTTTTTATTTTTTTTTAACGTTTATTTATTTTTGAGACAGAGAGAGACAGAGCATGAACAGGGAAGGGTCAGAGAGAGAGAGGGAGACACAGAATCCGAAACAGGCTCCAGGTTCTGAGCTGTCAGCACAGAGCCTGACGCAGGGCTTGAACTCACGAACCGTGAGATCATGACCTGAGCCGAGTCGGACGCTTAACCGACTGAGCCACCCAAGCGCCCCAAAACCCATCCAACTTTTTAATTTTTTTTTAACGTTTATTTATTTTTGAGACAGAGAGAGACAGAGCATGAACGGGGGAGGGGCAGAGAGAGAGGGAGACACAGAACTGGAAGCAGGCTCCAGGCTCCGAGCCATCAGCCCAGAGCCCAACGCAGGGCTCGAACTCACGGACCGTGAGATCATGACCTGAGCTGAAGTCAGACGCTTAATTGACTGAGCCACCCAGGCGCCCCCCCATCCAACATTAAAAAAGATCTGTACAGACACTTTATAAAGATACACAGATGACAAATAAGCACATGAGAAGATGCTCAACATCATTAATCAGTGAGGAAACACAAATTAAAACCACAATGAGATACTACTACACACTTATTAGAATGATTAAAATTAAAAAGACTGACTCCACCAAGCACTCCCAAGGATATGGAGGAATTGGACCTCTTCATACACTGCTGGTGGAAATGTAAAATGGTGTGGCCACTCTGGAAACCAGTTGGCAGTTTCTTAAAAAGTGAAACATACACCTACCATGTGAACCAGCCAATCTTTGGTAACTACTCAAGAGAAAGGAAAGCATATATTCATACGATGAATATTGTTGTACACAACTGTTCATAACAGCTTTATTTATAAGAGCCCCAAACTGGAAATAGCCTAACGAGCCGCACCAGGTAAGTAGATAAACTTCAGTGTATCAGCAAAATGGAGTGCTATGCCAGTAATAAATGACAATGAACTGCTGATACATCCTACGTGGATGAATCTCAAAATAATTATGCTGAATGAAAGCATCTAGCAAAAAAGAATATACCCATTTTATAAAAGTCTGGTAAATGCCAATGGATCTATACTGGCAAAAAGCAGATCAGTCGTTGCCTACGGATGAGGAAGAGGATGGGAAAAAGGCAGGAGAGATTACAAAGGAGCATGAGGCAGTTTTGCAGGTCAGGGATGTGTTCATTACCTTGATTGTGATGACAGATTTATAGGTGTGTGCATATGTCAAACTGTGTACTTTTAATTATAAAAATATACAGCTTTTGAATATCATTTATAGCTCACAATACTGTTTAATAATAACAAAAGGCAATGGGAAATATGACCCACCTTCAAATTCAGGAGCTGGCTTATTTGTGTTCAAAGCCTCCAAACTTTGTTTGAGACTTACTTCACTATTTTCTAAAAAGTAAAGTATAAGGATTATAAAATGGCAAGGTGTCAATATTAATAATCATCATTAAAATAACCATGACAGGGAATGGTGTGTGTGTGTGTGGGGGGGGGGGTGGGGGGGGGAGGGGACAAATTTTGTTAATGTCTGAAAATTAGCCAGATAAAAACTAATCAATTTAAAATAATTTTACCACGAATCTATTCCCTTAAAACAAGAAAAAATTCTAACGGTATTATTTGTCTTAATTAAATATTGATGTATACATTTTACAAATGTGATGCCAGACAGAGGGTGACTCTTAAAAATATTTCCAAGAGTAAAAAAATATTAATTTTAATTTGTTCTCAGTATGCCTACATTCTCATTATGTTTCTAAGACCTAGTTTATCTAAAACATACATATATAAAACATATCCCAAGCACACAGTAAAACTAGGACTTCAACAGAGATTGTTCTTTTAAAAAGGACTCACCATCAATAGATGCTTGACCCAGAATTTCCTGGAACGTCTTGTTGCTTAATAGAATTCTAGCCTTCCGGAGTTGGGACCTCAGCTCATTTATAGGCATCTTATCATTTCTGATCTTATCAAGAGTTGTAATCTCTTTAAATAAATCTGTAAACATGTCAAGAATAGAGAAGTGATGAGGAAGTTGAGGCAAAGCCCTTTTTTAGACTTAACACCCTAACCTGCACAGAGTAGATGCATTACAAAAGGAATTCTGAGTTAGAGGGCTTTCAAAACATGTCAGTGGGCTCTGTTTTCAGAAGTCACTTAAACAATAAGCAAAATTTAACATACCCCTAGCCAGCTAAAAGTTGAGTTTCTGCAACATTTTGTAGAAGTTTGCTTTTATTTATTAACTATTTCTCCTCAAAGGTTTTTCTACTACATGCTCCAGTCTTTCATAGACTGTAAAGCATTTCAAGAACAGCTTGATAATAAATAGCTCTTAGAATGAAGTCAAATATCAAAAATAGAACCCAGCTAGTTGGCAAAAGGAAAACTGAAAAATATAAATCTGTTATACTCTGAAAAACAGTCACACCCTCTCCTAGGCATTAGAAAGCCTCTCTTTCTTGCTAGCCTACCTACTAGTATTACATGCAGTAAATCCTTTTTTTTTTTTTTTTTTGTACTTTTTTTTAACGTTTCACTATAGGTGAGAAAAAGAAGCATATGGAAATTATCGGAGGTGAGAGAAAATTGTATTAGATTCACCAGGGGAGAAAATGTGTACCTTATACTGGAGCATATACTGAGACAAACTATTTTGCTTTAAGAAAGCATATCCTAGGAATGTAATTCTAAATAATTCATTACAGTCAAAGCACAGATTAAATATGATAAGGAATAAGAAAGCAGATTATAACATCTTGATACAGCAAAGAAAACTTAAGGAATTAAAAATACAGGGGAAAACAAACTATATTTTAGAAAAAGAATACCATTGAATGATCTTAGAAATTTACTTTTAATTTTCATTCTTTTACTATACTTACTATTGAATGGTGTTGATGGTTTAGGTGAATTAATGAAAACATCAATTACATCTTTTAAGATCTTTTTACTTTCTGCAAAGTTAAGAAATAAAATGGAATTTAAATAGATTTTAAGCTCATTAAAGCAGGGATCTGGTATTGTTTCAATTTCATTCAGCTTTCAAACTTCTGTGACCATAATGCATGGTAAGAAATACACTTAGATTATGAGCATGTGCGTGTGCGCACACACACACACACGTACACACACACAAAAAGGGAATGCAAGGAAACACAATCTGGGAATTGCAAGGTACAGTTAGGATTCAGACCTCCCCATCCCCTGCCCCGAGGCAGGTCATAAGACACTCATGTGAGAGATGCCCTTGCTATACCCAGAGGGAGGGTGCATCCTTATCTCTGAAGACTGAGGGTTGGAGGGACACCAAGAGGAATCTGAACGAACAGACCTTACTAAGTTTCCCCTGGTTTACCACGCTCAGCTCATCTCATTTTGTCCTATCACAGTTTTCTACCACTTTCCACACTTCATCAAAGCTAACACCAAAACATTCAGCTTTAACAACTCCTTATGAATATTCCCCTTTCATGTAAAATTTATATTAACTTTGAATGCTTTTCTCTTGTTGATCTGTCTCTTGTTACAGAGCTCCAGCTGGGAACCTAGAAGGGCAGAAGGAAAAGATTGTTTTCCCACTCCTACAGAAGCCTGCTTCAGGGGTCATAGGCTGGTAGCCCACAGACTGAATATAGCTGAGAGTCAGTCATGTCCATTGTCCTAGGGAGTGGTGGGGTTTTCTTTCCATTTGAATTTAACTATCTTCATCTAGGACACATGCTCTCAAGTTACCTTACAGTCCACACCCCTTCCTTTTGTCTTACAGCCAACTCATTTTATTAATTTTGCATTACGTGCCTGGCTACCGCAGGCATTTGAGTTAGCGGACTCTGCAGAGCCTGATTCAAAAGTTACCCTTCTCTATTGAAGTCTATTGTAATTTATCTAAATGGCAAATATTGGAGCTATGGCACTATACCTTTTGAAGTGGCAGGATAATTTGACCCATCTTTCCTATTCGAAGCAGTTAGCTTGGCCTTAAATATTTCCTCACTCCTGAGATTTTTGTAGACTGAGAGTTTTGGTAGGGACTATGTTTGCAAAAACCTAGAATCATTGAAGAAAATATGCCAAATGCCTAAATAGAGAGGAAGAGTTTGTCTGGAGACAGAGACAGAAGGAAAGAGAGGGACAGGGAGGGGTTGAGAGACTAGAGGTTTGATGGGAAAGAGTGAGAATTACCCTGTGGGAGCTTCCCTTCACACAGATGCAGGATTACCACAGGCTCCAACAACAAAGCATCAGTAGAAACACAATGCAAGGAAGTTTTAAAAGCTCTTCCTCTGTCTCCCACATTATGGTGTGACTTTGGAATGGGAGAGGGTGCCAGTAATCAACCACCCTGCCCCCAGGGTCTGATTTAATTTAATTGAAAGAAAAAAATGATTTCAATTTCTGGTATTTAGTAGCCAGATATCTGGATCAGCCCTCCTACTAAAAACAACTAAAAATTCTAAATAAAATTATTGCTATAAAAAAAAAAATCTTGGGGCGCCTGGGTGGCTCAGTCGGTTAAGCGTCCGACTCCAGCTCAGGTCATGATCTCACAGTCCGTGAGTTCGAGCCCCGCGTCGGGCTCTGTGCCGACAGCTTGGAGTCTGGAGCCTGTTTCAGATTCTGTGTCTCCCTCTCTCTTTCTGACCCTCCCCGACTCATGCTCTGTCTCTCTCTGTCTCAAAAATAAATGTTAAAAAAAAAAATTTTTTAAAAATCTTGAATTCATCAATGTGTTGCCAAGAAAGTAAGAAATTCCCAGACCAAACAACTGATGAAAGGCTGTAATCCAGAAACACGGCGACTGTTTTTACCCAAAGAGTGTTTGCCAAAGACAAAACAAAACAAAATTGGATGAATTTTAGTTTGTAGTTTCAAAGGCTCAGACAAAGCCTAAGTTCCTCCCAAAGTGGAGGGGAACGTGGGGTGGTTATCCTCAATTTACAAAAATGTTTCTCTAGATTTCAAGACCCAGAAAAAAATATCAAGAATAAGAAAACGTTCCTCCTTTATAGATAATTTGACTTTTCTCTCTAGCTACCTTTAAGATTTTTCTTTCTCTTTGGTATGTCACAGTTTCATCATGATAACCCTATGTATGGATTTCCTTTCATCCTATGTGGGATTCACTGGAATTCTTGTATTGGTAGGTTTAGGTCTTTCTCATTCTGGAAAATTCTCAGCTATAGTTCTCCAAATATTTTCTCTGCAACCACTCTGTCTCTTCTCTCCTGTGTGGCTATATATCACATCTTTTCATTCTTTCTTTTTCTAGCTTTACTGAGATATAACTGACATGTAACATTATATTAGTTGTAACTAATATATAACGTAATCAGATACACATATATATTTCAAACTGATTGCCACAATAAGTAGACCTCTTCATTCTGCCTTCCTTTTAGCTTCTTCTTCTTCTTTTTTTTAATGTTTATTTATTTGGGGGAGAGAGAGAGAGTAGGAGATGTGCAGAGAGGGAGACAGAGGATCTGAAGAGGGCTCCATGTTTACAGCAGTGAGCCCAATGCAGGGCTCTAACTCACAAACCACAAGATCATGACCTGAGCAGAAATCTGATACTCAATCAACTGAGCCACCCCAGCGCCACTAACCTCTTTCCTATATTCCAACTCTGTCTTTCTATGCTGCATTCTGTATAATTTCTTCAAACTCCTTTGCACTTCATATTTCTCTCTTCACCTATGTTTAATCTGCTAATATTGTTGTCTGCTAATTAATTTTAATTATTATATTTTTAATTTCTTTAAGTCCTGTTTCTTTCTTTTCAAATTTTAGTTTCCCTTACATGTTTTCAAATTTATCTTTTTTTAGAAGAGTACAGAAAGAGTGAAATTAAAAGAATAGAAAATACATATATATCCAAAAATATACTGTATTGCATATTCGCAGGTTGCTCAGAGAGTAAATCTTAAAATTTCTCAACATAAGAAAAAAACCCCTTTTTAACTATGCATGGTGACGTGTTAACTAGATCTATCGTTGTGATCATTTCATTCTATATGTGAAATATATATACAAAATGTCACAAAATCAATGGTAGAGAAGAAAATGATACAGATGAAAACATAAATTGAGGAAACAATAAACACGATAGAGAGGATCAGAAAGCCAGGAATTAGTTAAGAGTTATTAAAATTGACAAACCGCTAGCATAAATGACCTAAAAAGAAAAAAGATGGGGCGCCTGGGTGGCTCAGTAGTCAAGCGTCTGACTTCGGCTCAGGTCATAATCTCGTGGTCCATGAGTTTGAGCCCCGTGTCAGGCTCTGTGCTGACACCTTAGAGCCTGGAGCCTGCTTCAGACTCTGTGTTCCCTCTCTCTGACCCTCCTCCACTCTCTCTCCCTCAAAAATAAATAAAAACATTTTTAAAAATCTTTAAAAAAGAAGTATCTGATTTTATTTATTTTTTAAAATGTTTGAAACATCTTTTTAAACATTTTTAATGGTTATTTATTTATGTTTGGAGGAAGAGAGAGAGGGAGAGAACAGGGGAAGGGCAGAGAGCAGAGAGAGAGAGAATCCCAGGCAGGCTCCGTCCGTCAGTGCAGAGCACTGTGAGATCGTGATCTCAAACCGTGAGATCATGACCTGAGCCAAAATCATGAGTTGGACGCTTAACTGACTGAGCTACCCAGGCACCCCAAGAAGTATCTGATTTTAAAACCTGGATAAAAACAGTACTTGTTTCTACTAGTCTTCTCCAAATAAAGAAGAGTATCCACACACTTTCCAAAAGGGTTACAACAATTCTCAGTAACCAGTTTATAAACATAGCAGTCCCATAACAATCTTCCTAAACCTATGGTATTAGTATTCTTAAAAAAAAAAAAAAAAAAATGAGCCAGCATGAACACGTATAGTCTAAACAGGAAAACTGAGAGGTAACTCAAGAACTCACCATCTGTTTCAGAGTTCAGTAACACCTCAGGTTTTTCTTCATTTAAAGGTTTCTCCAGGCCCTCCAACGCAGATAAAAGGTCTGTAACTTCAACTTTCCTATCAAAGACACTATTAACAACGTTACATGCATCTTCTATTCCTAAACAGAGACATGACAAAATACAAAGATATCTAGTTGGTCAGTCTATCCAGAGAAGCACATAACAACTTGATTTGGGTGAGATGTATTCATTTTCTAGAATACCCAGTCTTGAGAGATTTTGCCTCTCTGAAATATTCTCCAAACTGAAAGCTCTACAACATTTATAGGTTTACAATGCTTATATCAGAAAACAAGACACACTGAAATAGTTTACCTTACTAGTTCAACACAGGAAGGTAAACAAAACAACAAAATACCAAAATTATCTCTAAGAAAATAGTGCCATGATGGGGAAACAAAAGGGGGCACTTGGGTGGCTCAGTCAGTTAAGTGTCTGACTTTGGCTCAGGTCTTGATCTCACGGTTTGTGAGCTCGAGCCCCACATCAGGCTCTGTGCTGTCAGCGCAGAGCCAGCTTCAGATCTTCTGGCACTCTCTCTCTCTGCCCCTTCCCTACTCATGCTCGCTCACTCTCTCTCTCTCAAAAATAAATAAACAAACATTTAAAAAAAGGCAGCCCTTTCTGTCTTTATCTAAACATTTGGAAAGAATGACAGTGTTGTTGATGACATGCCAATAATTTGTTGCTTTACTAACTCAAGTGTTATTCATTTATATCTTTTAATCTCCCTTGTATCCAAGTTACAACTGTCTTCTTTATTATGTCCTCCCTATTTTTTCCCCTTCATCATACTTCCTAAAGAGTTCTTTATTAGTCTTTTGAAAGAACCAACTTTTGGTTATATGGATAAGTGCGTGTGTGTGTGTGTGTGTGTGTGTTCTATTTCACTAACTTCAACTTTCCACTTTGTTAGCTCCTGACTAGCACTTTTCAGGGGGATTGTACTGCTCTTTTGTTGTTTATGCTGCTGGTTAGCTCTGTAAACTGAACGTTTAAGATAAATTGTTCTGGAGGCGCCTGGGTGTCTCAGTCGGTTAAGCGTCCCACTCTTCATTTTGGCCCAGGTCATGATCATGTCAGCTGCGCTGACAGCAAGGAGCCTGCTTGGGATTCTGTCCTTCTCTCTCTCTGCTCTTCCCCCCCGTCATATGCACTCTCTCTCCAAAAATAAATAAACTTAAAAAAAGATAAATTATTTTTGATATTTCTTGTTTTCTAATAAAAGCATTTAATGCTATAAAATATCCTGTAAGATTGTTTTGGTCACACTCTACACGATTTGATACATAGTGCTTTCACTGTCATCATTTCTAAAATCTTTCAGGTTTCTTTTATTCTTCCACCAAGGAATTACTTACAAGGCAATTTGTTTTTCATCTTAAAAGCAACACTTTTCCTTTCTTTCACAAATAATTTTAATGTCACAACATCATGGTCAGACTATGTGGTCTGAATGACTTCTGATTTTCAGAATTCACTGAAATTTTTATTTGTGGCTTAAATACATCATCTATTTTTGTGGATATTCCATAAGTATTTGAAAAGAATGTGTATGTTTTTAGCATACAGAGTACTCTAATCTGTTTCTGAAGTCAACTTTGTTAATATTGTCACTTCAATCTCAATCTCTTTCTCAATTTCTTTCAATCCGTCTATTTCAATCTTATCTATTTAGAATTCAGTGTTTACCTGGAAATAGATATAAATATGGTTGTGTTTTATGGGCATTAGTAGAAATCCAACTTATATAAAGCATTCTTTGTTATACACGTATTCCATTTTTTCCTTTCTTCATGGAACCGTATTATTACTGAGGTCTCTCTCTGGTGCAAATGTAAATCTAGTTTACTGTTATGACGTGTATGTATGGACCATATTTTATTCAACCATTTCCCAAATCATGGACTCATAGATTGTTTTCATTTCTTCCCTCCCATAATGTTGCAGGGAGCATCCCTGTACATGTCTCTACAAGAAACTTCTCTGGGCTATTTATCTGACAATAGAATTATTGGATCATAAGAAATATGCATACTGAATTTGACAAGTACTGCTAGATTGCAATCTGGAATGCTGTACCATTTTACCTACTCACTAGCAATTTGTGAGTATTGCCAACTCTCTTCATACACATATTTAGCTATGTGGGTTTCTCCTCCTGTATACTAAGTCTTATATCCTTACTTATTTTTCCAATTGATTTCTTTCTTTCTACTGTTGATTTGCAGAATTCCCTTATATTTGAGATATTAATTTTTTGTTAGTTATCTTGTAATTATCTTCTTCCAGTCTGTTACATGTTTTAGAGTCCTTCATTTACCAGAAATCCTTAATTTTGATGTGATCAAATCCTTTTTTACCCCATGGTTGTGCTTTTGGGGAGTAACATCTTTAAGAAGGCATCCATAACCACAAGGCACAATAGTTTTTCTTGCATTTTCTTCCAACAGCTTTATAGTTTAATCTTTGAGATCCATTTTAACATTCATTTGATTCTTTGAAGGTTATTTTTGTATATGGTATGACATAGGGATTCTACTTCATTTTCTCTGCATTGTAAGGCAATTTTCTCAAATCAGAAGCTAAATAATACATCTTTTCCCCCACTAACTGATGATGTCATTTCTATCACATTCCGAGTTCCCATTAATAGAAGTCTCTACTGGGTTCCATATTGTGATGCACTGGTCTATTTTCACAGGTCTATATTAAAACAGCATTATGCTATGTACTAACATGTGACAAAGCAAGATCTTTATCTTTTTTTTTCCCAAAAGGGTCTTAGCTATTCATAGATCTATAATCTTCTATAATGAATATAGCATTAATTTGTCAAGGTTCCCACCAAACTTATCCTGAGATAGTGAGTGGAACTGCATTCCAAGTACAGATTATTTAGAGAGAATCCACTTATTTCAATACTTCTTTTAAAACCCCAGTTTTAGGACTACAGTTCTCAATCTCAATGTCTGTGGTCCAAGGCTGTTTTAGTGTCCCCATGATAGAACTGTGCTGAAATTTCAAAACAAACCGAAAAAAGTTAAGCATTTAGCCAATGTTTTTCACAAGGAGATAGAGAGCAAATGTAAAAAAATATATATATGAAGAAATAAACAAGAAAGATAAGAATACAGAGGGGAAAAGTCATTAGATGTGATTTAAAAAAGCAAACCTGTTACTTTGATTATAAGATGGATAACCCCATCAGCATTAGTGAGGACAAAAGAAAGAATATAGCAATAAAACACATGACAAGGAAGAAAGAGAGACAACAGAAATTTTTTTAAATAATTCAAGAATATTACAGTATGGAAAATATGCATCTATGTGTGAAAACCTAGAGTTTACAACATGAACTGAGTTTAAATGAGAAAATGCATAAAAGGGGGGTTTGGTAGAGTATATATAAAGTCTATATACACACATACCTATACATACACCAACCCCCAAAAATGAAGTTTCTGTTCATATGCATTTTGAATTTCATACTTACTGTGGCACTCGATAAATTCATCACTGTTGTTCAATTCTCTGATGAAATCCTTAAAACTCACCACTTCATCTTTTTTTAAAAAAGAAAAAAAGAAAGAATTTAGGTATTATTGTAAAAAGGACCATTTGATGTTATAACACCAGAGCTATAAACACAAAAATAATGGAGAGGACTGGTAATCCTATTGTGACACATGTGATATGCAGAATAGACCTAAAATAAAGCTGTCAGAGATGCACTTTGAACATCAATTCCTCTGATAAAAACCCGTAAATTGATAGACAAGAAACAACTTTTAATTTCTCTTTTAAAAGATATATGGCAGTATATTTCCTTTGGCATTTAGAGTGAAACTTCTGAAATATGCAAAATTTGTTATTTTAAATTGAAATAATTACTCACCGTTAGGATTAGTGTTATCCAAAGTCTCCTTTATTTTATCATCTGTTAGATAGATTCCAATGGCATTTAAATTTTGCTGAAGTACAGGAATGTCTTTAAGTTCATTTTTGTAAATGTTGATGTTGTAAAATTGATTTTTATTTCCTGGGAAGAGATAATCACCTTCAGTTAGAAAGGAATTTTCATGTTTCTCCTTTATATTTTAATTTTTTTTAATGTTTATTTATTTTTGACAGAGAGAGAGAGAAAGACAGAGCATGAGCTGGAGAGGGGCAGAGACAGAGGGAGACACAGAATCTGAAGCAGGCTCCAGGCTCTGAGCTGTCAGCACAGAGCCTGACACGGGGCTCGAACTCACAGACCGCGAGATCATGACCTGAGTTGAAGTCAGACGCTCAACCGACTGAGCCACCCAGACACCCGTCTCCTTTATATTTAAAAAAAAGTGGGGAAAAAAATCTCCCAAGATATAAAATTATACTTAAGAGAAAAGGCAGTATTTGTATTTATTTATGTACCTACAATAATTTAAAATAGGTGACAATAGGTACACAGAAATGTATAAATATAAGTAAGGAAACTGGGGGAAAGAAACAGAAGAGCAGCAAAAATAAGACAAAAGAGAGCAACAGACAAAGTACATTTCATAAGGTCATATACATTAAATTTTGCAACAATATCAAATGTGCATGCATCTAACAAGAGCCTTCCAAATATAGCAAAAACTTGCAGAATTAAAGGGAGGAATGCATGAACCCATAATCAGAACTGCAGATTTGAAAATCTTGCACTTAGTAATTAATAGAACAACTAGAATAAACATCAGGAAGAATTAAGGGCGCCTGGGTGGCTCAGTCAGTTAAGTGTCTGACTTTGGCTTAGGTCACGATCTCACAGTTCATGAGTTAGAGCCCTGTGTTGGGCTCTGTGCTGACAGCTCAGAGCCTGGAGCCTGCTTTGGATTCTGTGTTTCCCTCTCTCTCTGCCCTTCCCCTGCTCGTTCTCTCTCTCTCTCTCTCTCTCTCTCTCTCTCTCAAAAATAAATATTAAAACAAAAAAAATTTTAATGTTTAAAAAAAATCAGAAATTAGAATATCCAACAAAACTAGCAAACAATCTAACCAAATGATATTTATAGAACACTACCCAACAACTACAGAATATACATTCTTTCAAGTGCACATGGAATATTCACCTAGGTAGACCACATGCTAGTCTTTGAACCAAATCTTAATGAATTTAAAAGAATTTAAATTGTACGAAATAAATTCTCTGACCAAGGTGTATTACATTAGAAATCAGTAACAAGATCCCTAGCACATGTCCAAATATTTGGAAATTAAATAATATAGTTCTTTAATTTTTTTAATGTTGATTTATTTTTGAGAGACAGAGAGAGGCAGAGCGTGGGTGGGAGAGGGGCAGACAGAGAGGGAGACACAGAATCCGAAGCAGCTCCAGGCTCTGAGCTGTCAGCACAGAGCCCGACACGAGGCTCCGACCCAGGAACCATGAGATCATGACCTGAGCCGAAGTCGGACACTTAACCAACTGAGCCACCCAGGTGCCCCTAAATAGTACATTTCTAAATAACTCATGTTTCAAATGAGATATCACAAGGTAAATTAGAAAATATTTTAAATAAGTGATTATCAAATCACAACATATAAAATTTTGTGAGATGCTGTGAAAGTGCTCAGAGGGAAATTTGTAGTTTTAAATGCTGGAAAGGTATAAAATCAGTAGTACAAAAAGTAGTGGTATGAAATTCTTTTTTCTTAATGTTTATTTTTGAAAGAGAGAGAGAGCGCCCGCGAGCATGAGTAGGGGAGGGGCAGAGAGAGATGGAGACACAGAATCCAAGGCAGACTCCAGGCTGGCACGGGGCTTGAACTCACGAGCCGTGAGATCATGACCTGAGCCAAAGTCGGACGCCTAACCGACTAAGTCATGCAGGCACCCCTGAAACTCCTTTTTAAAAAATTCTTTTTTAGAATATAATATATTGTATAATATATTGTATAATACTCTACTGTACATAGAAACTAAAGTTTATTCAACCAACCTTCAATGTTTACACATTAAGTATTTTCATTCTTTTGCCATCTCAAATAATTCTGTAATGAATAATCTTATGTATCTATATTTTCACATTGTTGGAAGGTATCTTCAGGGAAAATTCCTAGAAGCAGGATTGCTGGGTCCAAAGGTAAAGGCATATGTAGTTTTGTTAGACATTGCCAAATTCCCTCCATTAGACTGGTAGCATGTTAAACGCCCACCAGCTATAGGTAAACGTCTTTTTCTCTACAACCTAACAGTTGTGAAGGTTTTCAATTTTTGCCAATCTAATGGGTGAGAAATTGTATGTCCATTTCAATTTGCATATTTCTTATTATGAGTAAAATCAAACATCTCTTAATATGTTCATAAGCCATTTAAGATCTTTTTTATGATTTATATATCCATGACTTTTGCCCATTTTTCTATTTTTCTTCTGTGATATACATTATAGTTTCTACCATATTGTTATTTGTTCTTTGACTTTACCTATGATATTGTATTAATAGATAAAATTGTTTTTTTAAAAAATTTTTTCCAAGATGGATGTCAGAGAGCTTACTGCCTATGTTTTTTCCTAGATTTTTTTTAAACGTTAAAAAAATTTTTTTAACATTTTTCATTTGTTTTTGTGAGACAGAGAGAGAGAGAGAGAGAGAGAGAGCGAGCATGAGCCGGGGAGGGGAGGAGAGAGAGGGAGACACAGAATCCGAAGCAGGCTCCAGGCTCCGAGCTGTCAGCACAGAGCCCGACGCCCACAGACCGCGAGATCATGACCTGAGCCAAGCCAGACACTTACCTGAGTCACCCAGGCGCTCCTCTTCCAGGAGTTTTATGGTTTCAGGTCTTACAAGAGCAAGTATTTAATCATAGTCTAAGATAGGAATCCAGTTTCATTCTTTTGCATGTGGTTGTCTAGTTTTCCCAACACCACTTATTGAAGAATCTGTCCTTTCCCCACTATATATTCTTGCCTCGTTTGTCATAAATGAATTGACCGTATATGCAAGGGTTTATTTCTGAGCTCTCTGTTCTGTTCCACTGATGTCTGTTTTTATGCCAATACCATAGAGTTTTGATTACTATACTTTTGTAATAAAGTTTGGAATCAGAAAGTATGATGGCTCCAGCTTTGTTCTTTCTCAAGATTGCTTTGGCTATCAGGGTTTTCTATGGCTCCATACAAATTTTAGGATTGTTTGTTCTAGGTGTGAAAAATGCCATTGGAATTTTGATAGGGATTGCATTGAGCCCGTATATCGCTTTGGGTAGTATGGACATTTTAACATTATTAATTCTTTGACTCCACAAGCATGGAATATCTTTCCATTCATTTGCATCATCTTCAATTTCTTTCTTCAATGTCTTATAGTTTTCAGTGTACAGGTCTTTCACCTCCTTGGTTAAATTTATTCTTAGGTATTTTATTCTTTTCAATGCAATTGTAATGGGATAGTTTTCTTAATTTCTTTCTGATAGTTTATTAGCAAATAGAAATGCAACTGGTTTTTCTATTTGATTTCATATGGTGCAACTTTACTGAATTTGTTTATTAGTTCTAACAGTTTTTTTTTAATAGGGCCTTTAGGGTTTTCTACATATAATATTGTGTTATCTGCAAATAGTAACAGTTTTATTTCTTTCTTTCCAATTTGGATGACTTTGTTTCCTTTTCTTGCCTAATTGTTCTCGGTAGGACTTCCAATACTATGAACACAAGTTGAGTAAAAGTAGTGAGAAAAATTACGGCATAGGGAATATAGTCAATAACACTGTAATAACATTTTATTGTGACAGATGATAACTACACTTATCATGGTGAGACGTGAGCAATACATAGAATTATTGAATCACTATGTTGTATGCCTGAAACTAATATAACATTTTATGTAAACTATATTTTAGTAAACAAAACAAAACAAAAAAACTGGCAAGAATAGGCATCCTTGTCTTGTTCCTGATCTTAGAAGAAAAGCTTTCAGATTTTCCCCATTGAGCATATATGTGGCCTTTCGTATATGGCCTTCATTAAGCTGAGGTATGTTTCTTCTGTACACACTTTGTTGAGAGGTTTTTTTTAATCATAAATGGATGTTATCTATCATAAATTGATGTTTGGCAGTTTCTATCAATTTAAATATATATCCCAGCAATCCCATTTCTAGGTATTCAACTAGGAGAAATGAAAATATATGTCCACACAAATACCTGTACATAAATATTTATAGCAGCTTCACTCATAATCACCAAAACCCAGGAAACTTCAATAGTTTATCAATTGGTAAATATACAAACATTACATTCATGTAATGGAATAATACTCATCAATAAAAATAAACACACTGCATGCAAAAAGTTGATGAATGTAAAGTATAATATGCTATGTGAAAGAAGCCAGACTCAAATGAGCTTCATATGTTATGATTCCATTTACATGACAACCTAGAAAAGGCAAAACTTTAGAGTCAAAGAATAGATCAGGGGTCACCAGGAATGAGGGTTAGCGAAATGGATGGACTACAAAAGGACACAAAGAAACTTCTGTGGTGATACAGTCTATGTGCTGTTTAGTAATGGTTACATGACATTATTTTTAAGAATTCAAAAAACAATATACCTAAAAAAAGGTGAATTTTACTACACGCAAGTTATACTGCAATAAATATAAATTTGCTCCTCAAAAATATAGTCAAGAGAGTAGTTGAGAATACATAAAAACAGAAAAGATAGGTATAAAATCCACTTTGCTAGGTTGGTCAAAAGTTTTAAAGTTGTCTTCTTTTTATTTTTCAAATTTTTATTCAAATTCTAGTTAGTCAACATATAGTGTACTATTGGTTTCAGTAGAATTTAGTGATTCATCACTTACATATGACACCCAGTGTTCAACGTAACAAATGCCCTCAATACCCATCATCCTTTTAGCCCATCCCCCGCCCACCTCCTTCCACCAACCCTCAGTTTGTTCACTATAGTTAAGACTCTTCATATGGTTTGCTTCTCTCTTTCCCCCACCTTCCCCTATGTTCATTCGTTTTGTTTCTTAAATTCCACATGTGTGAAATCATAGGTATTTGTCTTTCTCTGCCTGACTTATCTCACTTAGCATAATCCAGTCTGGTTCCATCCACATTGTTGCAAATGGCAAGATTTCATTCTTTTGATGGCTGAGTAATATTCCATTACATATACATATACATGCACCATAACTTCTTTATTCATTCATCAATCCATGGACATTTGGGTTTTTCCCATAATTTGGCAATTGTTGACAATGCTGCTATAAACATCAGGGTGCATGTGGCCCTTCAAATTAGTATTTGTATACCTTTTGTGTAAATACCTAGTAGTGAAACTGCTGGGTCATAGGGTAGTTCCATTTTTAACTTTTTGAGGAAACTCCATATTGTCTTCCACAGTGGCTGCACCAATTTGCATTCTAAAAATTATTTTCTCATTGTTTATAATATTCTAATAAATTCAGGTCAGATATACCTAGTGAATAATCTCAGAGAACAGTATATAATCTAATATTTTTCTAGCACTATCAAAGTAAAACCACCCATAACTTTGAGTTTGGGGTAAATTTAGCAGTCTTTGCCATATAATTCAAACACAAGTTATATAAACTAATACTGTATTGTTTTATCTTTAAAAAAATTTAATGTTTGTTTATTTTTGAGAAAGAGAGAGACAGGGAAACCGAGAGCGAGTGGGGGAGGAGCAGTGAGGGAGGGAGACACAGAATCCGAAGCAGGCTCCAGGCTCTGAGCTGTCAGCACAGACCCTGATGGGGGGCTCCAACTCACAGACCACAAGATCATGACCTGAGCCGAAGTCTGACGCTTAAACAACTGAGCCACCAAGGTGCCCCTATATTGTTTTATCTTTATATTGTTTCTTACTTACCTGTGCTTTATCTAATCCTGTGTGTTTTTTAAAAGATGTTTTAAAAAACATCTTTTTTTTGAAAACATCTTTGTTTGTTTGTTTGTTTACTATTTTAGGGAGAGAGAGAGCACAAGCTGGGGAGAAGGATGAAGGGAGAGAGGAAATCTTAAGCAGGCTTCATACTCAGCGCGAATGGATGCAGGTTGAGCCCATGACCCTGGAATCATGACCTGAGCCGAAGTCAAGAGTCAGTTGCTCAACCAACTGAGTGACACAGACGCCCCAATCCTGTGTTGTTTTAACATGAAAACCACTGCCTGTCCTTCCACACAGAGCCAGTAGATACATATTAAGTGGAACTCACCTGAGGCTTTAGGCATGTTCAATGTATCACAGAACTTAATAAAAAAATTCTTCAAAGGTAATCTTGCCATTTTCTGTAATGCAAAGTAAAATGTAGATGAAGGAATTACTGCTTCTGAATTAATCTGTCAGCAGTTAATAGTCAAGTTATAACAAAGGTGAAAAGCCCGGGGGTCAGCCTGTACTGTTCCTTCTTCCTTAACTTCTGCATACATATGATTATCAATTTCTATTCAATTATTTCCAAATACTGCTTGAATATATCACTATATTAGTTAATGCCTATGCTATTACAATAGCATTGCTAAAAATCTATCGCATCAGTCTCATTTCTCTCCATTTATTTTAAACAATGCAGCAAGAGAGGTCTTTCTCTTTAAAAAAAAAATCTGGTTACTCCTCTGAATAAAACCCTTCAGTAGCTCCTACTTGTCCAAAAACTACAAAAGCAAAACAAAACAAACACACGGTGGGCAGGCAAAGAGGCTATAGGCCAATATTCCTTACAAATGTGTTAACATCTAAGTGAAATTCTAGAAAATAGGGTTTAGCAGTATAAGCAGAAACTAAAGTTCTAGATACCTTTAGGACATGCATTTTCACTGAGGGTGATAGGCTTTCAGGAAGGAAAACAGGTTCTTGGAGGGGAAAAAATCTTAGCCATTACAATGGTTTGTGGCCACAGTACATAAGCAAATATTTATTTTTGGCATTAAACATTCATAGCGTGTGGGATGGTGAAAAAGACAAAAATGTCTAAAAAGTCTCCTTAGGGGAGTGATATTTTTTTTTAAAGGTTAAGAAACACCACTTTTAGGATAATGGTAACCACCTAAATTTACTCTGGAGAAATCTAAGAAAAAGGCTTAGAAATCCATAGGACCAAAGATGGCATCTTGATGTGGAACTCAGTGCATAGAATTTGGTGGTGAAGGAAAAGAAAGAAGCAGTTAAAGATGAAGTCCCTACTAAACAGTATCAAAATGTCAGAAGGCTCACTACCCCCACCTCCCACCCTCTGCCCCAAAGGTGCCATTAAAGTAAACGGACTTCATTTACTTCAGTAGAAACTGAAGACAGAGCTCCACACTGAATGTGCCACCCAACACCCTCAACTCTTTCAACAAATCAGGATAGAAATGGACAAAGGAAGATTTGAGATGGGAGCCAACAACTCAGAAAATAGACTGTGTAGAAAGACCAAGTCAGCTCCAAAATAAAGACTCAAGTAAAGTAAAGGTACACAAGGTAGAATGGATATGACAAACTATAGTAAGGGACATAAAGGATAGACATGAAAAGAACCAAAAGGAAAAAAAAAAAAAAAAAAGGAGGGGGAGAGAGAAAAGGAAGAAAAAAAAAAAAAAACCCAATGCAAAAAAAAAAAAAAAAAAAAAAAAAAGTAGAAAAGTTTACAGCAGAAGTGACAGAGCCCAGAAATAAACCCCACATATGCTCAACTAATATTTGACGAGGCAGCCAAGAACATTCAATGGAGAAAGGATGGTCTCTTCAACAAATGGTGTTGGGAAACTGAATAACCACTTGGGATACTCCCCAAAATTACCTCAAAATGAATTAAAGATTTAATTGTAAGATCTGATACTGTAAAGAAAACATAAGGAAACAGCTTTCAGACATTGGTCTTGGCAATGATTTTTTGGACATGACACCAAAAGCACAAACAACAAAAGCAGAAATCAACAAGTAGAACTAGATGCCATTTAAGATTTTTCTTTTTTTTAATGTTTATTTATTTGTGAGAGAGAAAGACACAGAGCATGAGCAGGGAGGGGCAGAGAGAGAGGGAGACACAGAAACTGAAGCAAGCTCCAAGCTGTCAGCACAGAGCCCGACATGGTGCTTGAACTCAAGAATCATGAGATCAAGACCTGATGTCGAAAGCTTAACTGGCTGTAGTCGGACGCTTAACCGACTGAGCCACCCAGGCACCCCAGAACTACATTCAACTTAAAAACTTTTGTACAGCAAAAGAAACAATCGGCAAAATGAAAAGGCAACCTACAGAATGAGAGAAAATATTTGCAAACCATATATCTGATAAAGGATTATTATCCAAAATATATAACAAAGAATTCACACAGCTCAATAACAAACAAGCAAATGAACTATTTTAAAAATGGGCAGAGCAATAGAATAGGCATTTTCCCAAAGAAGACATCCAAATGACCAACAGGTGCATGAAAATGTGTTCAACATCACTAACCATCAGGGAAATGCAAATCATAACCACAATGAGATATTGCTCAAACCCGTTAGAATGGCTATCATCAAGAAGACCGGAGATAAGGATTTGTGATGATGTGGAGAATGGGAACCCTCATACACTGTTGGTGGCAATGTAGATTGGTGCAGCCACTATGGACAATAGTATAGAAATTCCCCTCAAAATTAAAAATAGAACTACGATATGAACCATCAATTCCCCTTACAAGTGTATATTCAAAGGAAACGAAAACAGGATCTTGAAGACATACTCCTGTGTCTATTTCAGCATTATTCACAATAGCTAAAATATGGAAACAATCTAAGTGCTCATCAACAGATGAATAAACAGAGGTAGTGTGAAAATAGACAACAGAGTATTTTTCAGCCATGAGAAAGAGAGAAATCCTGTCATTTGCGACAAGATGGTAGGATCTTGAAGTCCTTATGCTTAGAGGAGATAAGCCAAAGACAAATGTTGTATATATCGCTAATATGTGGAATCTAAAAAAGCCGATCTCACAGAAAGAGAGCAGAATGGTGGTTACCAAGGACTTAGGGGGTGGGGTGATTGGGGAGATACTGTTAAAAAGTACAAATTTGCAGTTAAAATGAATAAATTCTGGAAATCTAATGCTGTGCTGATCTAATACTGTATTACATAATTGAAAGTTGCTAAGAGACTAGATCTTAAATGTTCTCACCACAAAAAAAGAAATTGTGATAATTACGTGATGTGATAGAGGTGTTAGATAACATTACAGTGATAATTATATTGCAATATATAAATGTATCAAATCAACACATTGGACACTCTAAACTTACATAATGTTATTATATGCCCATTATATCTCAATTTTACAAAAAGGAAAAGAAAAACTCTGTGGAGGTGGAGTGGGGGGAAAAAAAAGCTCTAAGTCACTAATATTGAGGATGAAAATGAAGGTATCATTACAGATGAAGCAGAAATCAAAAAAGATAAAAAGCAGATGTCAAGGACAACTTTATCCAATACATTTGAAAAGTCAGATGAAATGGACAAATTCCTATAAAGACACAGCCTGCCAAAATTGACAGGAAAATAGAATATTTTCTTGGTAATACCATACAATTTCAGAAATTAAATCAATAATCCAGAATTTTTCCATAAATAAAACTCTAGGCCCATAAGGCTTCACCTGTGAGTTCTGCTTAACATTTGAGGAAGAAAAAAATCTCTTACAGAGAATAGGAAAGTAAAGAATATTCCCCAACTCTTTTGAAAACGTAACAAAAATGATATTCAACAATACCAGTCATTAAAATAACGCAGTTATTTTGTACATTTATAAACATCTGCTTCCTTGAGCCAATGCCGCAGGCAACACCCCCTGAGGTATTCCTGGATATCAGCATAGTTTACCTTCCAAAGGGTTAACACGTGGCGAAGGGCCTCACGGACTCTGTTGTACTCTGTGCATGGCATTCTGACTGAATACTGCCCGTGCCAGTCAGTTCACAAAGTGACCTCATCTCCCAAGTACCACCACCCACAGGGATAAAGTAGGCCCAGACTCACCCATCTGTTCAGTTTCACAGAGCTCAGGCTTGGCACACTATGGTGGCACTGGTGCTCACCAGTCATCTCACTGCAGCGCCCCCCCCCCCCCCAGGGTGCCCTCCATTGCTGTATATCCCATCCATACATCTCCCATCCCCACTGGTAGATGATGGCCTTTACAACTAGATGCATTCAGACTACTAACCATGTTCAGGTCCATGTCTTAATACTTCATCAAGTAAAACATTAGCTGCATGAAAGTCATTGTTCATCAATAATGCCTTGAGGCTAGAGACATCAATTAGATCATTCTGGAGAATTTGAATAGTAATGAAGAGTAGCTGTGTAACTGAGAAAAAAAAAAAAAGAGCAAAAACGTGCTTCAACAGCAGAAATAAGAGTACATTGTTCACTTTCACTTAATGGGCTTGAGTTGCATAAAAGAACTTTACATGAAATTACTAGTAGTTTTAAAAACCATTGTGTAGGGGCGCCTGGGTGGCGCAGTCGGTTAAGCGTCCGACTTCAGCCAGGTCACGATCTCGCGGTCCGTGAGTTCGAGCCCCGCGTCAGGCTCTGGGCTGATGGCTCGGAGCCTGGAGCCTGTTTCTGATTCTGTGTCTCCCTCTCTCTCTGCCCCTCCCCCGTTCATGCTCTGTCTCTCTCTGTCCCAAAAATAAATAAAAAATGTTGAAAAAAAAAAAAAAAAAAAAAAAAAACAAAAAAAACCATTGTGTATTGTAACAGCTAGCAGTTACTGAACACTAAGTGCTGGAGACTCTTCTGAGTACTTCTACTTTACCTACTTAAGTCTATTATTACCTATAATAATTCCAAGATAGGCATTATTATCCCCATTTTTCAGATGAAGGAATTGAGGTTAGTGAGATTTAAAAAAAAAATTTAATGTTTATTTATTTTTGAGAGAGACAGACAGACAGACAGACCACGAGCGGGGAAGGGTCAGAGAGAGACAAAGATGCAGAATCTGAAGCAGGCTCCGGGTTCGGAGCTGTCAGCACAGACTCCAACGTGGGGCTCAAACTCACTAACCGCGAAATCATGACCTGAGCTGAAGTTGGGCGCTTAACCAACTGAGCCACCCAGGCGCCCCGAGGTTTGTGAGGTTAAGTGATTTACTAAAGAATACACTGGTATTAAGTGGCAGGGCCAGGATTCAAATCCAGGCACGATATTTCCAAAGCCCATGCTCTTAACTACTGTGCCTTTCAAGTAGACGTATGTAACTGGTCAACCATGATGCCTACAGCTACATAATACTTCATATGTGGACCCTGAAATAATTGTGAAGCATTACAAAGAAGTTTACATCAAAACTTTATTGCCTTATTTCACTTAAAGTTATGTTACAGAGACAAAATAAGAAGAAGAAGAAGGTGCTGTTTCTGTAAGTCGTGCTCTTTATATTTATCTTATAGCCCCACAAATCTTGACAGCCTTGGTCACTTTCCAATGCCTTCAAACAGTTGTGGTTGTTGATGCTGTTTAATTTAATCCACATTTTACTAGCTGTTCTCAGCAGGAGGGTTGGTTTCACATAAGCTACTCCATCATAGTCAGAAGTAGAACCAGGTAACTCAAGCTTTATAGGTAAATTTGATGCCCTGCTCTGGTTGAAAATTACTGTTTAGGTTATTACTTTACTACAAAGCTATAGTGATTAAGACCATGTGGCATAAGAATAAATAAAAATCAATGGAATGGAACTGGGAGTCTAGAAATAAATCCATACATTTCTGATCAATTGATTTTTTACAAGGATGGCAAAACCATTTATTTAAGGGGGAAAAGAATGATCTTGTCAACAAATGATGCTGGGGTAACTGGCTATCTGCATGCCAAAGAATTAAAGTGGACTCCCATCTCACACCACATACAAACATTAACTCAAAATGAATCAAAGATTGAAATTAAAAGGCTAAAACTATAAAATTCTTAGAAGAAAACATTAGTATAAATCTTAATCATCTTGGATTATGTTTAGACATGATATCAAAAGAAGTGACAAAAGAAAATATAAACTGGATTTCACCCAATTTAAAAACGTTTGTGCTTCAAAGGACACCACCAAGAAAGCGAAAAGACCCATAAAATTAGAGAAAAGATTTGCAAATCATCTATCTGATAAAGCTATAGTATCCAGGACATAAGAACCCTAACAACGTGACAAATAACCCAATTTTAAAATAAGCAAAGGGTACATATCTCTAAATGGCCAGTAAACACATGTAAAGATGTTCAAAGTTATTAGCCATCAGAAAAATGCAAAACAAAACCACGGTGAGATACTTGTGAGACTAGGCTAGAATAAAAAAGACAGACAATGTAACAAGTACTGACAAGGATTTAAAAACTTTTTTTTTATTTTTTAATGTTTTTATTTATTTTTGAGACAGAGACAGAGCATGAACGGGGGAGGGGCAGAGAGAGAGAGGGAGACACAGAATCGGAAGCAGGCTCCAGGCTCTGAGCCATCAGCCCAGAGCCTGACGTGGGGCTTGAACTCACGGACCGCGAGATCATGACCTGAGCCGAAGTCGGACGCTTAACAACTGAGCCACCCAGGCACCCCAGTACTGACAAGGATTTAAAGAAATGTACAATGCTGTTGGGAATGTAAAATGGGGCAGCTGCTTTGGAAAATGTTCCAGCAGCTCCTCAAGTTGAATGTAAAGTTACCACGTGACCCAGCAGTTCCATTCCTAGGTAGGTACCTGAGAGAAATGTAAATGTACGTCCACACAAAAACCTGTACTCAAAAAAATGTACACATGTTCATAACAGCATTATTCTTAGTGGCCAAAAAAGGGAAACAACCCAAATGTCTATGAACTGATAAATGGCCAAAGAAAATGTGGTATAACCACAGAATATTATTCTACCACGAAAAGGAATAAAGTACTCATTTATGTTATAATGCAGGTGAACCTTAAAAACAGTATGCTGGGGCGCCTGGGTGGCTCAGTCGGTTGAGCGGCCGACTTCAGCTCAGGTCATGATCTCATGGTTTCGTGGGTTCGAGCCCCATATCGTGCTGACAGCTCAGAGCCTGGAGCCTGCTTCAGATTCTGTGTCTCCCTCTCTCTCTGTCCCTTCCTCGCTCTCTCTCTCTCAAAAATAAACATTAAAAATTAAAAAAAAAAAACAAACAACAGTATGCCAAATGAAAGAAGCCAGACACAAAAAGCCACAAATTATATGATTCTAGTTATATGATGTTCAAAAATCAACACAGATAGAAAGCAGACTAGTGGTTGTCAGTGGCTGGGGAGAGTGGGGAAATAAGCACTACAGGGTACAGGGGTTTTTTTGATGTGATGAAAATGTCCCAGAATTAGAGTGTGATGGTTGCACAACTTTGTGAATATACCAAAAACCACTGAATTGAACACCTTAAAAGGATGAGATTTGGGGCTCCTGGGTGGCTCAGTCGGTTAAGCAGCCGACTTCGGCTCAGGTCATGATCTCGCGGTCCGTGAGTTCGAGCCCTGCATCAGGCTCTGTGCTGACCGCTCAGAGCCTGGAGCCTGTTTCAGATTCTGTGTCTCCCTCTCTCTCTGACCCTCCCCCGTTCATGCTGTCTCTCCCTGTCTCAAAAATAAACATTAAAAAAATTTTTTTTTTAAAAAAAGGATGAGATTTTATGGTACGTGATTTATATCTCAGTAAAAATGTACATTTGATAAATAATGCCATTGATTATAAAGGTGTTCTAATTTTAGAGATATTCAAACGTGAAGAAAAAAAGACATTTGTTTCCCCAACGCATTTAGAAATACATTGTTGGCAGGGGTGTCTGCATTTGCGGAGAGTTCTTTGGTAGGTGTTCTCTGTAGACATGGGCGTTTAGGGAAAGATGCTGGTGTTGAAATGGTTTCCCTAATTTCAAGGAGCACGAGAGGAACTTTGGGGACAAAGACCAAGCAATTGTCTTTATGCAGCAGGGGCAAAATGATGTGGTTAGGCCACAGAAATGACATGGTAGTAAGAATGATACAGGGATTAATGGCCCAAGCATTTAAAGAAACTAGATAGATGAAGCTAAGATTTCTATAAATGAAATCAATGGCCAGTCCATTTGGGTAAACCTGAAAACTCCAAAGGCCTGTCTTGAGACAGCACAGAAGGTAGTGGTCCTTCACCCAATTTCCACACCTGATTTAATTCATAGATCCAGAACCCCTTGAGTGAAGAAAAATTTATCTCCTCTTGAGGAAGGACTTTATATTAACAGCAAAGGTATTTACTGTGTATCTTCTTCGACCCTGTTTTATTTCTTTTCCCTCCTTTATAACTTTGTCCCATTTTCACTTGTTTTTTTTTTTTTTTTTATATCGCATAAGCTGCTTGAAATCCTTTTTGACACTATAGAGACTACAAATTAAACACTTGAAATCCATTTAGTGATTTTTTTTAAATGTGATTTCATTATCTTTATTTTACAGTCACTTCTTTAAACTGGAAGTATTCACTTACCTACGGACTCTTTGAAAGGTGGACTTCCTTTAATTCTTTCAAAGAAATCTTTTAAATTCACCTCATTATTATCTGGAAATATCAAAATCAAGCATATTGTCATTAAAACCCTGATACTCAGTCAGTACACAAAATAAAGGCTCTGATTAACAATACCTAAAATCTCATTCTACCTTATTTTCTCTCTCAAATGGCTGAAACTATTTCAATGTAATTTTTCATACTTTCAGGAACCACACCTATTGATCAGTTAATGATATTAATAGTTCACTTTTTTTGACTTCTTACTCAAAAGTAAGAACTTAAAATAACTTTTGAGTTCCTTATGTATACTAAGTATCCTTTTATGATGCTTCACATTTATTAACTAAAATATGCACAAGAATTCTATAACATGCTTGATGTGCCTATCCTTAAAAGATGAAAGCAAAGAGAAATTAAATAACTTGTCTAGGTCACAAGAGCCAGAAAGTGCTCGAGGCTGTATTTGAACTAAGGCAGTCTAAGGCCAGAGGTGACAATGTTAACTATTGGGACACACACACACACACACACACACACACACACACACACACACAGGAAATAAAATGCAGTAATGTAACCACAGCAGAAAATATAGGGCTATACCTACAATGAAAAGACTTTAACTTATAACAAAATGGCAAGCTGGGTAGCACAGGAATGATTACAAATTCCTAAAGATGCTGTATGAAATACTTTATTCTATAAATGCATTATCAAGTTGTATGAAAAGGAAATGATAAAACGTTAAGTGGGCACAGAGATCCAGAGGGGAAAACCAAGTGAATACTAAGCCTACAGCTATTTGGGGATACATATTAGATCCAAAAGCAGCAAGGTGCTTGATTTAAATGTTCATGCATATTCATAAAAGAAATCTTGGGTCCTGCTACACGGAGAGTTTGAATTTAGATACCAAATGAAACTGGGATGCTTAAAGAATTTCAATCCAGTGAAAGGGAGATTAAAATATTATATTCACTGGCCCATGTAAACACCAGGGTGACCTAAATCTTCCCAATTTTGAGAGGCAGTGGGTAAAAAAGATCACCTGTGAAAAATCTCCTGCAACTCATGTGGGCTTAGGGTCTAAATTTATACCACTCTCATGATATGAAAAACTCCAGGTCAAAACATAAAAATTGATTGAGGTCAATAATAATCTATGGCAAAAGCAATAACCAATCAATGCTGGGGAGGTACTCTTAAACCTAAGACATGCTCATGGGATTCCCATAGAAAAAACAAGCTGGTTAAGATAAACCCCAAATAAAAAGCCACCTAAAACTGGTAAAACTCACCAGCTTCTAGAAGTATTCCCACACGATTTGACACTTAAGAGTGGATGTAAATAGGAAAGGAGATCAAGTTCACAATACATGAAGTCAAAGATGGAAAACAAAGATAAATATGTGACCACTTGGAAACAATGATCAAGACTAAATAATTATTCTTCTGAGATGTAATGAAACCTTGGGTATTTCCTTTGGTTAAAAAAGCAGAATGGGACAAGCAAAATAAAAGGTGAAATTGGGTCTCCTCTGAAGAAAGACTGCAGATCAAAATGAAGCTGCTGATGTCATGTCTTTGTTTTATTACATAATGGTATTTTCCCACCCATGCTTACAAGAAATGAATGCTAATTATCTAAATAAGCATATGTAGAGTATGAACAGATAGATACGGTCAGTAAATAAATTAGCAGACTATTTTGGCTCTAATTTATATCAACCTAGGCCTCACTGCGACTGCCTTTAGCATTTTACCTCCATATAAAACACTCTAAAACTGGTTCCTATAAACAGGAAAAAATGAGCAGAATCTCAAGCCAAAAAAAATGCTCACCACCGATGTCACAATATTTAAGGGCTTCACTGACGTCCTCCTCAGCTAAATTAACATTCAAACTTTTCAGGGCATGCTCCAAGTTACGTATGCCAATCTTGCCATTATCAACACTTGTCAAGATATAAGCAGCTTCTTTAACTGCTACAAAGATAAATAAATATATATAAGATACTATTATTTTAAAAAATGCAAAATAGTTTGCCCAGAGTCCACTATAGGTGAACTCTCAATTTAAGTATATATATTTAACTAAAATCTCTGCAGAAAAAAAGCAAAGTATTTTCTACTTGTAACTGACAACCTATTTATTTCAAGCAGCATTTAAAAAAATTAAGGGCGCCTAGGTGGCTCAGTCGGTTAGGCATCCAACTTCAGCTCAGGTCATGATCTCATGGTTCCTGGGTTTAAGCCCCGCATTGGGCTCTGGGCTGAAAACTCAGAGCCTAGAGCCTGCTTCAGATTCTGTGTCTCTCTTTCTGCCCCTCTTCCACTTGTCCTCTCTCCCTCTCTCTCCCTCTCTCTCTCTCTCTCTCTCTGTCTCTTAAAACTAAACATTTTAAGAAAAGAAAAAATTAAACCAAAAAATTATATGCAGAATATGATGGGTTACCTGAATCCACTCATCCATTAAATACTGAGTAAGCTGTGACCCTTTCTTAAATAATAGTAACATCCTGTACATGTAGATCTAAAGACTTCTATCAACTGATGAAATAAACGAAAAAAAAATGCTAAAATTTGAGATTAAAGCTCTTGATCTCCAGGGCCACTACCAGTCTATATTGTGCTTTTGTGTGAATTGAAAAAAGGCACCCCTCTCTATGTATCAATTACAAAGAGGCATACCTTCCTCTAGGTAGCTGCAATCTAGCATTGGTGGTCCTAGCCTGGAGAGCACAGTGGAATGTAGAATGCATTTCAGTCTCTACTTGTACCCTCTCAACCAGGCATCTTTGTGCAAGCACAACCCATACAACCAAATGTAGTCCTGTTGATACCACACCAATTTAAAATATAAAACATGATCATTACTGGGAGTTTCAATTTTTTGTCAATACCATTTCTCACCCCATTTCTCTCTCAACCCCAAAACGAAGTTGTCATGTATGTTTCCACAGTCCGAAAATCGTTGCATTATACTAACAGATCTAAACCTTCAGTTGGAAAGAATACCATAATACCATTTTAGACCTATATTCATTTTTACTAACATTTATCTTATAGCTACTAAGACCAACAATGAAAATTTCAGCCCTCTTAAAGAGTTTCCTTTAAATTCCTTGAAGACAGGGACTGAATTTGTCATGTCTGTAAATAAAATTATAATACATTATATAGTTGGTACTATGAGAAAAATGTGTGCCAGATATGAGCACTGAGCACTCAGATATAAAGCACTGAGACAGTTCACCTAACCTATAACTCTGAAAAGTCTTATGGGTTGAGGAGTGATGTTTGAGCTGAGTTTGGGGGGAAAATGTGAATTTGTTTGACAGAAAATATACAGAAAGGAAACAGCACATGCAAATATATGGAACCAAAAGCACATGGAAGATATGGAACCAATTTAAATTATAATAAGTAATATGGTTACAGAATAAATACAAATGCAGAAGTGATGAGAGATGAGGCTAATGAGATAAGAAGACAGATTTATTGTCATTCTTTAATTCCATAAATATTCACAATTATATAAGTCAATAATATAAAAGATTTGAAACAATGCCTAGCACAGTAAATATCATCTAATATTAGCTATTAAATTAGCTATTAATAAGGGGCTTCTGAAAGCCAAAATTGTGCTAGGATCTGGAGAAACAATGCTAGGACTTGTAGCAAAATGGAAACATGGTTCTTGGCCCAATGATGCTTCCAGGCACGTAAGAAAAAGAATCATTAACCAAATAATCAAAAATATGACTAGAAAACAACCAGATTTTAACATGGGCAGAAGACCTAAATAGACATTTTTCTGAAGAAGACATACAGATGGCCAACAGACACACGAAAAGATATTCATCACCAATCTCAGGGAAATGCAAATCAAAATAACAATGAGATATCACCTTACACGTGTCAGAATGACTAAAATCAAAAACATAAGAAGTAACAAGTGCTGGCGAGGACGTGGAGAAAAAGCAGCCCTTGTGCAATGTTGGTGGAATGTAAATTGGTACAGCTGATGTGGAAACAGTATGGAGGTTCCTCAAAAAGTAAAAACAGAAATACTATTTGACCCAATAATTCCACTACTGGGTATTTACCCAAAGAGAACAAAAACACTAACTCAAAAAGGTATATGCACCCCTATATGTTTATTGCCGCATTATTTACAACAGCCATGATATGGAAGTATCTCAACTATCTATCAATAGGTGAATGAATAAAGATGTGGTATATTATGGAATTTGACAAAACCATGGAAAAGAATGAGATTTTTTTTGCCATTTGCAACAACATGGATGGACCTAGAGGGTATTATACTAAGTGAAATATGTCAGACTGAGAAAGACAAACACCATATGATTGCACTCATATGTGGAATCTAAAAAACAAATAAAAAAAAGAAAAGCAAAATCAGACCTATAAATACAGGAACAAACTGATGGTGGCCGGAGAGAAAGGGGGATAATGGGTAAAAGGGGTAAAGGAGAGTAGGAGATACAGGTTTCCAGGAATGTAATGACTATGTCATGGGAATAAAAGGCACAGGAAAGGGAATATAGTCAGTGATATTGTAATATTGTTGTATGGTGACAAATAGCTATGTTTGTGGTGAGCATAGCAAAATGTATAGAGAATCACTACACCTGAAACGAATATAACATTGTGTGTCCACCGTACTCAAATAAAAAAAGTTTAATGAGAAATTATATTATTTTGGTCTTAATGAATTAAGATAATTCAAAGTTCTCTAATATTTTTGCTACTTTTTTTCCTAAGTAAGCTCTACACCCAACATGGGGCTTGAACTCATGACCCTGAGGTCAAGAGTTGCATGTTCTACCAACTGAACCAGTCAGATGCTCCTACTTTTGTCACTATATAAGCTAAAATATATTGAGCATTTCTAGTGTCATTTAAAAAAATATTAATGGGTATTTATAGTATGAAGTAAATGCTATGAAAAAGACATAGTTTAATGAAAGCTTATAATAAAAGAAGCTGACCTCGACTAGCAGATAATGACAGGCTCCCTAGAGGAAATTGACATTCATTCAATTTTTTTTTTAATGTCTATTTTTGAGACAGAGAAGGAGACACAGAATCTGAAGCAGGCTCCGTGCTCTGAGCTGTCAGCACAAAGCTCAGCACAGGGCTCAAACTCACAGACTACGACATCATGACCTGAGCCAAAGTGAGACACTTAACCAACTGAGTCACCCAGGCACCCCATCACTCATTTGAAAGATGAGTAAACATTAACTAGGCAAAGAGTGTCAGGGAAAACTATTCCAGGGAACAAAATACGCAAAAGCTTTGTAGTTGGAGTTCTAAGGAAATGAAAGAAAGCCATTGTACTTGAAAATGCAGAAAGCAAGGGTAATGGTACAAAATTATACCAGAGAGCTAGGACATGCAGGATTTTGATCTTTAACAACAATGAAAAATGTTTAAAGAGTTGAAAATAGGGGGACATCACACAATCAGATTACTTTTTTGAAAAAAAAAAAATTACTCTGGCTGGAGTGGGAAGAATGGACTAGGAATCCATTGGCACCTGGCAATGATCCTAAAAAATAACTCCTTCATAGGGAATGCTTTCTTGTATACATATATAAAGTCCTTACCATCTGCTGTTGGTAGTTTCAGATTTGAAGACAAAGCCTCTTTCCTAAAGTCTGCAAATTTAAATAGAGAGATTATGCCATAAGGAACAGCATCCTGATTTTACCCAGTTTGGAAGAAAACCAATGGATAAATTACATACTTCATTTCTCAATAACATTTAGCATTGACCATCCCCTTCTTCTCAAAATCCTCCACTAGCTTCCAGAATAACGTTCTCTACTCATCTTCCTCTTACTTCTTAGACTCCATGGATTCGTCAAGCTCCACCAAGCTTCTTAAATGTGGCTGAGATTCTAATGTTACAAATGCTTCCTTTATCCCTAAGAGAACAGCTTAATCCCCAGGCTCATATATTCAATAAGGTGTTTAATTATTAGTCTGAATTGTCCTTTTTTAGTCCTGCCTGCCTACCTATCTATCTAATTCTGGAGCTTTTCCTAAGGACAAGGTGCAGTTATACGCTTCATCCTATACATTTTCTACACAAATGCAAATTGATACAGAGATCTATTTGAGGGACAAGTGATAGAAACAAAATATGTCCATTTGCATAGATGGACCACATCGCAGTTAGAGAGCAGTTTAGAATAACTCACAACTAGTACAGGTATTACCTTGAAGCAAAAGGAGGTTAGAATCAAGATACATTATATTTACATTAATTTTTAAAATGTGATCCAAGCAGGATTAAAAAAATATAACTAACCTATTAAAAAGTACTTTCAAAATAGTAGGTTTGGCAATTTTACAAGATAACTCTAAAACAGAATTTCTCAACCTGAGCAAAATTACATTTGGGGCCAGCTAATTATGTGGGGGAGTGCTGTCCTATACATTATAGGGTGGTTAGTAGCATCCCTCACCTCTACTCACCAGATCCCAGCATTCCTCCCCCATCAGTTTTGACAATCTAAACTGTCTTTGCAGATTGCCAGTTTTCCCTGAGACACAGATCTGATCTCATTTTTTAGCTGAAGTTAAATTTAAAGGCAGGGGATGGCTTTCCAAGTATTGATAAAACCCATCTGGGTATATCCCAGATAAGAATATGGATGGATCAGGTAAATTCTTTGTAAATAGAGCAAATAGCCAGATCAACACTTACACAGAATGTTATATAGACCAATGGTTTAATTGTTCAACAATAACTTGTATTTTTCAAAGAGCCTGTCACCTAAAAGAAAAAGAAAGCTAGACAACTATTAGGACCTCTCTAAAATTCATAAAAGGAAAGGGATTAACTTTGAAATGAAATTACTCTAGAAAGAAACATTTTAAAGCCATATGACAACATATATAAATACTTTCAGACCAAGTTTACAATGCAGTCCAAGAGATCATCCAGGAATTTGATACTGTAATAACTAAATCTCCGTGAATATAGAATATAAGATATATCTCTAAATCTGATCTGTAGTAAATTGCATTTCAATACATTTACAGTAGTATTTAGGAACTAAGTATTAAGATTTAATTAATTAGTATTTGGTAAAATATTTTAAAACCTTGGATAAAATTTTAGAAGAAATTTTTATTACAAGTTGCTGGTTATCTGCTCAATCAACTCACCGTCGAGCAAGGAATCATCCAACACTTCTTGAAAACTATTATCAGTGAAATAAATTCTATTGGTGTTTCCAAGTACATCTGCATAGTTGTCCTTGCCAGACTGATCACTTTCTTCCATACATTCCAATGTACCGATGATGTCATTCAATACTACAAACACAGAGAATATACATGCAACATGTAATTCAGTCCATGGATCTAAATTTTTGGAACATAACAGTAAAACTGATGGATTCTTCCAGTTTTGCACTGTCCAAAATGGCAGCCACTACCCACATGTGGCCATTTAAAAAGGTAGAGCAATCCGTTCTCCACTATAGTTTTCTATAGCCCCTTATCTTTATTCTTAAAATTATTTTGTTAAAACTCTGGGTTCTGCGTGGGCTATTCCTTTATGAACAAAAAAGTATGCCAAAGTTTCTCTAGTGATTCTATTAACGAGCTCACCATTTCATAAAAAATACCCTCCATTCGTCACACCTGCTCCCAAACTCCAATCCTTCCCTTTCTACTTTCTTTCCCTACACCCCTTGCTCCTGTCAGCTCACTTTACCCAATTTAGAGAATCAGCAAAGCCTATTATGTTTAGCATGATAATATCAAACATCTGAACTAGGAAATCCATGACTGACCACCCCCCCCTTAATTAAAACAAACAAAAACCTCTTCACATTTCTAAAGTACATGTCTAAAAAAATAATCTTTCAGAATTCATTAAGAGAAATATATAATAAATTACTTTAAAATTAGCTAATTTATGTCAAAGTATAATTTAATATATTATGTTGTTCCATGAGTTAGTCATTAGTCATTGGTAAGAAGTTTCAAAAATAGGCCATGTGAGGAATGGTTGAAAGGAAATCTGAGTCCAGAGAAAAGATGATTCAACATAAAAGAAAGAAAATATAAGAGCTCTCCTCCCATCCCTGGAGGGCTACTGACGGGGAAGAGTCCAAATGTTAAGTTTGGGAATGGAATTATAAGGCAGGATTTCCATCAAATATGTGGAACAATTGACTAGTTCTACAGCTGTCCAAAAATTATGGAATGCGCTGCTTCAAAGAGTCATAAGGATTTCCAAGACAAACAGTAGGATGAGTGTCCATTACGATTAGCCTGTCCCTGAAGCCCACTAATGTGTTTTTTAAATTTTTTTTTAATGTTTATTTCTGAGACAGAGAGAGACAGAGCATGAGTGGGAGAGGGGCAGAGAGAGAGGGAGACCCAGAATCTGAAGCAGACTCCAGGCTCTGAGCTGTCAGCACAGAGCCCGACACGGGGCTCGAACTCACAAACCGCGAGATCATGACCTGAGCCAAAGTCGGACGCTCAACCAACTGAGCCACCCAGGCACCCCTAATGCGGTTTTTAAATAAACATGTAAAAATCGAAAAAACTCCGTATCTAATTAACACAGAAACTATCAAATCCTCTACTATAGACCCCATTCTCTGACCACAGTAAACTAAAAATAAACAACAAAGAGAGGACAATAATGAAATTCAAATTCAAATTTAAAATTTTTAAATTCATTTAAAATTTTTCAAATAATTGCTTTCAAATTTAAGGTTTTTCTCTTAGGCAACTCTTACATCAAGGAGAAAATCAAAATACAACTGAATATGCTTAGAAAAAAACAAGAATAAAGACTTTGATAAACCAAAGTCTTACTGAAATGAAAATTGATAGTCTTAAACATTTATTTCTCAGTAAGAAGAAAAAAGTAAGTTCATAATTTAAACAACTTAGAAAAACTACAAAATGGACAAAAGGGAACAATAGAAAGGACATCCTAAAGATAAAAGCAGAATTTTTTTTTTACTACAAATAGAAACACTAAAGATAAATCTAAGATGTAGAGCTTTAAAAAGAGAGATAATTAAAAGATCTGCTAGGAAATCTAGAAGAAGATATATATATATATATGTGTGTATATATGTGTGTATATATACACACATATATACACACACACACACACACACACAAATATATATATACAAATTTAAGAATGAGAAAATAACCAGACACAAAAAAATCAAAAGAATTATCACTGCATAGGATTGTACTAATATTCCCAAAAAACACTTGAATAAAATAAATTTCCTAGGAGAATAAAAATTACCAAAACTGACAAAATAAAACAGAGGATGGCAATAAGCAGTCCACCAAAATCAAAGTCAAAGATGAATAATAAACTAGAAAAAAAATGGCAATAGACAAGACAGAACATTAATTTCCCTTATATATAAAGAGCTATTTAAAAAAAAAAAAGAGCTATTTATAAATTCATATGAAAAAGACAATCTAATTAAAATAAAAGAAAAGCATATTCGACAATCATATGAAAAATGTTTTACCTCACTAGTCATTAAAGACATGCATATTAAAACAATAATAGAATTCTTTTACCAGCAGAATTTTCAATAAATAATATCCATTACTGATAAAAGTGTGAATTTTTACAAACTTTTTGGAGGATAATTAAGCAGTAGCTGTTAACATCTCACATCTGCATATATTTCAGTCTAGCAGTGTGACTTCTGAGGGTTTTATCCCCCAGGAGAACTTTATGCACATATATACATACAACAATGCTCATCAAAATGTTTCAGTGGTGAAAAATTGGCAAATTTTCAGATTTTTAATTGGCAAATATCATCAAAAGTGTTGTGGATAAAATGACAGTACATCCCCCAAATGGAATATTATTGCAGTCTTTAAAAAGAATGAGGTTGCGGGGCGCCTGGGTGGCGCAGTCGGTTAAGCGTCCGACTTCAGCCAGGTCACGATCTCGCGGTCCGTGAGTTCGAGCCCCGCGTCAGGCTCTGGGCTGATGGCTCGGAGCCTGGAGCCTGTTTCCGATTCTGTGTCTCCCTCTCTCTCTGCCCCTCCCCGGTTCATGCTCTGTCTCTCTCTGTCCCAAAAATAAATAAAAAAAAAGTTGAAAAAAAAAAAAAAAAAAAAAGAATGAGGTTGTTTATGATACAATGGAACATGGAACAATATCTAAGATACACTGTTAATTTCTTTAAACCTGCAAGTCATGGAATATTATGGACATGGTAATTTTATTTTAAATTTTTTTTTTAACGTTTTATTTATTTTTGAGACAGAGAGAGACAGAGCATGAACGGGGGAGGGGCAGAGAGAGAGGGAGACACAGAATCGGAAGCAGGCTCCAGGCTCTGAGCCATCAGCCCAGAGCCTGACGCGGGGCTCGAACTCACCGACCGCGAGATCGTGACCCGGGCTGAAGTCGGACGCTTGACCGACTGAGCCACCCAGGCGCCCCCATGGTAATTTTATTTTAATTAGTTAATTATTAATTAATTGATTTATTTATTTAGAGAACAAGCAGGGGCAGAGAGAGAAGAAAACAGAGGATCTGAAGTGGGCTCTGTGCTGACAGCAGAGAGCCCAATGTGGGGCTTGAACTCACAAACCATGAGATCATAACCTGAGCCAAAATCAGACATTTAACCAACTGAGCCACCCAAGTGCGTCTAATTTTTAAATAATATCAGAATACACAAATATTCATAGATTCAAATAAAAAAGGCTAAAGGGATATTTACCACACTTTAACAGGGATATTTCCAGAAGGTGACATTACATGAGCCTTGCACTTTATATCTCTTACATTTCTGGTCACTAAATTTTTTTATAACAGTTTCAAAATTACCATTATTATATAATAAAATGTCCTTACTTTAGCTATTGGAAAACATCATAACCTTGTCATTTTCCCAATCTTTTCCATTCAAATACAAATTCTTAAATGAAAAACAAATGTAATCAAGTTTGCCATAACTGGAAGAGTTCAAATGTAGATGAAACAAACATTTGGCACAGATACTACAAAGAAGATCTGAGCACCAAATATAATGTTTGGCTACGTGACCTCTGAATGAGTCCTGTGTTGTTTGCCATTCAACAGTTTTACCATAAAGTTCTTACCAACAAAAGTGGAAAATTTCTGAGTGTCCTTCAAAGCCCTCATACAGTCTTTAACATTCACCACGTTGTCATCTGTAAGAGAGAGAGGGGAGGGGAACAGACAAGAATCCCTGGAAAACGTAATATTAAAAAGCTCATATGAAAATCAAAACCAGCATACAATTTCTTTACTTTACATACAAGATACTTGGGATTCATTTTCACCCACTGTGCCTTGCAATTAACCTTACAAGATTGTAGATATGCTAGTTCTGATTCTACCTGTAAGGCAACTAACCTACTAAGAAAGTTGTAAGTCCAATAACTTTACTTGGTACAAACCAGCAAAGCTAGGTTTTCTATTCACAGAGCTGGAATTTCCAAACTATGTGTTAGTCACTAAATCAAGATCTATCTAAAGAGAGTGGATACCAATGAGCCCACTCCCCCACAAAATTTCTACCTGCTTGCTAAGAGTATTCTCATTAACTGTAAAAAAGGACTTTAAAAGAAAGTCTCCTCTTTAAGGACATTTACAGCAATACAAGCAAATACCTATAGATATTAGCTCAAAGGAGCCCTATTCGCTTGAACAAAAACCTTGCACACTTTCTTCAGTTACTCCTACCCAAAACAAAAAAATGGATAATAATATTTAAATGCTTACCAGAAACAAGATCTGACTGAAGAATTTTCTCTACCTCTTCTTCAGGTGACTTAATCCCAATATTGCCTAGAAAGCTCTCCAAGTTCTTCCCAGATATCATGTCACCTTCAAGCCCATCAAGAGCTAAGACAATGTCTTGTAACTCTAGAAACAGAAAAAAGTGATTCGGTAATTGAACTAACCTCTGACTTAAAAAACAACAGTAGCCATCACTCAAGACTTTTGTCAGTGGTAGTCCATGAGTTATGATCACCTCTTGAATAAGAAATCTCAGTGAAGAATCCAGCCCTCAGGAAATTCTAAGTCCAGCAAAACAATATGCTTGGTCTGCCATGTTTCTTTGGTGCTAATATAAAATTGGCACAACCAAAATGGTTGCTATGGCTGAATTTTTCACTGCAATGACACAAAGTAGTTATTTTAAACTAGAGCTCTAATGGTAGCAAACAAAATTAACTCATCCTGGTGGAAGTGAAATAGATTTCAGAATCATGAGAAATGTAAAATTGTAAACACAAGTATCACAAAGACTCACTCACCTTTTCTTTTCAATTCTACCAAGATCCAGTTGTACTCTGGCATCTGGAATTTTGCTTTATTTCCAGCCCTTTCAAAGGAGGCAGTGTTAAGTACATTCAAATCCTGGCTCCAGGATTTGTGACCTGAAACTATCTGACCTTGAGCAAATTATTACTATTTAACCCCTCTATCAAATTCAGTAGTCTTATATCTAAAATAATTTAATAATACTATCTACCTCACACAGTTAATATGGAGATTAAATATATGATGTATGAAAAACACTTAAAACAACATTAGGTATATAGCAAACACTAAGTGTCATATTAATAGCAATAAAGTTACTATTATTATTATTATTATTATTATTATTAAGCCTTCAGGAATAGCTGCAAACAGTAATCACAGCTTCTTAGTACCTTCGATCCCGCTTCACTTTCTGTCCCCCTAACATCTCAGCGAGGCAACTGCAAATGACAGTCACCTAAAAACCTGTATCAGCTCTGCTTGTTTTACCTAAAGCTTGGTTCCCTTTAAAATATGGTTTCTTTGCACAGACACCTTAAGAGGAGTCTGCTCATCCTCCCATGCTCCACATAGGACCAGGAAGCAGAGAAACACTCCTAAGATTCTGCTGTCTGGCTATTTTAGTTCCACCTTCAATCAAACCTATCCCTCCCCTGAGATTCAGGCCTGTCATTGACCTACACTACCCTCCGGACACCATCATCTACTGACTTTCTGATCACTCTTTCACCTTCTTGGAGGATCTTTGGTCACCCTGCTCATAATCCTCCCTCAGCCCCATTTCCCATTATCATCTGATGACAATAAGAATGACCTTGACCTCTCAACTCCAAAAACTTTCACTTCCTTTCCAAAGTCATCCAGATCAATGGCTATCCTTAATCCTCATCAATACCTAGAACTGCCTGCCCAACCTCTAAAATCTTCAACTACAAGATCAGACACTGACCATAATCCCTTAAAACTGTGTGTATACTGAAGGAAAGCATAGAACTTGATCCACAATATGCCTGTTTTCTCAGCCCCTCCAAGTTTGTCAACAAATAGTCCAGGCACAGTGAACTAACCTTATCAGTCAGTAATGAAGGGAACAGTCTGAGCATATGACAGTCAACCTTGCAAGGAGACTTTTCTAAAAAGAGCAGTTTCAGGCCTGCTATGTTAACACTTTTCTTCCAGGGTGGCCCTTCCTCACTCTTCCCTGTAATTATTGGCCTTTTCTTGCACTGGCTGACAGATTCCAGTGTCAACCCCCAATCATTATGACCAGCTCCCAGATTCAGGTACCTAAACTACACCTTTCTCCTTTTTCACTGTTCTCCTTTCTCAATGGTTTAGTTTCCATTTTTTTTTCCTTCCTCCACATAAAAAGTTATCTGTCCTGAATACCAGTCTTTCTGAACTCTGTTTTCTGATTTCAAAATTAACTACCATTTACCAAGTATATAGTATGTGCCTAATAATTAGATTATGTGCTTTATATGTGTTTTTGCAGTTGATCCTGACAACTCTAGGAGAAACGTGATTTTATTAGCTTCCTTGTTTTAAAGATGAGGAAACCAGAATGACCTACAGAGACTACCCAGCTGGTAAGTCAAAAACCCACAAACCACCATGTATCAAACTCCATAGCCCATGTTCTTTTCTACCTGTATGCATTGTTTCCTATAGCACAGCTAATCTATTTCACTATACTATATTGATGCTAATTATGTTATGTGACCCAGGTAACATATTTATATGTCAACAGGGAATTATTAAGTACTTTTCTTAACCTAAAAGAGAAACAATGATGTTAAAAATTTTATACCAGGGCAGAGTGGTTATGAAAAATCTGAAAAGTATCTATCTACTTCTTTACACCCAGAAATGACTCCGCTTCCGTTTTCCTAAACATATACCTATGTTGTTATTCTTCTCCTGACAGCGCTCATTGACCAAACAGTCATTTGAATGTTATTCAAATAAATTACCAGTGATAATTAAGTTTTAAACTTATTTTCCCAATAGAAAAGTACACAAACTCCATGAGTATGATCTCCATTGGTTTTAGGTCTATGATTTAACTTTTAAGCAAAAATGGAAGTCAAGTGGTAGGAAATAGCCATGGTACCAAAATGCACATGGTCACTCTTGTATGTTAACAAAATCCAAAGAAAGGAACATGAGGAATGTCTACTAAAGGAAGAGGTAGAAGATTTCTGAGAAATTCTATAATATATAAGCCTTTACACAGGGCAGAGTCCTAAGTCTGAGGCTAAAAATGGTATAGAAAATTTTCATATCTGAAAAATTGTAAAGCTAGTATCTGACTTTACATAAAGTCCAGAACAAAACACACACACACACACACACACACACACACACACACACACACACACACACACAAATAACAACAACAAAAAAAGGGATTTAAAATAGGTTACACAGGCCCCATTCCAGAAAAAGGCATTTTTCTTTCATCATGGATGCTGCCAACTTTTAATCAAAATCAAGTTTTGCCTGCCTTAAAACAGATCAATGCCAACATGGTAAGCAGAAATTAACAGAACTAGAAATTCTAAAAAACAAAACACAAAGACATCCATTCAATAAAAGTAAATTTAACAGTCACAAATAATTTACTAGTTACCTTTTAACCTGGAGGCATCACGAATATCCTTTACCACTTGTCCAAATTCTTCTATTTGTACTTCATCATCTTCTGCAAGAAAAACATTTTTTTTCAGTTTATTTATTTATTTTGAGGGGGGGGGGAGGGGAAGAGAGAGAGGGAGAGAGAGAATCCCAAGCAGGCTCCATCCTGTCAGCACAGAGCCAGACAAGGGGCTCGAGTCAATCAGATTCTCTATCCCAGCCCCTTGGACTCTGGGGCTGAGACTAGCCAGTCTCCGTGACTGCTCAGAACATTAGCCCGTTAACTTGGGGGCAGCCACAGTCTGTCCTCTGGAATGGGGAGCAGAATATACTGCTCTACAAAGAAAGTAGTGAAGGAAATGCACGAGGAGGCAGAAACTTGTCAGGAAAGCCACACTGACAGTTCCCAGCTCCGCCTCCGTTCTCTTCCAGAGAAGAGACCCCTTGGGTAAGCTCGGTGAGACACCTTGTCCCCTCCGAAGCCATCTCCCTCAGCTAACTCAAGTTCCTTTGCTACTGTGTCCAAAACAGTTTTAATACAACATCAGAGAAAGACCCAGATCCCAAGTCTTGTAAGTCCCAGTTCCAAGCCCGCCGCTCTCCCACATTTTTCTAGATGGTTAGAAGGGGTGGAGTCCTTGCCTCCTGTCCCCTCCTGTCACTACATCCTTCTTGGGGCTCTGCCTGCTGACTTAGTCCCACAGTGACCTCCTCACCAGTTCTTCATTCCCCCTGCTCCAGACACAATCTTTTTCACACAGTTGATGGTTGAGAGAAGATCGGGGCTCAGCAGTTCTGAAGGGGAGACAGAGAATACCTGTGAGAACACAGAGGACAGTCCCAGAGACTGAGGCACACACCGGCTCTCCCCGCCCCCCGGGGGCTGAGTCCTTCCAGATTAGGCAAGGGCTCCCTCCCAGAGGCCCATGGAGATATCCCTACAATGGCTGCTAGAGGTCAAGGGTGGCTAGGGGTGGGGGCAGGAGGGGCAGGAGTAAATGTATGTTTACTACCACACATCCTAGCTAGGGTACATGCTGGTTCGCGCCACGTTTGAGGGTTTCTAGGGAAAGGAAATGTCAAAACAGGCAGCACAGAGGCCGAGGTAAACCTTGCCTAATGAGAGAGGCTCTTCAGGTGAAGAGTGCAGGGATGTTGATCAGAGTACGAAAGAGGGAGTAAGGGGCAAAGTCATGGACCTGTGGAGCCTCCACGAGTGGCTCTGAGGTGGGGAGTTTGCCCTTGGCCTCGAATCAATCAGGCCATTGACCAAAGTCAGGACTTGATGGTTAGAGCTGAGCCTTCAGGGCCACCAGTCTGGCATTCAGCACTGGTTCTATGAGCCTCAGTTTGCTCGTCTGTAAAGCGGGGATCATAATAGTTTCCACCGCATGAGAAGCTGGCATGTGAAGTGCTCAGCATACAACACACTCTCGCTAAATGTTGGCCGCTGCTGTCCTCTGTTACTGGGTGTGCAGAGCCTTTCTGGAGCCTGCACCCCGGAGAATCTCCTAACCGGAGGGGCATCGTAGCCACTAGTGAAATCCTCTGCTCAGCAAAGGCACTCCTGGGTGCATTCCCAGGCTTGGAGTGGGACGAGAAGTCCTGTGAGTAGACCCCACTCATCCTCTCCCCTCTCCCACCCTGAGACCCCGGCCAGACCTTTGCAGTCCTCGTGGCAAATGTTTTCCGAGTGACTCTTGTGATCATTGCACCAATAGTGGCTGTTGATCTGGAAGACGCCATAGTCGAAGCTGCCGTCTGCATTTTCATTTACCTTTGATAGGTTGAAGTTGCTCTCCACAAAAGCCAGGCACAGCCCTTAGAACAGGGAGAAGAAGGTTTTTAGAGGGCTCTGAACTGAGGGACAAAGGACACGGAGGAGAAAGGGAGACGGGGAAGCAGAAGAAAGGAACAAGGCCTAAGAGGCTAGACGGGGCGAGCTGGCCGGAAACACCCATTAGCTTCTCTCCTCGCCCTTCGGTCCATCCACCTGCCCCTCAGTACAACCGCTCATCATCCCGCTGTCCATCCGCATCTCCTGCACTTGATGATCGCCTACTGTGTGCCATGACCCGTGCAAAGCCCAGTGAGGGACATTCAGCTGGGGCAAAGGCAGCTGGTGCCTTCAGCAAGAACGAAGACGCACCCCTTAAAGGACCACAAGACAAGATAAAACGAGAAGGACGGCACAAGACAGGTGTGTGCAAAATCTGGGCAAAAGGAAGCTAGCCCCACCAGGGAGGAGGACGAAGCCTTTGCACTGCCTGCTCCCTCTGCCTGGAATGCTCTTCCCCAGACATTTGGGTGACCCGGTCCTTTGCCTCATTCAGTGCTGCTCAATGTCACCTCCTCAGAGAGGTATTCCTTGACTTCCCCTTCAAGGACAAGGTTACCTCTCACTCCCCTGGCTTTATTCTGCTGCATAACATTTATCACCACCAGGAAGTGCTTCATATGTTTGTGTGTTTGTTTGGGACTCGCCTCTCCCCCTAGAATGCGAACACTGTGAAGGAAGGGGCTTTGTTGATGTCTCTGTCCCCAGCCCCTAAAATAGTTCCCGGTACATAGTAAGTGCTCAGTTAATAATATTCAGTGGAAGGAATATAGAATGTTGGGAGGGGCTTCTCGGGGAGGGCTGCTTTTTGAACTTGGCTTCGAAAGATGAATGATGGAAAGATGGCCACATAGGAGGTGACCAGGAGCAGAAGAGGAATGGGGGGGCGGGAGTGTGAGAAAGCAGCACTCACAGTCACTCAGGGAGTAGCCCTCACACCTATCCAGATCCTCCTTGTGCAGCACTCTGGCCAAGTCACAGCGACTGATGAGCTTGGCCTCATTTATGGCAACGAGGCAGCTGACCAAGGACATGAGTAGCATCCTCATCATCTTCGGAGGGGAGAAGGTGCAGCTGAGGGCCTGTGGTCCCGAGGATCTCCCAGACGTGCTGCTGGTCTCCTCTGAGCACCTGAGGAATCTGGAGACAGCAGCCAAATGTCCCGGCTCACTCACGGCTCCCCGCCTGGCTATTTCTCTTTCCTCTCACCATTTTATACTTTCTTTTACTACAGAAACTTTCAAACATTTACAAAATAAGAGAGAATAATATCATGAATCTCCATGTAGCCACTGCCCAGCGTCAACAGTGAAAAACCGAGGCTGATCTCCTTTCATCTATAGGTTTTCTCCTGTTTTAGCCATTCTCACTCTTGTAAAGGACACCTGGCTATGGGCAGCATTTGGGTACAGGGGTGGGGAGTGAGGCTGGCAAAGGAGACTGATGAGCACTGGACTTTACTGGTACTTGCGTGTGTGGGTTTGAACATGTGCTCTCGTAGGAAGGGCCAGGCCACTGGGTGTTGGTCTGCCCTCAACCCCACGCTCCCAGACGCATGATATGTGACTTTTCCCAAGGGTATACCCTGCCATGTGCAATTCCTGAGAGGCTGTCTTATAAGCTCTACACCTTTGTTTCCACTCAAAACTGGGGTCACTCAAGTAAAAGTGACCTTGTTGAAGAAATAAACTTCACTTTCACACTCTGTGTGTGTGTGTGTGTGTGTGTAGGGGGAGGTGCAAGGGGCGGGGACTCTGGATTCACATCGCCTGCTTTCAAAGGTTGGGCTGCAGTGTGACCTTGGGCAATATACTTTACCTCTCCGGGCCTCATTTGTAAAAGGAAGATATGCCAGTACCCACTTACTAGGGTTGTCATGATGATTAAACGAAATGATAAATGCCTAAATCTTGGTTTTGCATTCCCCCCCAAAATAGGAAGCAAGACTTCTGGGACAAAGGTTGATTCCTAGGCTGGAGTTAGGAAAGAGTATAAAATAAGTCTGAATTATCTTGTGCTAGAAAGTAAGAAAGTGCTCAAAATATGGATTGGGGCACGTCAAATGGACATGAGAGCCAGCTCAGAGGGGCACCCGCTGGCCAAATCTGGAACACTTTCTTGGTAACAGCTTTATTGAGATAAAATTCACAGTACATAATTCACATACCGCACAATCACTTAATTTAAAGCGTGCAGCTCAATAGTGTGTTTGCAGAGCCGTGCGACTATGATCGCGGTCAATTTTAAAACATTTTCATCAACCCAACAGGAAACCCCATACCCATTAGCTGTCACTAATCCACCCCTCCTCCAACCCCTGCCCACCACAAGCCTACTTTCCATTTCTCTAGATTTACCTAACCTGGACACTGCACACAAATAGTCACACCATAGGTGGCCTTTGAGCCCGGCTTCTTTCGCTTAACGATGTTTTCAAGATTTATTCATGTTGTGGCAGCCACTGGGATCTCATTCCTTGTGATGAATCCTTCTTTTGTCTCTCTATTGATCGTTTTATAGACTTTTGGGCTACTTTGGGGCTATTATGAATGACGGTGCTGTGAACATTCACGCACAAGTGTTTGTGTGGACAAATGTTTTCATTCCTTCGGGCATATACGCCAAGGAATGGAACTGCTGAGCCATAGAGTAACTTCAAGTTTCAACTTTGGAGCAACTGCCTGACTTCAAAGTGGCTGTACCATTTTACATTGCCATCGGCTTTTCCACATCCTTACCAACACTGGTTACTTTAAAAAAAAAAAATTATAAAGTTTATTTAGTTATTTTGAGAGAGAGAGAGAGAGAGAGAGAGAGGGTGCACAAAAGCTAGGGAGGGGCAGAGAGAGAGGGAGAGAGGGAGAATCCCAAGCAGGCTCCTCACTGTCAACGCAGAGCCCAATGCGGGGCTTGAGCCCACAGACTGTGAGATCATGACCTGAGCTGATATCAAGAGGCTCAACTGACTGAGTCACCCAGGTGCCCCAACGCTTGTTTGTTTTTTTAATTCAATTTACTCTTTTTTTTTAAGTAGGTTCTGCCCATGACCCTGATGTTGAGAGTCACCATGCTCTATACCAATGGAGCCCACCAGCACCCCCCCCCACTAACACTTGCTATTAACTGTCTTTCTGATCAAAGCTCTCCTAATGGGTGCCAAGTCGTACACATGATGGTTTGGATCTGCATTTTCCTGGTGGCTAATGACGCTGAGCATCTTTCTATGTGCTCTTTGGCCATTTGCATATCTTTGGGGAAATTCAGTATTCAGATCTTTTGCCCATTTTCTAGTTGGGTTATTTGTCCTTCTTTATTGAGTTGTAAAAATTCTTTATCAGATGGGAATGCAAGCTGGTGCAGCCACTCTGGAAAACAGGATGGGGGTTCCTCAAAAAACTAAAAATAGAACTACCCTACAACCCAGCAATTGCACTACTAGGCATTTATCCACGGGATACAGGTGTGCTGTTTTGAAGGGACACATGCACCCCCATGTTTATAGCAGCACTATCAACAATAGCTGAAGTATGAAAAGAGCCCAAATGCCCATCGATGGATGAATGGATAAAGAAGGTGTGGTATATATATACAATGAAGTGTTACTCGGCAATCAAAAAGAATGAAATCTTGCCATTTGCAACTATGTGGATGGAACTGGAGGGTATTATGCTAAGTGAAATTAGTCAGAGAAAGACAAACATCATATGACTTCACTCATATGAGGACTTTAAGAGACAAAACAGATGAACATAAGGGAAGGGAAACAAAAATAATATAAAAACAGGGAGGGGGACAAAACAGAAGAGACTCATAAATATAGAGAGCAAACAGAGGGTTACTGGAGGGGGTGTGGGAGGGGGGATGGGCTAAATGGGTAAGGGGCACTAAGGAATCTACTCCTGAAATCATTGTTGCACTAGATGCTAACTAATTTGCATGTAACTCTTAACAAATAAAAAATAAAATTAAAAACAATAAATTAAAAAAAATAAAAAATAAAAAATTCTTTATCAGATACATGGCTTGCAAATATTTTCTCGCATTCTGTGGGTTGCCTTTCACTTTCTTGATGGTATTCTTAGAAACAAAAGAATTCAATGATGATGAAGACTGTTTTCTCTATCTTTTGTTGCTTACGCTTTTGGTATCGTAGCTACAGAATTAATACAGAATGGTTTCTAAGGTAGTCTGGGACAGTTTGGCCATCAACACAAATAAAGATAGTGACAGGGGAGCTTGGCCGGCTCAGTTGGTGGAGCGAGCGACTCTTGGTTTCAGGGTCATGAGTTAGCACCCCACCTTGGGCCTAGAGCGTTTTTGAAAAAAATAAGGATAGGGACAGATTATAATCTAGTGAAAGAGATAGGAATCCCTGAGTCCTTAATAGTAATAAATAGACAAACAGATACATAACGGGGATGGGGTTGGAGCTCTTCCTGACAATAAGATGGTGAGTGATAAACGTGGAGGTGGTCATGAGGTTGGAAAATCATCACTCTGCAGCCATCATAGATTAGTTTGGGCAAGAATCATCAATGGATATTAAATCTAAGGTGGTGGGAAGCTTGGTGAAGAACTGGATGGGGCACCTGGGCTGGCTCAGTCGGTTAAGCATCCAACTTCGGCTCAGGTCATGATCTCGTGGTTCATGGGTTCAGGCCCAGCATCGGGCTCTGTGCTGACAGCTTGGAGCCTGGAGCCTGCTTTGGGTTCTGTGTCTCCCTCTCTCTCTCCCCCTCTGCCGCTCACACTCTGTCTCTCTCTCTCTCTCTCAAAAATAAATAAACATTGGAAAAAAAAAACTATCAATGCCATGAAAACACAGAATGGGGCTATTTCTGTCACCGTGTGCATGTGTGTGTGTGTGGTGGGTGTGTGCATGCGTATCTTTCCCCTGAAAGCAGGTGTATGTTCCTGAGAGCAAAGGCCTAGGTTCCTCCACCCACAGGCTGCTGCTTGGGCAAGATGGCTGCCCTAATGGCCTTGTTTCCTCACAGATGTCTTCTAAGCTCACTCCGTACCAGCCCGACTCTTGATTTTGGCTTGGGTCATGATCTCACAGTTCCTGGGATCAAGCTCTGCATCACGCTCTGCACTGACAGCGAGGGGCCTGCTTGGGATTCTCTCTCTCTCCCCCCGCCTCTCTCTCTGCCCTTCCCCCACTCATGCTCGCTTGCTGTCTCTCTCTCTCTCTCTCAAAACAAGTAAATAAACTTGAAAAAAAAGTTTATCATGTTCTACCTATTAGATGAGCAAATATCCAAAAGTTTGATAATACCTTCTTTTTTTTTTTTTTTTTTTTTTTTTTTTTTTAATTTTTTTTTCAACGTTTTTTATTTATTTTTGGGACAGAGAGAGACAGAGCATGAACGGGAGAGGGGCAGAGAGAGAGGGAGACACAGAATCGGAAACAGGCTCCAGGCTCCGAGCCATCAGCCCAGAGCCTGACGCGGGGCTCGAACTCACAGACCGTGAGATCGTGACCTGGCTGAAGTCGGACGCTTAACCGACTGCGCCACCCAGGGGCCCCAATAATACCTTCTGCCTACAAGGCCGAGGGGGCACAGGTACATTCCTGACAGAGTGTAAACAGGCGATTATCTATGAAAATTGTAGATTCATTTATCCTTTGCCTCAGCAATTCTGTTTCTGGGACTTTACTGAACAGAGATAGTTGCATAGAATTAAAAGATCACATACACACGGTTATTTATAGAAAGAGTGAACTCCAGTGTCCAGGAAATACAGGGCTGGTCAAATAAACTAAGGTACATTCATACAATGGAAACACATGCCATGGGGGGAAAAAAAATTAAGAAACTGATATGAAGCTCCAAAACAAAAATTCTGATCTCTTCTAAGACAAGGTATCAAACAGTATATTTATAATAGCTTTGTGGGGATGGGGCAGAGATAAGAAATATAAAAGACATTTAAAAAGTCTATTACAGATCTATTAACAGATATTAACAGTTATTAACAGATCTATTCATATCTGTTAGATGCATTTAGAAACATCAGAAAAAGACATGTAAAGGGGGTGCCTGGGTGGCTCGGTCAGTTAAATGTCTGACTTCAGCCTAGCTCATGATCTCACGGTTCGTGAGTTCGAGCCCCACGTTGGGCTCTCTGCTGTCAGCACAGAATCTGCTTCAGATCCTCTGTCCCCCTTTCTCACTGCCCCTCCCCTGCTCATTCTCTCTCTCAAAAATAAATAAATAAACTTTAAAGAAAAGAAAAAGAAAGATGTAAGGAATTAATAATTATGGTTACAAAGGTGGAGAAGACGTTTCACTGTAGGTAGACTTTTTTTTCTTACCATAAAAATAAATCTATTAAAAAATGAGTGTTTAAAAAGGGCCTGAACGAAGAAGGCTCTGCTGGGGTGAGCATGGTACAACATAGAGAGATGGTGACTCACTACCTTGTACACCTGAGACTAATATAACACCGTGTGTCAGCAATACTCAAATAGAAAAAAGTTCTTTTAAAGAGACAGCTCTGCCCAGCGTCCCTTCTCTAGTCAAGTTCATTGCTCCCTGTGCTCTTCCTCCACTCACTCGCTTGGCCCCTTTTGTGCACCACCTCCTCCAGGCCTCATTCAGGGTCTGTGTCCTTCAGAGGCCTTCTGGGAGGTCGCAGCGGAGCACCCAGACGCGCTGGGCTTCACTGCGTCTTTTGGAAGTTGTATATCTAACTCCGAACCGTTGGTTTCCGCCCTAGAGGCAATAATATTTTACACGAAGCCTCAGAGAAATTAGGTAACTTGTCGAAGATCAGCCAGGGGCAGAGCTGGAGCCTGATTCAGCTCTGAGCCCTCCCTGAATCCATTCTCCTCGCTGCCCCATGTTGCCTCCAGTTACAAGTCCCGGCAACTCCAGTCCCTGAGGAAGAGCCACGATCCCCTTTTCCTTTATGCCCTTAGAGAGGTCAATGCTCAGTGACAGGCAATCACATGCTATAGGGAGGGAGAGAAAGAGGAAGAGGAGAAGGAAGGAAGGCAGGGGGAGGAGAGGAGTGGGGGAAGGACACTCACTCTTGCAGAGACGGGTCTGAATCATCGGCATTTGCTGTCCCCAGGTCGGAGTCGTAGGACATGGGCTCCTCGGAACGGTCTGGACTCTTGGAGCCATTCTCTTGGAGTAGGCAGCTATCAGAGTTTAGGCTGCAAGACAGCTGGGATGAACCGGCGGTGTCCAGGCTGAGGGAGGAGGCCGTGAGCTTCCGGTTCCGTCGGATCTTATGGCCTGAGTGCTGGACTTCGATGTCCTCCGAGCCTGAGGAATGGGAAATTGAATCCAGAGACTCTTTCCGCTGTAGTTCTGTCCCAGAGGTGGTGAGGGGGTCGAGCTCAGAGAGCGGGCAAAGCCCAGAGAGAGCCAGCGGGGTGAGCGTCCACTCGTTTAAGATGGCGGACTTGTAGGAGGGCTCGAAGGATAAGGACGTCAGTCCCTGCAGGAAGCTGAGGAGGAACTCGCCCTCCTCGGCGTCTCGAAGCAGGGCTGTGGGCTGATAGTACTCGCACAGGCGGGCGGGCTCCTGGAGGAGCAGCTTCAGGTAGCACTCCATCAGGCCGTCATTGAGGGCCAGCCTCAGCCAGGCCCGGCAGCGGCCCACGTCCGTGCTGACAAAGATCAGGTGCTCCAATTCCGAGACGATGTGCCTGGGGGTGGAGAGGACAGGCTTGTTTCAAGAAGTGAGTTCAGATCACAGAGGATCATTTTATCCACTGGTGAGCAGGAGCCAGTAATAACGACTGCAAGTATATACAGGCTTGGGAAAATATCTCAGATAGCAGTGTTCTACAGGGAATTGAGAAATATTTAGCTACAACTCCCCACTTTTTCAAGGTTACTGTCATGCAGGATAATTGCCATTTTAGTTTCAACTCCCCAGGCGCCCTTGACATCACCTGCTCATCCGGCATACATGTGATGAGCCCCTAAGTGCCAGGTCTTTGGAGCTGTGAAGATACAGGATACAGACATGGTCCTGCCCTCAGTCCAGGTTACTACCTTTCAAGGGCACACGGAAGTGAACCCTGTTGTCAGTAGAGCTGGGGTGGGGGGAAGGCAATCACTTCCAGGTTGCAGTAAGGACAATGCCTTAGGCAAGGCATTGCGGGATTAGGCATAGGGATTAGGCACAGGCAAGGCATTGAGCTGGGCCTTGAGCGATTTCAAGCCGCAAAGATGGAAGGGGAACCTCAGGCACCAAGGACTGACAGAGAAAAGGCACCAAGGGTAGGGAAGCAGCAGCTGTGTAACAGGAGTGGTGAGCACTCCCGTTACAGCACGGGGAGGAGGAGGAGTGGCTGATTGGGTTGCAAAGTCAGGTGATGCAGGGTCTTGAGCATCCAACCGGTGAGGCAAGGTGGGGCAAGGGTCCCCACACCTGGCTGTGCGTCAGAATCACCTGGGAACCTGGTCAGGATACAGATTCCGGGGCCCCAACGAAGTGAATGGAACTCCAGGCTAGCACTGGGGAGCCTGAGAGTTTTTACACCGGGAAATGACTTGACCGCAGTCGCGCAGACTTCTGGGTGGGCTGCTCGGGATAAGATCATGTACCCAACTCAGTTCCCGAACCCTTGGTCTGATGTAAATGCCCTTCCTCTGACCATCACAGTGCCCTGAGCACGTCTCGCCCATAGGAGTGCGTGCTCCACAGGGCTCAGGGAATGAGCTCGGGTTAGCTTAAGCTCAATAAATGTTGACCAGCTGCCTGACCTAAGGACAGACACAATGAGATAAGGGGGACAATCAGAAAGCCACTGCCACCTAGGAGTGAGGTAAGAACCTGAGATAGGGCGGTGGCAGTCAGCATGAAAAGGAAGATACAGACTGACAAGGCACCTTCAGGCTGAAGGTGGCATTTAATAGCCCTTAGAGGCAACGTGCCAGCAGCTGCTTGCTCCAAAGCCCAGGCAGTTAGGGCCAGGGCCGCAGAGGCAAACGTCCCAGGGTGGATATTCAGATGATCTGGATTCCACGTCTTTAAAAAATGCCATAGCCTGTTAGGATATAATACTTAGCATAGAGATGTTCAAACATTCCAAGGCAGGGTCAGCAAACCTCTTCTGTTAAGGGCCACTTAGTAAAGATTTTAGGCTTTGCAGGCCACACATTCTCTGTTCCAACTACCTAACTTTGCCACGGTGTGGCAAAAAGGCGGCTCCTGCTAAAGGCGACCAGCCAGGGGCCTGAGCAGCCCCAGGCCATTGCCTGTGCGCTGAGGGGCTCTTGAGGCTTGGTCTAACAATAACCCCTATCTCACCCATCTCCATTCTAGAACACAGAGCATCTCTGCTGCTTTCCCATATAGCTGTAGAGGGAGAGCCCAGGGTCACCCACACTGAAGCTCCTCCCCAAAGCAAAGCCTCCCCTGCTGATCTCACTTGTGGGTGACAGCTTTCAGGAGGGGCCAGAAGACAGGCTGAGGCAGAGGCTTCTGGTGGGCGCTCTTCTTCCTTTTCCCTCCGGCCTCGGCTCGGATGTGCTTGGCATGCAGGCCGTGGATAAATACGGCCTCCAGGGCACTGCACATGGTGTTGGCATCTCCGTCTTCGCTAGTGACCACTGTGTCCGAGGACACGTACTGCTTCTGCAACGCCTTCACAGATCCCACTAGCTTCTTCTTGATGACCTAGTCGGTGTCAGACATAACACAGGCCTTTAGAAGATCCTGCGGTGACCCCTGGAAGGTAAGTGCTTATCACCAAATACACGCACACCCACACACGTGCTCACGTCTACCTGTGGGTGTGTATACAGCAAAACTAGCACAAGCTAATCATAGAAAACAAAGATGGGCGCCTGGGTGGCTCAGTCGGTTGAGCGTCCGACTTCGGCTCAGGTCGTGATCTCACGGTTCATGGGTTCGAGCCCCACGTCGGGCTCTGTGCTGCCAGCTCAGAGCCTGGAGCCTGCTTTGGATTCTGTGCCTCCCTCTCTCTCTGCCCCTCCCCCACTTGCACACGCACGCACGCTCTCTCTTTCTCTCAAAAATAAATAAACGTTGGAAAAAATTTTAAAAAAAGAAAGAAAACAGAGACAAAGCATAGAGGAGAAAAGGAAAATTACGTACTTATACCACCCAGAGATAGTTATTTTTTTGCAAAGATATTTGTATATTTTTCTTTTGTTTTGCTTTTTAAACCGAACTTCAGTGATTTGATAGCCATAGAAATCTTGTGTTTAAATACCGGCTCCATCATAGTTACAGGTGTGGGAGCCTGGGTGATCCATCTAGGGCAGGGGTGAAGCTTTCCACCTTGTTTAGGGGTCTACGATTCCATGAAGAGGCAACAAGTGCCACTTTAGAACCATAAAAACACCAAGAAAACAGGAGCATGGTCCACATTAAGAAAGATCGTAGGGGGGCGCCTGGGTGGCGCAGTCGGTTAAGCATCCGACTTCAGCCAGGTCACGATCTCGCGGTCTGTGAGTTCGAGCCCCGCGTCGGGCTCTGGGCTGATGCCTCGGAGCCTGGAGCCTGTTTCCGATTCTGTGTCTCCCTCTCTCTCTGCCCCTCCCCCGTTCATGCTCTGTCTCTCTCTGTCCCAAAAATAAATAAAAAACGTTGAAAAAAAAAAAATTCAAAAAAAAAAAAAAGATCCTAGGGGCACCTGGGCGGCTCAGTCAGTTAAGCATCTGACTCTTGATTTCAGCTCAGGTCATGATCTCACGGTTTTTGAGTTTGAGCTCCGTATCTGGCTCTGTGCTGACAGTGTGGAGCCTGCTTGAGATTCTCTCTCTCTCTCTCTCTCTCTCTCTCTCTCTCTCTCTCTCTCTCCCTCTCTCTGCCCCTCCTCTGCTCATGCTCACTCTCCCTTTCAAAATAAATAAAATAAACGTTATTTATTTAAAAATATCTTTTTAATGTTTATTTTTGAGAGAGAGAGAGAGAGAGAGAGAGACAAAGTATGAGGAGGGGGGAGGGGCAGAGAGAGAGGAAGACACAGAATCCGAAGCAGGCTCCAGGCTCTGAGCTGTCAGCACAGAGCCTGATGCAGGGCTCAAACCCACGAGCCGTGAGATCATGACCTGAGCTGAAATAGGACGCTTAACTGACTGAGCCACCCAGGCGCCCCTAAAATAAATAAATAAACTTTAAAAAGAAAGAAAGAAAAAAGGAAAGATCCTTGACCTGGCAGTCAGAGGCAGATGTTAGTCTCAGCTCTGTTGGTCAACAGCTGGGTCACTACAGACATTTCACTTAACCTCACTGAGCTTAATTTCCTCATCTGTTAAACGGAACGAATACTTCCTGACCTACAGCACAGGAGTTGGGGGGCGGGGGGATTACTCTGAGGGCAGGACTTGCTTTTTTTTTTTCATTCTTGCATCCTCAACACTTGGCTTGGTTCCTGACACATGTAAGTATTCCGTTAAGGTCTGTTACATAAATCAATTATAAAATACATATATGTAAAATCCTTTGGAAAGATAAAGACAGTTCTGTCATAGTATAAGCATGTCAAAATTACCTATGTGTTTTGGAAAAGGATTGGGAGGGAATACAGAAAACCTGGTTTGAACTGTTAGCTGATAGGATTATGGATAAATATTTTACTGTTTTATTTTTATCTTAGCCCAAACAGTTCATGTTAATGTTCTTTGAAAAGTCGAATGTTCTTTTTTTTTTAAAAAAAAAAATTTTTTTTTTTAATGTTTATGTATTTTTGAGACAGAGAGAGACAGAGCATGAACGGGGGAGGGTCAGAGAGAGAGGGAGACACAGAATCTGAAACAGGCTCCAGGCTCTGAGCGGTCAGCACAGGGCCCGACGCGGGGCTCGAACTCACGGACCGTGAGATCATGACCTGAGCCGAAGTCGGACGCTCCATCAACTGAGCCACCCAGGAGCCCCTGTTTTTTTTTTTTTTTTTTTTCTTTATAACAGCTTTAATGAGACACAATTTACATTGCCTAAAATTCACTCATTTAAACTATACAGTTCAGTGATTTTTGGTATGTTCACAGAATAGTGAAACTACAGCCACTACCTAATTTTAGGACATTTTCATTGTCTCAAAAAGGAACACTGTGCCCATGAGCAGTCACTCCTCTCTAGTCCCCTCTCCCTCAACCCCTAGCAACTACTAATCTACTTTCTGTCTTTATGGATTTGCCAATTCTGGACATTTTGTGTAAATGAAGTCATACAGTATGCAGTCTTTTGATGTTAGACATCTTTTCATATGACTTATGGGTCATATACTTCTTTTATTGTTTGCTTATTTGACTGGAGAGAGAGAGAGAGAGAGAGAGAGAGAGGCAAAGAGAGAGGAGGACAGAGGATTCAAAGTGGGCTAGGGAGTGACAGCAGCAAACTCCCAAATCGTGAGATCATGACCTGAGCCAAATGGACGCTCAACCGTCTGAGGCACCCAGGCCACCCTAATGCCCTCTTTTCTTTTTTTTAATGTTTATTTATTTTTGAGAGACAGAGAGAGACAGCATGGGAGGGAGAGGGCAGAGAGAGAGAGGGAGACCCAGAATATGAAGCAGCCTCCAGGCACTGAGCTGGCAGCACAGAGCCCGATGCGGGCCTCCAGCCCATGAGCCGTGAGATCATGACCTGAGCCGAAGTCGGATGCTCAACCGACTGAGCCACCCAGCTGCCCCTTCTTTTAATGTTTACTTATTTTTGAGAGAGAGAGAGAGAGAGAGAGAGAGAGAGAGAGAGAGAGAGAGGGAGAGAGAATGTGCATACATGTATGTGCCTGTGGGGGAGGGGGCAGAGACAGAGCGGACCGAGGATCCAAAGCAGGCTCTGCTCTGACAGCAGAGAGCCCAATGCAGGGCTTGACCTCACAAACTGCAAGACCATGAGCCGCTTACGATCATGACGCTTAACCGTGTGAGCCACCCAGGCGCCCCATATGTATGACTTCCTTTGAGAAATCCTTGGTCTTCAGGCAGCCCCTATTAAAATCCGTTGTTTTTTATCAATTCCCATTCTATCACCAATAAGATGTTCTAGAAAGGGCAGGGTCTCCTCAGAGCCTGCTTCTGCTATAACTCTTTCTCAGCCCGAAGCCTCGCTTTCCAGACAGTACTCATTCATTTCAAAGTGAGGAAGACCAATGACATGGCTGTCCCGTGCCCCCTTCCCCACCCTTGAGCCTCTCCGACTGCCTACCGGGATGGCAGCCCGGGGGTCCAGTCCATTCTCCACCACCGAGAGCATTTCCGCTCACACTGCAGCTCCCTCGGAGAATCACATGACACCTGCAGAGACAGACGGCGCGGCCAGATGAGCAGGTTCCAGCTCACCACCCCCAGCCAATTCTCCCCCTCCCCCCAGCAGGCAGCGGGTCAGCCCATCTTCCTCAAACTGCAATGCAAAGGCCTCTGAATTCAAAAGTAAAAGCCAAGAGTGGATTTTAAGGAAGGAAACAAGGGAAGAGAAGAAATCTGAGGGCTCGAATCTCAGGAGGTGGGGAATCCTATGTGCCGTGGGTGGGTCCACCCTAATCAGGGCATGGAGAGGCCTCTGTATGCCACACCAAACGCTGGCACAAAAAAGCAGGGAATGAGGGGCCGATTTGGATACAGAACTAAGGGTGCGAGGGGGATGCTGCCGCTGGAGGTGCCAAGAGCCCACGTGGACCAGGAAGCAGGGGCTCACAATTCACATTCGGAGCCTCTGACTCCTGTGCCAGCCCGATGTCTGCCAGCTCGGCAGGGACAAGCACAACTGAAGGAAGTTTCCAAAGGGAGGGCCTCTTGCTACATAGCTGCTTCCCCTCCAGGCACGAGGGTCCAGCTGGAGCAGCACAGGGACACGCCTAAAGGGAAACAACACGGGTTCGAATCTCAATTTGCCACTAACCACTTAGGCATGCTAGGTGGGGCACCACGGCAGACGTCTCAAACGGAGGTTATGAATGTGGAAAACGCCCAGCACAGTGCCTGACGGTACTAAGGATAAATGGTATCTATTACCCCGGTTGGATGTGGCCAAGCCTTATAGGCAAAGGCCACTGTCTGAATGAGTCCGCTCAACTACCTGAAGTCAGTACACAGGTAAATCCCTCAGGGCACTGGCTTCCCCCCCACCCCCCCGGGGGTGGCTTAGGTGGGGGGGGGGGGGGGCTCAACCTGAGCCTCGGGGGGTGGCTGTTGGCTCGCCTGGACCGCCCCAGCCACTTGGACGGACCAGGATTGGGCAGGCACATTCCCATCTAAACAGATCTCTAGTGACCACGCTGCCGAGCATGGAGGGACACCAAAAAATAGGTCATCGCTGTCTCTGTTCTCAAAAACCTATGGCCCAAAGAAGTTATCAAATGGAGGCATGATGAATGGATTTTGTACTGTTTACACACATTGCTTCATTCATTCCTTGTAACCACCCTAGGCGAGCTCTTTTATTATCCAGATAAATCAAAGCTGACCCAGGTCAGGGAACTTCCCAAGATCCCAGGGCTGATCAGTGGCGGGCTCTACCACCTTCGGCCAGGATGACATCCACCCTTCTGGAAGAGGCGGGTGTGAGCTAGGGCTAAGGGGTGGCTGGGGAGGGGGCAGGGAAGTCTTGGGAGGAGGGCTCTCCAGCTGGGGGCCCAGGTGGCGGGATGCAAGGGAGCATCAGGGTTGAGTCTGGCAGGAAAGGTTTACAGGCGAACAGTGAGGCATGGAGAACGGCAGGGTGGCCCTAAATGATGAAAGACGCTCTGATTCAAGCCCTGGCCTCTGGATCCGGCAGAGGGTGAACAGGACCCAGCGCCGACCTTCCTAAGTAAGGACATGCAAAGGCAGATAGGTGTGTGGAGGACGGCCCCCACGAAACCAGCTCTGGTCAGCGCACAACAGACTGACAGGAGGAACACTAGCCCCTGGCCACAGCCCATCAGACTGTCTCTCCCTCCACCACTTTCCCAGCTCCTACCCACTGGGAATCCTCAGGACCCTTCGCTGGAGACCAGCTCCATGCTCTGGCCACCAGGGCACCGGGAGAAGGGGACATACTATAGAGTCGGTCCTGAAACCGTGCCTGATCCTAGAGGCTGGGTTTCTTCAAGGCTACCCTACGCAGCCCTGCAGGCCACGTTCAGGCTCGCTGGCTTTGAGACCCTGGCATCCAATCCCCTCTGGCAATTCCGGGGGCCTGCCCTTCTAGACAGAGCCTCAAGCCCTAAAACTGCCCTTCCCTCAGCCGGCCTCAAGGCTTGGGCCTCAGCAATCTGAAGAGGAAGACCATTGAGGCCTCATCAACTAATTCACTGAATATAATATTCACTGGAGGGAGGGAGGCTTATCATTAAGTGGGTGCTCTGGCCAAGTCAGGGTCTGCTGAAAAAACAAAGTAAACTGACACTGAGGTCAGAGCAGGGCCAGACAAGAGACAACTGTGACCTAAAACAGTGTCGGGAACGTCACAAAAGGACAACAGTGCAGAGAAACCTAGAAGAATTGCCACTTGACAATTCACAAAACAGAACTGAGACGTGGGGGTCAGGCCAAAGTTCCGGGCACATCTTTCCTTGCAGGAAGCCAAAGCTCCCTACATAGGCCTGTCGGTTCTAGAACGCCTCAGGAAGGCAGGAAATGGCTCAGAGGCAGGACCACGACCATCTACGATGTGAGATCTCTGGGCTCTGGGTCTCCTGACTGCTAGGTCAGCACTCCAGCAGGCTCCTTGGGTGAGCCAGACCCCCATCTACCATGCTATGGGACTGGTTTCACTTTCTATCTTCAGAGCTGTCTTCACTGACACCAAGAAGCAAACGAAAGAGGGGTGGGTCTTCAGGAGACCCAGAAGAAAGAGAGCAAGTAGAGAGTTCAAACATCCCTGATACAGTGGAGCAGAAAAGGTGAGTGCCGTGTGCCTTTAGGAAACTCTTAAGTCACCCTTCGTCTACCTCTGCCCCTCTGTATTGGTTCACTCTGGCACAGGATCTCATTCTCTATCCTCATTTAATTCTTAAAACAATCCTGTGAGAGAAGGATGAGTATCCCTCATTCACAGAAGAGAAAACTGAGGCTCAGTAGAAACATGCCTCAGGTGAGGGACAGAATTTTCTCATTCCAAGCTCTGTGCCTTTCGTCAGTTCATACTGTCCCAGGTCCTTGGTTCAAAGAGTTTCAGGCAAACTTATTATTCACAGACTCTTCAGAAGCTCCACCTTATCAAAGAAGGCCTAACACTGACAAGAAACAATCTTGCCCATCAGATCTGTGGCCCCAACTAGCTGACCACAGGTCCTTTCCATGGCAGCCAGGTTTCCGAGCTGTCCCTCCTCAAATGTTCCAACACACAGGAAGGAATCGTTGGGGTTGATTCTCTTCGTGATACTGCCTGGCCTTCTATAAACATCCAATTTCACTTCCTCCAGAGACTAAGGAAGAACGAAAAGAGGAGAAGGACTCAGATGAGACTTACATTAGAAGAAGAAATGGATAACCTGGCTTCACCACTTTCGAAACACTCCGTTCATCAGTAAACAGCAACCTCTTCTTCTTAGAGACTTCCCCGCCATCCGCGACAGCCTCGTCTCTACGGCCTGACTCCGATCCTGCACCTGGCTATGCACGACAACAGGCCGGTGTTTAAGCCCTCCAGCTGCTGTACCAGGTGATGAGTCAGGGTTTTCAGCTGGAAACAAATGACAAAGTTATCTTCTGATTCAGAAAGACAGCTGATACTTCAGACATGTGAGTGCTGAGTAAACAGCACCTCCTTCTACCTGAAGAAAGTTGGATTTCTAGACAAGAGCCCTGTGGGGGGTGGGATGGGTGTGGGGGGGGGGGGGAGTGGGTAGGGCGACAAAGCAACTGAATATCAGCTGGAGGGCAAGCAACTTCTAGCTCGTGATTCCCAGTCCAAAGGCTAGTGGGTGAGGCCAGAAATGTGAGGTCTAGGAACACTGGGTATCTTTCTTTCCTCCCTCCCTCCTTCCATCCAACAACACCCATCTCTCCCATATTCTTGTCCCAGATCCCTTAAGATTCTGGCAAGGACCAAACTCTGAGTGAATGAAAGCAGGACCTTTGCCTGACTCATTCACCATTGTCTTTCTAATGCTTCAAACAGTGCACGGCACACAGTGGTGCTCACAAAATACTTGCTGAATGAACAGATGAGTAAAATAAAAAGGCTCAGACCGTTTCAGACTGTAAGAAGTTGAGGTATACAACTTCTCAGTGGTGGGGTCACTGCAGAACTCCTTCCATTACACCAAGCTGCCAACAGGCTGAAACCCTTCAGAGATCACACCTTAACGGAAGGGGATATTGAAGGTAAAAGGACATCCGATTCTCAAAGGCGTGAGACTATAAATGCAAGCAAACACAAGGGGTCTTCTTTGGGGTCCTTTACAATGGCTGTCAAGTGGCCAATCCTTTGGAGTTTGGTCACCAGAACTTAGAGGGGATGTGCACCCCCAAATCCCAGGAGATTATAAATGTTAACCATGGAGCCTGGGTGCCTCAAGAATGTCTAGCTACTCTGAGATAACTTGACTCTCTGTGTTCATGGGTAATCAAAATGGTCAAAACTCAATGATCCAGCACCTGCAAAAAGAGGAAGCAATTCAACAGCCTCCACGGAGGCCTCGGCGTCCCCAGGATCCACTCATCTCTACTCTTCACAACATGTAACGTCACCTCTGGCACATTCGGTAGCGGGACTAATCTACAACCAGTTCTGGCCAGGAGGAGCACTGGGTGAGGGTCCTTTCTGAGCGGCAGGGCAATGCACATGGACATGATTCTGTGACCACAGCCAACCCCACACAGTGGAACCGCTTGAGTTTCTCCAGATCGTCACCCAAAAGGAAGTGATAAGCTTCCACTGCCCCAGCTGAATGAGTAGCTCCCTCACCTTCCAGGTATTTGGATGATACCTATCATTCCAGCAGCCAACGCGAGTAATGTAATATGGATGCCAGGAATACAATCCTTAAGGACAGGTACAGGGGGCCTGACATCCAGGAAAAGCACTTGACCCACGGGAGAAGGATCTCTACTCCTCCACACTTACTTACCATCTGAGGCCCTGCCTCAATTGAGGTGTTCGGCAAGTGCCTGGCTCTGAGAAAGCAGGTGGGGTTGGCAGGGGACTGCACTAGGTTCTCAGATCAAATGGGGACCACATCAAGGGAAGAGTGGGCACAGAGCTGGGATGAAGAGTTGAAATGGGGATAGGAAGACGTCAATCTAACAAGATTGGGTAGGGGTGGTGGGAACTAGGGCAGCAAGAGTTGGGGGGTGGTTTAGCAAAGACTCAGGAATGAAGTGTCCTCAGGCTGGCTGGGGATGGAAAGAAAGTATGCGGTGGGCTTGGAAGTTAGGGGTTGAGTGGGTGAGGGCAAGAAGATACATACAAGACTTGAGATAGGGCTGAGATCAGAGTTATCAAGAAGAGGGGGGTAAGCGCAATAGGGCATCTACTGTAGTGGTAGGTATTAAATGAGTGGGGGGAGGTGGGTGTTTTGGCTGAGCAGACCTTGGGGGGCTGAGCAGGGGGGCTGGGATAAGAAAGCTGAGCCTGAAAAGGGGTAAGCCAGAAAGACGGGGAGGGGGAGGGGGGGCTCGAGGAGGTTTGCGTGGAGCACTGGGATTGCCAAAGGGGTTGAGGGGTGAGAAGGAGATGCGTTAGAGGGAGGCGGAGGGAAGTGGCTGTCCTAGGGGTTGGAAGTGGGCTACCGTGGGGTCGAGTGTGGCTGCACTTACGCAAGACCAGTGGTGAAGGGGTGAGGGTAAGGGCTGGGCTCGGGTCACGGGTGGAGAAGAGGAAGGGGACGGGTCAGCACTGGCTGTTTGGGCTGAAGGCTCGGGTCCGAGTGGGGTAGGGTGCGGGGCTCAGGCCGGGCAGGGAAAAGGCTCTGAAGCAGGACAGTTTCAAAGCAACCAAGGGTTTGCGATCACGGACAGGGCTGGTGACCCATCGCCCGTTCTCGTCTCGGCCCCGCCGTCCCCTTCTCACCCTCCTCGCCCTCTGACCCCTAACTCACCAGAGGGAGCGGGGAGGGGGCGCGGGGCACTCCTGGCCACTGCAGCCCCTAAGCCTCCGACCAGGCGCTGCGGCCTCCGGGCCAGGGACAACAGGAAACGGCGCTCGCGGCGCCTGACGCCATCACGTTGGTTCGGCGTCCGGCCCCGCCCCCGGACCGCGGAGCCCAGCGCAGGGCCGGCGGAGCCTCGGGGCGGGGCCAGCGCTCAGGAAAGCCCAAGTTCCCAGCTCCAGAGCAGGTGAGTGATCTGGGAGGCTGGGGACTCTGCGACCCGAGATGCGCACGAAGAGGCGAGGCCACCAGGCTAGCCCACCAGTGTCGGGCGGAACGTGTCCTACTGCCCGCCCCCAGCAGTGTCTGCGTCTCACTAGATCCCGGCCGCCTTCTGGGTTCACGACCTTGCCTGGGCACAGCACTATCTACCGTGCTGTCTACCGAGGCTGTCTGTTGGCCTCCTGCCCGGAAGGTTCCCACTTGTAAAATCGGACCAATAACGTCTACCCTAGTTTTGCCTCCCTGAGGGCATCAGTGCAGTTGGTGCTTCCCGCCTGGTGGTTCTCAGGACAAGCATACAGGTTTTGATCACCCCTATCACCAAGGGAGCACCTTTAGGTACCCGTCAGCCCCCAGGCATGAAGCTTAAGGTTCTGGTTATTCTCATCTAGCCAGGAAGTTGTTTGTTTCCTTTACTTGGTAGAGTTGACATTTCTCTTTCACATGGACCCAGAACAAAAGGTCAAGAGTGTGTGTTGGTGGGGGTGGGGACAGATGTCTTGTGCTTTGGACACTTCATACCTGCAGGCTCAGGTCAAGTGGGATCTTAGGGCCTGAGTGTGGGGTGAGTACTGGGGTGGAGAGGTACTGCTACCTGCAGGTCCAGGGGGACTTTGGGGGTGTCTACAGGGCTGGTCTGGGAACGGGACAGTTCTTGGAAGAAAGCTCCACTGATCTGGGCCAGGCTCTCCATCAGCCTTTCTGGGAAGGGGAGAAGAAGGGGTCCCAGTGCCTGTTTCCATTTATAAAACCAGCTGTTGGAGATGTGGCACCTGAGTGTGTGCGGGCTGCCTCTTCAATAATTCTGTCTCTAGGAGCGAGAACCACCTCTCCTCGATTTTAGACTAGATGAATCTGAGTACATTTAGTATGGTTAACAGTTGAACAGAAAGTTAGAAATAAGGACACGGAGGGACGCCTGGGTGGCTCGGTCGGTTAAGTGTCTGACTTCGGCTCAGGTCACAATCTCACAGTTGTGAGTTCCAGCCCTGCATTGGGCTCTGCGCTGACCGTGCAGAGCCTGCTTGGGATTCTCTCTCTCTCTCTCTCTCTCTCTCTCTCTCTCTCTGCCCCTCCCTCGCTTGTGCTCTCCCTCTCCAAAGTAAATAAACGTTAAAGATAAATAAATAAGGACACAGAAGCAAAGCATTATCTTAGCGTTAAACAACTTGGAAAGTAAGGAATTTACTGGGAAATCCAGTTTCCTGGGCAAAAGGATAGTGTTTCTGGTTATAATTATAGCACATCAAGAGCATCAGTGTCTTGATACAAGCATGCCCTCCCCCAGATGGAGCCAGCAACATTCCTCAGTTCTTCCAATGAATTTTTGCGCAGCCGCTGTCTGCAAAAGCTGTGGGAACCCCGCATGGTAATCTCTTATCTATCTTTTCAGGAGCCCCTGTCTCCTGGTCTTCTCTTACTTCTCAGGCCTCTCGGCCCCTCTGCAAAGTCTACGGGCTTGTCCTCCTCTCTCCATCTTACTCTGGCGCACATTTCCACCATTCGTGGGCCACGAGTCCACCAGGTAATCTGAGGCCGGAAAAAAAAATCTCCCATTACCCTGTTATTTGAGCAATAATAAAGGTACGTGCAAAGTGCCATGGTGCCAGGGAAGAGGCCTTGAAGGTTATCCTGGCGGAAGCAACTTTTATCTGAGCCTTCCGGGTGGACACAGGAAAGGGCAATGCCTGCGAAGAGACTGGTAGAGAAACGGCCGGTGGGTAGGAATGCAGACTGAGCTCAGGGGAGGGTGCACGGAGAGGTGGAGAGGAAGCTAGGAAGTAAGGCTAGAGTAAGGGGAGGGGCTTAGAATGGAAGGGGGAGATAAAGACAGATTGGGCAATGGGGAAAGGGAGGAGGCACAGACACAGCTGGAGGCCAGTGCAGGAAGGGCTCAGACGCTCACAAAGGCACTGGTCTGTCAGATTTCAAGCACTACGCATAGTCATTCAAAGCCAGGCAGGAGGACTGCAGGCATCTGAATTTCTCGGGGGTCTAAGGTGTAGATTCCTGAACCCCGCCCCTGCCCTGGAGAGTCACTCTGGGATGAGGTCCAAGTATTTAGCCTTGACCCAAACCTTTTCTGTCTCTTGCCCTACCACCCGTGGATCTGAAGGGTGAGAAAATGTGAGAATCTCTCCTTAACCTAGGAGCTGAAGGGCAAGGGATTTAACAGGTGTGGAAAATAGAGGCTCCTATTTGCCAGATAGGAATTTTGATTTATCCTTAGCAACCACCCTGAAGGTAAGCACCATTGTTATCCCCATGGCATAGATGATAAAACAGGCTTAAGAGAGGTTAAGGAACTTGGGGGCCCAAGGCCATACAACTCATAATTACTACAGGTGGGATCCTCACCCAGCTCTGATTCTAGCTGGAGAACTAGCATAATTCAGTGGCCGAGCAAGTGGGCTTTGGAGCCGGGAATGCTTAGGTTTGAATACCGGCTCTACCCCATACTGTTTTCTAGGCCTTCCCTAAGACAGCGCAGGGCCCAGCACAACCCAGCAAGTGTGGGCCTGAGACCACTGCCACAGTCAGTGGTTTTCATAGGCCCCTCGAGATGGCACCAGAGATAGAAACTTCTAAGTTTGATTGGTGGTTAGAAAAGAGAAGTAAATCACAACACGCTGAGGCCCCTCCGCCTCAGGCAGAGGGGCCAGAGTGTGTGACTTCCGGGAAGTTCCCCAAACTATCTGAGCCTCAGTTCCTCATCTGTAAATTGGGGAAAATATCAGTTGCCATGAGGATTAAATAAGATAATATCCTCAGGACGGTTTCTGGTCTGAAGTAAGCACTTGAGGATAACTAGCTATATTATTATTATTATTATTATTATTGTTACAGTTTTGGCTAATTCGTACCTACCCAGTTCAGTCAGATCTCCGTTTTCTAACTGGTCTTTGAGCACTGGAGTGAGAGCCTCTCTTGTTTGAACCCCAGATGTATGCTTACTTGGTCTCTGACCGAAATCATCTAAGCAGAACTAATGCCACCATTTCTTTTGAAACCGGAATAGGTAATGTTCTCATGGCTTCTGTTGCAGGAAGCTGGTTCTTCCCACTCTCTTTAAAAAATGGATTTAAAGGGTTCGTAAAAATTATGTGTCAATTCTATCTCAATAAAGTTGGACACAAATACAGCTTTGAGGTGCCGTTGACAAAAGAATGGACTCTTTAAGCCTCCCAAATGTTATCACACATAGTTTACAGTTCAAATAGTACGAAATGAAGTGGTGAGGAAACAGAATGACCCGCAGCAGCTTCTTGCCTCGACCATCCCCACCCTCCTGGGCCAGCTCGCCAGTCCTCGGTCCTCCTTACCTCTCGCTGGATCTTCTGGTGCTTATCTCCACCTATCTTGTGTTTCTAGCTCTTAATTCTTCCATTTAAAAGAGTTTTTTAATTTTTTTTTTTTTTTGAAAGAGAGAGAAGGAGAGAGAGAATCCCAAGCAGGCTCTGCGCTGTCAACACAAAGTCCGATGCGGGGCTCGAACCCACGAACCGTGAAATCGTGACCTGAGCTGACGTCAGACGCTCAACCGACTGAGCCACCCAGGTGCTCTGATTCACCCATTTTAGACGCTATCTGTGGACTTCCTAGCAACACAGGCAAGGAGTTAGGTCTTTAACACCCCCCACCCATTCCATTCTTGGGGTTTAGTTTTGTCACTCTTGCCCCATGATTGATAGTGGTTGCAGAATTGTGACTAGGTAAGCATTGTTCACCGCAGAGCTTGCTCATGTAGTCCGATGGCACTCGTTTCTGTCCCCTGACCCCCCGGGGTTTAATTTCTTCTCCTTCTCTTTCTGTGCTGCCCGCCACGATCACTCCTCCACTCCGCTCCAGTGCTCTGGCATGACAGTTAGTGCCGTTTCCCTCGGCTACCTCCTTGACCTGTCATACGCTGCTGTCCTGGAACCTTCCTTCGCTGCTTCCTGGGCTGGGGTTTTCCTGGCTCCCTTCTCTTCTTGCTTTCTTTACTCTCTCTCTTAATCTGCAGTTAAGAATCCCTTTCTAATATTAAAAAATAGAATGGTCTTCGGACCTGCTCGTGATCGTAGGGATCCTTTCGATATCTATTAATTGGGACAAAAAATACAGAAAGACCAAAAGTTACTATGAAGGCACTCCTGCTCTTAAGTGAATTTGTGTTTTACTCACAATAGCATCTATGAACGTGTGAAAGCCTGTTCAAAGTTTAGGCTTAGGGTTAGTTCAATCTAGCCTCAATGTCTGGTCTTCCATTTGTCACCTCGCCCCCTCAACTTGCCGTGAGACAACCCCCTCTCTTGACTTTCTATTCAGTTCCTGTGCCCTAGCAGAGACTTAAGTACTGGTTTAAGGCCCACCTTGCAGGTGCACGCTGACCATGGCTGGCCAATCAGGGTCTCCTCCTGCCAGATACAGGGTCCAAGCAGACCAATCAGAGGCTTTTTGAAGACTGGCTTTCCTTTATGAGGCTTGCTCAACCTCAGTGGAGAGTTGGAGTTACTAAGGACTATCTTTGCAGTCTTGGGGCATCCATCCTGTGGCCTGAAGCCGTCATGGAGGAAAGCACAACTGAGGGATAGTTGGGGAGAGAATGACGTTTGAGCGCTAGATGCGGCCAGCTTGAAGATCTTAGGCTTCCCGGTTATGTGAGCCGATACACCGTATGACATTTTTGGCTTAAGCATATTTTAGTTGGATTTCTTTCACTGGGAGCATAAAGAGCGGCGACTGATATCCTGTCTTTGTGAACTTGGGCAGGTTATACAAGCGGTGCGTACAGACTTGGACCGTGACAACGCAGCTCCCACTAGGTCCCCTATGGCTGCCCTGTTATCAGCCTGAGCCTGAGACAGCTTGACATTGAATAGCCCGTTTTAGGGACTGGAGGAAACGACTTACCATGAGTCACTGCCCTAAAATATGCTTTCTACCCACATGCCCGGTGCCTGGAATTCTGTGGTGATGGTGGCATTCGTCAGGGTTAACCATGGCTCTCTTCAAACGGTTCTCCTTTGGAGTGTGAAGTCTGCGATATTTAACTTGTAGAAGTCCTTTCTTCTGGAGGTCCCTCTGGCAGGCAGTGGATCCAGGATGCGGTGTAGACAGACCTAGGTACACATCTCAGTTCCCAATGGCACAGTCCCTTTGCAGCTTTGCGGGCAAACCCCTAGCACTGTGTGCTGACCTTTAGGAGGTCAGTCTGTATCACATAAGGAATCCGACGCAGAGAGTGAAGAAATGGTCTCAGATTCACCCAGTAATCTCCCTGAGTCAGCCCTGAGGGCAGGGCCTGGCCCTAGGCGTTGGGAAGAGGAAGGAGATGTGATTCTTGTCTTGTCAGGGCTCCTGACCTGATAGAGAACTGCGGTTGAGTCTTCACATGGACGGACGCTGTCTTTCACTCTGCGCCATTCGTAGGTGACGCCTAGAAGAGCAGGGCCACCGTGTTGTAGCCTCTGACCCAGGACTCTGTCACATTCTGGGAGAGAGAATTATGGGCCCTCCCCGCATCCCCGCTCCTGCTGTGTCTCCTCGTGGCCACAGTGTACTTTCCCATCCCCTGGCTTGGGGCTGGGGGCTGGTTCCGTGCTTAGGCTCGAAGAGGCCCGATGGCTCTTTTGCTTGCTCTCTTACGCTTCTCTTGGGTAGCCGCTGCCTCTTCAGCCTGGGTCCCGGCAGCAACACAGGGAGAAAAGACCAGCAGTGAGAAGCAGCGCCGATCCAGCCAGCAGGGCATTAAAGTACAGCGGTAACGGCCAACCTGTGAGAATCGGTTTCCCAGCCTCCTCTGAGTTTTGAGGATGGTCTATTAGTTAGCACTGTTGTGGCAAAAGATAACAGATACATGGATTCCCTCCGTTATCAGGTTACGTACAGGTTCAGCTGCTGCAGTAGAGACCCAACACAACAGTGGTTAAGTGATTTTTTTTAGTTCTTTTTTTTTAATCCTTTTTTTCGGGGGGCGGGGGGGAGAGTGCAAGCGGGGGAGGGGCAGAGAGAGTGGGGCAGAGGATCCAAAGCGGGCTCTGTGCTGACAGGCTGACAGCACAGAACCCGATGTGGGACTCAAACTCACGAACCCCGAGATCGTGACCTGAGCTGAAGTTGGATGCTTAACCGACTGAGCCACCCAGGCGCCCTTTAATTCCTTTGTTTTTAAATGTTTATTTATTTTTGAGACAGAGACAGAGATTGAGTGGGGGAAGGGCAGAGGGAGACACAGAGTCTGAAGCGGGCTCCAGGCTCCGAGCCGTCAGCACAGAGCCCGATGTGGGGCTTGAACCCACGAACGGTGAGATCCTGACCTGAGCCGAAGTCGGACACCTAACCGACTGAGCCATCCAGGCGCCCCAACAGTGGGTTAAATTAAAAAACAGCTTCTTGGGGGCACCCGGGTGGCTCAGTCGGTCAGGTGTCTGACTTTGGCTCAGGTCACGATCTTGCCGTTCATGGGTTCGAGCCCCATGTCGGGATGTGTGCGGACGGCTCAGAGCCTGGAGCCTGCTTCACGTTCTGTGTCTCCCTCTCTCTCTGCCCCTCCCCTGCTCATGCTCTGTCTCTGTCTCTCAAAAATAAGTAAACATTGAAAAGAAATTTTTTTAAGAAGCAGCTTCTTGATCTCTCATATGATAATCCGGTTAAGTACTGGATCTGGGGCTGGTTCGGTGGCTCTTATGTCAGGGAGCCAGGCTCCTTCTGTTTTCCTGCTCTACCACCCTGGGGTGTAGCCCTCATCCAGACGAGGCCTTTGTACCGTTGAAATCTTCATTTCCTCCACAGTGTGGTGCCAGACCGCTCTCTGCCGCTGCCCTGGAAACACACGCAGCCTAAGCACCATTCCTGCCTCTGCTCTGGGCCTCGGGACTTTTCTTCTTCTTGAATGAGTGTGCTCCCGCCCCCCAGCTGGTGCTCCACGCCATCCCCCAGGTCTCAACAACATACCCCCACCAGGACCACAGGAGCCAGAGCTGGTCGTGCCTGGTGGTCCTCAGGACTGAGAGGCCCTGACCTCCGTGGGGGCAGGAGCCGGCCAGCATGACCAGTCGGGACTCCCAGGTTAAGAATCCAGTTGAGCCTCCTGGTCATCCTCAATCTGCTCTGCCCTTCGTCTCCCACCCCCAAATCCCTGCCGACCTCCAGCCCTGAAGAAGCCGGAGAACCTCTGCTTCCCCCACCTCCCCGTCTGCCTTGTCCTACTTCAGTCGTTTGGTGAGCATAAAAAGGCCTGTCAAAGTGGTCCCTCTGTTTGGGGGATGGGCTCAGGAGGGGTGGGCATGTGGGTTCGGAGGGTGACAGATTCTTTCTCCAAATGCTCGCCAGGCTCCTCCGAGCCCTCTTCTTGATTCGACCTTGCTTGGCCTGTGAAGGCGAACAAACACGGACGTGGTTGCTGGCAGCTCGTGGCCGCATCCCTAGTAGGACCCTAGCCTCCCTTAAAGTGCCTGCCTGCAAAACTCCCGGCTGTCTAAAGGATTGGCTGCTGAGTCCAGCCAACGCCTGAAGATCGGGCCCCTGTCTCCCAGCTTCTGTGAGAGGGCAGGAGCTTAACTTTGAGAAGTGTCAGCAAAGCCAGATGGGTCTCATATGGGCCAGCGTCCCTTCCTGCTTTTTGTCATCTTTCACTTCTGATTATAGAGCCCCCCACTCATTCCCTTCCCTAGTCCCTCATTCTCCCTGTGAAATACCCCATCACCTCTGTAATAATCCCAGTCGGGTGCCTGCTCACGATGAACCCTTTCCCCTACGGCACTGCAATACTATGTTACTGACTGAAATCTGTCTGGATTACTTTAAGTAGTGTCTGCTTTTGTTTGTTTTCATCAGGGGAGGTGTGCAGGATCAGCCTTTTAATTTTTTTATTTTTAATATTTATTTTTGAGAGAGAGGCAGGGTGCAAGCAGGGGGGTGGGGGAGGGGCAGAGAGCGAGTTAGACACAGACTCCAAAGTGGGCTCCAGGCTCCGCGCTGTCAGCACAGAGCCCGACGTGGGGCTCAAACCCAAGAACCGTGAGATCATGACCTGAGCCGAAGTCGGTCGCTCAACTGACTGAACCACCCAGGTGCCCCAACAGCCTTTGAAATTAAATTATTTTCAGGATCAGCTTTTTAAGTAAGCATCCCAGGGATGTTTGCGTATAGAGGTCCAAAGGCTGTATTTTGAGAAAACATGTTTCCCTGTGGAGATCTTTTCTCTGGCAGCCCTTTTGAATGGGGGCTATGTTTTCTCAGATACTGCATTGCCAATAGTCCATCCAGCTTTAATTCCAGTGAGAACGTTCCAGAGATGAAACTAAGAATCAACTCCAGGCGCTTCTCCAGTCACCTCTGGGGATGAGTGTATGTCGTCAGCATCCAGCGCCTCACCTGCTGCCCAGCTAGAATGACACCTTTCAGGGTTTCCGACTTAGAAACACGACCACCAGGTTACTCCACGTGGACACCACCCCCCTTTTACAAAGCCTTTGAACACCCCCCCATCAGGAGGGGTTTGCTGGATGATGTTGGTTGGCTCTTGACACCCATTTCTAGCCCCTTCTTTGCAGGTCCTGGAAACCCACGAACCATCGTTGACAGATTCCCTCGACAGCAGAATTCTGCCAATAAAGCGTACCTGTGTGAAATTTGGAAGGCGGAGGTGGAAGGAGGTGGAAGCCATGCTTTTCTCCTCTGTAGCAGCAGACATGCGGGCCGAATGTTGGAGTCCATACTCCCCACCAGTCAGGCTTGGGGCCATGGGGCTGTAGTGACCCCGGCAGTGGCTTCCCGAAGTTTCCTGACCGAGTGGCAGCAGCAGCTTTGAATCTATGGAGAGCAACTGTGGTAAAGTAACCTGAGAGCTAGTGGTGCGATTCCCCCCTGGCCCTGACCTTCACCACCGCGAGCCCCACCAGTGGTGAGCACCAATTGCTTGTATGACCTTTGTGTGTGTGTGTGTGTTTGCAATATCTAGAATGGTTTGTTTTCCTGGCTATGGTAGTTTTAAAATATGTTCACAAAACTGACGGTTGATGGGGGGTGGGAGGGAGGGGAGGGTTGGGGATGGGTATTGCGCCTGGGTGGCTCAGTTGGTTGAGCGTCTGACTTTGGCTCAGGTCATGGTCTCACCATTCATGGCTTCGGGCCCCGCATTGGGCTCTGTGCTGACAGCTCAGAGCCTGGAGCCTGCTTCAGATTCTGTGTCTCCCTCTCTCTCTTGTTCTCTCTTCAAAATAAACATTAAAAAAGATGTTTTTTGAGGAATAAATGTTTATTGTTGTTTTTAAAAAATTTTTTTAAATGTTTATTTTGGAGAGAGAAAGAGACAGAGACATAGAGTGCGAGTGGAGGGGTGGCAGAGAGGGTCATAATCTCGTGGTTGGTTCATGGGTTCGAGACCCGCATCGGGCTCTGTGCTGACAGCTCAGAGCCTGGAGCCTGCTTCATATTCTGTGTCTCCCTCTCTCTCTGCCCGCATGCTCTGTCTCTCTCTCTCCCTCTCTCTCAAAAATAAACATTAAAAAAATTAAAAGAAATACGGCAAGGTAGCATTTGAGACTGATAAGTATTGTGCAAATTTGAGGTCGTGTTATAGAAACAACATTTTCTAAGCTTCACTTTATGAACCACATTTGAGCTAATGGAAATATTCCAAAATAGGAGAATGGAGTTGCCTGGAATCCCGGCCCACACTTCGGGAAGCCCAACTATGCACAGATGGGTCTTCTTGGTTTCTCGTCAGCTCTGTCTCTGTGTCCACCTCTCTTCTTCAAAAAGTCACCACCGGCCCCCGCTCCACCCAGCTCATGAAGGAGTTTGAGCTGGCATGAGGAGTTTCTGCCCTTGTGACCTAAGAGTGACTAAAGGGCCTAGTACTGCGCCTGGCTCAAAGCAGGTGCTCAACAAACAGTAGCGGCCACCATCCTCATCGTTATAATTATTGATTCTTTGATGGTAACCATGGCTTAGACGTCTCTGTACCCCTGCACCCTGCAGCAGGGCAGTATAACCGTCAGCAGGCTTTGGAGTTAACAGGCCTGGATTAAACCCCTACCTGGCAGTTTTGGATTTGCGGCCTTGGGCACCTGAACAGGGTACCTACATCCTTTAAGCCCTGTCCCCTTATCTGCCAGATGGGGATAATAAAGTACGTTTTCACGGACTGTTGGGCTAAATTAAGACTGCAAAACACCCAACCCAGGCCTTGACACCAAGTAAGCAAATAGTAAACTAGGTGCTGCTGCCGCTTCCGATTACTGTTACTCTCTAGTCTTGTGCTTTCAACACAGTTATTTGTTGGCTCACTGACGTCACCACACAGAGACAGACACTTGGTGGCCGTTCTCACTAAAACGCTGGGGGAACGGGAGCAGGCACCAGGAGAACAGGTGTCCTTGCCCAGCAGCAGCAAACTAATAAAGCCGAAGAGGCACTGATGGGCCAATCACCCCGCTTGGAACCGTTCCTACCAACCCTGCCAAACCTGCTGGGCTGTGCCCCAGTCCTACTGTCCCCTCGGGGGACTCTGTTGGTGGCCAGCGGTTGGTGCCATATTCCATCACCTATCGCTAAGCCACCAGCATTTATTTGGGGGCATTTAAAGAGATTGTCAGGGGCGCCTGGGCGGCTCAGTCGGTTAAGCATCCGACTCTTGACTTCAGCTCAGGCTGTGATCTCACGGTCGTAAGATCGAGTCCCTCGCATCGGGTTCCACACTGAGCACACAGCCCGCTTGGGACTCTTTCTCTCCCTCTCTCTCTGCCCCTCCCCCCTTGCTCTCTTTCAAAATAAACAGACATTAAGAAAAGAGATTATCAAACCTTGTTAATTCAGGATTTCTTTTATTCACTACTGTATTTTGACTCTGACGTCCTTTTTCTAAAACCTGTCATTCATGTACTCAGAAAGCATAGATGACTTCATTATTTTTAATGTTTATCTATTTTTGAGAGACAGTGTGTGAGCTGGGGGGAGGGACAGAGAGAAAGGGAGACAGAGGATCTGAAGTGGGCTCTGTGCTGACAGCAGAGAGCCCAATGCAGGGCTCAAACTCCCACACCATGAGGTCATGACCTGAGCCAAAGTCGGATGCTCACTGGACTGAGCCACCCAGGCACCCCGACTCCTCCCAACATCCTAAATGTGACTGGTTAACGCCCTCCTCTGCAGAAGTGGAGGGATGTTTGCGTCTTCTGCACGTTGTGCTGCATTATCTCTTGGAATCGTGCAGCCCTGATCTGAGCTGGGTAGGAAAGCAGTGGTAGGTGTGGTGCTGGGCTGAACTGGAGAGAGCCCAGCCGCACGCATCCGACCCTCAGTGGGGTCAGCAGAGGCTAGTGGGGTACAGGTGAACAGTAAGTGCCCCCACCAATAAGTGTTCTGAAATAAAGGCCTGAGCAGGGCAGTCCTGGGTAATTACTGCTCTCACACATTCTTTACTCTAACCCTCCAGCATCTCCCTGCTAGCTCTCTGAGGGTGGGGACTTTTTTTTTTTTTTTTTTTAAAGAAAACAAACAAAAAAACCCAATGGGAATTATCTACTAGCTTGTAAGGTTGAGGAACACCCTACTTCCAACTACACATTTTGTGTCTGAGTTTGAGCTCTTGGGAAGAAAGACAGGCCTCAGCCCTACAGTGGAGGTCGGCTCAGCGATCCAAATATTCTGGCAACCCCAAAGACCTCACAGAGGGGCCAGAGAGAGATGATCCTCTATGGGCAGGGGGTCAAGCGCGTTGTGAATAACTGGTATTTGGTGAGCCAGGGGAGAGAGCACCAGAATAGGCTGTTAATTAACTTAATAGTCTAAGCCCCTTGAAGATACGTTTTCCAGTTTCCAGAGACTGACCGTATCAGGGAAATGACGGAAAGACGCCCCGTTCACCCTACTTTGCCCATACTGTGTCTTGTGGAAATACTGGCTACCACGAGGGACTCTGGCTTCAGTCCTGCTTCTCTCGCCTGTGGCCCCTGTTGTCTGTAGATAAATATTTAACCGTTTACGTTTTAATTCCTTACCACGTGGCTAGAATTGGTTATGGATTTATACATTTTAATATGAGAAAAACAAGTATTTTACAAGCAATGCTGAGAAGCCAGTATCGGAAAGTAAACTTTGTAGGTGGCCTGAGGCAGGACGGCGTTCACTCTGTGACAATCTCACATGCTGTCTCACTCTCGTCACCCAGCTCTTCAGTAGTGGAATCTGTGGTCCGAGTCTTCTCTGCTGTGGCTTTGCCAGCCTCCCTGGGAAAAGGAGAAGAATGCCAAGGCTTTGACTCTCGAAAGGAACAATTCAACTCTTCATAATTTCCTCGTTTTAGAGAAAATCTTCCCCAATCACGTACCCTAGTTCCATGTTGAAAATCTCATCTTCATCAGAAGAATCCTTGTCGTGTAGCTTCTGTGCCATGTTTTTCTTGCGTGTGGCATTGAGGGGTCTGTACATGTCCCTAAGCCAAAGTGGCCGCCTTCTCCAGAAAAAGCCCTCCTAGAAAACAGAAAGGACAACGTTAGGTCTGTTTCCCCTGCCTTCTCCAGCCACGGTACTTTATCCTCCTCAGATTTACCTGATTGTCACTTTCCTCTGAGCATCTCTTACGCAGCAGAGATCCAAAGAAGCCCCTTGAAGGAAACACACACACACAGACAATTAGTGATTCGTACCATTTTCCATGCCTCTCACAATGTATTTCTCCAGTCTTATTAGCAAGCAAAATCAACACAGACCTGGGATCTCAGAAATAATTCCATACATGCTGGGCTTTCAGAATTTTCCTGTGTCTGTCCATAATGGCCCCACAGTGTCCCTGGGAGACCTTTGTATGTAACTTGACATGAAGTATAGGCAGGATTTTCACCCTGCTCACCTTCTGGCCCTTGGCCAAGTGCCCTTGTACAGTCAACAAACTGGGTGACCACACGGCAGAAGCACCAACTCTCTCCAGAAGCATTTTACATCAGTCCCCGCCAGGCTTAGCCTCACAGGCATCATTTGCTGGCGGGTGGGGAGGTGTTTCTATTTTCCTAGCTGCTTTACCTTACAAGATGAATCGCACCGAGTGAATGCCTGAGTCCAACCAGCAGTTATCTAGCTCACTGACTTTCACACTGCAGGCAGATGAGTGAGTGAGTCGTGAAATCACCTGAAAACACACGGCTAGCGCTAAAACACAAAATACTCTTTTTGAATACAAATGGAATAGGGGGTACCTGGGTGGCTCAGTCAGGTGAGCAGCCCAAGTCTCGATTTTGCCTCAAGTGATGATCTCACAGATTGTGACATCGAGCCCTGTGTCTGGCTCTGTGCTGATAGTGTAGAACCTGCTTGGGATTCTCTCTCACTCTCTCTCTCTCTCTCTGCTCCACCCTCCCCCCCAAATAAATAATAAACTTAAAAAAAACAGAACAGAAAGAATCAGAGTGTATGGTAAGTTTGTTTTAGAAGGTACTTATGTCTATACTGTATGTGTGCACTGAGTTGTGACATAAAATGCAGTTCACAGCCCAAGCACAGTGTAGTCAGAGACGTGCCCAACTGGAAAGGAACCATCTTCTTTCTGGTTCTAGTGGTACTAGTGATACAACCGTCCGGCAAGATATCTTCCTTTTCTCCTTCTCCATCTCATTATTATAAAAGGAAGAGATAAATGATTATCTAAGGTCTCTCCCAGTTCAAATTCTATTGGGTCTGGATAAAGGGAATGGAGAGCGGGGCCTCGAAAACCAGAAGGAGGAAGAAGGAAGTTTTCCCCCTACTTTACGGGAAGGACTCATGTATTCTACCTTCCATCATGCTTGAAGACTAGCCCCTTCACCCCACGACTTTTGGCCCTCCCTATCCCTTCTCCAGAGCCTCTGAGAAGGTCTGTGGCCAGGCCTGATGCCCACCGCCAGCGGGAACGGGTCTGAACATTTCTACCCCCGTCCCCCCACGATCTTTCTTTAAAGGTCTAGTGAGCAGGTGCTCTGTGCCAGTCCCATTCTAACTCGGGTTTGGCTGGGCAGCTAACTTTGCTGGATCCAGGCAAAGCATTAGGCCAAATATGTATTCTTTCTGCCTTTGGTGATTTCCTGGCTGTAAAACAAGGGGATTGAAATAGATGAGTTTGAAAATCTAGTTCTAAAATTCTACTTTAACGATTGCCAGACTAATATTTACCTTGAGCTTCCTTCTTTACCTTCCTTGGCTGCTGTTCTATGAGAATAAATCTGTTTTGGAAGAAAACATGATCACAGTTACCCATCACAATAACCACTCCCTCCACATCTTTATTCATTCCTTTGCGTTTTAGGTCTTATCTACCCAGTGAGATGATAACTTTTCCTAGGACAGGAATTTGTTGAATAGTCCTTTGACTCTTCAATAACACCTAACTCGCGTGCAGCTGGTAATACATTTTACTGACTGCCTCAGATAACATTCAACAGGTAATTCCTAATAAAAATTCTTGGGAGGAGGAAAAGAAAAGTGTCTACCAGAAACCTAAACAGCAGCACTGTTTTAAAATCAAGGACAAGAGTAGGATGTCTGTTATCACTGCTGCTATTCATTGGTGTTGAGGAGGTCCTAACTGATGCACTGGGAAAAAATGGAGTCGTGGAAAGGAAGAACTAAGACGTATTTGCATATGAAATTACAGACAAACTAAAAGGCCCAAGAGAATCAACTAAAATTTTGTTGGAAGAAACATGAGAATTCAGCAAGATGGCTAGATATATATAAAATCAAGAGATCAACATGTAAACCTCAATGACTTTCCTATGTTCCATAAATAATTAATCAAAAGATGGAAGAATTATCCCATTTACAATTATCAATAAAAAGGCATAAAGTACCTAGGAATAAACTTAGCAAAGAATGGGTAAGACCTATGAGATGAAAACACTAAAGCTCTTCTGAAGGACATTAAGAAGAAACGAATACGTGATGTGAGACACTATTTTCCGAGAATAGTGTAAAGATGTCAGTTCCCTTCAAATTAACCTACAAATTCGGGGCAATCCCATTCAAATCCCAAGACAGTTTTTCAAACAAAAACTGGCCAGCTGACATTTGGTAGAGAAAATGTGCAAGCATAGCTACAAAATGGATGAAGAAGAAGATCACAGAGCAGACGTTAAAATACGTTCTTACAGAGCAACTGCAGTTAAGTATGTAGCGTGATACTGATACAGGAAAAGAAAACCAGGTTGATAGAATAGAGTCCAGATAACACTAGTATTTTGGATCCATGAAGAAAGAATGAACCATTCAATAAAAGATTTTAAAGTAACTGGATCTTTATGCAAGGGAAAAAAGTTAGATCCCCTACCTCGACCGTACCAAAACACCAGACAGATTCCATACAGATTAAAAATAAATAAATCACAACAAATATTATAAGAGTACAGAAGAAAATATCAGAGACTATTTTTATACCATGAGGCGAAAAGGCCTTGTTAACGAGGCCCATGTCCCATAAGCCATGAGGCAGATATGGTGACGGACTGTCCACACCCCCTGTTCATCGTAGTCCTTGCCCCCTTGATCCCCTGGATTGTTTGTCCTCTTCCTGTTGATTTATAAAACTCTCTTCATATGAAATATATTAATCCTTTCAAAGGCTTTCACTGAATTTCAATGTTTCAAATATTTGTCAGTGTTTTTATCGTGAAGGAGATGGAACAGTGGGATAGGAGCACAGGCTGACTGCAGGCACAGCTGGGTTCTGCTTTGGGTTTTGCCACAGGGGCCTTAAGCTGATCCCCTTCTATGTAGGAAAGAAGGATGGTGATATCATCCTCACAGGACTGTGGGGATTAAATCAGATGTCTGGTTTATTCCAAGCAGAAATCAGACAAGACGATCAAATCTATCAAATGTTTCTGCATGTGGTATCAGGTCACAAAGCTTTTTCTCACCACAAGATTATAAAAGTATTGATTCTGTTTTCTTCTAGCACTTTGATGGGTTCCTGTTTCTCTTTTGTTACATGTACTGAAATATGTTTTTTTAAGGTGAGAAATAGGGATCTGTTGTTATTTTCCTCCCAAATAATTAAGCAGTTGTTCTATTACCATTTATTTATTTTCTTCCACTGATTTGAATACTAAAAGGTAACATTTCAATGTTTATTTATTTATTTTTGAGAGCGACAGAGAGAGAGAGTAAGAGTGAGAGAGGGGCAAAGAGAGAGAGACACACACACAGAATCCAGAGCAGGCTCCAGGTTCTGAGCTGTCAGCACAGAGCCCAACACAGGGCTCGAACTCCTGAACCATGAAATTATGACCTGAGCCAAAGTAGGACGCTTAACCAACTGAGCCACCCAGGCGCCTCTAAAAGGTAACATTTTAAAAGTCCTCGTCACCCACGGATCTGTCTATTGCTGGACTCTGTAGGCTACTTCACATAAATATTACGTTGCATTATTCCTCATTGTGAAATTGACACAATGCCTCATCTCTTCCTTTGAACATCATTATTGTCCACTACAGGAAAAAAACTGCATGGTCTCTGACCTCAAAAAGTGTATCATCTAAGTAGGGAGAGGAAATAATGAAACCACATAAAAAAATATAAACACAAGGTTAAACCACATAGGAATTTAAAACAGCAATAGGAGTTTATAGAACTTCCCAAAAGCAAAAGGCTGCAGGCCACCTCAAGATGCAGAGTACTGACTGGACAATGGCCAATGATTTCTCTTCCCAGAGGTCATGGTAAGTTGACCCCACGCTAGTTCCTAGGCTCTTAGGCTGAGAAATCAGACTCTGATCTCATCAAGAGAGAACGCACTTCTTTCTGCATGGAGGCAATATCACCTCACCAATGTCACAGGATTGATCAAAATCAGAATGTCAGGCCATGACTTGACAATAAGGAAAACATCCATTCCACCCATTCCACAGATAGGGCATCTGTGTCCACATGATTGGGACTCCTGTCTCCTGTGGAGACAGGCCTCTGTGGCACACTGAAGTATAATCAGAAGGCTATTTGGTGAGAAGAGAAGTGGAAGAAAAGTAATTAGCTGAATCCAGTGTTTCATGGAAAGGACGGAGGTAGCTAGATCCATCCATCTGCCCCGCGGGCACAGCCCGGCTGGTGGGCCTGACTCTCATCTGCTGCCTGAGGTGCCATCTCTACTCTTAGGCAAGGCTAGGTGGGCACTGCCCATGTTGGTCTCTTCCTCACCATTTCTATGCTTTTACTACTGACCAACCCTCCAGAAGACAGACATGTTTCTCCTTAGCAGTTAATACATCCAGTCAGGTTTTACTCAAGTCTGATAGACCAGGAAGCCTTACATATCTCTGCTCTGATCCATGACCCTGATATTTCTCTCTTGAGGAGCTGCCTTTTAACAAACTGTTTAGCATATTTTTGTTATCAGGGGAGGGGAATGCGTCACTGCAGACCCGAAGAAATGGTGACCATCTCACAGAAGGACTAGGTCCAGGAGTATTACAGTATTCGGGGAAGGCTTTGTGAAGAAAGATGAACTCGAGTTGGCTTTTGAAGGCTCACGGGACTTCCACCAGCAGAGTGAAATAAAGGAATTTCAAGTGGGCAAAGTCACCAACAAAAGTAGGAATGGGCATGGTCTGACTAGGGGATGGTGAGGGGCTGCTTTGGCTGAAATGGAGGGTTGCCATGACAGATGGCAATATAGATATAGATATAGATATAGATATATATAGATAGATATAGATATAGATATATAATAAGCATATGTATATTTGAATAAATATATTGAATATATATTCAATTCATACATAATTGAATAAAAGGTAAACAGGCAAGCTCCAGGAATAGGCAACTGTAATTATGACACGCTCTGAGTAGCCTGATGCAGGATTTTAGCTGCAGGGTTTTAACTGAACCTGTTTACACAATGCCTTGCGAAGTGGAGGAGAGAGCTGTAGGCACATCTAATTAATCAACAAGATGACACTTTTATCTCTAAGCCATGCCCTTTCTTCCAAGATGACTGATAGCTCCATGAAGGTGAAGACTATTTCTCTCTCATCATTTTAGCCAACGAGGAAAGAAATCAGTGGTAGTAGGAGGATGACTGGTGAGTGCATCGAATCGACATCATTTTTTTGAGTTGAAGAAATTTTACTATCATGTCAACTGTGGCCTTCTTAGACCTAATGTCTCAGAACAAGCTAATGGCTTGTTATCTTGGTTACAATCCACAGATGTCTCCCGGCAGTGGGGTTCCTTTTAAAATCCCTGGAATATACTTTGCAATAAAAGGACAAAGCATATCTCAGTCCTCCAGACTGAAGAGGGATATCACGTCGTGATAGGTGGGAAAGTGGCTTTGATTTTCAGTTTGTGGGTTCTGAATCTACTGTAAAGAAGGAATATAGTCTGGGAATCTGAATTAATTGTTGTCCTTACCTCAATGAGACAGAACACTATGATCAAAATCATCACTACTACAGTCACAGATATTGCCAAGATGAGTTTGTTGTTATAGCCATAGCCTGGAACTTCTTTTGTGAGCTAAAAAAAAGGGAAAGAACAATTTTTTTAGAAAACAGAGATAGGATGAAAGTTAACTATTCTTTAACGACTCTAAAACCCCATTCTTTCCGATGAATCGCTTATAGGTTCTTAAGGAATATACCAAATCTAATGTGATATGTAATCTTAATCATTAGCATTTTCTTCAAGACTTGATGTATCTTGTATGTTAGGTCCTCTTTTTGTCTCCTCTGGGAACAGCGGCACTGTTTCCTAAATGAGCAAAGTGGCAGATCACTGCCTTAGCCAAAATTATGTGGCCAAGACAAGACCCGGACTAGGAGCCCCCGGTCCTTGTGCTTGGGTCCATGTCCTAAACCACCTAAATGTCGAGACCCCACATTTGGGGATTTATCCTCACCTCCCTTGACTCCTGCTCTCTCTGTTCACTCTGGACTTCTGTGCTCTCATTGATATAATTCTCATTTTTCCATTGGTCCGTATCCCACTCTGCCTTGGACACCTTTACTTCTTGCTGCTCGCTGAGAAGCTTCATCAGGAGGCCTGTTCTGGAGATGAGCTTGGCACAGGCCAGCTGCACCTGGGTCTCAGAGCAGTCCATTTTCAAAGTCCGGATAACATGAGAAATGAGCCTTCTCACATCATTGCTGGGGATGAGGGACTGTAGCTGCTGGTTTAACTGAATTTCAAACAGATCACCTGAGGACGAGAGCTTTGACACAGTGAAGCCTGTGGCTTTTGGGGGCAAGCCAGTGCCCGCATTGTGGTATTCCCGTTGTGTATCATTGGTTTGTTTAACTGTCGGCATAGAGTTGTCTGCAGTAACAGTAGAATTAGCAGTGGAAAGATTCTTACGGTCTGTGAATTCAGGGAGGGTTTGTTCTGGCATAGTAGTGTTTCCTGTAGAAATATTTTCTTCAGAAACATGTTGAGCAGTAGTGTTCTCTACAGTAGTGTTTTCTCTGTAAGTTCCTGAAGGAGCAAATAATTCTGGAAAAGGATTTTTCTGAGGACTCAGTTCTCCCGGAGATGAAAAATCCTCTCGTGAAGGGGAATTTATGAGGCTCCTGACTGCAGAGGATGGAGGCCTCTTTGCAAGCAGCTGTCTATTACTGAGTGAACTTTCCTTTCTGGACTTTCGATTCAGTTTGGCCTTGGGTGTTCTGTGGACCACATGGGAGCGACTTTTATGAAAGCGGTGTGTCTTTCTGGGGAGTGAGGCTGGTCTGAAAGCCTTCATATTTCTAACTCTAGCATTTGCATCTTCTAAAACAAAAATGGTGTACGTTAAGTCTTTTGATTCTTTTTTCACGTCAGGTGGGGATTTTGGAGCGGGGGTGGCAGAAGGCCTGCCCAAAGAGTATTGCTTCAGGAAAGAAGAGACCGCTGCCTTGTGCTCATCTACGAACGAAGGCTCTGTATTGAAGGAGCTTCCCACTAATTTGCTGGGCCTGTGCGCCACGGGAAGCTCCCCTGGGGATGGTCTCCTGAGCCTTCTTTCCTTGGGAGCGGGGGTGGCAGAAGGCCTGTCCAAAAAGTATTGCTTCATGAGAGAAGAGACCGCTGCCTTGTGCTCATCTATGAACGAAGGCTCTGTATTGAAGGAGCTTCCCACTAATTTGCTGGGCCTGTGCGCCACGGGAAGCTCCCCTGGGGATGGTGTCCTGAGCCTTCTTTCCTTGGGAGCGGGGGTGGCAGAAGGCCTGTCCAAAAAGTATTGCTTCATGAGAGAAGAGACCGCTGCCTTGTGCTCATCTATGAACGAAGGCTCTGTATTGAAGGAGCTTCCCACTAATTTGCTGGGCCTGTGCGCCACGGGAAGCTCCCCTGGGGATGGTGTCCTGAGCCTTCTTTCCTTGGGAGCGGGGGTGGCAGAAGGCCTGTCCAAAAAGTATTGCTTCATGAGAGAAGAGACCGCTGCCTTGTGCTCATCTATGAACGAAGGCTCTGTATTGAAGGAGCTTCCCACTAATTTGCTGGGCCTGTGCGCCACGGGAAGCTCCCCTGGGGATGGTGTCCTGAGCCTTCTTTCCTTGGGAGCGGGGGTGGCAGAAGGCCTGTCCAAAAAGTATTGCTTCATGAGAGAAGAGACCGCTGCCTTGTGCTCATCTATGAACGAAGGCTCTGTATTGAAGGAGCTTCCCACTGATTTGCTGGGCCTGTGCGCCACGTGAAGCTCCCCTGGGGATGGTGTCCTGAGCCTTCTTTCCTTGGCCATGTTCTCCACAGATGGCTGGGCGCTCTGTTTCCTCTGGATGTTCTGACGTCTCAGTTCTTTTAAGTGCCTTTTCCGTATGCCCTTTGGGCCCTTGATGACCTTTTTCACTCTCAGGAACTTTTTCCCCACACTCTCAACCTCGTCTAGGCTCTTCTCCTGCGGTTGGGCAGTTTCCAATTTCTTTGGAAAGATTTGACGTTTAAACTTGGGACCTAAAAGGCTGGAATGTATAAGCATGGCCATTTTTTCTTTCTTTTTCACGTCATCAATTTTTTCCTGAATTTCTGCATCTAACAAATTTTCCAGAAAGTAGAGTTTTCTCAGTTTATTCTTGTAAGTTGAATTGTTGGATCCAGGTTTAAGAGAAGGGTCCCCTGTGTCGTTCATCGAGTGACCCACGGGCTTGTCTCCCTCTTGCACATTTGAAAACAGAAGTTTAATGAACGGTAACAGCGTCGATTCTACGTCTTCTAGATTGCCCTCCGAGAAATAAGGCAATATGTAATTCAGTGCACTAATGACATCACTTTCGTCATTGAAGTCTAGCTGCTCGTTCATAAAGGCTGACAAACTGACACGATCTATGTCTGAGGACGCCTTCTCTGGCTCAATAGTCAGCTCCGTGCTGGCGCTCTTCTTTCGAGCTGTCAATACCTTCATGAATGATCCTTCTGCCTTCCTTAGGTATACTTCCTGATCTGTCGAAGAAGAAGAAGAGATGAGTTTTGATAATGAAAGACTGACAGCACAGCTCTTTGTCAATGCACAGTCATACGTCCCAGTCAAGCAAATTAAGAATCAGCAAATACTCGAGCGCCATTTAGAGAGGAGACGAACTCAAACTTGGACCCACGATTGGCAACAACAAAAGGACAAAAAGATGTGTTTTGAAAAAGTAGCTATTTCCTCAGAACATTCCACAGTGTGAATAAGTATATTTAGAGTTATTCCATTGGTCCCTAAGGGCCGATTGCCCAGGCCTCAAGAAAAGCCAAGGCCAGAAGATACTCGGCTAAACTGTGTGCAGCTCTAGTGCGACTCCTGGCATTCACATACCCCACCCTGTCCTGCTTCGGGGGCAGAGGGAGCGCGAGTCTTCCTCCTTCTACGTCTTCAGTGGGCTTGAGTTCTTGCTACCATCACATATGCCCGGGACAACACCCGTCACCAGCAGGTCCTCATCTGGACACGCCCTCTCCGCCCACCCACCAATTCTTTTGCTTGGTCCCTGCTCCCATATATCGCACCTCCCGTAACATAAGCTCTAGACAGAAAAAACTAAACACAAGACCCGCTAAGTCCACCCTGGTTCTTTGCTTAAATTTGGGCAGAGATGTGGGGTATAGGTTAAGAGATTTTCCAGGTATGAGAGAGATGCCACTGTGGGGCGTTCAAAAAAAATCAACGGAATGATACTTGAGGTTTTAAAATGCAGAAGGGATAAAGAAACTTTGGTCAAATGCCTACTTTGCTTTCATTTCCTTTCATTTCCAGATTTCTAGCTTTACTGAGAGAACCATCCAGAGCTTCCAACTACATGAAGGTCAAGCGTACAGCTTGTGTCCACTGAACAGCACTGTGCAGCTGGGTTTTTCCAGAAGAATTAAAAGTATTTTTAGTGGTGCTGGTGAGAGTCGGAGGAGGAGGTGATAAAGGTCACGAGAGAGGAGGAGCAGTGGGCTGGCGGAGCACCCAAAACGGGAGAGGAGACTCGAGTGCTAGGCTAAGGCACCTCTGATCTCATTTTTCCTCGCCTGTCAAAGGAGATAAAAAAAAAAATGCCTATTCTGCCCACCTCTAAGGGAGACGGGAGTAAGATAATTGGTAAAACATTGTTTTGGAAAATAAGCAACACCACTTATAGAAGTAGCAAAGTGTAATTTATGCTGTGCCCTAGACCATTGACAGGGACCCATATTCAAGCTATCCAGGTGCAAAAGCACATTTTGGAAGTCACCAAGTTAGTGCCAATAAAACCTAAGAACAGAAAAATACCTAAAAGCACCCGTGTTTTGGATAGAAAAGCTTAAGATTCAGAACAAGAGTTGGACAGCCCAAGGATAGAAGAGCCCTCTCATCCGTTAGAACGGTTGGGTAGCAGCTTCTGGTTAGGGCACAGAAACACAGAGGCTCCAAATAAAACTTTTTCAGAAATCAGCATCACTTGTACTCTTACACACTTATAAAAACAACAAAATAAACAAAAAGGTATCTCCACCTGTCCTATAAGACAAAGGGCACCTGAGACCTAACGCACGTAAAATCAGCTTATAAGCTGTGATGCACTATGTGAACAGGTTTTCATTTGGGGGTAGTTGACTTAATAATGTAACTGAGAATCTGACTTTTAACAAAGGAATAGTTCTTAGAAATTTAGGGATCTGAACTCTGAATGAGTAAAAATAATGCAATGACATCATTAGTTTAAAAATTTACCATTGTTAGGGTGCCTGGGTGGCCCAGTCAGTTAAGCATCCCTTTGGCTCAGGTCATGATATCACAGTTCAGCCCCGCATGGGGCTTGCTGCTGTCAGTGTAGAGCTTGCTTCGGATTCTCTGTCCCCCTCACTCACTCTCTGCCCCCTCCCAGCTCACGCACGTGAATGCTCTCTCTCTCAAAAATGAATAAACATTAAAAAAAATTATCATTGTTGATTAAAAATAAAAGTTAAACCACAAATAAAATAAAAATTTACAAATTTATCATCAGGCAATTAGGACTTACCACAACGTGTGCCATTTGTCAGACATGCACTGTCACAATGTAGCTTGACTGTCTTACAGACAACCTCAATAGTATTTTTAAATTGGCAGAGACAGCAGGCCATACGGCTAGGTAAAATCCTATAAATGGAAACACAGACAATTAAATTAGTGGTAAAGGAGTTACTTGAGTAGGTAGAAGAGGCGGGCCAAAGTCATCACAGGGCTTTGCAAAAAGGAATTCTTGAGGCACATGGCCTGGATGGTTGGGTAGGGACCAGTTGGCCAACTGCTGCTCTTGAATATTATAAATACACAGATAGAAGGACAGAGGTGCCCAACGGAAAGGTAAGGATGACATGGGGTATGGTACCCTTAGAATGAGATAGAGATTAGAACTGGGTGACACTGATCAGTAGTTTAATACACAGGTAACTCCTTCCAAGCCAAAAGTCTCACTTCGGGTTGAGAGCACACAGAAAGAGGGTAGACTTCTAAGAGTTTGAATAAATCTGAAATATGGCCCATACTGAGGATAAAAAGCAATCAACTTTGGCTCAGGTCATAATCTCGTGGTTCATGGGTTTGAGCCCCACATCAGGCTCTGTGCTGAGAGCTCGGAGCCTGGAACCTGCTTCAGATTTAACTTCCTCTCTCTCTACCCCTTCCCTGATCACTCTCTGTGTCTTAAAAATAAATAAATGTTAATTTTTTTTTTTTAAAAAGCAATCAATCAAAAACTAATCCATAATCTACACAAATGCTACAATTAGCAGACAAGGACATTTAAAAAAGTTATTATAACAGTATTTCATATATGGAAAAAACCCCATGCCTCTCCTTAACTCAATGAATTGTGCAACAACTTCAAGTGGCCTAATATATGTATACTTAGAGTCCACGAAGGAGAGGAGATATAAAAAAAATTTGAAAAACTAATAGCCCCCACATTTCCAAATAAGTAAACCCTATAACCTCACAAATCCAGCAAGGTCAATGAAATCTGAGCACAACATGGATTAAACTACATGTTTAGTTTAATCCATTAAACACGGATAAAACTACACCACGGCACATGATAATCAAACTGGTCAAAGCCAGTGATAAAGAGCAAATCTTAAAAGCAGCCAAAGGAACAAAACCACACATGACACACAGAGCAACAAAGATATAACAATGACAACATATTTCTTGTTGGAAATAATGTAAGCCAGAACTCGGTGGGGCAACATCTTTCAGGCAGTGAAAAGGAGAGGGGGACCAAATAGCCATCAAGCTAGAATTCTATACCCAAATCTTTCAAAAATAAAAGCAAGGTAGACTATCTGAGACATACAAGAGCTGGAAGAATTCATCATTAGCAGGCTTACACTGTAGAAATGCCAAAGGAAGTATTTTTTTATTTTTTTTTTTTTTTTTTTTTTTTTAAATTTTTTATTTATTTTTGGGACAGAGAGAGACAGAGCATGAACGGGGGAGGGGCAGAGAGAGAGGGAGACACAGAATCGGAAACAGGCTCCAGGCTCCGAGCCATCAGCCCAGAGCCTGACGCGGGGCTCGAACTCACGGACCGCGAGATCGTGACCTGGCTGAAGTCGGACGCTTAACCGACTGCGCCACCCAGGCGCCCCAGGAAGTATTTTTTTAAATGTTTATTTGAGAGACAGAGAGAGAGGGCACGTGCAGTATGCGTGTACAAGGGGGAAAGAGCACTGAGGAGACAGAGAATCCCAAGCAAAGCCCAACGCGGGACTTGAGCTCACAAACTGTGAGATTATGACCTGGGCCAAAATCAAGAGTTGGATGCTTAACTGACTGAGCCACCCAGGTGCCCCTAAAGAAAATATTTTTAAGCAGAAGGAAAAGGATAGCAGACGGAAATGTGGATCCACACAAAGGAATGAAGAACATTAGAACTGGTAACTATATAGGTTATGATTTCACTTCACTATATGTATGTATATCATTTCACTATATGATTTCACTTATATGTAGAATCTCAGAAACAAACAAACAAACAAGGGGTGCCTGGATGGGCTAAGTCAATGAAGCATCCTACTCTTGATTTCGGCTCAGGATCTCAGGGTCGTGAGATCGAGCCCTGTGTCAGGCTCCACGCTCAGCATGGATTAGATTAAGATTCTCTTAAGATATTCTCTCTCTCTCTCTCTCTCTCTCTCTCTCTCTCTCTCCTCTGCCCCTTTTCCCAACTTGTACACTCTGTCTCTAAGATTTAAAAAAAAAAACAAACACCAAAAACCATAAGATACCTAGGAATAAACCTAATCAAAGAGGTAAAAGATCTGTATGCTGAAAACAATAGAACGCTTATGAAAATAAATTGAAGAAGACGAAAGAAATGGAAAAACATCCCATGCTCAAGGATTGGAAGAACAAATATTGTTAAAATGTCTATACTACTCAAAGCAAACTACACATTCAATTCAATCCCTATCAAACACCAGTATTTTTCACAGAGCGAGAACAAACAATTCTAAAAGTTGTATGGAACAAGAAAAGACCCCGAATTATAATGTTGGGAAAAAACAAACAAACAAAGCTGGAGGCATCATGATTCTGGACTTCAAACTGTATTACAAAGCTGGAATCATCAAGACAGTGTGGTACTGCACAAAAACAGACACATAGATCAATAGAATAGAATAGAGAACCGAGAAATGGAGCCACAAATATATGGTCAACTAATCTTCGATAAAGCAGAATATCCAATGGAAAAAAAGATAGTCTTTGCAATAAATGGTGTTGGGAAAACTGGACCGTAACATGCAGAAGAATGAAACTAAACCACTTTTTTACACCATACACAAAAATAAATTCAAAATGGATGAAAGACCTAAATGTGAGACAGGAAACCATCAAAATCCTAGAGGAGAACACAGGCAGAAACCTCTTTGATCTCAGCTAAAGCAACTTCTTACTAGAGACACGTCTCCAGAGGCAAGGGAAACAAAAGTACAAATGAACTACTGAGGAGTGCCTGGGTGGCTTAGCGGGTTGAATGCCTGACTCTTGGTGTTGGCTCAGGTCGTGATCTCAGGGTCGTGGATTGAACCCCGCATCAGGATTCTCTCTCCACTTGAGATTCTCTCTCTCCCTCTCTCTCTGCTCCCCCCCATGTATACATGTATGTGTGTGTCCATGTTCTTAATTAATTAATTAATTAATTAATAGGGGCACCTGGGTGGCTCAGTTGGTTAAGTATCTGACTTGGCTCAGATCATGATCTTACAGTTCGTGAGTCTGAGCCCCGTGTCAGGCTCTGTGCTGACAGCTTGGAGCCTGGAGCCTGTTTCAGATGCTGTGTCTCCCTCTCTCTCTCTGCCCCTCCCCTGCTTGCACTCTGTCTCTCTCTCTCAAAAATAAACGTAAACAAACAAACAAACAAACAAACAAACATTTTTTTAAATGAATTATTGGGACCTCATCAAGATAAAAACCTTCTGGGGCACCTGGGTGTCTCAGTCGGTTAAGCTTCTGACTTCAGCTCAGGTCATAATCTCACGGTTTGTGAGTTCGAGTTCCGCATCGACTCTCTGTTGACAGTGCGGAGCCTGCTCAGATCCTCTGTCTCCCTCACTCTCTGCCCCTACCCCACTCTTGTGCTCTCTCTCTCAAAAACAAACATCCATGAAAAAAAGATAAAAAGCTGTACAGCAAAGGAAACAATCAACAAAATTAAAAGGCAACTGATGAAATGGGAGAACATATTTGCAAATGACATAATCTGATAAAGGGCTAGTATCCAAAATATATAAAGGACTCAACACCCAAAAAATCAAATACATAATCCAGTTAAGAAAAGGGCAGAAGACATGAATAGACAGTTTTTCAAAGAAGACATCCGGAAGGCTAACAGACACATGAAAAGATGCTCAATATCACTCATCATCAAGGAAATACAAATCAAAATCACAATGAGATACCACCTCACATGTGTCAGAATGGCTAAAATTAATAACTCAGGAAACAACAGATGTGGAGAAAGGGGAACCCTTCTGCACTGCTGGTGGGAATGCAAACTGCTGTAGCCACTCTGGAAAACAGTATGGAGGTTTTTAAAAAGTTAAGAATAGAACTACCCTACAACCCAGCAATTGTACTACTAGGCATTTAACCAAAGGGTACAAAAATGCTGATTTGAAGGGGCATGTGCACCCAATGTTTATAGCAGCACTATCAACAATAGCCAAAGTATGGAAAGAGCCCAAATGTCCATTGATGGATGAATGGATGAAAGATGCGGTGTATATATATACAATGGAGTATTACTTGGCAATCAAAAAGAATGAAATCTTGCCGTTTGCAACTACATGGATGGAACTGGAGGGTATTACGCTAAGTGAAATTAGTCAGTGAAAGACAAAAATCCTATCACTTCACTCATATGAGGACTTTAAGAGACAAAACAGATGAACATAGGGAAGGGAAACAAAAATAATATAAGAACAGGGAGGGGGACAAAACAGAAGAGACTCATAAATATGGAAAACAAACTGAGGGTTACTGGAGGGGTTGTGGGAGGGGGGATGGGCTAAATGGGTAAGGGGCACTAAGGACTCTACTCCTGAAATCATTGTTGCACTATATGCTAACTAATTTGGATGCAAATTTTAAAAAATAAAAAATAAAACAAGGTAAAAAATAAACAAAAAATAAACAAAAAACCAAATGAATGAATAAACAACAACAAAAAAGAGAAAACACTTGTAAATACGGAGAACAAACTGGGGATATGGACAAAATGAGTGAAAAGGGTTAAGAGGTACCAACTTGCAGTTATAAAATAAATAAGTCACCAGATGAAAAGTACAGCATAGGGAATATAGTCAATAATACTGTAATATACTTATTGTGGTGAGCATTTCATAATGTATATAATTGATCACTGTGTTGTGAGCATTTCATAATGTATATAAAAGATCACTGTGTTGTACACCTGAAACTAATTTAATATTACATGATCTATATATACTTCAATAAAAGAGATAATTGAGGGGCACCCAGGTGGCTCAGTCAGTTAAGCATCTGACTTCAGCTCAGGTCATGATCTCATAGTCTGTGATTTCAGGCCCCACATCAGGCTCTGTGTCTACAGCTCAGAGCCTGGAGCCTGCTTCAGATTCTGTGTCTCCCTCTCTCTCTGCCCCTCCCCCACTTGCACTCTGTCTCTCTCAAAAATACAAAAATAAAAAAAGATAACTGACTATTTAAACAAAAAAAATAATATGGTGTGCTAAAAGTAAAATGTATGAAAACAATAGCACAAAGGTCAGGAGGGGAACAATGGAAGTACACTATTTATTGTAAGGTTCTTATACTATTCATGAAATCATATAATATCATTTGAAGATAGACTGTGATAAGTTAAACATGAACACTACAAACCATTAAACAGCTACTAAAATAACAAAACCTGAGTTGTAACTATTTATCCCCCCACCAAAAAATAATAAAACGTACTAAATCAACCCAAGAGCAGGAAGAAGAAGAAAAAGAAAAAGAAAAGAAACAAAGAACAGATGGGATACATAGAAAAGAGTAGACAGTAGCTTTAAATGTAAGCATATAAATAATTACATTAAATATAAATGGTATAATCACCTAATTAAAAGATAGAGTTGTCATACTGGATAAAAAAGCAAAAGCCAACTATATGCTGTCTATAAGATTCATCTTCAATACAAAGATATAAGTAGGTTAAAAATATGGAAGAAATTATGCTTTGCTAACACTAATCAAACGAAACCTTGAGTGGCTATATTTACTATAGGACAAAGTCAATTTCAAAGCAAAGATATTACCAGGGATAAATGAGGTTATTCCATTGTGATAGAAATGTCAACTATTAGAAAAGACATAACTTAAGAATTTATGTATCTGATAATAGAACTTCCAAATATATTAAGGAGAATAGGAAAGAGAGACACATAAGCACTCAGTTATAGTTGGAGATTTCAATATCCCTCTCTCAATAATTGACAGAAAAAATATATAGAAAATGAGTAATGATACATCAGACTTGAAAAATACTACCAACCTACTTGACCTAGTTGACATTTATAGAATACTCCACACCAAATCAGCAGACTACATATTTTCTTTCAAGTGGACACATAATATTTATCAAAATAGGCCATATTCTCATCTATTACCAGAATTCATTGGCTATAAAACAAGCCTCAATAAATTTAAAAGGATTTCAGTCATCCAACATATTGTTCTGTGACCACAATGGAATTAAATAACAAATTAACAGATCTGTAAAATCTCCAAATATTTAGAAACTAACCAACACACTCCTAAGTAACCCTATTGGTCAAATAAGTCAAAATGGATATTAGAAACTATTTTGTACCAACTGAAACTGAAAACACAACATGTCAACATGTGGGATGTTGCTCATATAGTATTCATCTTCCCCAGTGTCCACTTTTAAGAAACTAGAAAAAGAAAAGGAAATTCATCACTGAGTAAGGAGAGAAAATGGAATGATAAAGATCAAAGCAGAAATTTTTGAAAAGGAAAACAAAAATAGAGAAGTCAGTGTAATGAAAAGGCACTTTTTAGAGAAGATAAGTAAAACTGATAAACTTCTGGCCAGATTTATCAAGAAAAGACAAGAGAAGACACAAATTATCAATATCAAAAATGAGAGGAATGACATCACTACAATTCTACAGATACTAAAAGGATAATAAGGGATTATTATAAAATACTTTATGTCAATAACTTCAAGATGAAATAGATTCCCTGAAAGACATGAACTACTCAAAAAAATAAAGTATGTAATTTAAGTAGCACTATTACAAAAATAAAATCTGTAGTTTAACACTTTCTCACAAAGAAAGCTTCAAGCCCACATGGCTTCACTGGTGAATTCTAGCAAACATTTAAGGAAAAAATAATGCCAATTCTGCACAAACTGTACTAGAGAATTGAAGAGAGGGGAATACTTCCCAACTCAATTTTAAGGCCAACATTCACCTTATGAAAAATAGATAAAGACATTAGAAGAAAGGATAGATAGAAGATCTCATATACTGCTGGCTGGAATGCAAAATGGTACATCCACTTTAGAAAACAGGTAAGCAGTTTCTTAAAAAGTTAAATATACACTCAGCATATGATGTAGCAATCCTGCCATTAGGTATTTTACCACCTGCCCCCCTCCCCCAATGAAAACATATGCTCACACGAAGACCTGCATGTAAGTGTTTTAAGCAACTTTATTCATAAAGGCCAAAAAGCTAGAAACAACTCAAATGCCCATTAACTGATGAATGCATAAACAAACTGGTATATCCTCACAACTGCAATACTACTCGGCAATAAAAAGGAAATGAACTACTGACATGTGCAAAAACATGGATGAGTCTCTGGGGTGCCTGGGTGGCTCAGTCAGATAAGTGACCGACTTTGGCTCAGGCCATGATCTCATGTTCCGCAGGTTCATGCCCTGTATTGGGCTCTGTGCTGACAGAGCCTGGAGCCTGCTTCGGGTTCTGTGTCTCTCTCTCTCTCTCTGCCCCTCTCCTGCTTATGCTCTCTGTTTCTCAAAAATAAATAAACGTTAAAAAAGTTAAAAAAAAAACAAACATGGATGAATCTCAAAAGGATTATGCTGAAAGGAACCAATCACAGAAGACTGCATACTGTATGATTTCGTTTATTTATTTTTTTTAATGTTCATTTATTTTTGAGAGAGAGAGAGAGATGGAGTGCAAATGGGGAAGGGGTAGAGAGACAGGGAGACACAGAATCCGAAGCAGGCTCCAGGCTCTGAGCTGTCAGGACAGAGTCCGATGCAGGGCTTGAACTCACAGACCGCGAGATCATGACCTGAGCTGAAGTCGGACGCTTAACTGCCTGAGCCACCCAGGTGCCCCTTGTATGATTTCATTTATAAGACACTGTAGAAAAGGCAAAACTATAGGGACAAAAATTAGGTTGGTGGTTGCCAGGGCTGGTGGTGAGAAAAGGGGATTGGCTGCAAAGGCACATAGGGGCCTTTTGGGGTGACAGAAACGTTCTACGTCTCAAATGTGGTGGTGGTTACATAACTACACGTTTGTCAAAACTCATCAAACTGTATGCTTAAAAAGAGTAAATTTTATACCTCAATAAATCTGACTTAAGAAAACAATAAAACAAATCTAAGTAAACAACTAAGTGAAAATACACATAAGAAAAATCAACTTACAGTGTTTCCAATTCAACGGTCATCATGAGGATGCTCTCAACTGTTGTAAGTGACACCTGTGTTGATCCCATGTCTCTGAAGGAGAAAGCCCAAACATGCGTGATTTGAACCCAAGGATAAAAATTCTGTACCTAAAAAGATACTTAGCAACATGTGATTACTTCAATTCTGGCTTCTTTGTCAAGTCAGCTCAAGAGTTTTCTTGCTATGGACAATAATTTCAGAAAGCTCCCAATGAAGACATTTTATGTGCATCATCAAATTAATCACCTTGGTGCTCAACAGTACAATCCTTTTTACTCTTATCCTCATTTTCATTCTCAATTGCATCCACCTCTCTTGATTAGTCTTTTTTTCTTTTAATATACACCTTACTCCACTTTCCACTTTGAGATAAATGGTATTTCTACCTACATCTACAAGTCCCATGTCTGTTATGTGTTCTTCAATACTACTCCTTCCTCTGCAGGCTATCTTGCCCATATACGTTTTTTCTTTGCTAATAATGCTTATTTCAATAACCCAGTTAAAATTTAAATTACGACTTTTTAACCAAAACGCAAAATACTTAATCTTTTGATGACAACAAAAAAGATCAGAAATCATCTCATGAGCCATGAGATTGTTGCAATACTTACAAATATTTTAATGCTGGCAACTTAAAAAGATAGGAATCTTCAACAGTTGACAGAGGGTTACGACTGATAATTCTGAAAAATGCAATGGAATTAAAATTATCTGCATTTCCAGTAATGACTACCATGAAAGTTTATGTTCATTTTGGGGGTATGGAACTGGAAGGTGAAAACTAATCATTTTCTGCCTTTGCCTATAAATCACCCTTAGATTCTGTAAAGCACTCTTCCTTTGGGAACTACCCAGCTCTCTGGACGATAAAGTGGAGAACAGAAAGAGGAAAAAAAAAAATTTTTTTTTTACGTGGACAGCAAAGCAAAGATATGCCAAAGAACTTTTTTGGGCTGAAAATCCTAGAAGTGACTATGCTGGTAGGAAGCCCAGGCTCTGTAGGAAATACTGTTTCTAGTGTCCTCTGTAATTCTAGGTGCTTTTCCTTTATCTCTAGAAATGTAAAAAATTCCACAGTTTAAAACACCCGGTTAAAGACAAAAATAGGACCAATTCCTCAGTTTGGGGGCCAAAGACAAAGGGATTAATCTAAGAGGAAATGGTGAAAGCTATACCCCCACCATGTGTATTCTCCTATGACAGCCTTTGTTAGGTGGCATATGATCCCGTTTCCTTATCCATCTCCTGGACTGCCAGCTCCTTGAGGGCAGGGACCATACTCTATTGTCATTTTTGTCCCTGTGCCTGACAGAGTGCTTGTTATTTACTAGTTACTTAGTGAAGGCTTGTTGAATAAATAACTTTTTGTCACTGCTTGACACAAGTTTTTATTCCAAAATGCCGAGTAGATTTTCTTCTCAGTTCTTTACAGCAAAAATAAAGTGAAGGAAACAGGAAGAAAGAAAAGAAAATCTGCCTTTAGGTTGACTCTGCTCAAGAATCATCACTGTACTTTTGCAAAATTATAAGGATAATCATCACAACCAATACTATTGAGCCATAGGGCATCTGTGATCAGCATTTCACATTTAAACCTCACAATAACCTTATGTGATAGATACATCATTACCCCATTTTACAAGTGAGGAAACTGAAGTACAGAGAGGTTGTATAATTTGTCCCAGTTTGTCAAGCCAGTCAAGAAGCAGAGCTGGAATCTGAACTCAGTTCTGACTCCAAAGCCTGTATTTAACTTGTATGAAAAAAAAAGGGGGTTTAAAATAGCCGTTACCTTAAACTTAACTTTGAGAGCATTAAATATAGAAACACTTTGCTGAACTTCATCTCTCCATCTGGGAGAGCTTCTCTAAGAATTACATTTTCTATTTTTATTCCTTTCCTCTAATCATCTCTCATGATTAAGTATTTAATTAGCCTGTGATCATTGAGACTTTAGAGATTTCATTTTTTATTTTTGTATTCTATTTTTTGAGAGAGAGAGTACAAGAGTGTGAGTGAAGGAGAGGCAGAGGAAGAGAGAGAGAGAGAATCCCAAGCAGGCTCCATGCCCAGTGCAGAGCCTGACATGGGGCTTGATCCCATGACCGCAAGATCATGACCTGAGCCGAAATCAAGAGTCAGGCAGTTAACTGAGCCACCCAGGTGCCCTGAGACTTTAGACATTTTAAAGCCCTGTTACAGGTGAATCAGTGAAAATGAGAAAGGAAGGACGTCTGAAAATTCATCCTTCCGTAAAAGCAACAACAACAACAAAAAACTAGCAAAAATGGTCAAAATCAACTTTCTCAGAACTTTGGAAATTTTAACCAATGGGCTTGCAGCAACCCGGAGAGCATTTATTAAAGAAAAAATTACTAATTTCTATGAGAACAGTGAGCTCTGTTGTTTTAACTTGTCCTCAACCTCTGCTCTCCATCGTGATGGTAGCCTTAAAAATTGCCCACATCCCAGGGGAACAGAAGGGAGCTCAAGTTCCTTAAAGCCTCGTTCCCAAGGAACAAACTGTCATTGTTTTACCTGTCTAGTGGGGTCCCTAAAAAACTTCACTTGAAAGCCTTGCCCTTGACCTCACTGAGAACTGCACAGTGCTAAAATAGCCTCTTCCCAAGGGGCATTTTTTGAAAACAATTATAGATAAATGTTTTAATCTGGCAGCTATGTGAGGCAATTGATAACAAGACAAAAAATAGCCTAAACAAAAAGCCTAAAAGGAAAAAGCTGAGAAATGAGATGTCCATAGGGACTTTGAAATGCTCCAACATCTTCCTGGGTAACTAGAAGACCACAAGACATATTCCTGGGAATGTAGAAAAAAAACCTTAGCACTAATAAATGAGTTCAGCAAGGTTACAGGACACAAGATCAATATGTAAAAATTAGCTTTATTTCTATACATCAGCAATGACTATTCCAAAAATGAAATTAGAAAAACAATTCCATGTATAACAGTACTCAAAAGAACAAAATACTTAGGAAAACATTTAACCAAAGAAGTGCAAGAATCACACTAAAAACCACAAAACGTTGTTGAAAGAAATTAAAGAAGATTGAAATAAGTGTAAAGATATGCCATGTTCACGGATCAGAAGAAAATATTGTTAAAATGGCACTATACCCCAAATTGAACTGTGGTTTCAGTATAATCCCTATCCAAACCCCAACTGACTTCTTTCCAAAAATTGGCAAGCTAATTCTAAAATCTGTATGTCAATTCAAGGGACCGAGAATAGCCAAAATGATCTTTTTAAAAAAAAAAAAAAAGTTTATCTATTCATTTTGAGAGACAGCGAGCATACACACCCGTGCAGAAGAGCAAACATGAGCGAGTGTGAGTGGGGAAAAGTGTGAGCAGGGGAGGGGCAGAGGGAGAAGGAGAGGGAGCATCCCAAGCAGGCTCCATGCTGTCAGTGCAGATTGCAACACGGGGTTCCATCTCACAAACCATGAGGTCATGACCTGAGCTGAAATCAAGAGCCGGCCACTTAACCAACTGAGCTACCCGGGTGCTCCAAAACGATTTTGACACAGAACAACAAAATGGGAAGACTCACACGCCCTGGTTTCAAAACCTACTTCAAAACTACAGTAATCACGGTGTGGTACTGGCAAAAGAACAGACATGTAAGTTGATGGAACAGAACTGACAGTCCAGGAACAAATCCTCACATTTATGGCCCACTGATTTTCAACAAGGGTGCCAACACCATTCAACGTGGGAAGACTAGTCTTTTCAAATGATGCTGGGACAACCGTATATCCCCATACAAAATAATGTAGTTGGATTCCTACACTTCACACCATATATAAATATTAACTCAAAATGAGTCAAAGACCTAGAAGGAAGAGCTCAAGCTATAAAACTCTCAGGAGAGAAATCTTTATGACCTTGGATTTAGGCGACGGTTTCTTAGACATGACACAAAAAGCACAACAAACCAAAGGAAAAATAGATAAACTGGACTTTATTTAAAAATAAAAAAACAACCCAAAACTATCATATGTCTGATACAAGTCTAGTATCCAGAACATCCAGAATATATAAAGAACTCTTAAAACTCAGTGAAAAGACAAATAATCAAATGTTTAAATGGGTAAAGGATTTGAAGAGACATTTCGCCAAAGAAAATACATGAATGGCCAATAAGCACATGAAAAGATGCTCAATGTCTTAGGTCATTAGGGAAATATAAATCAAAGCTACAATGAGATACTACTCTACACTCACTAAGATGGCTATGATCGAACAGAGAGACAATGATAAGTGGTAGCAAGATTTGGGGAAACCAGAATCTTCATACATTGGTGGGAATGTAAAATGGTGTAGTCACTGTGGAAAACAGTTCGGCAGTTCCTCAAAAGGGTTAAATATAGAGTTACTACATGACCCAGCAATTCCACTCTTAGGTATGTACCCAAGAGAATTAAAAACATATGACCACACAAAAACTTGTACATGAATACTCATAGCAGCATTATTCACAATAGCCAAAAAGTCAAAATAATCCAAATGTCCAATAACTCACGAATGGATGAACAAAATGTGACTGGAGCACCTGGGTGGCTCAGTCGGTTAAGCATCTGACTTTGGCTCAGGTCGTCATCTCACAGTTCATGAGTTCGAGCTCTACATCAGGCTCTGTGGTTTTGGATCCTCTGTCCCCCTCTCTCTCTGCCGCTTCCCCGCTTGTGTGTGCGCTCTCTTTCAAAAATAAATAAACATTAAAAAAAGGAATGAAGTACTGAAACATGCTACAACCGGATAAATCTTGAAGCCAACAAGCCATGTGAAAGAAACTAGACACACATTTCTATGAAATGTCCAGAATAGGCAAATCCATAGGGGCAGAAGGTAAATTAGTTGTTGCCAGGGGCCTGGGAGGAGGGGGGAATGGGGAGTAAAGGCTGATGGGTATGGTATTTCTTTCCAGGGGGGCAATGACAATGTTCTGGAATTAGCAGTGATTATTGTCTATCAAAGTATACCATTGGACTATATACTTTATAATGTTGCATATTCTATTATGCGGACTATATCTCAATTTGAAGAAAAAAAAAAAGAACCATGTTGTGATAAATAGAGAACCAGTTGCCAGAAGATCAAACATGTTAGTAGGTGGAGAAAAGGGGAGCGAAGATTCAAACTCTTCCACAACGGAGGTCAGAGGGAGTTAGCGGTGCGGCTGGGAGCCATGCATTTTTGTTCTTGCCTTGGAAACTCCCCTATTCTTCCTATTCCAGCCCCTTCTTCTACGTTTTTTCAGGCCCATTAACATGTCGGGTTTGTGTAACACTAGTTAATATCCAGTCAGACAATGTTATGAAGAGAAAGAACGTGAGTGTCACATGTCTGGTTAAACACAGTTCCTCAACCTTGAGGCTCCGAATGTCCTTTGGCTTTGAAAAAATAAAAATGGCATTAATACCTACAAGCTTACTGGCGGGCTCTGTGCAAGTAACCTCTTCCACGTGTGTGTCTTCCCCTGCCCACTTCTCCCCGCCCCTGCTCCCCCCCCCCCCCCCCGCTCCCTATTAAGAAAAACTATGAAGAATTATGCAGCCAAAACAATTTAGTAGTTTGTTATCCTTCCCCCCAACTATCTCAGTGCTCTACCCCCACTGTCCCCCCCCTCTTTCCTGGTAGCTCACCCATGGCCTTATACCCATCGGCTCGGTGCTTCCTCTTACCCAGGCAGCCCTCCTGCTGAGATGAATGCCCTGTGTTTATCTGTAGTGAAAACAAAATACAGGCCACTCCAAGTTATCCTATCTCCTCCTGTCTTTAGTGCCGCCTTCTCTTCATGGAGCTATTGTGCCCGAGCCAAGGGGAGAATGAGAACTGACCCGACAGGTTACATCTGCTGGACCGACAGCAATTGTCTTTCCACAGACTGCGATACGAACGAACGGTGGACGCTGCACTAGACATCATCTCCATTTCCGTTCAATTCCCTCATTTTACAGATAAAACGTGTGCTGACTCAGTCTATTGGCTTTTGGATATTCGTGGGCTTATCTTTATGGGAGTAAAACATAACAACAGTTATCCTCAAAGACTGTCTCATAATCAAAGTTGAAGAAATACTGTTCTAGATATTTTTTTGTTTTTTAAAAAACTCTATCTTATTTGAAGAGGAAAACTCAAGTATTTTTGCAAAAGCTTTCCGTTGCAGAGCAACGGGACAGACTAAAGGTAGCTCACAAAATAAGGGAACATTTCTTACGTGTTATTTTTTTTTTCTCCAAATTCTTCTACAGAGGTCCAGACAGATGGGCTACGTTTCCTTTCTATTAACTGAGGAGACAGAGAAGACTTGAGGACTGAAGCTTGTCACCACTGTCCTGAATGTACTGAAATCCTAACAGCTTTAGCTGAAAAAATGTCCAAAGCAGGCAGTGAAAATACATTTCAAATAGGACAGACTCCAAACTCTCTATGCTGGAATCCCAAGGCATGGAGGGAAAACTGGCTCCTTGGAGGAAAGCAGTTGAAGAAATAAGTAGAGTGATCTAGACCCTATTCCAGTATGTTTGAAGTACTTGGGGATAGAATAACCCCTTTCCTTTATTCATCTACATAGGTTCATGAGCCATGAGAACATGACTCCCCATGCGAAGCTCCTCAATACAAGACATCTAACGGCATCACGTAGATCCTCTCTCAGGGGTTGGGCGGGGGGAGGGGCGAAGCCTAAAGAATCTGAAATGGTGAGCCCATGTTTTAATTCAAGTTCTGAGAACAGCCTTGAAGAGGAGTTTCTGGCAGTGAGGAACAGCCCAAGAAGCAAGGGCCCCGGAATCAGGCAGACCTAGGTCTGAATTCTGGCTGTCACTTCCTGGTGAAGGGACTTAAGTAACGAACGTCTCCGAGTCTTTTTAGCAGCATTTACCTCATAAGGCAATTTGAGGATTAAAGGAAAGAGCATGTGCAAAGCACCTAGCATAAGGCTGGGCACAGAGTGGGTGCCTAGCAGTGACGATGTGATATTTGCACCAGGCGGTGAGCAGGAAGCCTGGGGATGCCCATAGGTGGCATGGCCAGGAGCTCCCGAAGCATAGGGAAAAGGAGCTCCCTGCTCGAAAGGTCCTATTCCAGTGAGAAGCTGACTCCAAGGGACGACGCCCAAAAGGCCGGTTGTCATTCAGGTCCTACCTAGTGCCAGGGAATGCGGAATTGTATTACTCTCGAAGCTTCTTAAGTGGTTCTGTCACTTATTGACAGTGTGAACCTAGGCAAGTCACCCGATGTCTCTGAGTTTCAACTTCCTCATCCCCGAAATGAGGATGATACTACCTGTATCACAAGAGTTGCTGGAAAAACGAAAATGAAGTGGCGTGTGAGGGGCCACATCCGGAGCATTTCCCACGTGCCAAGCTCTATTCTAAGAGTTTAAGACACACTGTCTTACTTGCAGCACAAGCGAAAGGTCTCAGCGTAGTGCCGGAGCGCAGTAAATACCTAACAGAGGTAGGTATTAAAGAAATGATATGGGGCAGAGGAGCAACTACCATGCTTCCCAGAGAAAGAAGATGCCTTGGCATATACGTGGGAAGAATCAGATGCAGCTGGGAGAAGAAAAGTAACAGTTGGGTATGACTATCGCAAAGCTTCTGAACTACCACACACGGAAAATAATAAAAGTTACCCTAAATCACCCCAAAAGGACAGCCCTGAGTTGTCATCTTCATCCTTAACGTTGATGCCTTTCTGAATCTGAGAAGAAGCTGTCAGGATTTCCAGTACATACCAAAAAGCGATGACAATATCCTGAAGTGTGTCAACTTGTGTGGGCACGCAGCCGTCTAAAAGGAAGCAGATGGCGGTTGACTGGGGGAGCGTTAGGGCATCTCTGTGACTGCGGCTCGACTTTGCCTTCAGAGGGTGGCCACACCTACCTCAACGATATTCTCAACAATAATTCAAAAGGGGTAAGGCTTAGATTTTCCTTATTCTCCCTTAGAGCTTATGTTCTTGGCACAATACTGATGCGCCACAGACGAGCCAGCATGTGAATGTGCTCTATCCCGATAAGGTACAGCCTTTCTACATCGTAGAGTCCTTCGGCTTCTAAACTCATGGAGCTCGTACTGTTAGAAGCAATGAAGTGAATTTTTTAAAATAAGCCATCGGTCTGCACCTGTGTAGGTGAATGAAGGAGAAGCACTTTAAAGTCAGGAAAAAAAAAGTATACTTAACATTTAGGATTATCAACCACTGTTGGTTTTCCATAATATATTTCATTCCTGATTTCATCTGAAAGAAATAGGATTATTACTACCATTCAAAAAGTGGTACCTTATTAATAAACTCTTGGCATGGCTTTGAGGTGGATTTCAGATTCAAAATAGACTTTACCACACCGCTAACGTGTTCACTCAGTGTTTATCAATAACTTAAGAGGCTTCATTCAAAAAACTTACTGAGATAGAATTACCTGAAACCCAGGGGTGAATCGAGGCCTTGTAGGGTCTGGACCTCATCTACTTTGGGAAATCCTGCCTCATCAAAACATGCAAAATTATGCGTACAGGAACTGCGAGGGTCCCTCCCAAGACTTCGGAAGGGGCCTATGTAAGTGAGAAGACCTGAAGTTTAAGCTTCAGTCAGTTCAAGATAAATCCACCTCAGCTGGGGCCCAAAAGGTTTACAAACTTATTTAATGCTGGAGAAAATATTGTTTCAACTTATAAACACCCCAGTAATTAAGTCACATAGGTAATAACGTGACTGAATTCACGGGATGGCATCTCCCTTGCGCATGCTCTCTTTCTCTCAGAATAAATAAACGTTAAAAAGAAAAAAGAAAAGAAAAGTTTGGCCCCAAACAAGGAGCCCAGCCTCCAATACACACTTACTGTACTGTGATAATTTTTTGGAAGTTAACTGTGAATTCGTTTTAGTAGTACAGCTCTATTCAAACCACATTGAAAGGGCGGGCCTACGCCGGCTGACTCCATCTTGTTCTGTGTCCTTCACCTTGACCACACCTCCTCCCCTTGAGTAACCCCCCCCCCCACCTGCCTAACAGCACTCTTCCCCAGGACCCTTCCCCAGCCAATCAGCTGAGGCCACAGCCATTACCTCACCAACTGCCCCTAGGCCCCAATAAAACCTTTGTCCTTTTGAAACTGGCTCTCTCTCCCCGGTATCTCACCTCTGCATCAGTGCAGGTAGGGGATTGAGCTCGAGCTAGCTCGAATAAAGGCTCTTTTGCTTTTACATCGGACTCGGCTCCCTGGCGGTATTTGGGGATCACGAATTCTGGGCATAACACACATGACATGAGTATTAATTTATTCTCAATACCAGCTAGCTCTGGTTCTTTAATTACCTTTTTCTGTCATGTAAGATCGATGAGGGAGCATGAGGCAAGTTGAGGGCAAGATACAAGTTAGCACATGCCCCCGCCCCAGGTGGGATATGTGTGATTCTGGCTGCTCGAGGACAAAGGAAAGGAAAGAAAACAAATGGTTAACTGATAAGAGATCTCAGTCGGGCAAGATAGGAGTTTCCATCAGTTTACAAATATCTTAGTAAATTACAAGAAAAAGGCAATCTTATCAATAGCCTAATCGCCAGAAACCTACAGAATCAGCTTCCTGGAGCCCCCACATCACCCCTCCATAGTGATATGGGGAACAAAGGCAAGAAGGAAATCTCAGGTAAAATTAAATTTCCTTATAACCTGCAGCCTATTGACAGATACTTGAGGCAGGCAAATAAAATATTTCTCCAGGAACTCCCTACTGTCTTAATGCTTTGCTAGACGGAAAAACAACCTTAGCTTGACAATAGCAAGGCCTCTGGTATCTTAGGAGTCCTCTTTCACATATCACAGTCCCTCTGGAGACTTCCCTTTTGACTTGACCTCCCAATTCCATAGCATATAACCTGTCACTCTTCACAACCCCAGTGCAGTTCTTTCTGCCCACGGTCCTGTCCCTGTGCTTTCATAAAATCGCCTTTTTGCACCAAAGACATGTTCAAGAATTCTTTCTTGGCCGTCGGCTCCCGACTCCCCACCATCTCCCCAAAACTTCATCAAGATGAACGTGGAAACTCAACACAAGCAAGTTGTTGCCTTGTCCACGACAAATCTGTTCTATTCCACAACCATCCCCTACTTTGTCACCCCCTAGCTCGTTACCCTGCTGCACTGATGCCAGCATGGCTCACATACGTTTTCCCATCAACGGCCATCTTTTTCTCCTTCCAGTATGAAAGATTCTTGGGGACAGTCCCTGTGTATTCTTTGTACCCCCAGTACTTAGTACACTGTCGACACAGAGTGCGCGTGGCACTGAGTGTTTTTCAATGAATTCATTCATTGTTATCAACGGATTCCACCCTATTTTGTCCTGTATTGCCTACATAACTATGAAATTCAGATTCTTAGAAGAGACTCTCGGTGTTATAAGATGCTTAGTAGAGGTGGTGAGTTTTAAGACATTATATTGACACCACTAAAACCTCTTGGTGGAGAAACTCAATGAGCCCGTTCTCTGGCATGCCGGCAAAACAAAAAACTGACCCTCAGTATTCTTTCCCCAAGTTAGGCATCAGCAAATTAATGAGAGGAGAGAGGAGGCCCCTGCTCTTGGGCACCCGCAGGAACTTACTCCAGCTCCGGACACACCGTAAACACTTTCATCTAATGGAAGATAAGTTGTGAAATCGGATTTCTGAACCACAAGACAGTAAGACAGTCTTTTCCAGCGTCTGCTTTAGAGGAGGGTCTTCAACCTTGAGTCTAAAAATCCCCCTCAGGCCACTGAACATGTCCAGTATGATTTGCTTTTTTACAGAGAAATCACAGAATTTTCCGGCTGAAAGGGAATAACACACTTCTTAATTGAAGAGTGGTCAGGAAAGAAAACACATGGAGAGCAGTGCCCTGTGGCAGGCATTCAGGAGTTCTTTCTGCTTTCCTGATGGCTCAAGAAGCACCCACACCTTTTGCTGCCTGGAGAACTCTGTGCTAAACTTAGTTCTTTGAAGTTCTCTTTTGCATAGGAAACTTGCACATGAGCAGGAATCAAAGTTAAATTCAAAAGTGGATTTCAAGGGCCATGCACACCTTGGGGAAGCATCACTGTCACGAATTCCCATGATAATACTGACTTGGGTGTTACTTGCTTGGGGCTTTCACTGCCCACACAAAGCTGGGTACGAGGGAGGGCAGAGAGTGCCATTTAGGAGTTAAGACAAGTCCCTTGGCCTCTTTGTACCTTAGTTTCCTCATTTGAAAAAAAAAAATGGATTTTAAGACCTACTTTCCAGAATTCATACTGGGTTTATTAACACACACCTAACCAATCACTGTATGATATTTTTACATGTAGTTTTTTTTTGTTTTTTTTTTTACATGTATTCATTTTCTATTTCACTTACAGCTTGTGTAAAAACGGCATTCCATGCCAGGCCTGAAATGTTCCAAAGCTCAGTTCGGTGAGTAAATTGCAACGAAGATTTCTACACACACACACACACACACACACAAAACAAGACACAAACAAAGAGAAAAAAAAGATATTCTTTCAGAATATTTATCCTTTGGCAGTGATTCTAATTTATAGATAATGAAACATAACCACAATACTCTCTCCATACACTAAAGAAATCTCACTATGAAAGATACTTGCCTTTTTAAAAAAATATTTGCATGAAAGATTTATACTTTCATGTTTATACATGTGGTGCATTAGATACAAATCAGTAAATGCTCAATAAATACTTGTGTTAAGTAAGTATTTTTTTCTAGAGAAGTAAGTTTATTTCTCTAGAAAAACGTTTCACAACTTTAGCACTGTTGAGATTTATGGTTGGATAATCTTTGTTATGGGGGGGGGGGGGTGCTGCCCTGTGAACTGTAGGGTGTGACAGCAGCCCTGGCCTCCACCCACTAGATGCCAGGAGCACATCTACAGTCTGACAATCAAAAATGTCTCCAGACACTACCAAGTGTCACCTGGATGCAAAATCACCCTGGCAGAGAACTGCTGCTCTAGAACGATTCACTCTGATCTCTATAATAACTCTCACACCAAACTTTGCCACAGACAAAAAAGATTTGCTACATAATTTTAGTAGCTTTCGACTAATAAAGTTTCATTCATTCCAAATGAATAACAAAGAGGTTTACAATTAAGTTTAATACAAATTCCAAATATAATGAATTTATATTTGTAACTTACATAAACTTCAAAAAAGGTAGTGATTCAAATGTACGTCTTTCAATAGATTGTATTTTATTGCAGGATAAATCTCTAGGAAAAGGAAAAGGAAAATATTGCCTCAATTAGCTATAAGATATCTAATTAGTAGGATGGTAGTATTGAATAAGTAGCTTTTGGCTAAACTCTGAGTATTAGGAATTGTTATTTGAACCTTCCAGAGCCCCTAACCCTGTCCTCACCTTTCTTAAGAGTCTCACCTTTGTGATCTTCATACATAAAATATACAACTATAGATCTTGATAGATCTTGGAAGTAATCTTTCCTGAGAGCAGAAGAATTGATTAAATGACTGTTTGTGGCCTCATCAATTTCTAAATTATGAGCTCAAAGTTGTGATCGCCACATATAATTTCTAATATTAAAAGGGATATTCTCACATTAGCACACCTTCCTGGTTTAGTTCTATTTCTTGACACCAAGTCAATACCAGAAGAGGTAAAAGATACCTTTTCATTTAACTTGAAAAGAAGTTACTCCTCTAATCAATACCTAACTTTGAACGAACTCAGAATTATATTATCATATTAATAGAAATTTATTTTTGGTTGTACGTTGCCTAAACGGTCTATGAATTTATCAATTGCTTCAGCTGCAAGTGGGGCCAACAAAAAAACAACATGGTCCTGGATTTTTATTTGGAAACACCCATTCTTGATTATGGTTGACCCTCTTATTTCCATGGATTTCAGCCGAGTCCCTCACTTTCCACCTACATGGGTACCACCATCTTCTGACTGGCATTTTCATCTCTGGTCTCTCCCATTCTAATCTATACTGCACACAGTCACCAGATTAATTCTCCAGGAGTGGTTCTCAAATATCAGAGTCACTTGGGAACTTACTCAAGATGCAAATTCTCAGCTCTACTCTGGACTGAGTGAATCAGGAACTGTGGAGGTGGAACCTGTGTTCTGACAAGGCCTCCCGGTGACCCTGGTGCAGTCTAAAGTTTGTCCTAGAGCACTGCTGTGATAACACGGTAGCCTGGCATATTATCCAAGGCCTTCAAAATCCTAAATCCGGCTCTAGTTTCCTACTCTACAGATACCAAAGAAATTTCTCCTGCATTTTGCCTTTCACTCACTCTATCTTGCAAGCATATTCTTCCCAAGATGTCTATCTGATGATACGTCATAGCCATTCAAGGTTCTGCTCAAACAGCATTTCTCTAGTAACTTCCCTGATCCAACTTGAAGTCTTCCCCCCTCTTCTGTGTTCCAAAAACAACTTATACTTCTCATTGCCCAAATCCATTTCTTCCCCTCCCCCTCTCCTCCTCCTCCTTCTTCTCCTTCTTTTAATTTTTTAAAGTAGACTCCACGCCCAACCTGGGGCTTGAACTCACGACCCTGAGATCAAGAGTCGCATGCTCTACTGACTCAGCCGGTCAGGTGCCCCAATTTCTTCTTAATATAGTTATTCTGGCATTCCATTTCCTCTGGGCATAAACTCCATGAAAGTATGGACTAGTCTTGCTCATCTGCGTTGTCTACTGTGTTTAAAACTGATGCATGGACAAAGAACAAACTCAAATATTTATAAACTAAATTAACAGCTGGGTAGTGAGTAGAAGGAGCAAAACGACTGAAAAGAAATGTGGTTTTATGACTTTGTGGCTCCCTCTTCTGCACTTTGTCAGTGCTTCATCATCCATTTAGTGCTTAGGCGTTATGGTTTAAGCTTCTGTTTATTTTCCCTGTGAAATCATGAGTTCCTACAAGGGTGGGAAGCCTGTCTTAACCATCTGCGTGCCTATGGTACTGGGCATAGGGCCTGTCACATTCTTTTTTAGGTTTTGATTCACATTTTTTTTGAATGAATGAATGAATGAGAACACTTCACCTGACATGAAATAATTGGCTTACAAAGTACCTCATAGTAGAAATAATGAAAGGCCCTATCCATTGCGCAGTTTGTCTCTTTTGTTTTTCTCCAAACTGTGTTTGTAATGTTTGGAGCCCAGATGGCAGAGGTAGCCAAGAAGACCAATACAAAGTGGTTGTCCCCTAAGACTTGGAAGGTTTGATAATTTGAAGGACTATTTTTAGTGTCATATGAGATTCTTTTTACTCACTACCCTTAAGCCTTCCACATTTGCAAGAAGAATCTATGTTCTAAAGCACATCATTAATAAGGATTAATGAGGGGCGCCTGGATGGCTTAGTCGATTGAGTATCTGACTTCGTTCGGTTCAGGTCATGATCTCACTGCTCATGAATTCGAGCCCCGCATCGGGCTCTGGGCCAACAGCTCAGAGACTGAAGCCCGCTTCGGATTCTGTGTCTCCCTCTCTCTCTGTGCCTACCCTGCTCATACTCTGTCTCTCTCTCTCTCAAAAATAAATAAACATTAAAAAAATTTTTTAAAAAGGATTAATGAAATACACAGCTTTGCATGGCATGGACAAAGAATAAACACTGAACCTCCATAGCAAAGAACATTAGTATCTCTGTAAGTACTATTCACTAGTAAAATGAGCTGAAATGCCTCCCTCACCCTCTAATTCAAACTGCTGTTGGGGGGTCCGTGCCTGATCTCTTTCTCCCCTAATCTCCCTGCTACCATTTTTTTCCAATCTCTGTCAAATTTTGCTGACATGAATAAAGGAAACAATGTTGTAGATAATAAAAAGAAGTCTTTTTTATGTGACTTGGGCATGTTTTAGAATGACATAGATTTATGGGGCACCTGGGTGGCTCAGTCAGTTAAGCCTCCGACTTCAGCTCAGGTCATGATCTTAAGGTTTGTGAGTTCGAGCCCCATGTCGGGCTCTGTGCTGACAGCTTAGAACCTGGAGCCCACTTCGGATTCTGTGTCTCCCTCTCTCTCTCTCTCTCTGCCCCTCCCTCACTCATGCTCTGTCTCTGTCTCTCTCTCTCTCTCTCTCTCTCTCTCTCTCAAGAATAAATAAACATTAAAAAAAATTTTTTAAGTTTTTTTAGAATCAAATTGTTTTTTTAACATTTCTTATTGAGAGACAGAGACAGAGCATGGGCACAGGAGGAGCAAAGAGAGAGGGAGACACAGAATCTGAAGCAGGCTCCAGGCTCTGAGCAGTCAGCACAGAGCCTGACGCAGGGCTGAAACTCACAAACTGCAAGATCATGACCCGAGCTGAAGTAGGATGCTTAACCAACTGAGCCACCAGGTGCCCCCTTTTTAATTTTTTTTTAAAAGAATGACATAGATTTACCTTTCTAATCAAGTTTTCATATACATATATATATATACATATATATATATACATATATATATACATATATATATATATAAATTTTAAAGTTTATTTATTTGAGAGAGAGAGCGAGCTCAAGCAGGAGAGGGGCAGAGAGAGAGGGAGAGAGAATCCTAAGCAAGCTCCACAGTGTCAGGGAGGAGCCCATCGTGGGGCTTAAACTCACAAACCCTGAGATTGTGACCTGAGCCGAAATCAAGAGTCAGTTAACCATCTGAACCACACTGGCAGCCCTTTCTAATCAAGCTTTCTTAAAGGCAGATGTTAAAGTGAACATCTGGTTGGATTAGTTCGGCTCCTTTAAGCCCCATTGCAAAGGAAGCCAATCTCCGCCATAGATTTGATCACCAAAGAAGCCAATTATAATCTGTGTTAATTAACCACACAATACACCCATAAACCAATCCTAAACAACTTGCAAATGTCTTTGATCTCTCTGTCACAAGAGGAATCAAGCCTCAGAGACCATAATCCAGCGAAAACCTATCCCCAGTGCCCCAGGAACTACTCAGGCTGCCTAGTTGCCTCTGCAAGTATTGTCAGCACATACAGACGACATTCACATTAGTTCCACTTGGTCTAGCTGGGGAAGTAGCCTAGGAGCAGTCTTTAGGGCAAGGAAAGACCAGGTTGAGATTTTCCGTGGGCCTCAAGACTTTACTGAATTTTGTAATGAGAAGGACAAAAAGTATCCTGCAGGTAGAAGGAGCCAAAATCGTAACCCCCAGTTTGCAGGCTGGGCCTCTCAATGGCAATCCTTTCCCATGTCTGTGCTGTCCAGCATGCCACGAGCCACGTGGAGCTCCTGAGCAACAGAGGAAATGAATTTTTCATTTTTCATTTATTTTTTAAATTTTTTAAGTTCATTTGAGAGAGAGGAAAAAAAAAAAACCTCCAATGGGGGAGGGGCAGAGAGAGAGAGAGAATCCCAAGCGGGCTCTATGCAGTCAACACCCTGGCAGTGCAGTCAGAGCTTTAACCTACTGAGCCACCCAAGCGCCCCTCATTTTTCATTTAACTTAAATTTATTTAAATTTTATTTAAGTTATAATTCAATGTGACTAATTTACAAATAAATAGCCACACGGGGCTACTATATCTGACAGCACAGATCTAGAATCCAAAACGTTATAGTGCCAATAGCGATAACAAAATAGTGCCAGCATGTAAAAAGAGCTTATGATTTTCCACTCATTGTTCCGAGTGTATTGGCTGTTAAACGTGCTCCATTGCCTTGCTTTTTTACTATTTCCCAAGTCTTGTCATGAAAAGACAAATTCACGTAAAATAATTACTACCAACTTTACTACGCATTCTGATACCATGCAGTTTCCGAATCTGTAACTACTAAAAATCTAATTACCAGCAGCCAGAGATTTTTTTTTTTAACCTAAAAAGGGAGTTGTTCCGCATCCTTGAAATGATCAAGAGCCAGTGATTTAAAGTATTAGCAGGATGGCAGGTGGAAGAAAAGAAAATAACGGTCTTCACCTTCAGGCTCCCCCACTCGTTCCCATGCTCCAGGAGAGCAGAGGCTCCCTTCCGCTGTGTACCCCAGGAGCAAGGACGCGGGGAGCAGAGCGGAATTACAGAGAACCTCCTTCCTGTCTTCTGCCGTTGGAGTGGAAGGACCATCCACTCGGCTCTGCCTGCTGGGCCTTCCTGTGCCCACCTAAGCCCCGGCCTAAGTTTCCAGAGGCTGTGGATGTGCGAGCGAGCGTGCGCGGGTACAGGGGCGGGAGGGTGTGCAGTTTCACTCACCTGAGCACATCTCCCCCTTATAGCGGACGCAGGAGAAGTCATCACACTCGCAGTACTTGCCCGTGATCTTGCCAAAGTCACTGCTGTGGCAGACGCACTGGCCACACAGGCACTCGCCCCGCTGGCTGCAGGCGGGCTGGCCCTCCCGGGGGCTGCACTCTTCCTGCTGCGAGGGGCGGTAGTCCTCTTCGGAGCACTCGCACTGGGACCCCAGCCACCCGGGCCCGCAGCGGCACACCCCACACTCAAAGGTCCCGTTGCCATTGTTGCAGCGGCGGCTGTAAGGCTCAGCATGGGCCTGGCACGCACAGTCACAGTCGAAGGTGACCTGAACGGTGAGGCTGTCTTTGAAGCCTACAGGCTTGATGGTGAAGGACTTCTCCCTCTCCTGCGGGCAGCCTCGAACCTTGGCCTCAATGCTGAAGCTCACCTGGGTGGAAAGGAAGACCGCATTCAAACACAGGCGCACCCTGTTATCACTCCAGCCCTGGAGGGAAAGAAGCCCCGCCCTGCCCCGCCCTGCCCCGCCCTGCCCCGCCCTGCCCTGCCCGGGAATATCCAAACTGGGTGTCTCATCCCCCAGCAACCTGGAGTTCCTCAGCCTCCAAATGACCAAGGTCTGCAAAGCAAAAAGAAAAGCCTGGGGACAGTTGTCCAGTTGTATCTGGTTGGGTGCACAGACATAATTTACAGTCAGGAGAGAGGTTGGTTTTGGTTTTTTTTATATATATATCTATTTTTTGGGAGACTGCAAGTGGGGGAAGGGCAGAGAGAAGGACAGAGGATCTGAAGCAGGCTCTGCGCTGACAGACTGACAGCAGTGAGCCTGAGGTGGGGCTCGAACTCACGAACTACAAGATTATGACCTGAGCTGAAGTTGGATGCTCAACCAACTGAGCCACCCAGGTGCCCCTGGATATGTGTGTGTGTGTGTGTGTGTGTGTGTTTTAATTCCACCTGTGAAATAAGCCAGCTCAAGCAGAACAGAACCTGTGATCTTATAAAAATTCTTCTCTGGCCAATGAAGCCAGCTGGACTGATTATACACAAGGTCAGTCAGCCAGACACACAAAGCACTATATGGCACCACACGATGCCACACAGTGACCAAAGGCTCAGGATCTACTGTTTAATTTCCATATAGTACATCATCACTTGTGCAGTCAAACACCTTTCCGGCCAATATTTCTTAGACAGGATATGTGCACATGTTCTAGAATATAGATAGGTGTACGGACAGATGGATGGACCTAGATACAGAAATGATAGAGATACAGGTGATACCGGTGATAGAGATATAGCTATCCCCCTTTCTGCTTCCCTCCCTCTTCACCAACCCCTCCCCCCATCGGCAGAAGCAGAAGAGAACCAGTAAGGAAAGAAAGCCATAGAGGCCACAGAGGGACCTGAGAGGCAAAATGAACATTTGCGTTCTGGAAGTCTATGACAGTGGGTATTTGGTATTTTTGCCTGTTCCATTTGCTGTTGAATCTCCAGCAGCGAATGATGCCTGGCACAAAGTTGGCGCTCAGCAACTATCGGTAGATGTGACTGCCATTTCACATTGTAGAGGAAAGACAGGTATTACCTTAGGGGAGGCTGGAGACTGGGCCAAAGGTAAGAAATATTTTCATTTGCAATCAGCTGTGCATAAACAAACAGAGGTAAGCTAAACGCAAGTTTTTTAAAGATCTCCACGTAGCGGAGAAGTTTAGACAACAGGAGTCAGAGGAAAAGGTTGGCAGCTCCGTTATATCCAACTTGTAATGACCTTCGGGAAGAAGGTGCAGGGGAGGAATGGAAGGGTGCCCACAGACGCTCAGGGGCAAAGGCCAGGGTCAGAGCTGAAGCTTCAGCCCCTGCCCAGCCCAGCCCACCTCACCGTGTCTCCAATCTTGAGTCCGACACAAGACTTGAGCCCAGGGATGACCTCGTTGTTGAGACAGGTGGCGTTGAAGGATAGAGACAGCTCCTCGGGGAGGTCCCGCACTTCCAGCTCTACTTTAGAGCGGATTTTCTGAGCAGAAAGGGGGCAAAAGAAGGTTAAGGAGATGAGCCGAGAGGAAGTAGACAGGAACCAATTCCACCCCAAGTAAAATACCAGGTGGCCATGGACTCACCGCGGCAGTGCTGGGTGCTGGGGTTTGCTTAGAAGCTGCCAGAGGAGAGCATCCTTAGGAGCCTATTTCTTACAATATTTCCTGCCCAAGGTCTGCTCCTCTCTCTCTCTCTGTGCCCCCTGGTGTCTAGTTGAATCTGGGTAAAATCTAAACCAGCCACACCCTCCTGCAAGCCTCAGAGACATGCAAAAAGGGAGGGCTAGCACTGGTCACCTTGGATAGTAGCTTTTTTTACCTAATTTTTAACCAACCTCATCTTCCCCTTGGCTCAGCTCCCTCTTCTCTCTATTGTTGGAGCCCTATCCCTCACCCTGTCCTTCCTCATCACCACCCCCAACCTCTCTTTCCTTTCCACCTTCTCTAAGCTCTTCCACCCACTGCTCCTGACACTCCCTGGCAATTCTTTCTGAGCCATTTCCCTCTCAGAAGGCTGCATTCCTCCCAGTGCTGGCCATCAGCCAGCCTCTAGAAGAATAAGAGGAAGGCAGTGAAGGCTGCATCGTGGACTCACATCCAGGACTCCAAAATCTGCGTTCCCTCCTGGGGAATGCCGAGTGAGGTGGGTTCTTAGCAGACCCAACCCCAGTGCGAGACACTTACCCCATAAGCATCAACAATGAGCTGAAGGACGTTGCTGGAATTGGCAGACAGAACCCCCACTGTCGTCCCTGGGATGAGCTCGCTATAGTTCTAGAAGGTAAGACAGAGAGATGTACAAGGCTGACTAAATGAAGAGGGTGATCTCAAAAGCCCTCCCCAAATCAGAATGAGGGTCTTGAAACGAAGATTGAGGGAAGGATGGGATATTTTACTTGTCACTTCCAGGAACAAACCTAGCAGTTTTGCAGCCCTGAGAAAAATTATAAAGAACTTCTCACACCCCTCTCCCCCAATAAATTACTCCCCTCCAGCACCACAAACACCAACACACCCATCCCCTGAGGTTCAAGGTTGGAGGAGAGAGACCATAAAAAGGAACCATTTGCCCCTGGGAATAGGCTGGAGGAGGGGCTTTCCTGGTTGGGAAGCATGGCCCGTGCTAGTGTGCCTGGGTTCCCAGAGACGGCTCCACCCAATACAGACCCCACTCCCGAAATCCCTGAAGGCACAGTCACCTGGTAGAGACTGACTACATTTTCCGTTACAGCAAAGATCAAATTGATGTTTTTCTGGGATAGCTTCTCGGTCATCAGCCCCAGAGAGGGATAATCCTGTAAAATGGGAGGATGTGGAAGTCAGTTAAGAATTCACCTGAATTCTACACCTTAGAACTTGGCTGATTTGGGCTGTGGCCCAGACGGTGGTGGTGCTGAAACCTTTTCACGCCATGATCAGTGTGAGGCAATGGACTAAGTGGCAACACAAACCCAGTTGTGAACTCCAGGGACAGATGAAGAGGCAAAGGCTGGTCAAAGCCAAGCATCTCAGGGCACCTGGCTGGCTCAGTTGGTTGAGTGTCTGACTCTTGATTTTGGCTTAGGTCATGATCTCACAGTTCATGAGACTGATCCCCGCATCAGGCTCTGCACTGACAGCGTGGAGCCTACTTGGGATTCTCGCTCCCTCCCTCCCTCTCTGCCCCTCCCTGCACACTGCGTGTGCTCTCTCTTTCTCTCAAAATAAATAAATAAACATTAAAGAGAACCCAGGCAGCTCAGTTGGTTGACGGGGTCATGATCTCACGGTTTGTGAGTTGAAGGCCCTCATCAGGCTTGCTGCTGTCTGCACAGAGCCCACTTCTGATCCTCTGTCTCCGTCTTTCTGCCCCTACCCCACCCATGCATGCGCACGTGCGCGCTCTCTCTCCCTCTCTCTCTCAAAAATAAATAAAACGTTTAAAATAAATAAGCATAGGGGTGCCTGGGTGGCTCAGTCGGTTGAGCATCCGACTTCGGCTCAGGTCATGATCTCACGGTCCGTGAGTTCGAGCCCCGCATCGGGCTCTGTGCTGACGGCTCAGAGCCTGGAGCCTGCTTCCGATTCTGTCTCTCTCTCTCTCTCTCTGCTCCTCCCCCGCTCACACTGTCTCTCTCTCCTTCAAAAATAAATAAACATTAAAAAAAAATTTTTTTTTTCAACGTTTTTTATTTATTTTTGGAACAGAGAGAGAGAGAGACAGAGCATGAACGGGGGAGGGGCAGAGAGAGAGGGAGACACAGAATCGGAAACAGGCTCCAGGCTCCGAGCCATCAGCCCAGAGCCTGACGCGGGGCTCGAACTCACGGACCGCGAGATCGTGACCTGGCTGAAGTCGGACGCTTAACCGACTGCGCCACCCAGGCGCCCCTAAAAAAAATTTTTTTAAATAAAATAAATAAGCATAGAAAGAAAGAAAGGAAGAAAGGAAACCAAGCATCTTTCTTCCTACTGGACTTTGATGCATTCACACCAGTTAGTTGTCAGGCCTCGTTTTTTCCCCCCACTAATTCGCTTAACAAACATTTATTGAGTGATACACATATTACAGTCTCTGCTGCCAAGGAGCTCAGAGTCTAGTGCCGAAGCCAGGTACATACGACACAAAGCGAAGTGCAGAGAGGGGCATCGCAAGGGAATGTTGGGGCTCCGAGGAGAGAGGGGCGGGTGACGAGCGGGAAGGAAGGAGGGAGCTGCAAGGCAGAACTCCGAGTCTCCCTACCCACTGCTCTCCATCCAGCATGTGTCAAGCCCCATTTTGAAGCTTCTTCTTGTTTTGCAACTACTGACAAACGCCTCAGCCTGGCGTGTGTAATCCTCCCCAACGTGGTCTCAGCCTTCTGGTCCACACGGCATACACCTCTCTCCCTCTTCCGCTGACCACTGAGCTGCCCGCCCCCTCCCCGCCATGGACTGGCCTTCTTTCTGGTAACCCTCCTCCTTCCTTAGGACCCAGCTCAGGTCCCACCTTCTCTGGGAGTCCTTCCTTGACTATCCCAGTTCATGATGAGCTTTCCCCCTTTGAATACCTAAAGCCCTTATTGAGCGTGCTACCCCACTGCACACTAATCAATCATGCATCTTGTATTCTTGGTAGCACGTCTCCTCAACTAAACCAAAAAGGGTAGGACCTTACGTAGTCCCTTTATCCCCCTCAGCCCCTGGTAAGGTGCCTTGCGTACATTAGGTGTCAATGATTACTGACTCACCCAGTGCCCGGTCCTGCCCACTTGGACATGGCTGACACCAAAGAACCCAAGCCACAATGGGGATGCTGGTGAACTGCGAACATGTCCCTGGGATCCTAGACCTTGCAGAGAACTCATGAGATCATCCAGCTTGGGGGCGGGGGCGGGGGGGGGGGGGCGAGGAACTCCCGCCTTTACACAGGTGTACCGTTAAGCCACCTAGACAAGGAGGGGCTATACTGTCTTTAAGAGACGTAGAGTTCACACCTCCCCCCAGATGCCCAGGTATCAGTATTCTGAGGGTCTTACATTTCTTCCTGGCTTACAGCCACTTAACTCCTCTCCTGTTACTTGACCTACTAAGGCCACAGAAAACAACTTAGAAGAAGTCGTCTTCTGTATCAGCTACATCATCCTTTCACCTTCTTCCTTTTTGTCCCTTTAACCTTTCCTCACAGGAACAGATCGCCATTCTTCAGATGATCTTTGTCTCTTTTTCCTCTGTCTTCTTCCAATAATCACAAGTGAGCGCGGTATTCCAAGAAGAGGCTAATCTGTGCACAGTAGACAGGAAGGCCCGCTTCCCAGCTGGACCTGCAAAAGTCCTTTGGGTCCATTCTGGATGCCATGCTGCTGCTGCTGCTGTTGCTTCTGCTGCTGGAGGCAGGGGAGGTGGTGGCGACAATGCCACAGCCAGGACCACTTATAATGGCTGTGCAGGCCGTACCGGGGGTGAGGGTGTCCAGTTGGTATGGGGGGCAGCGGGAGGACAGGCTGAAACAAGCCTTGCACCCTGCCCAGGGGAAGTGCCGCCATTTCCACATTCACACAAAGACTCTGCCTGGGTTAGGGCAGCCTTGGCCAGAGTGAATTGGGACCATAGGTGGTACCAAGAATCTCACCATGGTAGTGGAGGCAGAGCAATGGTTGTCACTGCCAACGTGGCACTGCCCATCATTGGGCTGGACAATGCCTGCCAGCCTTCCATCCAGCGCAATATGGGTCTTGGCATCAGTGGTAAACACCAGCAAGTGGGAGGCATCATTCCTCCAGCCAATCTTCTCCTGTTAAAAAAAAAAAAAAGCAAAAGAGAGAAAGCAACTTAAGCCACATCATTGGTAGAAAACAAAGATCCAAGGACTTCCACGCGTGAAGGGCTGAACAAGTCGTCTCGAAGAGGGGCCTCAGTCCCAGTCCTCAGAACACAAGCCAGAGCTTTTCCAAGTTGAAGGTTTCTGTCTCTTAGGAAAAGAGTCTCAGCTGATTAGTTCAGGCAGCTGAAAGACACCTACTTCAACTCCAAATATAACTTTTCCAGTGATAATCACATGGCCCATCTAGAAAGCCACCGGCAAGTACGAGCCCGGGCTGGGCTAGAGAAATCCCAACTGAACACCTGCCCGCTTTGCTAAGGTTCATCCAGCCTTGACTCTGACACCCTTCTAGAAAAGGTGGGAAGATGCTCTTCCCAGAAAACATCTGGGATCACTGAGGTTCAGAAAAACGTCTGCTCTGGCCAGGGAACGATACAAACAAAGGCTGCATAACAGGAGAAATGTGCTGCTCATACTATACAAAACTCTTTGTTCCTCTCTCTTATTTCGCACAGAAACCCCCACAGTTGGACCACCTTCTTCCCCATTTTAATCTACGCCAACCACACCCGCCACTCCCTGCCGTCCAAACTCACATCACAGACTGTAGCCTGCATGATGGCATCAAAGCCACCCTCTGGGGCATCTCGGTTCCGCGACACACTCTGCTTCTTCACTTCCTCATTGAAGCGGGTCACCTGGTCAGTTAGTGTCAGCACATGTTTGTAGCCAAACATAGGCAAGCAGGTGTTCTTCATACTGGTGGAGGGAGGGAGATAATTGAAGCAGAAACCCTAACTGGAAAAGGCTGCATGAGGAGTAAGAGGGAGAAAGGGGGAGACAAGCATGGGTAGCACAAGGCCCAGGCCGATTCCATACAACCGCCACTACCCAGACTGTTCAGACTCCAAACCCCTCTAATGACCCAAGTCATCATGGTGGCTTTGCCTCCAGCTGGCCTCCAAGATAAGATAGTGAGCTATGGAACCAGTCTGCCTGGGTTCAAGTCCCAGCTCCTCCACTTACTAGCCATGAGACTGTCATATGATAGGTCAAAATGAGAGGGTCAAAATGATAGGTCATATCTCCTAAGAGTTATTGTGAGGCTTCCATGAGTTGACTCATGGAAAGCGCTTATATCAGAGTGAGGCTCCAGTTGTTACCATCACCTTGGACTTAACACCTCTCCAAGGTAACACTGACACAACAATAAAGCAAAAGCTCATCAACAACTTCATATCCGTGAACCACCAACAAATTGATAGATCTGCAGCAGACTAAACCAACCAACAGTTTAACTGATGGCTGACATCTTTACTGGGGAACTTAACAACCCAGACAGAAAGTCAAAAGGGTACCTCGTATAACTCTGAAAACGAAAAGGTAAATTCATCCATTGTCTGGCTCAGTAACCATCCTTTGAAATGATTACACTCCATGGATGTTCAGGGTCTTTACCAATTAAATAAGCCATTCAGTTATAAGCCAAAGTGTCAACAGAAACACACATATCAATTTTCAGACTATTAGAGAGGTCAGTAAATATCATTTCCACTCTTTTTATATTCCTCCAGGACTTAATCCCCCTTGCATATTAACTCTGTAGTACTCATAACCTTGATGATGAGGAGACAATGGAATCAATCCTTCCAAAATTATAATTCCTCTATTTATTCATCCATAAATGTCTCTCTACTTTTTTATCTCCTTTCCCTCTCGTTTTCTCTTGTCTCCTACTTCTTTGTAACAAGACCAAGAAGCTGATGAGTTTTCTTTCTGGAAATTCTCCACCCTTTCTTTTTTTTTTTTTTTTTTTTTTTTTTGAATTTTTTTTAATGTTTTATTTTTGAGAGAGAGAGAGAGAGACAGAGTGCGAGCCGGGGAGGGGCAGAGAGAGAGGGAGACACAGAATCCGTAGCAGGCTCCAGGCCCTGAGCTATCAGCACAGAGCCCGACACAGGACTCAGACCCACAAACTGTGAGATCATGACCTGAGCCAAAGTCGGACACTCAACCGACTGAGCCACCCAGGCGCCCCAATTCTCCACCCTTTCTTTTTTTTTTTTTTTTTTTTTTTTTTTTTTTTTTTTAATTTTTTTTTCCAACGTTTTTTATTTATTTTTGGGACAGAGAGAGACAGAGCATGAACGGGGGAGGGGCAGAGAGAGAGAGGGAGACACAGAATCGGAAACAGGCTCCAGGCTCCGAGCCATCAGCCCAGCGCCTGACGCGGGGCTCAGAGCCTGACGCGGGGCTCGAACTCACGGACCGTGAGATCGTGACCTGGCTGAAGTCGGATGCTTAACCGACTGCGCCACCCAGGCGCCCCTCTCCACCCTTTCTAAATGCCCATCTGTCTAATCCTCTTCCCAAGAGTCACAAAGATTTTGGCAGTTACTACACTCCAAACAGCCTTGGATTCTACTGCCACAATGCTCCGGATCAACAGGCCAGCTCACTTGCCAGACAGGAAGACCAAGGTAGAAAACAGACAGGATTTGGCCAGACGGCAGCCAACGAATCTACCCCAGAGCTAGAAACAGGCAACAGGACTTGCACCTGCCTGAGACAATGGCAAGTGATGCTGCCCTGGCTTCTCGGAGAGGGACTTACTCATAGCAGGGGTTTTTGAGGGCCTCTGGTGGGGAGATATACATGTATGGTGACACAGGCTTGTCCACAAAAGCTCCAAAGCCAATCCGCAAGTTACTGGTGAGCTTGCGCATCTGGGAGGCCAGCTTGGTGCCCAGGTTCTGGATGCTCCACAGATCATCCTTCATGGAGTAAGACAGGTCCATCAAGTAGTAGATGTCCACAGGGTAATCCTCCACCTGCCGGACTTGGACGGAGAAAATCTTCGAATCATCTGGAAGGCAAGAGGATGTTTGTTTTTCTCCTTTTCCCGCTCTAAGACTTAATAAGTGGATTTGGACACAGTTGGGATTGAGTAACTTCTTGATCAAACCAGACTGGAAAGCCCTGATCCTTTCTCTTCTCCCCCTAATTCTATTCCTCTTACAATTCTTGATCCTCTTATTTTATTAATTAATTAATTAATTAATTAATTTATTTATTTATTTATTTAGAGAATGAGCAGGGGAGGGGCAGAGGGAGAGAGAAAGAGAGAGAGAGTGAGCGAGAGAGAGAGAGACCCAAGCAGGCTCCATGTTTCACGCTGAGCCAAACACGGGGCTTGATCCCACAACCGTGAGATCATGAGCTGTGCCAAAATCAAGAGTGGGATCCTTAACCAACTGAGCCACCCAGGCACCCCAATCCTCTTATTTTAACCTCTTTTTTTTTTTTCCACCTAAAATTCTCCACCCTTTCTAAATGCCCATCTGTCTAACCCTCTAGGTCCCAAGGGTCACAGAGGTTTTGGCAGTCACAACACTTTCAACTCTGTAAAAGGCACGAACTATGTCCCACCCTCCTCTGAACCCCCTAGCACCTAACACATGCCTTGCATGAAGAGGGTATTTGGTAAAATTCTTCTTGATGTAATTGGAGAGTCTAAATCAATGCTTCAAAAAGCCTGTCTCAGCCTAATCCTTGTCCCCCGAAAGTCTCCTGCCCCTATTTTATCTGCTGCCATGCCTTTGCCCTAATCTTACCTGGAAAGGGGGCTTACAATTACAGATTACTTTCTCATTTTGTATCTCATCGGAGCCTCAACACAAAGCTATAAGTTAGGTAAAACAAGCATTGGGAAAAGAAGAAATAAACATTTTTTCCAGTTCCTACTATCTTAGAAGAGTTAAGTAACTTGCGCAAGGTCAGATAGCTAATATATGGGGCAGTCAAGATTCAAACTCAGATCTTTCTGATTTGAAGTCCCAATACCTTTCATTTTCTTCTGTTCTCCTGCCCATACCACCCCCAACATCCTTCTCTTCCCACCCCATTTCCATTGTGAGCTACATCCCCAAGGTTCAGGCCTCCACCTTGTACCCTGTGCCCATCTGTCCGGGATCTCTCCCCAGAAAGAGCCCCATCCCTACCTGGCCGGAGCCGGAGCGCAATCCTCTGGGGGCTGACTTGAGTAATCTGGGAGCTGTCTCCAGAGCCCTTGTCGCTGAGGGGCCTGGCCTCTAAGATGCGGGCCTCACTGACGGGGAACTCGATGGACTCCAACGCACAGTCATCCTTCAGCAGATTCTCTTTCAGGTTACAGCGGGGCGAGCCCAGAGGGAGGGCCTGTAAGACAAGAGCCCAAGGTGAGGCCCTGTGGTCAGAGCCATGTGGCTCTCTGCGTCCTCCAGGCTTTGCCAACTCCCAACAGCCTAGAGTTTACCCAGCACTCCGGAGCTAAACCAGCATAAATGAACTCGGGTGGTCCCTCCTAAGAGAGCCCATTGTACAGAAGGGGAAAATTGAGGTACCGGAAATGCTGGGTGAGCGCCTGTTGGTGGATTGATAGCTAGGAAGAGGGCCAGTAGAGTAGGATGCCTGCTAGACCAGCAGTTTTCAAACAGAAATGCAACCCGCACGTGAGTCCCAGAAATCAATGTAGAGGATCTCAACCATCAATGTATTAAATAAAGTACAGAGCACAGGAGTAGACTGGCAGAGACTCTTCAGCACTGCCTCTTACTAGCTGGCTCCGAGGGCGAGTCACGGAAGCTCTCCATGCCTCGATTCCTCAGCTGTCATGTGAAGATAATAATAGCGCCCCACACAGGGATGTTATGCAGGACTAAATAAGACAATGCACATGAAACACAGAGTATAGTGCCTGCCTGAGGATAAGTGCTCAATAAAAGGTAGCTATTGTTATGAGATGCTCTATAAATAGTTCCTGGATAAGTCGGTTATAAATAAACTCCACAAGCTGGGGCGAATCCCATGATGCCAGGCACTGACCAGAGCCTCCCCTATCACTTTAAGCTTCCTCCCTTACCCTGGACACAGGGCATTGAGCGCCCTTCCAAAAACCCTGGCGTATATCCCACAGCCCTTGGAAGCTCTGTGTGTGTCTACACTGGAGTACTGAGTGGGGGGCATGCTGCACTGGAAAGAAATCAGGAAACAGGCTCAATGCTAGGTCTACCACTAATGAGCACGTGACCCCAGATAAGTCATTTCACGCCTTTGAGCCTCAGTTTCCTCACCTGTGGGACGAGGGGGTCAGGTGACATGGTGTTTTCAGTTCCTTCCTGCTCTGACGTCCAGCACATTTAGCCAGCACTAAATGTGGGCACAGATCCAGGAGGGCTCCTTGCCAGGTTGGGAGAACTGGCCAGAAAGCCGGAAAGCCCTTCCCTGGACCTATTTCACAATATTTAGGCCTTCAGGCCCTCGATCCTCACCCCCATCCCTACCCACTCCCTCTCACAACCATTTCCAGAAGTCAGCTGAACAGCCCGCACCAATATCCCAGAAAAACTGGTGTTAACATTTACTGAGAACTCACCGCATATCCCGCACAGCGACACGCACTTTATGTGGACACAGCTCTGGTTACAGTTCCCTCGTGCTGGAACTGTTGTTATTTTCTAAGTGAAAAACCTGAGGCCCGGAGGCTTCACAAATGAGGAACCCGATCTTGCAGGAAAGACATCTAAGGCTTGGAGAAGTTAAGTAACTTGCCCAAAGTTACAGAGCTAAGAATGGCAGAAGAGAGGTCTAACTAGATTATCTGACTGTAATTATCCTCTTAAAGTGATAGTTTGTATTAAATTCTGTATAGAGTGAGGAACAAGGCAGAGAAACAGGAGTGTGGAAGCGACGGTCCTGGGAAGAGTCACACATGAGAAGGCCCGGGTAGGGAACAGAATGCAGGATGGGGATGTGGCTGGTGTGGGAAGGATAGATAATGTTCTGCCTCCTTAGCCCCTGCAGGTGACTAGTAGCCATATTGCCAAGGGAGGGATGTGGCCACAAGGAACCATCCATACTCAAAAAATCAGGACTCTGTAGCCTAAAACTCCTCCTGATGCTTGAAGTCTCTCTCCCTCTCATGCCCAGCCCTTGCCTGATAGACTGAAAGTCTTCCCCATGTGGAGGGAAACATGAAACCAATAATGCTATAGACTGAATGCCTGTATCCCCCCCAGAACTCACATGTTAAACCCTAACCCCCAAGGTATTAGGAGGTTGGGCCTTGAGAGGTGATTAGGTCTTGAGGTGGAGCCCTCATGATGGGAGTAGTACCCTTAGAAAAAAGGCCCCATGGGGCACCTGGGTGGCTCTGTCAGTTAAGCATCTGACTTCGGCTCAGGTCATGGTCTCACGGTTCGTGAGTTCGAGCCCCGTGTCGGGCTCTGTGCTGACAGCTCAGAGCCTAGAGCCTGCTTCGGATTCTGTGTCTCCCTCTCTCTGTGCCCCACACACACTCTCTCTCTCTCTCAAAAATAAATAAAACATTAAAAAAAATTTTTTTTAAGAAAAAAGGTCCCAGAGAGCTCCCTGGCCCCTTCTGCCATGTCATAGCAAAAAGACAGCCACTATGACACAAAATTTGCTGGTACCTTGATCTTGGACTTCTCAGCCTCCAGAATTATGGGAAATAAATGTTCTCAAGCCATCCAGCCTGTGGTATTTTAAGTTTATTTATTTATTTCGAGAGAGAAAGAAAGAGTTAGCATGGGGTGGGGGGCAGAGGAGCAGAGAAAGAGAGAGAGAGCCCTGATGCAGGGCTCGATCTCACAAACCGTGAGATCATGACCTGAGCCAAAACCAAGGGACGCTTAACCGACTGAGCCACCCAGGCCCCCTATGGTATTTTTGTTATAGCTGCCTGAATAGACTAAGAGAAACGGAATGAGGACCATCCTGGCCCAGGCAAAAAGGCTATTAGCCAGACCTAATTGTAAAAATAAAAGAAATGGATCAATTGAAGTGAAGTGACTTATCCAAGGTCACAGCTAATAGTAGTCGAGCCCACTTTCCCAGAATCCTATCTTTTCCCCATTTTCAACACCAACCTGCCTTTGAAATTTTTTTTCAAGTTAGGCTCTCGGGAGTCTTTCACTCTTGTTTACTCCCTCCCATTCTGACTGCTCTTTTTTGACCTTATTTATTTCTCCTTTTTGAAAATCACCCTCCCCAACTTGAAATCTGACATTCTTCCTCCACGTTGGGGCCTCATCAGATTTCCTCCCTTCTTTTCTTCATGAAGTGTTTATTGTTCACTATATGCATTTCTAAGGAACTGGGGCTAAGGCTCCCAATGATTACAAAACTGAAAGTGTTTTCCCTGCCAAAGAGTAGCGTATGGTCCAGTTCAGCAATGACAGAAGCATCCAGGGACTAACCAGGAAATGACTGCCCAGTGGCGTAACAGCAGCAGGATGGCTTCATCCTTGTAACTTATGGTGTAAGTTCCAAGAGGCCTGTAAGAAGAGGAACCAGAAGGAAGTGAGGTGTGACAGGGAAGATTTTCCTTGGGAGATGGGCTTGAAGTGAGACCTTAAAGATGCCCCAAGGCTGGTGCTCAGCCCCAGGGAGAAAGAAGGTCTCGAGCAGGGATTTTACCAACTCCTTCAATAGACACTGGGTGCCTGCTGTGTGGATGGCACTGGCTTGGGCCTTGGGGATTCACTGCCCAGCCATGGTCCCTGCCCTCATGGAGCCTACAGTCTAACAGGAAGACAGACATTAAATGGTTGTAATCACGTGACAGAGAACAGCCAACATTTTTGGAACACAGTAGCAGTTATGCTTGTGTTTGGCTGTGAGTCACGAAGACCAAAAGTGGCTTAAAAGAAACAAAAGTGCATCTTTCCCTCCCGTCGAAGTCCAGAGGCTGGCCGTCCACGGCTGGGATGGCAGCCATTCTGCACAAAGCCCTCCGGACCCAGGCTCCTTGTACCTTATGGCCCCGCTGTGTGTGACCTCTCTTCATGGTCTAACATGGCTGTTCTGGCTCAGCTACCGCTTCTACCGGGGGAGGAGCTCCGGAAGCATTTCCTACTTGGTGAGCCTCCTCGGGCACCAGCACGACCTCTGTGGTGGTGGGCTTGTTCACGCGAAGACAGAAGAAACCCCTGTCCTCTTAGTCACCCCTTCCCTCCCCAGCCTCCCTCCGGCCTGACATGCCAGTCAGCACTTGCCCCACCAGGGAAGAGGTGTGGGTGAAAGGCGACCTATTTCCAAGTTTTTCTTTGGACTGACTTCCAGGATTTCAAACCATGACCCGGGCCATGTCTTCGTCTGCTCGGGCTGCTGTGACAAATTGCCACAGACCAGGGGGGCTTAAACAAAAGGCATTTATGTTTCACAGTTCTGGGGGCTGGAAGTCCGAGATCAGGATGCCAGTCTGCTTGGGTTGGTGAGGACTCTCTTCCTGTCTTCCTGTCGTATCCCTAGAGAGGAGAAAAAGTGGGGAGAGAAGGAGAGGGAGAGAAGAAGAGAGGCAGAGGCTAACCCCATATGAGGGCTCTACAATCGTGACTTTGCCCAAACATGGTTATCAAAGGCCCCACCTCCAAATACCTTCACACTGAGAGTAGCAAGCTGGGGCTTCAACATATGAATTTGGGGAATTCAATTTGGGAACCGAATTTGGGAACATAATTCAGTTCTGTAGCAGACCATATACTCTATAGGAATAGGACTGAGCCCACTGTGGTCCCTTCCACCACCCTGAGGGGGGGCCGACTGTTGACCTAAGAGGGTGGCCCTTCAAGGAGGTCGAATGAAGGTTGGGGGAAGGGCCATCCCAGATCCTGTGCAGATGGGAGGAGGGCTCCGGCCTGGGGCTAGCAATGCCATCGTCCCCGTGGGGTGACGGCCAGTGATGGCACACGGAACAGCTGCTTTTGTGGAAGGATGAAGGCGACTGGATGTGCCCACAGGCCAGACTTCCCATCTCCCAGCGCCTGGGACAGTAAACACAGACCCTGGTGTAGCTTCCTCACCACCCGAGCCCTGCGGACAGATGCTGCAGAGGAAGCTTCCTGCTCCAGCTCAGAGAGGATGGGCAGCTTCACTGAAAGTTCCCACCATCAGAGGGGATGAACCAAAGCAGGACACAGGGAGGAGATTTAGGGAAGGTTCCTGCTTACACTCTCCCCTGCTCTGCCCCTTCACCACTGCCCGTCCAAAGGTCATTGTGTGCGTCCTGGCTCCTAAGCCCAGAGCCTGTCCTGCCCCCTGGAGACAAAATGGGGAAGGCAGTCACTAGGGCCAAGGTGATTACGGAATGGGGTCTGCTGAGGCCACAGGCAAATTTCAGAGAGATGACGATAAAGAGCATTATCAACTTAGCGAACACCTACTATGTGCTGGGCGCTGTGCTAAGCACTTCACTTTTTCTCATAGCAGCCTGCGAGATAAGAGTCCTTATCCCTGTTAAGATTTTTAAGACATGACAGAGAATGACAAGCTCTATTCTTTAGTCTCTTAATTTCCCTGCTGCAGTCGAAGGCTGTAGCATGGTATAATATTAATATTCCCAGAACGCCATTTTCATCAAGTTGCTTCCTCAATTAGGACTTCCAAAACCTCCCTAAAAGCTACTGGTCACTCCCAAACTTTTCTGTCAGTTTCTTCCTTTATTTGGCCCTATGCTCCTAGGGACACCACTTGCTGTGGCCAGCTGACCTCTTTCCCCTCAGTTAGCTCCCCCATTCTGCTTCCTCCTCCTCCCCCCTTCCTCCTCCTCCTCCTCCTCGTCTCCCTCCTCCTCCTCCTCCTAGTCTCCCTCCTCCTCCTCATCTCCCTCCTCCTCCTCCTTGTCTCCCTCCTCCTCCTCGTCTCCCTCCTCCTCCTCGTCTCCCTCCTCCTCCTCGTCTCCCTCCTCCTCCTCCTCCCCGTCTCCCTCCTCTTCCTCCCCGTCTCCCTCCTCCTCTTCTCCGTCTTTCTCCTCCTCCTCCTCCTCGTCTCCCTCCTCCTCCTCCTCCTCGTCTCCCTCCTCCTCCTCCTCCTCCTCGTCTCCCTCCTCCTCCTCGTCTCCCTCCTCCTCCCCGTCTCCCTCCTCCTCCTCGTCTCCCTCCTCCTCCTCGTCTCCCTCCTCCTCCTCCTCCCCGTCTCCCTCCTCTTCCTCCCCGTCTCCCTCCTCCTCTTCTCCGTCTTTCTCCTCCTCCTCCTCCTCGTCTCCCTCCTCCTCCTCCTCCTCCTCGTCTCCCTCCTCCTCCTCCTCCTCCTCGTCTCCCTCCTCCTCCTCGTCTCCCTCCTCCTCCCTGTCTCCCTCCTTCTCCTCCTCCTCGTCTCCCTCCTCCTCCTCCTCCTCCTCCTCATCTCCCTCCTCCTCCTCGTCTCCCTCCTCCTCCCCGTCTCCCTCCTCCTCCTCCTCCTCGTCTCCCTCCTCGCCTCCACGTCCTCTTGATCCATCTCATTCCTCCCTCCTGATGCGTGCTCTTCTTTCTGCGCAAATGATTCCCACCCTTCAAGACCCAAGTCAGGCTGCCCCCCCGCCCCGCACCCCCAGCTTTCCCCGCTGCCAGAGGTCTGTGCTAATTATCGATGGCCACAATTTAGTCTCCTTAACACAGCTGTCAAGTTGGAACCCAAGATATCAGAGCTAGAGGAGACCCTGGAGACTTCCAGTGGAGTGTAATCACCCGAGAGCAGCATTTCGCGTAGTGACATCACGTGCCTGGGTGGCGGTCTGTAAAACGTCCTTGGTTACCAGGGCTTTCAGGTGGAAGGTGTGTTGGTGGAGACTGCCAGTGGTGCAATACCCGCCTCACACCGCTAGATGGCAGAATTGCAGCGGCATGTTTCCGCTGGGCGCCCAGGTGTGATCGCACAGCTGGACCCGAGAAGCGGAGGAAGAGGAATTCTCAGGCTGGGCTGGAAGGAACCCTAAGAAGTCACTCAGTCCATCACTATGCCTTCAGGGAAATGGGGGGTTTATTCACTTGCAAAGACTCACAACTATTAGCCAGCTTGCTTCAGTAACCCCACAAAATTTTGCAATGAGGGGTCAAAGGGAGGACACTATCCCGGACACGTCCAGTCGGCTCCTAAGTCGCTTCTGTGCTCGTCTTCAGTCCCACAGGTTGCAAAATGAGGAGGATGATGAGCTCATCGTTAATCCCTTGCAGCTTTCTGATACTGACCATTTAGAACTCGACAAACTTCTTGCTATTCAGTTTTAGTCCATTTGCTCTCTTTTCATAGTCATTGTGGTTCTAGAACTTTCAGTGGTAGAAAGCATTCACTCAGAAGAACTATGGAGTGCACCGTAGTAGGTGCTTTGGGAGATTAACAAAACAAAACAAAGTTTTGAGTTTAAGCTCTCTTGGAGGACAAACAACCTGCATGTGAATAGTTAAACTACGTTAAAAGACGAAATAGAAGAAAGGACACCAGGCAGTATAAGTCTATGTATCAAAGGAGAGGCTTGGGATCCCACAGAGCAGTGGGAGCTCAGAGGAGATGTAGTCAGGGAGGGTTTCCCAAGAGGTGTGGCAAGCTTGGATCTCCACCAACTAGAACCAGTCTCTGTCTTTTAGGACTTGGTAAAAAGAAATAGGGAAGAATGAAAGGACAGGGAGAAAAAGAACTGGAGAATGGGACGAGAGGCGAGCAGAATGGAAGAGAGATAGAGGGGTGAGCAGGGACCACACTCTGGAGTGATGTGCACCAATTCAGAGGTAGAGAAGACATATAAAAACAATCTAAAGGTAAACTGGGAAAGTACTTTCTTTTCTCCCCTAACCTTGTAGAACCACAGAATTATAGACTTCCAGGCTGGGAAGAGACCTCTAGTTCAAACCCTTCCATCAGAGCTGTGTAACATGACTACCCATTGTTCACTCGAATACTTACTGTGATGTGGGACTCGCCACCTCTCAAGGTAACCCATTCCATTTGAGAGAAACTCTAATATTCTTCTTAGTAAGAATCTGATATTTACACTTCTGAGATTTCTATCAAATGGTCCTGGCTTTGTCTTCCAAAGTAACCCAGAAAAGATGTAAGAACATTCCCCATGACAGAAGTTGGCATTTCTTCTTTCCTCAGCTGAGGGCCTACCAGCAGGTGCTTGTTCCAGGCCCAAATCCTTGAATCCATTTAACGTGGCCAGTTGCTTTCTAACTTGTTCTATCTGGGGCTCAGTTCTCTCTTAGCAGTGTACTTGCACACTTAATTTTTTTTTAATGTTTATTTTTGAGAGAGACAGACATGAGTGGGGGAGGGGTAGAGAGAGGGAGACACAGAATCCGAAGGTAGGCTCCAGGCTCTGAGCTGTCAGCACAGAGCCCAACACAAGGCTTGAACTCACAAACGGCGAGATCATGACCTGAGCCGAAGTCGGACGCTTAACCGACTGAGCCACCCAGGCGCCCTACTTGCACACTTTAGAGTCTGGAAATTAATCTTCTGGACAGAAAAGATGTAATTGAGGTCAAAACTGCCAGCACAAAGGACTGTACTCTTCCCGTTCTTCTTGCTCTGAACATATGCACATCATATTCTTATTGATTCTAACATTAAAAAAATTTCCTCATTTAGGACTTATGCCTTCTTGGCCTTATTGCTCACAGCCCCATGCCCCAAGTTTATGTTCACAATCAGCCCTCAGCTGCCCCTCCTTCCACCTTTACGGATAAGAACCCTCAGAACCTCTTTCCTCAGCTCCATCGGCCTCTTTGGAGCTCCTTCCCCACCTTTTTCCTTATTTAGTTGTTTGTGATTTGCTTTTGAATACCATCCATTCCGCTGGTGCTAGGAACAGAGATTTAACCATAAAAGGCCCTTGTGGGCATATTCATGCTCTTTTTCCAAGAAGATTTATACTTTTCATCATATTTTCAAAGGGGTCAGAGAACCAGAAAAGGTTAATAACCATTGTTTCACAGTCTTTGTGGGATTCTGTTTATCTTTTCCCTCATTGTTCTGACATTGCATCTGGTGTGGCCAGAGTTCCTTCCAGACTACCATGACCTCTAAGATAGCTCACCCCCTTCTCGAAGGACTCTCTTCACTTCTGCCTCTCTCCCAGACATCCCTGAGTCACACTTAGGTTTAAAGAGGCAATTCCACTTCCTCTGTGGCCCCCCTTTGAGCTGACTAAATGTTCCTACCAAGCTGGACCCACGTGGGTGTGCACCACTGCCCCCCTCCCAGCTGGAGCTCGTTGAATTTCTACCGTCACTTCTCTTCCCTTATCACATTCGATGGCCTCCTCTGGGCTTCCAGACAGTGGGTTCCCTGTGGATGTGAGTCTTCTTGGTGGTCAGTATTCTCATGCCTACTCTCCTACCAGTTTCATTTTTCTTAGACAGAGTCCATTGTCAAATGGAGATGAATCCCATCTCATAAATTTTTGGTCATCCCCAAGACAGTATGTGCAATTTCTACAAGAACTTAGTCATTCTGTGTTTATATGAATCTTATCTGGTGCCTCTGACAACTAAGGGCCACAGTCAGTGTGGAGATAGGGGCTTGGGGTTGTCTGCGTCTCAGTTTTCTCTGTGGCACGTGAGACTTTGGTCCCAGCCTTTGAGGACCGGGAACTGCACATCTGGCTGGGCTGGTCTCAGGGCTCCCTCAGCCTCCTGACCCTCAGGCTTCAAAGGAGATTTAAAGGTAGCCCCCTGGGCCCTACCACCCCTTCTCCCATTCCATCCCAACCCAGGCTCACTGTCTGAACTCAGCTCCTCTGTGCCCTACATGCTATGGAGAAGCCAGGGCTAAACATCCAGCGTTGACAGCGCGGTTACCAGTTGGAATGTGAAGAATTCCACACCGACTTCATGCGTTTTACTGCTGGTACTGCAACTTTTCGTTTGCCTTAGAATTTCGTCTTTGTGACAGTTTGCCAGGGTCTAGTCTCTTGTACTGAAAAAGCTGGCATGGTGCCAGGACTTTGTTGTTTAGGAAATTGAATAGAATCTGGTCCTTGCCCTCAAGGAATATCGAGACTGATGGGTAAGCTAAGACATGTTTTGTGCACAAACACGAAAACATCAAGCAGAAGACAAAGGCTTGTAAGACTGATACTCGCAAAGAAGTGGGGGGGGGGGGAGCTTGAGAGGGAGAAGCAGGCTTATTTCCAGTTAGGAGATCACAGAAAGCTCGTTGGAGGAGGAGGAGCTGACATTGAAAGAGTAGAGGTGGGGGGGGGGGGGTTGATCCACACCCACAGAAGCGGTAGAGCAGTGGGTTAAGAGTAGAATCTCAAGGGAGTAGATCCCAAGCACTTGGGTCACTCAGTCGGTTGAATGTCCGACTTCAGCTCAGGTCATGATCTCATGGTTTGTGAGTTCGAGCCCCGCATCGGGCGTGTGGCTGTCAGCGCAGAGCCCGCTTCGGATCCTCTGTCTCCCTCTCTCTCTGCCCCTCCCCTGCGCATGCTCTCCCTCTCAAAAATGAATAAACATTAAAAAAAAAAAAAAAGAGTATAGTCTCAGGGTCACAATGGGTCTATGCTCAGGAGCGGTGTGACCTCCAGCAAGTTTCTCAACCTCTCTGAGCCTCAATTTCCCAATCTACAAAATGGAGATAACAGTAGCACTGACCTCATTTGGTTATTAGGAGATGGATTAGTGAATGAATACATGTAAAACACTTAAAACACTGTCTGTCACTGTTTGAAGGATTCAGTAACTATTAGCTCTATAGGGGAGAAGAATATTCTAGGAAGAGGCAACAACTCCAGCAAAAGAAGGAAAATGGAAGAACAATTCTTCTTTAAAAAAAAAAAAATTAATTCCAGTATAGTTATCATATGGTGTTATATTGGTTTCAGGTGTACAAGATACTGATTCAACAATTCCATATATCACCCAGTGCTCACCATGGCAAGTGCACTCAAGAGCTACTATTCTTTTGGGAATAATAAAATAATGATAAAAGTAATAAATATACCAAAATAATAAAAATACCTTGCAAACAAATGGAGAAGAAATAATGTTCATTAGAATACAATTGCCTTTACTGCATACCTATCCTGTGCTAATTCTCTTCTGTGCTTTCCATGCAATGTTCATTTACTGGTTTTTTTTTTTTAATTAAGATTTTTTTTAAAAAAGTTTAATTATTTTTGAGAGAGAGAGAGAGAGAGAGAGAGACAGAGTGCACGTGGAGGAGGGGCAGAGAGAGACAGAGACACAGAATCTGAAGCAGGCTCCAGGCTGTGAGCTGTCAGACAGAGAGAGAGAGAGAGAAAGAGAGAGAGAGAGAATCCCAAGGAGGCTCTGTGCTGTCTGCACAGACCCTGAGGCAGGGCTCGATCTCGCAAACCATGAGCTCCTGACCTGAGCCAAAATCAAGAGTCAGACGCTTAACCGACTGAGCCACCCAGGTGCCCCATTTCTTCTTTCCAGTGCTCTTCCTGGGGCAGGCATGATTATCCCCATTCTACAAATGAGGAAACTGAGGCTGATAGAGACTAAGTATCACAAGAGCACTTAGAGAGCGAGCAGAAACTTCAGGAATCAGACCCGCATCCGTTTACTGCCTAAGCCTGGGTTGAGTTTCTAGCTATAGTCTCCTTGCCTTCCTTGGATCCCCCTTCCCCACCCCTGAGTCCTTCACCCCACAGCTTTGCATATACAAACCTGCCAGCAGGTTAAAACAAACAAACAAACAAACAAACAAACAAACCAAGGCTACAAACTCCAAAATACCAAGGTGATTTGGAATAAGGAAGTGACCAGAGACCCTTCCCAGGGAGCAGACCTCAAAGGAACCGGGGAATGCTACTCTGGGCTCCAGTTGAGAAAGTGAGAGGAGGGGACACCTTCCCGGTGACCCTGTCCCTTTTTTTGTAGCATCTGAGGCGTCTGGTTGAGCTGAATTTGAGGGTTGCTGGGTGGGGGAGATGGGACAGGAAGAGAGTATTCCAGGGCAGAGTCGGAGAGGCAGTGAGTCACTGGTGTGATAAGATCTGCTGCTTGGGTGGATAGGTTACTAAATTTCTTTTTTCCTGCAGGTTTGGACTTGTTAGGAGTAGTCCTGATACACAATCACTCCAGCATTTATTTGCCTTTTTTTTTTTTCTATCTCGATAAGAAATACAATTAAAAATTGCTGCAGATAGATAGGGCTGGGACTTACGGCTTAGAGCCCGCGTAGCTCGTTTCTTGAATCTTCGGCGAGTTTGTCATGTGCTTGTCCTCCATGTGTTGCCACACTCCAATTAGTTTTTGAGGGACTTTGAAAGTTCTGTCCTCTTGCCTCAAAGGGCACCCATGGTCCCTGCCAGAGTGTCCCAAATGTCCATTATCAACCACTTTTGGCGGGCGTAGGCATTGAAGGGTCCTGGGTGTAGCTTGTTAATTGAATGTTTGGGCTTGGGAGTTGGAATGCCAGGGTTTGACGCTGAGGACTATGGTTTATCAATGAATGAGCTTGGGCGAGTGGACTGTTCCTTTCTGTACTTTATTGTCCTCATCTGAGAAATGGGGATAAAAACAATACTCATCTCGCTGAGGGGTTCTGTGAAGATTTTACAAGGTAACATGTATGAAGCATTTAGCACAGTGGCTGTGACATAATAAAATTGCCCTCAATTGGGGCGCCCGGGTGGCTCAGCTGGTTAAGCGTCCGACTTCGGCTCAGGTCATGGTCTCACGATTCGTGGGTTCGAGCGCTACGTCGGGCTCTGTGCTGACAGCTTGGAGCCTGGAACCTCCTTTGGATTCTATGTCTCCCTCTCTCTCTGCTCCACCCCTGCTCGTGCTCTGTCTCTCTCTGTCTCAAAAATAAATAAGCTTTGAAAAACAACAACAAAATAAACCCTTAATAAATGTTGGCTATGAAGTTGTTACCACTCTGTCATCTTGCCTTATTCAGTGGATTGCCCAGTAACAGTTCTGAGGCAAGAGGAAACATCACATTTTGTGATCCGGGCAAAGGAAAGCTCCAGAAAGAACAGGGCATTCATTAAAGTAGGATGGTTTCAGTTGAAGATTTGATCACGTACAAGTTCCGCTGAGCATTTAAGGGTTGGGGGTGAGGGTGCAAGCTCCTAGGGAAGGACCAAAGAAACAGGATCAGGAGGACAGATGAAAGGTGGTTGGGAGAAACTAGCGAGGGATGGGGAATAAGGCCCTTGGGGTGGTCACAAGTGTGAGCCCCTGAGGGGAGGAGAATGGAGCAAGAGGGGTGGAGAGGAGAGTGGGGGGAGGGAGGGCCAGAGAAGTGGTGGTGTCCTCCTGCCAGGGGTCCTGGTGAGGGTGAAGGAGGCATGACTCTCCCCTTCCACACCTTCCTCAGTTCCTCAGGCCTCGTGGCTTCCAGGTCAGGGCCTAGGACCGCAGGTCTTACTGGGTTGGAAACAACAAGAGCCATGGGGAAGTGAGCCATACTGCTGATCACACTCCCAGCTCACCATCATCCCACTCTTTGTCATCCTTTCAGGGAAAAGCTGAATCCCAGGGGCCCTCTGTTCGGCCCAGACCTTGGTCTAGTGCCCAGGTTTTTCCGGTGTGGCTGCCGTATCTCAGAAGTCAGCCGGGCATGGCTGAGAACTTCTTATAATTGTCAAGACAGGAAGTGGTCAGGACCTGGAAATAGAGCAGTCCTAGGGGGTGGGAGGGTAGGGAGAAGGCTTTTCTGGTGGAAAAAGGCCTTGGGTGCCTCCATGGGCCATAATTCCCTTGCGTAGACTTCCTGGGCTTGACCTGGACTGCAGAGACCCTACGGGTAACTGTTTCTTTGTAGACTTCCCAGTTTTATCTCAGAAGTGGGCAGCGCGAGAATGTTGTATTCCAATAGGAATTTCTCCCATTAACATGGCAATGCCCACCTGAAACATTTGGGGGTGTCTGCCATCCTGTACCCACACTTAGTGTGAGGGAGACAATGGGTTGTAGAATCAGGTCAACCGGTTTTTTTTTTTTTTTTGTAATGTTCATTTATTTTTGAGAGAGAGAGAGAGAGAGAGAAAGAGAGAGAGAGAGGACAGAGCATGAGTGGGAGAGGGGCAGAAAGAGAGAGAGATACAGGATTCAAAGCAGGCTCCAGGCTCTGAGCTGTCAGCACAGAGCCCAGTGCGGGGCTCAAACTCACAAACTGTGAGATCATGACCTGAGCCAAAGTCAGATGCTCCACCGACTGAGCCACCCAGGCACCCCAGATCAACCTGTTCTTCGTTCTAGCTTTACTACCTTCCACCCGGGTGCCTTGACTACTACTGCTACTAATTGCCTCTTTATCCCTCCAAGCCTTACTTTCTGCCTCTGTTAAAAGTTATTATGCGGTTATTATGAGGATTAAGGAAGATGATCAATATTTGTAAAGAAGGAGGTATACAAAAAGAGGAGGGTATATATGCAATGTACTATTGTATATGTGCCAAAGATCACCCATGGATCGGTACAGGGGCAGGGAATCTGACCTAGGAGCTGTCAGAGGATGCTCAGTTTGACCAGCAACAGCCTCACCCATAGCCTATAATGTCCTCTCACCTTAACTGGGCCAACATTGCCCAGGGGTCTAGCGATAGGAGCAATGAAGAAGCAGATGGGTGTCTTGACTTCTAGGCAGAATCTGGGGATTTTGACTAGGAATCCAGCAGAGATGAGTTGATCCTAAGGTGGAAAAGCTAACTCACATTTATTGACTACTTACTACATGCCAGTGACTGTGCTGTCTTACGTTAATTTTTTTCCCATCTAACTCCCATCTTGAAGATGAGGAAACTGAGGCCGAGTGAAGTTAAGTAACTTGCCCCAGGTTACTAACAAATGGCAGAGCTAGTTTTTGAATCCTGGCCACCGGACTATGGTGAGTTCAATCCTGACATTACTCTCTCTTAAGAGGGGGAGTAAGGAGGGGCGCCTGAGTGGCTCAGTCGGTTGAGCGACCGACTTCGGCTCAGGTCATGATCTCGCAGTCCGTGAGTTCAAGCCCCGCGTCGGGCTCTGTGCTGAGAGCTCAGAGCCTGGAGCCTGCTTCCGATTCTGTGTCTTCCTCTCTCTCTGACCCTTCCCTGTTCATGCTCTGTTTCTCTCTGTCTCAAAAATAAAATAAACATTAAAAAAAAAAATTAAAAAAAAAAAAAAAAGAGGGGGAGTAAGGAGAGCCTGAAAGGGCTAAGACATGTGTCTGGAGCCCAGCTGCAAGCTTGTATTCACTGGAGCAGAGACTCAATGACTGGGGATTTAGAAAGACACAAAACAGGAATTGGGTGCCAGAAGCCAAGCAGCAGCTCTGTTATCAGAACATGGTGTTACCCTGGCTTCAGGGTTGGTTGGGGAAAGGGCCTGAATTGGTTTCAGATGGAGTGTAAGCAGTTACGCTATGCCTTCTATGGGCATAGAGCCTGAATCCTTGAGTCTTGGCCAGGTGGTACCTTGTATGCTGAGCTGGGATGCAAAGTCCTCGGCTCTCACTTTTTTTTTTCTCAGCAGAGATAGTCCTGGTTCATGAGAGGATGCACCCCAAGACAGAAGTTGATTGTCTTGGGCCCAACTGGGCTCAAGCCCCAGGAGGGCGGGCCCCTGGTGTTCTTTGCTACTGTATCTCGAGAAGGACCTGGAACATAGCAGGTACTTGATATGTGCTAGGGAATGAATGTAAAATGCCAAGGCTGAGCTCCTCTCTCCCCAACTATCCTGATAAAATCTAGGAGTACTTTCTCAGAGAGCTCCCCGGAGTCTAGACATTCCAAGCTATACCAGTTTTAGTCATTTTGGACTCTAAAAAGTCCATTTTCCTTCAGGCCAAAGGAACAGCTAGGTCAGCCTTTTCTCAATGGACAGAAGGACCTCTGCCAAATGTGTAGGAGGAGAAGATTCTGAGCCAATTTGCGACTCCACACTTAGTCTCCTTAACTACAGGAATGGATTTGCATTGAGAGATCTACAGTCTTTCCACAAATAGTAACAATAATAATTACATATTCCTCTGTGCTTTTCAGAGTCCAAAGGGCTTTCACATCCATGGTCTCATAGAACCTCATAACGATGTGTGTGTGTTGAAGGGCGGGGGTTAGAGTTAGAGTGGGATTGGTGGTGAGGAAAAGGGCAGGGACCAGATGGGTTATTTTTTACAGATACAGGAAATGACTATAGAGAAGATTTGGACTTTTTCAAGATCACGTAACTAGTATGACTTTTAAGGCAAGCATGACTTTTAAGGCAAGAGGTCTAGGAAATGGCCAAAACCTGGTTCCTCCAATGAAGATCTGAACAGGGGTGGGGCTTCCCCAGTGGGGCAGATAACTGGTGAGAGCACAGGTAAAGGATCCCTAGTTTGGTGTCAGCTCAGCTATGGTCAGGCAAGGGGCCAGATAACATGATTTTTGCCTCTTAAAGGGGCAAAAGTCTTGGAGAAGATCTACATGTCATGCCTTCAACACCCCTCCCCTCCATCCACAGACTCTCAAGAAGACCGCAGAATGGACGCTCTGTGTCCACCATTGTTGCTCAATTAATATTTTATTTCATTATTTATTTATTTAATTAAAATTTTTAACATTTGTTTATTTTTAAGAGACAGAGCACGAGGAGGGGAGGGGTGGAGAGAGAAGGTGGGGGGGGGGGGGGACACAGAATCCGAAACAGGCTCCAGGTTCTGAGCTGTCAGCACAGAGCTCGACGCGGGGCTGGAACTCATGGACCACAAGATCATGACCTGAGCCGAAGTCGGGCGCTTAACCGACTGAGCCCCCCAGGCGCCCCAATATTTTATGAAAATTAGTTAAGAAATTAGTAGAAAGTAATTAGTAGTTAAAATTAGTTGCTAAGAAAGTAAGAAAAAAAAAATAGAAGAGATTCTCTTACATGCTGAGGTCCTACTGGGCGATGTAAAGATAACGAACTACAGTTCCCGCTCTCCAGGAGCTCATTGTTCAGCAGCGATGGAGAGGTGAGCGTGAAAAAACTCATAATCGCAGAACTTCTGCTTCTGACTCTGACAAAGTGGTATGGGGCTCTCTCTCCCATGTTAAACAATACATTTAGACAAAATGTTTGAGGAGCTGCTTTGGACGCCGAACTAAAACCACCGAGGGAAGGGAAACACGTGCGGTGAGCCCTACGGCTGCCCCACTTTCTGCTTGGGGGGACTGTCTGGATGGCATTGCGAGGAAGTGAACCTAAGAAGTGCATGGCGGTCTCACCCAAGAGCACAGCTTAGAGCTGGAGGCTGCTGAGGGGGCTGTCATCTGTGGGGAAGGTTCTTAGAGTGGAAGTGGCTGACTGGAGAGGCGCCCCCAGAAGTCTGCATGGGTGTCCTCCGGGGTCTTTGGATGAGGGAGAAGCAGCACATGTACACGGTGAGGTTCTGGAAGTCTTAGCAGAAGGCAGCTGGGAGCTGAACAGAAGTTGCACATCGCCTAGAGACGTTGGAGTTTCAGCTCAGTCGGAGTGCAGAGACCTCACTGAACAACTTGGGTCCCTAGATGATACAGGAGGTCTACACGCTTTAGGAGTAAGGACCGTGTTCTATAGTCAAAAATAAAAACGACTCAAAATTAAAAATATATATAAAAGACTAGTCTTGTAAACGAATAAAACCAAGCTTGACTGCGTCAAGATTATTTGCCAGTAATTTAAATGCCTAATAGGACGACACTCAACGCTCTTCGAGGGAAGATCACATAAACTCTAAAATGAATCATCTACAATGTGTAGTATGTAGTCTAATATTACTATATATTTGAAGAAGCAGGAAATTGGGACCCACAGTTTTTAAAAAAAGCAATCAAGTAGAACAGTCCCTGAGAGGAGTCAGAATGAGCAGACAGGCATTTTTAAAGGATTATAAACATGCTTAAGGACATAAAAGGAAACATAGATATAATAACTGAAGATATGGTGAATCTCAGCAGAGAAACTGAAACTATGAAAGAGAAGTGAAGGGAAATTATTCGAACTTAAAAACACAATGTCTGAAAAATTCCCTGGATAGGCTTAGCGGCATATTAGAGACTGCAAAATATAGAATTGAGAGACTTAAAGAGAGATCAATAGTCTAATCTGAAAAACAAAAAGAAAAAAGGGATTAAAAAAAAAAGAATAGTGCCTCAGTAGTCTGTGGGATAATATCTAAATATTTATAATTATATAAATAATTATAAATATTTAGATGACATCTAAAATATGTGTAATTGGAATTTCAGAAGGTAAGGAGAGAGAATGAGCAGAAAAAATATTTGAAGAAATAATACCTTAAAAGTTCCTATATTTGGTGATTGGAGTGCCTGGGTGGCTCAGTTGGTTAAGCATCAGACTCTCAATTTTGGCTCAGGTCATGACCTCATGGTTGGTGAGATTGAGCCCTGCATCGGGCTCTGCGCTGACAGAGTGGAGCCTGCTTAGGATTCTCTCTCCCTCTCCCTCCACCCTTCTCCCCCATGCACACGCTCTGTGTCTCTCTCTCTCAAAATAAAAAAAATATTTTTAAGAAAGTTCCTATATTTGGTGAAAAATAAGCCACTTACATATTCAAAAGACTCATCAGCCCAAAGCAGGATAAATACCAAGAAAACAACACCTATTCGCCTTATAGTCAAGCTGGTAAAAAAAGCAAAGATAAAGAGAAAACTTAAAAGCAACTGGAGACCATCCTGAGACAGTTTGAGCAACAAAATAATGATGGCCCTGCATTATGACTTGTGGAATAAAATAAATATCCACGAATTCATACTGATATAAGTAAATAACTGAAATTTTATTTTATTTATTAAAATGTTTTTAACATCTTTATTTTTGAGAGAGAGAGAGAGCATGAGTGGGAGAGGGGCAGAGAGAGACAGAGACACAGAATCCAAAGCAGGCTTTAGGCTCTGAGCTGTCAGCACAAAGCCCAATGCGGAGCTCGAACTCACAAACTGTGAGATCATGACCTGAGCCGAAGTCGGTCGTTTGACTGACTGAAGCACCCAGGCGTCCCAATAATTGAAATTTTAAAATAAGAGAAAAGGGGCAACTCTTCCTTATTGTGGAACTCCAATTGCTAGCAGTGAAAGGAAAAAAAGGAAGTAGAGATCACTCTTAATCAAACACCATGGGACCGATAGCAGTCAAGAACCATTAACAGGTGCTAAAATTATTGAAAGTATGAACAAAAACATATTTGTATAGAATTGAAGTGTCTTTCCATAAAACATTTATTAATTACAAAAAGGAAAGCAGTAACTTTATGGTGAAGAAGTCTGGCACACACCACCTGAACCATGTGACCGAGGTTAACATTGTGGTTAACATTGACCGAGGTTAACCAATGACCGAGGTTAACATTGTAAGTAACAAGACATACTGTCATCAGGTACCACCTGATATGACGTGTCCACGAGTACATCATTACTGTGGTATTCTGTCTAGAATCCCTCAATACAATCATGAGAAAACATCAGACCATCCCAAACTGGGAAACATACTGTAAAATAACTGGCCTAACAATTGACACAAAAGTGTCAAGGTGAGGAAAGAAATAGGCTGAGAAGATGTCACGTTGGATCCTGGACTGGAAAAAGGACCTTAGTGGGAAGATTGGCAAAATCCAAATACTGTATCTCGATTCGTTAATACTATTGTGTCTATGTTAATTTCCTGCGTCTGATAATTAGGACTTGGTAATAAGATGTGGACATTAGAGGAAACCGGGTGAAGGATTGGAGAGAAGTCTTTAGTATTTTGTAATTTTTCTGTAAATGATTTCAAAACAAATAAACAAAAACCAAAACCAGAGGGAAAAGACAGGGGAACCACAATGTTAGGGGTGGCTGACTGCTCATAAGAAACAGTGGAGGCCAGAAAACAGTGGAACGACATCTTTAAAGTACAAGAAAACCACCTCCCCTACCGCTGTCAACATAGAAATGTAGATCTAAGAAATATTGCAAACGAGCAGGAAACGAATGAATATTGAGCATATTTGTTGCCAGGAGACCTTCACTGCAAGGTTTGTTAAAGGAAGTTTTTCAGGCTGAAGGGGCTGGGGAGTGGGACAGCAGGTTTATTGAACCTCTGGTGCCAACAGAGCTAGGCTGAGGAGACACCTGGGTGATTGGGAGATTGGTTATAATTGTGGGAATTGAGCAAATAAGTAAATACGTGGGCAGACATGTGACCAGGCCGTGTGATCTGGATTTTGTGCCAGGGCAAGGACAGCACTGTGAACATGGTTTAGAGACTCTTCCCCAGCTGAGAGAGGCATGTGCAGCTGGTGTCTCAAACCCCGGGTCAGGAAGCCCAGCTACCCTTTGTGGGCTGGCTCCTCCTCTGTCCCCTTCAACTTGCTAGTGACATTTCTGCTGATGGGTGCTGCTCTTTTGCTGTATCCTAATGTTTAGGAGGTCTGAGGAGGAAGTGCCCACCTCTGCAGAGGGTGGGGCTGGAGGAACGGGCCCAGACAAGCCTACCTGGAAGAGATTACATCGGGGATATTTTGAAAGAGAAGTGTAATTTTCCAGGTGGAAGATTTAGGAAGGTCAGTCAGATGGAAAGCCATGGAGTGTCTGAGAATGCCAAGTTAATTTCCTGGGCTTAGGGTGGGAGATGAGGCTGGAAAGCTGAGTCAGGGCCAGGTTTCAGGTATCTTGCGTGTCTCGAGAGGGCTTAGGGAAGCCCAGGGGCAGGTTGAAAGCCCTTAGGGGAGCCCAGGAGCTGGAGAGACTTCCATATCCTCTTTGATGCATCAGGTTTGGTTTTTATGTCATTAGAGCTACCCATTGCGTCAGGAGCACCAGCCCCAGCCCCTGGCGGTCTGCTGCTCACATCCGCGGCGTTTTGCCCCTCTGAGCCGGCGTTTTGCCCCTCTGAGCCGGCTGATTTCTGGTCTTGGGAAAGACCCAGAGACCCAGGGGAGGGATTGGCGGGGGGGGCAGGCAGAGAGTGGGAAGGAAACCTTGGAGGAAAATACGATAAAGCTGCAAAGCCTGTGAGTTTGCGTTTGCAGGAAGTGTATTGGCCCTACGTTGTTGATCACTTTCCATACGCAAGCCAAGTATTTGTAGAGAGAGGCCCTTTATGGACATCATTGCTTACACAAGCTTGAGATGCGGTCTTGTCAAGAGGCTTTCTGGAAAACCAAAGTAACCCAAAGGGGGAAAAACAGTGAATAACGAAGGACTAGACCGGTGCTTGGCATAGAGTAAACATTCAAAAGGTTGTCAAATACACAAATTAAAGTGTGCATGAATGAAACTCAAGGTACAGAGGGAAAGTGCCTGGGAGTTCAGGTGAAAGAGAAAGCCCTCAGGAGGTGAGACTGGGTCAGGAGACGGGCCACAGGCTCCTGGCTTTTCTAAGCATACCCGGGATCCGGACGCGGACCCCGGGACCAGGATGTCTGCGGAGAACGTGCCCACGACCCCGCTCCGGTCCCAGCCTCGCCTCTCGAGGCGGGTCCCGGCCAGGCAGGGGGAGAGGAGCCGAGGTTTCCCACCACCCCCTTGCCGGCGCAGGGTCCAGAAAAGAGCGGGAGGGGAGGAAGCGCGAGTCGGCGGCCCGCCCCGTTTGTCCCACCCACCGCGTCCGCTCCCCTCCCCTCCCCTCCCGCTGCGGGAAAAGTGGCCGCGGGCGCCGCTACTCGCTGTGGGGCGGGCGCGGCGGCGGACGAGATGGGAGCGCGGCCGCTCTGGGCCGCCGTGCTGGTGCTGGGGGCGCTGGCGGGCGTCGGTGTCGGAGGTGGGTGAGGCTCCCGCGCTGCGGGGACGCGGCTCCCCGGAGATCCGCGCCGCGCATCCTGCCGCCGCGGTGTCTGCGGACTCGGAGCCGGGAAACCCGCGGGCCGCCCCCACGCGTCTGCGCTCCGAGTGCGCGGGGCCAGGCTGGGCCGCCGGAGCCCGCAGCCGGGGAGCTTCCCGACCCCGCGGTAGCAGGGCTCAGAGGCCACCTAGGGGCGGGTCCTCCAGGACGCCGGAGCCCTTAGGGGAGTCGGGCGCCTGCCCCCGGCAGCCTCGGCGCGCGCGCGGGGGGTGGCGGGCGCACCTTCGGGGCGGCGCGCATCGCAGGTGGTCTGGGGCGTGCGGAGGCCGGCTGGCTCGGGTGGGCGCGGCGAGCTGCGGCTTCCCGGGGCTGTTCCCGCGCGCTGTCGAGGGATGTGGTTGTAGCTGCTCGGGATGAGAGTGTGTGCGCGCGCGGGTGTGCCCGCTCCTGCACATTCCTCTCTCTCCTTGGGTTACACTTTCTCCCAAGTTTTCTTTTCTTCTTTTTCCTTGGTGGCTCCCGGCAGGAGCGGTTCGGAGGAGGGTGAGGGCTCTGGCTCCCACCCTCCTCCTGGGTCCTGGGTTACAGCAGTGCCTCCGCTTCCGGGATCGCCCTCCAGTATATGCGAGGAGCCACACCACGGGTCCCTGTTACTGGCTTCGATCCCTGGCTTTGTCTCTCCTGCTGTTGCACACACCATGCCAAGGCGGTTAGCATTCGATTCGGCCTCATTGGGCCTGGGGAGCGGGTGGAGGGGCAGAGATTACAGTCTAGGGATGCTGCCCGTGGTCCTTCCGGAGCCCTAGTGACCTTGCCAGGGAGAACTCTGGCTCCTGGTCCGCTAGGGCGTTCCTCTGCAGAGGACACCCATGTGTACATATATGTACTCTTAATGAAACCAGTAGTACTCCTTGTAAGACCATTTAAATCCTGCAGGAGGTATTTAAAAGAGATAAGTCCATATCAAAGATAGCTCTTCAGAAATACTTTGATGACTGCCTTCAAGATCTTGTGTGTGTGTGTGTGTGTGTGTGTGTGTGTGTGTGTGTATAAAAGATTATACAGGACAAGGCAACAATATTAAAAAAAACACTTTAGTGTATGGTTGACATACAAAAAGCTGTATATATTTAATGTATATGACTTGATGAGTTTGTAGATAAATGTACACCCAGGAAACCATCCCCACAATCTGTATGAATGATATGATGGGGGAGTTACAGATCATTTATAGGGGACTAAGCTGTTTTTACCGAAGCTTCCCATGCGATAGATGCTCAAACATGTCAACTGATGTCTTCAGCCTACAGTGAGCAGCCTGGTGACCATAGGACAGAAATACGCATCTCCAGCCTTGTGTCCTGGGAGGTGTTAGAGCCGGGGTTCAGATGCTGCCTGGTGTCGACGAGGGCAGTGGGGCTGCCTGCTTCCGTGAACTTAAAACATTTTCTTTTTACGTCTACAGCTTTCTGAATTTCTGAATGATTTCTGAGTCTAATCATTATATTCTTATAGTCTTAGAAGGAAATAAAGTAACCTAAGGTAGAGCCTAGCATCGTGCAGGTGCCAGTATTAGTGAAGATGAGGAGTGTACCTGTCATTTTGGTGTCTCTTCCTCCACCCCTCCCTCCTGGTCTTTTTTGTAGATCTGGTTTACAGAGTTGTAATGATCCATATAGGATACCACCACATTGACATACTTAAGTTTGCATTAAATATCCTTTGGGAGATCTGTTCACAGATTCGTCGTTGATTGGGATCATTCCAGCTGTTGTGATGGGTTGTGCTGAGCCAGCCCCAGACTCCTTCTGAGAGCCAGGGTGGAGAAGTATTTAAGAGCTTGCTCTCTAGAGTCAGACCTCCAAAATAATAGACTCCTGGTAAAAGCAATTTCAATTACGTTTAAATCCCCTACCCCAGGGTTGAATCCCCCGCTGCTGGGTTGCAGGTGTTGTCAGATTCCTGGGGAAGCAGGAGGTTAGGATGAGAGCGGAAGAGGGTTGTTGGTCCACACAGTGTTGAAGGGACACACAGAAAGAGCTGGGTGGTGGCACAGAGAGGCTGTCCCAGAATAGGAGAGTCTGGTATGGGGAGAAGCGAGGTCGTTTGAGGGTAGAATTGAAATTTGGAATTTACATGCAAAGATGATCTTTCTGGCTTCACCCAAGAGGTATTGGGTTTTGTGGCTTCCCGAGTTTAAGTCTTTATTCTAACCTGAGACCTGAGGGATAACTAGTTTTGTTTGCTGTCACCATCTAAGTTGATTAGTTCTGAGCTGAAGTGCTAATTTCTTCTTCTGAGTTTATATCCTGGAAACTCTCCAGATGAAGCTTCTGCAGGAACCTTCAGGGCCTGGAGAGACATGGCAGGAAGGCTTGTTGGCTGGGGAAAGGGACAGCTATGGTTTAAAACCAGCCAGATGCGTGTTTAATTCTTGATTTTGCCTCTTATTGGCTGTGTGACCTTGGGCAAGTTACTTCATCTCTTGGGAATCTCAGTTTCCTCATCTGTAAAGTGGAGAAAACAGTACTTCGATGATTATGCCAATTAAATGAGATAAAGGCACAAAATAAGCATTCAACAAATGGCATTTACTATTTTATTATTATTATCAGTTATTATTTTAGAGAGAGAGAATGTGAGTAGGGGATCGGGCAGAGGGAGAGAGAGAATCAGCACAGAGCCCTACACGGGTCTGGATGTGGGGCTCGATCCCATGACCCTGGGATTATGACCTGAGCCGAATCAAGGGTCAAACGTGCAACCGACTGAGCCACTCAGGCACCCCAAATGGTGTTTACTATTGCCATTATTCCTATCCATGGTACCTACCATGTGTTGGAGACAAGAACTATTACTGCTTCATGCAGGCATGCAACCCAGGCTCCCAGAGTGAGACCAATGGAGTCCCTTATTCCATACCCTTGTGACATTCCGCCATTGGTGGTGTGGCATATCTCAGCCACTCTCACCCAGCAAGAAGCCACAGAAGAGACCAAGGAGAAAAGAGGCCCATCATTTGCTTTATATACTAGAAAACCTTAAGTTCTGTCTCTGGGAAAAGAGGAAAGTGAAAGACATTCACAAGATTTCAGGTGCTGTGAGGAGAAGGACATGTCTGTTTTGTTCAGTGCTGTAGGCCCAGTGACTGGCACCCTGGCAGCCAAAATAAATACCTAGGGAAGGCTAGCAAAAGGCATCTGGAGGTGATGTGCCTCATTGCAAGAAACCCAGTATTTGAATATCTGCACTGATTCACAGAGGAGCCTCCAGTGTTCCATCTGGGCATTCTGGAGATTTTTAGAATACAGCTGAGACCATGAATTCTTTGGGCATTTGGATCTCTGCACTATGGTGCCTTAGACCTCTGTTCTCAGGGGACCCTCTGTGGATTGTCTGCTTTTTTCCCCTCTCTCCTGGGAGGAGACACTCAGGAGGGAAGCTTTCTCCTTTACCTCCCTCAAAACCGTGTGAGTGGTAGAGATCTCCTGGGGACAGCATAAGATGGGGTAAGGAGGCGACAGTGAGAAGGGGGAAAATGGATATGACTCTGGAATTTCCTAATAGAAATTCTTCCTCTGTAACTCCCCACCACACTCAGGATCTCTGGTTATCATCCCCTCCCAGCCCTGCGAATCCTTCTGCCTCTGTTGGCAGAAATAGCCAAGAAGCATGCCCACAGGAACCACAACTCATGAATCAGCAGACAGATAATTAACTGGGGGAGTGACTGAGCAGCTTCAGGGATAAACCACTTGGCCTGAGCCAGCCCCCTCTGCTGCCCACAGAGCTGGCCTGCTACTTCACCCCATCGCCTCGCCTCCTTGCCCCTGAGCTCTGCCCGTTCCTAGATGGGAAGATCATTGTGTTTGAAGGAACTCGGTTCCTGAGTGCCAATGCAGGTGGGAGTGGGAGAATGATACTGTCTATTCCTGTGTAAGCTGCTGCTGTTTATTGCAACGTGAAACTATCCAGCAAAAGAAATGTGTAAAATCTGCCTTTTTCCCCCATGTACATAGTGTCTCCGGGAACACTCTTTTTATTATTTATTTATTTTTTAGAGAGAGAGTGTGCACATACAAGCAGGAGGGGGGGCAGGAGGTAGGGAAGGGGCAGAGAGAGAGAGAGAGAGAGAGAGAGAGAGAGTCTTAAGCAAGCTCCACGCTCAGTACAGAGCCCAATGTGGGGCTTGGCTGGGGGCTCCATCCCATAACCTTGGGATGGTAACCTGAGCCAATATTAAGAGTCAGACACTTAACTGACTGAGCCACCCAGATGCCCCTCCAGGAACACTCTTTTTAAAGTGAGGTTTACTGAAGGGTAATTTACATGCAATAAAATCCATCCTTTTTAGGTATATGGTTTTTTGAATTGTGACACACGTTTAATCAAGTATCCATCACCATGATCAAGATACAGAATATTTCCATCATCCCAAAAGGTTCCCTTGAACTCCTTTGTCATCAGTACCCTATCCCCACCTTTAGTTCCTGGCAACCTCTGATCTGTTTCCCGTCCTTACAGTCCTACCTTTAATGGAACGTCATATAAATGAAGTCATAGCCCATTAAGTCTGCCTTCTTTCACATAGCGTGACACATCTGAGATTCATCCATGTTGTGGAGAACCCCAGAAAGCCCAGGGGTTATCTAGGTCTACTTCATCTTCCTCAGGTGCTGAGGCGGTTACCCTGATGGGGTTCCTGGGTGGCTCAGTCTGTTAAGCGTCCGACTTCAGCTCGGGTCATGATCTCACAGTCCATGAGTTCGAGCCCTGCATCAGGCTCTGTGCTGACAGCTCAGAGCCTGGAGACTGCGTCGGACTCCGTCTCTGTCTCAAAAATAAATAAAAACATTAAAAAAATTAAAAAAGAAAAGAAAGCAGGGGACCATGTGAATGAAACCCAGATGCAACTTTCCATTTCTAAATTTTCTAACGGGATCAATGCCTTTGAGCCATGTATAACCCATTTGATTTCCCCAGTGCTAAGTAGTGATCTCTTCAGGATATTGGAGAGGACTTTGCAGCAACCAGCACTTTTATTATTAGTCTGGAAAGGAATGCGTATTTTGTGGCCAAATATGGTACATCACAATCCTTGTTAAGTAAACCTGGAGCTATTCTACCTTTTAAAATTTTTTTGCGGGGGTGGGGGGCACCTGAGTGGCTCAATTGGTTAAGCGTTGGTCTTCACCTCAGGTCATGATCTTGTGGTTCGTGGGTTGGAGCCCTGCGTTGGGCTCTGTGCTGGCAGCTCACAGCCTGGAGCCTGCTTCGGATTCTGTGTCTCCCTCTCTCTCTCTCTGCCCCTCCCCCATTCACACTTTTTCTTTCTTAAAAATAAATTAAAAAAAAATTTAAAAATTTTTTAAAAATGTTTAATTAAAATTTTTGATAGCATATCTGAAAATAATAAGTCTTCCTTCTGGTTTTTAGTCATATTCCCACAAAAAGACTAGTCTCCTTCCCCGCCCCCCCCACCCAGCATTTCTTAGCTCAATTGGTGAAGACATTCAGACATTCAAGGAGAGAATGAGGTGATATGTGCTCATTTTAAGAAAGTCAAACATTGGAGAGTAAAATGGCTAGTTTCCCTTTAATTCTGTTCTCCCATAACGTTCAATATTAAATAGATGGTGTGTTCTATTTTTTTTAATGTTTATTTATTTTGAGATAGAGCACGCGTGCTCGATCACAACTGGGGGAAGGGAGAGAGAGAGGGCGAGAGAGAGAGAGAGAGGGAGAGAGAGAATCTCAGGCAGGCTCTGCAGGGTCAGCACACAGCCCCAATGCAGGGCTCGGATTCATGAACTGTGTGAGATCATGACCTGAGCAGAAATCAAGAGTCAGACGCTTAACCGACTGATCCGCCCCAGTGCCCCCAGGTGGTGTGCTCGATTCAGATTTTCCTCCATGTATATATAATAATTCTCATGTGTGTTCCTATGCCTCTACCTAAACTTGTGCTATTTCTTTTTTTAAGCTTACAAAAAACACCTCCTTTCATGCAGAAAAAAAAAAAAAAAGTCAGTGTGAAAAGATCTGCGGGTCGGAAACTGAGAAACCTATATTCGATTCCCAGCTGTGCAAGCTTTTTCATCCGTTTGCTGGGTGACTTTGCACAAGCCATCTTCCCCCTGAACCTGGTCGGGCTCTTGGTGTCTCAGGGGCTGCAAAATGGAAGGAGATGGAGGGAGAGACTTTGGTTCACACCTGCCCCTCCTCACCTTCAACTGGAGAAGCTTTTCCTTTAACTAATTCATATCATGGAACTCCATGTAAAGATTTCTTTGTGGGGGGTGGGGGGCAGGGAAGGGGGAGATCTACAGTTAAAAACAGGCTTGAAAAATTTCGCACCAGAAGAGAGCTCCAGAGGTTTGGCAAAAGGCACATTCAGTAGCCACTTTAAGAAGTCCCCGTAGTTATGGGGCGCCTGGGTGGCGCAGTCGGTTAAGCGTCCGACTTCAGCCAGGTCATGATCTCGCGGTCTGTGAGTTCGAGCCCCGCGTCAGGCTCTGGGCTGATGGCTCGGAGCCTGGAGCCTGTTTCCGATTCTGTGTCTCCCTCTCTCTCTGCCCCTCCCCCGTTCATGCTCTGTCTCTCTCTGTCCCAAAAATAAATAAAAAACGTTGAAAAAAAAAAATTAAAAAAAAAAAAAAAGTCCCCGTAGTTAACCTAAATCTCTGTGCTAAATGGGATTCCTGGGTCGAGAAACCCCGGGCCTGTGAGATCCACCCGTGGTTTCAAACCCTTGCTTTAGCCACTACACGAGGTAAGCTCCTCCAGGTTAAACCTCTGCTGGAGCTGCGGGAGGGCGGGTGTGACCACCTCTCTGAGATGAGGGGAACGTGGCTACATATTGAGACTGATGAGCGATCTGGGACTGCTACATATTGAGAACAGACCATACCCTGCTCTCTCCCGGGCGGTTCCTGAAGGGAGTGGGCCAAAGTCTATTCCTGAGTTCCCGCTGGATTTCAGATTCAAAGAGGCTAACGGGTGCTGATGCTGCAGATGTCCCGGCTTGTCGGAAGCCTGGCATGCTCTGGGGAGCCTACATGTAGGTGAATGCCAGTGTACAAAATGAGACAGGACTGAGGACATTCAGAATTAGCTCTAATTTTTTTTTTTTTTAGCTTATAAAAGTAATTCCGCTTGTAAAAAAAAAAAAAAAAAGTTGAAGCAGTGCAGAAGTAGGATAATGCAAAGTACCAAGTCCTTTGTAGTCTTGTCCTTAAAGATACCCACTGTTAATAGTTACTCCAGTTTTTTTCCCCCATGTGTGTCACCATATGCAGTTATTTATTCTTATTGTTATTTCTTTTAAAAAAAATTTAAAACCTGTTTTGAGAGAGAGACAGTACAAGCTGTGCAGGGGCAGAGAGAGAGGGAGGCGTAGAATCCGAAGCAGGCTCCAGGCTCTGAGCTGTCGGCACAGAGACCGACCCGGCGCTCGAACTCGTGAACTGTGAGATCGTGACATGAGCCGAAGTCAAGACGCTTAACCGACTGAGCCACCCAGGCGCCCCTCGAAGCATGTTTTATGTCAGTTTATATCTTTCCATTATTTATCCTAAGAGATATAATTCTTGCCAGAAGGCATACTGTTATATGGATGTAGCAGAATTTACTTAATGGATTCCCTGCTGGCGGACTTTGGGATCATTCCCATGTATTTGCTACTACAAATAAAGCGTCAGGGAGTCTCCTTGTTCATTGTCTGCACCTTTGTTCAAGTGTTTCTGCAGGTTCAATTTCTTGAACCGAAGCTGCTGGGTCAAAGGACATGAATGTTTTACATCTAAATTGTAATAGGTTTTGCTGAGTTGTTTTCCAAAACGGTGGGAGTAATTTGCCTTCCTACCAAGACAGGGTGGGGAGGGGAGGGGGTGGGGACCGTGAGGACCATTGCCTGCTGTCCGTACCCACCAGACGTGAGCTGGAGGAGGAGGAGGAGTAGCAGAACTGGACAGCTGCATGCCAAGGAGGTCACCAACAGGGCACCGCTGGGCTGGGCCTCAAACAGAGCTTGGTACCAGCTCGCTTCTTCTCTGTGCTGAGTGTGTCACTTGGGAGGTGGGGCCTGTGCTGATAACATTTTCCAGAGCTTGAGATGCAGCATTTGAATCAAATGTCTGTCAAGCTGTTAAGAAGAAATGGGCGTTTGTGCATTGTGTGAGTGGTCTTGGGCCCAGGGATGCTAGGCCTCCTAGACTGGGAGTCACTCGTGATGCTTTCTGGCTGGAATATAGACGTCCAGGACTGGCGGAACCTTGAAGATCTTCTAACCCAACACTGTTTGCTTTACAGAGAAGGAGAAAGGGAGACCCTGAGCGTTGAAGGGACCCTCCCAAGGTCATACAGCTCGTTTAGTGGCATTGGTAGGCTCTAGCCCTGGGGGCTCTTGTCTCCAGGCCAGCGATTTCTTCAGCATATCCTTTTAGAGGCAGAGGGTCCTGTGAGTCTGACCCTGGGGCAGGGCTGGGGCAGCGGTGGGGATGGCATTCCTAACGCAGGAAGCAGTTAGAGGGAAGGTGAGGAGGAAGGAAGCCAACATTTACTGAGCATCCACCACAGGTGGTTCTTCCACATAAATTATCTCATTTAATCCAAACAACGCCTGAGATAAGTACTATGTCCATATTTGGGAGCATGGGGAAAGGAAGCAGCCATTTGGGGTCTCCCGTGTTTGGCCGATGTGGCTGCATCAGGCCCTTTAAATACCAATGAGCAATTACGAGTCCTTGAGTAGAGACTACAAGAGTCACTGTTGTCGGAGCCCCAGGGAGACGAATGGGCCTGCTGGAGGCTACCTAGCCGGCCGAATGGCAAAGAAGTGGCTTTGGACCTGAGATCCCCTGCCTACAGTTCTGCTTGTTTTCCCCACCACGTTCACTGTTACGCAATAATAATGATCATTGATTTTACCACGGCTGCCCTATGGTGTTGCTCAGGGTCTGGGTGTTAATGTTATATGACAACCATACAGAAGGTAGGACTCGGTCCGAGGAGGGGCCTTCTGCAGTGTTCTGCACACGGCTACCTCATTAACCCAGTTGGAGATGCAAACCAGGCATGATCTGGCTTTACTTACGAGGGCAGGGCCTACTGGCTGAAGAGTCAGTGAAAGGGTATGGCCGGTGGTGAAAACATTCGAACTTTGTCCAAGCAGGTCCACTTGCTAGGGAGCAAACCTGTCTTTCTACCGTGCCCCACATGCCATCCGGCAGTAAGTCCTTGGAACATGTCTAGGGTCTGACCACACTGTTAACACCATTACTATCCCGATCCAAATCCCTGCCGTCTGTTGCCTGAATTATTGTAATAGCTTCCTAACTGGTTTCTTTTCATCTTGTTCCCCTTAGGTCTGCCTTCCTTTCAGTGGCCAGGAGGACCTTTTCTCTACTCACGTTTGCTCAAATTCCTCTCGTGGCTTTCCATCATATGGAGAATGAAAGCCATACTCCTTACCATGGTTGTAGCTTTCTAGCGTTTTGGTCCCTGACTGCTTCTCCAGCCACTTCTCTGCCTCTTTCCTCCTCCCTCTCTCTTCCTGCTACTTCTTTAACAGGCTGAAGTCCATCTCGCACTTGTGGATTCTTTCTGGAATGCTTGTCCCCTAGATCTTCTCATGACCCACTTGTATCATTTTGAAATGTCAACTCAGAGAGGCCTTTCTTTTTCTCTTTTTTCCCCCTTTTCTTAATTGTTTTTTTTATTTGAGTACACTTGACATACATGTTACATTAGTTTCAGGTGTGCAACGTAGTGATTCAACATCTCTATACATTATGCTACATTCCCGAGTGTAGCCGCCCATTGTCCCCATGCGACGCCATTGTAATACCATCGACTGTATTCCCTATTCCCATGACTTACTCATCCCAATGCTGGAAGCCTCTATCTCCCAGTCCCCTTCACCCATTTTGCCCATCCACTTATCCCCTTTTCCCTCTGGCAAACATTGTTTGTTCTCTGTATTTATAGGTCTGATTCTGCTTTTTGTTCGTTCATTAATTTGTTTTCAAGATTCCACATATAAGTGAATCATATAGTATTTGTCTTTCTCAGTCTGACTTATTTCACTTAGCATAATACCCTCTGGGTCCATCCATGTTATCACCAATGGCAAGATCTCATCCTTTTTTATGGCTGTGCAATATTCTAGTGTGTGTGTGTGTGTGTGCGTGTGTGTGTGTGTGTGTGTGTGTGTGTGTGTGTGTGTATTACATCTTCTTTATCCACTTATCTATTGATGGACACTTAAGTTGCTTCCAAAGTTGGGTATTGTAGATAATGCTTCAGTAAACATAGGGGTGCATGTATCTTTTTGAATTAGTGTTTTTGTTTTCTTTGGGTAAATACCCAGTAGTGGAATTATTGGATCATATGATGTTTCTGTTCTTAATTTTTGAGGAACCTCCCTACTGTTTTCCATAGTGGCTGCACCAACTTACATTCCTACCAACAGTGAATGAGGGTTCCTTTTTCTCCACATCCTCATCAACACGTGTTATTTCTTGTCTTTTTGATTTTAGCCATTCTGACAGGTGTGAGGTGATATCTTATTGTAGTTTTGATTTGCATTTCCTTGATAATGAGTGATGTTGAGCACCTTTTCATGTGTCTGTTGGCCATCTGTAGGTCTCTGGAAAAATGCTTATTCAGGTTCAGAGAAGCCTTTCTTGACCATGTTCTCTAGAAGAGACTTCTTCCCCTCATTGATGTTATTCTTTTATTCTCCTTTTGTTTTTTTTAAAAGCATTTGCCACTGGTTGAAATTGTCCATTTTTGTTGTAAGTTTTTGTTTTTGTTTTTGCACTAAAATTTGAGCTCCACAAGACTAGGGGGCTTGTTTCGTTCCACAATATGTCTCCAGTGCCTAGGAGAGCGCCAGGCATAGGTAGGTGCTTCATGAATAGTTGTTGAGTAAATGAATGAATGAACACCAACACCACTGATGTATATTAGTATAAAAGTATAAAGCTGAAGTGGCCATGTTCCTATTATCTATAGATGGATTAGCCATAGCAAAATTTTCATTCCAGAATGGCTTTTTTTTTTCTCAATCACATAAAGTATTTAAGGGCAGTGTTTCTCGAAATCGTGTCATATATGCTATAGAAATGCAAAACCTTTTTGTATTATCTTCTTAGGGGTGCTACAACTGTGGGGCTTAACGCAATGAACTTTATTCTAGTCTCCCTGGAGGCTAGAAAATTGGAGGCAAGGTATCAGCAGGGCCCTGCTTTCTCAGAGACTCTGGATAGAATCCTTCCCTGATGCTTCCTGTCTCCTGGTGGTTGTTGGTACTCTGGCATTCCTTCCCTTCCAGTTGGATCACTCCGATCTCTGCCTCTGTCATCACATGGCATTTTCTCTGTATGTTTGTCTTCACATGGTGTTTTTCCCCTGCAAGGATATCAGTCAGGCTGGGTTAGGCCTCCCCTAAGGACCTTATCTTGATTATATCTGCAAAGATCTTGTTTCCAAATAAGGTCACAGTGGTAGGCACTGGGGGTTAGGACGTCAGCATATTTTTCTGGGGGCACAGAATTCAACCCATAACACATTTTAATATTGGTAGAGGCAAATTATACACAAATGCCTTCTGATGTCACATGCCATATTTAACGAACTGTGATGCACTTTTTTAAATCTCTGAAATTATGGTACATCCTACATCCATAGTCTTAGATATGGTGAAACGTGGAAATTTGGATTTCCTGCCATTTTGGGTGATGCTTCCTGGAGCTTTATGCTCAGAGGTGCGTGTTACCTTGAACTTCACTTTTCCCTTCCCCTTCCCCTTCCTTAGATTACTGAGCTGCTGCTACATGTAATGAAGGAACAAAAATAAAATAAACTTTCTTAGCAGATTGCTCTAAGAAAGCTCTAGAGAAACTTGTGGATCCATATGGCAGTTAGCATGAGATGTTTTGTTCTTGGATGACTCACTCAGCCAGGTGACTGCAATGGAAGATCAGGCCCCGCCAAGTCAGCCGGTGTCCCCGTGGACCTAATTGGGAAGTGACTAGTCAAAGGTCAGTGGCAGGGCTGGAGAGCCAGGCCAGACCTCCTTTCTGGCAGATAGCAAGACAGTCCGTGGTGTATGCAGTGTGGATCACCCTCCCTTCCCACTAAACACCTCTCCTTTTGACTTAGCCCTTTCCTGAAGCACCCTGGCTTCACTAGGGTGGCCCATTCCTGCATTCTGGCATCCTGGCTCATTGGACAGTGTGTCCTCAAAATAGCTCTCATTGACGCATTATGACTTCCACTTGTTCCAACTCCCTTCCTAGTTCCTCTTTTTTCCCCCATTTTCCCCATCCTTTGTCTCTCTTCTGGTTTTGTGAATTGGGCTGACGTGCCAAACCACAGCCTTTCCTTCCACTGCTTTTCAGGCAAATTTCTTGGCGGTCTTGTCTATATTTTCTTTTCTTTCTTTTTTAATGTTTATTTACTTAGAGAGAGAGAGAGAGAGAGAGAGAGAGAGATTGAATCCTAAGCAGGCTCCAAGCCACCAGCACAGAGCATGACGTGGGGCTCGATCTCACGAACGGTGAGATCATGACCTGAGCTGAAATCAAGAGTTGGACGCTTCACCGGCTGAGCCACCCAGGCGCCCCTCTCTCTATTTTCTACTTGGCCTTCTCCTCTTGGCCATCCCTCCTGGACTGGATTTTCAAACACTAATATTCCTGACTCCATTTAGAAGTTAGATCTGACAACTGATCGTTTTACTGTAGTCTGATGCTTTCTGGCTCTGTGCTCCCACCACCCCCCTGTTCAGGGCATGCTCAGCAGTGTGTCTAGTGTCGTGTAGAAGAGTGGCTTCAGGGAAAAAATAAGAAGAAAGTAAAACATTCACCTGCCTCAAACAGCTTGGGACTCAGGATGAAAACAGCAAGGACAAAAATGACAGCCACTGTAGCAGCAGCAGCAGCCTTTAGGGAGTGCTTCCTGTGTGCCAGCCCTTTGTGCTCAGAGTTTGACAGGGACTTGTTTCATTTAATCCTTATAGCCACCCTGTGAGGACCAGGGCCCTGTTTGCTTGCTCTGGCTAAACCATCAGAGGAAATGGGTGGTGGGGTTGCTGATTGTTTTCAGCGACAAAGTTCTGATGAAGATTGCCACTTCTCTGGCAGGGCTGAGTCTGGGCCCTTGAGGCTGAGCAAGAACACAGGCCTTATGAATGGCTGGAAACAGAGGCCCAAACTCCTTCCACATGTTCAGGAGGGAGGGGTGGTCTCAGAGCTGAAGCTCATTGAATCAGCGTGGCCCAGGCGCAGAAACTTCTGATGAGTCAGTCACTTTTAGCCACGGCGATCCGGGGAACCTGCCTTTGGTGGTAGGTCTTGGTGGGGGGTATTGTGGGGGGAATCACTGGTTCTCATGAAATCAACCTATGATTCACTAAGAGAGGAAAGGGGAACGGGCTCTCATGACTCCCCAGGCATGACTTCCTAAAGAACAGATCCCAGCGGCTTGTCTCATCCTCTGGGGTCATGGGCTGCCCATTCACCGGGAGGGGGCCTGCTGTTATTTATTTCCCATCTGGCAAGGCTTTCTATTGTGGCTACGAGAGTCAAGGGCTCCTAGGCAAATACATGCTAATTTGAGAGTGAATGGGTGGAAAAATGGATAGCCTGGGGAGAGTTTTCAAAAATAATTGGAGGTGCCCACACCTCCCATGGTCCTCTTCTCTAGTCTCACTCTTCCCGAGGTCTCCCCCTGCCTCTTCCCCCCAACCCCAGTGAAAACCGATGGCATTTATGTCTGGAATTACCCCCCTCGATGCTGATTCCCATGGAAACTTTGAGGAGGGAGACAGAGACCTAAAACATTTTGAGCTATGCTTCCAGTAAGGCAGTAAAGGTGGGGGGGGGGGGGGGCGGCGGGGGGTGTGTGCTCACATCTGGCCAGGGAAAGAGCCACCACGAGCTGAGACATGGCCAGGCAGTCCTCGCAAGGGGAGGCCTCCTGGTTGCCTCGTGGATTCTGAACTGTGAGGTCCTCTGAGGCCAGCAGCTCCTGGCTACCTTCCTTCCATTATAGACAATGCGTGGCTGAGGGCTGCCCCAACTCAGAGGTGGCCTTGGTAGCTCAGCGCCAGGCCGGGAGCCACTGCTGTGATTCCCACGACACGGTCCTCGCGCTCGCTCGGTGAGAGTGTCAGTCAAGTCAGAGCCTGGGGCCCAGAGGTTCCTCATGGGCTGGTAGCGGCACCCCACTTGGGGAACTGTGGATTTGGGAAAAGCCTTTGAAAGTTAGACTCGAGCTCTGAGGAAGTCTGGGGCTTCCGGGATTCCACATGTGATGCTGGTGTTTTTAGGAGAACAGTGGAAGTTTAAATTGTCACAGGCACTGTTTCAATGCATTTGCATGTTTTATAATGGAACTCAATGCATAATTTGGAGACGTGAGCTCGGTTGCTTAAAAACACAAAATATAACTGATCCAGGCCAGTGCCTTTCAATGTGTTCCACTGTATATCTATGGAGCATCTCCTGTGAGCAAGGATTGGGGCTGGATGGGGCTGGTTGGGGCTGGACGGGGCTGGATGGGACTGGATGGGGCTGGACGGGGCAAGCCTCAAGAGGCTTATTAAAATCTATTGGGTGGCAGTGTTGTTAAGATAGATAGATGAACAATTGTAACGTTAGGAGTTACGAGTGAAGAAACAGGCTAAGAGGAGATGCATACTCTCCCAAGGCCACGTTAGCAGTGGTGACTCAACGAGGACCGCAGTCCACTGATTGCACGCTTCCCTCTTCTGTTAGCTCCCTCCACCCCCTGGTGAGGCCCTGAGATGGATATCGGTAAAACGTAATTTTTTAAAGAGGTAAAAGTACGTTACCATACAAGTGTAACACGCACATGTGCCAAAGATTTTATTCAGCTTAATTAATGAGGGAGTCAGGTTAAGTCAAAAGAAAATTCAGGGAAGGGAGGGGCGCCTGGCTGGCTCAGGGCATAGGACATGCGACTCTTGATCTCAGGGTTGTAAGTTCAAACCCCACGTTGGGTGGAGAGATTAATTAAAAATAATTTAAAACAATCTTTAGAAAATTCAGGGAAGGGAGATTTATAGTTGGTAGTTGAAAGGAACGCTGAAATCAGTTACCTAATATTTTCAAAATTGGTTAAAGGCAATAAAACCAGACAGAAATCATTTGCATCGCTGTTGGATAAGAACCATATACACTGTTATTATCAAGAATCATTTCTTTTTGTTTGTTTATTTTTATTTATTTTGGGAAAGATACAGAGAGCAAGCAGGGGAGGGGCAGAAAGAGAAGGAGACAGAATCCCAAGCAGGCTCCATGCTGTCAGCGCAGTGCCCCGTGCGGGGCTTGAACTCACAAACCATGAGATCGTGACCTGAGCTGAAATCAAGAGTCAGACACTTAACCGACTGAGCTACCCGGGCACCCCAAGAATCATTTCTATTGTTACTGGTTTTCTACAAGTTAACCTCTACTTTTATAGAGTTCTAAAATGTCCTAATCAATAGAAGTCAAACAAAGGTATGCACTCCTAGAAAATCAGATAATCCCTAAGTATGGTGGGTCTACTTGTCAACACTGGATACAACAGATAAAAATGGATAATTTTTCTTGACAATATTCTGTGTGTGTGTGTGTGTGTGTATGTGTGTGTATACACACATTTTCTGGGTATGTTTTGTCTAGGTGTTGGAAGGGAGTTCACACACGTTATAATAAAATAGACTTGAGACTTGCAGCTTGATAGGAAGTTTTGGGGGCATTGGGAAAACAATCTTTTTTTGATCAGGCTGATTTCCCTAAAAATAGATTTGCTGGTCTTACCAGCCGGGAGCAAAGGGACTACTTTAGGAAATTGGATGAAGGACCTGGGTCATGGAGAGGAATGTATCTTCCTCAGTATGTTCCTTACATTGGAAAAAGCCTTCCTGGGGACCACTGCGGAAGGGAGGAGGTTTACCTGGCTGAGCCCAGAAAGGCTGAACTAGGGGAAGCAGGGAGGATGAGAGCTTCCGCCCAAGCCAATGCCTGCGGTTTGCTTCCTGGCTAGGCTTCTCTGGGTTATTTCGATCTCTGTGGTGGCCTCTGCTCTTCCCCCTCCCTCCCCACACCCCAGGCTTTTCTCTGTCCCATGACAATGTGAAAACTGTTCACATTCGAATGGCCTTTTGTCATGTGCTGAGTGCTTCTCCTTCACCTCCCTGAATTCTTTGCACAAATCCTGTGAGGTGGGTGTTACCATTTCATAAAGGTTAACTGAGCAGCTCAGTTAGTCCTGGTACAGCTAGTAAAAGGAGCATTCAGAATTCAAATACAGGGGTGCCTGGGTTGCTCAGTCGGTTAAGTGTCCGACTCTTGATTTCGGCTCAGGTCATGATCTCGTGGTTCATGGGTTCAAGCCCCACATCGGGCTCTGCTCTGACAGCTCTGACATCGGGCTCTCCCTGCTTGGGTTTCTCTCTCTCCCTTTCTCTTTGCCCCTCCCCTGCTGTCTGTCTCTCTCTTTCAAGATAAATACATAAAAACTTTTTTTATACGTTTGTTTGTTTGTTTGTTTGTTTATTTATTTTGAAGGAGAGAGAGAGAGACAGAGCACAAGCGCGGGAGGGGTGGAGAGAGAGGGAGACACAGAATCCAAAGCAGGCTCCAGGCTCTGAGCTGTCAGCACAGAGCCTGATTCAGGGCTCGAACCCACAGAGTGGGAGATCACGACCTGAGCTGAAGTCGGATGCTCAGCCGACTGAGCCACCCAGGTGCCCCTGAATATGAAAACTTAAAAATTAAAAAATAATTCAAATACAGGCCTTCCAACTCCAATTCCTGCTCTTCCAGCTTATCTCACTCAGCCTTTTCTGACATTTCTGGCATTCTCCCTGGACCATTCTACACCCTGACACCTTGATATATGTATTGGGAGTTTTGAGAGGGCTTCAGAAGATTTGCTTTGTCCTGGAAGGCCAGTGGAACACTGCCTGGCAGTGACCCCCACCACTGCCCCCCACCATATTTAGGCTGTGTGTTAATGTTAGTGCATCAGGGCCTGGGATCCCCACATAGTGGCTGTGAATCCGTCGCACGAATAATTGGAGAGAGGGCACACTGCATTGCTCTGGGCCTCAGATTTTCCTGTGCACAATGTGGGTGTCAAACCAGTTGTTAATGAAAGCCTTTCCATCTGTTATGATCTGACACTGTGGGTCCATCTTGCTCCAAAGCTTGTCATCACTGGGGCCTCATCAGTGAGGGTGGCGGTGAGTTTCTCCTGACCTTTCTCGTTCTCTTTCCTCCTTACGAAACAGCCTGTGTTTGGTGAAGGTCTATGGTATGGTCAGACCTGCTGTGTGCATCTGAGAGCTATACATCTGAGCATTTGGGGAAGTTGGGAAGGATGGGGCAGGCCAGTTACCCTGTCAGGCCAAGTCGGTTGCTAACGCCTTTGTCTCCTTTGCAGTGTCCAACATCTGTACCACACGAGGCATCCACTCCTGCCAGGAGTGTCTGGCTGTGAGTCCTGCGTGTGCCTGGTGCTCAGATGAGGTAAGGAGAGGACATCTGACCTTCCTTCTTAACCCAGGCTTCGCTGCTTTTGTGCAGGAATGGACCCATAGGGTTATCTCCTCCCTGCTAAATACACAAGCCCCCGTGTCCCTTCTGAGCAGAACTAGAAGGAAGCCTTCAAATTGGTAGATGTCAACGTGAGCTGTCATGGGGTTGTTGCCGGGAACGCCGTCCAGACTCTGCGGTGTGACCCCCAGCACGAGCCAATGTGGTTAAGCTCCTGGCGTCACTGTAGCCATTGTCTCCCTTTGCCACACTTTGATTGCTTTTTTGTTGGGGTGGAGCACCCCGGGAAAGCAGGGTATCAAAAAGAGAGGCAGCAGAGGGTTATTGGTATAGAGGGGATGCTGGCATACAAACATCCTAGAGTTTTTAAAAGACCGGTAAAAGAAGAATCTTACACTTAACATGGCAGGGGTGGGGGACGTTCAGTCAGAAGATCTTTTCTCTTCCCTTTTCCTCTGTGATGTCTGGACCCCCACAGCTTTACCTGCTCCTCTCTCTCTTATTTTCCTCCTTCCTTCCCTCGCTTAGGTGTCAATGAGGGAAGGCGCTGGGCCCATTTGGTGAGGATACGAGGGTGACAGGAAAGGGTTAGCTGTGTCTAGGCAGAGGGTTTGTTGTGTCTGGGGCCCTAGGGAATGAGTGTGTCTGAGGGAATGGCTATGTTTGTGGCTGGGACGGGAATTTGGAGCTGGTGAGAGCTGGGGGGTGAGTGTGGCTGGAGGGAGTCCAGTGATTACAGACCGAGACTGAGTCATTGGCCTGGCCCCCGGCAGGTGTTTACCTGAACTCCTGGCCTGGCTGCTTCCCCACTACCTGAGGCGCCCTCTCTGTCACCACAGCACCTCTCTGCCCTCTGCAGTTTTCTGACTGCTCTAACCCAGCCTCCTCGTCCCTTTGCTTCTCTTCCTGATCTGCTGAGTTTCCTAAAAAGGCAACCTCCCTGGCAGGCTGGTGGGGGTGTGGGGAGAGAGAGTGGGAGCTGGGAGGCTGTGTTTATCCTTAGACAGGAGGACTGCCAGAGCTGCGGGGGCCAGCCCAACACACTACTTTGCCTCTGTACAGTTCAGCACAGGAACTGCTTCCAGAGGCAGCTGCCCAACATCTGGGCCACGTTGACTTCATTTAGCAAACGAAACATTCCCTGGGGCTGGGAGGGAGAGGTGGGGAGGGGGCGGGTGAATCCATCCTCCCTCCCCCCACCCCCATAGGTTCTCCACCCCTCTGGGCTGAGCTGGCTGCTCCAGTGTGATGGGGCCTCCTCCCTTGTCCTTTGCCATGTCCTCCTTCCCTTGGTTGCCATCATAATATCACTCAGCCGCTCTTGTAAGGAAGTTGGAATTCTGCAACAGAAGAAGGGAGAGCTGGATGGGGCGGATGCCTCCTTCTTGGATTGGATGGCCTGAAGCTGGCTGGAGCAGATGGGTAGCCAGGGGAGAAGCCCTAGTGTCACTCAAAGGATGCTCCCATCCCCTTTCCCTCCTTTTCAACCCAAAGTGAGAGAAAATGCAGGCAGCTGTGGCCAAGAGGCATCTGGGGAAAAAGAAAACATATTCTTGGAGTGTCCGTCACCCCTTTTGCTCTGCATAAGGACATGCCCTGTAGCTGAGGTATGTTGAGGCCGAACCAGACAAAGCCCGTAGGTCATGTGACCAGATTTTGGAAATGCAAGTGCAGAATATTTATGGATGACCGTGGTGAATTTTGTCTCCTGGGGCAGACCAGGGGAGGATGGGGGGAGCGGGAAGGTGAGGGTAGGATCAAAGCGTAAGGTAGGACCTGCCTAGGAATGGTGGTGGTGGTGGTGGGGGGGGATGGGGTGAGTCAGAGAGGAAATGAGTGTATCAAGGACCAAAGAAAACTAATGAGTAGAAGTAGAAGGTCCAATAAGATATTCTCTGGGAGAATGGAATATAAACAGGAAAGTGGGGGAGGCCAAGGGGTTAGAGAATGACTACAACTATCTCTGAGAAAGGGGGAGGAGGGGAGGAGAGATAGCGGAGGAGCCCAGTATGAGGCAAAGTGTGTCAGCCAGGGAGGAGTGGGGGGGTGGGAATCCCAGCCTGTAACCTGAACATGACTGCTGGTGGTGGTTGTTTTTTTGTTTTTTTGTTTTTTTTTGTCCGAGGGCTTCCCCTACACAGGCCAAGTTTAACTGCTGAAAGTGTCTTGGCTGTCGGCTTAAAAACCCAGAAGTGAACCATCTGGGCCATTTTGTATGTGACTTGTTGAATAATTGACCCTAGAGGGCCCTCTGCCTCTGCCTCCCTTACCTTAGCCATTGCAGGAAGGGTTGGCAGTGCCTGGAAAAACAACTGGTTGGGCTCAGCTTTCCCTTGGTCCTAGAGGACAGCAGCTCTGGGTGTGTATCACAAGTGTTTGGCCGGGTAATAGGAAAACATAGCCAAAGTGGATGAGTGCAGTTTTGGGTCCATCTGCACAGGGTGTGTTCCTGGAGGATTGGATACTGATACGGGTGGGGGCGGTGTACTGTCTCTGGGATGTGAATGTAACAAAGAGGCCAAGCTCCCCCAGAGATTCAACTCATGGTCTCGGCCTCCGTGGCGCCATGTTGGAATCTAGAACCTTCCAAACTTGCCTCGCTGTAAGAACCACCTGGGGTGCTTTTTAAATATCAAGGTTCCCCGGATGGATCCTGGACCTTTTGCACCAGCATGGGTTCTTATAGTAGCAAGTTTGGCAAATACTCCTGATCAAAGGGGCTGATCACTGGGGTCATGGTCGGTGGAGGTGGAGTTAAGGCAGCCAGCTAAAATTCAAGACACCCAGTAAAATTAGAATTAAATAACAAATAATTTTTAATGTAAGTATGTCCCAGATATTTGCTACATTTGGCAACTCTAAGTAGAGGGGAGGTACTAGAAATTCTTCTGTAGTCCTGAGTTTGCATCAGAAGGTGGACCAGCTGACACTCAGCCTGACAACCGAGGATGAAAGAAGAGGAATGGGTTTGGGTTTAGCTAAGTAGAAGACTCCAGTAGAGGTGACTTATTTTCTTCTCTGCATCTATCGGGGAAAGGTTTGAGGCTACTATTGAATTCTTTTTCAGTCGCATTATAATTTTGTTCTCACTTCTCTGCTGCTTTTTCTTTCTAGTTTTCTTTTAATCTGGAGGGTAAATGTTCATCTTGAGAGTTTTGCTAAATGTGTTATTGTAAAAATAAAAGGTATAATATTGAAAGTGTTCCCCTTCCCATAAACAATGGGGTATGGATACCAATAATCATAAACTAAAGTGCTTTTCTTTTCCTCTCCTTCTTTCTGTCCCTTCCACACTTTTGTCACTGTATGGTCAAGCGATTTCTTGTCCTCACTGGATGTCAATCAAGAAAACAATGTTAATTTATTTGGGTTGGAGGCATTTGGTAGAAAAGAGTCACCCTCTTTTTTTTTTTTTTTAACTTTATTTGAGAGAGAGAAAGAGAGCGAGAGAGACATTGTGCGTAGGGGAGGGGTAGGGAGCGAGAAAATCCCAAGCAAGCTCTGCTCTGCCAACGCAGAGCCTGACGTGGGGCTTAAACTCGTGAAACTATGAGATCATGATCTGAGCCAGAGCCGAGAGTTGGATGCTTAACCAACTGAGCCGCCCAGGTGCCCCCCAAACAGTCACCTTCTATTTGCATTTATTGGTTTATATCATATCAAAAGAGTTTGAGTATATTTGACTTCTGTTGAGATTTTTCATATTTTGAAAGCATTTCGTGCTCACAGTCTTATTTTATCCCCTGACCAAGCCTGTGAGAGAGGTAGGATAATGAGAGTTATTCATGCTGTACTTTTGCAGTTTCCAAATCAGGATGAATGGAGAATAGGACTAATAGCATGCATCAGTCTCCCAGGAGAGGGAGGGGATTCAGCTCACACAGCATGTGGGCTGGAACCTCCCACCCCTGTGCTCAGGATCTTCCCCTGGGTCTTGGTTATTTCTGTCCTTTTTGTGTCACATCCGGTATCACCAGGAACTGGAACTTTAACCTTCGTCCTCCCTCCTTTCAGTTTTTTTCTCTGAGTAACCTAGAGACGTTCCTTCTACCTTCCTAATCTGGGTTATTAAGAAAGGGAATGTTGCCCAAGTGTGTTGAGGTCACCACCTTGGTATCCTCCCGGGACAGGAGGCTCTCTGGGAGAGCGTGGCTGAAGGGCCCGCCTGTTATATTCCTGACCTCTGATGTCAGTGACCGCAGAAGGAGGGAGGGAGACAGTTTTTGTTTGTCAGTGTTTCTATTTCTAAGGAAATTCATAACAAACCATAAGGACTATCAGCAGGGCTTAGTACTTCAAACCTTCTCATAATAAGCACTGTCATATTGGGAAATGGGCACTCAAGAAACCCCGCCTTCAAGGGTGTAGCTTAAAGACCCACGAAGGCCTTGCTGCTCTCCTTCAGTTCCCTGGTCTCCCCTTTGCTCTCTCCTTTGGCAAATGTCTTAGTACTGGAAAGGGTCAGCTCCTCCGTGCATCTTGGTCTCTCCAGTCATTGCCTTTTTTGGAAGGTTTTCTCCCTGGGGCTTTGTGGGTAGCTGGGCTCAGAGATAAGGTAGGGAGCACTGTGAGCAGGAAGATGTTTCCTGGGGGAGAGGGGTTGGGAGAGATGTGCAGGGGCAGCCAGAGAAGATTGGGCACAAAAACTCCAAGTGCCCCTAAGTTCACTCCGCCATCTGTCCTTGGCCAGGGCTGGGAGCGGAGAGGACATTTTCATCTATCCCAGAGATTTGGAGGATCTGTGATGTCCCCGTTGGAATCTTTTGGGCCAAGAAGGTTAAGTCCTTTGCACTGTTTCCCACTGCTGATGTCATTTAATCACCTCATACTCATGAAGCTGAGAGGGAAAGAAGGAAGCTGCCAACTTCCAGAAGCTTTTTCCACTTTTTGCCTGGGCCAGGATGGTCCTCATTCCGTTTCTCTTAGTCTATTCAGGCAGCTATAACAAAAATACCATAGGGGGCCTGGGTGGCTCAGTCGGTTAAGCGTCCCTTGGTTTTGGCTCAGGTCATGATCTCACGGTTTGTGAGATCGAGCCCTGCATCAGGGCTCTCTCTCTCTTTCTCTGCTCCTCTGCCCCCCACCCCATGCTAACTCTTTCTTTCTCTCTCGAAATAAATAAATAAACTTAAAATACCACAGGCTGGATGGCTTGAGAACATTTATTTCCCATAATTCTGGAGGCTGAGAAGTCCAAGATCAAGGTACCAGCAAATTTTGTGTCATAGTGGCTGTCTTTTTGCTATGACATGGCAGAAGGGGCCAGGGAGCTCTCTGGGACCTTTTTTCTTAAAAAAAATTTTTTTTAATGTTTTATTTATTTTTGAGAGAGAGAGAGAGTGTGTGTGGGGCACAGAGAGAGGGAGACACAGAATCCGAAGCAGGCTCTAGGCTCTGAGCTGTCAGCACAGAGCCCGACACGGGGCTCGAACTCACGAACCGTGAGACCATGACCTGAGCCGAAGTCAGATGCTTAACTGACAGAGCCACCCAGGTGCCCCATGGGGCCTTTTTTCTAAGGGTACTACTCCCATCATGAGGGCTCCACCTCAAGACCTAATCACCTCTCAAGGCCCAACCTCCTAATACCTTGGGGGTTAGGGTTTAACATGTGAGTTCTGGGGGGGATACAGGCATTCAGTCTATAGCATTATTGGTTTCATGTTTCCCTCCACATGGGGAAGACTTTCAGTCTATCAGGCAAGGGCTGGGCATGAGAGGGAGAGAGACTTCAAGCATCAGGAGGAGTTTTAGGCTACAGAGTCCTGATTTTTTGAGTATGGATGGTTCCTTGTGGCCACATCCCTCCCTTGGCAATATGGCTACTAGTCACCTGCAGGGGCTAAGGAGGCAGAACATTATCTATCCTTCCCACACCAGCCACATCCCCATCCTGCATTCTGTTCCCTACCCGGGCCTTCTCATGTGTGACTCTTCCCAGGACCGTCGCTTCCACACTCCTGTTTCTCTGCCTTGTTCCTCACTCTATACAGAATTTAATACAAACTATCACTTTAAGAGGATAATTACAGTCAGATAATCTAGTTAGACCTCTCTTCTGCCATTCTTAGCTCTGTAACTTTGGGCAAGTTACTTAACTTCTCCAAGCCTTAGATGTCTTTCCTGCAAGATCGGGTTCCTCATTTGTGAAGCCTCCGGGCCTCAGGTTTTTCACTTAGAAAATAACAACAGTTCCAGCACGAGGGAACTGTAACCAGAGCTGTGTCCACATAAAGTGCGTGTCGCTGTGCGGGATATGCGGTGAGTTCTCAGTAAATGTTAACACCAGTTTTTCTGGGATATTGGTGCGGGCTGTTCAGCTGACTTCTGGAAATGGTTGTGAGAGGGAGTGGGTAGGGATGGGGGTGAGGATCGAGGGCCTGAAGGCCTAAATATTGTGAAATAGGTCCAGGGAAGGGCTTTCCGGCTTTCTGGCCAGTTCTCCCAACCTGGCAAGGAGCCCTCCTGGATCTGTGCCCACATTTAGTGCTGGCTAAATGTGCTGGACGTCAGAGCAGGAAGGAACTGAAAACACCATGTCACCTGACCCCCTCGTCCCACAGGTGAGGAAACTGAGGCTCAAAGGCGTGAAATGACTTATCTGGGGTCACGTGCTCATTAGTGGTAGACCTAGCATTGAGCCTGTTTCCTGATTTCTTTCCAGTGCAGCATGCCCCCCACTCAGTACTCCAGTGTAGACACACACAGAGCTTCCAAGGGCTGTGGGATATACGCCAGGGTTTTTGGAAGGGCGCTCAATGCCCTGTGTCCAGGGTAAGGGAGGAAGCTTAAAGTGATAGGGGAGGCTCTGGTCAGTGCCTGGCATCATGGGATTCGCCCCAGCTTGTGGAGTTTATTTATAACCGACTTATCCAGGAACTATTTATAGAGCATCTCATAACAATAGCTACCTTTTATTGAGCACTTATCCTCAGGCAGGCACTATACTCTGTGTTTCATGTGCATTGTCTTATTTAGTCCTGCATAACATCCCTGTGTGGGGCGCTATTATTATCTTCACATGACAGCTGAGGAATCGAGGCATGGAGAGCTTCCGTGACTCGCCCTCGGAGCCAGCTAGTAAGAGGCAGTGCTGAAGAGTCTCTGCCAGTCTACTCCTGTGCTCTGTACTTTATTTAATACATTGATGGTTGAGATCCTCTACATTGATTTCTGGGACTCACGTGCGGGTTGCATTTCTGTTTGAAAACTGCTGGTCTAGCAGGCATCCTACTCTACTGGCCCTCTTCCTAGCTATCAATCCACCAACAGGCGCTCACCCAGCATTTCCGGTACCTCAATTTTCCCCTTCTGTACAATGGGCTCTCTTAGGAGGGACCACCCGAGTTCATTTATGCTGGTTTAGCTCCGGAGTGCTGGGTAAACTCTAGGCTGTTGGGAGTTGGCAAAGCCTGGAGGACGCAGAGAGCCACATGGCTCTGACCACAGGGCCTCACCTTGGGCTCTTGTCTTACAGGCCCTCCCTCTGGGCTCGCCCCGCTGTAACCTGAAAGAGAATCTGCTGAAGGATGACTGTGCGTTGGAGTCCATCGAGTTCCCCGTCAGTGAGGCCCGCATCTTAGAGGCCAGGCCCCTCAGCGACAAGGGCTCTGGAGACAGCTCCCAGATTACTCAAGTCAGCCCCCAGAGGATTGCGCTCCGGCTCCGGCCAGGTAGGGATGGGGCTCTTTCTGGGGAGAGATCCCGGACAGATGGGCACAGGGTACAAGGTGGAGGCCTGAACCTTGGGGATGTAGCTCACAATGGAAATGGGGTGGGAAGAGAAGGATGTTGGGGGTGGTATGGGCAGGAGAACAGAAGAAAATGAAAGGTATTGGGACTTCAAATCAGAAAGATCTGAGTTTGAATCTTGACTGCCCCATATATTAGCTATCTGACCTTGCGCAAGTTACTTAACTCTTCTAAGATAGTAGGAACTGGAAAAAATGTTTATTTCTTCTTTTCCCAATGCTTGTTTTACCTAACTTATAGCTTTGTGTTGAGGCTCCGATGAGATACAAAATGAGAAAGTAATCTGTAATTGTAAGCCCCCTTTCCAGGTAAGATTAGGGCAAAGGCATGGCAGCAGATAAAATAGGGGCAGGAGACTTTCGGGGGACAAGGATTAGGCTGAGACAGGCTTTTTGAAGCATTGATTTAGACTCTCCAATTACATCAAGAAGAATTTTACCAAATACCCTCTTCATGCAAGGCATGTGTTAGGTGCTAGGGGGTTCAGAGGAGGGTGGGACATAGTTCGTGCCTTTTACAGAGTTGAAAGTGTTGTGACTGCCAAAACCTCTGTGACCCTTGGGACCTAGAGGGTTAGACAGATGGGCATTTAGAAAGGGTGGAGAATTTTAGGTGGAAAAAAAAAAAAGAGGTTAAAATAAGAGGATTGGGGTGCCTGGGTGGCTCAGTTGGTTAAGGATCCCACTCTTGATTTTGGCACAGCTCATGATCTCACGGTTGTGGGATCAAGCCCCGTGTTTGGCTCAGCGTGAAACATGGAGCCTGCTTGGGTCTCTCTCTCTCTCGCTCACTCTCTCTCTCTTTCTCTCTCCCTCTGCCCCTCCCCTGCTCATTCTCTAAATAAATAAATAAATTAATTAATTAATTAATTAATTAATAAAATAAGAGGATCAAGAATTGTAAGAGGAATAGAATTAGGGGGAGAAGAGAAAGGATCAGGGCTTTCCAGTCTGGTTTGATCAAGAAGTTACTCAATCCCAACTGTGTCCAAATCCACTTATTAAGTCTTAGAGCGGGAAAAGGAGAAAAACAAACATCCTCTTGCCTTCCAGATGATTCGAAGATTTTCTCCGTCCAAGTCCGGCAGGTGGAGGATTACCCTGTGGACATCTACTACTTGATGGACCTGTCTTACTCCATGAAGGATGATCTGTGGAGCATCCAGAACCTGGGCACCAAGCTGGCCTCCCAGATGCGCAAGCTCACCAGTAACTTGCGGATTGGCTTTGGAGCTTTTGTGGACAAGCCTGTGTCACCATACATGTATATCTCCCCACCAGAGGCCCTCAAAAACCCCTGCTATGAGTAAGTCCCTCTCCGAGAAGCCAGGGCAGCATCACTTGCCATTGTCTCAGGCAGGTGCAAGTCCTGTTGCCTGTTTCTAGCTCTGGGGTAGATTCGTTGGCTGCCGTCTGGCCAAATCCTGTCTGTTTTCTACCTTGGTCTTCCTGTCTGGCAAGTGAGCTGGCCTGTTGATCCGGAGCATTGTGGCAGTAGAATCCAAGGCTGTTTGGAGTGTAGTAACTGCCAAAATCTTTGTGACTCTTGGGAAGAGGATTAGACAGATGGGCATTTAGAAAGGGTGGAGAGGGGCGCCTGGGTGGCGCAGTCGGTTAAGCATCCGACTTCAGCCAGGTCACGATCTCACGGTCCGTGAGTTCGAGCCCCGCGTCAGGCTCTGAGCCCCGCGTCAGGCGCTGGGCTGATGGCTCGGAGCCTGGAGCCTGTTTCCGATTCTGTGTCTCCCTCTCTCTCTCTGCCCCTCCCCCGTTCATGCTCTGTCTCTCTCTGTCCCAAAAATAAATAAAAAACGTTGGAAAAAAAAATAAAAAAAAAAAAAAAAAAAAAAAAAAAAAAAAAAAAAAGAAAGGGTGGAGAATTGGGGCGCCTGGGTGGCTCAGTCGGTTGAGTGTCCGACTTTGGCTCAGGTCATGATCTCACAGTTTGTGGGTCTGAGTCCTGTGTCGGGCTCTGTGCTGATAGCTCAGGGCCTGGAGCCTGCTACGGATTCTGTGTCTCCCTCTCTCTCTGCCCCTCCCCGGCTCGCACTCTGTCTCTCTCTCTCTCTCTCAAAAATAAAACATTAAAAAAAATTCAAAAAAAAAAAAAAAAAAAAAAAAAAGAAAGGGTGGAGAATTTCCAGAAAGAAAACTCATCAGCTTCTTGGTCTTGTTACAAAGAAGTAGGAGACAAGAGAAAACGAGAGGGAAAGGAGATAAAAAAGTAGAGAGACATTTATGGATGAATAAATAGAGGAATTATAATTTTGGAAGGATTGATTCCATTGTCTCCTCATCATCAAGGTTATGAGTACTACAGAGTTAATATGCAAGGGGGATTAAGTCCTGGAGGAATATAAAAAGAGTGGAAATGATATTTACTGACCTCTCTAATAGTCTGAAAATTGATATGTGTGTTTCTGTTGACACTTTGGCTTATAACTGAATGGCTTATTTAATTGGTAAAGACCCTGAACATCCATGGAGTGTAATCATTTCAAAGGATGGTTACTGAGCCAGACAATGGATGAATTTACCTTTTCGTTTTCAGAGTTATACGAGGTACCCTTTTGACTTTCTGTCTGGGTTGTTAAGTTCCCCAGTAAAGATGTCAGCCATCAGTTAAACTGTTGGTTGGTTTAGTCTGCTGCAGATCTATCAATTTGTTGGTGGTTCACGGATATGAAGTTGTTGATGAGCTTTTGCTTTATTGTTGTGTCAGTGTTACCTTGGAGAGGTGTTAAGTCCAAGGTGATGGTAACAACTGGAGCCTCACTCTGATATAAGCGCTTTCCATGAGTCAACTCATGGAAGCCTCACAATAACTCTTAGGAGATATGACCTATCATTTTGACCCTCTCATTTTGACCTATCATATGACAGTCTCATGGCTAGTAAGTGGAGGAGCTGGGACTTGAACCCAGGCAGGCTGGTTCCATAGCTCACTATCTTATCTTGGAGGCCAGCTGGAGGCAAAGCCACCATGATGACTTGGGTCATTAGAGGGGTTTGGAGTCTGAACAGTCTGGGTAGTGGCGGTTGTATGGAATCGGCCTGGGCCTTGTGCTACCCATGCTTGTCTCCCCCTTTCTCCCTCTTACTCCTCATGCAGCCTTTTCCAGTTAGGGTTTCTGCTTCAATTATCTCCCTCCCTCCACCAGTATGAAGAACACCTGCTTGCCTATGTTTGGCTACAAACATGTGCTGACACTAACTGACCAGGTGACCCGCTTCAATGAGGAAGTGAAGAAGCAGAGTGTGTCGCGGAACCGAGATGCCCCAGAGGGTGGCTTTGATGCCATCATGCAGGCTACAGTCTGTGATGTGAGTTTGGACGGCAGGGAGTGGCGGGTGTGGTTGGCGTAGATTAAAATGGGGAAGAAGGTGGTCCAACTGTGGGGGTTTCTGTGCGAAATAAGAGAGAGGAACAAAGAGTTTTGTATAGTATGAGCAGCACATTTCTCCTGTTATGCAGCCTTTGTTTGTATCGTTCCCTGGCCAGAGCAGACGTTTTTCTGAACCTCAGTGATCCCAGATGTTTTCTGGGAAGAGCATCTTCCCACCTTTTCTAGAAGGGTGTCAGAGTCAAGGCTGGATGAACCTTAGCAAAGCGGGCAGGTGTTCAGTTGGGATTTCTCTAGCCCAGCCCGGGCTCGTACTTGCCGGTGGCTTTCTAGATGGGCCATGTGATTATCACTGGAAAAGTTATATTTGGAGTTGAAGTAGGTGTCTTTCAGCTGCCTGAACTAATCAGCTGAGACTCTTTTCCTAAGAGACAGAAACCTTCAACTTGGAAAAGCTCTGGCTTGTGTTCTGAGGACTGGGACTGAGGCCCCTCTTCGAGACAACTTGTTCAGCCCTTCACGCGTGGAAGTCCTTGGATCTTTGTTTTCTACCAATGATGTGGCTTAAGTTGCTTTCTCTCTTTTGCTTTTTTTTTTTTTTAACAGGAGAAGATTGGCTGGAGGAATGATGCCTCCCACTTGCTGGTGTTTACCACTGATGCCAAGACCCATATTGCGCTGGATGGAAGGCTGGCAGGCATTGTCCAGCCCAATGATGGGCAGTGCCACGTTGGCAGTGACAACCATTGCTCTGCCTCCACTACCATGGTGAGATTCTTGGTACCACCTATGGTCCCAATTCACTCTGGCCAAGGCTGCCCTAACCCAGGCAGAGTCTTTGTGTGAATGTGGAAATGGCGGCACTTCCCCTGGGCAGGGTGCAAGGCTTGTTTCAGCCTGTCCTCCCGCTGCCCCCCATACCAACTGGACACCCTCACCCCCGGTACGGCCTGCACAGCCATTATAAGTGGTCCTGGCTGTGGCATTGTCGCCACCACCTCCCCTGCCTCCAGCAGCAGAAGCAACAGCAGCAGCAGCAGCATGGCATCCAGAATGGACCCAAAGGACTTTTGCAGGTCCAGCTGGGAAGCGGGCCTTCCTGTCTACTGTGCACAGATTAGCCTCTTCTTGGAATACCGCGCTCACTTGTGATTATTGGAAGAAGACAGAGGAAAAAGAGACAAAGATCATCTGAAGAATGGCGATCTGTTCCTGTGAGGAAAGGTTAAAGGGACAAAAAGGAAGAAGGTGAAAGGATGATGTAGCTGATACAGAAGACGACTTCTTCTAAGTTGTTTTCTGTGGCCTTAGTAGGTCAAGTAACAGGAGAGGAGTTAAGTGGCTGTAAGCCAGGAAGAAATGTAAGACCCTCAGAATACTGATACCTGGGCATCTGGGGGGAGGTGTGAACTCTACGTCTCTTAAAGACAGTATAGCCCCTCCTTGTCTAGGTGGCTTAACGGTACACCTGTGTAAAGGCGGGAGTTCCTCGCCCCCCCCCCCCCGCCCCCGCCCCCAAGCTGGATGATCTCATGAGTTCTCTGCAAGGTCTAGGATCCCAGGGACATGTTCGCAGTTCACCAGCATCCCCATTGTGGCTTGGGTTCTTTGGTGTCAGCCATGTCCAAGTGGGCAGGACCGGGCACTGGGTGAGTCAGTAATCATTGACACCTAATGTACGCAAGGCACCTTACCAGGGGCTGAGGGGGATAAAGGGACTACGTAAGGTCCTACCCTTTTTGGTTTAGTTGAGGAGACGTGCTACCAAGAATACAAGATGCATGATTGATTAGTGTGCAGTGGGGTAGCACGCTCAATAAGGGCTTTAGGTATTCAAAGGGGGAAAGCTCATCATGAACTGGGATAGTCAAGGAAGGACTCCCAGAGAAGGTGGGACCTGAGCTGGGTCCTAAGGAAGGAGGAGGGTTACCAGAAAGAAGGCCAGTCCATGGCGGGGAGGGGGCGGGCAGCTCAGTGGTCAGCGGAAGAGGGAGAGAGGTGTATGCCGTGTGGACCAGAAGGCTGAGACCACGTTGGGGAGGATTACACACGCCAGGCTGAGGCGTTTGTCAGTAGTTGCAAAACAAGAAGAAGCTTCAAAATGGGGCTTGACACATGCTGGATGGAGAGCAGTGGGTAGGGAGACTCGGAGTTCTGCCTTGCAGCTCCCTCCTTCCTTCCCGCTCGTCACCCGCCCCTCTCTCCTCGGAGCCCCAACATTCCCTTGCGATGCCCCTCTCTGCACTTCGCTTTGTGTCGTATGTACCTGGCTTCGGCACTAGACTCTGAGCTCCTTGGCAGCAGAGACTGTAATATGTGTATCACTCAATAAATGTTTGTTAAGCGAATTAGTGGGGGGAAAAAACGAGGCCTGACAACTAACTGGTGTGAATGCATCAAAGTCCAGTAGGAAGAAAGATGCTTGGTTTCCTTTCTTCCTTTCTTTCTTTCTATGCTTATTTATTTTATTTAAAAAAATTTTTTTTAGGGGCGCCTGGGTGGCGCAGTCGGTTAAGCGTCCGACTTCAGCCAGGTCACGATCTCGCGGTCCGTGAGTTCGAGCCCCGCGTCAGGCTCTGGGCTGATGGCTCGGAGCCTGGAGCCTGTTTCCGATTCTGTGTCTCCCTCTCTCTCTGCCCCTCCCCCGTTCATGCTCTGTCTCTCTCTCTCTCTGTTCCAAAAATAAATAAAAAACGTTGAAAAAAAAAATTTTTTTTTAATGTTTATTTATTTTTGAAGGAGAGAGAGACAGTGTGAGCGGGGGAGGAGCAGAGAGAGAGAGAGAGACAGAATCGGAAGCAGGCTCCAGGCTCTGAGCCGTCAGCACAGAGCCCGATGCGGGGCTCGAACTCACGGACCGTGAGATCATGACCTGAGCCGAAGTCGGATGCTCAACCGACTGAGCCACCCAGGCACCCCTATGCTTATTTATTTTAAACGTTTTATTTATTTTTGAGAGAGAGAGGGAGAGAGAGCGCGCACGTGCGCATGCATGGGTGGGGTAGGGGCAGAAAGACGGAGACAGAGGATCAGAAGTGGGCTCTGTGCAGACAGCAGCAAGCCTGATGAGGGCCTTCAACTCACAAACCGTGAGATCATGACCCCGTCAACCAACTGAGCTGCCTGGGTTCTCTTTAATGTTTATTTATTTATTTTGAGAGAAAGAGAGAGCACACGCAGTGTGCAGGGAGGGGCAGAGAGGGAGGGAGGGAGCGAGAATCCCAAGTAGGCTCCACGCTGTCAGTGCAGAGCCTGATGCGGGGATCAGTCTCATGAACTGTGAGATCATGACCTAAGCCAAAATCAAGAGTCAGACACTCAACCAACTGAGCCAGCCAGGTGCCCTGAGATGCTTGGCTTTGACCAGCCTTTGCCTCTTCATCTGTCCCTGGAGTTCACAACTGGGTTTGCGTTGCCACTTAGTCCATTGCCTCACACTGATCATGGCGTGAAAAGGTTTCAGCACCACCACCGTCTGGGCCACAGCCCAAATCAGCCAAGTTCTAAGGTGTAGAATTCAGGTGAATTCTTAACTGACTTCCACATCCTCCCATTTTACAGGAGTATCCCTCTCTGGGGCTGATGACCGAGAAGCTATCCCAGAAAAACATCAATTTGATCTTTGCTGTAACGGAAAATGTAGTCAGTCTCTACCAGGTGACTGTGCCTTCAGGGATTTCGGGAGTGGGGTCTGTATTGGGTGGAGCCGTCTCTGGGAACCCAGGCACACTAGCACGGGCCATGCTTCCCAACCAGGAAAGCCCCTCCTCCAGCCTATTCCCAGGGGCAAATGGCTCCTTTTTATGGTCTCTCTCCTCCAACCTTGAACCTCACGGGATGGGTGTGTTGGTGTTTGTGGTGCTGGAGGGGAGTAATTTATTGGGGGAGAGGGGTGTGAGAAGTTCTTTATAATTTTTCTCAGGGCTGCAAAACTGCTAGGTTTGTTCCTGGAAGTGACAAGTAAAATATCCCATCCTTCCCTCAATCTTCGTTTCAAGACCCTCATTCTGATTTGGGGAGGGCTTTTGAGATCACCCTCTTCATTTAGTCAGCCTTGTACATCTCTCTGTCTTACCTTCTAGAACTATAGCGAGCTCATCCCAGGGACGACAGTGGGGGTTCTGTCTGCCAATTCCAGCAACGTCCTTCAGCTCATTGTTGATGCTTATGGGGTAAGTGTCTCGCACTGGGGTTGGGTCTGCTAAGAATCCACCTCACTCGGCATTCCCCAGGAGGGAACGCAGATTTTGGAGTCCTGGATGTGAGTCCACGATGCAGCCTTCACTGCCTTCCTCTTATTCTTCTAGAGGCTGGCTGGTGGCCAGCACTGGGAGGAATGCAGCCTTCTGAGAGGGAAATGGCTCAGAAAGAATTGCCAGGGAGTGTCAGGAGCAGTGGGTGGAAGAGCTTAGAGAAGGTGGAAAGGAAAGAGAGGTTGGGGGTGGTGATGAGGAAGGACAGGGTGAGGGATAGGGCTCCAACAATAGAGAGAAGAGGGAGCTGAGCCAAGGGGAAGATGAGGTTGGTTAAAAATTAGGTAAAAAAAGCTACTATCCAAGGTGACCAGTGCTAGCCCTCCCTTTTTGCATGTCTCTGAGGCTTGCAGGAGGGTGTGGCTGGTTTAGATTTTACCCAGATTCAACTAGACACCAGGGGGCACAGAGAGAGAGAGAGGAGCAGACCTTGGGCAGGAAATATTGTAAGAAATAGGCTCCTAAGGATGCTCTCCTCTGGCAGCTTCTAAGCAAACCCCAGCACCCAGCACTGCCGCGGTGAGTCCATGGCCACCTGGTATTTTACTTGGGGTGGAATTGGTTCCTGTCTACTTCCTCTCGGCTCATCTCCTTAACCTTCTTTTGCCCCCTTTCTGCTCAGAAAATCCGCTCTAAAGTAGAGCTGGAAGTGCGGGACCTCCCCGAGGAGCTGTCTCTATCCTTCAACGCCACCTGTCTCAACAACGAGGTCATCCCTGGGCTCAAGTCTTGTGTCGGACTCAAGATTGGAGACACGGTGAGGTGGGCTGGGCTGGGCAGGGGCTGAAGCTTCAGCTCTGACCCTGGCCTTTGCCCCTGAGCGTCTGTGGGCACCCTTCCATTCCTCCCCTGCACCTTCTTCCCGAAGGTCATTACAAGTTGGATATAACGGAGCTGCCAACCTTTTCCTCTGACTCCTGTTGTCTAAACTTCTCCGCTACGTGGAGATCTTTAAAAAACTTGCGTTTAGCTTACCTCTGTTTGTTTATGCACAGCTGATTGCAAATGAAAATATTTCTTACCTTTGGCCCAGTCTCCAGCCTCCCCTAAGGTAATACCTGTCTTTCCTCTACAATGTGAAATGGCAGTCACATCTACCGATAGTTGCTGAGCGCCAACTTTGTGCCAGGCATCATTCGCTGCTGGAGATTCAACAGCAAATGGAACAGGCAAAAATACCAAATACCCACTGTCATAGACTTCCAGAACGCAAATGTTCATTTTGCCTCTCAGGTCCCTCTGTGGCCTCTATGGCTTTCTTTCCTTACTGGTTCTCTTCTGCTTCTGCCGATGGGGGGAGGGGTTGGTGAAGAGGGAGGGAAGCAGAAAGGGGGATAGCTATATCTCTATCACCGGTATCATCTGTATCTCTATCATTTCTGTATCTAGGTCCATCCATCTGTCCGTACACCTATCTATATTCTAGAACATGTGCACATATCCTGTCTAAGAAATATTGGCCGGAAAGGTGTTTGACTGCACAAGTGATGATGTACTATATGGAAATTAAACAGTAGATCCTGAGCCTTTGGTCACTGTGTGGCATCGTGTGGTGCCATATAGTGCTTTGTGTGTCTGGCTGACTGACCTTGTGTATAATCAGTCCAGCTGGCTTCATTGGCCAGAGAAGAATTTTTATAAGATCACAGGTTCTGTTCTGCTTGAGCTGGCTTATTTCACAGGTGGAATTAAAACACACACACACACACACACACACACACATATCCAGGGGCACCTGGGTGGCTCAGTTGGTTGAGCATCCAACTTCAGCTCAGGTCATAATCTTGTAGTTCGTGAGTTCGAGCCCCACCTCAGGCTCACTGCTGTCAGTCTGTCAGCGCAGAGCCTGCTTCAGATCCTCTGTCCTTCTCTCTGCCCTTCCCCCACTTGCAGTCTCCCAAAAAATAGATATATATATAAAAAAAACCAAAACCAACCTCTCTCCTGACTGTAAATTATGTCTGTGCACCCAACCAGATACAACTGGACAACTGTCCCAGGCTTTTCTTTTTGCTTTGCAGACCTTGGTCATTTGGAGGCTGAGGAACTCCAGGTTGCTGGGGGATGAGACACCCAGTTTGGATATTCCCGGGCAGGGCAGGGCGGGGCAGGGCGGGGCAGGGCGGGGCAGGGCGGGGCTTCTTTCCCTCCAGGGCTGGAGTGATAACAGGGTGCGCCTGTGTTTGAATGCGGTCTTCCTTTCCACCCAGGTGAGCTTCAGCATTGAGGCCAAGGTGCGAGGCTGCCCGCAGGAGAGGGAGAAGTCCTTCACCATCAAGCCTGTAGGCTTCAAAGACAGCCTCACCGTTCAGGTCACCTTCGACTGTGACTGTGCGTGCCAGGCCCATGCTGAGCCTTACAGCCGCCGCTGCAACAATGGCAACGGGACCTTTGAGTGTGGGGTGTGCCGCTGCGGGCCCGGGTGGCTGGGGTCCCAGTGCGAGTGCTCCGAAGAGGACTACCGCCCCTCGCAGCAGGAAGAGTGCAGCCCCCGGGAGGGCCAGCCCGCCTGCAGCCAGCGGGGCGAGTGCCTGTGTGGCCAGTGCGTCTGCCACAGCAGTGACTTTGGCAAGATCACGGGCAAGTACTGCGAGTGTGATGACTTCTCCTGCGTCCGCTATAAGGGGGAGATGTGCTCAGGTGAGTGAAACTGCACACCCTCCCGCCCCTGTACCCGCGCACGCTCGCTCGCACATCCACAGCCTCTGGAAACTTAGGCCGGGGCTTAGGTGGGCACAGGAAGGCCCAGCAGGCAGAGCCGAGTGGATGGTCCTTCCACTCCAACGGCAGAAGACAGGAAGGAGGTTCTCTGTAATTCCGCTCTGCTCCCCGCGTCCTTGCTCCTGGGGTACACAGCGGAAGGGAGCCTCTGCTCTCCTGGAGCATGGGAACGAGTGGGGGAGCCTGAAGGTGAAGACCGTTATTTTCTTTTCTTCCACCTGCCATCCTGCTAATACTTTAAATCACTGGCTCTTGATCATTTCAAGGATGCGGAACAACTCCCTTTTTAGGTTAAAAAAAAAAATCTCTGGCTGCTGGTAATTAGATTTTTAGTAGTTACAGATTCGGAAACTGCATGGTATCAGAATGCGTAGTAAAGTTGGTAGTAATTATTTTACGTGAATTTGTCTTTTCATGACAAGACTTGGGAAATAGTAAAAAAGCAAGGCAATGGAGCACGTTTAACAGCCAATACACTCGGAACAATGAGTGGAAAATCATAAGCTCTTTTTACATGCTGGCACTATTTTGTTATCGCTATTGGCACTATAACGTTTTGGATTCTAGATCTGTGCTGTCAGATATAGTAGCCCCGTGTGGCTATTTATTTGTAAATTAGTCACATTGAATTATAACTTAAATAAAATTTAAATAAATTTAAGTTAAATGAAAAATGAGGGGCGCTTGGGTGGCTCAGTAGGTTAAAGCTCTGACTGCACTGCCAGGGTGTTGACTGCATAGAGCCCGCTTGGGATTCTCTCTCTCTCTCTGCCCCTCCCCCATTGGAGGTTTTTTTTTTTTCCTCTCTCTCAAATGAACTTAAAAAAATTTAAAAAATAAATGAAAAATGAAAAATTCATTTCCTCTGTTGCTCAGGAGCTCCACGTGGCTCGTGGCATGCTGGACAGCACAGACATGGGAAAGGATTGCCATTGAGAGGCCCAGCCTGCAAACTGGGGGTTACGATTTTGGCTCCTTCTACCTGCAGGATACTTTTTGTCCTTCTCATTACAAAATTCAGTAAAGTCTTGAGGCCCACGGAAAATCTCAACCTGGTCTTTCCTTGCCCTAAAGACTGCTCCTAGGCTACTTCCCCAGCTAGACCAAGTGGAACTAATGTGAATGTCGTCTGTATGTGCTGACAATACTTGCAGAGGCAACTAGGCAGCCTGAGTAGTTCCTGGGGCACTGGGGATAGGTTTTCGCTGGATTATGGTCTCTGAGGCTTGATTCCTCTTGTGACAGAGAGATCAAAGACATTTGCAAGTTGTTTAGGATTGGTTTATGGGTGTATTGTGTGGTTAATTAACACAGATTATAATTGGCTTCTTTGGTGATCAAATCTATGGCGGAGATTGGCTTCCTTTGCAATGGGGCTTAAAGGAGCCGAACTAATCCAACCAGATGTTCACTTTAACATCTGCCTTTAAGAAAGCTTGATTAGAAAGGGCTGCCAGTGTGGTTCAGATGGTTAACTGACTCTTGATTTCGGCTCAGGTCACAATCTCAGGGTTTGTGAGTTTAAGCCCCACGATGGGCTCCTCCCTGACACTGTGGAGCTTGCTTAGGATTCTCTCTCCCTCTCTCTCTGCCCCTCTCCTGCTTGAGCTCGCTCTCTCTCTCAAATAAATAAACTTTAAAATTTATATATATATATATGTATATATATATATGTATATATATATATATGTATATATATATATATGTATATGAAAACTTGATTAGAAAGGTAAATCTATGTCATTCTTTTAAAAAAAAATTAAAAAGGGGGCACCTGGTGGCTCAGTTGGTTAAGCATCCTACTTCAGCTCGGGTCATGATCTTGCAGTTTGTGAGTTTCAGCCCTGCGTCAGGCTCTGTGCTGACTGCTCAGAGCCTGGAGCCTGCTTCAGATTCTGTGTCTCCCTCTCTCTTTGCTCCTCCTGTGCCCATGCTCTGTCTCTGTCTCTCAATAAGAAATGTTAAAAAAACAATTTGATTCTAAAAAAACTTAAAAATTTTTTTTTAATGTTTATTTATTCTTGAGAGAGAGAGAGAGAGAGAGAGAGACAGAGACAGAGCATGAGTGAGGGAGGGGCAGAGAGAGAGAGAGAGAGGGAGACACAGAATCCGAAGTGGGCTCCAGGTTCTAAGCTGTCAGCACAGAGCCCGACATGGGGCTCGAACTCACAAACCTTAAGATCATGACCTGAGCTGAAGTCGGAGGCTTAACTGACTGAGCCACCCAGGTGCCCCATAAATCTATGTCATTCTAAAACATGCCCAAGTCACATAAAAAAGACTTCTTTTTATTATCTACAACATTGTTTCCTTTATTCATGTCAGCAAAATTTGACAGAGATTGGAAAAAAATGGTAGCAGGGAGATTAGGGGAGAAAGAGATCAGGCACGGACCCCCCAACAGCAGTTTGAATTAGAGGGTGAGGGAGGCATTTCAGCTCATTTTACTAGTGAATAGTACTTACAGAGATACTAATGTTCTTTGCTATGGAGGTTCAGTGTTTATTCTTTGTCCATGCCATGCAAAGCTGTGTATTTCATTAATCCTTTTTAAAAAATTTTTTTAATGTTTATTTATTTTTGAGAGAGAGAGAGACAGAGTATGAGCAGGGTAGGCACAGAGAGAGAGGGAGACACAGAATCCGAAGCGGGCTTCAGTCTCTGAGCTGTTGGCCCAGAGCCCGATGCGGGGCTCGAATTCATGAGCAGTGAGATCATGACCTGAACCGAACGAAGTCAGATACTCAATCGACTAAGCCATCCAGGCGCCCCTCATTAATCCTTATTAATGATGTGCTTTAGAACATAGATTCTTCTTGCAAATGTGGAAGGCTTAAGGGTAGTGAGTAAAAAGAATCTCATATGACACTAAAAATAGTCCTTCAAATTATCAAACCTTCCAAGTCTTAGGGGACAACCACTTTGTATTGGTCTTCTTGGCTACCTCTGCCATCTGGGCTCCAAACATTACAAACACAGTTTGGAGAAAAACAAAAGAGACAAACTGCGCAATGGATAGGGCCTTTCATTATTTCTACTATGAGGTACTTTGTAAGCCAATTATTTCATGTCAGGTGAAGTGTTCTCATTCATTCATTCATTCAAAAAAAATGTGAATCAAAACCTAAAAAAGAATGTGACAGGCCCTATGCCCAGTACCATAGGCACGCAGATGGTTAAGACAGGCTTCCCACCCTTGTAGGAACTCATGATTTCACAGGGAAAATAAACAGAAGCTTAAACCATAACGCCTAAGCACTAAATGGATGATGAAGCACTGACAAAGTGCAGAAGAGGGAGCCACAAAGTCATAAAACCACATTTCTTTTCAGTCGTTTTGCTCCTTCTACTCACTACCCAGCTGTTAATTTAGTTTATAAATATTTGAGTTTGTTCTTTGTCCATGCATCAGTTTTAAACACAGTAGACAACGCAGATGAGCAAGACTAGTCCATACTTTCATGGAGTTTATGCCCAGAGGAAATGGAATGCCAGAATAACTATATTAAGAAGAAATTGGGGCACCTGACCGGCTGAGTCAGTAGAGCATGCGACTCTTGATCTCAGGGTCGTGAGTTCAAGCCCCAGGTTGGGCGTGGAGTCTACTTTAAAAAATTAAAAGAAGGAGAAGAAGGAGGAGGAGGAGAGGGGGAGGGGAAGAAATGGATTTGGGCAATGAGAAGTATAAGTTGTTTTTGGAACACAGAAGAGGGGGGAAGACTTCAAGTTGGATCAGGGAAGTTACTAGAGAAATGCTGTTTGAGCAGAACCTTGAATGGCTATGACGTATCATCAGATAGACATCTTGGGAAGAATATGCTTGCAAGATAGAGTGAGTGAAAGGCAAAATGCAGGAGAAATTTCTTTGGTATCTGTAGAGTAGGAAACTAGAGCCGGATTTAGGATTTTGAAGGCCTTGGATAATATGCCACGCTACCGTGTTATCACAGCAGTGCTCTAGGACAAACTTTAGACTGCACCAGGGTCACCGGGAGGCCTTGTCAGAACACAGGTTCCACCTCCACAGTTCCTGATTCACTCAGTCCAGAGTAGAGCTGAGAATTTGCATCTTGAGTAAGTTCCCAAGTGACTCTGATATTTGAGAACCACTCCTGGAGAATTAATCTGGTGACTGTGTGCAGTATAGATTAGAATGGGAGAGACCAGAGATGAAAATGCCAGTCAGAAGATGGTGGTACCCATGTAGGTGGAAAGTGAGGGACTCGGCTGAAATCCATGGAAATAAGAGGGTCAACCATAATCAAGAATGGGTGTTTCCAAATAAAAATCCAGGACCGTGTTGTTTTTTTGTTGGCCCCACTTGCAGCTGAAGCAATTGATAAATTCATAGACCGTTTAGGCAACGTACAACCAAAAATAAATTTCTATTAATATGATAATATAATTCTGAGTTCGTTCAAAGTTAGGTATTGATTAGAGGAGTAACTTCTTTTCAAGTTAAATGAAAAGGTATCTTTTACCTCTTCTGGTATTGACTTGGTGTCAAGAAATAGAACTAAACCAGGAAGGTGTGCTAATGTGAGAATATCCCTTTTAATATTAGAAATTATATGTGGCGATCACAACTTTGAGCTCATAATTTAGAAATTGATGAGGCCACAAACAGTCATTTAATCAATTCTTCTGCTCTCAGGAAAGATTACTTCCAAGATCTATCAAGATCTATAGTTGTATATTTTATGTATGAAGATCACAAAGGTGAGACTCTTAAGAAAGGTGAGGACAGGGTTAGGGGCTCTGGAAGGTTCAAATAACAATTCCTAATACTCAGAGTTTAGCCAAAAGCTACTTATTCAATACTACCATCCTACTAATTAGATATCTTATAGCTAATTGAGGCAATATTTTCCTTTTCCTTTTCCTAGAGATTTATCCTGCAATAAAATACAATCTATTGAAAGACGTACATTTGAATCACTACCTTTTTTGAAGTTTATGTAAGTTACAAATATAAATTCATTATATTTGGAATTTGTATTAAACTTAATTGTAAACCTCTTTGTTATTCATTTGGAATGAATGAAACTTTATTAGTCGAAAGCTACTAAAATTATGTAGCAAATCTTTTTTGTCTGTGGCAAAGTTTGGTGTGAGAGTTATTATAGAGATCAGAGTGAATCGTTCTAGAGCAGCAGTTCTCTGCCAGGGTGATTTTGCATCCAGGTGACACTTGGTAGTGTCTGGAGACATTTTTGATTGTCAGACTGTAGATGTGCTCCTGGCATCTAGTGGGTGGAGGCCAGGGCTGCTGTCACACCCTACAGTTCACAGGGCAGCACCCCGCCCCCCCCATAACAAAGATTATCCAACCATAAATCTCAACAGTGCTAAAGTTGTGAAACGTTTTTCTAGAGAAATAAACTTACTTCTCTAGAAAAAAATACTTACTTAACACAAGTATTTATTGAGCATTTACTGATTTGTATCTAATGCACCACATGTATAAACATGAAAGTATAAATCTTTCATGCAAATATTTTTTTAAAAAGGCAAGTATCTTTCATAGTGAGATTTCTTTAGTGTATGGAGAGAGTATTGTGGTTATGTTTCATTATCTATAAATTAGAATCACTGCCAAAGGATAAATATTCTGAAAGAATATCTTTTTTTTCTCTTTGTTTGTGTCTTGTTTTGTGTGTGTGTGTGTGTGTGTGTGTAGAAATCTTCGTTGCAATTTACTCACCGAACTGAGCTTTGGAACATTTCAGGCCTGGCATGGAATGCCGTTTTTACACAAGCTGTAAGTGAAATAGAAAATGAATACATGTAAAAAAAAAAACAAAAAAAAACTACATGTAAAAATATCATACAGTGATTGGTTAGGTGTGTGTTAATAAACCCAGTATGAATTCTGGAAAGTAGGTCTTAAAATCCATTTTTTTTTTTCAAATGAGGAAACTAAGGTACAAAGAGGCCAAGGGACTTGTCTTAACTCCTAAATGGCACTCTCTGCCCTCCCTCGTACCCAGCTTTGTGTGGGCAGTGAAAGCCCCAAGCAAGTAACACCCAAGTCAGTATTATCATGGGAATTCGTGACAGTGATGCTTCCCCAAGGTGTGCATGGCCCTTGAAATCCACTTTTGAATTTAACTTTGATTCCTGCTCATGTGCAAGTTTCCTATGCAAAAGAGAACTTCAAAGAACTAAGTTTAGCACAGAGTTCTCCAGGCAGCAAAAGGTGTGGGTGCTTCTTGAGCCATCAGGAAAGCAGAAAGAACTCCTGAATGCCTGCCACAGGGCACTGCTCTCCATGTGTTTTCTTTCCTGACCACTCTTCAATTAAGAAGTGTGTTATTCCCTTTCAGCCGGAAAATTCTGTGATTTCTCTGTAAAAAAGCAAATCATACTGGACATGTTCAGTGGCCTGAGGGGGATTTTTAGACTCAAGGTTGAAGACCCTCCTCTAAAGCAGACGCTGGAAAAGACTGTCTTACTGTCTTGTGGTTCAGAAATCCGATTTCACAACTTATCTTCCATTAGATGAAAGTGTTTACGGTGTGTCCGGAGCTGGAGTAAGTTCCTGCGGGTGCCCAAGAGCAGGGGCCTCCTCTCTCCTCTCATTAATTTGCTGATGCCTAACTTGGGGAAAGAATACTGAGGGTCAGTTTTTTGTTTTGCCGGCATGCCAGAGAACGGGCTCATTGAGTTTCTCCACCAAGAGGTTTTAGTGGTGTCAATATAATGTCTTAAAACTCACCACCTCTACTAAGCATCTTATAACACCGAGAGTCTCTTCTAAGAATCTGAATTTCATAGTTATGTAGGCAATACAGGACAAAATAGGGTGGAATCCGTTGATAACAATGAATGAATTCATTGAAAAACAGTGCCACGCGCACTCTGTGTCGACAGTGTACTAAGTACTGGGGGTACAAAGAATACACAGGGACTGTCCCCAAGAATCTTTCATACTGGAAGGAGAAAAAGATGGCCGTTGATGGGAAAACGTATGTGAGCCATGCTGGCATCAGTGCAGCAGGGTAACGAGCTAGGGGGTGACAAAGTAGGGGATGGTTGTGGAATAGAACAGATTTGTCGTGGACAAGGCAACAACTTGCTTGTGTTGAGTTTCCACGTTCATCTTGATGAAGTTTTGGGGAGATGGTGGGGAGTCGGGAGCCGACGGCCAAGAAAGAATTCTTGAACATGTCTTTGGTGCAAAAAGGCGATTTTATGAAAGCACAGGGACAGGACCGTGGGCAGAAAGAACTGCACTGGGGTTGTGAAGAGTGACAGGTTATATGCTATGGAATTGGGAGGTCAAGTCAAAAGGGAAGTCTCCAGAGGGACTGTGATATGTGAAAGAGGACTCCTAAGATACCAGAGGCCTTGCTATTGTCAAGCTAAGGTTGTTTTTCCGTCTAGCAAAGCATTAAGACAGTAGGGAGTTCCTGGAGAAATATTTTATTTGCCTGCCTCAAGTATCTGTCAATAGGCTGCAGGTTATAAGGAAATTTAATTTTACCTGAGATTTCCTTCTTGCCTTTGTTCCCCATATCACTATGGAGGGGTGATGTGGGGGCTCCAGGAAGCTGATTCTGTAGGTTTCTGGCGATTAGGCTATTGATAAGATTGCCTTTTTCTTGTAATTTACTAAGATATTTGTAAACTGATGGAAACTCCTATCTTGCCCGACTGAGATCTCTTATCAGTTAACCATTTGTTTTCTTTCCTTTCCTTTGTCCTCGAGCAGCCAGAATCACACATATCCCACCTGGGGCGGGGGCATGTGCTAACTTGTATCTTGCCCTCAACTTGCCTCATGCTCCCTCATCGATCTTACATGACAGAAAAAGGTAATTAAAGAACCAGAGCTAGCTGGTATTGAGAATAAATTAATACTCATGTCATGTGTGTTATGCCCAGAATTCGTGATCCCCAAATACCGCCAGGGAGCCGAGCCCGATGTAAAAGCAAAAGAGCCTTTATTCGAGCTAGCTCGAGCTCAATCCCCTACCTGCACTGATGCAGAGGTGAGATACCGGGGAGAGAGAGCCAGTTTCAAAAGGACAAAGGTTTTATTGGGGCCTAGGGGCAGTTGGTGAGGTAATGGCTGTGGCCTCAGCTGATTGGCTGGGGAAGGGTCCTGGGGAAGAGTGCTGTTAGGCAGGTGGGGGGGGGGGGTTACTCAAGGGGAGGAGGTGTGGTCAAGGTGAAGGACACAGAACAAGATGGAGTCAGCCGGCGTAGGCCCGCCCTTTCAATGTGGTTTGAATAGAGCTGTACTACTAAAACGAATTCACAGTTAACTTCCAAAAAATTATCACAGTACAGTAAGTGTGTATTGGAGGTTGGGCTCCTTGTTTGGGGCCAAACTTTTCTTTTCTTTTTTCTTTTTAACGTTTATTTATTTATTCTGAGAGAAAGAGAGCATGCGCAAGGGAGATGCCATCCCGTGAATTCAGTCACGTTATTACCTATGTGACTTAATTACTGGGGTGTTTATAAGTTGAAACAATATTTTCTCCAGCATTAAATAAGTTTGTAAACCTTTTGGGCCCCAGCTGAGGTGGATTTATCTTGAACTGACTGAAGCTTAAACTTCAGGTCTTCTCACTTACATAGGCCCCTTCCGAAGTCTTGGGAGGGACCCTCGCAGTTCCTGTACGCATAATTTTGCATGTTTTGATGAGGCAGGATTTCCCAAAGTAGATGAGGTCCAGACCCTACAAGGCCTCGATTCACCCCTGGGTTTCAGGTAATTCTATCTCAGTAAGTTTTTTGAATGAAGCCTCTTAAGTTATTGATAAACACTGAGTGAACACGTTAGCGGTGTGGTAAAGTCTATTTTGAATCTGAAATCCACCTCAAAGCCATGCCAAGAGTTTATTAATAAGGTACCACTTTTTGAATGGTAGTAATAATCCTATTTCTTTCAGATGAAATCAGGAATGAAATATATTATGGAAAACCAACAGTGGTTGATAATCCTAAATGTTAAGTATACTTTTTTTTTCCTGACTTTAAAGTGCTTCTCCTTCATTCACCTACACAGGTGCAGACCGATGGCTTATTTTAAAAAATTCACTTCATTGCTTCTAACAGTACGAGCTCCATGAGTTTAGAAGCCGAAGGACTCTACGATGTAGAAAGGCTGTACCTTATCGGGATAGAGCACATTCACATGCTGGCTCGTCTGTGGCGCATCAGTATTGTGCCAAGAACATAAGCTCTAAGGGAGAATAAGGAAAATCTAAGCCTTACCCCTTTTGAATTATTGTTGAGAATATCGTTGAGGTAGGTGTGGCCACCCTCTGAAGGCAAAGTCGAGCCGCAGTCACAGAGACGCCCTAACGCTCCCCCAGTCAACCGCCATCTGCTTCCTTTTAGACGGCTGCGTGCCCACACAAGTTGACACACTTCAGGATATTGTCATCGCTTTTTGGTATGTACTGGAAATCCTGACAGCTTCTTCTCAGATTCAGAAAGGCATCAACGTTAAGGATGAAGATGACAACTCAGGGCTGTCCTTTTGGGGTGATTTAGGGTAACTTTTATTATTTTCCGTGTGTGGTAGTTCAGAAGCTTTGCGATAGTCATACCCAACTGTTACTTTTCTTCTCCCAGCTGCATCTGATTCTTCCCACGTATATGCCAAGGCATCTTCTTTCTCTGGGAAGCATGGTAGTTGCTCCTCTGCCCCATATCATTTCTTTAATACCTACCTCTGTTAGGTATTTACTGCGCTCCGGCACTACGCTGAGACCTTTCGCTTGTGCTGCAAGTAAGACAGTGTGTCTTAAACTCTTAGAATAGAGCTTGGCACGTGGGAAATGCTCCGGATGTGGCCCCTCACACGCCACTTCATTTTCGTTTTTCCAGCAACTCTTGTGATACAGGTAGTATCATCCTCATTTCGGGGATGAGGAAGTTGAAACTCAGAGACATCGGGTGACTTGCCTAGGTTCACACTGTCAATAAGTGACAGAACCACTTAAGAAGCTTCGCGAGTAATACAATTCCGCATTCCCTGGCACTAGGTAGGACCTGAATGACAACCGGCCTTTTGGGCGTCGTCCCTTGGAGTCAGCTTCTCACTGGAATAGGACCTTTCGAGCAGGGAGCTCCTTTTCCCTATGCTTCGGGAGCTCCTGGCCATGCCACCTATGGGCATCCCCAGGCTTCCTGCTCACCGCCTGGTGCAAATATCACATCGTCACTGCTAGGCACCCACTCTGTGCCCAGCCTTATGCTAGGTGCTTTGCACATGCTCTTTCCTTTAATCCTCAAATTGCCTTATGAGGTAAATGCTGCTAAAAAGACTCGGAGACGTTCGTTACTTAAGTCCCTTCACCAGGAAGTGACAGCCAGAATTCAGACCTAGGTCTGCCTGATTCCGGGGCCCTTGCTTCTTGGGCTGTTCCTCACTGCCAGAAACTCCTCTTCAAGGCTGTTCTCAGAACTTGAATTAAAACATGGGCTCACCATTTCAGATTCTTTAGGCTTCGCCCCTCCCCCCGCCCAACCCCTGAGAGAGGATCTACGTGATGCCGTTAGATGTCTTGTATTGAGGAGCTTCGCATGGGGAGTCATGTTCTCATGGCTCATGGACCTATGTAGATGAATAAAGGAAAGGGGTTATTCTATCCCCAAGTACTTCAAACATACTGGAATAGGGTCTAGATCACTCTACTTATTTCTTCAACTGCTTTCCTCCAAGGAGCCAGTTTTCCCTCCATGCCTTGGGATTCCAGCATAGAGAGTTTGGAGTCTGTCCTATTTGAAATGTATTTTCACTGCCTGCTTTGGACATTTTTTCAGCCAAAGCTGTTAGGATTTCAGTACATTCAGGACAGTGGTGACAAGCTTCAGTCCTCAAGTCTTCTCTGTCTCCTCAGTTAATAGAAAGGAAACGTAGCCCATCTGTCTGGACCTCTGTAGAAGAATTTGGAGAAAAAAAAAATAACACGTAAGAAATGTTCCCTTATTTTGTGAGCTACCTTTAGTCTGTCCCGTTGCTCTGCAACGGAAAGCTTTTGCAAAAATACTTGAGTTTTCCTCTTCAAATAAGATAGAGTTTTTTAAAAAACAAAAAAATATCTAGAACAGTATTTCTTCAACTTTGATTATGAGACAGTCTTTGAGGATAACTGTTGTTATGTTTTACTCCCATAAAGATAAGCCCACGAATATCCAAAAGCCAATAGACTGAGTCAGCACACGTTTTATCTGTAAAATGAGGGAATTGAACGGAAATGGAGATGATGTCTAGTGCAGCGTCCACCGTTCGTTCGTATCGCAGTCTGTGGAAAGACAATTGCTGTCGGTCCAGCAGATGTAACCTGTCGGGTCAGTTCTCATTCTCCCCTTGGCTCAGGCACAATAGCTCCATGAAGAGAAGGCGGCACTAAAGACAGGAGGAGATAGGATAACTTGGAGTGGCCTGTATTTTGTTTTCACTACAGATAAACACAGGGCATTCATCTCAGCAGGAGGGCTGCCTGGGTAAGAGGAAGCACCGAGCCGATGGGTATAAGGCCATGGGTGAGCTACCAGGAAAGAGGGGGGGACAGTGGGGGTAGAGCACTGAGATAGTTGGGGGAAGGATAACAAACTACTAAATTGTTTTGGCTGCATAATTCTTCATAGTCTTTCTTAATAGGGAGCCAGGGGGGCGGGGCGGGGGGGGGGAGAAGTGGGCAGGGGAAGACACACACGTGGAAGAGGTTACTTGCACAGAGCCCGCCAGTAAGCTTGTAGGTATTAATGCCATTTTTATTTTTTCAAAGCCAAAGGACATTCGGAGCCTCAAGGTTGAGGAACTGTGTTTAACCAGACATGTGACACGTTCTTTCTCTTCATAACATCGTCTGACTGGATATTAACTAGTGTTACACAAACCCGACATGTTAATGGGCCTGAAAAAACGTAGAAGAAGGGGCTGGAATAGGAAGAATAGGGGAGTTTCCAAGGCAAGAACAAAAATGCATGGCTCCCAGCCGCACCGCTAACTCCCTCTGACCTCCGTTGTGGAAGAGTTTGAATCTTCGCTCCCCTTTTCTCCACCTACTAACATGTTTGATCTTCTGGCAACTGGTTCTCTATTTATCACAACATGGTTCTTTTTTTTTTTCTTCAAATTGAGATATAGTCCGCATAATAGAATATGCAACATTATAAAGTATATAGTCCAATGGTATACTTTGATAGACAATAATCACTGCTAATTCCAGAACATTGTCATCGCCCCCCTCGAAAGAAATACCATACCCATCAGCCTTTACTCCCCATTCCCCCCTCCTCCCAGGCCCCTGGCAACAACTAATTTACCTTCTGCCCCTATGGATTTGCCTATTCTGGACATTTCATAGAAATGTGTGTCTAGTTTCTTTCACATGGCTTGTTGGCTTCAAGATTTATCCGGTTGTAGCATGTTTCAGTACTTCATTCCTTTTTTTAATGTTTATTTATTTTTGAAAGAGAGCGCACACACAAGCGGGGAAGCGGCAGAGAGAGAGGGGGACAGAGGATCCAAAACCACAGAGCCTGATGTAGAGCTCGAACTCATGAACTGTGAGATGACGACCTGAGCCAAAGTCAGATGCTTAACCGACTGAGCCACCCAGGTGCTCCAGTCACATTTTGTTCATCCATTCGTGAGTTATTGGACATTTGGATTATTTTGACTTTTTGGCTATTGTGAATAATGCTGCTATGAGTATTCATGTACAAGTTTTTGTGTGGTCATATGTTTTTAATTCTCTTGGGTACATACCTAAGAGTGGAATTGCTGGGTCATGTAGTAACTCTATATTTAACCCTTTTGAGGAACTGCCGAACTGTTTTCCACAGTGACTACACCATTTTACATTCCCACCAATGTATGAAGATTCTGGTTTCCCCAAATCTTGCTACCACTTATCATTGTCTCTCTGTTCGATCATAGCCATCTTAGTGAGTGTAGAGTAGTATCTCATTGTAGCTTTGATTTATATTTCCCTAATGACCTAAGACATTGAGCATCTTTTCATGTGCTTATTGGCCATTCATGTATTTTCTTTGGCGAAATGTCTCTTCAAATCCTTTACCCATTTAAACATTTGATTATTTGTCTTTTCACTGAGTTTTAAGAGTTCTTTATATATTCTGGATGTTCTGGATACTAGACTTGTATCAGACATATGATAGTTTTGGGTTGTTTTTTTATTTTTAAATAAAGTCCAGTTTATCTATTTTTCCTTTGGTTTGTTGTGCTTTTTGTGTCATGTCTAAGAAACCGTCGCCTAAATCCAAGGTCATAAAGATTTCTCTCCTGAGAGTTTTATAGCTTGAGCTCTTCCTTCTAGGTCTTTGACTCATTTTGAGTTAATATTTATATATGGTGTGAAGTGTAGGAATCCAACTACATTATTTTGTATGGGGATATACGGTTGTCCCAGCATCATTTGAAAAGACTAGTCTTCCCACGTTGAATGGTGTTGGCACCCTTGTTGAAAATCAGTGGGCCATAAATGTGAGGATTTGTTCCTGGACTGTCAGTTCTGTTCCATCAACTTACATGTCTGTTCTTTTGCCAGTACCACACCGTGATTACTGTAGTTTTGAAGTAGGTTTTGAAACCAGGGCGTGTGAGTCTTCCCATTTTGTTGTTCTGTGTCAAAATCGTTTTGGAGCACCCGGGTAGCTCAGTTGGTTAAGTGGCCGGCTCTTGATTTCAGCTCAGGTCATGACCTCATGGTTTGTGAGATGGAACCCCGTGTTGCAATCTGCACTGACAGCATGGAGCCTGCTTGGGATGCTCCCTCTCCTTCTCCCTCTGCCCCTCCCCTGCTCACACTTTTCCCCACTCACACTCGCTCATGTTTGCTCTTCTGCACGGGTGTGTATGCTCGCTGTCTCTCAAAATGAATAGATAAACTTTTTTTTTTTTTTAAAAAGATCATTTTGGCTATTCTCGGTCCCTTGAATTGACATACAGATTTTAGAATTAGCTTGCCAATTTTTGGAAAGAAGTCAGTTGGGGTTTGGATAGGGATTATACTGAAACCACAGTTCAATTTGGGGTATAGTGCCATTTTAACAATATTTTCTTCTGATCCGTGAACATGGCATATCTTTACACTTATTTCAATCTTCTTTAATTTCTTTCAACAACGTTTTGTGGTTTTTAGTGTGATTCTTGCACTTCTTTGGTTAAATGTTTTCCTAAGTATTTTGTTCTTTTGAGTACTGTTATACATGGAATTGTTTTTCTAATTTTATTTTTGGAATAGTCATTGCTGATGTATAGAAATAAAGCTAATTTTTACATATTGATCTTGTGTCCTGTAACCTTGCTGAACTCATTTATTAGTGCTAAGGTTTTTTTTCTACATTCCCAGGAATATGTCTTGTGGTCTTCTAGTTACCCAGGAAGATGTTGGAGCATTTCAAAGTCCCTATGGACATCTCATTTCTCAGCTTTTTCCTTTTAGGCTTTTTGTTTAGGCTATTTTTTGTCTTGTTATCAATTGCCTCACATAGCTGCCAGATTAAAACATTTATCTATAATTGTTTTCAAAAAATGCCCCTTGGGAAGAGGCTATTTTAGCACTGTGCAGTTCTCAGTGAGGTCAAGGGCAAGGCTTTCAAGTGAAGTTTTTTAGGGACCCCACTAGACAGGTAAAACAATGACAGTTTGTTCCTTGGGAATGAGGCTTTAAGGAACTTGAGCTCCATTCTGTTCCCCTGGGATGTGGGCAATTTTTAAGGCTACCATCAGGATGGAGAGCAGAGGTTGAGGACAAGTTAAAACAACAGAGCTCACTGTTCTCATAGAAATTAGTAATTTTTTCTTTAATAAATGCTCTCCGGGTTGCTGCAAGCCCATTGGTTAAAATTTCCAAAGTTCTGAGAAAGTTGATTTTGACCATTTTTGCTAGTTTTTTGTTGTTGTTGTTGCTTTTACGGAAGGATGAATTTTCAGACGTCCTTCCTTTCTCATTTTCACTGATTCACCTGTAACAGGGCTTTAAAATGTCTAAAGTCTCAGGGCACCTGGGTGGCTCAGTTAACTGCCTGACTCTTGATTTCGGCTCAGGTCATGATCTTGCGGTCATGGGATCAAGCCCCATGTCAGGCTCTGCACTGGGCATGGAGCCTGCTTGGGATTCTCTCTCTCTCTCTTCCTCTGCCTCTCCTTCACTCATACTCTTGTACTCTCTCTCTCAAAAAATAGAATACAAAAATAAAAAATGAAATCTCTAAAGTCTCAATGATCACAGGCTAATTAAATACTTAATCACGGGAGATGATTAGAGGAAAGGAATAAAAATAGAAAATGTAATTCTTAGAGAAGCTCTCCCAGATGGAGAGATGAAGTTCAGCAAAGTGTTTCTATATTTAATGCTCTCAAAGTTAAGTTTAAGGTAACGGCTATTTTAAACCCCCTTTTTTTTTCATACAAGTTAAATACAGGCTTTGGAGTCAGAACTGAGTTCAGATTCCAGCTCTGCTTCTTGACTGGCTTGACAAACTGGGACAAATTATACAACCTCTCTGTACTTCAGTTTCCTCACTTGTAAAATGGGGTAATGATGTATCTATCACATAAGGTTATTGTGAGGTTTAAATGTGAAATGCTGATCACAGATGCCCTATGGCTCAATAGTATTGGTTGTGATGATTATCCTTATAATTTTGCAAAAGTACAGTGATGATTCTTGAGCAGAGTCAACCTAAAGGCAGATTTTCTTTTCTTTCTTCCTGTTTCCTTCACTTTATTTTTGCTGTAAAGAACTGAGAAGAAAATCTACTTGGCATTTTGGAATAAAAACTTGTGTCAAGCAGTGACAAAAAGTTATTTATTCAACAAGCCTTCACTAAGTAACTAGTAAATAACAAGCACTCTGTCAGGCACAGGGACAAAAATGACAATAGAGTATGGTCCCTGCCCTCAAGGAGCTGGCAGTCCAGGAGATGGATAAGGAAACGGGATCATATGCCACCTAACAAAGGCTGTCATAGGAGAATACACATGGTGGGGGTATAGCTTTCACCATTTCCTCTTAGATTAATCCCTTTGTCTTTGGCCCCCAAACTGAGGAATTGGTCCTATTTTTGTCTTTAACCGGGTGTTTTAAACTGTGGAATTTTTTACATTTCTAGAGATAAAGGAAAAGCACCTAGAATTACAGAGGACACTAGAAACAGTATTTCCTACAGAGCCTGGGCTTCCTACCAGCATAGTCACTTCTAGGATTTTCAGCCCAAAAAGTTCTTTGGCATATCTTTGCTTTGCTGTCCACGTAAAAAAAAAATTTTTTTTTTCCTCTTTCTGTTCTCCACTTTATCGTCCAGAGAGCTGGGTAGTTCCCAAAGGAAGAGTGCTTTACAGAATCTAAGGGTGATTTATAGGCAAAGGCAGAAAATGATTAGTTTTCACCTTCCAGTTCCATACCCCCAAAATGAACATAAACTTTCATGGTAGTCATTACTGGAAATGCAGATAATTTTAATTCCATTGCATTTTTCAGAATTATCAGTCGTAACCCTCTGTCAACTGTTGAAGATTCCTATCTTTTTAAGTTGCCAGCATTAAAATATTTGTAAGTATTGCAACAATCTCATGGCTCATGAGATGATTTCTGATCTTTTTTGTTGTCATCAAAAGATTAAGTATTTTGCGTTTTGGTTAAAAAGTCGTAATTTAAATTTTAACTGGGTTATTGAAATAAGCATTATTAGCAAAGAAAAAACGTATATGGGCAAGATAGCCTGCAGAGGAAGGAGTAGTATTGAAGAACACATAACAGACATGGGACTTGTAGATGTAGGTAGAAATACCATTTATCTCAAAGTGGAAAGTGGAGTAAGGTGTATATTAAAAGAAAAAAAGACTAATCAAGAGAGGTGGATGCAATTGAGAATGAAAATGAGGATAAGAGTAAAAAGGATTGTACTGTTGAGCACCAAGGTGATTAATTTGATGATGCACATAAAATGTCTTCATTGGGAGCTTTCTGAAATTATTGTCCATAGCAAGAAAACTCTTGAGCTGACTTGACAAAGAAGCCAGAATTGAAGTAATCACATGTTGCTAAGTATCTTTTTAGGTACAGAATTTTTATCCTTGGGTTCAAATCACGCATGTTTGGGCTTTCTCCTTCAGAGACATGGGATCAACACAGGTGTCACTTACAACAGTTGAGAGCATCCTCATGATGACCGTTGAATTGGAAACACTGTAAGTTGATTTTTCTTATGTGTATTTTCACTTAGTTGTTTACTTAGATTTGTTTTATTGTTTTCTTAAGTCAGATTTATTGAGGTATAAAATTTACTCTTTTTAAGCATACAGTTTGATGAGTTTTGACAAACGTGTAGTTATGTAACCACCACCACATTTGAGACGTAGAACGTTTCTGTCACCCCAAAAGGCCCCTATGTGCCTTTGCAGCCAATCCCCTTTTCTCACCACCAGCCCTGGCAACCACCAACCTAATTTTTGTCCCTATAGTTTTGCCTTTTCTACAGTGTCTTATAAATGAAATCATACAAGGGGCACCTGGGTGGCTCAGGCAGTTAAGCGTCCGACTTCAGCTCAGGTCATGATCTCGCGGTCTGTGAGTTCAAGCCCTGCATCGGACTCTGTCCTGACAGCTCAGAGCCTGGAGCCTGCTTCGGATTCTGTGTCTCCCTGTCTCTCTACCCCTTCCCCATTTGCACTCCATCTCTCTCTCTCTCTCAAAAATAAATGAACATTAAAAAAAATAAATAAATGAAATCATACAGTATGCAGTCTTCTGTGATTGGTTCCTTTCAGCATAATCCTTTTGAGATTCATCCATGTTTGTTTTTTTTTTAACTTTTTTAACGTTTATTTATTTTTGAGAAACAGAGAGCATAAGCAGGAGAGGGGCAGAGAGAGAGAGAGAGACACAGAACCCGAAGCAGGCTCCAGGCTCTGTCAGCACAGAGCCCAATACAGGGCATGAACCTGCGGAACATGAGATCATGGCCTGAGCCAAAGTCGGTCACTTATGTGACTGAGCCACCCAGGCACCCCAGAGACTCATCCATGTTTTTGCACATGTCAGTAGTTCATTTCCTTTTTATTGCCGAGTAGTATTGCAGTTGTGAGGATATACCAGTTTGTTTATGCATTCATCAGTTAATGGGCATTTGAGTTGTTTCTAGCTTTTTGGCCTTTATGAATAAAGTTGCTTAAAACACTTACATGCAGGTCTTCGTGTGAGCATATGTTTTCATTGGGGGAGGGGGGCAGGTGGTAAAATACCTAATGGCAGGATTGCTACATCATATGCTGAGTGTATATTTAACTTTTTAAGAAACTGCTTACCTGTTTTCTAAAGTGGATGTACCATTTTGCATTCCAGCCAGCAGTATATGAGATCTTCTATCTATCCTTTCTTCTAATGTCTTTATCTATTTTTCATAAGGTGAATGTTGGCCTTAAAATTGAGTTGGGAAGTATTCCCCTCTCTTCAATTCTCTAGTACAGTTTGTGCAGAATTGGCATTATTTTTTCCTTAAATGTTTGCTAGAATTCACCAGTGAAGCCATGTGGGCTTGAAGCTTTCTTTGTGAGAAAGTGTTAAACTACAGATTTTATTTTTGTAATAGTGCTACTTAAATTACATACTTTATTTTTTTGAGTAGTTCATGTCTTTCAGGGAATCTATTTCATCTTGAAGTTATTGACATAAAGTATTTTATAATAATCCCTTATTATCCTTTTAGTATCTGTAGAATTGTAGTGATGTCATTCCTCTCATTTTTGATATTGATAATTTGTGTCTTCTCTTGTCTTTTCTTGATAAATCTGGCCAGAAGTTTATCAGTTTTACTTATCTTCTCTAAAAAGTGCCTTTTCATTACACTGACTTCTCTATTTTTGTTTTCCTTTTCAAAAATTTCTGCTTTGATCTTTATCATTCCATTTTCTCTCCTTACTCAGTGATGAATTTCCTTTTCTTTTTCTAGTTTCTTAAAAGTGGACACTGGGGAAGATGAATACTATATGAGCAACATCCCACATGTTGACATGTTGTGTTTTCAGTTTCAGTTGGTACAAAATAGTTTCTAATATCCATTTTGACTTATTTGACCAATAGGGTTACTTAGGAGTGTGTTGGTTAGTTTCTAAATATTTGGAGATTTTACAGATCTGTTAATTTGTTATTTAATTCCATTGTGGTCACAGAACAATATGTTGGATGACTGAAATCCTTTTAAATTTATTGAGGCTTGTTTTATAGCCAATGAATTCTGGTAATAGATGAGAATATGGCCTATTTTGATAAATATTATGTGTCCACTTGAAAGAAAATATGTAGTCTGCTGATTTGGTGTGGAGTATTCTATAAATGTCAACTAGGTCAAGTAGGTTGGTAGTATTTTTCAAGTCTGATGTATCATTTCTCATTTTCTATATATTTTTTCTGTCAATTATTGAGAGAGGGATATTGAAATCTCCAACTATAAGTGAGTGCTTATGTGTCTCTCTTTCCTATTCTCCTTAATATATTTGGAAGTTCTATTATCAGATACATAAATTCTTAAGTTATGTCTTTTCTAATAGTTGACATTTCTATCACAATGGAATAACCTCATTTATCCCTGGTAATATCTTTGCTTTGAAATTGACTTTGTCCTATAGTAAATATAGCCACTCAAGGTTTCGTTTGATTAGTGTTAGCAAAGCATAATTTCTTCCATATTTTTAACCTACTTATATCTTTGTATTGAAGATGAATCTTATAGACAGCATATAGTTGGCTTTTGCTTTTTTATCCAGTATGACAACTCTATCTTTTAATTAGGTGATTATACCATTTATATTTAATGTAATTATTTATATGCTTACATTTAAAGCTACTGTCTACTCTTTTCTATGTATCCCATCTGTTCTTTGTTTCTTTTCTTTTTCTTTTTCTTCTTCTTCCTGCTCTTGGGTTGATTTAGTACGTTTTATTATTTTTTGGTGGGGGGATAAATAGTTACAACTCAGGTTTTGTTATTTTAGTAGCTGTTTAATGGTTTGTAGTGTTCATGTTTAACTTATCACAGTCTATCTTCAAATGATATTATATGATTTCATGAATAGTATAAGAACCTTACAATAAATAGTGTACTTCCATTGTTCCCCTCCTGACCTTTGTGCTATTGTTTTCATACATTTTACTTTTAGCACACCATATTATTTTTTTTGTTTAAATAGTCAGTTATCTTTTTTTATTTTTGTATTTTTGAGAGAGACAGAGTGCAAGTGGGGGAGGGGCAGAGAGAGAGGGAGACACAGAATCTGAAGCAGGCTCCAGGCTCTGAGCTGTAGACACAGAGCCTGATGTGGGGCCTGAAATCACAGACTATGAGATCATGACCTGAGCTGAAGTCAGATGCTTAACTGACTGAGCCACCTGGGTGCCCCTCAATTATCTCTTTTATTGAAGTATATATAGATCATGTAATATTAAATTAGTTTCAGGTGTACAACACAGTGATCTTTTATACACATTATGAAATGCTCACAACACAGTGATCAATTATATACATTATGAAATGCTCACCACAATAAGTATATTACAGTATTATTGACTATATTCCCTATGCTGTACTTTTCATCTGGTGACTTATTTATTTTATAACTGCAAGTTGGTACCTCTTAACCCTTTTCACTCATTTTGTCCATATCCCCAGTTTGTTCTCCATATTTACAAGTGTTTTCTCTTTTTTGTTGTTGTTTATTCATTCATTTGGTTTTTTGTTTATTTTTTGTTTATTTTTTACCTTGTTTTATTTTTTATTTTTTAAAATTTGCATCCAAATTAGTTAGCATATAGTGCAACAATGATTTCAGGAGTAGAGTCCTTAGTGCCCCTTACCCATTTAGCCCATCCCCCCTCCCACAACCCCTCCAGTAACCCTCAGTTTGTTTTCCATATTTATGAGTCTCTTCTGTTTTGTCCCCCTCCCTGTTCTTATATTATTTTTGTTTCCCTTCCCTATGTTCATCTGTTTTGTCTCTTAAAGTCCTCATATGAGTGAAGTGATAGGATTTTTGTCTTTCACTGACTAATTTCACTTAGCGTAATACCCTCCAGTTCCATCCATGTAGTTGCAAACGGCAAGATTTCATTCTTTTTGATTGCCAAGTAATACTCCATTGTATATATATACACCGCATCTTTCATCCATTCATCCATCAATGGACATTTGGGCTCTTTCCATACTTTGGCTATTGTTGATAGTGCTGCTATAAACATTGGGTGCACATGCCCCTTCAAATCAGCATTTTTGTACCCTTTGGTTAAATGCCTAGTAGTACAATTGCTGGGTTGTAGGGTAGTTCTATTCTTAACTTTTTAAAAACCTCCATACTGTTTTCCAGAGTGGCTACAGCAGTTTGCATTCCCACCAGCAGTGCAGAAGGGTTCCCCTTTCTCCACATCTGTTGTTTCCTGAGTTATTAATTTTAGCCATTCTGACACATGTGAGGTGGTATCTCATTGTGATTTTGATTTGTATTTCCTTGATGATGAGTGATATTGAGCATCTTTTCATGTGTCTGTTAGCCTTCCGGATGTCTTCTTTGAAAAATTGTCTATTCATGTCTTCTGCCCTTTTCTTAACTGGATTATGTATTTGATTTTTTGGGTGTTGAGTCCTTTATATATTTTGGATACTAGCCCTTTATCAGATTATGTCATTTGCAAATATGTTCTCCCATTTCATCAGTTGCCTTTTAATTTTGTTGATTGTTTCCTTTGCTGTACAGCTTTTTATCTTTTTTTCATGGATGTTTGTTTTTGAGAGAGAGAGCACAAGAGTGGGGTAGGGGCAGAGAGTGAGGGAGACAGAGGATCTGAGCAGGCTCCGCACTGTCAACAGAGAGTCGATGCGGAACTCGAACTCACAAACCGTGAGATTATGACCTGAGCTGAAGTCAGAAGCTTAACCGACTGAGACACCCAGGTGCCCCAGAAGGTTTTTATCTTGATGAGGTCCCAATAATTCATTTAAAAAAATGTTTGTTTGTTTGTTTGTTTGTTTACGTTTATTTTTGAGAGAGAGAGACAGGGTGCAAGCAGGGGAGGGGCAGAGAGAGAGAGGGAGACACAGCATCTGAAACAGGCTCCAGGCTCCAAGCTGTCAGCACAGAGCCTGACACGGGGCTCAGACTCACGAACTGTAAGATCATGATCTGAGCCAAGTCAGATACTTAACCAACTGAGCCACCCAGGTGCCCCTATTAATTAATTAATTAATTAAGAACATGGACACACACATACATGTATGCATGGGGGGGAGCAGAGAGAGAGGGAGAGAGAGAATCTCAAGTGGAGAGAGAATCCTGATGCGGGGTTCAATCCACGACCCTGAGATCACGACCTGAGCCAACACCAAGAGTCAGGCATTCAACCCGCTAAGCCACCCAGGCACTCCTCAGTAGTTCATTTGTACTTTTGTTTCCCTTGCCTCTGGAGACGTGTCTCTAGTAAGAAGTTGCTTTAGCTGAGATCAAAGAGGTTTCTGCCTGTGTTCTCCTCTAGGATTTTGATGGTTTCCTGTCTCACATTTAGGTCTTTCATCCATTTTGAATTTATTTTTGTGTATGGTGTAAAAAAGTGGTTTAGTTTCATTCTTCTGCACGTTACGGTCCAGTTTTCCCAACACCATTTATTGCGAAGACTATCTTTTTTCCATTGGATATTCTGCTTTATCGAAGATTAGTTGACCATATATTTGTGGCTCCATTTCTCGGTTCTCTATTCTATTCTATTGATCTATGTGTCTGTTTTTGTGCAGTACCACACTGTCTTGATGATTCCAGCTTTGTAATACAGTTTGAAGTCCAGAATCATGATGCCTCCAGCTTTGTTTGTTTGTTTTTTCCCAACATTATAATTCGGGGTCTTTTCTTGTTCCATACAACTTTTAGAATTGTTTGTTCTCGCTCTGTGAAAAATACTGGTGTTTGATAGGGATTGAATTGAATGTGTAGTTTGCTTTGAGTAGTATAGACATTTTAACAATATTTGTTCTTCCAATCCTTGAGCATGGGATGTTTTTCCATTTCTTTCGTCTTCTTCAATTTATTTTCATAAGCGTTCTATTGTTTTCAGCATACAGATCTTTTACCTCTTTGATTAGGTTTATTCCTAGGTATCTTATGGTTTTTGGTGTTTGTTTTTTTTTTTAAATTTTAGAGACAGAGTGTACAAGTTGGGAAAAGGGGCAGAGGAGAGAGAGAGAGAGAGAGAGAGAGAGAGAGAGAGAGAATATCTTAAGAGAATCTTAATCTAATCCATGCTGAGCGTGGAGCCTGACACAGGGCTCGATCTCACGACCCTGAGATCCTGAGCCGAAATCAAGAGTAGGATGCTTCATTGACTTAGCCCATCCAGGCACCCCTTGTTTGTTTGTTTGTTTGTTTCTGAGATTCTACATATAAGTGAAATCATATAGTGAAATGATATACATACATATAGTGAAGTGAAATCATAACCTATATAGTTACCAGTTCTAATGTTCTTCATTCCTTTGTGTGGATCCACATTTCCATCTGCTATCCTTTTCCTTCTGCTTAAAAATACTTTCTTTAGGGGCACCTGGGTGGCTCAGTCAGTTAAGCATCCAACTCTTGATTTTGGCTCAGGTCATAATCTCACAGTTTGTGAGCTCAAGTCCCGCGTTGGGCTTTGCTTGGGATTCTCTGTCTCCTCAGTGCTCTTTCCCCCTTGTACACGCATACTGCACGTGCCCTCTCTCTCTGTCTCTCAAATAAACATTTAAAAAAATACTTCCTTTGGCATTTCTACAGTGTAAGCCTGCTAATGATGAATTCTTCCAGCTCTTGTATGTCTCAGATAGTCTATCTTGCTTTTATTTTTGAAAGATTTGGGTATAGAATTCTAGCTTGATGGCTATTTGGTCCCCCTCTCCTTTTCACTGCCTGAAAGATGTTGCCCCACCGAGTTCTGGCTTACATTATTTCCAACAAGAAATATGTTGTCATTGTTATATCTTTGTTGCTCTGTGTGTCATGTGTGGTTTTGTTCCTTTGGCTGCTTTTAAGATTTGCTCTTTATCACTGGCTTTGACCAGTTTGATTATCATGTGCCGTGGTGTAGTTTTATCCGTGTTTAATGGATTAAACTAAACATGTAGTTTAATCCATGTTGTGCTCAGATTTCATTGACCTTGCTGGATTTGTGAGTTTATAGGGTTTACTTATTTGGAAATGTGGGGGCTATTAGTTTTTCAAATTTTTTTTATATCTCCTCTCCTTCGTGGACTCTAAGTATACATATATTAGGCCACTTGAAGTTGTTGCACAATTCATTGAGTTAAGGAGAGGCATGGGGTTTTTTCCATATATGAAATACTGTTATAATAACTTTTTTAAATGTCCTTGTCTGCTAATTGTAGCATTTGTGTAGATTATGGATTAGTTTTTGATTGATTGCTTTTTAAAAAAAAAAATTAACATTTATTTATTTTTAAGACACAGAGAGTGATCAGGGAAGGGGTAGAGAGAGAGGAAGTTAAATCTGAAGCAGGTTCCAGGCTCCGAGCTCTCAGCACAGAGCCTGATGTGGGGCTCAAACCCATGAACCACGAGATTATGACCTGAGCCAAAGTTGATTGCTTTTTATCCTCAGTATGGGCCATATTTCAGATTTATTCAAACTCTTAGAAGTCTACCCTCTTTCTGTGTGCTCTCAACCCGAAGTGAGACTTTTGGCTTGGAAGGAGTTACCTGTGTATTAAACTACTGATCAGTGTCACCCAGTTCTAATCTCTATCTCATTCTAAGGGTACCATACCCCATGTCATCCTTACCTTTCCGTTGGGCACCTCTGTCCTTCTATCTGTGTATTTATAATATTCAAGAGCAGCAGTTGGCCAACTGGTCCCTACCCAACCATCCAGGCCATGTGCCTCAAGAATTCCTTTTTGCAAAGCCCTGTGATGACTTTGGCCCGCCTCTTCTACCTACTCAAGTAACTCCTTTACCACTAATTTAATTGTCTGTGTTTCCATTTATAGGATTTTACCTAGCCGTATGGCCTGCTGTCTCTGCCAATTTAAAAATACTATTGAGGTTGTCTGTAAGACAGTCAAGCTACGTTGTGACAGTGCATGTCTGACAAATGGCACACGTTGTGGTAAGTCCTAATTGCCTGATGATAAATTTGTAAATTTTTATTTTATTTGTGGTTTAACTTTTATTTTTAATCAACAATGATAATTTTTTTTAATGTTTATTCATTTTTGAGAGAGAGAGCATTCACGTGCGTGAGCTGGGAGGGGGCAGAGAGTGAGTGAGGGGGACAGAGAATCCGAAGCAAGCTCTACACTGACAGCAGCAAGCCCCATGCGGGGCTGAACTGTGATATCATGACCTGAGCCAAAGGGATGCTTAACTGACTGGGCCACCCAGGCACCCTAACAATGGTAAATTTTTAAACTAATGATGTCATTGCATTATTTTTACTCATTCAGAGTTCAGATCCCTAAATTTCTAAGAACTATTCCTTTGTTAAAAGTCAGATTCTCAGTTACATTATTAAGTCAACTACCCCCAAATGAAAACCTGTTCACATAGTGCATCACAGCTTATAAGCTGATTTTACGTGCGTTAGGTCTCAGGTGCCCTTTGTCTTATAGGACAGGTGGAGATACCTTTTTGTTTATTTTGTTGTTTTTATAAGTGTGTAAGAGTACAAGTGATGCTGATTTCTGAAAAAGTTTTATTTGGAGCCTCTGTGTTTCTGTGCCCTAACCAGAAGCTGCTACCCAACCGTTCTAACGGATGAGAGGGCTCTTCTATCCTTGGGCTGTCCAACTCTTGTTCTGAATCTTAAGCTTTTCTATCCAAAACACGGGTGCTTTTAGGTATTTTTCTGTTCTTAGGTTTTATTGGCACTAACTTGGTGACTTCCAAAATGTGCTTTTGCACCTGGATAGCTTGAATATGGGTCCCTGTCAATGGTCTAGGGCACAGCATAAATTACACTTTGCTACTTCTATAAGTGGTGTTGCTTATTTTCCAAAACAATGTTTTACCAATTATCTTACTCCCGTCTCCCTTAGAGGTGGGCAGAATAGGCATTTTTTTTTTTTATCTCCTTTGACAGGCGAGGAAAAATGAGATCAGAGGTGCCTTAGCCTAGCACTCGAGTCTCCTCTCCCGTTTTGGGCGCTCCGCCAGCCCACTGCTCCTCCTCTCTCGTGACCTTTATCACCTCCTCCTCCGACTCTCACCAGCACCACTAAAAATACTTTTAATTCTTCTGGAAAAACCCAGCTGCACAGTGCTGTTCAGTGGACACAAGCTGTACGCTTGACCTTCATGTAGTTGGAAGCTCTGGATGGTTCTCTCAGTAAAGCTAGAAATCTGGAAATGAAAGGAAATGAAAGCAAAGTAGGCATTTGACCAAAGTTTCTTTATCCCTTCTGCATTTTAAAACCTCAAGTATCATTCCGTTGATTTTTTTTGAACGCCCCACAGTGGCATCTCTCTCATACCTGGAAAATCTCTTAACCTATACCCCACATCTCTGCCCAAATTTAAGCAAAGAACCAGGGTGGACTTAGCGGGTCTTGTGTTTAGTTTTTTCTGTCTAGAGCTTATGTTACGGGAGGTGCGATATATGGGAGCAGGGACCAAGCAAAAGAATTGGTGGGTGGGCGGAGAGGGCGTGTCCAGATGAGGACCTGCTGGTGACGGGTGTTGTCCCGGGCATATGTGATGGTAGCAAGAACTCAAGCCCACTGAAGACGTAGAAGGAGGAAGACTCGCGCTCCCTCTGCCCCCGAAGCAGGACAGGGTGGGGTATGTGAATGCCAGGAGTCGCACTAGAGCTGCACACAGTTTAGCCGAGTATCTTCCGGCCTTGGCTTTTCTTGAGGCCTGGGCAATCGGCCCTTAGGGACCAATGGAATAACTCTAAATATACTTATTCACACTGTGGAATGTTCTGAGGAAATAGCTACTTTTTCAAAACACATCTTTTTGTCCTTTTGTTGTTGCCAATCGTGGGTCCAAGTTTGAGTTCGTCTCCTCTCTAAATGGCGCTCAAGTATTTGCTGATTCTTAATTTGCTTGACTGGGACGTATGACTGTGCATTGACAAAGAGCTGTGCTGTCAGTCTTTCATTATCAAAACTCATCTCTTCTTCTTCTTCGACAGATCAGGAAGTATACCTAAGGAAGGCAGAAGGATCATTCATGAAGGTATTGACAGCTCGAAAGAAGAGCGCCAGCACGGAGCTGACTATTGAGCCAGAGAAGGCGTCCTCAGACATAGATCGTGTCAGTTTGTCAGCCTTTATGAACGAGCAGCTAGACTTCAATGACGAAAGTGATGTCATTAGTGCACTGAATTACATATTGCCTTATTTCTCGGAGGGCAATCTAGAAGACGTAGAATCGACGCTGTTACCGTTCATTAAACTTCTGTTTTCAAATGTGCAAGAGGGAGACAAGCCCGTGGGTCACTCGATGAACGACACAGGGGACCCTTCTCTTAAACCTGGATCCAACAATTCAACTTACAAGAATAAACTGAGAAAACTCTACTTTCTGGAAAATTTGGTAGATGCAGAAATTCAGGAAAAAATTGATGACGTGAAAAAGAAAGAAAAAATGGCCATGCTTATACATTCCAGCCTTTTAGGTCCCAAGTTTAAACGTCAAATCTTTCCAAAGAAATTGGAAACTGCCCAACCGCAGGAGAAGAGCCTAGACGAGGTTGAGAGTGTGGGGAAAAAGTTCCTGAGAGTGAAAAAGGTCATCAAGGGCCCAAAGGGCATACCGAAAAGGCACTTAAAAGAACTGAGACGTCAGAACATCCAGAGGAAACAGAGCGCCCAGCCATCTGTGGAGAACATGGCCAAGGAAAGAAGGCTCAGGAGACCATCCCCAGGGGAGCTTCCCGTGGCGCACAGGCCCAGCAAATTAGTGGGAAGCTCCTTCAATACAGAGCCTTCGTTCATAGATGAGCACAAGGCAGCGGTCTCTTCTCTCATGAAGCAATACTTTTTGGACAGACCTTCTGCCACCCCCGCTCCCAAGGAAAGAAGGCTCAGGAGACCATCCCCAGGGGAGCTTCCCGTGGCGCACAGGCCCAGCAAATTAGTGGGAAGCTCCTTCAATACAGAGCCTTCGTTCATAGATGAGCACAAGGCAGCGGTCTCTTCTCTCATGAAGCAATACTTTTTGGACAGGCCTTCTGCCACCCCCGCTCCCAAGGAAAGAAGGCTCAGGAGACCATCCCCAGGGGAGCTTCCCGTGGCGCACAGGCCCAGCAAATTAGTGGGAAGCTCCTTCAATACAGAGCCTTCGTTCGTAGATGAGCACAAGGCAGCGGTCTCTTCTTTCCTGAGGCAATACTCTTTGGGCAGGCCTTCTGCCACCCCCGCTCCAAAATCCCCACCTGACGTGAAAAAAGAATCAAAAGACTTAACGTACACCATTTTTGTTTTAGAAGATGCAAATGCTAGAGTTAGAAATATGAAGGCTTTCAGACCAGCCTCACTCCCCAGAAAGACACACCGCTTTCATAAAAGTCGCTCCCGTGTGGTCCACAGAACACCCAAGGCCAAACTGAATCGAAAGTCCAGAAAGGAAAGTTCACTCAGTAATAGACAGCTGCTTGCAAAGAGGCCTCCATCCTCTGCAGTCAGGAGCCTCATAAATTCCCCTTCACGAGAGGATTTTTCATCTCCGGGAGAACTGAGTCCTCAGAAAAATCCTTTTCCAGAATTATTTGCTCCTTCAGGAACTTACAGAGAAAACACTACTGTAGAGAACACTACTGCTCAAAATGTTTCTGAAGAAAATATTTCTACAGGAAACACTACTATGCCAGAACAAACCCTCCCTGAATTCACAGACCGTAAGAATCTTTCCACTGCTAATTCTACTGTTACTGCAGACAACTCTATGCCGACCGTTAAACAAACCAATGATACACAACGGGAATACCACAATGCGGGCACTGGCTTGCCCCCAAAAGCCACAGGCTTCACTGTGTCAAAGCTCTCGTCCTCAGGTGATCTGTTTGAAATTCAGTTAAACCAGCAGCTACAGTCCCTCATCCCCAGCAATGATGTGAGAAGGCTCATTTCTCATGTTATCCGGACTTTGAAAATGGACTGCTCTGAGACCCAGGTGCAGCTGGCCTGTGCCAAGCTCATCTCCAGAACAGGCCTCCTGATGAAGCTTCTCAGCGAGCAGCAAGAAGTAAAGGTGTCCAAGGCAGAGTGGGATACGGACCAATGGAAAAATGAGAATTATATCAATGAGAGCACAGAAGTCCAGAGTGAACAGAGAGAGCAGGAGTCAAGGGAGGTGAGGATAAATCCCCAAATGTGGGGTCTCGACATTTAGGTGGTTTAGGACATGGACCCAAGCACAAGGACCGGGGGCTCCTAGTCCGGGTCTTGTCTTGGCCACATAATTTTGGCTAAGGCAGTGATCTGCCACTTTGCTCATTTAGGAAACAGTGCCGCTGTTCCCAGAGGAGACAAAAAGAGGACCTAACATACAAGATACATCAAGTCTTGAAGAAAATGCTAATGATTAAGATTACATATCACATTAGATTTGGTATATTCCTTAAGAACCTATAAGCGATTCATCGGAAAGAATGGGGTTTTAGAGTCGTTAAAGAATAGTTAACTTTCATCCTATCTCTGTTTTCTAAAAAAATTGTTCTTTCCCTTTTTTTTAGCTCACAAAAGAAGTTCCAGGCTATGGCTATAACAACAAACTCATCTTGGCAATATCTGTGACTGTAGTAGTGATGATTTTGATCATAGTGTTCTGTCTCATTGAGGTAAGGACAACAATTAATTCAGATTCCCAGACTATATTCCTTCTTTACAGTAGATTCAGAACCCACAAACTGAAAATCAAAGCCACTTTCCCACCTATCACGACGTGATATCCCTCTTCAGTCTGGAGGACTGAGATATGCTTTGTCCTTTTATTGCAAAGTATATTCCAGGGATTTTAAAAGGAACCCCACTGCCGGGAGACATCTGTGGATTGTAACCAAGATAACAAGCCATTAGCTTGTTCTGAGACATTAGGTCTAAGAAGGCCACAGTTGACATGATAGTAAAATTTCTTCAACTCAAAAAAATGATGTCGATTCGATGCACTCACCAGTCATCCTCCTACTACCACTGATTTCTTTCCTCGTTGGCTAAAATGATGAGAGAGAAATAGTCTTCACCTTCATGGAGCTATCAGTCATCTTGGAAGAAAGGGCATGGCTTAGAGATAAAAGTGTCATCTTGTTGATTAATTAGATGTGCCTACAGCTCTCTCCTCCACTTCGCAAGGCATTGTGTAAACAGGTTCAGTTAAAACCCTGCAGCTAAAATCCTGCATCAGGCTACTCAGAGCGTGTCATAATTACAGTTGCCTATTCCTGGAGCTTGCCTGTTTACCTTTTATTCAATCATGTATGAATTGAATATATATTCAATATATTTATTCAAATATACATATGCTTATTATATATCTATATCTATATCTATCTATCTATATATATCTATATCTATATCTATATCTATATTGCCATCTGTCATGGCAACCCTCCATTTCAGCCAAAGCAGCCCCTCACCATCCCCTAGTCAGACCATGCCCATTCCTACTTTTGTTGGTGACTTTGCCCACTTGAAATTCCTTTATTTCACTCTGCTGGTGGAAGTCCCGTGAGCCTTCAAAAGCCAACTCGAGTTCATCTTTCTTCACAAAGCCTTCCCCGAATACTGTAATACTCCTGGACCTAGTCCTTCTGTGAGATGGTCACCATTTCTTAGGGTCTGCAGTGACGCATTCCCCTCCCCTGATAACAAAAATATGCTAAACAGTTTGTTAAAAGGCAGCTCCTCAAGAGAGAAATATCAGGGTCATGGATCAGAGCAGAGATATGTAAGGCTTCCTGGTCTATCAGACTTGAGTAAAACCTGACTGGATGTATTAACTGCTAAGGAGAAACATGTCTGTCTTCTGGAGGGTTGGTCAGTAGTAAAAGCATAGAAATGGTGAGGAAGAGACCAACATGGGCAGTGCCCACCTAGCCTTGCCTAAGAGTAGAGATGGCACCTCAGGCAGCAGATGAGAGTCAGGCCCACCAGCCGGGCTGTGCCCGCGGGGCAGATGGATGGATCTAGCTACCTCCGTCCTTTCCATGAAACACTGGATTCAGCTAATTACTTTTCTTCCACTTCTCTTCTCACCAAATAGCCTTCTGATTATACTTCAGTGTGCCACAGAGGCCTGTCTCCACAGGAGACAGGAGTCCCAATCATGTGGACACAGATGCCCTATCTGTGGAATGGGTGGAATGGATGTTTTCCTTATTGTCAAGTCATGACCTGACATTCTGATTTTGATCAATCCTGTGACATTGGTGAGGTGATATTGCCTCCATGCAGAAAGAAGTGCGTTCTCTCTTGATGAGATCAGAGTCTGATTTCTCAGCCTAAGAGCCTAGGAACTAGCGTGGGGTCAACTTACCATGACCTCTGGGAAGAGAAATCATTGGCCATTGTCCAGTCAGTACTCTGCATCTTGAGGTGGCCTGCAGCCTTTTGCTTTTGGGAAGTTCTATAAACTCCTATTGCTGTTTTAAATTCCTATGTGGTTTAACCTTGTGTTTATATTTTTTTATGTGGTTTCATTATTTCCTCTCCCTACTTAGATGATACACTTTTTGAGGTCAGAGACCATGCAGTTTTTTTCCTGTAGTGGACAATAATGATGTTCAAAGGAAGAGATGAGGCATTGTGTCAATTTCACAATGAGGAATAATGCAACGTAATATTTATGTGAAGTAGCCTACAGAGTCCAGCAATAGACAGATCCGTGGGTGACGAGGACTTTTAAAATGTTACCTTTTAGAGGCGCCTGGGTGGCTCAGTTGGTTAAGCGTCCTACTTTGGCTCAGGTCATAATTTCATGGTTCAGGAGTTCGAGCCCTGTGTTGGGCTCTGTGCTGACAGCTCAGAACCTGGAGCCTGCTCTGGATTCTGTGTGTGTGTCTCTCTCTCTTTGCCCCTCTCTCACTCTTACTCTCTCTCTCTGTCGCTCTCAAAAATAAATAAATAAACATTGAAATGTTACCTTTTAGTATTCAAATCAGTGGAAGAAAATAAATAAATGGTAATAGAACAACTGCTTAATTATTTGGGAGGAAAATAACAACAGATCCCTATTTCTCACCTTAAAAAAACATATTTCAGTACATGTAAAAAAAGAGAAACAAGAACCCATCAAAGTACTAGAAGAAAACAGAATCAATACTTTTATAATCTTGTGGTGAGAAAAAGCTTTGTGACCTGATACCACATGCAGAAACATTTGATAGATTTGATCGTCTTGTCTGATTTCTGCTTGGAATAAACCAGACATCTGATTTAATCCCCACAGTCCTGTGAGGATGATATCACCATCCTTCTTTCCTACATAGAAGGGGATCAGCTTAAGGCCACTGTGGCAAAATCCAAAGCAGAACCCAGCTGTGCCTGCAGTCAGCCTGTGCTCCTATCCCACTGTTCCGTCTCCTTCACGATAAAAACACTGACAAATATTTGAAACATTGAAATTCAGTGAAAGCCCTTGAAAGGATTAATATATTTCATATGAAGAGAGTTTTATAAATCAACAGGAAGAGGACAAACAATCCAGGGGATCAAGGGGGCAAGGACTACGATGAACAGGAGGTGTGGACAGTCCGTCACCATATCTGCCTCATGGCTTATGGGACATGGGTCTCGTTAACAAGGCCTTTTCGCCTCATGGTATAAAAATAGTCTCTGATATTTTCTTCTGTACTCTTATAATATTTGTTGTGATTTATTTATTTTTAATCTGTATGGAATCTGTCTGGTGTTTTGGTACGGTCGAGGTAGGGGATCTAACTTTTTTCCCTTGCATAAAGATCCAGTTACTTTAAAATCTTTTATTGAATGGTTCATTCTTTCTTCATGGATCCAAAATACTAGTGTTATCTGGACTCTATTCTATCAACCTGGTTTTCTTTTCCTGTATCAGTATCACGCTACATACTTAACTGCAGTTGCTCTGTAAGAACGTATTTTAACGTCTGCTCTGTGATCTTCTTTTTCATCCATTTTGTAGCTATGCTTGCACGTTTTCTCTACCAAATGTCAGCTGGCCAGTTTTTGTTTAAAAAACTGTCTTGGGATTTGAATGGGATTGCCTCGAATTTGTAGGTTAATTTGAAGGGAACTGACATCTTTACACTATTCCAGGAAAAAGGTGTCTCAGATCACGTATTTGTTTCTTCTTAATGTCCTTCAGAAGAGCTTTAGTGTTTTCATCTCATAGGTCTTACCCATTCTTTGCTAAGTTTATTCCTAGGTACTTTATGCCTTTTTACTGATAATTGTAAATGGGATAATTCTTCCGTTTTTTGATTAATTGTTTATGGAACATAGGAAAGTCATTGAGGTTTACATGTTGATCTCTTGATTTTATATATATCTAGCCATCTTGCTGAATTCTCATGTTTCTTCCAATAAAATTTTAGTTGATTCTCTTGGGCCTTTTAGTTTGTCTGTAATTTCGTATGCAAATACATCTTAGTTCTTCCTTTCCACGACTCCATTTTTTCCCAGTGCATCAGTTAGGACCCCCTCAACACCAATGAATAGCAGCAGTGATAACAGACATCCTACTCTTGTCCTTGATTTTAAAACAGTGCTGCTGTTTAGGTTTCTGGTAGACACTTTTCTTTTCCTCCTCCCAAGAATTTTTATTAGGAATTACCTGTTGAATGTTATCTGAGGCAGTCAGTAAAATGTATTACCAGCTGCACACGAGTTAGGTGTTATTGAAGAGTCAAAGGACTATTCAACAAATTCCTGTCCTAGGAAAAGTTATCATCTCACTGGGTAGATAAGACCTAAAATGCAAAGGAATGAATAAAGATGTGGAGGGAGTGGTTATTGTGATGGGTAACTGTGATCATGTTTTCTTCCAAAACAGATTTATTCTCATAGAACAGCAGCCAAGGAAGGTAAAGAAGGAAGCTCAAGGTAAATATTAGTCTGGCAATCGTTAAAGTAGAATTTTAGAACTAGATTTTCAAACTCATCTATTTCAATCCCCTTGTCTTACAGCCAGGAAATCACCAAAGGCAGAAAGAATACATATTTGGCCTAATGCTTTGCCTGGATCCAGCAAAGTTAGCTGCCCAGCCAAACCCGAGTTAGAATGGGACTGGCACAGAGCACCTGCTCACTAGACCTTTAAAGAAAGATCGTGGGGGGATGGGGGTGGAAATGTTCAGACCCGTTCCCGCTGGCGGTGGGCATCAGGCCTGGCCACAGACCTTCTCAGAGGCTCTGGAGAAGGGATAGGGAGGGCCAAAAGTCGTGGGGTGAAGGCGCTAGTCTTCAAGCATGATGGAGGGTAGAATACATGAGTCCCCCCCGTAAAGTAGGGGGAAAACTTCCTTCTTCCTCCTTCTGGTTTTCGAGGCCCCGCTCTCCATTCCCTTTATCCAGACCCAATAGAATTTGAACTGGGAGAGACCTTAGATAATCATTTATCTCTTCCTTTTATAATAATGAGATGGAGAAGGAGAAAAGGAAGATGTCTTGCCGGACGGTTGTATCACTAGTACCACTAGAACCAGAAAGAAGATGGTTCCTTTCCAGTTGGGCACGTCTCTGACTACACTGTTCTTGGGCTGTGAACTGCATTTTATGTCACAACTCAGTGCACACATACCGTATAGACATAAGTACCTTCTAAAACAAACTTACCATACACTCTTGATTCTTTCTGTTCTGTTTTTTTTAAGTTTATTATTTATTTGGGGGGGAGGGTGGAGCAGAGAGAGAGAGAGAGAGAGAATCCCAAGCAGGTTCTACACTATCAGCACAGAGCCAGACACAGGGCTCAATGTCACAATCTGTGAGATCATCACTTGAGGCAAAATCGAGACTTGGGCTGCTCACCTGACTGAGCCACCCAGGTATCCCCTATTCCGTTTGTATTCAAAAAGAGTATTTTGTGTTTTAGCGCTAGCCGTGTGTTTTCAGGTGATTTCACGACTCACTCACTCATCTGCCTGCAGTGTGAAAGTCAGTGAGCTAGATAACTGCTGGTTGGACTCAGGCATTCACTCGGTGCGATTCATCTTGTAAGGTAAAGCAGCTAGGAAAATAGAAACACCTCCCCACCCACCAGCAAATGATGCCTGTGAGGCTAAGCCTGGCGGGGACTGATGTAAAATGCTTCTGGAGAGAGTTAGGTGCTTCTGCCGTGTGGTCACCCAGTTTGTTGACTGCACAAGGGCACTTGGCCAAGGGCCAGAAGGTGAGCAGGGTGAAAATCCTGCCTATACTTCATGTCAAGTTACATACAAAGGTCTCCCAGGGACACTGTGGGGCCATTATGGACAGACACAGGAAAATTCTGAAAGCCCAGCATGTATGGAATTATTTCTGAGATCCCAGGTCTGTGTTGATTTTGCTTGCTAATAAGACTGGAGAAATACATTGTGAGAGGCACGGAAAATGGTACGAATCACCAATTGTCTGTGTGTGTGTTTCCTTCCAGGGGCTTCTTTGGATCTCTGCTGCGTAAGAGATGCTCAGAGGAAAGTGACAATCAGGTAAATCTGAGGAGGATAAAGTACCGTGGCTGGAGAAGGCAGGGGAAACAGACCTAACGTTGTCCTTTCTGGTTTCTAGAAGGGCTTTTTCTGGAGAAGGCGGCCACTTTGGCTTAGGGACATGTACAGACCTCTCAATGCCACACGCAAGAAAAACATGGCACAGAAGCTACACGACAAGGATTCTTCTGATGAAGATGAGATTTTCAACATGGAACTAGGGTACGTGATTGGGGAAGATTTTCTCTAAAATGAGGAAATTATGAAGAGTTGAATTGTTCCTTTCGAGAGTCAAAGCCTTGGCATTCTCCTCCTTTTCCCAGGGAGGCTGGCAAAGCCACAGCAGAGAAGACTCGGACCACAGATTCCACTACTGAAGAGCTGGGTGACGAGAGTGAGACAGCACGTGAGATTGTCACAGAGTGAACGCCGTCCTGCCTCAGGCCACCTACAAAGTTTACTTTCCGATACTGGCTTCTCAGCATTGCTTGTAAAATACTTTTTTTCTCATATTAAAATGTATAAATCCATAACCAATTCTAGCCACGTGGTAAGGAATTAAAACGTAAACGGTTAAATATTTATCTACAGACAACAGGGGCCACAGGCGAGAGAAGCAGGACTGAAGCCAGAGTCCCTCGTGGTAGCCAGTATTTCCACAAGACACAGTATGGGCAAAGTAGGGTGAACGGGGCGTCTTTCCGTCATTTCCCTGATACGGTCAGTCTCTGGAAACTGGAAAACGTATCTTCAAGGGGCTTAGACTATTAAGTTAATTAACAGCCTATTCTGGTGCTCTCTCCCCTGGCTCACCAAATACCAGTTATTCACAACGCGCTTGACCCCCTGCCCATAGAGGATCATCTCTCTCTGGCCCCTCTGTGAGGTCTTTGGGGTTGCCAGAATATTTGGATCGCTGAGCCGACCTCCACTGTAGGGCTGAGGCCTGTCTTTCTTCCCAAGAGCTCAAACTCAGACACAAAATGTGTAGTTGGAAGTAGGGTGTTCCTCAACCTTACAAGCTAGTAGATAATTCCCATTGGGTTTTTTTGTTTGTTTTCTTTAAAAAAAAAAAAAAAAAAAGTCCCCACCCTCAGAGAGCTAGCAGGGAGATGCTGGAGGGTTAGAGTAAAGAATGTGTGAGAGCAGTAATTACCCAGGACTGCCCTGCTCAGGCCTTTATTTCAGAACACTTATTGGTGGGGGCACTTACTGTTCACCTGTACCCCACTAGCCTCTGCTGACCCCACTGAGGGTCGGATGCGTGCGGCTGGGCTCTCTCCAGTTCAGCCCAGCACCACACCTACCACTGCTTTCCTACCCAGCTCAGATCAGGGCTGCACGATTCCAAGAGATAATGCAGCACAACGTGCAGAAGACGCAAAAATCCCTCCACTTCTGCAGAGGAGGGCGTTAACCAGTCACATTTAGGATGTTGGGAGGAGTCGGGGTGCCTGGGTGGCTCAGTCCAGTGAGCATCCGACTTTGGCTCAGGTCATGACCTCATGGTGTGGGAGTTTGAGCCCTGCATTGGGCTCTCTGCTGTCAGCACAGAGCCCACTTCAGATCCTCTGTCTCCCTTTCTCTCTGTCCCTCCCCCCAGCTCACACACTGTCTCTCAAAAATAGATAAACATTAAAAATAATGAAGTCATCTATGCTTTCTGAGTACATGAATGACAGGTTTTAGAAAAAGGACGTCAGAGTCAAAATACAGTAGTGAATAAAAGAAATCCTGAATTAACAAGGTTTGATAATCTCTTTTCTTAATGTCTGTTTATTTTGAAAGAGAGCAAGGGGGGAGGGGCAGAGAGAGAGGGAGAGAAAGAGTCCCAAGCGGGCTGTGTGCTCAGTGTGGAACCCGATGCGAGGGACTCGATCTTACGACCGTGAGATCACAGCCTGAGCTGAAGTCAAGAGTCGGATGCTTAACCGACTGAGCCGCCCAGGCGCCCCTGACAATCTCTTTAAATGCCCCCAAATAAATGCTGGTGGCTTAGCGATAGGTGATGGAATATGGCACCAACCGCTGGCCACCAACAGAGTCCCCCGAGGGGACAGTAGGACTGGGGCACAGCCCAGCAGGTTTGGCAGGGTTGGTAGGAACGGTTCCAAGCGGGGTGATTGGCCCATCAGTGCCTCTTCGGCTTTATTAGTTTGCTGCTGCTGGGCAAGGACACCTGTTCTCCTGGTGCCTGCTCCCGTTCCCCCAGCGTTTTAGTGAGAACGGCCACCAAGTGTCTGTCTCTGTGTGGTGACGTCAGTGAGCCAACAAATAACTGTGTTGAAAGCACAAGACTAGAGAGTAACAGTAATCGGAAGCGGCAGCAGCACCTAGTTTACTATTTGCTTACTTGGTGTCAAGGCCTGGGTTGGGTGTTTTGCAGTCTTAATTTAGCCCAACAGTCCGTGAAAACGTACTTTATTATCCCCATCTGGCAGATAAGGGGACAGGGCTTAAAGGATGTAGGTACCCTGTTCAGGTGCCCAAGGCCGCAAATCCAAAACTGCCAGGTAGGGGTTTAATCCAGGCCTGTTAACTCCAAAGCCTGCTGACGGTTATACTGCCCTGCTGCAGGGTGCAGGGGTACAGAGACGTCTAAGCCATGGTTACCATCAAAGAATCAATAATTATAACGATGAGGATGGTGGCCGCTACTGTTTGTTGAGCACCTGCTTTGAGCCAGGCGCAGTACTAGGCCCTTTAGTCACTCTTAGGTCACAAGGGCAGAAACTCCTCATGCCAGCTCAAACTCCTTCATGAGCTGGGTGGAGCGGGGGCCGGTGGTGACTTTTTGAAGAAGAGAGGTGGACACAGAGACAGAGCTGACGAGAAACCAAGAAGACCCATCTGTGCATAGTTGGGCTTCCCGAAGTGTGGGCCGGGATTCCAGGCAACTCCATTCTCCTATTTTGGAATATTTCCATTAGCTCAAATGTGGTTCATAAAGTGAAGCTTAGAAAATGTTGTTTCTATAACACGACCTCAAATTTGCACAATACTTATCAGTCTCAAATGCTACCTTGCCGTATTTCTTTTAATTTTTTTAATGTTTATTTTTGAGAGAGAGGGAGAGAGAGAGACAGAGCATGCGGGCAGAGAGAGAGGGAGACACAGAATATGAAGCAGGCTCCAGGCTCTGAGCTGTCAGCACAGAGCCCGATGCGGGTCTCGAACCCATGAACCAACCACGAGATTATGACCCTCTCTGCCACCCCTCCACTCGCACTCTATGTCTCTGTCTCTTTCTCTCTCCAAAATAAACATTTAAAAAAATTTTTTAAAAACAACAATAAACATTTATTCCTCAAAAAACATCTTTTTTAATGTTTATTTTGAAGAGAGAACAAGAGAGAGAGGGAGACACAGAATCTGAAGCAGGCTCCAGGCTCTGAGCTGTCAGCACAGAGCCCAATGCGGGGCCCGAAGCCATGAATGGTGAGACCATGACCTGAGCCAAAGTCAGACGCTCAACCAATTGAGCCACCCAGGCGCCCCATTCCTCAAAAGTTTTGAGGCAAAATTTCGGGAATAGCTTGGGCACTTCTGCCCCTGGGTCTTTTGTGAGATTCTCAAGATCCCACAGGGCTGCAGTCATCTGAAGGCTCCACTGAGTCGGAAGGGTCCACTTCCAAGGTGGTTCACTCACTTAACATGGCTGTCAAGGGGGTTGGAGGGAGGCCTCAGATCCCTGCCATATGAGCCTGCCCACATGCTGTTTGACTGAATGTCCTCACAGCATGATGGCTGGGTACCTCCAGAGTGAGTGATCTGAGACAGAAATGACAGAAGGTATCCTTCCTATGACCTCACCTCAGACGGCACAGAGCAGCATTTAGCAGGGACTTAGTCACTAAATCCAGTTCACATTCAAGGGGTGGGAATTTAGACCCCACCTTTTAAAGAGAGAGGAGTCGGGGTGCCTGGGTGGCTCAGTCGGTTAAGCGTCTGGCTTCAACTCAGGTCACGATCTCGCAGTCCATGAGTTCAAGCCCTGCATCGGGCTCTGGGCTGATGGCTCAGAGCCTGGAGCCTGCTTCGGATTCTGTGTTTCCCTCTCTCTGCCCCTCCCCCGTTCATGCTCTCTGTCTCAAAAATAAATAAACGTTAAAAAAAAAATAAAAATAGAGAAGAGTCAAAGAATTTGTGAACATATTTTATTCTATTTTTTATTTTTTTCCAGCACTCATTCAGTAGATCTTTATTTCTTTTCAATATATGAAATTTATTGTCAAATTGGTTTCCATACAACACCCAGTGCTCATCCCAAAAGGTGCCCTCCTCGATACCCATCCCCCACCCTCCCCTCCCTCCCACCCCCCATCAACCGTCAGTTTTGTGAACATATTTTAAAACTACCATAGCCAGGAAAACAAACCATTCTAGATATTGCAAACACACACACACACACAAAGGTCATACAAGCAATTGGTGCTCACCACTGGTGGGGCTCGCGGTGGTGAAGGTCAGGGCCAGGGGGGAATCGCACCACTAGCTCTCAGGTTACTTTACCACAGTTGCTCTCCATAGATTCAAAGCTGCTGCTGCCACTCGGTCAGGAAACTTCGGGAAGCCACTGCCGGGGTCACTACAGCCCCATGGCCCCAAGCCTGACTGGTGGGGAGTATGGACTCCAACATTCGGCCCGCATGTCTGCTGCTACAGAGGAGAAAAGCATGGCTTCCACCTCCTTCCACCTCCGCCTTCCAAATTTCACACAGGTACGCTTTATTGGCACAATTCTGCTGTCGAGGGAATCTGTGAACGATGGTTCGTGGGTTTCCAGGACCTGCAAAGAAGGGGCTAGAAATGGGTGTCAAGAGCCAACCAACATCATCCAGCAAACCCCTCCTGATGGGTGGGTGTTCAAAGGCTTTGTAAAAGGGGGGTGGTGTCCACGTGGAGTAACCTGGTGGTCGTGTTCCTAAGTCAGAAACCCTGAAAGGTGTCATTCTAGCTGGGCAGCAGGTGAGGCGCTAGATGCTGACGACATACACTCAACCCCAGAGGTGACTGGAGAAGCGCCTGGCGTTGATTCTTAGTTTCATCTCTGGAACGTTCTCACTGGAATTAAAGCTGGATGGACTATTGGCAATGCAGTATCTGAGAAAACATAGCCCCCATTCAAAAGGGCTGCCAGAGAAAAGATCTCCACAGGGAAACATGATTTCTCAAAATACAGCCTTTGGACCTCTATACGCAAACATCCCTAGGATGCTTACTTAAAAAGCTGATCCTGAAAATAATTTAATTTCAAAGGCTGTTGGGGCACCTGGGTGGTTCAGTCAGTTGAGCGACCGACTTCGGCTCAGGTCATGATCTCACAGTTCTTGGGTTTGAGCCCCACGTCGGGCTCTGTGCTGACAGCGCGGAGCCTGGAGCCCGCTTTGGAGTCTGTGTCTTCCTCGCTCTCTGCCCCTCCCCCACCCCCCTGCTTGCACCCTGCCTCTCTCTCAAAAATAAATATTAAAAATAAAAAAATTAAAAGGCTGATCCTGCACACCTCCCCTGATGAAAACAAACAAAAGCAGACACTACTTAAAGTAATCCAGACAGATTTCAGTCAGTAACATAGTATTGCAGTGCCGTAGGGGAAAGGGTTCATCGTGAGCAGGCACCCGACTGGGATTATTACAGAGGTGATGGGGTATTTCACAGGGAGAATGAGGGACTAGGGAAGGGAATGAGTGGGGGGCTCTATAATCAGAAGTGAAAGATGACAAAAAGCAGGAAGGGACGCTGGCCCATATGAGACCCATCTGGCTTTGCTGACACTTCTCAAAGTTAAGCTCCTGCCCTCTCACAGAAGCTGGGAGACAGGGGCCCGATCTTCAGGCATTGGCTGGACTCAGCAGCCAATCCTTTAGACAGCCAGGAGTTTTGCAGGCAGGCACTTTAAGGGAGGCTAGGGTCCTACTAGGGATGCGGCCACGAGCTGCCAGCAACCACGTCCGTGTTTGTTCGCCTTCACAGGCCAAGCAAGGTCGAATCAAGAAGAGGGCTCGGAGGAGCCTGGCGAGCATTTGGAGAAAGAATCTGTCACCCTCCGAACCCACATGCCCACCCCTCCTGAGCCCATCCCCCAAACAGAGGGACCACTTTGACAGGCCTTTTTATGCTCACCAAACGACTGAAGTAGGACAAGGCGGACGGGGAGGTGGGGGAAGCAGAGGTTCTCCGGCTTCTTCAGGGCTGGAGGTCGGCAGGGATTTGGGGGTGGGAGACGAAGGGCAGAGCAGATTGAGGATGACCAGGAGGCTCAACTGGATTCTTAACCTGGGAGTCCCGACTGGTCATGCTGGCCGGCTCCTGCCCCCACGGAGGTCAGGGCCTCTCAGTCCTGAGGACCACCAGGCACGACCAGCTCTGGCTCCTGTGGTCCTGGTGGGGGTATGTTGTTGAGACCTGGGGGATGGCGTGGAGCACCAGCTGGGGGGCGGGAGCACACTCATTCAAGAAGAAGAAAAGTCCCGAGGCCCAGAGCAGAGGCAGGAATGGTGCTTAGGCTGCGTGTGTTTCCAGGGCAGCGGCAGAGAGCGGTCTGGCGCCACACTGTGGAGGAAATGAAGATTTCAACGGTACAAAGGCCTCGTCTGGATGAGGGCTACACCCCAGGGTGGTAGAGCAGGAAAACAGAAGGAGCCTGGCTCCCTGACATAAGAGCCACCGAACCAGCCCCAGATCCAGTACTTAACCGGATTATCATATGAGAGATCAAGAAGCTGCTTCTTAAAAAAATTTCTTTTCAATGTTTACTTATTTTTGAGAGACAGAGACAGAGCACGAGCAGGGGAGGGGCAGAGAGAGAGGGAGACACAGAACGTGAAGCAGGCTCCAGGCTCTGAGCCGTCCGCACACATCCCGACATGGGGCTCGAACCCATGAACGGCAAGATCGTGACCTGAGCCAAAGTCAGACACCTGACCGACTGAGCCACCCGGGTGCCCCCAAGAAGCTGTTTTTTAATTTAACCCACTGTTGGGGCGCCTGGATGGCTCAGTCGGTTAGGTGTCCGACTTCGGCTCAGGTCAGGATCTCACCGTTCGTGGGTTCAAGCCCCACATCGGGCTCTGTGCTGACGGCTCGGAGCCTGGAGCCCGCTTCAGACTCTGTGTCTCCCTCTGCCCTTCCCCCACTCAATCTCTGTCTCTGTCTCAAAAATAAATAAACATTTAAAAACAAAGGAATTAAAGGGCGCCTGGGTGGCTCAGTCGGTTAAGCATCCAACTTCAGCTCAGGTCACGATCTCGGGGTTCGTGAGTTTGAGTCCCACATCGGGTTCTGTGCTGTCAGCCTGTCAGCACAGAGCCCGCTTTGGATCCTCTGCCCCACTCTCTCTGCCCCTCCCCCGCTTGCACTCTCCCCCCCGCCCCCCGAAAAAAAGGATTAAAAAAAAAGAATTAAAAAAAATCACTTAACCACTGTTGTGTTGGGTCTCTACTGCAGCAGCTGAACCTGTACGTAACCTGATAACGGAGGGAATCCATGTATCTGTTATCTTTTGCCACAACAGTGCTAACTAATAGACCATCCTCAAAACTCAGAGGAGGCTGGGAAACCGATTCTCACAGGTTGGCCGTTACTGCTGTACTTTAATGCCCTGCTGGCTGGATCGGCGCTGCTTCTCACTGCTGGTCTTTTCTCCCTGTGTTGCTGCCGGGACCCAGGCTGAAGAGGCAGCGGCTACCCAAGAGAAGCGTAAGAGAGCAAGCAAAAGAGCCATCGGGCCTCTTCGAGCCTAAGCACGGAACCAGCCCCCAGCCCCAAGCCAGGGGATGGGAAAGTACACTGTGGCCACGAGGAGACACAGCAGGAGCGGGGATGCGGGGAGGGCCCATAATTCTCTCTCCCAGAATGTGACAGAGTCCTGGGTCAGAGGCTACAACACGGTGGCCCTGCTCTTCTAGGCGTCACCTACGAATGGCGCAGAGTGAAAGACAGCGTCCGTCCATGTGAAGACTCAACCGCAGTTCTCTATCAGGTCAGGAGCCCTGACAAGACAAGAATCACATCTCCTTCCTCTTCCCAACGCCTAGGGCCAGGCCCTGCCCTCAGGGCTGACTCAGGGAGATTACTGGGTGAATCTGAGACCATTTCTTCACTCTCTGCGTCGGATTCCTTATGTGATACAGACTGACCTCCTAAAGGTCAGCACACAGTGCTAGGGGTTTGCCCGCAAAGCTGCAAAGGGACTGTGCCATTGGGAACTGAGATGTGTACCTAGGTCTGTCTACACCGCATCCTGGATCCACTGCCTGCCAGAGGGACCTCCAGAAGAAAGGACTTCTACAAGTTAAATATCGCAGACTTCACACTCCAAAGGAGAACCGTTTGAAGAGAGCCATGGTTAACCCTGACGAATGCCACCATCACCACAGAATTCCAGGCACCGGGCATGTGGGTAGAAAGCATATTTTAGGGCAGTGACTCATGGTAAGTCGTTTCCTCCAGTCCCTAAAACGGGCTATTCAATGTCAAGCTGTCTCAGGCTCAGGCTGATAACAGGGCAGCCATAGGGGACCTAGTGGGAGCTGCGTTGTCACGGTCCAAGTCTGTACGCACCGCTTGTATAACCTGCCCAAGTTCACAAAGACAGGATATCAGTCGCCGCTCTTTATGCTCCCAGTGAAAGAAATCCAACTAAAATATGCTTAAGCCAAAAATGTCATACGGTGTATCGGCTCACATAACCGGGAAGCCTAAGATCTTCAAGCTGGCCGCATCTAGCGCTCAAACGTCATTCTCTCCCCAACTATCCCTCAGTTGTGCTTTCCTCCATGACGGCTTCAGGCCACAGGATGGATGCCCCAAGACTGCAAAGATAGTCCTTAGTAACTCCAACTCTCCACTGAGGTTGAGCAAGCCTCATAAAGGAAAGCCAGTCTTCAAAAAGCCTCTGATTGGTCTGCTTGGACCCTGTATCTGGCAGGAGGAGACCCTGATTGGCCAGCCATGGTCAGCGTGCACCTGCAAGGTGGGCCTTAAACCAGTACTTAAGTCTCTGCTAGGGCACAGGAACTGAATAGAAAGTCAAGAGAGGGGGTTGTCTCACGGCAAGTTGAGGGGGCGAGGTGACAAATGGAAGACCAGACATTGAGGCTAGATTGAACTAACCCTAAGCCTAAACTTTGAACAGGCTTTCACACGTTCATAGATGCTATTGTGAGTAAAACACAAATTCACTTAAGAGCAGGAGTGCCTTCATAGTAACTTTTGGTCTTTCTGTATTTTTTGTCCCAATTAATAGATATCGAAAGGATCCCTACGATCACGAGCAGGTCCGAAGACCATTCTATTTTTTAATATTAGAAAGGGATTCTTAACTGCAGATTAAGAGAGAGAGTAAAGAAAGCAAGAAGAGAAGGGAGCCAGGAAAACCCCAGCCCAGGAAGCAGCGAAGGAAGGTTCCAGGACAGCAGCGTATGACAGGTCAAGGAGGTAGCCGAGGGAAACGGCACTAACTGTCATGCCAGAGCACTGGAGCGGAGTGGAGGAGTGATCGTGGCGGGCAGCACAGAAAGAGAAGGAGAAGAAATTAAACCCCGGGGGGTCAGGGGACAGAAACGAGTGCCATCGGACTACATGAGCAAGCTCTGCGGTGAACAATGCTTACCTAGTCACAATTCTGCAACCACTATCAATCATGGGGCAAGAGTGACAAAACTAAACCCCAAGAATGGAATGGGTGGGGGGTGTTAAAGACCTAACTCCTTGCCTGTGTTGCTAGGAAGTCCACAGATAGCGTCTAAAATGGGTGAATCAGAGCACCTGGGTGGCTCAGTCGGTTGAGCGTCTGACGTCAGCTCAGGTCACGATTTCACGGTTCGTGGGTTCGAGCCCCGCATCGGACTTTGTGTTGACAGCGCAGAGCCTGCTTGGGATTCTCTCTCTCCTTCTCTCTCTTTCAAAAAAAAAAAAAAAAATTAAAAAACTCTTTTAAATGGAAGAATTAAGAGCTAGAAACACAAGATAGGTGGAGATAAGCACCAGAAGATCCAGCGAGAGGTAAGGAGGACCGAGGACTGGCGAGCTGGCCCAGGAGGGTGGGGATGGTCGAGGCAAGAAGCTGCTGCGGGTCATTCTGTTTCCTCACCACTTCATTTCGTACTATTTGAACTGTAAACTATGTGTGATAACATTTGGGAGGCTTAAAGAGTCCATTCTTTTGTCAACGGCACCTCAAAGCTGTATTTGTGTCCAACTTTATTGAGATAGAATTGACACATAATTTTTACGAACCCTTTAAATCCATTTTTTAAAGAGAGTGGGAAGAACCAGCTTCCTGCAACAGAAGCCATGAGAACATTACCTATTCCGGTTTCAAAAGAAATGGTGGCATTAGTTCTGCTTAGATGATTTCGGTCAGAGACCAAGTAAGCATACATCTGGGGTTCAAACAAGAGAGGCTCTCACTCCAGTGCTCAAAGACCAGTTAGAAAACGGAGATCTGACTGAACTGGGTAGGTACGAATTAGCCAAAACTGTAACAATAATAATAATAATAATAATAATATAGCTAGTTATCCTCAAGTGCTTACTTCAGACCAGAAACCGTCCTGAGGATATTATCTTATTTAATCCTCATGGCAACTGATATTTTCCCCAATTTACAGATGAGGAACTGAGGCTCAGATAGTTTGGGGAACTTCCCGGAAGTCACACACTCTGGCCCCTCTGCCTGAGGCGGAGGGGCCTCAGCGTGTTGTGATTTACTTCTCTTTTCTAACCACCAATCAAACTTAGAAGTTTCTATCTCTGGTGCCATCTCGAGGGGCCTATGAAAACCACTGACTGTGGCAGTGGTCTCAGGCCCACACTTGCTGGGTTGTGCTGGGCCCTGCGCTGTCTTAGGGAAGGCCTAGAAAACAGTATGGGGTAGAGCCGGTATTCAAACCTAAGCATTCCCGGCTCCAAAGCCCACTTGCTCGGCCACTGAATTATGCTAGTTCTCCAGCTAGAATCAGAGCTGGGTGAGGATCCCACCTGTAGTAATTATGAGTTGTATGGTCTTGGGCCCCCAAGTTCCTTAACCTCTCTTAAGCCTGTTTTATCATCTATGCCATGGGGATAACAATGGTGCTTACCTTCAGGGTGGTTGCTAAGGATAAATCAAAATTCCTATCTGGCAAATAGGAGCCTCTATTTTCCACACCTGTTAAATGCCTTGCCCTTCAGCTCCTAGGTTAAGGAGAGATTCTCACATTTTCTCACCCTTCAGATCCACGGGTGGTAGGGCAAGAGACAGAAAAGGTTTGGGTCAAGGCTAAATACTTGGACCTCATCCCAGAGTGACTCTCCAGGGCAGGGGCGGGGTTCAGGAATCTACACCTTAGACCCCCGAGAAATTCAGATGCCTGCAGTCCTCCTGCCTGGCTTTGAATGACTATGCGTAGTGCTTGAAATCTGACAGACCAGTGCCTTTGTGAGCGTCTGAGCCCTTCCTGCACTGGCCTCCAGCTCTGTCTGTGCCTCCTCCCTTTCCCCATTGCCCAATCTGTCTTTATCTCCCCCTTCCATTCTAAGCCCCCTCCCCTTACTCTAGCCTTACTTCCTAGCTTCCTCTCCACCTCTCCGTGCACCCTCCCCTGAGCTCAGTCTGCATTCCTACCCACCGGCCGTTTCTCTACCAGTCTCTTCGCAGGCATTGCCCTTTCCTGTGTCCACCCGGAAGGCTCAGATAAAAGTTGCTTCCGCCAGGATAACCTTCAAGGCCTCTTCCCTGGCACCATGGCACTTTGCACGTACCTTTATTATTGCTCAAATAACAGGGTAATGGGAGATTTTTTTTTCCGGCCTCAGATTACCTGGTGGACTCGTGGCCCACGAATGGTGGAAATGTGCGCCAGAGTAAGATGGAGAGAGGAGGACAAGCCCGTAGACTTTGCAGAGGGGCCGAGAGGCCTGAGAAGTAAGAGAAGACCAGGAGACAGGGGCTCCTGAAAAGATAGATAAGAGATTACCATGCGGGGTTCCCACAGCTTTTGCAGACAGCGGCTGCGCAAAAATTCATTGGAAGAACTGAGGAATGTTGCTGGCTCCATCTGGGGGAGGGCATGCTTGTATCAAGACACTGATGCTCTTGATGTGCTATAATTATAACCAGAAACACTATCCTTTTGCCCAGGAAACTGGATTTCCCAGTAAATTCCTTACTTTCCAAGTTGTTTAACGCTAAGATAATGCTTTGCTTCTGTGTCCTTATTTATTTATCTTTAACGTTTATTTACTTTGGAGAGGGAGAGCACAAGCGAGGGAGGGGCAGAGAGAGAGAGAGAGAGAGAGAGAGAGAGAGAGAGAGAGAATCCCAAGCAGGCTCTGCACGGTCAGCGCAGAGCCCAATGCAGGGCTGGAACTCACAACTGTGAGATTGTGACCTGAGCCGAAGTCAGACACTTAACCGACCGAGCCACCCAGGCATCCCTCCGTGTCCTTATTTCTAACTTTCTGTTCAACTGTTAACCATACTAAATGTACTCAGATTCATCTAGTCTAAAATCGAGGAGAGGTGGTTCTCGCTCCTAGAGACAGAATTATTGAAGAGGCAGCCCGCACACACTCAGGTGCCACATCTCCAACAGCTGGTTTTATAAATGGAAACAGGCACTGGGACCCCTTCTTCTCCCCTTCCCAGAAAGGCTGATGGAGAGCCTGGCCCAGATCAGTGGAGCTTTCTTCCAAGAACTGTCCCGTTCCCAGACCAGCCCTGTAGACACCCCCAAAGTCCCCCTGGACCTGCAGGTAGCAGTACCTCTCCACCCCAGTACTCACCCCACACTCAGGCCCTAAGATCCCACTTGACCTGAGCCTGCAGGTATGAAGTGTCCAAAGCACAAGACATCTGTCCCCACCCCCACCAACACACACTCTTGACCTTTTGTTCTGGGTCCATGTGAAAGAGAAATGTCAACTCTACCAAGTAAAGGAAACAAACAACTTCCTGGCTAGATGAGAATAACCAGAACCTTAAGCTTCATGCCTGGGGGCTGACGGGTACCTAAAGGTGCTCCCTTGGTGATAGGGGTGATCAAAACCTGTATGCTCGTCCTGAGAACCACCAGGCGGGAAGCACCAACTGCACTGATGCCCTCAGGGAGGCAAAACTAGGGTAGACGTTATTGGTCCGATTTTACAAGTGGGAACCTTCCGGGCAGGAGGCCAACAGACAGCCTCGGTAGACAGCACGGTAGATAGTGCTGTGCCCAGGCAAGGTCGTGAACCCAGAAGGCGGCCGGGATCTAGTGAGACGCAGACACTGCTGGGGGCGGGCAGTAGGACACGTTCCGCCCGACACTGGTGGGCTAGCCTGGTGGCCTCGCCTCTTCGTGCGCATCTCGGGTCGCAGAGTCCCCAGCCTCCCAGATCACTCACCTGCTCTGGAGCTGGGAACTTGGGCTTTCCTGAGCGCTGGCCCCGCCCCGAGGCTCCGCCGGCCCTGCGCTTGGCTCCGCGGTCCGGGGGCGGGGCCGGACGCCGAACCAACGTGATGGCGTCAGGCGCCGCGAGCGCCGTTTCCTGTTGTCCCTGGCCCGGAGGCCGCAGCGCCTGGTCGGAGGCTTAGGGGCTGCAGTGGCCAGGAGTGCCCCGCGCCCCCTCCCCGCTCCCTCTGGTGAGTTAGGGGTCAGAGGGCGAGGAGGGTGAGAAGGGGACGGCGGGGCCGAGACGAGAACGGGCGATGGGTCACCAGCCCTGTCCGTGATCGCAAACCCTTGGTTGCTTTGAAACTGTCCTGCTTCAGAGCCTTTTCCCTGCCCGGCCTGAGCCCCGCACCCTACCCCACTCGGACCCGAGCCTTCAGCCCAAACAGCCAGTGCTGACCCGTCCCCTTCCTCTTCTCCACCCGTGACCCGAGCCCAGCCCTTACCCTCACCCCTTCACCACTGGTCTTGCGTAAGTGCAGCCACACTCGACCCCACGGTAGCCCACTTCCAACCCCTAGGACAGCCACTTCCCTCCGCCTCCCTCTAACGCATCTCCTTCTCACCCCTCAACCCCTTTGGCAATCCCAGTGCTCCACGCAAACCTCCTCGAGCCCCCCCTCCCCCTCCCCGTCTTTCTGGCTTACCCCCTTTCAGGCTCAGCTTTCTTATCCCAGCCCCCCTGCTCAGCCCCCCAAGGTCTGCTCAGCCAAAACACCCACCTCCCCCCACTCATTTAATACCTACCACTACAGTAGATGCCCTATTGCGCTTACCCCCCTCTTCTTGATAACTCTGATCTCAGCCCTATCTCAAGTCTTGTATGTATCTTCTTGCCCTCACCCACTCAACCCCTAACTTCCAAGCCCACCGCATACTTTCTTTCCATCCCCAGCCAGCCTGAGGACACTTCATTCCTGAGTCTTTGCTAAACCACCCCCCAACTCTTGCTGCCCTAGTTCCCACCACCCCTACCCAATCTTGTTAGATTGACGTCTTCCTATCCCCATTTCAACTCTTCATCCCAGCTCTGTGCCCACTCTTCCCTTGATGTGGTCCCCATTTGATCTGAGAACCTAGTGCAGTCCCCTGCCAACCCCACCTGCTTTCTCAGAGCCAGGCACTTGCCGAACACCTCAATTGAGGCAGGGCCTCAGATGGTAAGTAAGTGTGGAGGAGTAGAGATCCTTCTCCCGTGGGTCAAGTGCTTTTCCTGGATGTCAGGCCCCCTGTACCTGTCCTTAAGGATTGTATTCCTGGCATCCATATTACATTACTCGCGTTGGCTGCTGGAATGATAGGTATCATCCAAATACCTGGAAGGTGAGGGAGCTACTCATTCAGCTGGGGCAGTGGAAGCTTATCACTTCCTTTTGGGTGACGATCTGGAGAAACTCAAGCGGTTCCACTGTGTGGGGTTGGCTGTGGGCACAGAATCATGTCCATGTGCATTGCCCTGCCGCTCAGAAAGGACCCTCACCCAGTGCTCCTCCTGGCCAGAACTGGTTGTAGATTAGTCCCGCTACCGAATGTGCCAGAGGTGACGTTACATGTTGTGAAGAGTAGAGATGAGTGGATCCTGGGGACGCCGAGGCCTCCGTGGAGGCTGTTGAATTGCTTCCTCTTTTTGCAGGTGCTGGATCATTGAGTTTTGACCATTTTGATTACCCATGAACACAGAGAGTCAAGTTATCTCAGAGTAGCTAGACATTCTTGAGGCACCCAGGCTCCATGGTTAACATTTATAATCTCCTGGGATTTGGGGGTGCACATCCCCTCTAAGTTCTGGTGACCAAACTCCAAAGGATTGGCCACTTGACAGCCATTGTAAAGGACCCCAAAGAAGACCCCTTGTCTTTGCTTGCATTTATAGTCTCACGCCTTTGAGAATCGGATGTCCTTTTACCTTCAATATCCCCTTCCATTAAGGTGTGATCTCTGAAGGGTTTCAGCCTGTTGGCAGCTTGGTGTAATGGAAGGAGTTCCGCAGTGACCCCACCACTGAGAAGTTGTATACCTCAACTTCTTACAGTCTGAAACGGTCTGAGCCTTTTTATTTTACTCATCTGTTCATTCAGCAAGTATTTTGTGAGCACCACTGTGTGCCGTGCACTGTTTGAAGCATTAGAAAGACAATGGTGAATGAGTCAGGCAAAGGTCCTGCTTTCATTCACTCAGAGTTTGGTCCTTGCCAGAATCTTAAGGGATCTGGGACAAGAATATGGGAGAGATGGGTGTTGTTGGATGGAAGGAGGGAGGGAGGAAAGAAAGATACCCAGTGTTCCTAGACCTCACATTTCTGGCCTCACCCACTAGCCTTTGGACTGGGAATCACGAGCTAGAAGTTGCTTGCCCTCCAGCTGATATTCAGTTGCTTTGTCGCCCTACCCACCCCCCCCCCACACCCATCCCACCCCCCACAGGGCTCTTGTCTAGAAATCCAACTTTCTTCAGGTAGAAGGAGGTGCTGTTTACTCAGCACTCACATGTCTGAAGTATCAGCTGTCTTTCTGAATCAGAAGATAACTTTGTCATTTGTTTCCAGCTGAAAACCCTGACTCATCACCTGGTACAGCAGCTGGAGGGCTTAAACACCGGCCTGTTGTCCTGCATAGCCAGGTGCAGGATCGGAGTCAGGCCGTAGAGACGAGGCTGTCGCGGATGGCGGGGAAGTCTCTAAGAAGAAGAGGTTGCTGTTTACTGATGAACGGAGTGTTTCGAAAGTGGTGAAGCCAGGTTATCCATTTCTTCTTCTAATGTAAGTCTCATCTGAGTCCTTCTCCTCTTTTCGTTCTTCCTTAGTCTCTGGAGGAAGTGAAATTGGATGTTTATAGAAGGCCAGGCAGTATCACGAAGAGAATCAACCCCAACGATTCCTTCCTGTGTGTTGGAACATTTGAGGAGGGACAGCTCGGAAACCTGGCTGCCATGGAAAGGACCTGTGGTCAGCTAGTTGGGGCCACAGATCTGATGGGCAAGATTGTTTCTTGTCAGTGTTAGGCCTTCTTTGATAAGGTGGAGCTTCTGAAGAGTCTGTGAATAATAAGTTTGCCTGAAACTCTTTGAACCAAGGACCTGGGACAGTATGAACTGACGAAAGGCACAGAGCTTGGAATGAGAAAATTCTGTCCCTCACCTGAGGCATGTTTCTACTGAGCCTCAGTTTTCTCTTCTGTGAATGAGGGATACTCATCCTTCTCTCACAGGATTGTTTTAAGAATTAAATGAGGATAGAGAATGAGATCCTGTGCCAGAGTGAACCAATACAGAGGGGCAGAGGTAGACGAAGGGTGACTTAAGAGTTTCCTAAAGGCACACGGCACTCACCTTTTCTGCTCCACTGTATCAGGGATGTTTGAACTCTCTACTTGCTCTCTTTCTTCTGGGTCTCCTGAAGACCCACCCCTCTTTCGTTTGCTTCTTGGTGTCAGTGAAGACAGCTCTGAAGATAGAAAGTGAAACCAGTCCCATAGCATGGTAGATGGGGGTCTGGCTCACCCAAGGAGCCTGCTGGAGTGCTGACCTAGCAGTCAGGAGACCCAGAGCCCAGAGATCTCACATCGTAGATGGTCGTGGTCCTGCCTCTGAGCCATTTCCTGCCTTCCTGAGGCGTTCTAGAACCGACAGGCCTATGTAGGGAGCTTTGGCTTCCTGCAAGGAAAGATGTGCCCGGAACTTTGGCCTGACCCCCACGTCTCAGTTCTGTTTTGTGAATTGTCAAGTGGCAATTCTTCTAGGTTTCTCTGCACTGTTGTCCTTTTGTGACGTTCCCGACACTGTTTTAGGTCACAGTTGTCTCTTGTCTGGCCCTGCTCTGACCTCAGTGTCAGTTTACTTTGTTTTTTCAGCAGACCCTGACTTGGCCAGAGCACCCACTTAATGATAAGCCTCCCTCCCTCCAGTGAATATTATATTCAGTGAATTAGTTGATGAGGCCTCAATGGTCTTCCTCTTCAGATTGCTGAGGCCCAAGCCTTGAGGCCGGCTGAGGGAAGGGCAGTTTTAGGGCTTGAGGCTCTGTCTAGAAGGGCAGGCCCCCGGAATTGCCAGAGGGGATTGGATGCCAGGGTCTCAAAGCCAGCGAGCCTGAACGTGGCCTGCAGGGCTGCGTAGGGTAGCCTTGAAGAAACCCAGCCTCTAGGATCAGGCACGGTTTCAGGACCGACTCTATAGTATGTCCCCTTCTCCCGGTGCCCTGGTGGCCAGAGCATGGAGCTGGTCTCCAGCGAAGGGTCCTGAGGATTCCCAGTGGGTAGGAGCTGGGAAAGTGGTGGAGGGAGAGACAGTCTGATGGGCTGTGGCCAGGGGCTAGTGTTCCTCCTGTCAGTCTGTTGTGCGCTGACCAGAGCTGGTTTCGTGGGGGCCGTCCTCCACACACCTATCTGCCTTTGCATGTCCTTACTTAGGAAGGTCGGCGCTGGGTCCTGTTCACCCTCTGCCGGATCCAGAGGCCAGGGCTTGAATCAGAGCGTCTTTCATCATTTAGGGCCACCCTGCCGTTCTCCATGCCTCACTGTTCGCCTGTAAACCTTTCCTGCCAGACTCAACCCTGATGCTCCCTTGCATCCCGCCACCTGGGCCCCCAGCTGGAGAGCCCTCCTCCCAAGACTTCCCTGCCCCCTCCCCAGCCACCCCTTAGCCCTAGCTCACACCCGCCTCTTCCAGAAGGGTGGATGTCATCCTGGCCGAAGGTGGTAGAGCCCGCCACTGATCAGCCCTGGGATCTTGGGAAGTTCCCTGACCTGGGTCAGCTTTGATTTATCTGGATAATAAAAGAGCTCGCCTAGGGTGGTTACAAGGAATGAATGAAGCAATGTGTGTAAACAGTACAAAATCCATTCATCATGCCTCCATTTGATAACTTCTTTGGGCCATAGGTTTTTGAGAACAGAGACAGCGATGACCTATTTTTTGGTGTCCCTCCATGCTCGGCAGCGTGGTCACTAGAGATCTGTTTAGATGGGAATGTGCCTGCCCAATCCTGGTCCGTCCAAGTGGCTGGGGCGGTCCAGGCGAGCCAACAGCCACCCCCCGAGGCTCAGGTTGAGCCCCCCCCCCCCCCCCACCTAAGCCACCCCCGGGGGGGTGGGGGGGAAGCCAGTGCCCTGAGGGATTTACCTGTGTACTGACTTCAGGTAGTTGAGCGGACTCATTCAGACAGTGGCCTTTGCCTATAAGGCTTGGCCACATCCAACCGGGGTAATAGATACCATTTATCCTTAGTACCGTCAGGCACTGTGCTGGGCGTTTTCCACATTCATAACCTCCGTTTGAGACGTCTGCCGTGGTGCCCCACCTAGCATGCCTAAGTGGTTAGTGGCAAATCGAGATTCGAACCCGTGTTGTTTCCCTTTAGGCGTGTCCCTGTGCTGCTCCAGCTGGACCCTCGTGCCTGGAGGGGAAGCAGCTATGTAGCAAGAGGCCCTCCCTTTGGAAACTTCCTTCAGTTGTGCTTGTCCCTGCCGAGCTGGCAGACATCGGGCTGGCACAGGAGTCAGAGGCTCCGAATGTGAATTGTGAGCCCCTGCTTCCTGGTCCACGTGGGCTCTTGGCACCTCCAGCGGCAGCATCCCCCTCGCACCCTTAGTTCTGTATCCAAATCGGCCCCTCATTCCCTGCTTTTTTGTGCCAGCGTTTGGTGTGGCATACAGAGGCCTCTCCATGCCCTGATTAGGGTGGACCCACCCACGGCACATAGGATTCCCCACCTCCTGAGATTCGAGCCCTCAGATTTCTTCTCTTCCCTTGTTTCCTTCCTTAAAATCCACTCTTGGCTTTTACTTTTGAATTCAGAGGCCTTTGCATTGCAGTTTGAGGAAGATGGGCTGACCCGCTGCCTGCTGGGGGGAGGGGGAGAATTGGCTGGGGGTGGTGAGCTGGAACCTGCTCATCTGGCCGCGCCGTCTGTCTCTGCAGGTGTCATGTGATTCTCCGAGGGAGCTGCAGTGTGAGCGGAAATGCTCTCGGTGGTGGAGAATGGACTGGACCCCCGGGCTGCCATCCCGGTAGGCAGTCGGAGAGGCTCAAGGGTGGGGAAGGGGGCACGGGACAGCCATGTCATTGGTCTTCCTCACTTTGAAATGAATGAGTACTGTCTGGAAAGCGAGGCTTCGGGCTGAGAAAGAGTTATAGCAGAAGCAGGCTCTGAGGAGACCCTGCCCTTTCTAGAACATCTTATTGGTGATAGAATGGGAATTGATAAAAAACAACGGATTTTAATAGGGGCTGCCTGAAGACCAAGGATTTCTCAAAGGAAGTCATACATATGGGGCGCCTGGGTGGCTCACACGGTTAAGCGTCATGATCGTAAGCGGCTCATGGTCTTGCAGTTTGTGAGGTCAAGCCCTGCATTGGGCTCTCTGCTGTCAGAGCAGAGCCTGCTTTGGATCCTCGGTCCGCTCTGTCTCTGCCCCCTCCCCCACAGGCACATACATGTATGCACATTCTCTCTCTCTCTCTCCCTCTCTCTCCCTCTCTCTCCCTCTCTCTCTCTCTCTCTCTCAAAAATAAGTAAACATTAAAAGAAGGGGCAGCTGGGTGGCTCAGTCGGTTGAGCATCCGACTTCGGCTCAGGTCATGATCTCACGGCTCATGGGCTGGAGGCCCGCATCGGGCTCTGTGCTGCCAGCTCAGTGCCTGGAGGCTGCTTCATATTCTGGGTCTCCCTCTCTCTCTCTGCCCTCTCCCTCCCATGCTGTCTCTCTCTGTCTCTCAAAAATAAATAAACATTAAAAAAAAGAAAAAAGAAAAGAGGGCATTAGGGTGGCCTGGGTGCCTCAGACGGTTGAGCGTCCATTTGGCTCAGGTCATGATCTCACGATTTGGGAGTTTGCTGCTGTCACTCCCTAGCCCACTTTGAATCCTCTGTCCTCCTCTCTCTTTGCCTCTCTCTCTCTCTCTCTCTCTCTCTCTCCAGTCAAATAAGCAAACAATAAAAGAAGTATATGACCCATAAGTCATATGAAAAGATGTCTAACATCAAAAGACTGCATACTGTATGACTTCATTTACACAAAATGTCCAGAATTGGCAAATCCATAAAGACAGAAAGTAGATTAGTAGTTGCTAGGGGTTGAGGGAGAGGGGACTAGAGAGGAGTGACTGCTCATGGGCACAGTGTTCCTTTTTGAGACAATGAAAATGTCCTAAAATTAGGTAGTGGCTGTAGTTTCACTATTCTGTGAACATACCAAAAATCACTGAACTGTATAGTTTAAATGAGTGAATTTTAGGCAATGTAAATTGTGTCTCATTAAAGCTGTTATAAAGAAAAAAAAAAAAAAAAAACAGGGGCTCCTGGGTGGCTCAGTTGATGGAGCGTCCGACTTCGGCTCAGGTCATGATCTCACGGTCCGTGAGTTCGAGCCCCGCGTCGGGCCCTGTGCTGACCGCTCAGAGCCTGGAGCCTGTTTCAGATTCTGTGTCTCCCTCTCTCTCTGACCCTCCCCCGTTCATGCTCTGTCTCTCTCTGTCTCAAAAATACATAAACATTAAAAAAAAAAAATTTTTTTTTTTAAAAAAAAAAGAACATTCGACTTTTCAAAGAACATTAACATGAACTGTTTGGGCTAAGATAAAAATAAAACAGTAAAATATTTATCCATAATCCTATCAGCTAACAGTTCAAACCAGGTTTTCTGTATTCCCTCCCAATCCTTTTCCAAAACACATAGGTAATTTTGACATGCTTATACTATGACAGAACTGTCTTTATCTTTCCAAAGGATTTTACATATATGTATTTTATAATTGATTTATGTAACAGACCTTAACGGAATACTTACATGTGTCAGGAACCAAGCCAAGTGTTGAGGATGCAAGAATGAAAAAAAAAAAGCAAGTCCTGCCCTCAGAGTAATCCCCCCGCCCCCCAACTCCTGTGCTGTAGGTCAGGAAGTATTCGTTCCGTTTAACAGATGAGGAAATTAAGCTCAGTGAGGTTAAGTGAAATGTCTGTAGTGACCCAGCTGTTGACCAACAGAGCTGAGACTAACATCTGCCTCTGACTGCCAGGTCAAGGATCTTTCCTTTTTTCTTTCTTTCTTTTTAAAGTTTATTTATTTATTTTAGGGGCGCCTGGGTGGCTCAGTCAGTTAAGCGTCCTATTTCAGCTCAGGTCATGATCTCACGGCTCGTGGGTTTGAGCCCTGCATCAGGCTCTGTGCTGACAGCTCAGAGCCTGGAGCCTGCTTCGGATTCTGTGTCTTCCTCTCTCTCTGCCCCTCCCCCCTCCTCATACTTTGTCTCTCTCTCTCTCTCTCTCTCTCAAAAATAAACATTAAAAAGATATTTTTAAATAAATAACGTTTATTTTATTTATTTTGAAAGGGAGAGTGAGCATGAGCAGAGGAGGGGCAGAGAGAGGGAGAGAGAGAGAGAGAGAGAGAGAGAGAGAGAGAATCTCAAGCAGGCTCCACACTGTCAGCACAGAGCCAGATACGGAGCTCAAACTCAAAAACCGTGAGATCATGACCTGAGCTGAAATCAAGAGTCAGATGCTTAACTGACTGAGCCGCCCAGGTGCCCCTAGGATCTTTTTTTTTTTTTTGAATTTTTTTTTTTTCAACGTTTTTTATTTATTTTTGGGACAGAGAGAGACAGAGCATGAACGGGGGAGGGGCAGAGAGAGAGGGAGACACAGAATCGGAAACAGGCTCCAGGCTCCGAGGCATCAGCCCAGAGCCCGACGCGGGGCTCGAACTCACAGACCGCGAGATCGTGACCTGGCTGAAGTCGGATGCTTAACCGACTGCGCCACCCAGGCGCCCCCCTACGATCTTTCTTAATGTGGACCATGCTCCTGTTTTCTTGGTGTTTTTATGGTTCTAAAGTGGCACTTGTTGCCTCTTCATGGAATCGTAGACCCCTAAACAAGGTGGAAAGCTTCACCCCTGCCCTAGATGGATCACCCAGGCTCCCACACCTGTAACTATGATGGAGCCGGTATTTAAACACAAGATTTCTATGGCTATCAAATCACTGAAGTTCGGTTTAAAAAGCAAAACAAAAGAAAAATATACAAATATCTTTGCAAAAAAATAACTATCTCTGGGTGGTATAAGTACGTAATTTTCCTTTTCTCCTCTATGCTTTGTCTCTGTTTTCTTTCTTTTTTTAAAATTTTTTCCAACGTTTATTTATTTTTGAGAGAAAGAGAGAGCGTGCGTGCGTGTGCAAGTGGGGGAGGGGCAGAGAGAGAGGGAGGCACAGAATCCAAAGCAGGCTCCAGGCTCTGAGCTGGCAGCACAGAGCCCGACGTGGGGCTCGAACCCATGAACCGTGAGATCACGACCTGAGCCGAAGTCGGACGCTCAACCGACTGAGCCACCCAGGCGCCCATCTTTGTTTTCTATGATTAGCTTGTGCTAGTTTTGCTGTATACACACCCACAGGTAGACGTGAGCACGTGTGTGGGTGTGCGTGTATTTGGTGATAAGCACTTACCTTCCAGGGGTCACCGCAGGATCTTCTAAAGGCCTGTGTTATGTCTGACACCGACTAGGTCATCAAGAAGAAGCTAGTGGGATCTGTGAAGGCGTTGCAGAAGCAGTACGTGTCCTCGGACACAGTGGTCACTAGCGAAGACGGAGATGCCAACACCATGTGCAGTGCCCTGGAGGCCGTATTTATCCACGGCCTGCATGCCAAGCACATCCGAGCCGAGGCCGGAGGGAAAAGGAAGAAGAGCGCCCACCAGAAGCCTCTGCCTCAGCCTGTCTTCTGGCCCCTCCTGAAAGCTGTCACCCACAAGTGAGATCAGCAGGGGAGGCTTTGCTTTGGGGAGGAGCTTCAGTGTGGGTGACCCTGGGCTCTCCCTCTACAGCTATATGGGAAAGCAGCAGAGATGCTCTGTGTTCTAGAATGGAGATGGGTGAGATAGGGGTTATTGTTAGACCAAGCCTCAAGAGCCCCTCAGCGCACAGGCAATGGCCTGGGGCTGCTCAGGCCCCTGGCTGGTCGCCTTTAGCAGGAGCCGCCTTTTTGCCACACCGTGGCAAAGTTAGGTAGTTGGAACAGAGAATGTGTGGCCTGCAAAGCCTAAAATCTTTACTAAGTGGCCCTTAACAGAAGAGGTTTGCTGACCCTGCCTTGGAATGTTTGAACATCTCTATGCTAAGTATTATATCCTAACAGGCTATGGCATTTTTTAAAGACGTGGAATCCAGATCATCTGAATATCCACCCTGGGACGTTTGCCTCTGCGGCCCTGGCCCTAACTGCCTGGGCTTTGGAGCAAGCAGCTGCTGGCACGTTGCCTCTAAGGGCTATTAAATGCCACCTTCAGCCTGAAGGTGCCTTGTCAGTCTGTATCTTCCTTTTCATGCTGACTGCCACCGCCCTATCTCAGGTTCTTACCTCACTCCTAGGTGGCAGTGGCTTTCTGATTGTCCCCCTTATCTCATTGTGTCTGTCCTTAGGTCAGGCAGCTGGTCAACATTTATTGAGCTTAAGCTAACCCGAGCTCATTCCCTGAGCCCTGTGGAGCACGCACTCCTATGGGCGAGACGTGCTCAGGGCACTGTGATGGTCAGAGGAAGGGCATTTACATCAGACCAAGGGTTCGGGAACTGAGTTGGGTACATGATCTTATCCCGAGCAGCCCACCCAGAAGTCTGCGCGACTGCGGTCAAGTCATTTCCCGGTGTAAAAACTCTCAGGCTCCCCAGTGCTAGCCTGGAGTTCCATTCACTTCGTTGGGGCCCCGGAATCTGTATCCTGACCAGGTTCCCAGGTGATTCTGACGCACAGCCAGGTGTGGGGACCCTTGCCCCACCTTGCCTCACCGGTTGGATGCTCAAGACCCTGCATCACCTGACTTTGCAACCCAATCAGCCACTCCTCCTCCTCCCCGTGCTGTAACGGGAGTGCTCACCACTCCTGTTACACAGCTGCTGCTTCCCTACCCTTGGTGCCTTTTCTCTGTCAGTCCTTGGTGCCTGAGGTTCCCCTTCCATCTTTGCGGCTTGAAATCGCTCAAGGCCCAGCTCAATGCCTTGCCTGTGCCTAATCCCTATGCCTAATCCCGCAATGCCTTGCCTAAGGCATTGTCCTTACTGCAACCTGGAAGTGATTGCCTTCCCCCCACCCCAGCTCTACTGACAACAGGGTTCACTTCCGTGTGCCCTTGAAAGGTAGTAACCTGGACTGAGGGCAGGACCATGTCTGTATCCTGTATCTTCACAGCTCCAAAGACCTGGCACTTAGGGGCTCATCACATGTATGCCGGATGAGCAGGTGATGTCAAGGGCGCCTGGGGAGTTGAAACTAAAATGGCAATTATCCTGCATGACAGTAACCTTGAAAAAGTGGGGAGTTGTAGCTAAATATTTCTCAATTCCCTGTAGAACACTGCTATCTGAGATATTTTCCCAAGCCTGTATATACTTGCAGTCGTTATTACTGGCTCCTGCTCACCAGTGGATAAAATGATCCTCTGTGATCTGAACTCACTTCTTGAAACAAGCCTGTCCTCTCCACCCCCAGGCACATCGTCTCGGAATTGGAGCACCTGATCTTTGTCAGCACGGACGTGGGCCGCTGCCGGGCCTGGCTGAGGCTGGCCCTCAATGACGGCCTGATGGAGTGCTACCTGAAGCTGCTCCTCCAGGAGCCCGCCCGCCTGTGCGAGTACTATCAGCCCACAGCCCTGCTTCGAGACGCCGAGGAGGGCGAGTTCCTCCTCAGCTTCCTGCAGGGACTGACGTCCTTATCCTTCGAGCCCTCCTACAAGTCCGCCATCTTAAACGAGTGGACGCTCACCCCGCTGGCTCTCTCTGGGCTTTGCCCGCTCTCTGAGCTCGACCCCCTCACCACCTCTGGGACAGAACTACAGCGGAAAGAGTCTCTGGATTCAATTTCCCATTCCTCAGGCTCGGAGGACATCGAAGTCCAGCACTCAGGCCATAAGATCCGACGGAACCGGAAGCTCATGGCCTCCTCCCTCAGCCTGGACACCGCCGGTTCATCCCAGCTGTCTTGCAGCCTAAACTCTGATAGCTGCCTACTCCAAGAGAATGGCTCCAAGAGTCCAGACCGTTCCGAGGAGCCCATGTCCTACGACTCCGACCTGGGGACAGCAAATGCCGATGATTCAGACCCGTCTCTGCAAGAGTGAGTGTCCTTCCCCCACTCCTCTCCTCCCCCTGCCTTCCTTCCTTCTCCTCTTCCTCTTTCTCTCCCTCCCTATAGCATGTGATTGCCTGTCACTGAGCATTGACCTCTCTAAGGGCATAAAGGAAAAGGGGATCGTGGCTCTTCCTCAGGGACTGGAGTTGCCGGGACTTGTAACTGGAGGCAACATGGGGCAGCGAGGAGAATGGATTCAGGGAGGGCTCAGAGCTGAATCAGGCTCCAGCTCTGCCCCTGGCTGATCTTCGACCAGTTACCTAATTTCTCTGAGGCTTCGTGTAAAATATTATTGCCTCTAGGGCGGAAACCAACGGTTCGGAGTTAGATATACAACTTCCAAAAGACGCAGTGAAGCCCAGCGCGTCTGGGTGCTCCGCTGCGACCTCCCAGAAGGCCTCTGAAGGACACAGACCCTGAATGAGGCCTGGAGGAGGTGGTGCACAAAAGGGGCCAAGCGAGTGAGTGGAGGAAGAGCACAGGGAGCAATGAACTTGACTAGAGAAGGGACACTGGGCAGAGCTGTCTCTTTAAAAGAACTTTTTTCTATTTGAGTATTGTTGACACACGGTGTTACATTAGTCTCAGGTGTACAAGGTAGTGAGTCACCATCTCTCTATGTTGTACCATGCTCACCCCAGCAGAGCCTTCTTCGTTCAGGCCCTTTTTAAACACTCATTTTTTAATAGATTTATTTTTATGGTAAGAAAAAAAAGTCTACCTACAGTGAAACGTCTTCTCCACCTTTGTAACCATAATTATTAATTCCTTACATCTTTCTTTTTCTTTTCTTTAAAGTTTATTTATTTATTTTTGAGAGAGAGAATGAGCAGGGGAGGGGCAGTGAGAAAGGGGGACAGAGGATCTGAAGCAGATTCTGTGCTGACAGCAGAGAGCCCAACGTGGGGCTCGAACTCACGAACCGTGAGATCATGAGCTAGGCTGAAGTCAGACATTTAACTGACCGAGCCACCCAGGCACCCCCTTTACATGTCTTTTTCTGATGTTTCTAAATGCATCTAACAGATATGAATAGATCTGTTAATAACTGTTAATATCTGTTAATAGATCTGTAATAGACTTTTAAATGTCTTTTATATTTCTTATCTCTGCCCCATCCCCACAAAGCTATTATAAATATACTGTTTGATACCTTGTCTTAGAAGAGATCAGGATTTTTGTTTTGGAGCTTCATATCAGTTTCTTAATTTTTTTTCCCCCCTATGGCATGTGTTTCCATTGTATGAATGTACCTTAGTTTATTTGACCAGCCCTGTATTTCCTGGACACTGGAGTTCACTCTTTCTGTAAATAACCGTGTGTATGTGATCTTTGAATTCTATGCAACTATCTCTGTTCAGTAAAGTCCCAGAAACAGAATTGCTGAGGCAAAGGATAAATGAATCTACAATTTTCATAGATAATCGCCTGTTTACACTCTGTCAGGAATGTACCTGTGCCCCCTCGGCCTTGTAGGCAGAAGGTATTATCAAACTTTTGGATATTTGCTCATCTAATAGGTAGAACATGATAAACTTTTTTTTCAAGTTTATTTACTTGTTTTGAGAGAGAGAGAGAGAGAGAGAGACAGCAAGCGAGCATGAGTGGGGGAAGGGCAGAGAGAGAGGCGGGGGGAGAGAGAGAGAATCCCAAGCAGGCCCCTCGCTGTCAGTGCAGAGCGTGATGCAGAGCTTGATCCCAGGAACTGTGAGATCATGACCCAAGCCAAAATCAAGAGTCGGGCTGGTACGGAGTGAGCTTAGAAGACATCTGTGAGGAAACAAGGCCATTAGGGCAGCCATCTTGCCCAAGCAGCAGCCTGTGGGTGGAGGAACCTAGGCCTTTGCTCTCAGGAACATACACCTGCTTTCAGGGGAAAGATACGCATGCACACACCCACCACACACACACACATGCACACGGTGACAGAAATAGCCCCATTCTGTGTTTTCATGGCATTGATAGTTTTTTTTTTCCAATGTTTATTTATTTTTGAGAGAGAGAGAGAGAGAGACAGAGTGTGAGCGGCAGAGGGGGAGAGAGAGAGGGAGACACAGAACCCAAAGCAGGCTCCAGGCTCCAAGCTGTCAGCACAGAGCCCGATGCTGGGCCTGAACCCATGAACCACGAGATCATGACCTGAGCCGAAGTTGGATGCTTAACCGACTGAGCCAGCCCAGGTGCCCCATCCAGTTCTTCACCAAGCTTCCCACCACCTTAGATTTAATATCCATTGATGATTCTTGCCCAAACTAATCTATGATGGCTGCAGAGTGATGATTTTCCAACCTCATGACCACCTCCACGTTTATCACTCACCATCTTATTGTCAGGAAGAGCTCCAACCCCATCCCCGTTATGTATCTGTTTGTCTATTTATTACTATTAAGGACTCAGGGATTCCTATCTCTTTCACTAGATTATAATCTGTCCCTATCCTTATTTTTTTCAAAGACGCTCTAGGCCCAAGGTGGGGTGCTAACTCATGACCCTGAAACCAAGAGTCGCTCGCTCCACCAACTGAGCCGGCCAAGCTCCCCTGTCACTATCTTTATTTGTGTCGATGGCCAAACTGTCCCAGACTACCTTAGAAACCATTCTGTATTAATTCTGTAGCTACGATACCAAAAGCGTAAGCAACAAAAGAAAAGATAGAGAAAACAGTCTTCGTCATCATTGAATTCTTTTGTTTCTAAGAATACCATCAAGAAAGTGAAAGGCAACCCACAGAATGCGAGAAAATATTTGCAAGCCATGCATCTCATAAAGAATTTTTTATTTTTTATTTTTTTTAATTTATTGTTTTTAATTTTATTTTTTATTTGTTAAGAGTTACATGCAAATTAGTTAGCATCTAGTGCAACAATGATTTCAGGAGTAGATTCCTTAGTGCCCCTTACCCATTTAGCCCATCCCCCCTCCCACACCCCCTCCAGTAACCCTCTGTTTGCTCTCTATATTTATGAGTCTCTTCTGTTTTGTCCCCCTCCCTGTTTTTATATTATTTTTGTTTCCCTTCCCTTATGTTCATCTGTTTTGTCTCTTAAAGTCCTCATATGAGTGAAGTCATATGATGTTTGTCTTTCTCTGACTAATTTCACTTAGCTTAATACCCTCCAGTTCCATCCACATAGTTGCAAATGGCAAGATTTCATTCTTTTTGCTTGCCGAGTAATACTTCATTGTATATATATATACAGTCATCCATCATCCATCGATGGGCATTTGGGCTCTTTTCATACTTCAGCTATTGTTGATAGTGCTGCTATAAACATGGGGGTGCATGTGTCCCTTCAAAACAGCACACCTGTATCCCGTGGATAAATGCCTAGTAGTGCAATTGCTGGGTTGTAGGGTAGTTCTATTTTTAGTTTTTTGAGGAACCCCCATCCTGTTTTCCAGAGTGGCTGCACCAGCTTGCATTCCCATCTGATAAAGAATTTTTACAACTCAATAAAGAAGGACAAATAACCCAACTAGAAAATGGGCAAAAGATCTGAATACTGAATTTCCCCAAAGATATGCAAATGGCCAAAGAGCACATAGAAAGATGCTCAGCGTCATTAGCCACCAGGAAAATGCAGATCCAAACCATCATGTGTACGACTTGGCACCCATTAGGAGAGCTTTGATCAGAAAGACAGTTAATAGCAAGTGTTAGTGGGGGGGGGTGCTGGTGGGCTCAGTTGGTATAGAGCATGGTGACTCTCAACATCAGGGTCATGGGCAGAACCTACTTAAAAAAAAAGAGTAAATTGAATTAAAAAAACAAACAAGCGTTGGGGCACCTGGGTGACTCAGTCAGTTGAGCCTCTTGATATCAGCTCAGGTCATGATCTCACAGTCTGTGGGCTCAAGCCCCGCATTGGGCTCTGCGTTGACAGTGAGGAGCCTGCTTGGGATTCTCCCTCTCTCCCTCTCTCTCTGCCCCTCCCTAGCTTTTGTGCACCCTCTCTCTCTCTCTCTCTCTCTCTCTCTCAAAATAACTAAATAAACTTTATAATTTTTTTTTTTTAAAGTAACCAGTGTTGGTAAGGATGTGGAAAAGCCGATGGCAATGTAAAATGGTACAGCCACTTTGAAGTCAGGCAGTTGCTCCAAAGTTGAAACTTGAAGTTACTCTATGGCTCAGCAGTTCCATTCCTTGGCGTATATGCCCGAAGGAATGAAAACATTTGTCCACACAAACACTTGTGCGTGAATGTTCACAGCACCGTCATTCATAATAGCCCCAAAGTAGCCCAAAAGTCTATAAAACGATCAATAGAGAGACAAAAGAAGGATTCATCACAAGGAATGAGATCCCAGTGGCTGCCACAACATGAATAAATCTTGAAAACATCGTTAAGCGAAAGAAGCCGGGCTCAAAGGCCACCTATGGTGTGACTATTTGTGTGCAGTGTCCAGGTTAGGTAAATCTAGAGAAATGGAAAGTAGGCTTGTGGTGGGCAGGGGTTGGAGGAGGGGTGGATTAGTGACAGCTAATGGGTATGGGGTTTCCTGTTGGGTTGATGAAAATGTTTTAAAATTGACCGCGATCATAGTCGCACGGCTCTGCAAACACACTATTGAGCTGCACGCTTTAAATTAAGTGATTGTGCGGTATGTGAATTATGTACTGTGAATTTTATCTCAATAAAGCTGTTACCAAGAAAGTGTTCCAGATTTGGCCAGTGGGTGCCCCTCTGAGCTGGCTCTCATGTCCATTTGACGTGCCCCAATCCATATTTTGAGCACTTTCTTACTTTCTAGCACAAGATAATTCAGACTTATTTTATACTCTTTCCTAACTCCAGCCTAGGAATCAACCTTTGTCCCAGAAGTCTTGCTTCCTATTTTGGGGGGGAATGCAAAACCAAGATTTAGGCATTTATCATTTCGTTTAATCATCATGACAACCCTAGTAAGTGGGTACTGGCATATCTTCCTTTTACAAATGAGGCCCGGAGAGGTAAAGTATATTGCCCAAGGTCACACTGCAGCCCAACCTTTGAAAGCAGGCGATGTGAATCCAGAGTCCCCGCCCCTTGCACCTCCCCCTACACACACACACACACACACACACAGAGTGTGAAAGTGAAGTTTATTTCTTCAACAAGGTCACTTTTACTTGAGTGACCCCAGTTTTGAGTGGAAACAAAGGTGTAGAGCTTATAAGACAGCCTCTCAGGAATTGCACATGGCAGGGTATACCCTTGGGAAAAGTCACATATCATGCGTCTGGGAGCGTGGGGTTGAGGGCAGACCAACACCCAGTGGCCTGGCCCTTCCTACGAGAGCACATGTTCAAACCCACACACGCAAGTACCAGTAAAGTCCAGTGCTCATCAGTCTCCTTTGCCAGCCTCACTCCCCACCCCTGTACCCAAATGCTGCCCATAGCCAGGTGTCCTTTACAAGAGTGAGAATGGCTAAAACAGGAGAAAACCTATAGATGAAAGGAGATCAGCCTCGGTTTTTCACTGTTGACGCTGGGCAGTGGCTACATGGAGATTCATGATATTATTCTCTCTTATTTTGTAAATGTTTGAAAGTTTCTGTAGTAAAAGAAAGTATAAAATGGTGAGAGGAAAGAGAAATAGCCAGGCGGGGAGCCGTGAGTGAGCCGGGACATTTGGCTGCTGTCTCCAGATTCCTCAGGTGCTCAGAGGAGACCAGCAGCACGTCTGGGAGATCCTCGGGACCACAGGCCCTCAGCTGCACCTTCTCCCCTCCGAAGATGATGAGGATGCTACTCATGTCCTTGGTCAGCTGCCTCGTTGCCATAAATGAGGCCAAGCTCATCAGTCGCTGTGACTTGGCCAGAGTGCTGCACAAGGAGGATCTGGATAGGTGTGAGGGCTACTCCCTGAGTGACTGTGAGTGCTGCTTTCTCACACTCCCGCCCCCCCATTCCTCTTCTGCTCCTGGTCACCTCCTATGTGGCCATCTTTCCATCATTCATCTTTCGAAGCCAAGTTCAAAAAGCAGCCCTCCCCGAGAAGCCCCTCCCAACATTCTATATTCCTTCCACTGAATATTATTAACTGAGCACTTACTATGTACCGGGAACTATTTTAGGGGCTGGGGACAGAGACATCAACAAAGCCCCTTCCTTCACAGTGTTCGCATTCTAGGGGGAGAGGCGAGTCCCAAACAAACACACAAACATATGAAGCACTTCCTGGTGGTGATAAATGTTATGCAGCAGAATAAAGCCAGGGGAGTGAGAGGTAACCTTGTCCTTGAAGGGGAAGTCAAGGAATACCTCTCTGAGGAGGTGACATTGAGCAGCACTGAATGAGGCAAAGGACCGGGTCACCCAAATGTCTGGGGAAGAGCATTCCAGGCAGAGGGAGCAGGCAGTGCAAAGGCTTCGTCCTCCTCCCTGGTGGGGCTAGCTTCCTTTTGCCCAGATTTTGCACACACCTGTCTTGTGCCGTCCTTCTCGTTTTATCTTGTCTTGTGGTCCTTTAAGGGGTGCGTCTTCGTTCTTGCTGAAGGCACCAGCTGCCTTTGCCCCAGCTGAATGTCCCTCACTGGGCTTTGCACGGGTCATGGCACACAGTAGGCGATCATCAAGTGCAGGAGATGCGGATGGACAGCGGGATGATGAGCGGTTGTACTGAGGGGCAGGTGGATGGACCGAAGGGCGAGGAGAGAAGCTAATGGGTGTTTCCGGCCAGCTCGCCCCATCTAGCCTCTTAGGCCTTGTTCCTTTCTTCTGCTTCCCCGTCTCCCTTTCTCCTCCGTGTCCTTTGTCCCTCAGTTCAGAGCCCTCTAAAAACCTTCTTCTCCCTGTTCTAAGGGCTGTGCCTGGCTTTTGTGGAGAGCAACTTCAACCTATCAAAGGTAAATGAAAATGCAGACGGCAGCTTCGACTATGGCGTCTTCCAGATCAACAGCCACTATTGGTGCAATGATCACAAGAGTCACTCGGAAAACATTTGCCACGAGGACTGCAAAGGCCTGGCCGGGGTCTCAGGGTGGGAGAGGGGAGAGGATGAGTGGGGTCTACTCACAGGACTTCTCGTCCCACTCCAAGCCTGGGAATGCACCCAGGAGTGCCTTTGCTGAGCAGAGGATTTCACTAGTGGCTACGATGCCCCTCCGGTTAGGAGATTCTCCGGGGTGCAGGCTCCAGAAAGGCTCTGCACACCCAGTAACAGAGGACAGCAGCGGCCAACATTTAGCGAGAGTGTGTTGTATGCTGAGCACTTCACATGCCAGCTTCTCATGCGGTGGAAACTATTATGATCCCCGCTTTACAGACGAGCAAACTGAGGCTCATAGAACCAGTGCTGAATGCCAGACTGGTGGCCCTGAAGGCTCAGCTCTAACCATCAAGTCCTGACTTTGGTCAATGGCCTGATTGATTCGAGGCCAAGGGCAAACTCCCCACCTCAGAGCCACTCGTGGAGGCTCCACAGGTCCATGACTTTGCCCCTTACTCCCTCTTTCGTACTCTGATCAACATCCCTGCACTCTTCACCTGAAGAGCCTCTCTCATTAGGCAAGGTTTACCTCGGCCTCTGTGCTGCCTGTTTTGACATTTCCTTTCCCTAGAAACCCTCAAACGTGGCGCGAACCAGCATGTACCCTAGCTAGGATGTGTGGTAGTAAACATACATTTACTCCTGCCCCTCCTGCCCCCACCCCTAGCCACCCTTGACCTCTAGCAGCCATTGTAGGGATATCTCCATGGGCCTCTGGGAGGGAGCCCTTGCCTAATCTGGAAGGACTCAGCCCCCGGGGGGCGGGGAGAGCCGGTGTGTGCCTCAGTCTCTGGGACTGTCCTCTGTGTTCTCACAGGTATTCTCTGTCTCCCCTTCAGAACTGCTGAGCCCCGATCTTCTCTCAACCATCCACTGTGTGAAAAAGATTGTGTCTGGAGCAGGGGGAATGAAGAACTGGTGAGGAGGTCACTGTGGGACTAAGTCAGCAGGCAGAGCCCCAAGAAGGATGTAGTGACAGGAGGGGACAGGAGGCAAGGACTCCACCCCTTCTAACCATCTAGAAAAATGTGGGAGAGCGGCGGGCTTGGAACTGGGACTTACAAGACTTGGGATCTGGGTCTTTCTCTGATGTTGTATTAAAACTGTTTTGGACACAGTAGCAAAGGAACTTGAGTTAGCTGAGGGAGATGGCTTCGGAGGGGACAAGGTGTCTCACCGAGCTTACCCAAGGGGTCTCTTCTCTGGAAGAGAACGGAGGCGGAGCTGGGAACTGTCAGTGTGGCTTTCCTGACAAGTTTCTGCCTCCTCGTGCATTTCCTTCACTACTTTCTTTGTAGAGCAGTATATTCTGCTCCCCATTCCAGAGGACAGACTGTGGCTGCCCCCAAGTTAACGGGCTAATGTTCTGAGCAGTCACGGAGACTGGCTAGTCTCAGCCCCAGAGTCCAAGGGGCTGGGATAGAGAATCTGATTGACTCGAGCCCCTTGTCTGGCTCTGTGCTGACAGGATGGAGCCTGCTTGGGATTCTCTCTCTCCCTCTCTCTCTTCCCCTCCCCCCCCCCCAAAATAAATAAATAAACTGAAAAAAAATGTTTTTCTTGCAGAAGATGATGAAGTACAAATAGAAGAATTTGGACAAGTGGTAAAGGATATTCGTGATGCCTCCAGGTTAAAAGGTAACTAGTAAATTATTTGTGACTGTTAAATTTACTTTTATTGAATGGATGTCTTTGTGTTTTGTTTTTTAGAATTTCTAGTTCTGTTAATTTCTGCTTACCATGTTGGCATTGATCTGTTTTAAGGCAGGCAAAACTTGATTTTGATTAAAAGTTGGCAGCATCCATGATGAAAGAAAAATGCCTTTTTCTGGAATGGGGCCTGTGTAACCTATTTTAAATCCCTTTTTTTGTTGTTGTTATTTGTGTGTGTGTGTGTGTGTGTGTGTGTGTGTGTGTGTGTGTGTGTGTTTTGTTCTGGACTTTATGTAAAGTCAGATACTAGCTTTACAATTTTTCAGATATGAAAATTTTCTATACCATTTTTAGCCTCAGACTTAGGACTCTACCCTGTGTAAAGGCTTATATATTATAGAATTTCTCAGAAATCTTCTACCTCTTCCTTTAGTAGACATTCCTCATGTTCCTTTCTTTGGATTTTGTTAACATACAAGAGTGACCATGTGCATTTTGGTACCATGGCTATTTCCTACCACTTGACTTCCATTTTTGCTTAAAAGTTAAATCATAGACCTAAAACCAATGGAGATCATACTCATGGAGTTTGTGTACTTTTCTATTGGGAAAATAAGTTTAAAACTTAATTATCACTGGTAATTTATTTGAATAACATTCAAATGACTGTTTGGTCAATGAGCGCTGTCAGGAGAAGAATAACAACATAGGTATATGTTTAGGAAAACGGAAGCGGAGTCATTTCTGGGTGTAAAGAAGTAGATAGATACTTTTCAGATTTTTCATAACCACTCTGCCCTGGTATAAAATTTTTAACATCATTGTTTCTCTTTTAGGTTAAGAAAAGTACTTAATAATTCCCTGTTGACATATAAATATGTTACCTGGGTCACGTAACATAATTAGCATCAATATAGTATAGTGAAATAGATTAGCCGTGCTATAGGAAACAATGCATACAGGTAGAAAAGAACATGGGCTATGGAGTTTGATACATGGTGGTTTGTGGGTTTTTGACTTACCAGCTGGGTAGTCTCTGTAGGTCATTCTGGTTTCCTCATCTTTAAAACAAGGAAGCTAATAAAATCACGTTTCTCCTAGAGTTGTCAGGATCAACTGCAAAAACACATATAAAGCACATAATCTAATTATTAGGCACATACTATATACTTGGTAAATGGTAGTTAATTTTGAAATCAGAAAACAGAGTTCAGAAAGACTGGTATTCAGGACAGATAACTTTTTATGTGGAGGAAGGAAAAAAAAATGGAAACTAAACCATTGAGAAAGGAGAACAGTGAAAAAGGAGAAAGGTGTAGTTTAGGTACCTGAATCTGGGAGCTGGTCATAATGATTGGGGGTTGACACTGGAATCTGTCAGCCAGTGCAAGAAAAGGCCAATAATTACAGGGAAGAGTGAGGAAGGGCCACCCTGGAAGAAAAGTGTTAACATAGCAGGCCTGAAACTGCTCTTTTTAGAAAAGTCTCCTTGCAAGGTTGACTGTCATATGCTCAGACTGTTCCCTTCATTACTGACTGATAAGGTTAGTTCACTGTGCCTGGACTATTTGTTGACAAACTTGGAGGGGCTGAGAAAACAGGCATATTGTGGATCAAGTTCTATGCTTTCCTTCAGTATACACACAGTTTTAAGGGATTGTGGTCAGTGTCTGATCTTGTAGTTGAAGATTTTAGAGGTTGGGCAGGCAGTTCTAGGTATTGATGAGGATTAAGGATAGCCATTGATCTGGATGACTTTGGAAAGGAAGTGAAAGTTTTTGGAGTTGAGAGGTCAAGGTCATTCTTATTGTCATCAGATGATAATGGGAAATGGGGCTGAGGGAGGATTATGAGCAGGGTGACCAAAGATCCTCCAAGAAGGTGAAAGAGTGATCAGAAAGTCAGTAGATGATGGTGTCCGGAGGGTAGTGTAGGTCAATGACAGGCCTGAATCTCAGGGGAGGGATAGGTTTGATTGAAGGTGGAACTAAAATAGCCAGACAGCAGAATCTTAGGAGTGTTTCTCTGCTTCCTGGTCCTATGTGGAGCATGGGAGGATGAGCAGACTCCTCTTAAGGTGTCTGTGCAAAGAAACCATATTTTAAAGGGAACCAAGCTTTAGGTAAAACAAGCAGAGCTGATACAGGTTTTTAGGTGACTGTCATTTGCAGTTGCCTCGCTGAGATGTTAGGGGGACAGAAAGTGAAGCGGGATCGAAGGTACTAAGAAGCTGTGATTACTGTTTGCAGCTATTCCTGAAGGCTTAATAATAATAATAATAATAATAATAATAGTAACTTTATTGCTATTAATATGACACTTAGTGTTTGCTATATACCTAATGTTGTTTTAAGTGTTTTTCATACATCATATATTTAATCTCCATATTAACTGTGTGAGGTAGATAGTATTATTAAATTATTTTAGATATAAGACTACTGAATTTGATAGAGGGGTTAAATAGTAATAATTTGCTCAAGGTCAGATAGTTTCAGGTCACAAATCCTGGAGCCAGGATTTGAATGTACTTAACACTGCCTCCTTTGAAAGGGCTGGAAATAAAGCAAAATTCCAGATGCCAGAGTACAACTGGATCTTGGTAGAATTGAAAAGAAAAGGTGAGTGAGTCTTTGTGATACTTGTGTTTACAATTTTACATTTCTCATGATTCTGAAATCTATTTCACTTCCACCAGGATGAGTTAATTTTGTTTGCTACCATTAGAGCTCTAGTTTAAAATAACTACTTTGTGTCATTGCAGTGAAAAATTCAGCCATAGCAACCATTTTGGTTGTGCCAATTTTATATTAGCACCAAAGAAACATGGCAGACCAAGCATATTGTTTTGCTGGACTTAGAATTTCCTGAGGGCTGGATTCTTCACTGAGATTTCTTATTCAAGAGGTGATCATAAATCATGGACTACCACTGACAAAAGTCTTGAGTGATGGCTACTGTTGTTTTTAAAGTCAGAGGTTAGTTCAATTACCGAATCACTTTTTTCTGTTTCTAGAGTTACAAGACATTGTCTTAGCTCTTGATGGGCTTGAAGGTGACATGATATCTGGGAAGAACTTGGAGAGCTTTCTAGGCAATATTGGGATTAAGTCACCTGAAGAAGAGGTAGAGAAAATTCTTCAGTCAGATCTTGTTTCTGGTAAGCATTTAAATATTATTATCCATTTTTTTGTTTTGGGTAGGAGTAACTGAAGAAAGTGTGCAAGGTTTTTGTTCAAGCGAATAGGGCTCCTTTGAGCTAATATCTATAGGTATTTGCTTGTATTGCTGTAAATGTCCTTAAAGAGGAGACTTTCTTTTAAAGTCCTTTTTTACAGTTAATGAGAATACTCTTAGCAAGCAGGTAGAAATTTTGTGGGGGAGTGGGCTCATTGGTATCCACTCTCTTTAGATAGATCTTGATTTAGTGACTAACACATAGTTTGGAAATTCCAGCTCTGTGAATAGAAAACCTAGCTTTGCTGGTTTGTACCAAGTAAAGTTATTGGACTTACAACTTTCTTAGTAGGTTAGTTGCCTTACAGGTAGAATCAGAACTAGCGTATCTACAATCTTGTAAGGTTAATTGCAAGGCACAGTGGGTGAAAATGAATCCCAAGTATCTTGTATGTAAAGTAAAGAAATTGTATGCTGGTTTTGATTTTCATATGAGCTTTTTAATATTACGTTTTCCAGGGATTCTTGTCTGTTCCCCTCCCCTCTCTCTCTTACAGATGACAACGTGGTGAATGTTAAAGACTGTATGAGGGCTTTGAAGGACACTCAGAAATTTTCCACTTTTGTTGGTAAGAACTTTATGGTAAAACTGTTGAATGGCAAACAACACAGGACTCCTTCAGAGGTCACGTAGCCAAACATTATATTTGGTGCTCAGATCTTCTTTGTAGTATCTGTGCCAAATGTTTGTTTCATCTACATTTGAACTCTTCCAGTTATGGCAAACTTGATTACATTTGTTTTTCATTTAAGAATTTGTATTTGAATGGAAAAGATTGGGAAAATGACAAGGTTATGATGTTTTCCAATAGCTAAAGTAAGGACATTTTATTATATAATAATGGTAATTTTGAAACTGTTATAAAAAAATTTAGTGACCAGAAATGTAAGAGATATAAAGTGCAAGGCTCATGTAATGTCACCTTCTGGAAATATCCCTGTTAAAGTGTGGTAAATATCCCTTTAGCCTTTTTTATTTGAATCTATGAATATTTGTGTATTCTGATATTATTTAAAAATTAGACGCACTTGGGTGGCTCAGTTGGTTAAATGTCTGATTTTGGCTCAGGTTATGATCTCATGGTTTGTGAGTTCAAGCCCCACATTGGGCTCTCTGCTGTCAGCACAGAGCCCACTTCAGATCCTCTGTTTTCTTCTCTCTCTGCCCCTGCTTGTTCTCTAAATAAATCAATCAATTAATAATTAACTAATTAAAATAAAATTACCATGGGGGCGCCTGGGTGGCTCAGTCGGTCAAGCGTCCGACTTCAGCCCGGGTCACGATCTCGCGGTCGGTGAGTTCGAGCCCCGCGTCAGGCTCTGGGCTGATGGCTCAGAGCCTGGAGCCTGCTTCCGATTCTGTGTCTCCCTCTCTCTCTGCCCCTCCCCCGTTCATGCTCTGTCTCTCTCTGTCTCAAAAATAAATAAAACGTTAAAAAAAAAATTTAAAATAAAATTACCATGTCCATAATATTCCACGACTTGCAGGTTTAAAGAAATTAACAGTGTATCTTAGATATTGTTCCATGTTCCATTGTATCATAAACAACCTCATTCTTTTTTTTTTTTTTTTTTTTCAACTTTTTTTTAATTTATTTTTGGGACAGAGAGAGACAGAGCATGAACCGGGGAGGGGCAGAGAGAGAGGGAGACACAGAATCGGAAACAGGCTCCAGGCTCCGAGCCATCAGCCCAGAGCCTGACGCGGGGCTCGAACTCACGGACCGCGAGATCGTGACCTGGCTGAAGTCGGACGCTTAACCGACTGCGCCACCCAGGCGCCCCGCAACCTCATTCTTTTTAAAGACTGCAATAATATTCCATTTGGGGGATGTACTGTCATTTTATCCACAACACTTTTGATGATATTTGCCAATTAAAAATCTGAAAATTTGCCAATTTTTCACCACTGAAACATTTTGATGAGCATTGTTGTATGTATATATGTGCATAAAGTTCTCCTGGGGGATAAAACCCTCAGAAGTCACACTGCTAGACTGAAATATATGCAGATGTGAGATGTTAACAGCTACTGCTTAATTATCCTCCAAAAAGTTTGTAAAAATTCACACTTTTATCAGTAATGGATATTATTTATTGAAAATTCTGCTGGTAAAAGAATTCTATTATTGTTTTAATATGCATGTCTTTAATGACTAGTGAGGTAAAACATTTTTCATATGATTGTCGAATATGCTTTTCTTTTATTTTAATTAGATTGTCTTTTTCATATGAATTTATAAATAGCTCTTTTTTTTTTTTAAATAGCTCTTTATATATAAGGGACATTAATGTTCTGTCTTGTCTATTGCCATTTTTTTTCTAGTTTATTATTCATCTTTGACTTTGATTTTGGTGGACTGCTTATTGCCATCCTCTGTTATATTTTGTCAGTTTTGGTAATTTTTATTCTCCTAGGAAATTTATTTTATTCAAGTGTTTTTTGGGAATATTAGTACAATCCTATGCAGTGATAATTCTTTTGATTTTTTTGTGTCTGGTTATTTTCTCATTCTTAAATTTGTATATATATATTTGTGTGTGTGTGTGTGTGTGTGTATATATGTGTGTATATATACACACATATATACACATATATATATATATATATATATCTTCTTCTAGATTTCCTAGCAGATCTTTTAATTATCTCTCTTTTTAAAGCTCTACATCTTAGATTTATCTTTAGTGTTTCTATTTGTAGTAAAAAAAAAATTCTGCTTTTATCTTTAGGATGTCCTTTCTATTGTTCCCTTTTGTCCATTTTGTAGTTTTTCTAAGTTGTTTAAATTATGAACTTACTTTTTTCTTCTTACTGAGAAATAAATGTTTAAGACTATCAATTTTCATTTCAGTAAGACTTTGGTTTATCAAAGTCTTTATTCTTGTTTTTTTCTAAGCATATTCAGTTGTATTTTGATTTTCTCCTTGATGTAAGAGTTGCCTAAGAGAAAAACCTTAAATTTTAAAGCAATTATTTGAAAAATTTTAAATGAATTTAAAAATTTTAAATTTGAATTTGAATTTCATTATTGTCCTCTCTTTGTTGTTTATTTTTAGTTTACTGTGGTCAGAGAATGGGGTCTATAGTAGAGGATTTGATAGTTTCTGTGTTAATTAGATACGGAGTTTTTTCGATTTTTACATGTTTATTTAAAAACCGCATTAGGGGTGCCTGGGTGGCTCAGTTGGTTGAGCGTCCGACTTTGGCTCAGGTCATGATCTCGCGGTTTGTGAGTTCGAGCCCCGTGTCGGGCTCTGTGCTGACAGCTCAGAGCCTGGAGTCTGCTTCAGATTCTGGGTCTCCCTCTCTCTCTGCCCCTCTCCCACTCATGCTCTGTCTCTCTCTGTCTCAGAAATAAACATTAAAAAAAAATTAAAAAAACACATTAGTGGGCTTCAGGGACAGGCTAATCGTAAGGGACACTCATCCTACTGTTTGTCTTGGAAATCCTTATGACTCTTTGAAGCAGCGCATTCCATAATTTTTGGACAGCTGTAGAACTAGTCAATTGTTCCACATATTTGATGGAAATCCTGCCTTATAATTCCATTCCCAAACTTAACATTTGGACTCTTCCCCGTCAGTAGCCCTCCAGGGATGGGAGGAGAGCTCTTATATTTTCTTTCTTTTATGTTGAATCATCTTTTCTCTGGACTCAGATTTCCTTTCAACCATTCCTCACATGGCCTATTTTTGAAACTTCTTACCAATGACTAATGACTAACTCATGGAACAACATAATATATTAAATTATACTTTGACATAAATTAGCTAATTTTAAAGTAATTTATTATATATTTCTCTTAATGAATTCTGAAAGATTATTTTTTTAGACATGTACTTTAGAAATGTGAAGAGGTTTTTGTTTGTTTTAATTAAGGGGGGGGTGGTCAGTCATGGATTTCCTAGTTCAGATGTTTGATATTATCATGCTAAACATAATAGGCTTTGCTGATTCTCTAAATTGGGTAAAGTGAGCTGACAGGAGCAAGGGGTGTAGGGAAAGAAAGTAGAAAGGGAAGGATTGGAGTTTGGGAGCAGGTGTGACGAATGGAGGGTATTTTTTATGAAATGGTGAGCTCGTTAATAGAATCACTAGAGAAACTTTGGCATACTTTTTTGTTCATAAAGGAATAGCCCACGCAGAACCCAGAGTTTTAACAAAATAATTTTAAGAATAAAGATAAGGGGCTATAGAAAACTATAGTGGAGAACGGATTGCTCTACCTTTTTAAATGGCCACATGTGGGTAGTGGCTGCCATTTTGGACAGTGCAAAACTGGAAGAATCCATCAGTTTTACTGTTATGTTCCAAAAATTTAGATCCATGGACTGAATTACATGTTGCATGTATATTCTCTGTGTTTGTAGTATTGAATGACATCATCGGTACATTGGAATGTATGGAAGAAAGTGATCAGTCTGGCAAGGACAACTATGCAGATGTACTTGGAAACACCAATAGAATTTATTTCACTGATAATAGTTTTCAAGAAGTGTTGGATGATTCCTTGCTCGACGGTGAGTTGATTGAGCAGATAACCAGCAACTTGTAATAAAAATTTCTTCTAAAATTTTATCCAAGGTTTTAAAATATTTTACCAAATACTAATTAATTAAATCTTAATACTTAGTTCCTAAATACTACTGTAAATGTATTGAAATGCAATTTACTACAGATCAGATTTAGAGATATATCTTATATTCTATATTCACGGAGATTTAGTTATTACAGTATCAAATTCCTGGATGATCTCTTGGACTGCATTGTAAACTTGGTCTGAAAGTATTTATATATGTTGTCATATGGCTTTAAAATGTTTCTTTCTAGAGTAATTTCATTTCAAAGTTAATCCCTTTCCTTTTATGAATTTTAGAGAGGTCCTAATAGTTGTCTAGCTTTCTTTTTCTTTTAGGTGACAGGCTCTTTGAAAAATACAAGTTATTGTTGAACAATTAAACCATTGGTCTATATAACATTCTGTGTAAGTGTTGATCTGGCTATTTGCTCTATTTACAAAGAATTTACCTGATCCATCCATATTCTTATCTGGGATATACCCAGATGGGTTTTATCAATACTTGGAAAGCCATCCCCTGCCTTTAAATTTAACTTCAGCTAAAAAATGAGATCAGATCTGTGTCTCAGGGAAAACTGGCAATCTGCAAAGACAGTTTAGATTGTCAAAACTGATGGGGGAGGAATGCTGGGATCTGGTGAGTAGAGGTGAGGGATGCTACTAACCACCCTATAATGTATAGGACAGCACTCCCCCACATAATTAGCTGGCCCCAAATGTAATTTTGCTCAGGTTGAGAAATTCTGTTTTAGAGTTATCTTGTAAAATTGCCAAACCTACTATTTTGAAAGTACTTTTTAATAGGTTAGTTATATTTTTTTAATCCTGCTTGGATCACATTTTAAAAATTAATGTAAATATAATGTATCTTGATTCTAACCTCCTTTTGCTTCAAGGTAATACCTGTACTAGTTGTGAGTTATTCTAAACTGCTCTCTAACTGCGATGTGGTCCATCTATGCAAATGGACATATTTTGTTTCTATCACTTGTCCCTCAAATAGATCTCTGTATCAATTTGCATTTGTGTAGAAAATGTATAGGATGAAGCGTATAACTGCACCTTGTCCTTAGGAAAAGCTCCAGAATTAGATAGATAGGTAGGCAGGCAGGACTAAAAAAAGACAATTCAGACTAATAATTAAACACCTTATTGAATATATGAGCCTGGGGATTAAGCTGTTCTCTTAGGGATAAAGGAAGCATTTGTAACATTAGAATCTCAGCCACATTTAAGAAGCTTGGTGGAGCTTGACGAATCCATGGAGTCTAAGAAGTAAGAGGAAGATGAGTAGAGAACGTTATTCTGGAAGCTAGTGGAGGATTTTGAGAAGAAGGGGATGGTCAATGCTAAATGTTATTGAGAAATGAAGTATGTAATTTATCCATTGGTTTTCTTCCAAACTGGGTAAAATCAGGATGCTGTTCCTTATGGCATAATCTCTCTATTTAAATTTGCAGACTTTAGGAAAGAGGCTTTGTCTTCAAATCTGAAACTACCAACAGCAGATGGTAAGGACTTTATATATGTATACAAGAAAGCATTCCCTATGAAAGAGTTATTTTTTAGGATCATTGCCAGGTGCCAATGGATTCCTAGTCCATTCTTCCCACTCCAGCCAGAGTAATTTTTTTTTTTTCAAAAAAGTAATCTGATTGTGTGATGTCCCCCTATTTTCAACTCTTTAAACATTTTTCATTGTTGTTAAAGATCAAAATCCTGCATGTCCTAGCTCTCTGGTATAATTTTGTACCATTACCCTTGCTTTCTGCATTTTCAAGTACAATGGCTTTCTTTCATTTCCTTAGAACTCCAACTACAAAGCTTTTGCGTATTTTGTTCCCTGGAATAGTTTTCCCTGACACTCTTTGCCTAGTTAATGTTTACTCATCTTTCAAATGAGTGATGGGGTGCCTGGGTGACTCAGTTGGTTAAGTGTCTCACTTTGGCTCAGGTCATGATGTCGTAGTCTGTGAGTTTGAGCCCTGTGCTGAGCTTTGTGCTGACAGCTCAGAGCACGGAGCCTGCTTCAGATTCTGTGTCTCCTTCTCTGTCTCAAAAATAGACATTAAAAAAAAAATTGAATGAATGTCAATTTCCTCTAGGGAGCCTGTCATTATCTGCTAGTCGAGGTCAGCTTCTTTTATTATAAGCTTTCATTAAACTATGTCTTTTTCATAACATTTACTTCATACTATAAATACCCATTAATATTTTTTTAAATGACACTAGAAATGCTCAATATATTTTAGCTTATATAGTGACAAAAGTAGGAGCATCTGACTGGTTCAGTTGGTAGAACATGCAACTCTTGACCTCAGGGTCATGAGTTCAAGCCCCATGTTGGGTGTAGAGCTTACTTAGGAAAAAAAGTAGCAAAAATATTAGAGAACTTTGAATTATCTTAATTCATTAAGACCAAAATAATATAATTTCTCATTAAACTTTTTTTATTTGAGTACGGTGGACACACAATGTTATATTCGTTTCAGGTGTAGTGATTCTCTATACATTTTGCTATGCTCACCACAAACATAGCTATTTGTCACCATACAACAATATTACAATATCACTGACTATATTCCCTTTCCTGTGCCTTTTATTCCCATGACATAGTCATTACATTCCTGGAAACCTGTATCTCCTACTCTCCTTTACCCCTTTTACCCATTATCCCCCTTTCTCTCTGGCCACCATCAGTTTGTTCCTGTATTTATAGGTCTGATTTTGCTTTTCTTTTTTTTATTTGTTTTTTAGATTCCACATATGAGTGCAATCATATGGTGTTTGTCTTTCTCAGTCTGACATATTTCACTTAGTATAATACCCTCTAGGTCCATCCATGTTGTTGCAAATGGCAAAAAAAATCTCATTCTTTTCCATGGTTTTGTCAAATTCCATAATATACCACATCTTTATTCATTCACCTATTGATAGATAGTTGAGATACTTCCATATCATGGCTGTTGTAAATAATGCTGCAATAAACATATAGGGGTGCATATACCTTTTTGAGTTAGTGTTTTTGTTCTCTTTGGGTAAATACCCAGTAGTGGAATTATTGGGTCAAATAGTATTTCTGTTTTTACTTTTTGAGGAACCTCCATACTGTTTCCACATCAGCTGTACCAATTTACATTCCACCAACATTGCACAAGGGCTGCTTTTTCTCCACGTCCTCGCCAGCACTTGTTACTTCTTATGTTTTTGATTTTAGTCATTCTGACACGTGTAAGGTGATATCTCATTGTTATTTTGATTTGCATTTCCCTGAGATTGGTGATGAATATCTTTTCGTGTGTCTGTTGGCCATCTGTATGTCTTCTTCAGAAAAATGTCTATTTAGGTCTTCTGCCCATGTTAAAATCTGGTTGTTTTCTAGTCACATTTTTGATTATTTGGTTAATGATTCTTTTTCTTACGTGCCTGGAAGCATCATTGGGCCAAGAACCATGTTTCCATTTTGCTACAAGTCCTAGCATTGTTTCTCCAGATCCTAGCACAATTTTGGCTTTCAGAAGCCCCTTATTAATAGCTAATTTAATAGCTAATATTAGATGATATTTACTGTGCTAGGCATTGTTTCAAATCTTTTATATTATTGACTTATATAATTGTGAATATTTATGGAATTAAAGAATGACAATAAATCTGTCTTCTTATCTCATTAGCCTCATCTCTCATCACTTCTGCATTTGTATTTATTCTGTAACCATATTACTTATTATAATTTAAATTGGTTCCATATCTTCCATGTGCTTTTGGTTCCGTATATTTGCATGTGCTGTTTCCTTTCTGTATATTTTCTGTCAAACAAATTCACATTTTCCCCCCAAACTCAGCTCAAACATCACTCCTCAACCCATAAGACTTTTCAGAGTTATAGGTTAGGTGAACTGTCTCAGTGCTTTATATCTGAGTGCTCAGTGCTCATATCTGGCACACATTTTTCTCATAGTACCAACTATATAATGTATTATAATTTTATTTACAGACATGACAAATTCAGTCCCTGTCTTCAAGGAATTTAAAGGAAACTCTTTAAGAGGGCTGAAATTTTCATTGTTGGTCTTAGTAGCTATAAAATAAATGTTAGTAAAAATGAATATAGGTCTAAAATGGTATTATGGTATTCTTTCCAACTGAAGGTTTAGATCTGTTAGTATAATGCAACGATTTTCGGACTGTGGAAACATACATGACAACTCGTTTTGGGGTTGAGAGAGAAATGGGGTGAGAAATGGTATTGACAAAAAATTGAAACTCCCAGTAATGATCATGTTTTATATTTTAAATTGGTGTGGTATCAACAGGACTACATTTGGTTGTATGGGTTGTGCTTGCACAAAGATGCCTGGTTGAGAGGGTACAAGTAGAGACTGAAATGCATTCTACATTCCACTGTGCTCTCCAGGCTAGGACCACCAATGCTAGATTGCAGCTACCTAGAGGAAGGTATGCCTCTTTGTAATTGATACATAGAGAGGGGTGCCTTTTTTCAATTCACACAAAAGCACAATATAGACTGGTAGTGGCCCTGGAGATCAAGAGCTTTAATCTCAAATTTTAGCATTTTTTTTTCGTTTATTTCATCAGTTGATAGAAGTCTTTAGATCTACATGTACAGGATGTTACTATTATTTAAGAAAGGGTCACAGCTTACTCAGTATTTAATGGATGAGTGGATTCAGGTAACCCATCATATTCTGCATATAATTTTTTGGTTTAATTTTTTCTTTTCTTAAAATGTTTAGTTTTAAGAGACAGAGAGAGAGAGAGAGAGAGAGAGAGAGAGGGAGAGAGGACAAGTGGAAGAGGGGCAGAAAGAGAGACACAGAATCTGAAGCAGGCTCTAGGCTCTGAGTTTTCAGCCCAGAGCCCAATGCGGGGCTTAAACCCAGGAACCATGAGATCATGACCTGAGCTGAAGTTGGATGCCTAACCGACTGAGCCACCTAGGCGCCCTTAATTTTTTTAAATGCTGCTTGAAATAAATAGGTTGTCAGTTACAAGTAGAAAATACTTTGCTTTTTTTCTGCAGAGATTTTAGTTAAATATATATAGTTAAATTGAGAGTTCACCTATAGTGGACTCTGGACAAACTATTTTGCATTTTTTAAAATAATAGTATCTTATATATATTTATTTATCTTTGTAGCAGTTAAAGAAGCTGCTTATATCTTGACAAGTGTTGATAATGGCAAGATTGGCATACGTAACTTGGAGCATGCCCTGAAAAGTTTGAATGTTAATTTAGCTGAGGAGGACGTCAGTGAAGCCCTTAAATATTGTGACATCGGTGGTGAGCATTTTTTTTGGCTTGAGATTCTGCTCATTTTTTCCTGTTTATAGGAACCAGTTTTAGAGTGTTTTATATGGAGGTAAAATGCTAAAGGCAGTCGCAGTGAGGCCTAGGTTGATATAAATTAGAGCCAAAATAGTCTGCTAATTTATTTACTGACCGTATCTATCTGTTCATACTCTACATATGCTTATTTAGATAATTAGCATTCATTTCTTGTAAGCATGGGTGGGAAAATACCATTATGTAATAAAACAAAGACATGACATCAGCAGCTTCATTTTGATCTGCAGTCTTTCTTCAGAGGAGACCCAATTTCACCTTTTATTTTGCTTGTCCCATTCTGCTTTTTTAACCAAAGGAAACACCCAAGGTTTCATTACATCTCAGAAGAATAATTATTTAGTCTTGATCATTGTTTCCAAGTGGTCACATATTTATCTTTGTTTTCCATCTTTGACTTCATGTATTGTGAACTTGATCTCCTTTCCTATTTACATCCACTCTTAAGTGTCAAATCGTGTGGGAATACTTCTAGAAGCTGGTGAGTTTTACCAGTTTTAGGTGGCTTTTTATTTGGGGTTTATCTTAACCAGCTTGTTTTTTCTATGGGAATCCCATGAGCATGTCTTAGGTTTAAGAGTACCTCCCCAGCATTGATTGGTTATTGCTTTTGCCATAGATTATTATTGACCTCAATCAATTTTTATGTTTTGACCTGGAGTTTTTCATATCATGAGAGTGGTATAAATTTAGACCCTAAGCCCACATGAGTTGCAGGAGATTTTTCACAGGTGATCTTTTTTACCCACTGCCTCTCAAAATTGGGAAGATTTAGGTCACCCTGGTGTTTACATGGGCCAGTGAATATAATATTTTAATCTCCCTTTCACTGGATTGAAATTCTTTAAGCATCCCAGTTTCATTTGGTATCTAAATTCAAACTCTCCGTGTAGCAGGACCCAAGATTTCTTTTATGAATATGCATGAACATTTAAATCAAGCACCTTGCTGCTTTTGGATCTAATATGTATCCCCAAATAGCTGTAGGCTTAGTATTCACTTGGTTTTCCCCTCTGGATCTCTGTGCCCACTTAACGTTTTATTATTTCCTTTTCATACAACTTGATAATGCATTTATAGAATAAAGTATTTCATACAGCATCTTTAGGAATTTGTAATCATTCCTGTGCTACCCAGCTTGCCATTTTGTTATAAGTTAAAGTCTTTTCATTGTAGGTATAGCCCTATATTTTCTGCTGTGGTTACATTACTGCATTTTATTTCCTGTGTGTGTGTGTGTGTGTGTGTGTGTCCCAATAGTTAACATTGTCACCTCTGGCCTTAGACTGCCTTAGTTCAAATACAGCCTCGAGCACTTTCTGGCTCTTGTGACCTAGACAAGTTATTTAATTTCTCTTTGCTTTCATCTTTTAAGGATAGGCACATCAAGCATGTTATAGAATGAATTCTTGTGCATATTTTAGTTAATAAATGTGAAGCATCATAAAAGGATACTTAGTATACATAAGGAACTCAAAAGTTATTTTAAGTTCTTACTTTTGAGTAAGAAGTCAAAAAAAGTGAACTATTAATATCATTAACTGATCAATAGGTGTGGTTCCTGAAAGTATGAAAAATTACATTGAAATAGTTTCAGCCATTTGAGAGAGAAAATAAGGTAGAATGAGATTTTAGGTATTGTTAATCAGAGCCTTTATTTTGTGTACTGACTGAGTATCAGGGTTTTAATGACAATATGCTTGATTTTGATATTTCCAGATAATAATGAGGTGAATTTAAAAGATTTCTTTGAAAGAATTAAAGGAAGTCCACCTTTCAAAGAGTCCGTAGGTAAGTGAATACTTCCAGTTTAAAGAAGTGACTGTAAAATAAAGATAATGAAATCACATTTAAAAAAAATCACTAAATGGATTTCAAGTGTTTAATTTGTAGTCTCTATAGTGTCAAAAAGGATTTCAAGCAGCTTATGCGATATAAAAAAAAAAAAAACAAGTGAAAATGGGACAAAGTTATAAAGGAGGGAAAAGAAATAAAACAGGGTTGAAGAAGATACACAGTAAATACCTTTGCTGTTAATATAAAGTCCTTCCTCAAGAGGAGATAAATTTTTCTTCACTCAAGGGGTTCTGGATCTATGAATTAAATCAGGTGTGGAAATTGGGTGAAGGACCACTACCCTCTGTGCTGTCTCAAGACAGGCCTTTGGAGTTTTCAGGTTTACCCAAATGGACTGGCCATTGATTTCATTTATAGAAATCTTAGCTTCATCTATCTAGTTTCTTTAAATGCTTGGGCCATTAATCCCTGTATCATTCTTACTACCATGTCATTTCTGTGGCCTAACCACATCATTTTGCCCCTGCTGCATAAAGACAATTGCTTGGTCTTTGTCCCCAAAGTTCCTCTCGTGCTCCTTGAAATTAGGGAAACCATTTCAACACCAGCATCTTTCCCTAAACGCCCATGTCTACAGAGAACACCTACCAAAGAACTCTCCGCAAATGCAGACACCCCTGCCAACAATGTATTTCTAAATGCGTTGGGGAAACAAGTGTCTTTTTTTCTTCACGTTTGAATATCTCTAAAATTAGAACACCTTTATAATCAATGGCATTATTTATCAAATGTACATTTTTACTGAGATATAAATCACGTACCATAAAATCTCATCCTTTTTTTAAAAAAAAAATTTTTTTAATGTTTATTTTTGAGACAGGGAGAGACAGCATGAACGGGGGAGGGTCAGAGAGAGAGGGAGACACAGAATCTGAAACAGGCTCCAGGCTCTGAGCGGTCAGCACAGAGCCTGATGCAGGGCTCGAACTCACGGACCGCGAGATCATGACCTGAGCCGAAGTCGGCTGCTTAACCGACTGAGCCACCCAGGAGCCCCAAATCTCATCCTTTTAAGGTGTTCAATTCAGTGGTTTTTGGTATATTCACAAAGTTGTGCAACCATCACACTCTACTTCTGGGACATTTTCATCACGTCAAAAAAACCCCTGTACCCTGTAGTGCTTATTTCCCCACTCTCCCCAGCCACTGACAACCACTAGTCTGCTTTCTATCTGTGTTGATTTTTGAACATCATATAACTAGAATCATATAATTTGTGGCTTTTTGTGTCTGGCTTCTTTCATTTGGCATACTGTTGTTTGTTTTTTTTTTTTAATTTTTAATGTTTATTTTTGAGAGAGAGCGAGGAAGGGACAGAGAGAGAGGGAGACACAGAATCTGAAGCAGGCTCCAGGCTCTGAGCTGTCAGCACGATATGGGGCTCGAACCCACGAAACCATGAGATCATGACCTGAGCTGAAGTCGGCCGCTCAACCGACTGAGCCACCCAGGCGCCCCAGCATACTGTTTTTAAGGTTCACCTGCATTATAACATAAATGAGTACTTTATTCCTTTTCGTGGTAGAATAATATTCTGTGGTTATACCACATTTTCTTTGGCCATTTATCAGTTCATAGACATTTGGGTTGTTTCCCTTTTTTGGCCACTAAGAATAATGCTGTTATGAACATGTGTACATTTTTTTGAGTACAGGTTTTTGTGTGGACGTACATTTACATTTCTCTCAGGTACCTACCTAGGAATGGAACTGCTGGGTCACGTGGTAACTTTACATTCAACTTGAGGAGCTGCTGGAACATTTTCCAAAGCAGCTGCCCCATTTTACATTCCCAACAGCATTGTACATTTCTTTAAATCCTTGTCAGTACTGGGGTGCCTGGGTGGCTCAGTTGTTAAGCGTCCGACTTCGGCTCAGGTCATGATCTCGCGGTCCGTGAGTTCAAGCCCCGCGTCAGGCTCTGGGCTGATGGCTCACAGCCTGGAGCCTGCTTCCGATTCTGTGTCTCCCTCTCTCTCTCTGCCCCTCCCCCGTTCATGCTCTGTCTCTGTCTCAAAAATAAATAAAAACATTAAAAAATTAAAAAAAAGTTTTTAAATCCTTGTCAGTACTTGTTACATTGTCTGTCTTTTTTATTCTAGCCTAGTCTCACAAGTATCTCACCGTGGTTTTGTTTTGCATTTTTCTGATGGCTAATAACTTTGAACATCTTTACATGTGTTTACTGGCCATTTAGAGATATGTACCCTTTGCTTATTTTAAAATTGGGTTATTTGTCACGTTGTTAGGGTTCTTATGTCCTGGATACTATAGCTTTATCAGATAGATGATTTGCAAATCTTTTCTCTAATTTTATGGGTCTTTTCGCTTTCTTGGTGGTGTCCTTTGAAGCACAAACGTTTTTAAATTGGGTGAAATCCAGTTTATATTTTCTTTTGTCACTTCTTTTGATATCATGTCTAAACATAATCCAAGATCATTAAGATTTATACTAATGTTTTCTTCTAAGAATTTTATAGTTTTAGCCTTTTAATTTCAATCTTTGATTCATTTTGAGTTAATGTTTGTATGTGGTGTGAGATGGGAGTCCACTTTAATTCTTTGGCATGCAGATAGCCAGTTACCCCAGCATCATTTGTTGACAAGATCATTCTTTTCCCCCTTAAATAAATGGTTTTGCCATCCTTGTAAAAAATCAATTGATCAGAAATGTATGGATTTATTTCTAGACTCCCAGTTCCATTCCATTGATTTTTATTTATTCTTATGCCACATGGTCTTAATCACTATAGCTTTGTAGTAAAGTAATAACCTAAACAGTAATTTTCAACCAGAGCAGGGCATCAAATTTACCTATAAAGCTTGAGTTACCTGATTCTACTTCTGACTATGATGGAGTAGCTTATGTGAAACCAACCCTCCTGCTGAGAACAGCTAGTAAAATGTGGATTAAATTAAACAGCATCAACAACCACAACTGTTTGAAGGCATTGGAAAGTGACCAAGGCTGTCAAGATTTGTGGGGCTATAAGATAAATATAAAGAGCACGACTTACAGAAACAGCACCTTCTTCTTCTTCTTATTTTGTCTCTGTAACATAACTTTAAGTGAAATAAGGCAATAAAGTTTTGATGTAAACTTCTTTGTAATGCTTCACAATTATTTCAGGGTCCACATATGAAGTATTATGTAGCTGTAGGCATCATGGTTGACCAGTTACATACGTCTACTTGAAAGGCACAGTAGTTAAGAGCATGGGCTTTGGAAATATCGTGCCTGGATTTGAATCCTGGCCCTGCCACTTAATACCAGTGTATTCTTTAGTAAATCACTTAATCTCACAAACCTCGGGGCGCCTGGGTGGCTCAGTTGGTTAAGCGCCCAACTTCAGCTCAGGTCATGATTTCGCGGTTAGTGAGTTTGAGCCCCACGTTGGAGTCTGTGCTGACAGCTCCGAACCCGGAGCCTGCTTCAGATTCTGCATCTTTGTCTCTCTCTGACCCTTCCCCGCTCGTGGTCTGTCTGTCTGTCTGTCTCTCTCAAAAATAAATAAACATTAAATTTTTTTTTTAAATCTCACTAACCTCAATTCCTTCATCTGAAAAATGGGGATAATAATGCCTATCTTGGAATTATTATAGGTAATAATAGACTTAAGTAGGTAAAGTAGAAGTACTCAGAAGAGTCTCCAGCACTTAGTGTTCAGTAACTGCTAGCTGTTACAATACACAATGGTTTTTAAAACTACTAGTAATTTCATGTAAAGTTCTTTTATGCAACTCAAGCCCATTAAGTGAAAGTGAACAATGTACTCTTATTTCTGCTGTTGAAGCACGTTTTTGCTCTTTTTTTTTTTTTCTCAGTTACACAGCTACTCTTCATTACTATTCAAATTCTCCAGAATGATCTAATTGATGTCTCTAGCCTCAAGGCATTATTGATGAACAATGACTTTCATGCAGCTAATGTTTTACTTGATGAAGTATTAAGACATGGACCTGAACATGGTTAGTAGTCTGAATGCATCTAGTTGTAAAGGCCATCATCTACCAGTGGGGATGGGAGATGTATGGATGGGATATACAGCAATGGAGGGCACCCTGGGGGGGGGGGGGCGCTGCAGTGAGATGACTGGTGAGCACCAGTGCCACCATAGTGTGCCAAGCCTGAGCTCTGTGAAACTGAACAGATGGGTGAGTCTGGGCCTACTTTATCCCTGTGGGTGGTGGTACTTGGGAGATGAGGTCACTTTGTGAACTGACTGGCACGGGCAGTATTCAGTCAGAGTGCCATGCACAGAGTACAACAGAGTCCGTGAGGCCCTTCGCCACGTGTTAACCCTTTGGAAGGTAAACTATGCTGATATCCAGGAATACCTCAGGGGGTGTTGCCTGCGGCATTGGCTCAAGGAAGCAGATGTTTATAAATGTACAAAATAACTGCGTTATTTTAATGACTGGTATTGTTGAATATCATTTTTGTTACGTTTTCAAAAGAGTTGGGGAATATTCTTTACTTTCCTATTCTCTGTAAGAGATTTTTTTCTTCCTCAAATGTTAAGCAGAACTCACAGGTGAAGCCTTATGGGCCTAGAGTTTTATTTATGGAAAAATTCTGGATTATTGATTTAATTTCTGAAATTGTATGGTATTACCAAGAAAATATTCTATTTTCCTGTCAATTTTGGCAGGCTGTGTCTTTATAGGAATTTGTCCATTTCATCTGACTTTTCAAATGTATTGGATAAAGTTGTCCTTGACATCTGCTTTTTATCTTTTTTGATTTCTGCTTCATCTGTAATGATACCTTCATTTTCATCCTCAATATTAGTGACTTAGAGCTTTTTTTCCCCCCACTCCACCTCCACAGAGTTTTTCTTTTCCTTTTTGTAAAATTGAGATATAATGGGCATATAATAACATTATGTAAGTTTAGAGTGTCCAATGTGTTGATTTGATACATTTATATATTGCAATATAATTATCACTGTAATGTTATCTAACACCTCTATCACATCACGTAATTATCACAATTTCTTTTTTTGTGGTGAGAACATTTAAGATCTAGTCTCTTAGCAACTTTCAATTATGTAATACAGTATTAGATCAGCACAGCATTAGATTTCCAGAATTTATTCATTTTAACTGCAAATTTGTACTTTTTAACAGTATCTCCCCAATCACCCCACCCCCTAAGTCCTTGGTAACCACCATTCTGCTCTCTTTCTGTGAGATCGGCTTTTTTAGATTCCACATATTAGCGATATATACAACATTTGTCTTTGGCTTATCTCCTCTAAGCATAAGGACTTCAAGATCCTACCATCTTGTCGCAAATGACAGGATTTCTCTCTTTCTCATGGCTGAAAAATATTCTGTTGTCTATTTTCACACTACCTCTGTTTATTCATCTGTTGATGAGCACTTAGATTGTTTCCATATTTTAGCTATTGTGAATAATGCTGAAATAGACACAGGAGTATGTCTTCAAGATCCTGTTTTCGTTTCCTTTGAATATACACTTGTAAGGGGAATTGATGGTTCATATCGTAGTTCTATTTTTAATTTTGAGGGGAATTTCTATACTATTGTCCATAGTGGCTGCACCAATCTACATTGCCACCAACAGTGTATGAGGGTTCCCATTCTCCACATCATCACAAATCCTTATCTCCGGTCTTCTTGATGATAGCCATTCTAACGGGTTTGAGCAATATCTCATTGTGGTTATGATTTGCATTTCCCTGATGGTTAGTGATGTTGAACACCTTTTCATGCACCTGTTGGTCATTTGGATGTCTTCTTTGGGAAAATGCCTATTCTATTGCTCTGCCCATTTTTAAAATAGTTCATTTGCTTGTTTGTTATTGAGCTGTGTGAATTCTTTGTTATATATTTTGGATAATAATCCTTTATCAGATATATGGTTTGCAAATATTTTCTCTCATTCTGTAGGTTGCCTTTTCATTTTGCCGATTGTTTCTTTTGCTGTACAAAAGTTTTTAAGTTGAATGTAGTTCTGGGGTGCCTGGGTGGCTCAGTCGGTTAAGCGTCCGACTACAGCCAGTTAAGCTTTCGACATCAGGTCTTGATCTCATGATTCTTGAGTTCAAGCACCATGTCGGGCTCTGTGCTGACAGCTTGGAGCTTGCTTCAGTTTCTGTGTCTCCCTCTCTCTCTGCCCCTCCCTGCTCATGCTCTGTGTCTTTCTCTCTCACAAATAAATAAACATTAAAAAAAAGAAAAATCTTAAATTGCATCTAGTTCTACTTGTTGATTTCTGCTTTTGTTGTTTGTGCTTTTGGTGTCATGTCCAAAAAATCATTGCCAAGACCAATGTCTGAAAGCTGTTTCCTTATGTTTTCTTTACAGTATCAGATCTTACAATTAAATCTTTAATTCATTTTGAGGTAATTTTGGGGAGTATCCCAAGTGGTTATTCAGTTTCCCAACACCATTTGTTGAAGAGACCATCCTTTCTCCATTGAATGTTCTTGGCTGCCTCGTCAAATATTAGTTGAGCATATGTGGGGTTTATTTCTGGGCTCTGTCACTTCTGCTGTAAACTTTTCTACTTTTTTTTTTTTTTTTTTTTGCATTGGGTTTTTTTTTTTTTTCTTCCTTTTCTCTCTCCCCCTCCTTGTTTTTTTTTTTTTTCCTTTTGGTTCTTTTCATGTCTATCCTTTATGTCCCTTACTATAGTTTGTCATATCCATTCTACCTTGTGTACCTTTACTTTACTTGAGTCTTTATTTTGGAGCTGACTTGGTCTTTCTACACAGTCTATTTTCTGAGTTGTTGGCTCCCATCTCAGATCTTCCTTTGTCCATTTCTATCCTGATTTGTTGAAAGAGTTGAGGGTGTTGGGTGGCACATTCAGTGTGGAGCTCTGTCTTCAGTTTCTACTGAAGTAAATGAAGTCCGTTTACTTTAATGGCACCTTTGGGGCAGAGGGTGGGAGGTGGGGGTAGTGAGCCTTCTGACATTTTGATACTGTTTAGTAGGGACTTCATCTTTAACTGCTTCTTTCTTTTCCTTCACCACCAAATTCTATGCACTGAGTTCCACATCAAGATGCCATCTTTGGTCCTATGGATTTCTAAGCCTTTTTCTTAGATTTCTCCAGAGTAAATTTAGGTGGTTACCATTATCCTAAAAGTAGTGTTTCTTAACCTTTAAAAAAAAATATCACTCCCCTAAGGAGACTTTTTAGACATTTTTGTCTTTTTCACCATCCCACACGCTATGAATGTTTAATGCCAAAAATAAATATTTGCTTATGTACTGTGGCCACAAACCATTGTAATGGCTAAGATTTTTTCCCCTCCAAGAACCTGTTTTCCTTCCTGAAAGCCTATCACCCTCAGTGAAAATGCATGTCCTAAAGGTATCTAGAACTTTAGTTTCTGCTTATACTGCTAAACCCTATTTTCTAGAATTTCACTTAGATGTTAACACATTTGTAAGGAATATTGGCCTATAGCCTCTTTGCCTGCCCACCGTGTGTTTGTTTTGTTTTGCTTTTGTAGTTTTTGGACAAGTAGGAGCTACTGAAGGGTTTTATTCAGAGGAGTAACCAGATTTTTTTTTTAAAGAGAAAGACCTCTCTTGCTGCATTGTTTAAAATAAATGGAGAGAAATGAGACTGATGCGATAGATTTTTAGCAATGCTATTGTAATAGCATAGGCATTAACTAATATAGTGATATATTCAAGCAGTATTTGGAAATAATTGAATAGAAATTGATAATCATATGTATGCAGAAGTTAAGGAAGAAGGAACAGTACAGGCTGACCCCCGGGCTTTTCACCTTTGTTATAACTTGACTATTAACTGCTGACAGATTAATTCAGAAGCAGTAATTCCTTCATCTACATTTTACTTTGCATTACAGAAAATGGCAAGATTACCTTTGAAGAATTTTTTTATTAAGTTCTGTGATACATTGAACATGCCTAAAGCCTCAGGTGAGTTCCACTTAATATGTATCTACTGGCTCTGTGTGGAAGGACAGGCAGTGGTTTTCATGTTAAAACAACACAGGATTGGGGCGTCTGTGTCACTCAGTTGGTTGAGCAACTGACTCTTGACTTCGGCTCAGGTCATGATTCCAGGGTCATGGGCTCAACCTGCATCCATTCGCGCTGAGTATGAAGCCTGCTTAAGATTTCCTCTCTCCCTTCATCCTTCTCCCCAGCTTGTGCTCTCTCTCTCCCTAAAATAGTAAACAAACAAACAAACAAAGATGTTTTCAAAAAAAAGATGTTTTTTAAAACATCTTTTAAAAAACACACAGGATTAGATAAAGCACAGGTAAGTAAGAAACAATATAAAGATAAAACAATATAGGGGCACCTTGGTGGCTCAGTTGTTTAAGCGTCAGACTTCGGCTCAGGTCATGATCTTGTGGTCTGTGAGTTGGAGCCCCCCATCAGGGTCTGTGCTGACAGCTCAGAGCCTGGAGCCTGCTTCGGATTCTGTGTCTCCCTCCCTCACTGCTCCTCCCCCACTCGCTCTCGGTTTCCCTGTCTCTCTCTTTCTCAAAAATAAACAAACATTAAATTTTTTTAAAGATAAAACAATACAGTATTAGTTTATATAACTTGTGTTTGAATTATATGGCAAAGACTGCTAAATTTACCCCAAACTCAAAGTTATGGGTGGTTTTACTTTGATAGTGCTAGAAAAATATTAGATTATATACTGTTCTCTGAGATTATTCACTAGGTATATCTGACCTGAATTTATTAGAATATTATAAACAATGAGAAAATAATTTTTAGAATGCAAATTGGTGCAGCCACTGTGGAAGACAATATGGAGTTTCCTCAAAAAGTTAAAAATGGAACTACCCTATGACCCAGCAATTTCACTACTAGGTATTTACACAAAAGGTATACAAATACTAATTTGAAGGGCCACATGCACCCTGATGTTTATAGCAGCATTGTCAACAATTGCCAAATTATGGGAAAAACCCAAATGTCCATGGATTGATGAATGAATAAAGAAGTTATGGTGTATGTATATGTATATGTAATGGAATATTACTCAGCCATCAAAAGAATGAAATCTTGCCATTTGCAACAATGTGGATGGAACCAGACTGGATTATGCTAAGTGAGATAAGTCAGGCAGAGAAAGACAAATACCTATGATTTCACACATGTGGAATTTAAGAAACAAAACGAATGAACATAGGGGAAGGTGGGGGAAAGAGAGAAGCAAACCATATGAAGAGTCTTAACTATAGTGAACAAACTGAGGGTTGGTGGAAGGAGGTGGGCGGGGGATGGGCTAAAAGGATGATGGGTATTGAGGGCATTTGTTACGTTGAACACTGGGTGTCATATGTAAGTGATGAATCACTAAATTCTACTGAAACCAATAGTACACTATATGTTGACTAACTAGAATTTGAATAAAAATTTGAAAAATAAAAAGAAGACAACTTTAAAACTTTTGACCAACCTAGCAAAGTGGATTTTATACCTATCTTTTCTGTTTTTATGTATTCTCAACTACTCTCTTGACTATATTTTTGAGGAGCAAATTTATATTTATTGCAGTATAACTTGCGTGTAGTAAAATTCACCTTTTTTTAGGTATATTGTTTTTTGAATTCTTAAAAATAATGTCATGTAACCATTACTAAACAGCACATAGACTGTATCACCACAGAAGTTTCTTTGTGTCCTTTTGTAGTCCATCCATTTCGCTAACCCTCATTCCTGGTGACCCCTGATCTATTCTTTGACTCTAAAGTTTTGCCTTTTCTAGGTTGTCATGTAAATGGAATCATAACATATGAAGCTCATTTGAGTCTGGCTTCTTTCACATAGCATATTATACTTTACATTCATCAACTTTTTGCATGCAGTGTGTTTATTTTTATTGATGAGTATTATTCCATTACATGAATGTAATGTTTGTATATTTACCAATTGATAAACTATTGAAGTTTCCTGGGTTTTGGTGATTATGAGTGAAGCTGCTATAAATATTTATGTACAGGTATTTGTGTGGACATATATTTTCATTTCTCCTAGTTGAATACCTAGAAATGGGATTGCTGGGATATATATTTAAATTGATAGAAACTGCCAAACATCAATTTATGATAGATAACATCCATTTATGATTAAAAAAAACCTCTCAACAAAGTGTGTACAGAAGAAACATACCTCAGCTTAATGAAGGCCATATACGAAAGGCCACATATATGCTCAATGGGGAAAAACTGAAAGCTTTTCTTCTAAGATCAGGAACAAGACAAGGATGCCTATTCTTGCCAGTTTTTTTGTTTTGTTTTGTTTACTAAAATATAGTTTACATAAAATGTTATATTAGTTTCAGGCATACAACATAGTGATTCAATAATTCTATGTATTGCTCACGTCTCACCATGATAAGTGTAGTTATCATCTGTCACAATAAAATGTTATTACAGTGTTATTGACTATATTCCCTATGCCGTAATTTTTCTCACTACTTTTACTCAACTTGTGTTCATAGTATTGGAAGTCCTACCGAGAACAATTAGGCAAGAAAAGGAAACAAAGTCATCCAAATTGGAAAGAAAGAAATAAAACTGTTACTATTTGCAGATAACACAATATTATATGTAGAAAACCCTAAAGGCCCTATTAAAAAAAAACTGTTAGAACTAATAAACAAATTCAGTAAAGTTGCACCATATGAAATCAAATAGAAAAACCAGTTGCATTTCTATTTGCTAATAAACTATCAGAAAGAAATTAAGAAAACTATCCCATTACAATTGCATTGAAAAGAATAAAATACCTAAGAATAAATTTAACCAAGGAGGTGAAAGACCTGTACACTGAAAACTATAAGACATTGAAGAAAGAAATTGAAGATGATGCAAATGAATGGAAAGATATTCCATGCTTGTGGAGTCAAAGAATTAATAATGTTAAAATGTCCATACTACCCAAAGCGATATACGGGCTCAATGCAATCCCTATCAAAATTCCAATGGCATTTTTCACACCTAGAACAAACAATCCTAAAATTTGTATGGAGCCATAGAAAACCCTGATAGCCAAAGCAATCTTGAGAAAGAACAAAGCTGGAGCCATCATACTTTCTGATTCCAAACTTTATTACAAAAGTATAGTAATCAAAACTCTATGGTATTGGCATAAAAACAGACATCAGTGGAACAGAACAGAGAGCTCAGAAATAAACCCTTGCATATACGGTCAATTCATTTATGACAAACGAGGCAAGAATATATAGTGGGGAAAGGACAGATTCTTCAATAAGTGGTGTTGGGAAAACTAGACAACCACATGCAAAAGAATGAAACTGGATTCCTATCTTAGACTATGATTAAATACTTGCTCTTGTAAGACCTGAAACCATAAAACTCCTGGAAGAGGAGTGCCTGGGTGACTCAGGTAAGTGTCTGGCTTGGCTCAGGTCATGATCTCGCGGTCTGTGGGCGTCGGGCTCTGTGCTGACAGCTCGGAGCCTGGAGCCTGCTTCGGATTCTGTGTCTCCCTCTCTCTCCTCCCCTCCCCGGCTCATGCTCGCTCGCTCTCGCTCTCTCTCTCTCTCTCTCTCTGTCTCACAAAAACAAATGAAAAATGTTAAAAAAATTTTTTTAACGTTTAAAAAAAATCTAGGAAAAAACATAGGCAGTAAGCTCTCTGACATCCATCTTGGAAAAAATTTAAAAAAAAAACAATTTTATCTATTAATACAATATCATAGGTAAAGTCAAAGAACAAATAACAATATGGTAGAAACTATAATGTATATCACAGAAGAAAAATAGAAAAATGGGCAAAAGTCATGGATATATAAATCATAAAAAAGATCTTAAATGGCTTATGAACATATTAAGAGATGTTTGATTTTACTCATAATAAGAAATATGCAAATTGAAATGGACATACAATTTCTCACCCATTAGATTGGCAAAAATTGAAAACCTTCACAACTGTTAGGTTGTAGAGAAAAAGACGTTTACCTATAGCTGGTGGGCGTTTAACATGCTACCAGTCTAATGGAGGGAATTTGGCAATGTCTAACAAAACTACATATGCCTTTACCTTTGGACCCAGCAATCCTGCTTCTAGGAATTTTCCCTGAAGATACCTTCCAACAATGTGAAAATATAGATACATAAGATTATTCATTACAGAATTATTTGAGATGGCAAAAGAATGAAAATACTTAATGTGTAAACATTGGAGGTTAGTTGAATAAACTTTAGTTTCTATGTACAGTAGAGTATTATACAACTCTAAAAAAGAATTTTTTAAAAAGGAGTTTCAGGGGTGCCTGCATGACTTAGTCGGTTAGGCGTCCGACTTTGGCTCAGGTCATGATCTCACGGCTCGTGAGTTCAAGCCCCGTGCCAGCCTGGAGTCTGCCTTGGATTCTGTGTCTCCATCTCTCTCTGCCCCTCCCCTACTCATGCTCGCAGGCGCGCTCTCTCTCTTTCAAAAATAAACATTAAGAAAAAAGAATTTCATACCACTACTTTTTGTACTACTGATTTTATACCTTTCCAGCATTTAAAACTACAAATTTCCCTCTGAGCACTTTCACAGCATCTCACAAAATTTTATATGTTGTGATTTGATAATCACTTATTTAAAATATTTTCTAATTTACCTTGTGATATCTCATTTGAAACATGAGTTATTTAGAAATGTACTATTTAGGGGCACCTGGGTGGCTCAGTTGGTTAAGTGTCCGACTTCGGCTCAGGTCATGATCTCATGGTTCCTGGGTCGGAGCCTCGTGTCGGGCTCTGTGCTGACAGCTCAGAGCCTGGAGCTGCTTCGGATTCTGTGTCTCCCTCTCTGTCTGCCCCTCTCCCACCCACGCTCTGCCTCTCTCTGTCTCTCAAAAATAAATCAACATTAAAAAAATTAAAGAACTATATTATTTAATTTCCAAATATTTGGACATGTGCTAGGGATCTTGTTACTGATTTCTAATGTAATACACCTTGGTCAGAGAATTTATTTCGTACAATTTAAATTCTTTTAAATTCATTAAGATTTGGTTCAAAGACTAGCATGTGGTCTACCTAGGTGAATATTCCATGTGCACTTGAAAGAATGTATATTCTGTAGTTGTTGGGTAGTGTTCTATAAATATCATTTGGTTAGATTGTTTGCTAGTTTTGTTGGATATTCTAATTTCTGATTCTTTTTAAACATTAAAATTTTTTTTGTTTTAATATTTATTTTTGAGAGAGAGAGGGAGGGAGGGAGGGAGGGAGAGAGAGAGAGAGAGAGAGAGAGAGAGAGAGAGAGAGAACGAGCAGGGGAAGGGCAGAGAGAGAGGGAAACACAGAATCCAAAGCAGGCTCCAGGCTCTGAGCTGTCAGCACAGAGCCCAACACAGGGCTCTAACTCATGAACTGTGAGATCGTGACCTAAGCCAAAGTCAGACACTTAACTGACTGAGCCACCCAGGCGCCCTTAATTCTTCCTGATGTTTATTCTAGTTGTTCTATTAATTACTAAGTGCAAGATTTTCAAATCTGCAGTTCTGATTATGGGTTCATGCATTCCTCCCTTTAATTCTGCAAGTTTTTGCTATATTTGGAAGGCTCTTGTTAGATGCATACACATTTGATATTGTTGCAAAATTTAATGTATATGACCTTATGAAATGTACTTTGTCTGTTGCTCTCTTTTGTCTTATTTTTGCTGCTCTTTTGTTTCTTTCCCCCAGTTTCCTTACTTATATTTATACATTTCTGTGTACCTATTGTCACCTATTTTAAATTATTGTAGGTACATAAATAAATACAAATACTGCCTTTTCTCTTAAGTATAATTTTATATCTTGGGAGATTTTTTTCCCCACTTTTTTTTAAATATAAAGGAGACGGGTGTCTGGGTGGCTCAGTCGGTTGAGCGTCTGACTTCAACTCAGGTCATGATCTCGCGGTCTGTGAGTTCGAGCCCCGTGTCAGGCTCTGTGCTGACAGCTCAGAGCCTGGAGCCTGCTTCAGATTCTGTGTCTCCCTCTGTCTCTGCCCCTCTCCAGCTCATGCTCTGTCTTTCTCTCTCTCTCTGTCAAAAATAAATAAACATTAAAAAAAATTAAAATATAAAGGAGAAACATGAAAATTCCTTTCTAACTGAAGGTGATTATCTCTTCCCAGGAAATAAAAATCAATTTTACAACATCAACATTTACAAAAATGAACTTAAAGACATTCCTGTACTTCAGCAAAATTTAAATGCCATTGGAATCTATCTAACAGATGATAAAATAAAGGAGACTTTGGATAACACTAATCCTAACGGTGAGTAATTATTTCAATTTAAAATAACAAATTTTGCATATTTCAGAAGTTTCACTCTAAATGCCAAAGGAAATATACTGCCATATATCTTTTAAAAGAGAAATTAAAAGTTGTTTCTTGTCTATCAATTTACGGGTTTTTATCAGAGGAATTGATGTTCAAAGTGCATCTCTGACAGCTTTATTTTAGGTCTATTCTGCATATCACATGTGTCACAATAGGATTACCAGTCCTCTCCATTATTTTTGTGTTTATAGCTCTGGTGTTATAACATCAAATGGTCCTTTTTACAATAATACCTAAATTCTTTCTTTTTTTCTTTTTTAAAAAAAGATGAAGTGGTGAGTTTTAAGGATTTCATCAGAGAATTGAACAACAGTGATGAATTTATCGAGTGCCACAGTAAGTATGAAATTCAAAATGCATATGAACAGAAACTTCATTTTTGGGGGTTGGTGTATGTATAGGTATGTGTGTATATAGACTTTATATATACTCTACCAAACCCCCCTTTTATGCATTTTCTCATTTAAACTCAGTTCATGTTGTAAACTCTAGGTTTTCACACATAGATGCATATTTTCCATACTGTAATATTCTTGAATTATTTAAAAAAATTTCTGTTGTCTCTCTTTCTTCCTTGTCATGTGTTTTATTGCTATATTCTTTCTTTTGTCCTCACTAATGCTGATGGGGTTATCCATCTTATAATCAAAGTAACAGGTTTGCTTTTTTAAATCACATCTAATGACTTTTCCCCTCTGTATTCTTATCTTTCTTGTTTATTTCTTCATATATATATTTTTTTACATTTGCTCTCTATCTCCTTGTGAAAAACATTGGCTAAATGCTTAACTTTTTTCGGTTTGTTTTGAAATTTCAGCACAGTTCTATCATGGGGACACTAAAACAGCCTTGGACCACAGACATTGAGATTGAGAACTGTAGTCCTAAAACTGGGGTTTTAAAAGAAGTATTGAAATAAGTGGATTCTCTCTAAATAATCTGTACTTGGAATGCAGTTCCACTCACTATCTCAGGATAAGTTTGGTGGGAACCTTGACAAATTAATGCTATATTCATTATAGAAGATTATAGATCTATGAATAGCTAAGACCCTTTTGGGAAAAAAAAGATAAAGATCTTGCTTTGTCACATGTTAGTACATAGCATAATGCTGTTTTAATATAGACCTGTGAAAATAGACCAGTGCATCACAATATGGAACCCAGTAGAGACTTCTATTAATGGGAACTCGGAATGTGATAGAAAGGACATCATCAGTTAGTGGGGGAAAAGATGTATTATTTAGCTTCTGATTTGAGAAAATTGCCTTACAATGCAGAGAAAATGAAGTAGAATCCTTATGTCATACCATATACAAAAATAACCTTCAAAGAATCAAATGAATGTTAAAATGGATCTCAAAGATTAAACTATAAAGCTGTTGGAAGAAAATGTAAGAAAAACTATTGTGCCTTGTGGTTATGGATGCCTTCTTAAAGATGTTACTCCCCAAAAGCACAACCATGGGGTAAAAAAGGATTTGATCACATCAAAATTAAGGATTTCTGGTAAATGAAGGACTCTAAAACATGTAACAGACTGGAAGAAGATAATTACAAGATAACTAACAAAAAATTAATATCTCAAATATAAGGGAATTCTGCAAATCAACAGTAGAAAGAAAGAAATCAATTGGAAAAATAAGTAAGGATATAAGACTTAGTATACAGGAGGAGAAACCCACATAGCTAAATATGTGTATGAAGAGAGTTGGCAATACTCACAAATTGCTAGTGAGTAGGTAAAATGGTACAGCATTCCAGATTGCAATCTAGCAGTACTTGTCAAATTCAGTATGCATATTTCTTATGATCCAATAATTCTATTGTCAGATAAATAGCCCAGAGAAGTTTCTTGTAGAGACATGTACAGGGATGCTCCCTGCAACATTATGGGAGGGAAGAAATGAAAACAATCTATGAGTCCATGATTTGGGAAATGGTTGAATAAAATATGGTCCATACATACACGTCATAACAGTAAACTAGATTTACATTTGCACCAGAGAGAGACCTCAGTAATAATACGGTTCCATGAAGAAAGGAAAAAATGGAATACGTGTATAACAAAGAATGCTTTATATAAGTTGGATTTCTACTAATGCCCATAAAACACAACCATATTTATATCTATTTCCAGGTAAACACTGAATTCTAAATAGATAAGATTGAAATAGACGGATTGAAAGAAATTGAGAAAGAGATTGAGATTGAAGTGACAATATTAACAAAGTTGACTTCAGAAACAGATTAGAGTACTCTGTATGCTAAAAACATACACATTCTTTTCAAATACTTATGGAATATCCACAAAAATAGATGATGTATTTAAGCCACAAATAAAAATTTCAGTGAATTCTGAAAATCAGAAGTCATTCAGACCACATAGTCTGACCATGATGTTGTGACATTAAAATTATTTGTGAAAGAAAGGAAAAGTGTTGCTTTTAAGATGAAAAACAAATTGCCTTGTAAGTAATTCCTTGGTGGAAGAATAAAAGAAACCTGAAAGATTTTAGAAATGATGACAGTGAAAGCACTATGTATCAAATCGTGTAGAGTGTGACCAAAACAATCTTACAGGATATTTTATAGCATTAAATGCTTTTATTAGAAAACAAGAAATATCAAAAATAATTTATCTTTTTTTAAGTTTATTTATTTTCGGAGAGAGAGTGCATATGACGGGGGGGAAGAGCAGAGAGAGAGAAGGACAGAATCCCAAGCAGGCTCCTTGCTGTCAGCGCAGCTGACATGATCATGACCTGGGCCAAAATGAAGAGTGGGACGCTTAACCGACTGAGACACCCAGGCGCCTCCAGAACAATTTATCTTAAACGTTCAGTTTACAGAGCTAACCAGCAGCATAAACAACAAAAGAGCAGTACAATCCCCCTGAAAAGTGCTAGTCAGGAGCTAACAAAGTGGAAAGTTGAAGTTAGTGAAATAGAACACACACACACACACACACACACACACACACACGCACGCACTTATCCATATAACCAAAAGTTGGTTCTTTCAAAAGACTAATAAAGAACTCTTTAGGAAGTATGATGAAGGGGAAAAAATAGGGAGGACATAATAAAGAAGACAGTTGTAACTTGGATACAAGGGAGATTAAAAGATATAAATGAATAACACTTGAGTTAGTAAAGCAACAAATTATTGGCATGTCATCAACAACACTGTCATTCTTTCCAAATGTTTAGATAAAGACAGAAAGGGCTGCCTTTTTTTAAATGTTTGTTTATTTATTTTTGAGAGAGAGAGAGTGAGCGAGCATGAGTAGGGAAGGGGCAGAGAGAGAGAGTGCCAGAAGATCTGAAGCTGGCTCTGCGCTGACAGCACAGAGCCTGATGTGGGGCTCGAGCTCACAAACCGTGAGATCAAGACCTGAGCCAAAGTCAGACACTTAACTGACTGAGCCACCCAAGTGCCCCCTTTTGTTTCCCCATCATGGCACTATTTTCTTAGAGATAATTTTGGTATTTTGTTGTTTTGTTTACCTTCCTGTGTTGAACTAGTAAGGTAAACTATTTCAGTGTGTCTTGTTTTCTGATATAAGCATTGTAAACCTATAAATGTTGTAGAGCTTTCAGTTTGGAGAATATTTCAGAGAGGCAAAATCTCTCAAGACTGGGTATTCTAGAAAATGAATACATCTCACCCAAATCAAGTTGTTATGTGCTTCTCTGGATAGACTGACCAACTAGATATCTTTGTATTTTGTCATGTCTCTGTTTAGGAATAGAAGATGCATGTAACGTTGTTAATAGTGTCTTTGATAGGAAAGTTGAAGTTAAAGACCTTTTATCTGCGTTGGAGGGCCTGGAGAAACCTTTAAATGAAGAAAAACCTGAGGTGTTACTGAACTCTGAAACAGATGGTGAGTTCTTGAGTTACCTCTCAGTTTTCCTGTTTAGACTATACGTGTTCATGCTGGCTCATTTTTTTTTTTTTTTTTTTTTTTAAGAATACTAATACCATAGGTTTAGGAAGATTGTTATGGGACTGCTATGTTTATAAACTGGTTACTGAGAATTGTTGTAACCCTTTTGGAAAGTGTGTGGATACTCTTCTTTATTTGGAGAAGACTAGTAGAAACAAGTACTGTTTTTATCCAGGTTTTAAAATCAGATACTTCTTGGGGTGCCTGGGTAGCTCAGTCAGTTAAGCGTCCAACTCATGATTTTGGCTCAGGTCATGATCTCACGGTTTGAGATCACGATCTCACAGTGCTCTGCACTGACGGACGGAGCCTGCCTGGGATTCTCTCTCTCTCTGCTCTCTGCCCTTCCCCTGTTCTCTCCCTCTCTCTCTTCCTCCAAACATAAATAAATAACCATTAAAAATGTTTAAAAAGATGTTTCAAACATTTTAAAAAATAAATAAAATCAGATACTTCTTTTTTAAAGATTTTTAAAAATGTTTTTATTTATTTTTGAGGGAGAGAGAGTGGAGGAGGGTCAGAGAGAGGGAACACAGAGTCTGAAGCAGGCTCCAGGCTCTAAGGTGTCAGCACAGAGCCTGACACGGGGCTCAAACTCATGGACCACGAGATTATGACCTGAGCCGAAGTCAGACGCTTGACTACTGAGCCACCCAGGCGCCCCATCTTTTTTCTTTTTAGGTCATTTATGCTAGCGGTTTGTCAATTTTAATAACTCTTAACTAATTCCTGGCTTTCTGATCCTCTCTATCGTGTTTATTGTTTCCTCAATTTATGTTTTCATCTGTATCATTTTCTTCTCTACCATTGATTTTGTGACATTTTGTATATATATTTCACATAGAGAATGAAATGATCACAACGATAGATCTAGTTAACACGTCACCATGCATAGTTAAAAAGGGGTTTTTTTCTTATGTTGAGAAATTTTAAGATTTACTCTCTGAGCAACCTGCGAATATGCAATACAGTATATTTTTGGATATATATGTATTTTCTATTCTTTTAATTTCACTCTTTCTGTACTCTTCTAAAAAAAGATAAATTTGAAAACATGTAAGGGAAACTAAAATTTGAAAAGAAAGAAACAGGACTTAAAGAAATTAAAAATATAATAATTAAAATTAATTAGCAGACAACAATATTAGCAGATTAAACATAGGTGAAGAGAGAAATATGAAGTGCAAAGGAGTTTGAAGAAATTATACAGAATGCAGCATAGAAAGACAGAGTTGGAATATAGGAAAGAGGTTAGTGGCGCTGGGGTGGCTCAGTTGATTGAGTATCAGATTTCTGCTCAGGTCATGATCTTGTGGTTTGTGAGTTAGAGCCCTGCATTGGGCTCACTGCTGTAAACATGGAGCCCTCTTCAGATCCTCTGTCTCCCTCTCTGCACATCTCCTACTCTCTCTCTCTCCCCCAAATAAATAAACATTAAAAAAAAGAAGAAGAAGAAGCTAAAAGGAAGGCAGAATGAAGAGGTCTACTTATTGTGGCAATCAGTTTGAAATATATATGTGTATCTGATTACGTTATATATTAGTTACAACTAATATAATGTTACATGTCAGTTATATCTCAGTAAAGCTAGAAAAAGAAAGAATGAAAAGATGTGATATATAGCCACACAGGAGAGAAGAGACAGAGTGGTTGCAGAGAAAATATTTGGAGAACTATAGCTGAGAATTTTCCAGAATGAGAAAGACCTAAACCTACCAATACAAGAATTCCAGTGAATCCCACATAGGATGAAAGGAAATCCATACATAGGGTTATCATGATGAAACTGTGACATACCAAAGAGAAAGAAAAATCTTAAAGGTAGCTAGAGAGAAAAGTCAAATTATCTATAAAGGAGGAACGTTTTCTTATTCTTGATATTTTTTTCTGGGTCTTGAAATCTAGAGAAACATTTTTGTAAATTGAGGATAACCACCCCACGTTCCCCTCCACTTTGGGAGGAACTTAGGCTTTGTCTGAGCCTTTGAAACTACAAACTAAAATTCATCCAATTTTGTTTTGTTTTGTCTTTGGCAAACACTCTTTGGGTAAAAACAGTCGCCGTGTTTCTGGATTACAGCCTTTCATCAGTTGTTTGGTCTGGGAATTTCTTACTTTCTTGGCAACACATTGATGAATTCAAGATTTTTAAAAAATTTTTTTTTTTAACATTTATTTTTGAGACAGAGAGAGACAGAGCATGAGTCGGGGAGGGTCAGAAAGAGAGAGGGAGACACAGAATCTGAAACAGGCTCCAGACTCCAAGCTGTCGGCACAGAGCCCGACGCGGGGCTCGAACTCACGGACTGTGAGATCATGACCTGAGCTGGAGTCGGACGCTTAACCGACTGAGCCACCCAGGCGCCCCAAGATTTTTTTTTTTATAGCAATAATTTTATTTAGAATTTTTAGTTGTTTTTAGTAGGAGGGCTGATCCAGATATCTGGCTACTAAATACCAGAAATTGAAATCATTTTTTTCTTTCAATTAAATTAAATCAGACCCTGGGGGCAGGGTGGTTGATTACTGGCACCCTCTCCCATTCCAAAGTCACACCATAATGTGGGAGACAGAGGAAGAGCTTTTAAAACTTCCTTGCATTGTGTTTCTACTGATGCTTTGTTGTTGGAGCCTGTGGTAATCCTGCATCTGTGTGAAGGGAAGCTCCCACAGGGTAATTCTCACTCTTTCCCATCAAACCTCTAGTCTCTCAACCCCTCCCTGTCCCTCTCTTTCCTTCTGTCTCTGTCTCCAGACAAACTCTTCCTCTCTATTTAGGCATTTGGCATATTTTCTTCAATGATTCTAGGTTTTTGCAAACATAGTCCCTACCAAAACTCTCAGTCTACAAAAATCTCAGGAGTGAGGAAATATTTAAGGCCAAGCTAACTGCTTCGAATAGGAAAGATGGGTCAAATTATCCTGCCACTTCAAAAGGTATAGTGCCATAGCTCCAATATTTGCCATTTAGATAAATTACAATAGACTTCAATAGAGAAGGGTAACTTTTGAATCAGGCTCTGCAGAGTCCGCTAACTCAAATGCCTGCGGTAGCCAGGCACGTAATGCAAAATTAATAAAATGAGTTGGCTGTAAGACAAAAGGAAGGGGTGTGGACTGTAAGGTAACTTGAGAGCATGTGTCCTAGATGAAGATAGTTAAATTCAAATGGAAAGAAAACCCCACCACTCCCTAGGACAATGGACATGACTGACTCTCAGCTATATTCAGTCTGTGGGCTACCAGCCTATGACCCCTGAAGCAGGCTTCTGTAGGAGTGGGAAAACAATCTTTTCCTTCTGCCCTTCTAGGTTCCCAGCTGGAGCTCTGTAACAAGAGACAGATCAACAAGAGAAAAGCATTCAAAGTTAATATAAATTTTACATGAAAGGGGAATATTCATAAGGAGTTGTTAAAGCTGAATGTTTTGGTGTTAGCTTTGATGAAGTGTGGAAAGTGGTAGAAAACTGTGATAGGACAAAATGAGATGAGCTGAGGGTGGTAAACCAGGGGAAACTTAGTAAGGTCTGTTCGTTCAGATTCCTCTTGGTGTCCCTCCAACCCTCAGTCTTCAGAGATAAGGATGCACCCTCCCTCTGGGTATAGCAAGGGCATCTCTCACATGAGTGTCTTATGACCTGCCTTGGGGCAGGGGATGGGGAGGTCTGAATCCTAACTGTACCTTGCAATTCCCAGATTGTGTTTCCTTGCATTCCCTTTTTGTGTGTGTGTACGTGTGTGTGTGTGTGCGCACACGCACATGCTCATAATCTAAGTGTATTTCTTACCATGCATTATGGTCACAGAAGTTTGAAAGCTGAATGAAATTGAAACAATACCAGATCCCTGCTTTAATGAGCTTAAAATCTATTTAAATTCCATTTTATTTCTTAACTTTGCAGAAAGTAAAAAGATCTTAAAAGATGTAATTGATGTTTTCATTAATTCACCTAAACCATCAACACCATTCAATAGTAAGTATAGTAAAAGAATGAAAATTAAAAGTAAATTTCTAAGATCATTCAATGGTATTCTTTTTCTAAAATATAGTTTGTTTTCCCCTGTATTTTTAATTCCTTAAGTTTTCTTTGCTGTATCAAGATGTTATAATCTGCTTTCTTATTCCTTATCATATTTAATCTGTGCTTTGACTGTAATGAATTATTTAGAATTACATTCCTAGGATATGCTTTCTTAAAGCAAAATAGTTTGTCTCAGTATATGCTCCAGTATAAGGTACACATTTTCTCCCCTGGTGAATCTAATACAATTTTCTCTCACCTCCGATAATTTCCATATGCTTCTTTTTCTCACCTATAGTGAAACGTTAAAAAAAAGTACAAAAAAAAAAAAAAAAAAGGATTTACTGCATGTAATACTAGTAGGTAGGCTAGCAAGAAAGAGAGGCTTTCTAATGCCTAGGAGAGGGTGTGACTGTTTTTCAGAGTATAACAGATTTATATTTTTCAGTTTTCCTTTTGCCAACTAGCTGGGTTCTATTTTTGATATTTGACTTCATTCTAAGAGCTATTTATTATCAAGCTGTTCTTGAAATGCTTTACAGTCTATGAAAGACTGGAGCATGTAGTAGAAAAACCTTTGAGGAGAAATAGTTAATAAATAAAAGCAAACTTCTACAAAATGTTGCAGAAACTCAACTTTTAGCTGGCTAGGGGTATGTTAAATTTTGCTTATTGTTTAAGTGACTTCTGAAAACAGAGCCCACTGACATGTTTTGAAAGCCCTCTAACTCAGAATTCCTTTTGTAATGCATCTACTCTGTGCAGGTTAGGGTGTTAAGTCTAAAAAAGGGCTTTGCCTCAACTTCCTCATCACTTCTCTATTCTTGACATGTTTACAGATTTATTTAAAGAGATTACAACTCTTGATAAGATCAGAAATGATAAGATGCCTATAAATGAGCTGAGGTCCCAACTCCGGAAGGCTAGAATTCTATTAAGCAACAAGACGTTCCAGGAAATTCTGGGTCAAGCATCTATTGATGGTGAGTCCTTTTTAAAAGAACAATCTCTGTTGAAGTCCTAGTTTTACTGTGTGCTTGGGATATGTTTTATATATGTATGTTTTAGATAAACTAGGTCTTAGAAACATAATGAGAATGTAGGCATACTGAGAACAAATTAAAATTAATATTTTTTTACTCTTGGAAATATTTTTAAGAGTCACCCTCTGTCTGGCATCACATTTGTAAAATGTATACATCAATATTTAATTAAGACAAATAATACCGTTAGAATTTTTTCTTGTTTTAAGGGAATAGATTCGTGGTAAAATTATTTTAAATTGATTAGTTTTTATCTGGCTAATTTTCAGACATTAACAAAATTTGTCCCCTCCCCCCCCCCCCCCCCCCCACACACACACCATTCCCTGTCATGGTTATTTTAATGATGATTATTAATATTGACACCTTGCCATTTTATAATCCTTATACTTTACTTTTTAGAAAATAGTGAAGTAAGTCTCAAACAAATTTTGGAGGCTTTGAACACAAATAAGCCAGCTCCTGAATTTGAAGGTGGGTCATATTTCCCATTGCCTTTTGTTATTATTAAACAGTATTGTGAGCTATAAATGATATTCAAAAGCTGTATATTTTTATAATTAAAAGTACACAGTTTGACATATGCACACACCTATAAATCTGTCATCACAATCAAGGTAATGAACACATCCCTGACCTGCAAAACTGCCTCGTGCTCCTTTGTAATCTCTCCTGCCTTTTTCCCATCCTCTTCCTCATCCGTAGGCAACGACTGATCTGCTTTTTGCCAGTATAGATCCATTGGCATTTACCAGACTTTTATAAAATGGGTATATTCTTTTTTGCTAGATGCTTTCATTCAGCATAATTATTTTGAGATTCATCCACGTAGGATGTATCAGCAGTTCATTGTCATTTATTACTGGCATAGCACTCCATTTTGCTGATACACTGAAGTTTATCTACTTACCTGGTGCGGCTCGTTAGGCTATTTCCAGTTTGGGGCTCTTATAAATAAAGCTGTTATGAACAGTTGTGTACAACAATATTCATCGTATGAATATATGCTTTCCTTTCTCTTGAGTAGTTACCAAAGATTGGCTGGTTCACATGGTAGGTGTATGTTTCACTTTTTAAGAAACTGCCAACTGGTTTCCAGAGTGGCCACACCATTTTACATTTCCACCAGCAGTGTATGAAGAGGTCCAATTCCTCCATATCCTTGGGAGTGCTTGGTGGAGTCAGTCTTTTTAATTTTAATCATTCTAATAAGTGTGTAGTAGTATCTCATTGTGGTTTTAATTTGTGTTTCCTCACTGATTAATGATGTTGAGCATCTTCTCATGTGCTTATTTGTCATCTGTGTATCTTTATAAAGTGTCTGTACAGATCTTTTTTAATGTTGGATGGGGGGGCGCCTGGGTGGCTCAGTCAATTAAGCGTCTGACTTCAGCTCAGGTCATGATCTCACGGTCCGTGAGTTCGAGCCCTGCGTTGGGCTCTGGGCTGATGGCTCGGAGCCTGGAGCCTGCTTCCAGTTCTGTGTCTCCCTCTCTCTCTGCCCCTCCCCCGTTCATGCTCTGTCTCTCTCTGTCTCAAAAATAAATAAACGTTAAAAAAAAATTAAAAAGTTGGATGGGTTTTGGGGCGCTTGGGTGGCTCAGTCGGTTAAGCGTCCGACTCGGCTCAGGTCATGATCTCACGGTTCGTGAGTTCAAGCCCTGCGTCAGGCTCTGTGCTGACAGCTCAGAACCTGGAGCCTGTTTTGGATTCTGTGTCTCCCTCTCTCTCTCTGACCCTTCCCTGTTCATGCTCTGTCTCTCTCTGTCACAAAAATAAATAAACGTTAAAAAAAAATAAAAAAAAATAAAGTTGGATGGGTTTTTTTGTATTTCTGTTTGTATTCTGGATACATGTCCTTTATGAGATATATACTTAGCAAATATTTTCTCCGAGTCTTCTACTGAGCACATTTTTCTCTGAGTGTCTTCATTTTCTTAAGTGTCAAGAGCATTAGTTTTAATTTTGATGAAGTCCAGTTAATTAGTTTTTTTTTTCTTTTATATATTGTGCTTTTGGTGTCACATGTATGAAATCTTTGCCTCACCCAAGGTTACAAATGTTTTATTATATTTTCTTCTAAAAGTATTATGGGTTTTGGTTTTGCATTAAAAAATATTTTTTTAATATTTTTATTTATTTTTGAGAGAGAGAGAGAGAGAGAGAGAGAGAAAGCACAAGTGGGGGAGGGGCAGAGAGAGAGGGCGACAGAATCCAAAGCAAGACTCCAGGCTCTGAGCTATCAGCACAGAGCCTGAGGCGGGCTCAAACTCACGGGGAGATCATGACCTGAGCTGAAGTCGGATGCTTAACTTACTGAGCCACCCTGGCACCTCTGGTTTTGTATTTTAGCTCTGTGATCTATTTTGAGTTAATCTTTATATGTGGAATAAAGTATGGATCAGAGTTCCTTTTTGTTTTGTTTTGTTTTTGCATATGGACCTTCATTTGTTCCAGCACCACTGTTGAAAAGATTGTATTTTCTCTATACTTTCTATACGGAAATTCCTTTGTAGTTTTGTAACAAATCATATAAATATACATATATATTTATTTCCTGGATTCTCTCTTCTGTTCTATTAATCTTTGTCAGTTTTTTTTTTTTTTTCAACGTTTTTTATTTATTTTTGGGACAGAGAGAGACAGAGCATGAATGGGGGAGGGGCAGAGAGAGAGGGAGACACAGAATCGGAAACAGGCTCCAGGCTCCGAGCCATCAGCCCAGAGCCTGACGCGGGGCTGGAACTCACGGACCGTGAGATCGTGACCTGGCTGAAGTCGGACGCTTAACCGACTGCGCCACCCAGGCGCCCCTCTTTGTCAGTTTTTACACAAACCACATTGTCTGACTGCTGTTGCTTTGCAATAAACATTGAAACCATTCAGGTAGTATTGGCCCTCTAACTTTGTTCTACTTTTAAAAAGTTGTTTTGACTGGGGCACCTGGGTGGTTCAGTCAGTTGAACGTCCGACTTCAGCTCAGGTCATGATCTCATGGTTCGTGGGTTTGAGCCCCATGTCAGGCTCTGTGCTGACAGCTCAGAGCCTGGAGCCTGCTTCGGATTCTGTGTCTCCCTCTCTCCCTGCCCCTCCCCTGCTTGCTCGCTCGCTCTCTCGCGCTCTCTCTCTCTCAAAAATAAACATTAAAAAAATGTAAAAAAAAAAGTTGTTTTGACTATTCTAGGACTTTTACACTGCCATGTGGATTTTAGAATCAGTTTGTAATGTCTACAAAAAAAACCTGCTGGGATTTATTGGAGAAATAAGGCACTCATGAATTAGGATTTGTTGGAAAATGTCTTATCTAATAATGTCTTACTAAATAGTACAACTCTTTCCTGCAATTCTTTTGAGTACCAGTACTTTGCCTCCTTTTAAATATTCTCTTAGATAAACTAGAGATTATAATCCAAACAGTGACCTTGAGTGTACCATGATTTGTGGGAGTCATTGAAAAGGCAGACAGAGGCTTGGCTCTAATCCTAAGGACCCCATTTAGAAGGGAAAATCCCTAGAGGTTTTAGATAAGAGCTGGGAATGGGGCACCTTAATACTCCCACACTCCTTGGCGGACTTCTAATAATAGAGTGAAAGTTATGAAGAATATGCAAAAAATGAAAGCAGTAGCAAAATAAGCAGAAGAAAATTCAGGACTAATATTTTTATACTCTGAAATTTGGGCTATTTCATATAGACAGAAGTAAGCCCCAAATTCTGTCTCATGCATATACAATGAAACATTTCCCTAAAAGATGCAATGGCCTATTTTAACTTTTGAGAAGCTGATACCTTGAGTGTATGATGATTTGTGTAACTCATTGGTAAGGCAGTTAAGTTAAAAAACAAAAACAAAACTGAGTCATCTTAGTTTTTTTAGTTTGAGACAAAAATAACTGAACATCTCAGGGAAATATGCTTGGAATAAAGGGATGTTTGGCTTATTAATTTTGGAATCATAATGATAATATTAATTGAAATATATGACCTATAGAATCCCCCTGTGTTTTCAGGTTTATGTACTGCCCTCCAAACTGTCAACTTGATGAACTGCAACAGAATTCAGATTGGTGACTTGAAAGATGCTTTTGATGACCTCAGTGTTTCTGTAAAGCCTGAAGAACACCAGATGTTAGTGAAAACGCTTGATGTTGATGGTATATATAACTACGTTGACTTTCCAAATAAAGTGATAGCAAATTTTCCATTCCCCTTCCCTATCCTCCATTCATCACTCCCCAATAATTTTTTTCTTTATTATCCTAATGGAAAAAGTACTCTAAGAGAGCGTGTCTACTGAGATCATAGATTTATCTTGACAGAAAAATCTTTGAATAAGATTAATAAGATTTTTTATAACCCATGAAGTATCCTGTGTTGATTCCATCAGAGTGTATCTGTGTGTATGTTTTTAGCATCTTCAGGGAAGGCAAGGTCATTCTCTGTGAAAGCTGTGCTGAAGGGAAACTGCTCTGAGCCAGGAAGAGACTGAGGGAGGACTTTCTCCCCTCTGCAGGAGACATTTGTGGGAGGAGACTGATTGAATCCTAAGAGGTTTCAGAGAAAACAATGTATAATTTTCAAATTTTGCCAATTATTATGTGGTTCTTTTATTCATTTAAATTCAGTTCCTAAAAGTATTTTCTTTATTCCATTATTAAATGGGTTTAAGCATTGTTTCATTAATCATATTGACTGGAGCCGCTGTACAGCACAACTTATGGGTGCTTGTAAACAGCACCCTTCAGCGTTAGGCAGTGCCTGGCCTGTATGACTATGGGACAGACCTGATCCTGAGTGTCTTTGATATGTAAGGGGTCATGTAATGTGTCAGATAATCGAGTAAATATAAAATATTCATAGGAAGCTTTCAGTCTAGTTGGTGAGGCAAGCTGTAAACAACAAAAGGGTATATAACAATATAAGAGATAAAAGTTTAGTGAATTTACAATGGTATATGGCAGTACTTGAGTAATAGCCAGGGACATAGTGATGTGATGTGTTGTGATTTATAATAAGAAATATATATTTGCCCTTCAACCCCATTCCTGGCACGGAGCTCCTAAAACACTGGCAAATCCCTAAGTGATGAGAACTCTAGGGGCATCTGTTGTTCTAATAGGTGATTCTGGGAAGGCTTCTGGTTTCTAGGTGGGGACTTGTCACCATAAGGATAAGCCATGATTGGAACTTTGGAATTTTCAGCTCTATCCCCCACCCGCATTCTTCAGAAAACGGAGAGGGTCTGGAAATGGAGTGAATCATTGATTATGCCTATGTGAGGAGGTCTCCATAAAATCCTAATAGTATGGGGTTTGGGGAGTTTCCACGTTGGTGAACACATCTACATACCAGAAAGATAACTGACCCAACTCCACAGGGACAGAGCTGCCGTGCTTGGGATGCTCCCAGACCTCCCAGACCCTATGTATCTCTTCATCTGGCTGTTCATTTGTATATTTTATCATATCCTTTAATAAACTGATGAATGTTAAGTATTTCCCTGAGTTCTGTGAACTATTTTAGGAAATAATTGAGTCCAAGGGAGAGAAAGTCATGGGAACCTCCAATTTGTAGCCAAGTTGGACAGAAGTTGTAGGTAACCTGGGGACCTACTACTTGTGATTGGCATCTGCAGTGGAGGGGGAGCAGTCTCATGGGACTGAACCCTTAACCTGTGAGACCTGATGCCATCTCCAGGTAGATAGTGTCAGAATTGCGTTAAATTGTATGACACTCAGTTGGTGTTGCAGAGAATTGCTTGGTGGGAGAAAACCCCCCACATATCTAGTGTCAGAGTGCTGTAAGCGTGGCCGTAGAGTGAGAGTAAAGAAGAAACACAGGAGGAGGACTGAGTTTTTTCCTCCACAAGTGATGATAGTGAGTTGTATGAGAGTTCAGAGGTGAGCTATTTCATTCATTCAATGAAAGTTTATTAAGCACTGTTGCTTGCTAGACACTAAGTATATAAAGATAAAAGAGCTTACAGTCTGTCAAGATGACAAACAACGCGAATTCCAATTGTTAAATACCACGACAGAGGTAAACAGAGTGTTATGGGAACGTATACAATAGGTACCTAACCCACACAGGGTTGGATAAGGTAGTCAGAGAGGCTGTTTGGAGGAGATGCTGTTGGAGTTGAGTTTTGAAATATGAGTAGGAACTAGCCAAGAATTGCAGATGCAGGGAAAGGGGCTGAAAGGAGTTAGGAAGGAATGTTCAGTATGTACAAAGTACAGAAGAACAAAGCTCATGGAGAAGCCAAGGAACTCTAAGTAGTCCAGTAGGACTTACAGCATTGGATCTCAGACTGATTTACATCAGAACTACCTAGGAATTTGTTAAAAACCCAGAATATCTGAATCATGGCCAAGGTGTATGTGTGCGTGCGTGCGTGCGTGCGTGCGTGTGTGTGTGTGTGTTTAACAAGCTTTACAGTTCAGGTTGATGTTTGACTATCAACTTGATGGTGCATAGTGGTGGAAGGAGTGGGAAAAGAAAGAAATGAAGTGGCCATATAGTCAAGAGCAGATCCAGAAGGGCTTTGTTTTTATCTTTGTTGTTCTCTGAGCAACAGAGTTTGAATTTTATCTTGAAGACTCTAGGGAGTCATTGAAGAAGTCAAATTTGAAAAGTGACATGACTAATTTTGCACTTTGTAATGGGCATTATGATAGCAGTGTTAAGAAAGAGCAGAGGGGGGCAAGATTGGAAGCAAGGACACATTTTAGAAGGCATGCAAGAATTCGGGTTAAAAGTAATGAGTGTTGATGTAAGGCATTGGCTCCAGGGATGGGAAGAAGGGAACAGATATGAGTTCTAGGAGGCAGAAATTCTTCATTGTTTGGTTAAGTTAGGGAAGGAAAAGAGAGAGGAATTGAGAATGATTAACAGACTTCTGGTTTGGGAGACATTTCATGGTGATGTCTTTTTTTTTTTTTTTTTAAAGTGTATTGATTTATTTTTGAGAGAAAGAGTGTGAGCTGGCTAGGGGCAGAAAGAGAAGGAAAGAGAGAATCCCAAGCAGGCTCCATCCTCTCAGCGCAGAGCTGATGTGGGGCTCAAACTTACGAACCACTAGATCATGACCTGAGCCAAGATCAAGAGTCGGTCACTTAACCGAGTCATCCAGGCACCCAAGTGATGCATTTTAATAAGCTGGGGAATATAGGAGGAGGCTTTAGTGCAAAGATGAATTCAGCTTAGGATATATTGTGTTTGATGAAGGGCATGATGGAGGGAAGAGATTGAAATGAGAATAGATAAATCTAAATTCCTTCACAAAATGCACAAGGCCTTTTTAAATCTAGTTCCCGTTACTGGACCTGTTAAGATTAACCTTTGCCCACAAACTTTCTGACACATTTTTGTAAGGTTTCAAGACACTTACTAGACACAAATAGAATAATTTAAACTAAATCCAAAATTAAAAAACTACTTATAGTTTCCAGAACGCATCATACTCACTTATATACATTTTCCGTATGAGTCTTTCTGTCAACCTTCAAATATGCCGCCAAGTCAGTAAAAATGTAACCTCCTTGAAGCTTTTCTTAATTCATTCAGTTAGATGTGGAAGCCTTTTACATTTCAATAACATGCCATGTTTAGCATCATTGAGACAATTTTGCTTTATAACTGTTTGAGAAAAGTGATATTATTTTGGAGAAATTTCCATGAGAATTATGAGGAGAGGATACATTTTGAGCATTTGGTTACTGATGAAAAATGAATACTTAAACTGTAAGCAAATTAAAAGTATTCTGTGGGGAGAACAGGTTAAATATTTACAGCCATAATACAATGTGAGGTAGGTAGAAAGATCAAATGAGAAACATATGTTTTTGTTTGGGTTTCCACTTCTTACTTTGACCTACATCACAGTATCTCATTTATTTTGCAGGTTCTTCCAGCTAACGGGAAAAATATAAGTACTTGCATATTTCTGAATATACAATATGTACATATTGCTTTAAAAAATTTAACAGGAGGGGGGCGCCTGGGTGGCGCAGTTGGTTAAGCGTCCGACTTCAGCCAGGTCACGATCTCGCGGTCCGTGAGTTCGAGCCCCGCGTTGGGCTCTGGGCTGATGGCTCGGAGCCTGGAGCCTGTTTCCGATTCTGTGTCTCCCTCTCTCTCTGCCCCTTCCCCCGTTCATGCTTTGTCTCTCTCTGTCCCAAAAATAAATAAACGTTGAAAAAAAAAAAAAAAATTTAACAGGAGGGGTGCCTGGGAGGCTCAGCATCAGACTTCAGCTCAGACCATGATCTCACCATTTGTGAGTTCGAGCCCCGTGTCGGGCTCTGTGCTGACAGCTCAGAGCCTGGAGCCTGCTTTGAATTCTGTGTCTCCCTATCTCTCTGCCCCTTCCTCCCTCTCTCTCTCTCTCTCTCTCTCTCTCTCTCTCTCTCTCAGAAATAAAATAAAAACATAAAAAAATTAATAGGAACTACACTACCACTGGGTAGGTGGTCATTTTTAAAGTTTGCCCCCTAGATGAATCTTCAAGTTTCTTGTTTTCAATTGTTTAAAAAGTAAGAAATTGTTAGACAAATAGTCATTGGTTTACATTAAAACTGACTTCTCAGAAATGCTCATTCTTTTAACCAATTAATATGTGAAAACTAATTCCTTTCAGATATATGTTATAAAACCCAAAATAACAGTTTAAACTGAGATGGGAGGGTTGATTTATAATAAAATGATTTTGTTTTAAAAAGAAGATGCAAATTAATCCAGTTATTGCTTGCTTTAGACCTAATTTTGCCTCATCTTAATTTTTCATTCTTTTATTTAAATTTTGTGTTTACCTCTTCTGTCTTCAATATAAAGTAATACACCAGGAAAGAAAGTGGTGAAAATAAGTAAGAGAATATCATAAAAATAATTTGTAATAACATTAGTCAATACTTTTATATATCTAGCGCATCCAATTATCCTAGTTCTTTTTTCTCTGCATCCATTGTGCCAATTGACACTAGACACTTCAAACTAGACTCATACTTAGAGTCTGTGAAAACTTCGTACAGTGTTCATTAAAGAAGGATGTTAATACAACTGTCAAAACCACAGAAAGTTCAGAGCCATGTCGAGTAAGAAGTTGCTGCGGCTGAGGTTAAACAGGTTGTTGCCTGTTTTCTCCTCTATGGTTTTGATGGTTTCCTGGCTCACATTTAGGTCTTTCACCCGCTTTGGGTTTATTTTCGTGTATGGTGTGAGAGAGTGGTCCAGTTTCATTCTTCCGCATGTTACTGTCCAGTTCTCCCAGCACCATTTGCTAAAGAGACTGTCTTTTTTCCATTGGATACTCTTTCCTGCTTCGTCAAAGATTCGTTGGCCATACACTTGGGGGCCGAATTCTAGGTTCTGTATTCTATTCCATTGGTCTATGTGTCTGTTTTTGTGCCAGTACCATACTGTCTTGATGTTTACAGCTTTGTAGTAGAGCCTGAAGTCTGGGATTGTGATGCCTCCTGCTTTGGTTTTCCTGTTCAACATTACTTTGGCTATTCAGGGTCTTGTGTGGTTCCCTACAAATTAAAACATTGTTTGCTCTAGCGCTGAGAAGAATGCTGGTGCAATTTTGATTGGGATTGCCTTGAATGTGTAGATTGCTTTGGGTAGTATCGACATTTTAACAATATTTGTTTTTCCAGTCCATGAGCGTGGAATGTTTTTCCGCTTCTTTGTGTCTTCTTCAAGTTCTTTCGCAAGTTTTCTATAGTTTTCAGCATATAGATCTTTTACATCTTTGGTTAGGTTTATTACTAGGTATTTTATGGTTCTTGGTGCAATTGTAAATGGGGTTGATTTCTTGTTTTCTCTTTCTATTGTTTCATTATTGGTGTATAGAAATGCAACCAATTTCTGTACATTGATTTTATATCCTGTGACTTTACTGAATTCATGTATCAGTTCTAGCAGCTTTTTGGTGGAGTTTTTCGGGTTTTCCACGTAGAGTATCATGTCATCTGCAAAAAGTGAAAGTTTGACTTCTTCTTAGCCAATGTGGGTGCCTTTTATTTCATTTTGTTGTCTGATTGCTTAAGCTAGGACTTCCAACACTCTGTTAAATAACAGTGATGAGAGTTCCAAAAGCGAGGGAAATAAAAGCAAAAATGAACTATTGGGACCTCATCAAAATAAAAAGCTTCTGTACAGCAAAGGAAACAGTCAACAAAACTGAAAGGCAACTGATGGAATGGGAGAAGATATTTGCAAATGACATACTGGATAAAGGGCTAGTATCCAAAATCTATAAAGATGTTACCAAACTCAACACATGAAAAACAAATAATCCTGTGAAGAAACAGGCAGAAGACACAAACAGACACTTTTCCAAAGAAGACATCCAGATGGCCAACAGACACATGAAAAGATGCTCAACATCACTCATTATCAGGGAAATATAAATCAAAACCACACTGAGATACCACCTCACACAGGTCAGAGTGGCTAAAATTAACAACTCAGGAAACAACAGATGTGGGTGAGGATGTGGAGAAATGGGAACTCTCTTGCACTTGTTGGTGGGAATGAAAACTGGTGCAGCCTCTCTGGAAAACAGTGTGGAGGTTCCTCAAAAAATTAAAAGCAGAATACCCTACGACCCAGCAATAGCACTACTAGGAATTTATCCAAAGGATACAGGAGTGCTGATTCATAGGGGCAAATGTACCACAATGTTTATAGCAGCACTATCAACAATAACCAAATTATGGAAATAGCCCAAATGTCCATCAACTGATGAATGGATAAAGAAGATGTAGTTTATATATACAGTGGAATACTACTCGGCAATGAAAACGAATGAAATCTGGCCATTTGCAACAACATGGATGGAACTGGAGGGTATTATGCTAAGTGAAATAAGTCAGTCAAGGAAAGAGAGATCTATGTGTACACTCATGTGGAATTTGAGAAACTTAACAAGAGATCATAGGGGAAGGGAAAGGGAAAAAATAGTTTCAAACAGAGAGGGAGGCAAACCATAAGAGACTCTTAAATACACAGAACAAACTAAGGATTTATGGGGGGGTGGGGATCAGGGGAAAGTGGGTGATGGGCATTGAGGAGGGCACTTATTGGGATGAGCACTGTATATTGTTGTATGTAAGCAATGAATCATGGATTCTACTCCTGAAGCCAAGAGTACACTGTATACATTGAATGTTAGCTAACTTGACAATAAATTATATTAAAAAAACACACACACAGAAAGTTGTCCTCTCTCTTTTCTTACAGCTTCTTAAGTTATGAAGGTAAAACAAAATGTAATTAGAATAATCCACTAGGATCTTTATTTGCCACCTACCATTCTCTGAATGCCTGCTGATCAAAGTTTTTAACTGCAGATTTTCCTTGATAGACTGGAATGAGGAAAGTTTCCGTCTACTGTCAGTGCTCCAGCTGCCACAGGGGGATAAATATAGAACTGATCAAATTAAAATTTGGCAATATGGAAGTAAAAAAATGTATCTGATCTGTCCCAAAGAGTTGTTATTTGCATGGAAATAAAATCATCAGTTCATTTGAATTCACTGAATTCATTGAATCACATTCAATATATCGCACATTGGATTCATTGAACCACATTCAATATATCACACAAAAAGGAAATATTGTGTTTGAGGGCATGGAGTGGACACGGAGTTGAAGATGTGCAGTAGACAATGGTCTAGCCTAGAAATAGAAACTTGAGAGTCAGCAACATACAGTTTGTAGTTACAAGAGAATTCAGGAATGGTTTATAGAGTGCAACAAGAAGAGGGCCAAGGACATTGAAATGCTAACATTTAAGTAACGGTGGAGAAAGAATAGTTTATAAAGGACGTAACAGGAAGTAACTAGAACGAACGGTAGGAGAGAAACCAAAAGAAAGCTATAGCAACAAAACAAAGAGAAAAAAGAGTTTGAAGGAGGAAAGTATTAGATAAGACCAACAAATTAAGAAGCATTCATTAATTTGGGAATGAAAGAGGAAAGTATTAAATAAGACCAAAAAAAAGTATTCATTGATTTGGCAGTAAATAGTTAATGGGTGAACTTGGTAAAAGCAGTTTTGAGAGGGTGGAAGCTAGATAAGACCAGTTTGATGTGTGAATGACAATATGATTATGATGAATAAGAACATTTCTTTCCAGAAAATAGTTTGGGAAGGAAAGAAAAAGGAAAGAGTAGTGGTTAGAGGGTATCATCTAGGTTCAACAGAAGGCTTTTTAGAAATCTAGACTTAGGAGCTGGTTTTGACATATGAATAGGATTTAAATAGGCAGACTGTAGATTGCATTCAGGACAAAAGTTTACGTAGCTAGAAAACCATAAGATGCTTTAAGGGGCAGCAAGAGAACCGATTTAGCTCACTGTGGAAGTACTTTATGTTTCTTGAATCTACTAATTTTTCTTCTGTTTTTGTCTTCACAGAAAAGGGAGATACTTCTCTAAAGACTGCCCTTTTAGCACTGAAGAGCATTAAGCGTTTTCGAGATTTTAGAGGTGAGAATAATTAGGAAGTTTTGAACACAGTTAGAATATAGGAAACTTTTAGCTAGTTGTTGAAAAGTGATGGACTACTTACATCAACATATAACTAATATGCTACAAGATTAAATGAATGGTATACGCTCAGTATTTTGGGTATTCAGATGAAGGTGAGCTTCCTGTGTTCATGTAAGTCTAGTTTGAAACATTGCAAGTTTGTAATTGAAGCAAATAATATATCTTCTAACAAGGTTGCCAAAAATACATGACCCTAAAAATATTTTAATAAATTTAAGGGTTTTGATTAGGTAATACATTCACACAGATCATAAATAAAAAAGTATTGGGGTGCCTGGGTGGCTCAGTCGGTTAAGCGTCCGACTTTGGCTCAGGTCATGATCTCACAATTCATGGGTTCAAGCCCAGCATCAGGCTCTGTGCTGACAGCTCAGAGCCTGGAGCCTGCTTTGGATTCTGTGTCTCCCTCTCTCTCTGCCCCTGCTCATGCTCTGTCTCTCTCCGTCTCAAAAATAAAAATAAAACATTAAAAAAATTTTTTTAAGTAAAAATAAGTAAAAAAGTATTTAAAGATACACAATGCGGGGCGCCTGGGTGGCCCGGTCGGTTAAGCGTCCGACTTTGGCTCAGGTCACGATCTCGCGGTCCGTGAGTTCGAGCCCCGCGTTGGGCTCTGTGCTGACAGCTCAGAGCCTGGAGCCTGTTTCAGATTCTGTGTCTCCCTCTCTCTGTGACCCTCCCCCGTTCATGCTCTGTCTCTCTCTGTCTCAAAAATAAATAAACGTTAAAAAAAAAAAAAAAAAGATACACAATGAAAATCTTCTTGCCTGGTCTATTCAGTTCCTATTCCTTTTCCCCAGTAACTAACTAATAAGTAACTAGTTTCTTTTTTTTTTTAATTTTTTGTTAATGTTTTATTTATTTTTGAGGCAGGAAGTACTTAGATCATTCAAGAAAATATGAATATATGTATGTATATATATGTATGAATATATATATATATGATATATATATATCCCTCCCTCACTTTTTACGTGAGAGCATGATATGTACATTGTTCTGTATCCTTGATTTTTTAATACAGTAATATATTTTGGATATTTGTTCCTATCAGAATATAAAGGCCTTTCTCATTCCCTTTTATAGTTGCATAGAGAACATGTGAATTCTCATTCTGATGGAAATTTATTCTTTTAATTTATTTTTAAAAAATTTTTTTGTTTATTTATTTTGGAAAGAGAGAGAGGCAGAGTGTGAGCAGGGGAGGGGCAGAGAGAGAGAGGGAGACCCAGAATCCGAAGCAGGCTCCAGGCTCTGAGCTGGCAGCACAGAGCCCGACATGGGGCTTGAACTCACGAACCGTGAGATCATGACCTGAACCAAAGTCAGACGCTCAACTGACTGTGCCACCCAGACACCCTTTGAAACTTCATATATTTAACTTATTGGGATCAGTGATCCTTCCAACTTGAATCTTTGTCTTTTCGATTGTGGTACCAAGAAACATTTTGCAGCATCACATGATGGATGCCCTGTGTGAATTATCTAACTTTTGAGTATAATTTTGAAAATATCTAACTCACTTTAAAAATGAGTTAATTGAATTGCACCAAGAAGCATAAAATACCTAGGAATAAATCTTTTTTTTTTTTTAATTTATTTTTTTAATATATGAAATTTACTGTCAAATTGGTTTCCATACAACACCCAGTGCTCATCCCAAAAGGTGCCCTCCTCAATACCCATCACCCACCCTGCCCTCCCTCCCACCCCCCATCAACCCTCAGTTTGTTCTCAGTTTTTAACAGTCTCTTATGCTTTGGCTCTCTCCCACTCTTTTTTTTTTCCTTCCCCTCCCCCATGGGTTTCTGTTACGTTTCTCAGGATCCACATAAGAGTGAAACCATATGGTATCTGTCTTTCTCTGTATGGCTTCTTTCACTTAGCATCACACTCTCCAGTTCCATCCACGTTGCTACAAAAGGCCATATTTCATTTTTCCTCATTGTCACGTAGTATTCCATTGTGTATATAAACCACAATTTCTTTCTCCATTCATCAGTTGATGGACATTTAGGCTCTTTCCATAATTTGGCTATTGTTGAGAGTGCTGCTATCAACATTGGGGTACAAGTGCCCCTATGCATCATACCTAGGAATAAATCTAACCAAAGATGTAAAAGATCTGTATGCTGAAAACTATAGAAAGCTTATGAAGGTAATTGAAGAAGATATAAAGAAATGGAAAGACATTCCCTGCTCATGGATTGGAAGAATAAATATTGTCAAAATGTCAATACTACCCAAAGCTATCTACACATCCAATGCAATCCCAATCAAAATTGCACCAGCATTCTTCTCGAAACTAGAACAAGCAGTTCTAACATTCATATGGAACCACAAAAGGCCCTGAATAGCCAAAGTAATTTTGAAGAAGACCAAAGCAGGAGGCATCACAATCCCAGACTTTAACCTCTACTACAAAGCTGTAATCATCAAGACAGCATGGTATTGGCGCAAAGACAGACACATAGACCAATGGAATAGAATAGAAACCCCAGAAGCTAGACCCACAAACGTATGGCCAACTGATCTTTGACAAAGCAGGAAAGAACATCCAATGGAAAAAAGACAGTCTCTTTAACAAATGGTGCTGGGAGAACTGGACGGAAACATGTAGAAGAATGAAACAAGACCACTTTCTCACACCATTCACAAAAATAAACTCAAAATGGATAAAGGACCTGAATGTGAGACAGGAAACCATCAAAACCCTAGAGGAGAAAGCAGAAAAAGACCTCTCTGACCTCAGCCGTAGCAATCTCTTACTCGACACATCCCCAACGGCAAGGGAATTAAAAGCAAAAATGAACTACTGGGACCTTATGAAGATAAAAAGCTTCTGCACAGCACAGGAAACAACCAACAAAACTAAAAGGCAACCAACGGAATGGGAAAAGATATTTGCAAATGACATATTGGACAAAGGGCTAGTATCCAAAATCTATAAAGAGCTCACCAAACTCCACATCCGAAAAACAAGTAACCCAGTGAAGAAATGGGCAGAAAACATGAATAGACACTTCTCTAAAGAAGACATCCAGATGGCCAACAAGCACATGAAAAGATGCTCAACGTCGCTCCTTATCAGGGAATACAAATCAAAACCACACTCAGATATAACTTCATGCCAGTCAGAGTGGCCAAAATGAACAAATCAGGAGACTATAGATGCTGGAGAGGACGTGGAGAAACGGGAACCCTCTTGCACTGTTGGTGGGAATGCAAATTGGTGCAGCCACTCTGGAAAGCAGTGTGGAGGTTCCTCAGAAAATTAAAAATAGACCTACCCTATGACCCAGCATTAGCACTGCTAGGAATTTACCCAAGGGATACGGGAGTACTGATGCATAGGGGCACTTGTACCCCAATGTTTATAGCAGCACTCTCAACAATAGCCAAATTATGGAAAGAGCCTAAATGTCCATCAACTGATGAATGGAGAAAGAAATTGTGGTTTATATACACAATGGAATACTACGTGACAATGAGAAAGAACGAAATATGGCCCTTTGTAGCAACGTGGATGGAACTGGAGAGTGTGATGCTAAGTGAAATAAGCCATACAGAGAAAGACAGATACCATATGTTTTCATTCTTACGTGGATCCTGAGAAACGTAACAGAAACCCATGGGGGAGGGGAAGGGAAAAAAAAAAAAAAAAAAGAGGTTAGAGTGGGAGAGAGCCAAAGCATAAGAGACTCTTAAAAACTGAGAACAAACTGAGGGTTGATGCGGGGTGGGAGGGAGAGGAGGGTGGGTGATGGGTATTGAGGAGGGCACCTTTTGGGATGAGCACTGGGTGTTGTATGGAAACCAATTTGACAAAAAATCATATATTGAAAAAAAAAAGAGTTAATTGCCTAATGTTTTATGAACTTACCAAAACTCTTCTTTAACTCTTATTTTCAGTATTAAAAGTATCTTAGGGTCAAAAGTACATAGTTTTATTTCATAGTCTCTAAAGGTATACTTTATTTTCTTTGGTTTCAAATAATATCATTAATGGTTGGCAAATAATATTTTTGCATAGTGTTTGATGTTTTACCAAGCACTTTCACATAATTTATTTTTTAATAATTATTCTTTTTTTAAAAATATATATTTATATTGAGAGGGACAGAGACTATGAGCAGAGGAGGGACAGAGAGAGGGACACAGAATCCGAAGCAGTCTCCAGGCTCTGAGCTATCAGCACAGAGCCTGATGCAGAGCTTGAAATCACAAATTCACAAATCGTCGTGAGATCATAACCTCAGCCGAGGTTGGACGCTTAACCGACTGAGCCACCCAGACGCCCCTCACATAATTTATTTTTTAACTATTCTTTATGACTATCCTGTTAAGTAGAAATCTTACAATAAAGAAAGAGAAAAGTAAAGTTCGAGGAAATTGTACCTTACCTAAGACCCCACAGCAAGTGTTGGACTCCATGTGCAGCTATTTTTTTTACTGTATTATAGGTTAATGGTTCGGTTTCAAAATTCATTTAATGCTATAACTTACAGATTAGTATTATCATGATCAGCACACATATATTGAACACAAAAATATGCATAAAGTAGGCCGTGAGAAATCTTAAAATCTAGATGAAAAGATAGGTCATTTACATAAAAATATAACTAGTATTCTGTAAGGGCAAATTAGTGATGCATATTATTTTAAGAGTTTAGGTGAAGATTAGATTCCTATGAAAAAAATGGAGGAACTGTGAAGGAAGGGTAGCATCTTGCTTGATAGGTAGAGGGAAAACCAGAAAACATTGACACCTAGAGATTTAAAAGGGAAGAAAAGATCAGAGGCGTAAGTAGGATTTGAAAGATAAGGAATGAGAGATAGTTGGTAGGTCTACATTGGAGGAGATATTAAATGTTTTGCTCAAAACAGGTCTCACTATAGTCTTTGGGCAAGAGAGTGTCAGGTACTAAGCTGTCTCTAAAAATTGATTTAACAGTGGATTGGACTAAGGAGCCACTAGAAGCAGGAAGATCGTTTATTTAATCCATTCAGTCAGCAAATGAGTGACACTATGCCGGTAACCAAGATAGGTAAATACTGGTCTCTGACCCCAGAGAATTCACTGAAGAAAGACAGATGAGCAAATAAATAACTACAAATTGTGCTAAATGTTAAGGAGAAAATGTACAAGGAGGAGGTAGAGCGTTAAGGTGCAGGGACTTAATTTAAATAGGATGGCCAGGGAAGCATGTTCTGACATGTGACATTTAGGCTGAAACCTACAGGATTAGAAGGAATCAGCTGCTGGAAGAGTTGGCAGAAGCGTCTTTCAGACAAGAGGAAGAAGCTGTGAATGGTTCTAGGGTAGGAAATAACACATATGTTTAAGAAACTGAAAGGCCTTTCTGGCTGAAGTCTAGTGAAAGCATAAGAGACTGTTAAAAACTGAGAACAAACTGAGGGTTGATGGGGGGTGGGAGGGAGGGGAGGGTGGGTGATGGGTATTGAGGAGGGCACCTTTTGGGATGAGCACTGGGTGTTGTATGCAAACCAATTTGACAATAAATTTCATATATTGAAAAAAAAAATGTAAGGAATTTGAATCAAATTCAAAATATAATGGAAACCAATGAAGTGTTTTTATTTTATTTTTTTTTAATGTTTATTTTTGAGAGAGAGAGAGTGAGAAGGGGAGGGGCAGAGAGAGAGGAAGGCACAATCTGAACAGGCTCCAGGCTCTGAGCTGTCAGTACAGAGGCCAATGTGGGGCTCGAACTCGCGGACCACGAGATTATAACCTGAACCGAAGTCAGAGGCTTAACTGACTGAGCCACCCAGATGCCCCCAATGAAATGATTTTAAACAACAGAGTGATATGATCAATTTAGTCACTCCCATTGCAGTGTGGAGATTGGATTGAGAGAGGGAAAGTACTTAATGGTATTTAGAAAAATTTGGAAATAATACAGGCCTGGGGAGGTGAGGACCTGAATAGGGTCCTCAGTATGGACTAGTAAGGAAAAATGAATGAAAGAGATATGCTAAAAGGGGAAAAAACTGTGGTGTCTGGGTTTAGAGAGAAACAAATGAAAACAGAACCATGGGTTCCAACTTAGGTTAATGAAGGAATGAATCTAGTTGAAAGTATATTTATTTCAAGTTAGTAGCAATGATGGTACCTCAGAGACTATCCAGAGAAATAGGCACATGAGAAAAGCTGGAAATGCAATTTGGCCATGTAATTGCCTCATGGAGGTAACAGCTGGATAACAATCAGGAGAAATAAATCTCAGAGATGATATAGAGAAGAAAAAGCAATGACCAAGACCTTCTAGCCTAGATTCTTAATCTGTTTAGTCAATTTCATTACTTTGATTGTTTTATCAATCTTTGAGTTAATGCTAATCCCCTTAAGGTAAAATGAGAAAGATTGTGGTAGGTAAAATGTGAAAGATTTTACCATTTTATGGATAGATGTCGCATATCATACATAAGTCACTTCTCTTTAATTGATAAATGTAATATAATTCCTGAAGAGATGTTTTTGTGGGAAGGTGTTGGAGGAAATGATTGACAGCATGATCTTAAAGTTCTTCCAGAAGAATAAGAAGAGAATAAGGAGAAATAGGAGTTGGAAAGGATGTGGTGAAATGAATGGCTTTTTTTTTTTTTTTTTTTTCACTACCTACGTATTTGTGTAAATTGGGCCAATTCTTCTGAAAGAAAATTCTAAGAGGGTTCATTATTAAGATTCCACTGAATTTTGGTTTAGGAAGATAGGATGCAGTGGAATACTATGTGGTCATTTAAAAATAATACTCCTAGAATAATATGCTGACAAGGGAAAATGTTGAAAATACATTGCTAAATGAAACGAAACTTGATATTAAAGAGTATTAAGACCAAACACCGTTAAAATGTAAATCATTAAGCACGTGGCACGGCGTGTACTAATTCTGTAATTGGAAGGAAGGAAGCTAATTAAGACGTGAGAGCAGGTAGTCAGCTACCCAAATTGTACAGAGGACAGTGAAGGCTAAGATTATTAGATCTGACAAAGAAGGGGATTGAGAGGTTATTTGCTGTTCTTTGTAATAGCAGAAGCATTGTGCTCTGCATCAGAATGTTTGACCTGTAGTCTAATGTTTTCTTCCTCATGATCTTGGACAAATCACTTCATCTAAATATAAAATACAGGTATATGTGCTGAACTATAGATAATAGTACATGTCCTATATATTTCATAAGATTTTTTTGTGGCTGTCAAAAGAACTAATATAGAAGTACCCCATAAGTTATAAAAAGTGTCAAATGTAAAGTAGTATTGTTCCAAGAGAGCTATGGGAGCTTAAAATAGAGATTGGGTGATGAAATAGGGGCAAGAAATACTAAATTACTCATTTGAGAAGCTCAGTAATACAGAATGGAGGGAAGTAGAATAGTAGGTAGGCATGACAATAGGATAGAGGAATGGAAACATTAAGGGAGCAGAGGAGAAAATACATTAAATAGTCAATAATCAAGTAACAAGTAGTGAGTCTATTTGGTATGCATAGTAGAGATCGTAGAAGTATTATAGCACAAGGGTCTTGTGCTCACAAGGGAGATTATGGTGAGATTAGAGAAAAAAAGACATTTAGAAGATTGTATACTAGATCATGTGGCACCAGCCATAAGAGCTACAAGAATTTAAGTATAATGAGAAGAATACATCTTATATATACTGATATTATGCCATTATTATATATAATGGTATATCAGAACGAACTATGATAATCTGGGGAAGCCTAAAGGAGCAGATAGAGCTTGAACTGGTTGCTGGACTGGGGAGAGAATTTAGATGTATATTCTAGATGAGGAGACTAGCCTGCCCAAACAAAACATGTGAGAATGACTTAGATGTCTATGAGGAATAAAGTAGAAAGATGTGGGATAGATTTGGGAATGCACAAAATCTGAATGATAAAATACCTACTTTATAACATTGCAAATTATAATATGGCTGAGTTTGTCTTTCCCCAAATACATAATGGAATTACTAACTACCTTATAGCTATCATATTTTTAGGTGTCTATTTCTAGGCAGAAAAGTTTTACCTGAATACAAAGGCAGTGTCAGCAAATTTTGTACCTAGGAAGTACAGTCATCACAGTCAGAAGTTATAAATCCATATTCCAAAGTGCTAAATTCAGATTGATTATATACTATTAGAGAATAAATACGGGTTTTTCCTAGACAGAATACATAACTACTTAAAGTGATAGGAAGGATAGTTAACCTCTAAAAAAAAAGCTCTGTAGGATCTTTCACAGCATCAGAAATTACTATCATTAAGACATTCTCTTGTATTACCTATCTTAGGCCACTATTAAAGTATTGTTATTAAATAAGAAGGAAACTGACATGGAGGGGGAAGCAAAGCTCTCTCTTCTGTTAACAATTATTATTGTTAAATTATTAAAAAATTATTAAAAAATATTAAAATTTTTTAAATCAATTATTTAAAAAATTATTTAAAAAATAACAATTCTAGGTTGATGGGGGGTGGGAGGGAGGGGAGGGTGGGTGATGGGTATTGAAGAGGGCATCTTTTGGGATGAGCACTGGGTGTTGTATGGAAACCAATTTGACAATAAATTTCATATATTAAAAACAATAACAATTCTATCAGCAGATTAATTAGCTGTTACTTGTGTATACCAAGGTTCTCAGATCTAAGTACAAGAGAATCAGTATAAGACAAATTAAGTTTAATAAAGGAACGGGAAAGAGGTAGATTTGAGGTGGCAGTGACTAGGGGCAGCAGAGAGATCCCTGGACACATACCGAAAGGATGTAAGAAACTTGAGAGGCAAAGATAGATGGACAGAAGGAGACAGATAGCAAGGCTTAATTTCTACTACGAGTTTGCCCTATAAGTGATCTATTTTGTAGGTATAAAATGAGAGTTAGATGTGTATGTACCTCAAGAGAATATTTAAGGTGAATGCTTAAAAAAATGCTAGGTATCTATATTAGTTTTTTGAATCATAGTTTAAGCTAATTGTTTAGAATTTGCATCTAAACTGAAAGTATTTTCTCTTGATAGAGGTTAATGAACTTGCAAAGGCCTTAAACAAAGTCACCAATGAAAAAGTTGTTGTTGATGATATAAAACCTATACTGAAAGGCTTGGGGATTTATTTGCCAGAGGAAGAATTGCAGGAGATGCTTACATCCATTTCTCTTGATAGTAAGTATTTCTTTTCTGAGTCATTTATTACATATCACACTTGTGTTTACTTTCACTCATAAACCCACAGAGCTGATTGATTAGGAATCAAATGCAGTGAGTTCAACAACATTAGATTTTCCCTATTAGGCTTGGGTGAGAATTTGCTTTGGATTATTCTCATATTGAATTATCCTAGGGATGTTGGATATCCTAGGGATGTTGAATTATCCTAGGGATCCTGTCTTCATCCCATTGCTTTGCCTCCTGAGGTTTGAATCATACGTTTTTATTGGACAGGAGCTGTGCAGCTCTCTCAAGCCCCTGAAATGCAGGGCCAAGCCTTAGTGTGGTGACACACACTTACCAGTTTGGTTTCCCCACAGTCCTCAAAGGGCTACAGTGGTGTTTTTGGAATCCTGCCAGTGGGAGGTTTAACTTACATGCAAAGCAAAGGGGTACTTTTCTTCTTCTTCAGTTCCAAATACATGGCCAATAAAAAACAAAAGATGCACACTTCCTTTACTAATATATCTTTGCTTATAAGTATATATATAGTCTCCATTAGGTATTTCGGTTGGGGTTTGGTTTATGGTACTTGTAGGGAATATCTTCTTCCTTCGTAACATAGATAGTGGTAGTAGGACTTGTAATGCTGAAAAATTCAGAGAATGTCACATACCAAAAAACACTGGTCCCAAGTGGTTAAAATATATGTAAAATTCATAAAACACTCATTGGCTCTACAACAAAAAAGACTGCAAGAGTTATCATAATCATGTTCCTTTTTATAGTCTGAGGTGTGTTTAGCAGAATCAGAGTTAGAAAACAGGACTAACTTGGTTCTGAAGATTTGGTAAGCATGCATATCTTTTGAGCTCATCCCTTTGTATCTTTGGGTTAAAGACCATTCATTTCTTGATGTTTCATTTTCAGATGAGGGGAAAGTGAACTTAAAAGATTTCCTGACTCAGTTAATGAAAATGCCATATTTTACAAAAGTTCAAAGTAAGTGAGAATTTTTTAACAATAAAAATTTTGAGTGGAAACCTTTAGTTTTGATTATATGCATTTGTGCAGTTTTCTAATGCTGAAGCACATCATGTATATAACAAATGTACTCTGGATGATGAATCAGTAAGGGATCCTAGTCCTGACCTTTTCTTGACTTAAATTTTATGAACTTATAGTATTTTTCCATCACTCAAAAGGGATTAACTAAGTGTTAATAGCTGAATGAATAAGGAAACCATAAAAAGGATGAGATCATGCCATTGGAGACAACATAGATGGACCTAGAGGGTATTATGCTAAGTGGAATAAATCAGACAGAGAAAGATGAATGCCATATGATTCAAATTATAAGTGGAATCTAAAAAAAGCCAAACAGGGGCACCTAGCTGGCTTAGTTGGTGGAGCATGTGACTCTTGATCTCAAGCTTTTAAGTTCAAGACCCAAATTGGGGGGGCGCCTGGGTGGCTCAGTCGGTTAAGCGTCCGACTTCGGCTCAGGTCATGATCTCACGGTCCGTGGGTTCGAGCCCCGCGTCGGGCTCTGTGCTGACAGCTCAGAGCCTGGAGCCTGTTTCAGATTCTGTGTCTCCCTCTTTCTCTGACCCTCCCCTGTTCATGCTCTCTCTCTGTCTCAAAAATAAATAAATGTTAAAAAAAAAAAAAAAGACCCAAATTGGGTGTAGAGTTCACTTAAAAATACAAAGAAGAATTATAAATAAATAAATAAATAAATAAATAAATAAATAAATAAAGCCAAACAAACAACAAATAAATAAATAAGCAAATAGCAGAATCAGACCTATAAATACAGAAACAACTTCGTGGTTGCCAGAAGGGAGGGTCTTGAGGGTTGGACAAAAAGGGTGAAGGTGAGAGGGAGATACAGGCCTCCAGTTATGAAATGAATAAGTCACAGGAATAAAAGGCACAGCATAAAGAATACAGTCAATGATATTGTAATAGTGATGTAATGGGACAGATGGTGGTTACCCTTGTGGTGAACAGAGCGTAACGTATAAACTTGTCAAATTACTAAGTTGTATACCTGGAACTAATGTAACATTGTGTGTCAGCTATACTAAAAAAAAAAAAAAAAAAATCAATGTTACCTTTTCTTTTTTTATCCTATTATATGTTCATAAAAATGGGATTTTATCATGAGAAGATTAACTATTGAAACATGTAGGAATATGTTGAAACATACAAGCTTCCTCCATATTTTGTAAGAGGTATTCTTCTCATTATTCCACTGCCTTAGCCATGAGGCATTGAATGTAATCTGGTTTTAATGTGTTCATTTAATTGACATCTCCAACTGTGAGATATCTGTGATATCTGTGGAACTTCTGGGTCTCCTTGGAGCCTTTGTTCTTGAGATTAATTGAAATGGCTTAATTTCCTCTAAATTTTAATTCCCGAGATTGAAACTGAACAAAATTCAGAAGGCCTAATTTAGGTAGCTACAAAAATGAAATTATTCCCTAGATTGTAGGTGTTTAGGATGTAACCAAAATGGTATGTTTTTTCAACTGACAAAATATTTTGTCCTTAATCTCTGGTTTTCTGAATGGGATCTATAAAACTCTCCTAGGTATGTTGTTTATAAGCAAATCTCTTACAGGATTAATGTTTATGATATGATAGTGTTTATCATAATACATTTAAAATTTGTTTTCTTACTTGAACAATTGAACCATGATACTTTCAGAAATGAATGTTACCTTTTTTTTGGTATTGATAGCAGTGCTGATCCTTCCATTATTTGGGGGACTTTTTGTATGTATGTGTTGGATATATCCAAGTATCCATTGAATGAAAAAAATTAAGAATAGTCACATCAAACTATGGCTGGTTATCTAATTTTTGGCAAGAGAATTGCTAGAATTACTTTTATGCTTAGTTATCCTAGCTTTAATGGAATTCCCAGCCTCTGATATGCCAGAGATGAGTATAAGCGGATGTCCTGAGATTCCTTTATATGTAATCATTCCTCAATCTCAAATTAAATATTTACAATGCCCTGTTTAGCCTAGCGCCTAAACGTTCTATGAAATCAGATAGCCTGCACTTCACACTTGGCTTTACATTTAATAACTGTGTATGCTTAGACAGACTAGCCTCTCTAAGGCTAGGTTTCCTTATCTGTTAAATAAGGGAAATATTGGTAACAACCTCACAGAATCTTTGTATTAAAATGGGATGGTGGAGGGGTGCCTGGGTGGCTCAGTCAGTTAAGCATCCGACTTCAGCTCAGGTCATGATCTCGCGGTCTGTGGGTTCAAGCCCCGCCTAGGGCTCTGTGCTGACAGCTCAGGGCCTGGGGCCTGCTTTAGATTCTGCGTCTCCTTCTTTCTCAGCCCCTCCCCCACTCTCACTCTGTCTCTGTCTCTCTCAAAAGTAAATAAACATTCTAAAATTTTTTTTAAATGATAAAATGGGATGGTGTGTATAAAGCACTTTAGCATAGTGCTTAGCAAGCACTAAGCTGAATACTTAATAAGTGGTAGAAGTAGCAGTAGTAGTACTACTAGTAGTAATTATTGTCACTCAGGACCCACTGAATATTACATATTTTTTAACTTCGTATATTGCATATTTTTTTGAATATAGAAAAAGAAGGCCCCTTGAAAACTTTGGCCGCCATTAGGAAAAATGAGGTCACTCCTGATGATCTAGACTCCATGATGAAAAATATAGGAGTTCCATTATCCCAAGATGCGATTCAAAGATCCCTGAAGAATGTGGCTATCACGGGTGAGCATTTAACATTTCTAGGTATCCTTTATCTTAGCTGACATGCATGTGTTTGAACTTTTCAAGAATCCTTAAAGGGTTTATCCACTTCATGGATTATCCGAGCTCTTTTCTACCAACTACCCACTTGGGTTCTACTTATTTTAAGTAGCATCATACAGAGGAGGATCTATACGGTAGGAGGGTATGTGTCTGAATGATACGCATGAGTCTGTCTTTTTGATGGAATCTACAAAATATCAAACGTTTTTCAGTATAGCAATTACAGTTGCCAATCTCTGTTCATATTCCTTGTTCTCTGACATGCATTTTTTCTTTCAGAAGATGGGAAAGTGAATTTAGAAGGGTTCATTGGCAATTTAGTCAATTCAGGATTTTCATTTCTACCTGAAAGTAAGAATTTTCAGTTGAATGGAGATAGCTAATGATATGTAGGTTATAGATCTCTTGGGAAAACCCTAGCTAGATTTTGAGATGGTCTTAAACTGATTTACCACTGGCATAATTGTCTAGTATCTTTACTCCACACATGTCAAATGTGTATGTAGCACATGAGAACATGCCCTTTAGAGAGCTCTAGTTACCTCTTCTGCCTAGTCTGAGACCAGAGTCTTAACTGCAGTTATCTTTCCACTGAGGACCTTGTGAAGAAAAAAATCACATTAATTAGAATGACTAAACCAGCACTTAGAATTACACTGTTTGCAAGTTACTCTACTTTAACTCAAGTGTAATTGTGTGAGACATATTAAAATGATAAATAGTGGGTTCCTGATATTGATTTACAATAATTCTTCTTTAAGAAATGAGTGAAAATCTTTGTTACTGTTAGGAAAATTTTTCTTCAGGTTTGTTTTTTTTCTTTTGTTATTTCTTTTTTTTCTCTTTTTTTTTTTTTTTTTAACGTTTATTTATTTTTGAGACAGAGAGAGACAGAGCATGAACGGGGGAGGATCAGAGAGAGAGGGAGACACAGAATCTGAAACAGGCTCCAGGCTCTGAGCGGTCAGCACAGAGCCCGATGCGGGGCTCGAGCTCACAGACCGCGAGATCATGACCTGAGCTGAAGTCAGCCGCTTAACCGACTGAGCCACCCAGGCGCCCCATCTTTTGTTATTTCAACGTTGTTTTCTTTGGTTATTTCTTTGTATGGGCTCCATGTTTTTGCCCCTAGTTTCTCTTTATACACTAATTCAAAGTTTAATTTTAGCACAATGTTTGTCAATTATAATGTTAAGGACCCTTTTCTTCTTTGGGTTTGCATAGTATTTCTGTAACCTTAGGCCTCTGAATTCTCTGATAAGCTGCCCTTTCTTGCCACGATGGTGCTGAAAAGGAAGGAATGATTTACATTTTGCACGTGTAAGTGAGAAGAATATCTCTGACACCAAGCCAAAATTATACACACATTCAAACCACTTCATATCGTCCATTTTTAAGTGCCCTCTATGGTTGCAGAAATTCAAGGTTTACTTCTTTGACCATGTCCACCTACTTTTGGATAAGCACATATATGTAGCTTTGATAAGCAAAAAAATATTTATGAAGAGATGTTTTGTAGAGATGCCTGGGATCCAGACCTGAGCTGAGATCAAGAGTCGGATGCTTAATTGATTGAGCCACTCTGGCGTCCCTAGAAATGCCTTTTTTGAGACAACTTCCTAATAGTATATATCAACTGCTTTTGGGAACTGGTGTTAAAAATGGCCATATCAAGGGGCGCCTGGGTGGCGCAGTCGGTTGAGCGTCCGACTTCAGCCAGGTCACGATCTCGCGGTCCGTGAGTTCGAGCCCCACGTCAGGCTCTGGGCTGATGGCTCGGAGCCTGGAGCCTATTTCCGATTCTGTGTCTCCCTCTCTCTCTGCCCCTCCCCCGTTCATGCTCTGTCTCACTCTGTCCCAAAAATAAATAAAAAACGTTGAAAAAAAAAAATTAAAAAAAAAATGGCCATATCAAGAGTGTCACTATATCTTCAGAAGATGTTGCCCATTAGATTATTTAGTGATGAAAAGTGTCTTGAAATTTAGATGATTGATTGATTTTTTAGAGAGAGACAGGGCAGGTGTGCTCACCAGCAGGGGAGGGGCTGAGGGAGAGGGAGAAAGAATCTTAAGTAAGCTCCATCGTGAAGCCTGATGTGGCTCTCCATCCCACAATTTACCATGAGATCCTGAGCTGAGCTGAAATCAAGAGCTGGATGCTTAACTGACTGAGACACCCAGGCACTCCTTGAAATTTAATATCAGAAAAAAAAAAAATCTCTCTTCCAAAGACCAGTGTGCTTCTTTGTGTAGGTAATAACCCGAGTTCCCCTTTATGCCTTAGCTTCCAAAAAGTTTCAGATCTAAACTTAATATTTAAGCACTATTAACCATGTTGGCCTTGTTTGTTATTTACTACCTTTTTCTCATGTGTTTTTGATGCTCACATTTCTAATTATGATTGTTATATTTTCTATTTCTCCATGAAATTTTGTCAGTTCTGTTATATACTTTTTAGACTCTCTAATTTTGCTCATCTGCATTTATGATTGTTATATCTTCCTGATGAATTGGCTGGCAGAGAATACCGAATGTATCATTTTGGAAGAGAAATCACTTTTTCCTCTGAGTACAAGCTGAAAATTGATTCCCCATTCTATGGCTACATGACTCCTTATTTACCACATTTTTTTAATGTTTATTTATTTTTTTGAGACAGAGAGAGACAGAGCATGAACGGGGGAGGGTCAGAGAGACAGGGAGACACAGAATCCGAAGCGTGCTCCAGGCTCTGAGCTGTCAGCACAGAGCCCGACACAGGGCTCGAACTTACAGACTGTGAGATCATGGCCTGAGCCGAAGTCGGACCCTCAACCGACTGAGCCACCCAGGTGCCCCTACCACAGTTTACATAGTGGCTCCTAACTGTTCCCTCAACATCAGCCAGTAACACTTCTTGTCTAATATCATATGGGCTGTACTGGGTTAAATGTTCCTGTGCTTATAGCCATATTCTCTTTAAAATGATCAAAAGAACATGTTTCTATTTCTGATAGAAGAACTGAAAGTGTGCATCTGAATACATGTCAAAAGACTCTTCTTTTCACACTGAAATGGAATATAGCGATGTGAAGATAATAGGAAGTATTTTTCTGAAATTGAAAATTATTAGCATTTCCCATTCTCGTAGCTTTTACCGCTTCTATTTTTCTCCTAGGAAGTAAGGTTGATGACAGCAACTTAGACACTTTTCTAGGAAACATGAAGATGGAGATGTCAGGTAAAGAATTTTGTAAGATTCTGAAGCACCTGTCAGTTGAAGGTGACATTTACATAGACATCGTTCACATGGTTCTATGTTGTGAGAAGTCTTTTTATTAATGTAAACTTCTTAGATATAAAATTCTTATAGAAAGAACCATAGAAAATGATAAAAAATAATAAAAAATTACCTTAAGTGTTATGCTTTAGGCTCTCTTCCTTGAGAATAAATTTTATGGTTTCCAAAAGTTCCATTTGGGAGGTGTGGAAGAAAGATGGAAATGTATTTGTTTTGTTAGTACTTTAGATCCAAACTTACGTTTCTAGGAATACTTTGGCAACCTTTCCTCTGTATCACTGATTCAAAAAGCATCATTAAGATCCCACAATATTCTTTTTATTATTTAAAAAAAATGTTAATGTTTTCTATTTTTGAGAGACAGAGAGACAGAGCATGAACAGGGAAGGAGCAGAAAGAGAGGGAGACACAGAATCCAAAGCAGGCTCCAGGCTCTGAGCTGTCAGCACCGAGCCCGACGAAGGGCTCGAACTTTGGGAGCGGGGTAGCACCCTAAACTGCCACCGTTACCATGTATACCCAGTCCAATCCACCAAGAAAGGCCTGGCACACAACATTCTGTTCTTTAAACTTTTTTTTTTCAATTTTTCCTCCTTTCTCCTTTTAAAATGCTATTCTGCACTTTGAAAACAGAATCAAGACATGATGAAGAATCAGCTTCTGAAGAAAAGGATTACTATAGAATAAATACAGCTGTATTACACTGCTATTAAATAGCTCAATGCAGGAAAAAATTTACAAGATACAAGTTTGTTTGTGTTTTTTACAATATTAAAAGGCAGGAGTTTCAACTTTATAAATCTAAGAACATTTTATGCATAGGGTAACGTGCATTACTGTTATTTAAGGAAACACTGACAAATCCTTTAACTTGCAAATCTGATTAAAAAATATCAAAATGTTGAAAGTTGTGGAACAACCTACCCATTAAGCAATTTATCTACTATTTTTATATGATTACAAAATGTGAGGGGCACCTGCGTGGCTCAGCCGGTTTAGTGTCTGACTTCAGCTCAGTTCATGACCTGGCGGTCGGTGAGTTTGAGCCCCGCTTCGGGCTCTGTGCTGACAGCTCAGAGCCTGGAGCCTGCTTCAGATTCTGTGTCTCCCTCTCTCTCTGCCCCTCCCCCTCTCACGCTCTGTCTCTCTGTCTCTCAAAAATGAATAAATGTTAAAAAAAATCAAAATGTGATAAAAAGCCCTTATCTTGCCTCCCCCCTTTTGGTGATATGATCATACCTGGGACAGTCATAAGATTGGCCAAGGAGGGTGATGAGCGAGCAATGGGAACCACAGCTAGGACCAGACAGGGCTCCACAGGCAAGGGGAGCATGAAAGAGGAAGGGCCTAACTGATATCGACAGGGAACTGGATGTGAAGGAAACAGGACTAAATGAATCAGTCTGTAAAAATAGAATTTTACAGGGAAGATGACTGCTCATGTCCTAGACCCCCTAGTTTGCAGAGAAGTGGGAATAGAGGTGAAGTAGTCCTAACATGGACTTTATAGACCAGGGCAGGTAATAAAAGCATTCTGAATGGAAATACTGGTGTGTGGGGTTATGTACCTGGTGGGGTGGAGCACAGAAAAGAATATGAAGGCATGGGCGGGGGTGGGGGGGAGAGAAATACAGTTGTAGTAAAAATCATGGGAAATTGTTGATTTCTTATGCTGTTTCACAGTTAAGAATTTCATGTGTTTGAACCTCATTATGATCTCTGTAATTTGTACCTCATTTTACAGCTGATGGAAGAGTTGAACCTAATAAACTAATGAATAAAGCTGAAGCTGTTACAGGTAAGAAGTTGATATAAAACTGAGAGAGCGATGCTTTAAACTTTTTTTAATGTTTTATTGATTTGCGAGGGGGGGAGGGGCAGAGAGATGGGGAGACACAGAATCAGAAGCAGGCTCCAAGCTCTGAGCTGTTAGCACAGAGCCAGATGCAGGGCTCACACCCACGAACCATGAGATCATGACCTTAGCTGAAGTCAGACACTTAACCAACTGAGCCACCCAGGCGCACCTGAGATAGTAATGCTTTTAAAACATATTTTTGCAAGAGTATTCTCAGCAATATTTTTTAAAGTATTGAAGTATAGTTGACATACAACGTTATACTAGTTTCAGGTGTGCAATGTAGTGGTTCAATAATTATCTACTTAACTAACTGCTCACCATGGTAAATGTCGTTACCATCTGTCATCATGCAACGTTATTATGATATTACTGACTATATTCCCTATGCTGTACTTTTCATCTTTGTGACTCTGTTCACCTATTTCATGTATCCCCCCCACTCCCCTTTCCTCTGACAACCAACAGTTTGTTCTCTGTATTTATGAATCTATGGTTTAAGAAAGTGCAACTGGGGGGAGAAATAGAGATAAAGATCTCTCTCTCTCTCTCTCTCTCTCTCTCTCTCTCAAAAGAAGGTTCAAGTGTTCTTGCTGCCTGCTGCACACCCCCATCATCTCTACCCTCAACCCTTCTTTCTAATCAAACCCTGATAGGAGGTAAGATAGAAGAAAAACTCTAGATGTGTTGATGGGATGGGAGTGAGGGTATAGAAAAAACCAAGGAGACCTTTTGTCGTGCTTCCTATTTGGAACTCTGGGATGTCACCACCTCACTGAGTGTCCAGACAGGATGCCATTTTCACCAGAATAGATATTGCGGTATGGTGTTCTTAGGCAGAGGGAGGGCTGGAAACAGGCCACCGCTTTGCCCCCTTTGGCTTTGTGTGGTATGAAGGATATCCAGTTTTCCCACGTACTCCCAGTAAGCAATGTAGAAGGTTTCTCAGAGATGGGGGTCAGTGGGTCTGCCATGGGACACCAAGTCAAAGGGAGAGGTGATCCCTCCAGAGGCTATGGAGTAGACAGTATGGTCTGGGGACTAACAGAATACTTGACTGAGACACAGAGGACCTCATCACCAGTGAATGCTAGGGCTTAGCCAACCAAGTTAGTGAAGGAAGGACCAAAGAACCTTGACTTTGCTAAAAAACAAAACAACAATGACACAGACCACAACGACACAGACCACAAGTTTCTCAGGCCATCAGCTTCAGCAGGAGATGTCAGGACTCATGAAATGTGGATTTTGTTGAAGAGGCTATCGAGAATCCAGAGGGCAACCCAAGGTCTGGCCGCCCTCCTTCACGGGCAGCAGGACCCCCAAGCTTTCCCTGATACTACGAGGAGGCCTCTCAGAGCGGAAGTGCGGAAAGGTTTGAAAAACTGAGAATTTCCCAAAATAAACTAGGTCAACCAAAAAGGAACTTTTTATTTTAAACCGGAAGAAACTAGGTTAACTCTATTTTTTAAGTTTTTGTTTAAATTCCAGTTAGTTAACATACAGTGTGATACCAGTTTCAGATGTGAAACTGTTTCTCCTCCATCACCTGTTTCTCCTCCCCTCACCCACTCCCTTCAGGTAGTTAACGGACTTTTCCCCTCCTCTTCTTACCAAACAGGCTATGGGAAGAAGGAGGAAAGGGAGCTTCCTTGTGTCATTTTTTTTTTCCCTTTCAACCCTCTGGTTCACAGTAAAATGAAATGTTAGATTTTCAGGTTTGCTTTATAAAAAGTAGCTTTTGAAAATTAAAAAAAAAAAAAACCCTCTTTCCTCTGAGTTATATAAATTCTATGGCTGAATAGAAAAGTTTTATGGAAGAAAAGGAATATGAAAAAGAAAAATACATGAGTACAATTTACGATGTCATACCTGTACCACATGTTTCAACATGGCAGGATGTCACTCACAGCTGCTTCAAGGGGAAAAGATTTTGACCTAGCTTTTATATTATTATGGAGATAGGTATTCGAGATGTATAAGCCAAATCAGAAAAGTGCTTCTTTATGAAACTTAAGCAGTTTCATGAATTCCATTTCTCTTTCTCTGTGATTTGAATTTTGCCTTGTCTTTAGCTAACAAGAAGCTGTATCATTATGAAATCTTACCTTTCCAAGGTGAGACTGATGATGAATCAACAAACCACTCGCAATGTATCACTTATTGTCTTATTTCCTAATCATGTGATAAAGAATCCTGATACTCTCCAACATATGGATTCAATATAATTGAAATTATTTTATCTTGGTAGGTTGTTTTCTTTGGGGCTTTTATATTGATCTTATTGATATGAATTTTAACAAATTTTCCAAGAGACAGAATTTATTATTGCAGGTTAATTGTGAAACGCAGAATAAGAATGTAATTATTCTGTGATTTTGGTTAGCACAGGCAATGATCTAGTTAGAGCTAAAAAAAAAAAAAAAAAAAAAAAAGGAAGCCAATGCTACTTTGGCTTAGATGTAGTTATTAAAATGTATCACGTGGGGCGCCTGGGTGGCTCAGTTGGTTAGGTGACCGACTTCAGCTCAGGTCATGATCTCCCTGTTCGTGGGTTCGAGCCCCACGTTGGGCTCTGTGCTGAATGCTTGCCTGCTTCAGATTCTGTGTCTCCTTCGCTCTCTGCCCCTCCCCCACTTTGCTCTGTCTCGCTCTGTCTCTAAAAAATAAATAAATGTAAAAAAAAAAAATTAAAACAAAACGTATCAAACGTCTGCTACATACCTGACAGAGTTCTAGATCTTTTCATAAGTGTTATTTTATCTTCACAGAAGCTCTGAGAGATAGTCTCATCTTTGTTTCATACAACAGAAAACTAGGACTCAAAGTTAGGTTATTTACCTAAGTTCCAGTAGATAATATATAGTAGAGAACAATATTCAACCCTTGTGTTCTTACTCCAACCATGGTGATTTTCTCATTTCACTGGAACTGCCTATTTATTTTTCTTAAAAATTTTTAACATTTAGTTTCTTTTGAGAGACAGAGACAGAGCATGAGTGGGGGAGGGACAGAGAGAGAGAGAGAGAGAGAGAGAGAGAGAGAGAGAGAGAGAGACATACAGACAGACAGAATCTGAAGCAGGCTCCAGGCTCTGAGCCGTCAGCACAGAACTAGATGTGGGGCTTGAACCCAGGAACTGTGGGATCATGACCTGAGCTGAAGTCGGACACAACTGACGGAGCCACCCAGGCGCCCCCTGCCTGTTTCTATCATAAAAATTATACACTGGAAAGTAATTCTGTTCCTTTAGAAGTTTATGGGGTATATGGTTATTTTTCCAAAAAGGTTTAAGAGAAGTGAGCTTAATTCTAACCATATTGAAGCTCTGCCTTAAACTGAAACATGTTCCATGGATCTTGCATATTTCTGCCAAGTCTATAATGAATGGGTAAAATATATGGAACATTTCAGCATTAGTAGGCATTTTCATATTTTTTTCTCTTTCCCTAAGGAGAGACAGTAGCTGTCAGAGACCTGGACAAGATACTAGGGAACATGGGCTTTGAACTCACCAAAGAAGATTCTGGAGAGATGAAAAGAAAACTTCCACTTTATGGTGACTCATTTTAGATATAAAAAGTCTTTCAGGAAAATTTGGTCTCGAGGGTCTATGTAAGAGTTATTCTGAAACCAGATTAATTTTGTGATGTAAAATCTTAGGGAAAAATGTAGTTCTAGAACAAGAACTAATCCTGTCTTCCATTTTCTGAATGTATATAGAATACAAAGCACTTGACTAGACTGATTCCAAGACCATCTTTCACATCTGGGAATGTTGAGGAAGCACAGTTAAACGACGGAAAAGGAAATAAATGCAAGCCCACTGTGTACCCTTCTCACATTCCCCATCATTCCTCTCTTCTGACACAGCCCCATAATACTACTGAAAGTTCTCTCTGGGCACCAGTAACCTGCCATTTGCTAGTTGCATTAGACATTATTGACTTTTTATTGGAGCTTTCTACTGTCTTTTGTATCAGTGATAATTCTCACCTTCTTGAAATTATTCTCCTTTGGCTTCTGTGTTTTTTTCCTCCTAACCTGGATCTTCTCATTTTTTGATTTTCATTTTGCATACTCTACCTGGGTAATCTCATCACTGTCTTTTGTTCAACCTATCATCTACATGCTTATGACTGTAAATCTGTGTTTCTATACAGCTTCAAACTGGTGTATCCAAATGCCTGCTACACATTTCTACTTGGATATTCCGTGGGACGCTTCTTTTTCTCAACTGAACTGAATTTAGAATTTAGAACTGAATTCAGTATTTTCCTGTCCAGTCTCCTAGTCCTGTATTCTCAATCTCATTTGTGCTCTCCCTATCCATCTATTCACCTAAGCTAGATATATGGAATTCATTTTTGATTCCCCCAATTCCTGTCAACCACGATCTGGATTATCTGCCACCTAATTTTGTAAGTTTTACCTTTATATAAACCTAAATTTAAAAATTGCTGCACACAGATGGGTAGATGGATGGATATGTGACAAGCCAAGTATAGTAAAATGTTAAATAGTAGAATCAGATGGTGGGCATATGGGTGTTTATTGCACAGTTCCTTCAACTTTGCTATATGTTGACAAATTTTCATAATAAACCATTGGAAAAAATCCCATATGTAAATCCATCAGTTTCTCTCACTCCCTGCTACCACTGCCCTATTTTAGGTCCTTTCATTCCTGACTTCAGCTACTACAAGGGCTTCCACAAAATATTAGACATTAGAGTGATCCATATAAGATGCAAATCTGATGACATTCTGCACCAATTTAAAATCCTTTAATGGCTTTCAGTTTGGTACTTGGGAATGTCTCAAGTCCTTTTTATGGCAAACAAGTTCTTTCATTATCTGGGTTGGCCTTATCTGTCCAATCTAGTATTTTACCCTCACTAACATTGAACTTTTATTCCAAGCATACATATATCATGCTTTTTGTCGCATCTTTGTTTTGCTTATACTTTCCCCGCTATTCAGAGAGTTTCCCCTTCCCCTTTGTTTGACCTACTCCTCACCATTGCTTATTAGAGTTGAGGGCACTTTTTCTAGTAAGTTCTTTAAATACGCAGGCTCCATTAGATGTCTCTTCTCTGTGTTTCCACAATAACTGCATACATTTTTCATTATAATTGCCACATTGTGTAAATGTATGCTTCTTTGCCTGTCTTGTCACTTTAATGTGACCTTAGAATAGAAAAGGGTATTCTGTATCTAGTACCTAGCAGAGTGTCTGGCCTATAAGTAAGCACCCTATAAATGTTGAGTGAGAGATGATAGAGTAAATGAGCGAAAAAGTGAATGATTCCTAAGGAAAACAAAAACTGCCTTTGGTCGGGCCACTAATACTTACTTCTAATACATTGTAATCATTTGCAGCAATTCTGAGCAACAGGGAGAATCAGAGTATATTAGCAGTAAACCAGAGATGAAAATAGACTTTTCTTCACTAGAGACTCATACTTAAGAGTCATAGCATTACCAGAATCGAGGGCCTTTAGAGAATTAACTTGCATGGATGGTATTTTCTATCCTGTTTATAAGGACTAAAATAGCTGAGTAAAAGCATATTTTTCCATGGGCCAGACTTTATGGTTCAAGGGTCAAAGGCCAGCTTACTAAAATAGAATCAATGTCTTGGGGCACCTGGGTGGCTCAGTCGGTTAAGCGTCCGACTTCAGCTCAGGTCATGATCTCACAGTCCGTGAGTTCAAGCCCTGCGTCAGGCTCTGTGCTGACAGCTCAGAACCTGGAGCCTGCTTCGGATTCTGTGTCTCCCTCTCTCTCTCTACCCCTCCCCTGCTCACACTCTGTCTCTCTCTGTCTCAAAGAAAAATAAATTAAAACATTAAAAAAATTTTAAAAAGTAACATAGAATCAATGTCATAAAACTAAGAATTAAGCAATTCAAGTGAGCCCAAATGGTGATGTGGAATAATGAAATTCAGCTTATTTCTGGTTTCTTATTTTATAATTTTTTAAAGAACCTGCTTTGTATCTCCATTATGTCTTATTTTTTAGCTGAAGGGAAGACTGATCTAAAAACATTGATAGATTCAGTACAAGTTATTACAGGTCAGTGAGAAATTACTATAAATATGAGATCCCAAGTCTACACTAAATTATATTTTTTCCTGTGATAAATATTTTACTGAAGTATGAAACACGTAATTACTACATTGTATAGTGTGTCCAGCTTAAGAATTATTACAAAGTGGACATACATATTTATCTATCACCTGGATGAAGAAATACATTATCAGTAATACAGAAGATCCACTGTACCACTTCACAGTCATGTCCTCTGGACTCTCTGGAGGTAACTGCATCCTGTATTCTAGGACCACAGATTAGTTTCACCCGCTTTTGGAATTTGTATAAATGCAGTCATCTGATCTGTGTTCCATGATGTCTGACTTCTTTCACGTAACATTGTATTACATCTTATTCTCTGAGATTTGTCCACATTGTTGCATGTAGCGGCAGTTTGTTAGTTTTCATTGCTGCATATTGTACAGTCTACCAAATTACAGTCAAGGAGATCTTTAGAGAATGTGCGGTAGTAGGTAAAATGATTTCTGACTAGCTCGTTGTACCTGAATTGCCGTGCGATATTCCACTGCATCAGTATACCACAAGATATGTATCCAGTCTACCGTCACAGGACATTTCTAGTTTGGAGCAGTTATGAAGAACATATTGCTATGAATATTCTTGTATATGCCTTTTGGTGAACATATGTGCACAATTCTAGGCCATCCACCTAGAAATGAAATTTCTTTGTTGTTAGATGGGATTGTGTGTACTTGATTAGATGTTGTCAATCCATTTTCTAAAGCAGTTGTACCATTTGACACATCAACCATTGCTTTACATCCTTGCTAATACTTGGTATTATCTCTCTTCTCCGTTGTAGCCATTCTGGTGAGCATGCTGTGGTATACCACTGTTATTTTTGGATTTCCCTAATGATTAATGATGTTGAGCATCCATGTTTACTGGTTATTTGGATACCTCTACGATAAAGCTCCTTTCATGTCTGTTGCCTATTTGCTTGGATGTCTGTGTTCTACATACTGAATTTTTAAAACATTTTTTATTTGTTTTTTAAATTCAAGTATATTTATCATAAGGTGTTATATTAGTTTCAGGTGTACATTCTAGGGACAGCTATACATTATTCAACAGCTCTATACATTACTCAGTCCTCATCAGCTAAGTGTACTCTTCAATCCTCATTACCTACTTCACTCATCCCCCAACCCACCCACCCATCTGCCTCCTGGTAACCATCGGTGTGTTCTCTGTACTTCAGAGTCTGTTCCTTAGTTTCTCTCACTCTTTTTTTTTCTCTTTGTTTGTTTTTTTCTTAAATTCCACATATGAGTGAAATCCTTTGATATTTGGCTTTCTCTGATTGACTTATTTCACTTAGCATTATAGTCTCTAGCTCCATCCATGTTGTTGCAAATGGCAAGATTTCATTCTTTTTATGGCTGAATAATATTCCATTACATATATATTCCATTATATATATATTCCATTATATATATTCCATTACATATATATTCCATTATATATATATTCCATTATATATATTCCATTACATATATATTCCATTATATATATATTCCATTATATATATAGTCCATTATATATATATGTATATGTATATATATATACCATATATCCATTATATATATATATACACATATGTATGTGTATGTATGTGTATATATATATATATATGTATGTGTGTGTGTATGTGTACATATATATACACACACACACACACACACATACATACACACACACACACACACACACACACACACACACACTACATCTTCTTTATCCATTCATCAGCTGATGGACACTTGGGCTGCTTCTATAGTATGGTTATTGTAAATAATGCTGCAATAAACATAGAGGTGCACATATCCTTCTGAATTAGTGTTTTTGTATTCTTTGGATAAATACCCAGTAATGTGATTACTGGATCATAGGATAGTCTATTTTTAGTTTTTTTGAGGACTCTCCATAATGTCTTCCACAGTGGCTGCACCACTTTGCATTCCCACCAACAGTGCACGAGAGTTCCTTTTTTTCCACATCCTCACCAACACTTGTTGTTTCTTGTGTTTTTGATTTTAGCTATCCTGACCGGTGTGAGGTGATATCTCATTGTAGTTTTGATTTGTGTATCCCTGATGATAGGTGATATTGAGCTTGTTTTCACATGTCTGTTGGTCATCTGTATGTCTTCTTTGGAGAAATGTCTGCTTGTGTCTTCTGCCCATTTTTTAATTGGTTTATTTGGGGTTTTGTTGATGTTGACTTGGTGTAAGTTCTTTATACATTTTGATACTAACTCTTTATCAGATACATCATTTGCAAATACCTTCTCCCATTCAATAGGTTGTCTTCTAATTTTGTTGATTATTTCCTTTGCTATGCAGAAGTTTTTATTTTGATGGCATCCCAATAGTTTATTTTTGCTTTTATTCCCCTTGCCTCAGGAGACATATCTAGAAAAAATGTTGCTACAGCCGATGTCAGAGAAATTACTGCCTGTGCTCTTTTCTAGATTTTTATAGTATTAAGTCTCCTATTTAGGTCTTTAATCCGTTTTAGTATACCTTGGTGTGGGGTGTAAAGTGGTCCAGTTTCATTCTGTTATATGTAGCTGTCCAGTTTTCCCGGCACCATTTGTTGAAGAGATTGTCTTTTTTTCCCATTGTATAATCTTTTGTCAAAGATTGATTGACCATATAATTGTGGATTATATGCCTAAATATGCTTTACATGCTTTCTACCCTTTTCTATTGATCTATATGTCTACTTTTATACCAGTACTATATTGTTTTGATTTGTACCGCTTTGTAGTATAACTTGAAATCTGGAATTGTGATACCACCTGCTTTGTTCTTCTTTTTCAAGATTGTTTTGGCTGTTTGGGGTTTCTGAGGTTCCGTATAAATTTTAGGACTCTTTGTTATAGTTGTTACTGGTATTTTGATAGAGAATTCATTAAATCTGTAGATTGCTTTGCATACTATGGACATTTTAACAATATTTGTTCTTCTACTTCATGAGCATGGAATATCTTTCCATTTGTTTATGTCATCTTCAAATGTTTTCATCAATATTTTATAGTTTTCAATGAGTGGGTCTTTCACCTCTGTGGTTGAATTTACTCCTAAATATTTTATTATTTTTAGTGCAATTGAAAATGGGATTGTTTTCTTAATTTCTCTTTCTGCTACTTCATTATTAACGTGTAGAAATGCAACAGATTTCTGTATATTGATTTTGTACCCTGTAACTTGGCTGATTTCATTTATCGGTTCTAGTAGCTTTTGGTGGCTTTTGTAGTTCTTTGTTCCTTTCTTCTCTTGCTTTCTTCCGTTGTGGTTTGATGGCCTTTAGTGATATGCTTCAATATCTTTTTCTTTTGTTTTTTGCATATCTATTACACGTTTTTTTATTTGTGGTTGCCATCAGGTTTATATATAATATCCTATGCGTATAGCAGCCTATATTAGGTACTGGTTGCTTAAGTTTGAACCCATTTTAAAAGCACTAAATTTCACCCCCCCACACACACACACATTTTATATGTATGATTTCATATTTTACTTCCTTTTATTTTGTGAATTCCTTGACTGATTTCTATAGCTATAATTGATTTTACTGCTTTTATGCTTTAGCTTCCATACTGGTTTTATAAGTGATTGATCTACCACTTTGGTTATGTTTGTATGCCCCCGTGAATTTTTTTCCTTTCCTAATTTGCTTGCTCCTGATTATGGCCTTTCCTTTCCAAAGAATTCCTCTTAACATTTCTTGTAAGACTGGTTTAATGGTGAGGAATGCCTTTTACTTTTGTTTGTCTATCTCTCCTTCTATTCTGAACGATAGCCTTGCTGGATAGAGTATTCTTGGTTGCAGGTTTTTTTCTTTCAGCACTTTGAATATATCATACCACTCCCTTCTGGACTGCAGAGTTTCTTCTGAAAAATCAGCGGATAGACTTAAGGAGTTTCCCTTGCATATAACTTTTTTCTCTTGCTGCTTTTAAAGTTCTCTCTTTACCACTATTTTTTGCCATTTTAATTATTATGTGTCTTGGTGTAGACTTCCTTGGGTTTATTTTGTTGGGGACTCAGAGTCTTCTGAATCTTGATTTGTCTCCTTCTCCACATTAGGGAATTTTTCAGCTATTATTTCTTCTAACAAATTTTTCTGGCTGCTTTTCTCTCTCTTCTCCTTCTGGGATCCCTATAATGCTAATGTTATTACATTTGATGGTGTCACTGAGTTCTCTCTTCTCATTTTATATTGTTCTTTTACTCTTTCCTTTTCAGCTTAGTTGCTTTCCATTACTGTTCTTTCAGTAATGATCTGTTCTTTTGCTTCCTCTAGTCCACTATTTATTCACTCTAGTGTGTTTTTAATTTTAGTTAATGAGTTCTTCATCTCTGGTTCTTTTTTTATATTTTCTAATATCTTTGTTGAATTTCTCACTATGATCCTCTACTCTTTTCTCACATCCAGTAAGTATCTTCATGACCATTACTTTGAATTCTCTATTGGGTATATTGCTTATCTCTGTTTCATTTAGCTCTTTTGCTGTGCTTTTGACCTGTTCTTTCATTTGGGACATAAGCCGCAGTTTCATTTTGTCTAACTCCCTGTGTCTGTTTCTATGTATTGGGAAAGTCAGCTATGTCCCTGATCTTGAAAAAAGTGGTCTTATGAAGAAGAGGCCCTGTAGTGTCCTGTTGTGTAATGTCCCCTGTTCACCAAAAACTAGCATTTCAGGTGTCTTCTCTGGGTGTTGCATGCCCTAGGGCTGTGATTGTTGAGTCATGTTTGCCATCAGTTGTCATCTGCAATGGCCTTCTTTGCCTGTTGTGGACAAGGTTTGGTCCCTGTGATGTTAAAGGGCCAGTCTGGGGCCACCTTGGGCTTGAGTTGGGTCAGACCAGATGCCTGGCCTCACCCCATTTGCCAGAACTGTGGTTGTACCAAACTTCAGGGTGCTCACTTTCTGCTGCCCGCTGTGAGATCATCGTTGGTGGGTAGAGCTGGCAGTCAGAGGTCTGTACCCATCCCAGAGCTGGGAATATAGTCAAACTGATGTGTGTGATTATATTCCCTCTCCCAGGGCAAGAGTCACTTGGGAGTGGTCCTGGACAGTGTTGGAGCTGCCTGCTGCTTACAAGATGAGAGGCATCTAGTGCTGCTTTGGATGGACTCCTGCCCAGTGGGGATGGTTGGAGGGGGCAGCCTGCAGGAGAATGCAGGAGTGGGTGAAGCGGTGTTAGCAAGCTACATGGCAAGTGTTCCAGCTGGTTCCTGCAGCTGTCTGGGTATCTGGATTAGGGTGGGGGTAGGGGAGAGAAATGGTGCCTGCCAGGTCTTTTATTCTTGGAGAAGTCTCCTAAAAATCCCTGCCCTTCCAGGAGAAGTTCTGAGATTAGTAAATAAATCTCCTTTCTCAATATCCCAGCCACTTTTCAAACTGCCACTTCTATGCTGTATCCCTGCAGGGCTGTTTGTTATGCTGTCTCTTTAAGGATGGAGACTGTTTCCTCTTGCCCTCCAGCTCTCCCAGAGCCAAGCCAAGTGATTTTTAAAATTCTAGGTGTTAAGCTCCAGTGATTGTAAAAGTTAAAAAAAAAAAAAAAAAAAAAAAAAGTTAAGCCCCTCTGTCTTTCAAAGACAAATATTACGGGGGTTTGTCTCTACAGTGCAGGTCACCCATGTCTGGGGTGCCTGGCAGGAGATCTCTTCCTCTCCCTTTTCCGTGCTTGTGGCATCCCTCACATTTGTGGTTGGTTTTCCTGGGGGTCTGGTTCTAACCACATCTCCATTATTCCTCCCATTCTTTTCATTGTGGCCTCTTCTCTTCAATTAACTGTGGAGGGTCTGTTCTGACCGTCTTCAGGTTGTTTTCTGGGTTGGTTACACTGATACGGGTGTATCGAGGGGTATCCATGAGACAAATGAGCTTAGGATCCTCCTACTTTGCCATCTTTCCCAGAAATTCATATTGCATTTTTCATTTATCTTTTACCTGTTTGTTTTTTTTAATGTACTCTAGATACAAGTCCCTTGCAGGTTATATAAATTATAAATATCTTACTGTATAGTTTAACTTTTCACTTATATTTTATCTTCTTTTTTTTTGATAGGGAAAAATGTTTTTTAATTACACACTCAATCCATTGGATGTATTTCAAAATACCCCCCAAAACACTTTTCTTCATTTATCAGTGAAAGAAGTTAGAAAGTAATGTCAAAAAAATAGCATATGGCAATCAAATTTCCCTGAAAGTCACAGTCACGTATAGAGTACATCCTAGAAAAGAGGAGGGGCCAGACAGGTTCTCCCTACTTTCAGGAATTTCATCAAGTACTGGACCTACTCATGGGTGGAGAGAAAAGGCAACTTTTAACTATGAGTATGTTATTAAATGAGGCGTTTACTATACTCCTTCCTAAGAGTACCAGGTGGGGGACAAGTGTTCTAAACTTGATCTAGGAAATGGAATGTGGAGTCAGTCCATCCTCTTCCCTCTAAGAGCTGTCCAGTGGCTAATGAATTTAAAAAACATGACTAAATAAAAACAAATGCCCCACATACTCTCTCCTCCCCCCCCCCCAATAAAGGTAAAAGAAAAAACCTGGATTTCCCAGATTATTCTCCAGAATAATAGTTGCTTTATATATTTGGTATAAGTGGGATGTTAAAGTCCTTTACTGTTAGTTCATTGCTATCAATTTCTTCCTTTACATATCTATTAATAGTTGCTTTATGTATTTGGCTGCTTTCATGTTGGGTACATAAATATTTGCAACTCGAGAGTGGATGGAGCCTGGGAGTAGCTTTAACAACCCAAATTCGTCGATTACAGAGTCATCACAAGCATGCCTTGCTTTTAAACAACAAAAAAAATATTTTTGAAACAACAAGATAAAAACCTAGTACTAATCACTTTCTGACAATACACAATTACTGAATTAACTAATATTGAGAAGGGGAAGGGAATCATACCTATGGGCCTTGTCTCACACAAGTGCATGTTTGTAGGTGCAAGGCACTTGTCATTATTGCAGAAATGAATTTTAATTTTTCATCTTTAGTTTAACATTGCTTTTAGTACAATGCTGACACCAGCAGTGCAGAAAGGACTCTGGAGAGTTGTTCATAGCAGCAGCTCTCCTTTGGTTCTGGAGGCTCCAGGCCAGCCAATATTGCCTCGTCACATACATTCTTTAGGCCTTTCTGTGAGTGCAGAACCCGCCACATATTTGACCACCTTCAGGTCATGGGCCAGCTTTTCACATCATTTCAGCAGTCTCCGGAGGGATAGACTTCTCTTTGTTCTTGGTTTCTCAATCGTAGAGGAGTCATCTTTAAGATCAATTTGGGTCCCAACAAGCAAGAAAGTCTTGGGACAGTGGTAAGTTATCTCAGGCACCCACATTTCCTTCACATTTTCGAGTGAGGAGGCAGAGATCACTGAATAACAGACTGGAATACATTTGTAGAAATGTATTCGTAAATACGTTGAAATACGTTTGTAGAATAACTTGGCAGCTGTAATCTGTCATAGTCCTCTTGCCCCGCAGTATCAGAAAGTCCAAGAGGGGGCGCCTGGGTGGCGCAGTTGGTTAAGCGTCCGACTTCAGCCAGGTCACGATCTCGTGGTCGGTGAGTTCGAGCCCCGCGTCAGGCTCTGGGCTGATGGCTCGGAGCCTGGAGCCTGTTTCCGATTCTGTGTCTCCCTTCTCTCTGCCCCTCCCCCGTTCATGCTCTGTCTCTCTCTGTCCCAAAAATAAATAAAAAACGTTGAAAAAAAAAAAAAATTTAAAAAAAAAAAAAAAAAAAAAAAAAAAAGAAAGTCCAAGAGTGCATGGCCCCCTATCGATCATAATGGTGACTGCATAGTTGTCACCAAGAGTCGGTACATATTCAGAAATGTGTTTGTTGTGTAGGATATCAGGAGACACGTTTTACCAACAGCACCGTCACCCACAGCAACGCACTTAATTGTCTGCATTACTGAAACAATTTTGTATCCACTTTAAATATTTCAAATTCGGTGGTGATCTCAGCTTCTCCGCAGGGGCATTGGCAGTGCCGTGTGGTGTCTCCTCTTGTATTTTATCTTCTGATGAACAAAAGTTTCTCTTTGACACGTAGTTGAATTAGTCAACCTTTTTTCTTTTATAGTTAGAATGTTTGGGAGCCTGTTGAAGAAATCCTTCCATACACCGCGGTCATGAAAACGTCTCCTATTTAACTTCTGGGAGCTTTATTATTTTCCTTTCACATTTAGATCTATAATCCACTTAATTGATTTTTCTATATGATGTGGGATAAGGGTCCCTTTTTCTTCTAAATGGATATTCACCATTTATTGACAAGGTGATCCTTTCCCTACTTTAATGTAAGGCTAGCTTTTTCATAAATGAAAGATAATAAATGTGTTGCTATATCTGGACTTTTTATTCTTTTTGTTCTTTGTTCTATTTGCTGGTCCTTGCACCAGTATACCTACTATTTTAATGTAGATTTAATATGTCTTGATATCTGAAGCATAAATCCTCCCAATTTTATTTACTTCTTTAAACTCTTCTTGGCTATTCTTAGTAATGTCCTTTTTGTCATTAGAAATATTTATTCTTTGTGCTTTCTCTCTTTTTTTCCTTTGTCAGTCTTAGTGCAGGTATGTATCACTTTTGTTGGTCTTTCCAAAACCCAACATTTGGTTGTATTGATTTTATTTAAAGTTTGCTTTTCATTTCAGTAGTTTCTGCTTTTGTCCTTAGAACTTTTCTTCTCCTTTTGAGGGGTTTAATTTTCTGTTCTTTCCTAACTTTTTAAGATAGAACCTTGGGTTATTGATCTTTTCATCTTTTCTATTACATGCATTTAAGGCTGTGAATTTCCCTCAGCACGACCTTACCATATCCTACAAGTTTTAATATGTAATATTATTATTTTTACTCAATTCAAAATATTCTAACTTCCAGTATGGTTTATTTTTTTGACACATGATTTATTTAGAGAGGCATTCTTTAGTTTCCAAAGTTAGGGGAGTTTCCTAGTAGCTTTTGCTATTGATTTCTAGCTTAATTTCCATACCCTATGTTAAGTTATTTGTACCGATCATCTTTATTACTCTAATAATTTTTAAATTATATGAACCTTATTCAATTGTGAAATATTACTTTATAACCATTATTATGGGAGCATCTCTTTTACCAGTGTTAAAGAAACACTGTTCATTTTGTGTCTGTAACTGACTGCTTATTTTTTAGCAGGTATCATTATGCTTTATTTCTCTTTAATAATTGGAAATTATGCATTTTTTAAAATGTCATCTTTCTCTACTTCTTTTGTTCTGCAGGAGGAGAAGTTGACCTCAGTGACCTGGAAAATGTCTTGCAAAATACGGGGATAGAGTCCTCACCAGAGCATTCGGAGCTAAAGAAATTACTTCCAATTAATGGTGGGCATTTCAAATATCAGAATAGTCTTCAAGAGAGTTAATATAGTCATCCAGGGAGTTGTTCAGCCATTGCAAGTATCAGGTAGAATCTTGAGGGAATTAGAATTATAGCCTACAATTTTTTTATAATCCAAATCTCCATGTTTATTCTAGATCACTTAGAAGTTAGAGTTAAAAATATCCATAATTCTAAAGGTAATTATTTTTAATATTTAGGAATACATAAATTACCATTTAAAAATATGTCTAAATCAAGAGGCTCATCAATCATCAGTCTTGCCATTTGGACTAAGGAATATTGATAGTTATTTTTCCTTCCATTGAGATGCCTTGGGTTGGAGAGGAGGACGAGGAGAGATGTAGAACTATACTTACTAGTAGAGGGGGTAAAATGTGGACTCAGAAAAAATACAACATAAGGAAGTGTTTTTTCTTTGGCCTGGTAAATATTAATAATTGTCTCAGGTGCTAAAGAATTGATTTACCATATTAAGAATTTCGTTTACATTTTTTGTTTTATTATTTCTAGAAGATACTAGGTAAATTTTAGGAGCAAATTATTTTATGCTGTATATTTCTGAACTTGGATATTTGATATTGTTTTAGCATGTCTAGATGTTTTCTCTATGACCTAAATTATGTGTTTCTTGCAGCTACAGCTAGTAGAAGAATATATAAGACTAGTTTGCTGAATTGTGCAGATGTAAAAGGTGAGTGAGATTCAAATAAAGATGTCAGATTGAGACTCTTGTGTTTTGCTTTTTTTCTTATTAAATATTGCCCCCTGCCATTCTCATATATATTTCCACGATTAGTTTTAATACACACATATGTTCATACTGATTAAATAATTTTGTCTTGTTTTTAAAAGGTGTTCTAAATATTTAGGTTTACCTAGATTTTTGATGTGGAAATAATAAAATTTAGGCCCAGCTATAAAAATTTAAGATAGTATATCTTGAAATACAGTGACCAAACTGAATCTCCTTGTATAAATGTTTATATAAAAAAAACTATTATGTTTGCAGTTTTGCTGCTAAAATTAACCTGAGTGGTGTCTCAGCCTTATTCTGATGTATTGTGTTATGTAAGCTTATCTTCAGTGTAGGATATTTTGGGTATAAATGAATAGATAATTTTAGTCCATTAGTATTTCTCTTTAAAAATTTAAATGTCCTTAGCCTCTTTTTTTATGATGAAATTGATACCACCATACATTAGGAATTTATATTATATTTTGATTTTTATTTTAATGTCCTCATATCTTTCTCTTTTGTTGGGTTGCAAGATGATGACCATGACCTTGACTCTATTCTTGAAAACATGGCAATCAGACTTACAGCTGAGGAACTTAATGATGTACCAGTTGCTTCAGATGCTTCAGATGTACCAGTTGATGGTGAATGATTTAGATATCATTATGCCTTCATGAAAATTTGGGTTTTGCAGCTGACATTTTTTATAGGACTTATGTAGCTGAAATAAGAATTATTTTTTCTCTCAATATATTAATCTAAAGTTGATACTTATTCGTTTATTTAACAAACATTTACTGAGCACTATATATCATGTATTCTGCTCAGTGCCAGAAATACAGTGACCACGAAATACAGACATAGTCCTTGACCCAAGGAACGTAATGTCTAGTGTATCACAATTCTTAGTATTCTAGTAGAGGCTGAGAATGTTGCTGGGGCCTCAGTCAGGTTAGTAGTTTTCACAGGAACAAGGGCTTTGGTTTCAGCCAATATGAATGACATTTTTGCTACTTCTATGTAGGTATGGATCATCATATCCTTGGACCAGACTTCACGATTCAAGGTCAGTATTGTATGTATTAAATAAAATATAAGGATTGAAGTGTGATGTATCACAAAGTAATCCCCACTTTAAATAAACCAAAAAAGAATATATTTAGCTGAGCACAATCCACTGAGGTCAAGCAATATCACCTAGAAACATTTTACTGAATACTGCCTCTTACCTGGAAAAATATTTTTTTTCACTTGATTCATATACTATTTAGTTATGTCTTTGCCATGGGTTTTATACCCTTCTGATAGGGTGAGTTTTTTTTTCCCCAAAAGATATTTTTATTAAATCATTCCTTAATTTTCAAGTACTACTGTGTACCAATGAAAAACTTGTAGTTAGTTTTTTATTTGCTTATTTTCTTTATGCTTTTAAGTTTCCCTGGGACATCTGGAAAAAATAATTAAGTGGGACTATCAACAATTGCCAGAGGTTATTTTTAGCTTCAGAAACTCACTTGTCGATGTCAGATAAAAGGCAGAATAGGAGCCACCGAAAAACTCTCTCCTCCATAAGAGCAATGAGCAAACTGGCAAAAATTGTCAAAATTAACATTTTCAGAACTGGAAATTAACCAAAGGTTTGCTGCAATCTGGGGAGGATTTAAGAGAAAAAAGACTGAATCTCAGTAAGAATAGTGAGCTTTGTGATATTTTAATTTGCCCTATTCCCATCCTCTGTCTCACAGCTCCATAATAGCCTTGAAAAATAACATTTTCTATTTGCAGTGAAAACTAGTAGCCTGGAAACCACTGGAGGGAGCAGAGGGGAACTGGAGCTCTTTCAAAGCCTTATTGCCAAAGAACTGTCATTATTTGGTCTGTTTGGTGGTTCCTTGGAGTGAGGCTTTATATCTGTCTCCCTTTATGTATGAATTGATAAATGAATAATCCATGAGTATGGAAAGATGAATCAACTGAAAAGAGCAGAAAAGAATAAGAAAAAATAATAATTGTTTGGAGTCATAAAGAACTAATAGCAATTACTGCAGTGGTAGAGTAATAATTAGTCAGCAGCCATACTGAAATGGACGCAGTGATTAGAAAGAAGAGGAGAAAGTATGTTAGTAAAAGACATGAGATGAGAATTATGGCCTTTACTTCTTTTACTCTTGGTACCTGCATGAGTCTTGTCCCTGCCAGAACAAAGATGAACACAGAGAGCATGAACTGTCCTGTAGAGTTTATGAACTAGTGTGGCATCATAAAATGTTTTTCCTAGACTCCGAGTCCATTTTGCAAATACAAATTGAACCCCAGAAAGCCTGAAATTAAAAATTAAAAATGGACTCAAATAAAATAGTGGAAATACTGGACTCTGCCTTAAGTTTTTTTACAGTATGGGTACTTTATGTTTTCATTCTAAAGCTCTATCATTTTCTGGATCCCAACTAAGTCTTTTTTTTTTTTTTTTTTTTTTAACAACTAATGGGAACTTTGATGTTGGTATCTTAATGGATGGAATGGGTGGAATAAAAGCCAAAACAGGTAATAGAATAACAACTAAGAGTAAGATGCTACTAGAAATCTAAGAACCAAATTATTTCCACTAAATTACAATATAATGCTCTTTCCACATCATGATTGCATGGACTTTTAAAATCTGTCTTACACATCTTATAAAAATGTTTATGTATAAATGCCTACAGTTAGATAATAGATTATCAGAACTTTTAGCAATAAAACTTCAGTGCTCTTTGTTGTTTCCCAAGTCATTATCTGAAATCTCTGCCAATAATTAGCATACCTTCTTTTATGGCGGAAAGCTAAATTCCAGTTTAACACAGTAAAAAGTGAAGGAAAGTTTTGGTAAAGTTAGAGGCGATCTCAAAGCAATAAAAGTGCTGATAAAACTATTTAGATCAGCAATCTGTATCATTCTAATGTACTGCAAAGTTTATACTCAAATCGCATGCTCTGTTGCCCTGCCTATCATTCAGAGATTATGCTAGAAATAACGAGAAACCTTCTCTGTAGGCCCAAAGGCCTATTTTTTTAGGCTGGGTCTCTTTTCATTCAGCAGTTAGCTGTAATGCTACAAAGGCAATTTTTTTTTTTTAATTGTGTGGAATCACGACATCATTCACAATAATACCAGAAGTCTCCCTTCTTTTGCTTTGAAGGAGAGGTTGAGGTCAATGACATGAAAAAAGTTCCAGGAAACATGGGGATAGAACTCAAAGATAAGAAACAGGGAGAGTTGGTGAACAATCTGCCAGTCGATGGTGAGAATTTCTCTAATAATTCTATTTCATATCTAAGTGAAAAAGATTGTCCAAAAAAATCTTTTACAAGGTAATGACTGTTTTCTCTTACGAAGAAATACCAACGGTGTCATCTCATTCTTAGTTGGGAATGAGGTGGCTTTAGTCAGAAATCCTGCGACCATGGTTGAGAAATCCTGGCTATTATTCTTGAATACACTGTGATTCTGAAATTTTAAAATGAGAAGAGGAAAAGGAAGGCATTGAAAAGTATGAAATGGAAATAAATGAGAAATTACAAAGAATAAATGGATGGGAGGGGTTCTGCCTGTTAGAGGGCCAGCAATAACTGCCTTAGGTGCCAATGAATGAAGAGTGGCCTTATTTTCTCCATTTCATATATTTTTAAAAATTATTGAGAGTATATTTGTACTGTATGGAAATGTAAAATCTGACTTTGTGAAATGATGGCTTCTCTGTTGCTTAATAACGAATTTTGGTGAGATTTTGATTTGTATGCTTCTTAAAGCTGATACATCTGTCAGGATAGGCTGATGGTTGGCACGGAGGCCTTTTTCATTAATTTATTCTAAACCAAAGGATAACTGACATATAACATTAGTTTCGTGTGTACAACATAGTGATTCAACAATTACACACATTATGAAACACCATGGGAAGTGTAGTTGCCTTCTGTGGTCATAGTTATTACATTATTGACTCTGTTCCCTATGCTATACTTTTCATCCCTCTGACTTATTTTCTTTATAACTAGAAGTTTGCACCTCTTAATCTTCTATTTCACCTAATCCCCCACCCACCTCTACTTTGGCAACCACCTGTTCTCTCTATTTATGAGTCTGTTGTTTGTTTGTTTTACTTTTTAGATTCCACAAGTAAGCAAAATCATACGATATTTGTATTTCTCTGTCTCACTTACTTCATTTATCATAATAGCCTCCAGGTCCATCCATGTTGTCATTAATGGCAAGATTTCATTCTTTTTTACGGCCGAGTAGTATTCCATTATGTGTATGTGCACCACATCTTCTTTATATCCATTCATCTGTTAATGGACACCTAGGTTGCTTCCCCATCTTGGCTATTGTAAGTAATGCTGCAGCAAACAAAATGGCATAGTATCTTGCCAAATTAGCGTTTCCATTTGTTTCTTGTAAATACCCAGAAGTGGAATTACTAGACCACATGGTACTTCTATTTTTAGTTTTTGGAGGAACCTCCCTACTATTTTCCAGAGTGGCTGCACCAATTTACATTCCCACCAATAGTGCACAAGGGCTCCCTTTTCTCCTCACCTTCACCAAGACTTATTATTTATCTTTTTGATACTACCCATTCTGATTGGTGTGAAGTGATATCTCATTGGGTTTTGATTTGCATTTTCCTGATGATTAGTGATACTGAGCATCTTTTCATGTGTCTGTGGGCCATCTACATGTCTTCTTTGGAAAAGTCTATTCATGTGCTCTGCCCATTTTTAAATTGGATTATTTGTCATTTTTCGGTGTTCAGTCGTATGAGTTCTTTGCATATTTTGGATTTTAACCCCTTACTGGATATATCATTTGCAAATATCTTCTCCCATTCAGTAGTTGCCTTTTTGTTTTGTTGATGGTTTCCTTTGCTGTGCAATGAAGGCCTTTAAAGATGAAAATATACATAAGATGTTAAATTTTGATACTTGCCACTTTTCAGATATTTTGATAAGATATTTATGCTTCTTTTAATCCGCCCGTGCTTTTGCAGACAATGTATGTTCTATCCTGGGGGATAGAGTTCCATAATTTATTGAAAAGTTTACAATTTGTGGCAAAGAAGAACATAAGTCTAGTCTGAAAAGTGATTAATAAACAAAAAAATTAGTAATGGTTAAGGAAATTTACTCAGAAAAATAAATTTTTCTCTGGGTATCATCAACAAAAAAATCATGCTTATTGGATGGAAGGATGAAATTTGTTATCCCCACTGGTGTATTTCACTGAGAAGCTCACCGATTACCTTTAAAGCTTTCTGCTCTATGGACTGACCAAAGGAAGATATTTTACTCTAACTCTATTATTGAACATATTTTAAATATTTGAACAATGTATTTAGCTATGTTTTTTGTGCTAGAACTTGTAACTGTATATTATACACGAATTAATAGTTTTGGTCACATTTAAGAGTGACTACATTTTGGTGTTATTTCTTTCAGTTTCCTAGGGGTGAGGATGATTGATATCAACAATCATGTTGATATAACAACAATCACTGTTCTGGAAAACATGAGGTTGAATCTTACAGAAAAGGAACCTAAAAATATGAGACAGAATCTACAAATTAATGCTGAGCATTTAATATAGCATTGAACCACTTGGGAAGTCTTGGGCGTATGAAGTGATGGAAAGACTCTCGAAAGCCACTAATTTGGCACTAAGAAGACATTTTAAAAACTCACAGAACACATCTCTAAATAGAAATGAATGCTATCCTAAAAACTTATATTAAGTTTATTATATCAACAACTTCTTTCACTGTGAATCATAAGTAATGCTGAGGTTTCCACAGGCCACAAAAGGCCAGAGAAGAGTCAGGGGGACAGGGAGCATGGAAATAAGATGAAAAAAAATCTTAAATTGGAAAATCAAATCTAGGTCTATACCGCAGACACTGAAGTGAAGGACTGGCAATTGTTCAGTGGAAGTGACCTGGGAGTTCAGGAAAATGAGAATGGCTCCTGTTCTTGTCTGCAGCAATGAGATCTGTGGTCTAATAGCCCTAAGGTGCTAAAATATACCTTAGCACCTTTTGCTGTCTCAAGCTGTCCCAAGATAAGGTGAAAGGAGACAGGTTCTGGTTTTACCCATCCTATTAAATTTTTCCAGATAATTAGAAAAGTCAAATGAGTCTTGGTACTACTATTTAAAATGTTAAATGATAATATGAAGACATAAATTACACTTTCTCTCTTTTTTCATATCATTAGCACGGGCTGATTAAGTTAATAATACACAGAAACGAATGCATTTTTAATATTGTGGAAACATTCCATTTTTCTTATTTCCCATCCCTATTGCTTTCCTAAGGTGGGAAGGTTAATGTGAGTAACTTGGACAGCATTCTGGGGGAAATGAGGATTAAGCCCCCAGGAAAGGAACAGAAAAAACTGACAGAAAACCTGCTACTTAATGGTGAGGATTTTAGAAATAACTGTGTCTTTGAAGGGAGTTAGCGCTTGTGAACATGCATACCAGAATTTCTAAAGCACTCAGAAGATATTTGCAGATCTTAAGGAGGGATTAATTCCTAATGTAAAAGTCCTATTTCTTCATTTTTATAAACTCCAGGGAGCAGAATGAAGTTCTGTTTGTAGTTCATTGTTTCATTTAACACTCTCTGAAAAAACTTCCTTTCTCCCATCATCCCTATATCCTCAAAATATTTAGATTTATATCTTCAGATCAATTTTCTCACTCAAATATTGTGTGTTATAAGTTTTATAGGACACTTCTTTCTTTTTAAAGTTTATTTTGAGAGACAGAGACAGAGAGAGTGGGGGAGGGTCAGAGAGCGAGGAGAGAGAGAGAATCCCAAGCAGGCTCTGCACTGTCAGCACAGAGCCCAACGCAGGACTGAATTCCACGAACCATGAGATCATGACCTGAGCTGAGATCAAGAGTCAGACACTTAACCAACCGAGCCACCCAGGTGCTGCGTAGGACATTTCTATGACTGTCCTTCAGACATCATAGATTTTGTCAGAAACTGAATTCATAGTTTTCATTGTGGTATTTGACCAAAGCAGCTACATGGGGCTTTTAGAAATATGTTGGGGGAATATCTGGTTGTTACAAACTGTTGTCACCAAGTGATTGTAAAAGTGGATGCTCTTAGCATCATATTCCCTGAGCGTCAAGGATACTCAGTGCTGTGCAATTCATCGGGCTTTTCAACACAATGAAGAATTATTCCTCAGGAAGATGCCAGTGGCTCTTCCAGTAGCTGAGAAAACTCTGTTTTTATACTCTTTTACAATTGTGGTACTATCGTTATTACCCTAGTAATATAAGCTAAAACACCGAGAGACCTTTCCTCACCTCACTCTGACTTAACTAGTTGTATTACAAATGAGTACCACTCTTGCCTTTTATAAAACGTGAGCTTCTTTTGTCAGAGACCCTGCCTGATCCTTCATTGTAAATCTTTCTCCCCCGACCCAGCAAAGTATCTTTTACATATTCGCTATGTAATAAATATTTGATTAATGAATAGAATAAATGAAAGGAGTTTCTTCCCCAAATGAGAGCAACAAATAAAAAGAATGGCAATCCTAGCGAGTGATAGTACAATATTAACAGATGCCTCAAATATTTGCTGACTTTTGTACTTGAATAAACCCTTTGTAGTAATCTTATACCAACTGTTCTTTGGTACCGAGACGCTCTCCTGGTTATCCCACACAGAATCAATTGTCTTCTGACATTATAAGAAGTACTGCTATTTTGTTTGTGTTTGGGAACTTGTATTCTGAGGGAAGCTTGTTTATTTATTTTGTATTTATTTATTTGGATAGAGAGAGACCGAGCATGCGGGGGAGGGGCAGAGAAAGAGGGAGGGAGAGAACCCCAAGCAGGTTCCACACTGTCAGCCCACAGCCTAACGTGGAGCTCGATCCCACAACCCTGAGATCATGACCTGAGCCAAAATCGAGTCAGATGCTTAAGTGACTGAGCTACCCACGTGCTCCGCTCAAGGAACCTTGTAACCTATTGCAGTCTCTTCAATTCTCAATGACATGGTAAAAAGGTGGTTTCATAGACAATACAGAGATAGAGACCGAAACTTCTCTTCTTATTTTCTTCCAATTTCTTCTTTGTCATCTCCCCATTCTACCCCATGTCCTTCTAGTCTGAGTCACTGAATGTCCCTTTTTGGGTTATCATTTACTTTATTGGGACTAATTACAATTTCATTATAGTTAGTAGCTTTATCAAAGGACTTTGTGAATACCCAGAACACCCCAAAAGGAAACCCTATATCCTTTAGCTATCACCCTTTTATTCTCTCCCCACCACCCTACAAGCCCTAGGCAACTTACTAATCTATTTTCTGTCCCTATAGATTTACCTATTCTGGACATTTCATATAAGTGGGATAGTATGTAGTCTTTATGATTAGCTTCTTTCACTTAGTATGATGGTTTCAGGTTCATCTATATTGTAGCATGTATCAATATTCGATTCTTCCTTTTTTCCAATTTATTTATGGTGGTAAAAGGCACATAACATAAAGTTTATTACCTTAACCATTTTTAAGTGTCCAGTTCAGTGTTATTAAGCACCTTCACATTTTTTGTGCAATGACTACCACCATCCGTCTCCAGAATTCTTTTCATTTTGTAAAATTAAAACTCTGTATCCATTAGGGATGCCTGGGTGGCTTGGTCAGTTAGGCGTCCGACTTCGGCTCAGGTCATGATCTCACGGTCCGTGAGTTCGAGCCCCGCGTCGGGCTTTGTGCTGACAGCTCAGAGCCTGGAGCCTGTTTCAGATTCTGTGTCTCCCTCTCTCTCTGCCCCTCCCCTGTTCATGCTTTGTCTCTCTCTGTCTCAAAAATCAATAAACGTTAAAAAAAATTAAAAAAAAAAAAACCTCTATATCCATTAAACAAACACTTCCCATTCTCCCCTACCACGAGCCCCTGACAACCACCATTCTACTTTCTGTCTGTATGGTTTTGACTAATCTAAATACTTTATATAAGTGGAATCATGCAGTGTCTATTTTCGTGACTAGTTTATTTTACTTACCCTAATGTCCTCATGTTTCATCCAGGTTGTAACATATGTCAAAATTTCCTTCCTTCTTAAGACTGAATAATATTCTACTATATGTATATATGTTCATTCATCCATCAGTGGATACTTGAGTTGGTTCCACATTTTAGTGATTGTGAATATGTTCTGTGAACATGGGTATACAATTTCATTCCTTTTTGTTGCCTAATAACACATTCTGTTGTATGTGTATATGTTTTGTTTATTCACTCATCCTTTGATGGGCATCTGGGTTCTTTCTGCCTTTTGGCTATAATGAGCATTTCCAAATGTATACAAAGTAGGAAGAATAATATAATGAATGATAAAGAATAAAGAATAATAGAATGAACCTAGATTCAACAGTTATGAAGATTCATCTCACTTGCTTCTTATTTATTTATTTATTTTTTAAATTTTAACGTTTATTCATTTTTGAGAGACAGACAGAGACAGAGCATGAGCGGGGAAGGGGCAGAGAGAAGCAGACACAGAATCCAAAGCAGGCTCCAGGCTCTGAGCTGTCAGCACAGAGCCTGACGTGGGGCTTGAATTCACAAACCGCGAGATCCTGACCTGAGCCGAAGTCCAATGCTCAACTGACTGAGCCACCCAGGCTCCCCTCTGATTTATTTTTTATATTTCTGACTGAAATATTTCAAAGCAAATTTTCATTTAGTCCTTATATACTTCAGTATACATCTTCTTAAAAGTATGGATTTTTTTACATGACTGCAATACCATTATACAGCTTATTTTTAAATTTCCCTTCTTTAAAATATTTTTTACAGTGAGCTTATTCAAATAAAGAACCAAACAAGCTTTACACACTGCATCTATTATGACACTTAAATCTCATGTACTCTACAGCTATTCCTCTACCTTCTTCGTCTTTTCTTTTTAGGCACTGATTTTTTTTTAAGAAACTGGGTTGCCAATTGTCTTGTAGCATTTCTATATACTAAAAAAAGAAAAATTTCCCATATACTAAATTTACCCGTTTTTGTCTGTTTTCTCATCTCTCTTGTTTCTCTGTTGTCCGTATTCCTCATAAACCAGGAGTCAGCTCTGATGGCTTAGTTATTTTCATCTTCAACATTTTTTCACAAGAATACTTCATAAGTAATACCGTTTATTTCACATTGCATTCCATCGGGAAATACAGATCTAGTTTATCTTTTTGAAAACGGCTCTACAGTTGTCCCAAATCATTTATTTAAAAGTCTGTCACCACATCCTTGAATTTGAGATGCCATCCTAACTATATACTTGATTTCCACGTGCACTTGTCTATTTTGAGAATTTCCATTCTGTTCTATTGGTCTGCTTATTCATGCTCTAAATTGTGTTGAGTATAACAGCTTTATAATCTTTTGCTATGAGTAGATCTAACCCCTCACTCCTCAGCCCTTGTACGCACACACACACACGCACACACACACGCTCCCTTGTCCACCCCGCCCAGTTCTGGCTGTTCTTTATAGAAACATCTTTTTTGTGTGACTTTTAGTAGGAGTGTATTTGTCTTGGTTTTTTTTCTTTCATTTTCCACTTGCTGTGTGACATATTTCCTGGTGAGAAGATTGATTTCTTAGGGTTTGAAAACCACTTATATTATGAGAGGACTTATCACATGTACGTGTTTACTGTTGTGCCAAGTTTAAATCCCAACATAGGGGCGCCTGGGTGGCTCAGTCGGTTGAGCGCCGACTTCGGCTCAGGTCACGATCTCGCGGTCCGTGAGTTCGAGCCCCGCATCGGGCCCCTGTGCTGACAGCTCAGAGCCCGGAGCCTGTTTCAATTCTGTGTCTCCCTCTCTCTGACCCTCCCCCATTCATGCTCTGTCTCTCTCTGTCTCAAAAATAAATAAACGTTAAAAAAAAAAAATTAAAAAAAATAAAAAAATAAAACCCAACATAATGAAGAAATATGAAAGCATATCATGCACCCTTATTTCTTGTTTTCTGTGGTATAGAAATACTGACTAGCCTTTCAACTTTAACATCGAAATCTTCCACATTCAATACAGATCCGCGTTATTGTGAGTCAAGATTTAACCACGTGGTGATGTACCCACTTGGCTGTAGCTCCGGCCTCCATGGGTGCAGACAATGCCATATGCACGGTGTGCACCAGTAAGAGTGCCCCGTAGACACCGTGAGCTGCCCACTAGGAAGCTCGGGAAAGACACACCACCTCTACTTGGCACTAAACCGAGGATTGTCCCAAAGGACTTTCCCACAGCCCTAGATTCACTAGTGGGTAGAGGATGAGTTCCACGTGGTTCAAGGTCCCCTTCATGTTCCCATACAGCTGTCTTGTTTCCTTCCTCCCTCCTTCCTCCTCTTTCCCCCTTCTTTTCATTTCTAAACATTTTTTTTTCTCTTTTTCGGCTATCCTGGGTCATTTTGTATTGTTTCCTATCTCCTGCAGATGCAGATACTTTTAGCTTGTTTTCCATTGCTTTACACATAGGAAGCACAATAGTTTTGTAATTTGTGCCTGATAACTTCTAAATCTAAAGTTTTTATGAGCATGTTGCTGCTGCCCGTTATTTCTGCTTATTGTCTCTCAGGTAACTTGTTTTGTTCTGTGTTTGGTTCTTTTGAGCGTGAGCTATTTTCCTTGGAAAATTATAGAAAGAAACCTTTGAGGCTAAGGATGGAAGCATGTTCCTAAGGAATACTTGCCTTTGCTGCTGCTGGGCACTTGGACAGAATCACCCACACTCCATGAGGTCATCAACATGACAGTTCAAATCCAGATGGAGCAAGTATCATTAGAACAGAAACAGTAACAGGGCTCTGCTTACCTCCCTAGGTTCCTACTTTTGATGAGACTTTGCACTAGTAACTTACTCTCTTATCAGCTCTTTAGTACTTTTGAGGAGATGCTTTTTACATTTTATCCAAGATTTCAGTTTCCAGAGGAAGGTTGGTCTGAATAACATCGTCCTCCACATAAATGGAAACAGAACTTGATTATAGATTTTTGTCGGGAGTTGAGGCATCTAATCTGGGAGTTCAGGAAAAAAAAAAAAAAAACCCTCATTGTCAGCCACAGTTTGATTTTACCATTTGCTGTGAAAGATTTGAAAATTGCTCATTCACCTGGAAGATTTCTATTCGAAGTCTAACATCCTTATTGACCCCCTTGATATATGTGAATAGACTATATTACATCTTGTTTTCCTCATGAGACTGATAATCATTAATGCACTGTGAGTAATGCGAGTGGTCACATTTTGGAATCAGTGAGTTTTCCCCATATTCTTTACTTTTTCACAAGGAGAGATTATTGATGTCGATAAAATGGATTCTCCTTTGCAAACTATGGGGATGAACCTTTCAGAAGAGGAAATTAATGATCTGACACGTGATCTACCAGCTGACGGTGAGTATTTAAGATATGTTTGAATTGGTTAGAATTGGTTAATCTGAGCTTCTATAAAAGAATCTCTGAAAACTCTACTTTGGCATTAAGAAGACGGAAAACATGAAAGATGACTCAGACTGAAAGTAAACATGTTTTGCCCCTTGACATTTTCAATAACTTCATTTCCACTTGGAGTATGGCCAAGGCCAAGGCCACTATTAGAACTGAACAAAATTAGAGAGAGACCCTGCTGTGGAGGGAAGGGAGTGGGGTGCATTAAATAGAAGAAGCTTTAACACAGAAAAAATTTTTAAAAATTATAGAGAAAAGAGAGCAGAGCCCAAAGTGGGAAATTATTTTTAATTTCTTTTAAGTAAGCTCTAGGCCCAGGGTGGAGCTCAGTTCACAACCTGAGATCAAGAGTTGCATGCTTTACCACCTGAGCCAGCCAGGTACCCCTAAGTGGGAGGTTATTAAAATAGCATTTCTGTCTTCGCCTCACCATTTTCAAGGACATGTAGAAAGCCAGAATAAGGGCGTTTGGGTGGTTCAGTCTGTTGAGCGTCCAACTCTTGATTTCGGCCCATGTCATGGTCCCAGGGATGTGGGATCGAGCCCTGCATCCAACTCTGTGCAGAGTGTGGCCTGCTTTGGACTGTCTCTCTCTCTCTCTCTCTCTCTCTCTCTCTCTCTCTCTGTCTCTCTCGTGCACACGCGCGCTCACTCTCTCTCTCTTAAAAGAAAAAAAAAAGCGTGATAAAGGAGGAATATGAAGTGTAGGACCTATTTCCTGCACCAAAGGAATAGGACCAAGTTTTCCAGATACCCTTGAGGGGAAAAGGAACAGTAACCACTCAGGCCTGAATGTGTGGAATGCCTGAATGCTCAGTGGCCCCCACCTATGCCTCTGCTTACATCCCCTCATTCTGAGCTGGATTCCATGGTTCAAGGACTGACTGTTCCCAAAGCTCTAATCTCCCTTGATGGGCTAGAGACAAAGTCTAAAGTTTAGTACATTCTGAATTGGGGCTAAAAGAATTCTCAAGCTAAATAAGCAAATGTTAAATATCAGCCTGAGAACGTTATAGTAGGGCTAAGAAGTATCTGTCTGGAACATTCCTTAACTATCATATAACCTTAGATGAATCAATACTTGCTCATCTTATTAAGGCGCATTTATTCACATCATTGTGTAAGATAAGCACTGTACCCTTAAAAATATTTTTGTTAATTCATTTAATTTATTCTCTAATTTTTACCACTAGTAGTATACAAGAAGGACCATGCAAGTGGTCTTCATTGTCTTGTTTTCTTTGCTTGCAATGGTGTATCCATGAATGAGACTAGATATGGAACAATCAGCTTTCATAATAGAAAACTATTTTTTGTCTATTTGAGATTATGGTGGAATTTTTTTTAATATTGCTAAAAAAAGCAGAATTATGGGTGGAAATATAGCTATTATTTGAAACTATCCTCTGGTATTGCCATTGATTTCTGTTCCTTATTTTAAAATAATAATTTCAGATCAACCAACATAATGAAAATCATTGTGAGATTAAAAAGTACACATGAAATAAAATGGACATGTGGAATGATTAATCCTTTTTTCTTTAAGTCAGAGTTAGAATTTTTTTAAAGTTAATTTATTTATTTTGAAAGACACGAAGAGAGCGTAAGCGGGGGCTGGGACAAAGAGGGGGGTGGACAGAGGATCCAAAGTGGGCTCTGTGCTGACAGCAGCAAGCCTGATGCAGGCTTGAACTCATGAACCGTGAGATTATGACCTGAACTGAAGTCAGATGCGTAACCGACCGAGCCACCCAGGCACCCCCAGAGTTAAAATTTTTAAGTTATTGCTTATTGGTGATCTGCTCATCTGAAGAGTTACCATCAGTATTGAGCTTAAAAAGAAGTTTTGTGAAAGATTAAGGCTCAAGCATAGAGCCCCAATTATATCATTTGGGACAGAAAGACCCCATTTAGGGCAAAGCTTTTCTCATACTGTGTCTGTCAGGACGGAGATATGAATTTACTGGAGAGGGCAAGATTCAGTTGAAGTAGGACCCAAGTTAAATAGCAAGTTTTACACCCAATAGGTGTTATCATCTTTGTTTCTGAGAATTTCCAGTGGCCCCATAAAACTGACATGTATCTTCATGCTTTCCTGACCTCACTAAATGGTTTTACTACAGAAATAACTTTTGGAGTATTCTGCCTCAAAAGATCCAGAAGAAAAACAAGGAAGATTCTCGTTAGCCTAGATTTAGCAACCAATGAATACATGTATATTTATCCTGCTCCCTGTTCTAATACTTGTTATTGTGTACATGTAAGTGTCACACAGCTTCTGCTAAGAGTCACTGCGTACTTCTAATACTTCAGTAAATATTTTTGAGTTATCCAGGACCTTCATTTGTAAATTTTCCACCGTATAGGGGTTTTTAGATATTGTATACTATAATTTATTACTTACAATCTAAAATCAGGAATTTTTCAAGTAACTTACCAACAGTGACAGTTTTTTAGGTCGTTTTTCTTTCTTGGCAAAATATAGATCTCAAAAATCATCTATTTGTGAGATATTTCTGTTCTTTAACATATTAATGTCTTTTTAAATATTAATTTGTATGAAATTCAATTGGGTGTCTACTATGAAAACTATGCACATCATTAGAGTTGGGAAGTTAAGCTCAAAATGAATATTGCCCTCAAGCAAATCATACGTCATGCAAATCAAGAGTAAACTGGTCTGCCTGGGTCAGTGAACATGAAAGGAAATAGTAATTAGAATCTCAGTAAAGAAAGAGATAATTTCAAAAGTCCAGTTGAAACAGTGGTGAATAAGATCCCAGTTTTAAATTTTGTTTTCCCTGGTGTGGCCCAAATCATCTTTGGTTTTCCAAAGTCTAAAGCTAAAAATAAAGTCTGATGAGAAAAGGTGACTTTTGAATCTCACACCTTTAGAGTTTTGCCATATGACAATGGATGAAAGCAGTTGTTAAAACAGGCACCTTTGTAACAAGTAGAATGATTATTTTCCATGTCCTTTTGTGCTCCTTGGGATAGGTGGGGGATAAAATTCAGTAGCCAATGAATGCCATTGTGCTTCCTGTTTTGCATTTCTCCGTGAATACCACTGTGTATTTGATTTCCATTTTCTTACAGTTCATGGGAAGGTTGAAATGAGAACGCATATGGATGGAATGAAACCTTTTACAGGTAAATAAGAGACTGTCACTTTTGTCCTGGAAAATATTTTGCTCACAGGGATGGATGATCAAAAACAGTTTGGGGAAGGGGGTCAAAATGCCACAAAGCTCTCTTACTATAAGTCACCTTTTTCTCAATTCTGCTTTCACTTGGTTGATGTACCAAACTTGGACTCTTTTCCAGAGTTCTAATCAGTTCTAATCAGTTCCAGAATCAACTGATTCTGGTAGTTCTTTCTCACTCATTTAGTGTTTCGGTGGAAGGATAGTTTCATGAAGCAACCCACTCACTGCTCAGCTGTTTTTGCCAATGTCGCTCAATCTTTCAATAAGAAATTACTTTTAAGTAGATCTAGAGGGTACAATGCTAAGTGAAATAAATCAGTCAGAAAAAGACAAATGCCGTTTGATTTCACTCATGTGGAATTTAAGAAACAAACGAATGGGGCGCCTGGGTGGCTCAGTCAATTAAGCATCCGACTTCGACTCAGGTCATGATCTCATGGTTCATGACTTTGAGCCCCTCATTGGGCTCTGTGCTGACAGCTCTGAGCCTGGAGCTGCTTCAGCTTCTGTGTCTCCCTCTCTTTCTCTGCCCCTCCCCCACTCACGCTTTGTATTTCTCTCTTTCTACACAAATGAATAAACATTAAAAAAAAATTTAAAAAAACAAAACAAAACAAAACAGAAACACAAGCCAAAAAAAAAACTAGACTCTTAACTATAGAGACCACATTGTTGCCAGAAGGGAGGCGGTGAGGGGATGAGTGAAATAAGTTGATGGGATTAAGAGTTCATTTGTTATCATGAGCACCGATTAATGTCTAGAGTTGTGGAATCATTATATTGTGCATTGTACACTTATTCCAGTTACACTGTAAAGCTTTGACAGGATCAAATTATTGTCATTATGTAGAAAAAAGCCACATTATTCAGAGACAAGAATAAATACAATAAATGATAGCTGAATTTATATGTTTTCCATCTAGTATCTTAATTTGCTGGCCAATTGTAAAACAAATTTGTTCTCAGCAGGGCAGACTTGTTCCCAGAAATAAAAGACCTTCCTTTTGTAAACACTAAGGGGTTATGTTCTATTATGTGACTTCCCCATAATTCTGTGTAAACGTGTTTCCTTTTCCCCTTCCATTTCCTCAGATGGGGGGGATGCATTATAATGAGAATGAATTTTTCACCATTTCATGGAATGATTATTCTCAGACATTAATGTTCTTGTATTTTCAAAGGAAAAATGTCAGTTCATGTCAGTGATCTGGAGAGAGTTCTGGGAAGCATGGGGATCGAGCTCACAGCTGAGGAGCTTAAAAAGCTGCAGGAAACTCTGCCAATGGATGGTGAGCTATACAGAAGCCACAAAGACTTTCCAGGGAACTTGGTTTTGTGGCCCGTGTGAACAATTTAAAATTTTTACCTGTCGAGGGCTTTCTGAAAAATCCTGAAATTGATTAGGAAAAGGCATTGTCATTTGGATTTAGTCTGCAGTTTACCAAACCCTTCAGCCATAGCTTTGCCATCTGAGTGTCAGGTAGTTGATCAGCCTATATCCTAAGGAAGAAAAGGAAGGAAACTGGAGGGGACTAGGAAAAGAAATAAAAGGGGAAGTCAACCGAAAAAGGAAAGATGTGTGATTGTTCCAACATAATAGTGTTTCCCTCAGCTGTCAGTCGCCTACTTGCCAGAAAATACATATATTTGTCACACTGAGACAGTTTTCTTTTCCATAACTTCTTTTTAAATTTAATACCGAGACAGAACACATTTCCCACTCAATTACAGTTGTTTTACTGAAGTTGTAAGTAAGTGAATGTTCATACCATTTCCCTTCTGACATGAATTGTTCCTTTTCCTCTAGCTGCTGGAAACGTATTTCAGAATGCAATGTTGGATGGGGTGAAATCCACTAAGGGTAGGTTAAAAGCCTGATAAGAAAGGCAGAGACATCTGAAATCTTCAAGGTTCACATTTATCATTTAGATGCGAGTCCTGTCTAGCTTCCTATGTATAGATTACTTAGTTACTTTCTTTTATTTTAAGTTTATTTATTTACTTTGAGAGAGAAAGATAGTAAGTGGGGGAGTGCAGAGAGAAAGAGAGAGAAGGGGAATCCCAAGCAGGCCCTGCACTGACAGTGCAGAGCCAGACGCAGGGCTTGAACTCACCATCCCTGAGATCATGACCTGAGCTGAAATCAAGAGTCAGATGCTTAACTGACTGAGCCACCTAGGCACCCCAGTTACTTAGTTACTTTCATCATCATAATATTTTATGCTATAATGTCTCAATACATCTTTCTAGGAATCCATACTCACAACCCAAAAAATCTAATCATACACAGCAAATTATGAAGAAAAGGATTACCAAATTTTTAGGGAGTTGTGTAAGGAAAACTTGTTATGAAGGAAGATCGAAGGCAAATCCATAGAAACAAAAAGTAGATTAGGGTTGCGGGGGGCTGGGTGGAGAGGGAAGTAGGGAGTGACTACTTAATATGTATGGGCTCTCCTTTGGGGATGATGAAAATGTTTTGGAACTAGAAGTGATATCTGTACAACATTGTGACTATGTACCAAATTCCACTAAAGTGTTCACTTTAAAATGATTAATTTTATCTAAAAAAGTGCTAAGATTCTGCTTGTTTTTAAGGTTACCTTATGATCTTCACTCTGTTTTAATATTAGCTAGTTAATAAATTAATGAGGTCCTATCATCAAAGCTCATTCCTATTCTCTCTAATATTGGTTATAATCAAATCATGTAGCCTATCCCTTCATGAGCTGTTTATAATACAGGCTTCTATTCAAGATTTAAAGGAAGAATTACTAATTCTGATTTTTCTGTTGATTATTTAATGCTCTTAGACATGTTAAATGGGAGTTCATACAGAAAAGTAATAATCACATAAGTACATTTTCTCTTTTGTTTTTTTTTTTTTTTTTTTAAATTTTTTTTTTTTCAACGTTTTTTATTTTATTTTTGGGACAGAGAGAGACAGAGCATGAACGGGGGAGGGGCAGAGAGAGAGGGAGACACAGAATCGGAAACAGGCTCCAGGCTCCGAGCCATCAGCCCAGAGCCTGACGCGGGGCTCGAACTCACGGACCGCGAGATCGTGACCTGGCTGAAGTCGGACGCTTAACCGACTGCGCCACCCAGGCGCCCCTCTCTTTTGTTTTTTATTGTAATAATGACAAAGTGTATATATTCAGATAACAATTCACATTCAAAAATATATTTCTAATATTTTAAACTCATTTTTTTTCATGTTTCATTCCTGTATGTTTCCTAAGGAGGCAAAGTCAAGGTGAATAACCTGGACACTGTCCTGGAAAACTTGGGAATCAAGCTCACACAAAAGGAACACGAAGATGTGACAGAAAATCTACCACTTACCGGTGCGTGTTTCACATACTACTGTATCTTACAGGAGACTTTCTGCACTTGTACATGAGTGTGTCCATAATTAGTTTTACCTAGTATCGAAATGACATTTTTGCAAAGCTTAGAGAAGAAACTAGCCTTCTCTTCATTTCTATAAGCCCCATATCTTTAACCTCTTCTCTTTTGGATTCCAAGCATCACACACAGAACTATTATAACTACTTTCTGACCCAGTAATGAATTTACAAGAAGCAAAATGAATCTCATAGGCTATAGAATAGAAAGGAAGGAAGAAAAATATGACTAATTTCCCTATTATTAGTATCCCTCAAATAGTTGTGTCCTAAGCCCATTAATCACTCTAACTTTTACAATTCCGTGTTACAATTTTCAGTGGACAGTATTATCCACACTCCTATTTCCAACTGTCATTATATGCTGAAAACTTCTAGATGTTTTTCTGCAGCCCAAATTCTTCCCCAAATATGGGTTGGGTAAAACCACATCCAGATTCCTGTTGGGTTGTATCTGCCAAATTCATTCTTGCTCAGCAAAGCCTCAGATCTTAAATTCACTATATTTAAAAATACCTACCAAAAACTATCTCCTAATTATACATTCCCTTTCTCAGCTGGTGGCACCATCATGTTCTCAGTAAAACAAATTTAAAAATTGACATTTTTCAGGGCACCTGGGTGGCTCAGTCGGTTAAGCCTCCAACTTTGGTTTAGGTCATGATCTCGCTGTCCATGAGTTCGAGTCCCGTGCTGGGCTCTGTGCTGACAGCTCAGAGCCTACAGCCTGCTTCAGATTCTGTGTGTGTGTCTCTCTCTGCCCCTCCCCCAATTGTTCGTTTTCTCTTTCTCTCTCTCTCTCTCTCTCTCTCTCTCTCTCTCTCAAAAAATAAATAAACATTTTTTAGAAAACCCGAATTGGTATTTTTCACTGCAACTTTTTCTTAGTGCCACATCTCATTGAATACCAAGTCCTACCAATTAGGAGTGCTGACTATTTCATACGTCTGTGATCTGACCCTTGCTTTCCTTTTGGCTTTATCTTATATTATTTCCTGCTTCCACATTGCCCTATAACACCTCAGTGTCTGAACCATAGTATTGGATATAGGCAGGGTTCAAGATTCTTATATAGTCGGCTCTCCACCCTGTTGCAAAGCAGTAGCTATAAATGGATGAATTTTAGCGGGAGCATCTCCTGATTTTATCATTTGCTGTACGTCAACCCAACTGCTCTATTACAGTATGTTTACTTGTCCGTCTCACCCCAGAAACTGACTTGTTCAGAAATTATATTAAATTTATTATTAAATATATTTTAATTTTTAGTGCCTCATATGGTGCCTGAAATTTAGTAGATAATTCATGAAATTTTCTTCAGTTAATATACAGATCTTCTTTGTTATTTAATGCTTGTACCATGGCATCTGATTTGATTATCCAATTGTCCTTTTCCACATACTCTCCAACTCCTAGAACAAAAATACTTAGGCATATTTCACCAGGCCAATTCTTGTCTATAAAATTAATCTCAAAGTTTACCTTTTCCAGAGCTCCCTGATCCCTGGAATTCACTTTATTTACTCTTCCTCTTAGTTTAAAATTCATCCTATTCACACATATATTATTATATACTCAGCATATTGTATAAAAAGTGAGTGTCTTTATGTCACTCTTCTTTGTTTATGAACTGTGATTTTCTTGTAAGTAGAAACCATACCTACATCATTTTATATTTAGAGGCAATAAATATTGAAGAATGAATGGAATGATGGAATAATTAGACTAAACAAATGAAAAACAGTGAAAAATACAAATAATTCAAAGTGACAGAAAGTCTTCAAGAGGAACGTCAAATATAGGCTGGCCTTCTAACACTTCATTTGAGCAGTACATAACCAAAGGGCTCCAAATCATTGGTATAAATGTTATCAAAGCAAAAAGACAATTGCCTAATCATCAGTCATGCAGTTTTCTGCTTTCCAAAGAAGGTTTGGCAGAAATTATACTCATTTTGAAACAACCAGCAACATCCTGGCCAATTTCATTGGTATACAAGGGAATACTTGTTCATACTTAGCACACGGGTGCAAACTTGGCCTTCTCTTGAAACCCCCCCTCAGAACCATCCTACTTCCAAGTTATTACCAATAAGGCATAATATTCTTCTAAAGTTTATTGCTTTTTTTATGACTCATGACCCTTTTTTAAAAAAAAAATAATTACTAGTGTTACACAAGGACTTCATGAAGCCTTAGGACATAGGAGAGCAAGTCTGCACATTCGACTCATCACGTAGAATTTTTATTAACCCATTAGCTTTCAGTGAACTGTTGAATCCCCTTTGTAACTAGTTATTGTGTTACCACAAGTCCTTTCAGTTTGGAGACTCTCTGAAATATCTACCCATCTTTTAGGGTTAAAGAGAAATACATACGTATCTTTACACACAAGTGTATATAGTGTTAATCGAAGAAACAGGTCACCAATTTATGTGATCAAAAATCCCAAGACAGTTGTGATAGACAAAGAAACTAGAGAAAGACAAATTGGGAAAAGGTAAGAAGACAAGAAAGGTGGTCCCCAAAGACTCCTCTGACAAATGTGGCTGAACCAAAGCTGATAAATTGCTACACAGCCAAATAAGTCACTGGGACCTCTCACCCTGCCAGTAAGATGGAGAGCAGCCTTCAAATTCAAGAGGTTCATTCAAGACTCCATTTTGTCCAAGAGATAAAGACTCTCCCTCAACTAATGTGGAGTTAATTCTTTAAATCCAGGGTTTATATCCTTATAGTTGAGTCAGATAAAGCAGTGGAGCTAATGAACTTCGATCTCTTATTTCCCAATTTACCCTATTTTTTGTCTGTTTATATATGGCTCTCTGGCCTTATTACCTTATTTTGGCTTTCCTTGTAGCTAATGGGAAGGTTGAGCTCAGCACATTGATGGATGCAGTGGCCACTGTTACAGGTTAGTGAACAATTACTGTGACTCTAAGCTCCTAATTCGTACATTAAGTTATATTTTAATGCTCTATTCCAACTCTCCCTCACTACCTTTTTACTCTGCCATTTTACCATTTTATTGGGGAAGTGTTTCTACTTTAATTGTCTAAACTACGGGTTGGCAAACTCTGACCCTTGGGCCAAATCTGCTTCCGTTTGTGTAAACAATTTCATTGGAACACATCCAGCCCATTAGTTTGTGCATTATTTATGGCTGCTTTTACCATACAAAGGTGGAGCTGAGTAGTTGTGACAGAGATCATAAGTCCTACAAAACCTAGAATATTTCCTATTGTTTATAAACTTTTATAGAAAAGTTGGCTGACTCCTAGCCTAGAGTTTAACTTCAGAGTGATCTTACATCCTCGATTGTTATGGTTTACCACGGAGGGAGATTAATTTTAACGAATTATTTTTAATACCCTCTTTTACTCCAAGTAGTCCTTGTATATGTGATAAATTGTATGGAATTTTAACTTTTGATATTTACACTATATACTGAAGTGCAATGCTTGATAAAAAATTCTTTATCCTCTGAGGTTTCTTCCAAACAGTACTTCGATATGCATAATCTGAGTGTCATGAAGGGAAACTGACTTTCTGCAAACGTAGCCTCAAAGTACTAGCCCAGAGTGCGCAGGACAGAAAGGCTCATGGACCCAGTTAAAATGTTTGAGTCACACAGTATTACATCATTTAAAAACACACAGCAAAACAAAACAAAACAAAATAAAATAAAAACACACAGCAAAAATGGGGCAGAAATATGGAATACATTAACAAATTCAGGGTAGAGTGAATGGAAGGACTACACTACTTGAATCTAAGGTGTGTGATGTGCATAATAAGTTTTGTGTCTCTCTCTGTTCAGCAGCATTAGTTTTCCCTGCTGCTGATGTGGTTATAAGGACCAGAATTGAGATTCAAGCAGATGGACCACAGATGGAAAGTGCTCTAGCCTGTGACACAAACTCTTTCAGAAAGACTCAGGGTTAGGGGCACCTGGGTGGCTCAGTCAGTTGAGCATCTGACTCTTGACTTTGTATCAGGTCATGATCTCACAGTTCGTGAGATCAAGCCCCATGTCAGGCTCTGCACTGACAGCACAGAGCCTGCATTATGGGATATTCTCTCTCTCTCTCTCTCTCTCTCTCTCTCTCAATCTCTCTGCCCCTCTCCCCACTCTATCTCAAAGTAAATAAACTTAAAAAAAAAAAACAAAAACAAAAAAAGAAAGACACAAGGACAAGTACCTGTAGCTAATAGTTGTAGCTTGCCATTAAGGCCATCAAAGAGCCATAGGTTTTGTGTTCCTTGAGCAGAGGACACAGAAGACCTAAAAATGGTGTCACCAATGGATTGCCAAATTAGAGTCATTTGAACAAGTGTCATAAATATTTTCCACATCTTGAATATTTGGTGCCTCAAGCAATTTTAGAGTATCGCAAATATTTAACGCTTCTTATACATTTAGCCTAGCATATATTTAGTGAACAGGTTCTCCATGTGCATGTAATGCCTCGTGAGTATTAAATATTGCTCAGTTCTTTCATTCCCTTCTATCTCACTTACATACCCTTTACTTAACTACTTGTCTGTACTGCAAAACATCTTAAAAGATGTAGCCCGTGTTTTGTAAACTACAAACTTGAACTAATGTACTTACTTCACTTGTGTAATAGAATTAAATGTTCTCAAAGGCAAATGCACATTATGCTGAATTAACATATTAAGTAGTGAAGTAAAACCAGACACAACACTCATAATTAAGGTAATAACAGAGACACTGAATTTTAAATATCTGTGATATTTTAAATAACTTGGAATCCCCCAAGCCACTTATATCTTGCTTAAATTGCTTTACTCAAAAAAAATTGCTTTACTCCATAATTATAGATATTGAATTTTTTGAGTAAAGGGAACAATTCTGTTTCCATGATGTCTGATGGCGCAAAGGTCTCATGCTACTTTGTTCATAGCTGTTGCATGATCTGCTAAATAGATAAATGACTTCTTTTTTTCATATTTTGGAGATTTTAGGTCATATCCAAACTTTTCATCTACTTACATTTCTTTCTTTGAAGGAGGAGAAGTTAATGTCAGTGATATTCAAAGTATTCTGGAAAAAATGGGGATAGAGCTCACAGATAAGGAGTGCTCAAAACTAAAGAAATATCTGCCAGTCAATGGTGAGTATTTAAAAAAAACAATGTAGCCTTTAAGGAACTTAGACTTGTGTTTATTTTTTGAGAAGTTCTAGAATTATTTCCATTTGATAAGAACAGGATTTAGAAGGAATTATGCAGTTCCAGTTTAAGAAGTAACCCCAGCAGTGCCACTTTATTTATAGAATCATTGGCCCCTTCAGTCACTAACCTGGTATTAAGTCAAGGAAGTGTCTATTCTAACTTTTGATTCTAGTCAGAAGGCATCCTCAAGAATAAACAGGGACATACAGGAAAGTAAAAAGAGTGAGAAAATACCAGAAAGGGAAAATGGGGAAATTAAAGGGAGGCCTAGGGAATTAAGATGTGTGTGTTTCAGCATAGTAGAGTGCCCATAATAACTCCCTCAGAAGCCAGGGAGCCATATTGAAAATTTTTTCTACTTGTTAATTGTTTTCTTGGTTATTTACAATTAAATTAGGCCTTTTCTGGGGGTAAATTATGATGTCTGTCTTTCCTAAATGCCTAACTTAATCTCTCATGGGTGTGGTCTGATTTCTTTCTTTCTTACAGCTGTTGGAAAGGTGTACCAAAATAGGTTGATGGATGGTGTAAAAACCCTTAAAGGTGAGTGACAGGTATAGCAAAAAAGCAGATGAATCTGAATCTGAAAAGCAGATGAGAAGCCTTTACCACTGTGTGTGTATGTGTGTGTAAAACTACATTCATGTTTTTTCCAAAGATCTTTTCTGTATTTATTTTACGAAATGGCCTCCTGTACCATTCTTTTACCTTAAGATGGAAGCAAAAATCCACATAAAAGTAGAACTCTTGAATAACTTCACCCTTAAGGAAATGGTAAACTAGAAAAATGTCTAATCAGCACAAGTAGGTAAAAGGAAGTTTATGTGTATAGTCATGGATTCTAAGATCATGAAGAAATGTCTTCTTTGAAAATTCATGACTATGGACCTATGTTCATGTTGGTTCCAATTCATATCTGCACTCCCTGCATGGCCCAGGAACTCACAAAAATTTAACAAAAAGTGAGGCACCTGGGTGGCTCTGTCAGTTGAGTGTGTGACTTTGGCTCAGGTCATGATCTCATGGTTTGTGGGTTTGAGCCCCATGATACGCTCTGTGCTGAGAGTGCAGAGCCTGCTTTGGGTTCTCTGTCTCAGTCTCTCTCCGCACCTCCCCCACTCACATGCACGTGCGTTCTCTCTCTCTCTCAACAGAAATAAATATTAAAAGAAAATTTTTTTAAAGTTTGCACCAGCATTGTAGTAACTCTAGTATTCAAGAAATTCATCCTCACATCATGGTCAGAAGAATTTTCCCTATAAAACTTTTCTTAAAATGAACTTGAAACAGAAAATTACAAAAGATGAAAAAATTTTGCCAAAAGGGAATTAAAAGCAAAAATGAACTATTGGGACCTCATCAAGATAAAAGCCTTCTGCACTACAAAGGAAACAATCAACAAAACTAAAAGGCAACCGTCGGAATGGGAGAAGATATTTGCAAACGACATATTGGATAAAGGGCTAGTATCCGAAACCTATAAAGAACTCGCAAACTCCACACCTGAAAAACAAATAACCCCGTGAAGAAATGGGCAGAAGACACGAACAGGCACTTTTCCAAAGAAGACATCCAGATGGCCAACAGACACATGAAACGATGCTCAACATCCCTCATCATCAGGGAAATACAAATCAAAGCCACACTGAGATACCACCTCACGCTGAGTGGTCAGAGTGGCTAAAATGAACAAATCAGGTGATTATAGATGCTGGCCAGGATGTGAAGAAATGGGAACCCTCTTGCACTGTTGGTGGGAATGCAAACTGGTAGAGCTGCTCTGGAAAACAGTGTGGAGGTTCCTCAAAAAATTAAAAATAGATCTACCCTATGACCCAGCAATAGCACTGTTAGGAATTTACCCAAGGGATACAGGAGTGCTGATGCATTGGGGCACATGTACCCCAATGTTGATAGCAGTGCTTTCAACAATAGCCAAATTATGGAAAGAGCCTAACTGTCCATCAACTGATGAATGGATAAAGAAGATGTGGTTTATATATGCAATGGAATACTACATTGGCAATGAGAAAGAATGAAATCTGGCCTTTTGTAGCAACGTGGGTGGAACTGGAGGGTATTATGCTAAGTGAAATAAGTCAGGCAGAGAAAGACAGATACCATATGCTTTCACTCTTATGTGGATCCTGAGAAACTTAACAGAAGACCATGGGGGAGAGGAAGAGGAAAAAAAAAAAGTTAGAGAGGGAAGGAGGCAAACCAGAAGAGACTCTTAAAAACTGAGAACAAACTGAGGGTTGATGGGCGTTGGGGGAGAGGGGAAAGTGGGTGATGGGCATTGAGGAGGGCACTTGTTGGGATGAGCACCGGGTGTTGTATGGAAACAAATTTGACAATAAAGTATATTTAAAAAAAATTTGCCAATATATACGATAAAAAATGGAACCCCCAAAGACTTCATATGATACAAATATTTTAGATAGTCCATAAAATAAGTATGCTTTAAATGACTAAATTCACAAAAGGAAAATGGAAATACTCTTAAAAACTAGCACAGGAAAAAATGGATTTGAAAGGAGTCAAAATTTCTAGAAATGAAACGTCTAGCCTGAAAAATTTAAAAACATAATGGTTTTATTAGCAGATGTAAATGAAGAATTAATTGGATTACTGGAATAGAACTCTGAAAAAATTACCAAGATTCCAGCATAGAGACAAAAACGTTACAAACAGGAAGGAGGAGTAAGAGGCCTGAGGGTCAGAGTGAAAAATCTGCCAATTTATCCAACAGCATACAAAAGAGCTAACAGAGACAAAGAAAGAAAATGCTAATTTGAAGACCTAACAGTTGGTAATTTTTTGTGATTGTTCAAAGACATGGGTCCTAAAACACAGGGCACGTAATGAGTCCTAAAATGTTGCTTAAGAGGTCTCTGGTTAATCATATCGTAAGGAAGTCACAGAACACCAAAACAGAACAAAACAAAAAACCCTACGGGCAACCACAGTGCATTCTGACTACCTACAAATGAACAATTAGACTTATAGTGGACTACAATGAGATGCCACCTTACACCCCATAGGATGGCGATTTTATAAAAAGGGACAGAAGCGCCTGCATGGCTCAGTCAGTCAGTTAAGCATCCAACTTCAGCTCAGGTCATGATCTCACAGTTCGTGAGTTTGAGACCCACATCACGCTGTGCTTTGGATCCTCTATCCTTGCTCTGCCCCCCCCCCACTACACCCCGCTCATGCTTTCTCCACTCCCCCCACTCAAAAATAAACATTTAAAAAAATAAAATTTTTCAAAAAGGAACAGAAAATAACAAGTGTTGGTGAGAATGTGGAGAAGTTGGAACACTTGTGCGCTGGTGGTGGAAGCGTGAAATGGTGCAGCCACTATGAAAACCAGTATGGCAGTTCCTCAAAAACTTAAAATTACTACATGATTCAGCAATTCCATTTCTGGGCATGTGTCTTAGTTCATTCAGGCTGCTATAATAAATTTCCAGGGACTGGATGGCTTATAAACAACAGAAGTTCATTTCTCACAGTTCTGGGGACTAGAGTCCAAGATCAGGATGCCAGCATGGGCCCTCCTTTGGGTTGTATTTGTACAGTGACTTCGCATTGTATCATTTCAAGGTGGGAGGGGCAAGGGATCTCTGCAGGTTATCCTTTATAAAGACACTAATCTCATTCATAAGGGCTCTGCCCTCATGACCTAATAACCTCCCAAAGGACCCATCTCTTTTTTTTTTTTTTTAATTTTTTTTTTTTTAACATTTATTTATTTTTGAGACAGAGAGAGACAGAGCATGAACGGGGGAGGGTCAGAGAGAGGGGGAGACACAGAATCGGAAGCAGGCTCCAGGCTCTGAGCTGTCAGCACAGAGCCCGACGCGGGGCTCGAACCCACAGACCGGGAGATCATGACCTGAGCCGAAGTCGGCCGCTTAACCGACTGAGCCACCCAGGCGCCCCTAGGACCCATCTCTTAATACCATCAATTTGAGAATTAGGCTTTCAATATATGAATGGCAGGGGGTAGGGGGGCACACAGACATTCAGACTTTTGTAGTGCGTATCCAAATTTGTATATCCAGCACTATTCAAAGAGCCAAGAGATGGGCTCAGTCTGTGTGTTCATCAACCTTAAAATGGAAAGAAATTGTGACACAGGCTACAACATGGTGAACATTGAAGACATTTTGCTAAGTGAAATAAGCCAATCACAAAAAGACAGATACTGTATGATTCTATTAACGTAAGATAACCTGGAGCAGTCAGATTCGTAGAGACAGAGGCTGGGTGTAGGGAGGAATGAGGAGTATTGTTTGAGGAGTACGGACTTTTAATTTGGGAAGGTAAAAGGTTCTGGGATGGATAGTGGGTGATGGTTCTAAAACAAGGTGAGTATATTCCATGCCACTGAACTCTATCCTGAAAAATGGTTAAAATGGTAAATGTATGTCATGCATATTCTACTATATATATATTTCAGTCTCACAAAATGAGAGAAATTATTAGACATTTTTGGGAAAATTTATTCAGAGGAAAGAACCATGTAAACTGTTCAGCAAACAAAAATAATACTTTCCTACTGGCAGAAGCATATGAATTTTGTTTTCTGTATTTCTGTAAATCATCTTGAAGTTCTGCCACAGTCTTTAAAAGCTAATTATATGAATGGATTCCCACAATTACTCATTGGAGGAAATTCTAATTCCACCTTTATTACTGACACTCTTAGATACAACCGAATATACATTCGACCTTTTTCTTTAAGGTGAAACCAATATCTATAACACACAGTAATTCATAGCTATTGTCACATTCTAAGGTTATTCAATGTTGCTTACATTCTTCTCTTTCTTCCAAGGAGGGATTGTTGATGTTGCTAACCTAGACACTGCTTTGCAAAACATGGGAATGAATCTCACAGGAATGGAAAATAGCGATTTGATAAAGAACCTACCTGTTGATGGTGAGTAAGCATATAAATTTTTGCATCACTGAATATAACTTGAGTTGTGAGCTTCTATAAAATCATCTCTGAAGAAGTTTGTTTGCCAGTAAGAAGATATTTGTAAAAACTTAAAAATGAGCTCAGAAAGAAAATAAAGTAATATTCTTTCTTGTCATTTTATTAACATATTTCATCAATCTTTTTAATTCTGGATCCAAAGGAATGCTAAAAACATAGTTGTTTGATTAGGACTACAAAAAGTGAGGGAATAGATAAATAATTAGGGGTGAAAATAACATGAAAAACGGTCTAGAGGAGATACAGAAAAAAATAGGAAAATAAAAGAGAAAATGTGGGAGATTAAACATGAGAGGCACATTCCAAAGCCGTATGATAGCACTCATTCATTTTCTCAGAGCGGTCTGCAAACACTCAGGCTATAACATACGGAATTTTGCCTTTTTCTGAAGCTACATAATATCCCACTCCTATTTCAAATTCCATGATCTAAATAAAGGCCACATTCTCAGGCAGCTCCCTTGGAGAACTAGAAACACTGAAATACAATTGAAGCTGAATTAGGGCTGAAATGCAGTGGTTCAATGAAAATATTATGCTAAGTGAAAGAAGCCAGTCACAAAAGAGCGCGTATTGTATGATTCCATTTATAGGAAATGTCCAGAATAAGCAGATCTGTATGTACTACATATTAATGTTTCCATTTGGATTTTTAGAAATCTTTTCCTCATATAATATACTGACACTTAGTCCTGACACTTTCCCTGACACAGATAGATTAGTGATTGTCTAGGACTGCGGTTGGGGCTATAGATGGGAACTGCAAATTAATGGTATGAGGTTTCTTTTTTGATAATGAGGTTTCTTTTGTGGAATATGAAAATGTTCCAAAATTAGATTACAGTGATAGTTGCAGAATTCAGTCTATATCCTAAAACTGTTCACTTGTATACTTGAAATGGATGAATTTGTTTGGTATGCAAATTATATCTCAATAAATTGTTTAAAAATGAGTATTGGCCTGCTCTGTACTTTTAGAGCCAGAAGATAATAAAGAACAAAAATGACATGAAGCTTCTATTTACATATTTGTCATCTACAAATTAGACAAAAAATAATAATTTGTGCAAATGCAATGTCTTAGTTGTTTTTGGTCTAGTAAGGAAAAATGAATCTGAGATCCTATAGAATCCCAAATTTCTATCTTTGTAATATGCTTTCATGTTAATGTCTTTAAATATTGATTTAAAAATATACAGAATCTCTCCTTTTAAAATTATCTCAAGCCAATCACTGAAGTGATCATTAATTTACTCATAGGGAATAAAGGAGTAAGAAACTCTGTGTCAAAAAAAAAAAAAACAAAAAAGTCAGGAACTACTAAGTACCAGCCTATTACATAAGGAGATCAATTGTAAGAGCCAGATACAAACATTAATATGTAGCACACAAAAATTGTAAATTCTGTTCCTTGTGCATGATGTAAACAGTGGAGAGTTTCCCAACGTATAGGAGTCATGAAGCAGACTCTGTGGGAAACGGTGACTTAATTTTATATCTCATCCTTAACTACCAGAGGTTTAATTTTCTGTAGTTCAATGAATCAAAGCTCTAGTAATATTTTAGAACTTCTGGCTCAAGATGAATATAGGATAAAATATTAGAGTATACATATATTGCTTTCTTTTTTAAATTCCATATTGCTAATGAGTGCCGGTGTTATATTTGTATTTGATTTACATGGCTCTCTTAACAGATAATGGGAAGGTTAAAGTGAAAAAGTTAATGGATGCATTGAAAATGTTTTCTGGTGAGTGGCAAGTTACTATAAAATTGTACTATTTTTAAAATATCTCCTCGACTTCCCCAAACTGTTTATATGTCTTTATATTATGTCTCATTGAATACTTGTTTTCAGAATCTTATGCTGTATTTATTTGTACAACTTAAATTTTAAAAATACAATGAAAATTCTGTGTCTTGGTAAGAAATCTGGCCCAAATGTTTTTAATAAAGCAATAATATCACTTACCTCACTAATATTCAAATAATCCCATACCTTGATAGGCATATATGAAGAGAAAAATCACATAATTTAGGATCTCCCCAGAATTCTAAGTTCCCCTGCCAAAATTATAAATTTCCATGATTTCCATCATTCTAATTTGCTGGCCAATCTTAAAAGCAAATCTACCCTCTGCTGCATTAGGTGCACACAGATCCATCACTAAGAGAGTATGCCTTTTAGGAGATTAAGGACCTGTGTTCTATTTGTGGCCTCCCTGTGATTCTGTGTAGTTGTATGTGTTTCCTTTTACTCGCTCGCTACTTCCGAGCTGAAGGTGATCATTTTTTCATTATCTGGAATCATTAGATTCCAAATTGTCACGCACTGATGTTCCTGTCTTTTGAAAGGAAAAAAGATTGATGCCAACGATCTGCTAAAGGTCCTGGGAGCCCTGGGGATCGAGCTCCCTGAAAAGGAACTAGTGAGGCTGAGACAGACGGTGCCTATCGACGGTGAGCCATATAAGTCTCAGAACAGCCTTTCCGGGGACATTGGTTTTGGGGGTCATTGTCAGCAGTTCTAAATTGTTGTCTCTTTGTTTCTCCTAAAAAGTACTGAAAATAATTTTTAAAACAAATTAAGTTTGCTGACGTACAGATTCAACCTGTCAACCCAGCTCTTTAACCATAACCATATTGCCATCAGAGTTGATGCAGGTTGTAATAACACTACCCAGTCACGCCCCTGAGAGGCCTGCATGATAGGAAGGAAACTGAGGGAAGTGAGACACAGGTTAAAAAAAAAAGGGGGGAGGGGACATAAAGAAGTAGTGATTTTTTTTTTTTCCTGCACAGTATAGTCTTCCCAGCAGTCTTCTTTGTTGCTGAACACTGGGTACATTTTTGTCACAATTTTTTTCCTAAAATAATTTTTATTTGATGAGGAGATAGAACAGATTTCCTAGGGAAAGAGTAAAAAAGATTGCTCCTAGAATTACCCAGTTGCCCAAAAACTGTGTGTCCATGTTCTTTTCCTTTGGATATAAATTATGGTTTTTCTTTTTTAATAGCTACTGGAAAGGTGTATAAGAACAGATTGTTGGATGGTGTGAAGTCTGTAAAAGGTATTTAAGAACCATGATTAGCAGAAAAGTCTGCTAAATGTCAACACAAATATCAACACAAACATCTTACCCCCAGGTTTTGAGTCATGTCTACATTCCTGTATTTAGATTTTTTTTATTTCATTATGTTAAGTACTTTTGCATAATCACCCATGGTATAGTATTGCAAGGGATCCATTCACTCTTGGAGAATATTTCTAAATAGCACCCCCAAAGAATCATTTGAAATCTAATTTATACAACACATAATATACAGAATATCATAGGCAGTTTTTCTGAGTGTTTGCCCAACAACAATACAAAGGATTTTGGAGTGATCTTTAATAATTTTATGGCACAAATCAAGTTATTTTATTTTTTATTTTTTTAATTTATTTTTTTATTTTATTTATTTTTAAGGCAAAGAGAGACAGAGCATGAGTGGGGATGGGGCAGAGAGAGAGAGGGAGACACAGAACTGGAAGCAGGCTCCAGGCTCTGAGCTGTGAGCACAGAGCCCGACGCGGGGCTCGAACTCACAAACTGTGAGATCATGACCTGAGCCGAAGTCGGACGCCCAACCAACTGAGCCACCCAGGCGCCCCTCAAGTTATTTTCTATAAAACATTCTTTCCTAAAGACCAGTTAACAACAATAGCAGCAACAGCAAATGTGGAAAAGAAGCATGGTATTGTGGCCAAAATGCTTTTTTACTTCCTCTTCCTGTAGGTCCTTAGAAAAAGAGACCAGAAGGGGAAGTAGGAAGGGAAAGAGGAAAAGGGTAGAAGGTTTGCTGCTATTTAATGAGAGAAGCCTCTTGCAGGTGGCAGTTGGCCTCCTGACATCCCAGATACTTGGAATAATTCCAGTCAGCAACATTCCTTGGAGAATTTTGTGGTGAATGTGTTATTCGTGACACTTCTCTTTGAGAGCATTGAGTCCATTTTTATAGTCTTTTCATCTTTAATATACTTTTTGTATATTGCAATAGCAGAACATTGATGATCTGAATCTTGAACTATCCCTCTCAGCTGATACCTTGGCTTTGTTTTGGGGACAGACCTGCACAGTATTCTCTCTGTATTCCCCATGGGGACAGTCCTATCATTGCTATTCTTTTGGCCCCTCTTTTAACAGATGAGTATTACTTAATACTACAAATAGTAACTTTAAACACATAATCACAGCCTGTCACCCAGTAATGCTTCAACCTCAGAATATTTTTTAAGTAGGCTAAATGCCCAATGTGGGGCCTGAACTCACGACGCCAAGATCAAGAGTCACACATTCTACTGACTAAGCCAGCCAGGCACCCCCAACCTCAGAACATTTTATCTAAGTTGTTCTTGACATCATTTTAGGTGATTTACTGAGTCAACCTTATATGCCTGTTCACTAATACAAATAAATTGTACCTTTTCCTTTGTTTTTTTTATCATACTAAAATGCATGTGAGAAAAAAAATTATATATAATCTTTGGAAATCACGTAATATTTTTTTTTATGATTACTTCCTGTTTGTTTCTTAGGAATGGTTAAAGCCAATAACCTAGACAATGTTCTGGAAAATCTGGGAATTGAACTCACTGAAAAGGAACGTGAAGCTCTGGCAGAAAATCTGCCACTTAGTGGTAAGCATTGTAGATAATAATGAGCCTTAGGAGTTTACATTTATGGGCTTGTGTAAGAGAATGTATATTAACTAGTGATATTTGGTATACCAAAAGAAATTAGAAGCATTTGCAAAGATAGGGATGAACAGTCTTCATTTAAGAACAGATCACGTATTATTTAGGGTAAACTACATTTTTATTTAAAAACAAACCTGAAATTATGTCCCGGTTAAATGCAGCAGAAGTTAAATTCTTTCCCCCGTGAAAGTCCAAGGCGAGAGTATCTTTGGGTAACGGACAGTGGCTCTTCTCCATTCAGCGATACAGGGATCCAGGTTCCTTGCCTGTTGGATTCCTTTTTAAGGCCTTGTCATCGTTTCTATCGAATAATGGAATGGAAAGGAGAGCATGAAGGAGAGAGAGTGCACACGTTATTTCCTTAGCCATCCCTTTGTGGAGAACCGGTCACGTGGCTGCACCTAAATAAATGTGAGGCGGAGGTGGGGCGGTAGAGATGTAGTATCTGTCTGGGCATCCACTTCCATTTATGATTCTACGCTCTGAGAGGAAATCAGAGTATCGGTAGGTAGTTGGCTGCTTTTTGTGTTTTGTTTTGTATTCATTGACAGTTGCCTCAAATATACATGCACCATGTGATTTGAAGCCCAGGAGGCCTTCCCTAAAAAGTCTCCGTGAGACTAGAACTGAAGAAGATAAAATAAAACTAAATCAAATCAAAATAAATCAATAAAGGAACACTGTTTCCTAGTCATCTTCATTGAGGTTAACAGTATATATTTCCAGGTAACAAGCCCAACACCAGATTGCAGCAGATAGTTTTGCTTTGTCCCCAGCTGAGGACTGTTAATGCCTAAAGGAGCCTGCAACCAACCACAACTTAGACAAGCCTTAAGTTCCGCAATGGGGAAACTGGCTCATTAATAGAAAAAAGGTGTAGTCGGGGCGCCTGGGTGGCGCAGTCGGTTAAGCGTCCGACTTCAGCCAGGTCACGATCTCACGGTCCGTGAGTTCGAGCCCCGCGTCGGGCTCTGGGCTGATGGCTCGGAGCCTGGAGCCTGTTTCCGATTCTGTGTCTCCCTCTCTCTCTGTCCCTCCCCCGTTCATGCTCTGTCTCTCTCTGTCCCAAAAATAAAAAAATAAACGTTGAAAAAAAAAATTTAAAAAAAAAAAAAAAAAAGAAAAGAAAAAAGGTGTAGTCTTAGGCTTCTTTGCTTCTCTTGCACACGCTTGGCTTCTCTGTCACCTGCCCATTCCAGCTTCATGTTCTTCAAGTCGAATCACTTACCTTCTCATTATGCTTTAAAACATCACTCAGAAATGTTAGAAAGACCTAAGGAACAGGGGTTATGGTTTATGCAGTCAGCTATCCTCTTGAGGCTTTTGGTTTATAGATTTGTGAAATTGTAGGCCTTCCTTTATTTTGCTTTGAGGAATGGTGGTGTGCAACCAGTGAGGTTAGTTGGACAGAGCCGTGATCTCAAGAGTGCCATGCTTGGGGTTTAGTGCTCTGATTTGGCCATCAAGAGAGTCTTCATAATTTGCTTTTAAATTTTTTAATGTTTATTTATTTTGGAGACTGAGAGAGAGCGTGAGCAGGGGAGGGGCAGAGAGAGAGGGAGACCCAGAATCTGAAGTAGGCTCCAGGCTCCGAGCTGTCAGCACAGAGCCCGACGCGGGGCTCGAACCCACGGGTGGTGAGATCGTGACCTGAGCCGAAGTCGGCCGCCCAACCGACTGAGCTGCCCAAGTGCCACAAGAGAGTCTTCACAATTTTATCTTTGAATTTGTGTTTCCTAATTGAAGTCTGATGGGAAACTAGAGCATGGCTGGGGCTTGGCACCCTGGTTCAGGCATGTTACTGCCCCTGCCATTTAGTCCCCAGGATGTATTCTGGATCAACCACTCCACAGCCTCTGGTATGGCCAACCTCCCTTTCACCACCATGCCTGGCAACATCTGCATCCCCTGACCCCAGCAGGGACCTGGGCATGGTTGCAGGGAGGGCTGGCATTGGCAACCTGTACCTGAAGGCATCTTGTGACAAGACATGGCAGCAGCAGTCCCCACTCTGGGCTGGCAGGGTCAAGCCTGTTCCTCATCCCCTTCCAGGTATCTAGTGTGTCCCCATGTCAAGGCTGCATTACTCTTGGGAGTCGCCTGTCCATAGTGAGTTGAGGCAACCAGTGCATAGGAAAGTGAGACACGTGACTCAATTTTCAGATGTGTGGTTCTGGCGGCAGGAGGAAGGAAGGAAGTCTGCTGCTAGTGAGCCTCGTGCATGCTGAGTAATGGGACCACCCAGGGTGCCTGTGAGGTTCTGCACTCAACCCTAGAAGATGCCATGCCTGTGACAGTGCAACATTTACCAGCTGACTTATAAACAAAAACTAAAACAAAAACACCACCATGACAGTTTGGGAACAAGACTGTGGAAGAAAAAAAAAAAGCAAAGCTTTTTTTCCTGATTTTTGAACAAGGGGTCCCACGTTTTCATTTTGTACTTGGCCCAGTAAATAAAGTAGCTGGTCTTAGGGGGTTGGTCAATCCTTCCTGATATTGGAACAATGCCATATTGCTATAACTCTCTAGCTTTAGCTAATGATTTCTTTTTTCCCAAACATAGAAAGGTAGAAACATTTACCCAAACTTTATGCATGTGCTGGTAACAAAAGATTGAGAACACATAACCAGCCATTCCAAGTTAATAGTTGAAATAACTAAAGAAAAGTATTAGTAAAAGATAGAACATGAAAAATGTTTTCAACATCAACCATGGGAAGAAGCTTGCGTTTGCATCAGAAGGGCTATCAGAGACCAAACAACATACTTAGCCTACTGTAACATTCCTGCAAGCATAAGACAGAGAAAGCTTTCTTGGGTTAACCCTCTATCTACCATAGAATGAATTCTTTGCAATCAATCCATTGCATAGAAGTTTTTGGCTGGTGAGATTAAATTGTGGGGAGAATCTCTATTTCTTAATTTAGCTCCTTTATCTTTTTATAATATTGCCAAATTATGATATTTCTTACAGCTAATGGGAAGACGGAGCTCAAAAAATTGATGGAAGCAGTGGAAACTATTACAGGTTAATTAGAAGTTTCTATAAATCTAATGTCTTTATTCTTTAGCTAATTTATATTTTTATATAGAACCATCATTTTCACATTCCCTTTTTTATTCTATTCTACCCATTTTTCTTCTATATTGATGAATATCTGCATACAGTTGCCCAGAATTACACATTAGAACATTTGCATTTTAGCACTAATTTTTCAGTGTGAATTTATAGTAGCAAATTTCTTAGTTTCTGGAATATTTGCCAAGAATAGTCACTATTCTTGATTTTGAAAGCCTAAATTTGAATTAGCATAGCTAATGATACAGCAAACTTTCACAGAGATAAAATTCCGTTATCGTCAAGAGATTAGGGGAGAGATGATATCCTTAGAAAATAAATGGATCTTATGCCTACAGTGTCCTAATTTGTATTATATAAACTGCATCAGTATGTCTATTACTTTACTAAGCGTAAGAGAGAAATTCTATTTCTACCCCCAATTAATGACAGTGGCGAACAGTTAACATATTGTGTGTGTTTGCTCATTCAGCTATTGTAGCTGAAGCTGCAAAGGGTCAACAGGTTTGGGGGGGGCTGTGGTTAGGCCCTTCTCTCTACTAATCTGTGACCATTTTGTTATGTTGAAGGGGGAGAGGTTGATGTCAGTGATGTAGGAGATGTTCTGGAAAACATGGGAGTAACTGTCACAGATAAGGAATGTGTAGAGCTCGTAAAAAACCTGCCAGTTAATGGTAAGCATTTAAAATATTAATATGGTCTTGAAGGAAGCACGCATTTCTTATTTTGTTTATGGGAACTTCTATATACTTTCTGATAGCATAGAAAAAATGCTTTCAAAAACTACTTAGTATGAATGATTTCACTCATGTAATTATGTATCTTCACATACTGATAGATAATATGTAGGTATATTCTAGGTTGTTAACATGAATCATCTAGGGACTTGTGGCTGCACCATAGACTCCGAAGGAAGAAATAGAAAAAGGCACTTAAACAAAAACAAAGACCGAAAAAGTACAGCCATTGTGATATGGTTCAATTTATACACTTATGTACGCAAATAATTTTTTTAAAAAAATGAATGGTACGTTTTCACCTTAAAAGGATGCTATCTAATGGTAGAACATCAGTAACTGTAAGCTGAGTGTATGTGGGGATTCATTGTTTCTATTCTACTTTTGTATATATTTAAAATTCTTTACAATAAAAACATTTCAAGAGAAGATTTTTAAGAAGGAATTCCATTAATTTTTAGTTGGAAATCAGTTGCTGCTTTATTCACAACCTGCCATCAGGGCTAAGAAGTACCTTTTGTAGTTGTGGTTCTATAGATGGGGAATTGTAAAAGTTATACTGGGTACTAACTAGGTGAGAGAACAGAAAAGGACATTAGAGAGCTGAAAAGGAATTTAAAAAAAAGCACTAAGATTACAAGATTAACATGCTTAAGTGTCAATAATTGAATAGAGTGGATACATTGGTGGCTATATCATTTTTAAAAATTTGAAAGTAAATTGGAAATTTTCTAGAGAAAATTACAAATCCTCCTTACATTAAATAATGACTTGCTGCCTTGGTGAATCTCCACATCACTTACTTGTGTATGACCTGATTTATGTTTCCACGTAGCTAAAGGAAAAGTCTACAAGAATAGGTTACTGGATGGTTTGAAGTCTCTTAATGGTAAGTGAGAAGCATAATACAAAGCCAGTTGATTCTAAGAGACACATTATACTATGTCCTAGATATCCAATTGTGAACTTCACTAACCTCCTTAAATACTGATATCATTCCTAGCTTCTGATATAGACCTGTGAGCAAATCATCTCCATATAGAAATTTAAATAATATTTTACATAAGAGAAAATAAAGTCTGTGTCAGAACAGTAAAATTAAAGGGAAAATATTTGGGGAATTTGGTTAGGCGTTGAGACAATCAATAAAATAAACAAAAATGAGCCCACTTATTAGTGAGAAGATAAAATAATGTTTTTCATTACTATGAATTATTAAATAGTAATGCAGGCCCTTTTAAAGCTTATGCTTTGTAAACCTGTCCCCATGATCCCACTAAAGAAAGAGGTTCTTTTTAAAGAGCTATTATCTATTATTATCTATTATTGACCCTCTTTGTACTATAGACACTTGATGTTCCTGCTGAAAATAACATTAGTATATGTCAACAATTTGATGTATTTGTTAAAACAAGTCAACTGTCATGCTATATATGAGCCTATTTAAGTTATTTAAATCCCAAAACTATACAGCATGCTAATTGACTATAATAAAATGCATTCTGGACAATTAGTTCAAGATTTCAGTTTTGTTTTTTTTTTTTCTGCAGACGGAAATTTCTAAGAACTAAAATCCCCCAAACAAAAATTTTAGAAAAAGATCCCTTGCCTGCAAAAGAAAAATATTTCTGACAGGGGACACCCTTTATATTTCCACCTACACTACAGCCATGTGGGCCCATAGGTTATTTAAATATAGAAACTGTATTTTTCTTTCCTTTGGCTATTTCTTGACCATTTTGCTTTTCTAAGGAGGGATTGTTAATGCCAATAAACTTGATTCAGTTTTGAAAACCATGGGATGGAAACTCACAGAAGATGAAATTAAGGATCTCAAATGCAACCTGCCCACTGATGGTGAGCATTGAAAATATTTTTAAGTTCTTTGGGAAAAATCTTACCATGATGATTAGATTCCCAGCTCATTGTTCTCTATGGATCTTGGTTATGGGATTGAAGAAGTTCTACCCTTTTCCATTATTCTTCTTCTCACATCTGAAGAAGGCATTGAAGAATAACCCCTTCTTGGGGGCTGGGGCAACTTTCTTAGTGTACTTCCTATTTGTAGAGGGCAGGAACCCCACTTTAAGTCATGAACAGAGTACCTTTTAGTTTAAGTTTTACACTAAAATAGGGTTGACTTTTTATCTGATTGATTACGACTTGCTTAATGTGCCAGTAGTTACATCTACAATTCTTTTTGAGATGTGCTTCTCATTAGATTTAATTGTAGACCCCTTGAGTTTTATCAGACTACCCTGAGGAGAAGCACAACCTAAGATGCTTGTTCCTGAATTATTTTTTCAAATTTGGAGGATTTACTAGGCACCATGTTAATCAAATCAGAGGTTTCAACAAAAGGAATGATGATCACACTCTTCATATTGTCTTTGCCAGAAGCCTTAGTTTTGAATGCCCTTGGTCACTAAAAGAAATTCCAGGTGTTATCTTCGATTTGTAGAAGATGAGAACTAGTTCATTTTTTGTGCCATGTCACACCCAGACTCTCTGGATTCTCTCTGTTCTCCTTTATCCTTGCTTGCTAGCCAGCCAGTTGTTTTCTGGGTTCATTTCTTTTTGTAGTAACTTGTCCGTTGCTGCCAATATCAACCAGATACTCTAGTAACACTGTATTTCCTAGCTTCTTCTTCTTTTTTTTAAAGTTTATTTATTTATTTTTGAGAGAAAGAGAGAGAGGGAGTGGAGGAGGGATGCAGAGAGGGGGAGAGAAAGAGAGAATCCCAAGCAGGCTTCAGCATGGAGCCCGATGTGGGGCTCGAACCCACAAACTGTGCGATCATGACCTGAGCCAAAACCAAGAATTGGAGGCTTACATGACTGAGTTACTCAGGCGCCCCACCCAGCTTCTTCTTTTAAAGTACAAGCATATTCAGTACATTATCTGCCTTCTAAGTTGTTGAAATTGATAAACTCACCAACACCATTGCAAGGCATGGGTTCATTCCAGGCTCCAGTAACAATTTCTTCACCAAACACTTCCAGGACCAGAGCCAATGCCACATAGTTTTGGTGTTTTTGCTACTACTTTTGTTGTTGCTAAGACAGCAACACACTTGTGGTTCCAGTTCCTTTTTTTTAAGTTTCTTTATTTTGAGAGAGACAGAGATGGCCTAAGCAGGGGAGGGGCAGAGTAAGAGGGAGAGAGAGAGAGACAGAGAAACCCAAGGAGGCTCCTCAGTGTCAGTGCAGAGCCCAGCATTGTGCTCGAACTCATGAACTGTGAGATCATGACCTGAGCTGAAACCAAGAGTCAGACGCTCAACCGACTGAGCCACCCAGGCGCCCTGTGGTTCCAGTTCCTATTATCAGCTAGCTATGCCGCAGTAGCAACAAACAACCCCCAAATCTCAGTGGCAACAGAGTTTTTTTGCATGACACTCAATATTAGATACTGCCCATAGGTTGGCTGTCCATCTGTTCTCTACTATAGGGCATAGGATGCAAGAACAGTCCCTGTCTGGACAGTGTCACTTTTGTAACAGGAAAAAGAGAGATGATGGAGCCATGTGATAGTTCTTAAAGTTTCTACTCAGAAGAGACTCAAATATTTCATTTGACAAAGCAAATTGCATGGTATCATTGGGAACAGAAATATAATCCTCCCATAAGACAGACTTGATACAGAGGGGAAGAGAATATTTGAACAAACAAGATATATTCTCTTAAAACAATGGTATCTGAAAATGCAAGGAAAAGCAATTTATACCCATTTTGATGCATTTTAAAATTGATTCCATAATTACAGAACATCTAGTCAATTTAATATATGGAGCCATCAAAAGAACCAGTCAGCTCTATTCTTATATACAAACATATGCATAGAATATCTCTAAAAAAGATACACAAAAAATGTCAATGTTTGTTCCTTAGAAGGAAGAGAATTCTGACAATGGAGATGTTTATAAAGGAGATATATTTTTCACTGTATTCTTATTGGTAACATTTGAGTTATGTAATTTATGCTTATGCTGCCTAGTAAGAATACATTGATTTAGAAACATATTATGCGAAAAGCATGATTCACAAAAGGAAAAAATTGATAAATTGTACTTCATTAAAATTAAAAGCTTTCACTCTGGAAAGCTGTGTGGAGATGGTGGAAGACAACCTACAGTCTGGGAGAAAATATTTGCAAATGATACATCTGACAAAGAAGCAGCATCTATGGCAAAACTCAGCAATATAGGGGCATCTGGTGGTTCAGTCAGTTGAGCGTCTGACTTTGGCTGAGCCTCGTCTTGGGCTCTATGCTGACAGCTCAGAGCCCGGAGCCTGCTTCAGATTCTGTGTCTTCCTCTCTCTCTGCCCCTCCCCCTCTCGTGCTCTGTCTTTCTCTCTCTCTCTCAAAAATAAATAAACATTAAAAGGGTTTTTTTTTTTTTGATTTGAGAAAACCTCAGCAATATAAAATACAGACAAACCAATAAGAAGATGGGGAAAATATATGAAACTATATGAATGAAAATACATTGCACCAAAGAGGATATACAGGTATCAGATAAACACATGAAGAGATGCTTGACGTCATTAGGTATTAAGGAAGTGCAATTTGAAACTGCAGTGAGATATCACTGCATACCTATCAGAATAGCTAAAATAAAAAATAATGACAACACCAAATGTTGATGAGGATGCTAGAGAAACCGGACCACTCATACTTGGTAGTGGGGATGTAGTGATACAATCACTATAGAAAAAGTACCAGTTTCTTACAAAACTAAGCATAGAGCTACCGTAGCAATTACACATTTGAAACTTATGTTCGCACAAAATCTGTACATGAACGTAAGAGCCAAAAACTGGAATCAGCCCAAGTCTCCTTCAACAGGTAAATGACTAAACAAACTTGTGGTACATACATATTATGGAATACTATTATTCATCAGTAAAAGTACACTATCTGATTCATGCAACATCTTGGACAAATTTCCAGATAATTATCCAGAGCTAAAAAAAGCCAACCTCAGAGCTTACATACTGTAAGATCTTTACATATCATTTTTGAAATAACAAAATTTTAGAAATGGAGGACAGATTAGAGCTTGCCTGGATTTAGAGATAGGGGATTGGTGGAGGCAGAAGGAGGTGGATGTGGTTATAATAGGGTCCTTGTGGGACTGGAACTGTTCAGTATCTTGACTGTGGCAGTGCATACATGAACCTACACAGGTAATAAAATTGTCTGGAATTTAATAATACAGAGACATACACATGAGTACAAGTAACACTAACGAAATCTAAATAACATCGGTGGATTGTCTCAATGCCAGTATTCTGTTTTTGGTATTATTCTATGGCTTTGTAAGTCTTATCATTAAGGGAAGCTGGGCAAAAATGTACAAGGCATCTCTCTCTATTTTTTTCTACTAACTTCATATGCATCTACAATTACCCAAATAAAATTTTCAAAAAAAATATTAAATTGGAAATAAAATCTGTTAGTCTATCAGTGTGATAACTGCCCCCCCCCCAATTGCTAATATAAAGGATTTGTCTTCAAAGTGCTTAATAATTTATCTTGTAATCCAAATGGAGGAAATAAATCTTTCTGGGTCTGTTAAAACATCAGGGAATATTGAATGAGAACACATTACCTGAGAAAATCACTGCTGAAACCCAAGTTTAAACATTTTTGAATAGCATGTACCAAACATAAACCCGTTGTCATGGCCTGATAGAAATAAGAAAGTTCTTCAAAGTCTTAGAGCTAAAAAGTAGACCCTGGACAGCAAATGGCTTTTGAATCTTATCCCTTGACTATTGTAGGTTTGATTTTTTATAGAAGGATTAAGTCATAGTTGTACTGTTGACGTTATATTTTTCATATTCAACTTCTTTACACTCATTCTCAAGAAGAGGGTAAAAGTAGAGAATATTGTTAGTACGGAAGTGTTGCTGGAATATTTTCCTCTCCTATTACTTGTGTGTTTCACTGTCTCTTCTTATTATTTGCATTTCTTCTTACAGTATATGGGAGAGCTACAATGAAAAAGTTGTGTAGTGGATTAAACGCTTTTACAGGTCAGTGGGAAGTTATATAAAACCAAGATCTGCAGACTTTATATAGTAGTATAGTTTTAAATCATATTTTTTACCATTCTATTGCTGGTTTGTAAATTGTAGCTTTCAACCTTTTCTAATGAAACATTTGCTCCTAATGTCCCCCAGTTTACCTTTATATATAGTAATTAAAAGCCTATAATTTACTAATAACTTCTGAACTTTCTGGAGTTTTTATACTAATAATACTCACTTCAACATTATTAATAGATTCCCAAGTCAGAGTATATCAAGCAACAGCAAAATAAAGCTTTTTTTTCCCATTCTTGGAACTGGAAAGAATTATGCTGAGTGAAATAAGTCAGAGGAGGACAGATATCATATGTTTTCACTCATATGTGGATCTTGAGAAATTGAACAGAAGATGATGGAGGGAGGGAAGGGAAGAAAATAGTTACAAACAGAGAGAGAGGGAGGCAAACCACAAGAGCCTCTTAAATACAGAGAGCAAACTAAGGGTGGATGGAGGGGTGGGGGAGAGGGGAAAATGGGTGATGGGCATTGAGGAGGGCACTTGTTGGGATGAGCACTGGGTGTTGTATGTAAGCCAATTTGACAATAGATTATATTCATTTAAAAAAGCTTATTTGTTGTCAGTATCAAGAGCAAATAACATATTTCAGAAAAAAAAATTTAAATATATAGTATTCTCTGGTAAGATGTATAAATGAATTGATGTTGATATTTCATTAATCAGACAGTTATTTAGGTAAAATCTATTCTCTTCGACTTTGACTTCTTGTCAGATTAAGAAATCATACTTTTCAGTATTTTTAAGCAAATTTGATATATGACCCTTCTCAATTCTGTATGGATGTATATATCTTATTATATCTTTGAACTTCCTCAAGTTAGGAAGAAACATGCTTAACAGTATTAAATTATTACTTGAAATAATTCTATAAAATTCTTGAATGATCACGTTTCATATTTTCAAAGGAAAAAACATTAATGTGCAACATCTATCAGATTTTGTGAGGAACATGGGTATTGAGCTAACAGATAAAGAACAAAAGAGGCTGCTAAAGAAGCTTCCAGTTGATGGTGAGCCATAAAGATACTTTAGTAGCTTTCTAGAATACTTAGCTTTATGATACCATGGGAGAAGTTTTAAAAGTTCTCTTTTAGGGGCGCCTGGGTGGCTCAGTCGGTTGAGCGTCCAACTCTCGATTTTGGCTCAGGTCATGATCTCACAGTTCGTGAGACTGAGCCCTGCTCCAGGCTCTGTGCTGGCAGCATGGAGCCTGCTTGAGATTCTTTCTCTCTTTCTCCCTAGCTCTCTCCGCCCATCTCCCACTCACTCTCTCTCTCTCTCTCTAAATATATAAACTTAATTTTTTTTATTTCTCTTTTAGCATTTAAAAATATATATATATATATTTAAAGTAATTAGAAAAGGCAGATTTTAAGTTATATCTATCAATCTATATATCTCTATCTCTCTATATAACCCAGGCCACCAGGGGCAAAATAAATGCTGTCATGTCATGCCCTCTAGCCAATGACAAAACTATAAGAAAAAAAATGAAGGAATGTGATTAGGGGAGAGAATTTTAGAAGAATTGGACAAGAGAAATCAAAGGATAAAGAAACCAGCATAGGGAGACTGTCAAGTGTTCTGTCAGGGGTTTAGAATGGCATAATTGTCACTATTGTATCCCGTCTCATTTTTTTGTTGTTATTAGAGGATGAATAAGAACATATTTACTCAGTAAATGAAAACCCTCCCTGAAATTCTGAAGTATATGTATTATGTTTCTGAGCATCTATATAATGCTTTGTCTGACATAGAGTGTGATTTGCATTGTAGCTTCTGGGAAGATCTATCAAAATAGATTGTTGGATGGTCTGAAGTCTTTCAAAGGTGAGTTAATGAGCAGTTTGAGATTTAACATTTTAATTTATATCATTAGAGCTTTACCCAAGCCATCCTTTTATGAGCTGATTTTTAAATGTAGTTTCTTTATTTTAAAAGAGGTATTTTGTGATGAGTTTTTTTAAATCTTTGTAGGTCCCACATTTTCTTGTATTTTTCATAACTTAATCTTGAAAGTGTAAATTGAATTCTAGGTAGATAAAACAAAACATGAAGAGAATGGTAGGTAGTCTGAAAATTAGTTAAGCAAAGAAAATAAAAATAGTTTCTATTGTTAGAAATATTGGACATTGTTTCCTGATAGAATCCAAATCATAAATTAATGTTCATTATAATTCCCCTAAAAAGAATGTGTTTTTAGTGTGAGATTCAGTTAAGACAAAAAAAAAAAATGTAGGCAAAGGTACCAACTTGTGCCTAGGATTTGTTTTGGTTTTGCTTTCCCTCCTAGTGCTTAGTCCAAAAGAAGAGAAGAACATAAAGAGAATGAAGAAATGACTTAAAAGCTCTGCCACTTGGTACCTATTGAGAGGAGTCACCTGTCAAAAGAAGAGTGCCTCTTCGCACTCCTAGGCCCTCCAGAAGAGTGGGAGCAGGATTATTTTTTAATTTAATGTGGAAGTTGTCCACCATGCTGCCCATTTGATAGCATCTTGCTATGTGTCTTTATCAACTAAATCGTCACCTTAACAATGAGACAATGATAGCCAGATACTTGTCGGCCTCCCTGTAGTTCTCTTTCCCTACCTATCTAGTTTTTCTAGTCTCTAGGCCTCCTGTTTTACAATTTTAATAATAAATTTTCCTTTCCATGCACTCTGAGCCTCAGCTCCTGCTTCAGCTTCAGAACATTTTTAACTAAATTTTTAACATTTTAACTAAAGCCCTCTGTAAACTACCATGCTAGGTAGTTTACAAGATAATTATCTATTCTTTTTAACTAATACAAATAGTTTTCTATCTTAAAATATTCACCAAAAACTCGGTGTTCATAAACTGTTTCACAGTATGGATAAACCAGGCATAAAGTAATTGTCAGGTTCCAGTGGAAAGCAGTACAAGTTTTTTGGCAACTGAGAGTTTTTTTTCAAAATCCTTCTCTACTGCAAATTCAATTAGTTGTCTTTAGCTTAAGTTGCAAAATCCCTTCATAAATTATTTCTTGTCCATAGTTTCATCAAGGTAAAGCTTAAGGCTCTTTAACACAATGTTAAAATAGAGTTTGGTACTCATGTTTCAAAGCAATATTAATAGTACTGAAAAGGATTCTATTTTTCCTTATTCCTAGTTTTTTCATATTAATAGTAAAAACATTTTCAATATAATAGTAACAGAGCACTGATAGATTTCTAGTATTTAATGTTCTTTCATATTTTAATATTTTTTGTCATTCTTTGTGTCTCTTTCCTAAGGAGGGAAGGTTGAAAGAAGTAAGGTCAATACTGTTCTAGAAAACATGGGAATCGTGCTCACAGGAGAGGAGCTTCAAAGTCTAACAGATAACCTACCAGTTAACGGTAAGCACTGTGGTTATTACTCTGTGTTTCTGCAGAGCTTTGCCTGTGAATGTGCATATGAGAATTTTTGAAATTAGGATTATTTGATGCTGAAAGGAAATGTATCTTAGAGTAGAACCCATTCTAAAGTAAAAAGAAATCCTGCCTCATTTTTAAAATGTAAAGTTATCAACATGTTTTCATATAGAAACCAGAGAAGCCAGAATGTTTATCTGAGGAATAGTCAGAATGTAGAATAAAACTTCTACGGATTAAATTTAAAAGTGATCATACGCTTGCTAACGCTTCATTTCTTAGTTCTTCCAATCTGAACCATTTGCTTTTTTGCTTTATGTGTTCTCCCTGAGTGATTTTATGAACCCCTACTTTTAACCATCTGTTTGAACCATCAGTTATATTCTTTCCAGTCTTCTCCCCAGTCTTCAAACTATTTTATTCTAAATCTTCTGAGACATTTCTATTTAGTCCACCCCAAATAGCTGTTCAAGGATAAAATTCGTAATCTAATATATTCCATATCTTTTTAAACTGATCATCCTTTTTTCTCCTTCACTGACCCTGCCAGAAATCTCTGTCCACTTAATTACTTGCTGCTGCCTATTTAAACTCCTAAATATTTTTAAAATCCATTCCTACTCTTTAGCCCTGTATCACTACCCTTATTTCTATTTCTTTTTATCTCTTCTTAGACTGCTAGATAACTCTCTCTCTCTCTGCCTATAATTTTGTTACTTTTAAATCCACTCTACACACAGTGGGCAGAATGATCCATTTCTATGAAACTAGTTGGGGTTTTTTTCTCCCCATCTTATCTTCCCCTCTTCTACTTTTCTGTACCTTCTTTCAAAACGTTGAAATAACTCAAGGCTCTGATGGGTTCTCTAAGTGATCTTACCTACTTTTTGAGCTCTGAATTCTATCTGTATGGTAATGAATCACTGATAGATATTCCTAACCTAAAACACTCCTTGGATCTCTATTTGGCTTATTTACTACCTATTTGCAATCTCCACTTGGATAGCTCAAATAACTTGTAACTTAACTTGTCTTAGTCTGAGCTCTTGATTTTTCTACTAAAACTCATTCCTTCCCAGTATCATTACAAGGCATCACCACTGGAGTTTGTCTTGTGATGTCTTTGTCTAGCTTTCATATTAAGGTAGCACTAGCCTCATAGAATGAATTGGTGTTTTTTCCCACTTCTGTTTTCTGAAATAATTTATGTAGGACTGATATTATTTCTTTAATTATTTGTAATAATTTACCAAAGAAGCCATCTGGACATAGTCCCTTCTCTCTGAGAAAATTTCCAATGCTTAATTTTCTTGTGTGTTACAACACTACTCAGATTTTCTGTTTCTTTTTTATTCCATTTTGGCAGCTTGTGTCCATTTTGGAATCTATTTCATGTAAGTTGTTTAATTTCTGGCATAAAGTTGTTCACAGTATTCCCTCTTTAGCCTTTAAATTACTGTTAAGTTCAATAGGTTAATCCTTTCTTTCATTACTAATTTTAGTCATCTGTGTCCTCTCTCTTTTTTTCTTGGCTAGTCAATTTTGATGATGTTTTCGAAGACTAAATGTTTGGTTGCATTGAGTTTCTCTGTCATTGTTCTCATATCCACTCTAATCTTCATTATTTTCTTCCTTCTGCTTGTCTTTGGTTTGGCTTGCTCTTACTTCCCTAGATGAAGATAAAGACTTAATTATGGATTTGAGATCTCTCTTCTTCTCTAACATAGTTATTTAAGGCTATAAATTTTACTTTAAGCGCCACCTTCACTGTGTCTCATGTATTTAATTTTTATTCAGATAAAAATACATTCTAATTTCTCTTGTAATTTCTTCTTTGACTCATGGATTACTTTGAAATGTGTTGTTTGATTTCAAAATATTTGAATTTCTCGGATTTCCTTTGGTTGTTCATTTCTAATTTAACTCTGTTGTGGTCAGCGAGCATACTTTGCATGATTTCAGTCCTTTGAATTTTGTTAACACTTGTTTTACGATTTAGCATACAAGACAATCAGACGCTCTTTGGAGTCTCCAAAAACTTCTAACAGCGTAAAGGGATTCTGTGACCAAAATATTTGTTTTAGAGCCTTTTTTTTTTTTTTTTTTTTTTTGATAATTCTAACACTTGAGTCATCCAAGGATTGGCATGTGTTGATTGCCTTTTCACTTGATAATTGATCTCATTTTCCTAACTTTTTGTATGTTAAATAATTCTGAATTGTATCCTCAACTTTGTCAACTATTTTGTTGTGTAGACTCTGGGTCCTTTTAAAATTCATTGAACAATGCTGGTGGGTTTTGTTTTAGCAGGTAATCAACTCTGAGATTCAGAACACAAATTCCATCTCCCATTTCTCTGGATGGTTCCAGTCTCAGTTCATTCTACAAAGCTTTGTTTTACTGCTGTGGGTCTGTCTGCATGTGCCACTTGGGTTAGTCTGAGACTTGGGCCCTGGTTTAAATCTTAATTCAGTTCTCAAAGCCGTTGCAAGAATGCTTTCTTTGTATCTGTCTCATGCATGCACAACTCAAAAGTGAGCCCAAGACTTTTACAGATTCATACACAGAATTAGGGGATCCCTTTCTCCATTGTTCTCTCCTCTCTGGAATTACGCCATATTTTCCAACCTGAAGGGGCCTCTTTTCCAGGTTTCCCTGGTCAAAGAGATGGAGTTTTTATCAATCTTAGCTTCCTGCTCTGCCTCGCAGTTCTGTGATTGGGGCCCCACCCTCAGGACAAAGACATTAGGGAAAAGAGAAAACAAAAACAGAAGGCTCACTCCCCTTGCCAGTCACTTCTGCAAGTTTTGGTTCTCTTCTACAGTCTAGTGTTGTTGCTTTTTGTGTTTTCTTTAGACTTTTAGTCTAATCATCAGGAAAAATAGATTGTAGAGAGCTGATACGGCCATGGCAGAATCAGAATCAGCCTCATATTTCATTATTTAAAAAATATATATTCTTTAAAATTAAAAAAAAATTAAAAAATATATATATGTAAATAATACTTTCACATTTTAGCATGTGAATCAGGATGCATCTTATAATTGTTACCAATCACATAGTAGAGTTATTACATTCTTGTCATTGAGTCTGCATTTGTGAATTTGGTTTTAGCCTGTCACTGTGGCACGTTACCACTTTAAGTTGTGTATTGTTGGTACCCCATGTGTGGAGTTTAATTGCTGTTTAAAAACTTCTCCAAAAAAATTGCGCTGTCATTAAGAATTGAAGGGAAAGTTGTGTCTACAGGAAAAGCATGGAAACAGTGGCAAAGTATAAATTTATGATTAGTGAAGAAAACATCTCACCATTGGAGGAAAGACCACAATTCTGTTTTTCCAAATTTTATTGCAAAGCTACAACAAAATGCTTTTTGGACCTAAGAAAGAAAGAAACCCACAAGTAGAAAATCTATACTACCTGTTGTTAATGATGCATACACAAAAGAATTGCCTATGATACACCATACAGTGTAAGTGAAGGCAAAAGAAACTGCCAAATCCCTCACAAAGGTAAAATAAAGTTCAAAGCAATGAGGATGGACATCAGACATCAACTTGTCAAAATTTCTTGTTAACTTTAATTGCACCAAAAAGAATGAAATGGGAATAAACTTAACCAAAGAGGGAAAAAAATCTGTGCTCTGAAAACTATAACACATTGGTGAAAGAATTTGAAGATGACACAACAAACAAATAGAAAGATATTCCATGCTTAGGGATTGGAAGAACAAATATTGTTAAAATGCCCATACTATCCAAAGCAACCTACAATTCAGTGCAATTTACCAAAAGCGCGTTCTACAAAACTAGAAAAAATAATCCTAAAATTTGTTTGGAACTGCAAAAGACCCCAAATAGCCAAAGTAATCTTGAGAAAGAAAAACAAAGTTGGAGATATCACAATTCCATATTTCAAGATCTACTTCAAAGCCATACTAATCAAAACAGTATGATGCTGGCATAAAAATAGACACATGGATCAAAGGAACAGAATAGAGAGCCCAGAAATAAACCCGTGATGACATGGTCAATTAATCTATGACAAAAGAGGCAAGAATATACAATAGAGAATAGACAGTTTCTTCAACAAATGGTATTGTTGGACCATTTGTCCGGAAAACTAGACAGCTACATATAAAATAATGAAACTGGACCACTCTTTAATACCATACACAAAAATAAATTCAAAATGTATTAAAAACCTAAATGTGAGACCTGAAACCATAAAAGTCCTAGAAGAGAACACAAGCAGTAATTTCTTTGATATCAGCTGTAGCAACATTTTTCTAGATATGTCTTCTAACACAAGGGAAACAAAAGCAAAAGTAAACTATTGGGACTACCTCAAAATAAAAGCCTTTTTTGCACAGTGGTGGAAACTCAACAAAACAAAAAGGCAACCTACTGAATGGCAGAAAATATTTGCAAATGATATATCCAATAAGGGGTTAATATCCAAAATATATGAAGAACTTATACAACTCAACACCAAAAAAAAAAATCTGATTTTTAAAATGAGCATAGGATCTGAATAGATACTTTTCCAAAGAAGTCATACAGATGGCCAAAAGACACATGAAAAGATGCTCAGTATCACTATCAGAGAAGTGCAAATAAAAACCACAATGAGATATCAAGTCAGACCTGTCAGACTGGCTAAAGTCAAAACAATGAGAATAATAAGTGTTGGTGAGGATAACAATTGTTGGTGAGGATGTAGAGGAAAAGAACTCTTGTGCACTACTGATGGGAATGTAAATTGGTACAGCTACTATGGAAAACAGTATGGAGGTTCCTCAAGAAATTAAAACTAGAAATACCATATAATCCAATAATTCCACTACTGAGTATTTACCCAAAGTAAACAAAAATACTGATTCAAAAAGATAGATGCACTCTATGTTTATTGCAGCATTATTTATAATAGCCACAATATGGAAGCATCCTAAGTGCCTATCAATAGATGAATGGACAAAGAAGACACACACACTGGAATATTACTCAGCCATATTCATCAAGAAAGATGAAATCTTGCCATTTGGGACAACACGGATGGACCTAGAGGGTATTATGCTAAGTGAAGTAAGTCAGAGAAAGACAAATATATCAATTCACTCACACGTAGAATCTAAAAAAAAAGTCAATAAACGAACAAAAAAACAATCAGACCTGTAAATACAGAGAACAAACTGATTGCCGGAGGGGTGGGGATGTGAGTATTAGCAAAATGGATGCAGAGGAGTAGGAGATGCAGGCTTCCAGTAATGGAATGAATAAGTCATGCAATAAAAGACACTGTATAAGGAATATAGTCAATTGTATTGTAATAGTGTTGTATGGTGACAGATGGTAGCTAGACCTGTGGTGCTATGGCATCACGTGTAAAAACCTATCAGATGACTGCGTTGTACACCTAAAACCAATGTAGCCTTATGTGTCAACTACTCTCAAAAAACATTTTTAATTTCTTGTTAGCTTTAAATAAAAAACTCTAGTGGAGCCCTCATCTAAGAAATGCTGTGTCACCAGTGCTGTTGATAGCACACTGGACAATATTTTGGAGACAAAAGCAGACACCAGTGATTCTGAGTTGAAGAGCTGAATGGCAATTTAAAAGAATTAGATTCTAAATATGAAATTATAGTAATTGCAAGTTTATCTCGCATATTTTTATGTTTACATAAGCATGACATTTTAATTTTTTTTAATTTTTAATTTTTTTTAATGTTTCTTATTTATTTTTGAGAGAGAGAGAGAGACTACAAGGAGGGAAGGGGCAGAGAGAGAGGGAGACACAGAATCTGAAGCAGGCTCCAGGCTCTGAGCTGTCAGCATAGAGCCCGAGGTGGGGGGCTTGACCTCACAGACTGCGAGATCATGACCTGAGCCGAAGTCGGATGCTCAACCAACTGAGCCACCCAGGCGCCCCTGCATAAGAGTGATATTTTAAAAATCGGTTTAACTCTAAACATCATTCAATGATATAAAATAAATATTCTAAATTATAAGGAAAAAAAAGCAAGTTAGCCGATTTCCAGGCCTAGATGATTTTCATATTCTTCTTACAGTTTGTAATCTATCTTTTACAATAGGACATATGTATATTTAAAATACTTTGCTTAAAGGCAACAACCTCTTTGACCTCAGCCACAGCAATTTCTTGCTCGACACCTCTCCAAAGGCAAGGAAATTAAAAGCAAAAATGAACTATTGGGACCTCATCAAGTTAAAAAGCTTCTGCACTACAAAGGAAACAATCAACAAAACTAAAAGGCAACCGATGGAACGGAACGGGAGAAGATATTTGCAAATGACACATCGGATAAAGGGCTAGTATCCAAAATCTATAAAGAACTTGCAAACTCCACACCTGAAAAACAAATAATCCAGTGAAGAAATGGGCAGAAGACATGAATAGACACTTTTCCAAAGAAGACATCCAGATGGCCAATGGACACATGAAACGATGCTCGATATCACTCATCATCAGGGAAATACAAATCAAAGCCACACTCACGCTGAGATACCACGTCACACCAAGTGATCAGAGTGGTCAGAGTGGCTAAAATGAACAAATCAGGTGATTATAGATGCTGGCCAGGATGTGAAGAAATGGGAACCCTCTTGCACTGTTGGTGGGAATGCAAACTGGTAGAGCCGCTCTGGAAAACAGTGTGGAGGTTCCTCAGAAAACTAAAAATAGAACTATCCTCTGACCCAGCAATAGCACTGCTAGGAATTTACCCAAGGGATACAGGAGTGCTGATGCATAGGGGCTCATGTACCCCAATATTTATAGCAGCACTTTCAACAATAGCCAAATTATGGAAAGAGCCAAAATGTCCATCAACTGATGAATGGATAGAGCAAATATGGTTTATATATACAATGGAATACTACTTGGCAATGAGAAAGAATAAAATTATGCCATTTGCAGCAACGTGGATGGAACCAGAAGGTATTATGCTAAGTGAAATAAGTAAGTCAGAGAAAGACAGATACATGTTTTTACTCATGTGGATCTTGAGAAACTTAACAGAAGACCATGGGAGATGGGAAGGGGAAAAAAAAAGAAATAGTTAAAAACAGAGAGGGAGGGAGGCAAACCACAACAGATACTTAAATACAGAGAACAAACTGAGGGTTGATGGAGGGTGGGGGAGAGGGGAAAGAGGGTGATGGGCATTGAGGAGGGCACTTGTTGGGATGAGTATTGAGTGTTGTATGTAAGCCAATTTGATAGTAAATTCTATTAAAATATATATATAAATAAATAAAATACTTGACTCAACAATAATAGATAATAATCTCCTAATTTAACTTGTTATTTATGGAAAAGGAAAATTACTATGTGGTGTATATGGGAAAATTTCAGGCAATTTGATCAGAGTCTTCCATAAAAGTACACTATCTCTGAATTTTATTTACTCAGCATACCAGTTTTTCTAAACTCTGAAGTCCTTGAAAGTAGAAAGTGTACTTTAATTATCTTTGTACCCTTAAGACCTAGCATATTTCAAATATTAGATATGTAATTTGAGGGAAATGGTTCTTCTCTAACAACTTTGCACATCTCCACCTAGGCCACATAAATATATCTTGACCACAATCTTACCAAAGTCTTTCTTGAAAGCGTCACACTTCCTCCTGGAATAAGGAGAAGTAGACAGCCTTGTGAAGAGCTGCCACCAAGCAGTGTCTCCATCTGTTTCCCTATCTACAGGAGACAGTCACAGGTCATTTCTCATTCATCTCCCTAGTTTCAGTTGAACACAACTTTCCGCCTCTCTCCCTTAGGATACAGCTGCAGATTTCTGTATAAGTCTATAAAACTTGCTGCGTACCATTTGAGTGAGCTCCCCAGCAGCAGAACAACTCATCGTATGTCCCACCAGTCCACTGTCCAGCTGGTTCCGTGTTGTACTCTGGGACTAAAGTGTCAGAGATCCAACACCATGCTGATCTTACTTCTTGGGTATAAGTAATAAACTATCTTAATCCATTTGGGCTCATTGTCTCATTACCATCAAAATCTGTGGAAATGTGACGAGCCAACCTAGCAGTTTCAGTGGCAATCTTTGTGATCCTGTTAAATACCATACCTCTTCTTAGGAACTTCTTGACCACTTGTCAGTAACTAATGTATGATGACTAAGTAAATAAAAGTAGTGGAAAATAAGAAAAAAAAAAAAAAAGGGAAATTTGCCTATAATGAGATGAATGAAGTTTTTTAACAATTGCTTCAAAAATACACCAGTCATATGTCACTAGCCATTCCATGATTATCATAGTAATTGAAAAGACTTTTTAAAAAAATTATATTGGGAATATATGAAAGATTACTTCATTTTTCCTTTTATTATACAATGATAGGTAGGATTTATGGATATACCATAATTGAGGAGGGTCATAGAACATGGCCAACATCAATAATAGTTTCTTCCAGGTTTATAAAGTAGGGTGAATCTAAACAATTCAGGAGTATAAATTGCCTCTGAGTGGACTCTATCTTCTAGGGCAGGGTCAGCAATGTTTCTATAAAGGGCAAATAATAAATACTTCAGGCTTTGTGGATGATGTCATACTTCTCAATTATGTTGGTGTAGTACAAAAGCAGCTGTAAACAATGTGTAAACAAATCAGTGTGGCTGTGTTCCAATAAAATTTTATTTATGGACACTAAAATTTTAAATTTGTGTAAGTTTTATGTGTCACAAATAATATCCTTTTGGGTTTTACAATCATTTGAAAATGTAAAAATGATTCTTAGCTCATGGGCCATATAAAAATAGGTGGTGAAAAAATAAAAAGATACGTGGCAGTGGGCTGGATTTGGCCAATGGACGATAGTTGGCTCATGTCTGACAGGGAATAGGGCACGTCTTCTATCATAGGATTTCTGAAGAACTGGATTTATAAGTTGAGGATTGACATAGAGCACAACGAAGAGAAGTGGACTTTCACAATATAAGGTTTTCATACTCTGTTTTTCTGAGTCTGCATCATTTTATTATTTTTATCTTTACCTTTTTTTTTATAGATAATGGGAAGGTTGATCTTGATAAATTGATGGATGGAGTGAAAACTCTTACAGGTGAGAAGTTAATATAAATCTAAGAATATACTCAAAATTATATTTCAAAGACTTTTATTTCTTTGCTTATTCTACCATTTTATCCTTCATTTAATAGATCGTTTTTTATCTAATTTCTTAGAGTTAGACTTTTAAATCTCTGCATGTTAGTAATAAAATTTAAATTCTGGGGTGCCTGGGTGGCTCAGTTGGTTAAGCAGACGACTTGATTTTGCCTCGGGTCATGGTCTGAGGTTCATGAGATCAAGCACCACATGGGGCTCTGCCCTGAAAACATGGAGCCTGCTTGGGATTTCTGTCCCTCTCTTTATCTCTGCCCCTCCCTCACTCATTCTCTCTCTCTCTCTCTGTCTCTCTTTCTCTTTCAAAATAATAAATAAGAATAAATAATTTCAATTCTGTGTCTTGGTAGCAAATTCTTTTTTTTTAAATTTGACATTAATATATGACACCTCTTCTATGTTGGGGAAAAATATTCTGTATTAAATCAGTGAATAATAGAGATAGGATGGAGGGGAAGATGGCGGTGTAGGAGGATGCTGGGCTCACCGCGTCCTGCTGATCACTTAGATTCCACCTACACCTGCCTAAATAACCCAGAAAACTGCCAGAAGACTAGCAGAACGGAGTCTCCGAAGCCAAGCGCAGACGAGAGGCCCACAGAAGAGGGTAGGAAGGGCGGAGAGGCGGTGCGTGCTACGGACTGGCGGGAGGGAGTCGGGGCGGAGGGGCAGCCCGCCGGCCACGCGGAGCCCCCCGAGTCTGGCTGGCAGAAGCGGAAGGGCTGGACGGAGTGTGTTCCGACAGCAAGCGGGACTTGACATCTGGAAGGTTATAAGCTAACAGCTCTGCTCGGAGAATGGGAGGGCTGGAGGACAATGGGAGGGAGAGTTGCTGAGCCCCGGGACGACAGAGCTCAGTTTGGCGGGGAAGAAAGGCACTCGCCAGCGCCATCTCCCTCGCCCACCCCCCAGCCAAAATCCCAAAGGGAACCAGTTCCTGCCAGGGAACTTGCTTGCACCACACAAACACCCAACGCTGTGCTTCTGCGGACCCACACCTCCGGCGGCGCACCTGACTCCCTCCAGCTGCCGCAGGGCCCCTCCCAAAGCGGATCACAGAAGGAGAAGCGAGCTAAGCCTGCCCCTCCCGCCCCCATGCACCTTGCCTATCTACCCCAGCTAATACGCCAGATCCCCAGCACCACAAGCCAGGCAGTGTGCAAGTAGCCCAGACGGGCCACGCCACCCCACAGTGAATCCTGCCCCTAGGAGAGCGAAAGAGAAGGCACACACCAGTCTGACTGTGGCCCCAGCGGTGGGCTGGGGGCAGACATCAGGTCTGACTGCAGCCCGCCTGCCAACGCGAGTTATTCAAGACAGCACAGGGGAAGTGCCCTGCAGTTCCGCACCACTCTAGGAACTATCCAAAATGACCAAATGGAAGAATTCCCCTCAAAAGTATCCCCAGGAAATAACAACAGCTAACGAACTGATCAAAAAGGATTTAAACAATATAACAGAAAGTGAATTTACAATAATAGTCATAAAATTAATCGCTGGGCTTGAAAACACTATAGAGGACAGCAGAGAATCTATTGCTACAGAGATCAAGGGACTAAGGAATAGTCAGGAGGAGCTAAAAAATGCGATAAATGAGCTGCAAAATAAAATGGAAATGACCACGCTTCAGACTGAAGAGGCAGAGGAGAGAATAGGTGAACTAGAAGATAAAATTATGGAAAAAGAAGAAACTGAGAAAAAGATAAAAAAAAATCCAGGAATATGAGGGGAAAATTAGAGAACTAAGTGATGCACTAAAGAGAAATAATCTACACATAATTGGTATTCCAGAGGAGGAAGAGAGAGGGAAAGGTGCTGAAGGTGTACTTGAAGAAATCATAGCTGAGAACTTCCCTGATCTGGGGAAGGAAAAAGGCATAGAAATCCAAGAGGCACAGAGAACTCCCTTCAGACGTAACTTGAATCGATCTTCTGCACGACATATCATAGTGAAACTGGCAAAATACAAGGATAAAGAGAAAATTCTGAAAGCAGCGAGGGATAAACATGCTCTAACATATAGAGGGAGACCTATAAGACTCATGATCGATCTCTCTTCTGAAACTTGGCAGGCCAGAAAGGAATGGCAGGAGATCTTCAATGTGATGAACAGGAAAAAATATGCAGCCGAGAATCCTTTATCCAGCAAGTCTGTCATTTAGAATAGAAGGAGAGATAAAGGTCTTCCCAAACAAACAAAAACTGAAGGAATTTGTCACCACTAAACCAGCCCTACAAGAGATCCTAAGGGGGATCCTGTGAGACAAAGTACCAGAGACATCGCTACAAGCATGAAACCTACAGACATCACAATGACTCTAAACCCGTATCTTTCTATAATAACACTGAATGTAAATGGACTAAATGTGCCAACCAAAAGACATAGGGTATCAGAATGGATAAAAAAAACAAGACCCATCTATTTGCTGTCTACAAGAGACTCATTTTAGACCTGAGGACACCTTCAGATTGAGAGTGAGGGGATGGAGAACTATTTATCATGCTACTGGAAGTCAAAAGAAAGCTGGAGTAGCCATACTTATATCAGACAAACTAGACTGTAAATTAAAGGCTGTAACAAGAGATGAAGAAGGGCATGATATAATAATTACAGGGTCTATCCATCAGGAAGAGCTAACAATTATAAATGTCTATGCGCCGCATACAGGAGCCCCCAAATATATAAAACAATTACTCACAAACATAAGCAACCTTATTGATAAGAATGTGGTAATTGCAGGGGACTTTAACACTCCACTTACAGAAATGGATAGATCATCTAGACACACAGTCAATAAAGAAACAAGGGTCCTGAATGACACATTGGATCAGATGGACTTGACAGATATATTTAGAACTCTGCATCCCAAAGCAACAGAATATACTTTCTTCTCGAGTGCACATGGAACATTCTCCAAGATAGATCACATACTGGGTCACAAAACAGCCCTTCATAAGTATACAAGAATTGAAATCATACCATGCATACTTTCAGACCACAATGCTATGAAGCTTGAAATCAGCCACAGGAAAAAGTCTGGAAAACCTCCAAAAGCATGGAGGTTAAAGAACACCCTACTAAAGATTGCATGGGTCAACCAGGCAATTAGAGAAGAAATTAAAAAATATATGGAAACAAACGAAAATGAAAATACAACAATCCAAACGCTTTGGGATGCAGCGAAGGCAGTCCTGAGAGGAAAATACATTGCAATCCAGGCCTATCTCAAGAAACAAGAAAAATCCCAAATACAAAATCTAACAGCACACCTAAAGGAAATAGAAGCAGAACAGCAAAGGCAGCCTAAACCCAGCAGAAGAAGAGAAATCATTAAGATCAGAGCAGAAATAAACAATATAGAATCTAAAAAAACTGTAGAGCAGATCAACGAAACCAAGAGTTGGTTTTTTGAAAAAATAAACAAAATCGATAAACCTCTAGCCAGGCTTCTCAAAAAGAAAAGGGAGATGACCCAAATAGATAAAATCATGAATGAAAATGGAATGATTACAACCAATCCCTCAGAGATACAAGCAATTATCAGGGAATACTATGAAAAATTATATGCCAACAAACTGGACAACCTGGAAGAAATGGACAAATTCCTAAACACCCACACGCTTCCAAAACTCATTCCCATTGTATATATGCCCCATATATACCCTCATATCCCATTGTATATATACCCCACATTTGCTTTATGTATTCCTCCATCAATGGATGCTTAGGTTTTTTCCATGTCTTTGCTATTATAAATTATGCTATAATGGATGTGAAGATGCAGTTATCTCTTCAAGACAGTGATTTTGTTTACTTTAGATATATACCCAAGTCATAATTTCTGGATCATATGTAGTTCCATTTTTAATTTTTTGAGGAACCTTCATACTCTTCACGTTGACTGCACCAATTTACACTTTCACTAGCAGTGCACGAGGCTTCCCTTTCCCCCACATCCTTACCAGTACTTTCTATCTCTTGTCTTTTTGATGATAGCCATTCTAACAGGTGTGGGGTGATACCTCATTGTGGTTTTGATATACATTTCCCTGATGATTAGTGAGGATGAGCCACCTTTTAATGGACCTGTTGGCCATTTGAATATCTTCTTTGGAAAAATGTCTTCTCAGATATTTCACCCATTTTTAAATTGTGTTATTTGGTTTCTTTGTTATTGAGGTATATGAGTTCCTTATATAGTTTGGATATGAACCTCTTATAAGATATATGGTTTGTAAATATTTTCTTCCATTACATAGGCTGTCTTTTCATTTTGTTGATTCTTTTTTTATTATTATTATTCTCAAGTTAGTTAACATACAGTGTAGTCTTAGCTTCAAGAGTAGAACCCAGAGATTCATCTCTTACATATGACACCTAGTGCTCATCCTGAAAAGTGCCCTCCTCAGTGCCTGTCACCCATTTACCTCCCCTCCAAACCTCATCAACCTCAGTTTGTTCTCTGTATTTAAGGGTCTCTTATGGTTATTTTGCCATGCAGAGAAGCTTTTCAGTTTGATGTAGCCCTACTTATTTGTTTATTTTTTATGTTGTTGCTTGTGCTTTATAGGAGTCACATCCAAAAAATCATTCCCAAGAGCAACATCAAAGAGCTTTTTTCTCCGTTTCCCTTGGGAATTTTATGTATGATTTCAGGCCTTACATTTAATTCTTTAATTCATTTTGAGTTGATTTTTGTGAACAGTTTAAGACAGTGGTCTAATCTCACTCTTTGTCATATAAATATCCAATTTTCCTAACACCATTTAATGAAGACACTCTTTTCTCCATTGAGTATTCTAGGCTTGCTTGAATATTGTTGGCTTCTGTGTCAAATAGAAGTTGGCCATATATGTATGAGTTTGTATCTAAGCCCTTGATTCTCTTTCATTGGTCCAAGTGTGTGGTTTTATGCCAGTGCCATACTGTTTTGATTACTATAGCTTTATAATATGGTTTGAGGTAAAAAATTGTGATCCTCCAGCTTTACCCTTCTTTTGAGGATTGGTTTAGCTTTTGTGGTTCCAAATGAATTTTAGGATTATGTTTTATGTATGTGTAAAAAATGCCATTGGAATCTTAAGAATTACATTGAATCTATAGATGGCATTGCCTTAGTGTGGACATTTTAATGTTAATAATTCTTCTAATCTATGAACACAGGATATCTTTCTATTTGTGTCTCTTCCAAATTTACTCCTAAGTACTTTAGAGTTTGTGATGCTGTTGTAAGTGAGATTATTTTCTTCATTTCTTTTTCTGATAATTCATTGTTAGTATATAGAAACACCATTGATTTTTGTATGTTGATTTTGTATCCTGCATCTTTACTGAATTCATTCATTAAATTTAACAAGTTGTTATTTTTTTTTTTTGGTTGAGTCTTTAGGATTTTCTATACTTAAAATAATGTCATCTGCAAATAGACACACTTTTACTTCTTTCTTTCTTTCTTTCTTTCTTTCTTTCTTTCTTTCTTTCTTTCTTTCTTTCTTTCTGATTCTGGTGACTTTTATTTCTTTTCTTGCCTAATTGTTCTAGCTAACACTTCTAGTACTATACTGAATAGGAGTGGTAAGAGTGAGCACTTGTCTTATTTCTGATTATAGAGGAAAAGCTTTCAACCTTTCACTGTTACAGTATGATGTTAAGTATTGAGTATTGTCATACATGGCCTTTATTATGTTGAGATTCTTTCCTTCTCTACCTAATTTAGTGACAGCTTTTATCATGAATGGATGTTGAATTTTGTCATATGCTTTTTCTGCATCAATTGAGATGATCATGTGATTTTTATCTTTCATTCTATTAATGCAGTATGTCACATTTATTGATTCGCACATGTTGAAATACCTTTGCATCCTAGGGATGAATCCCACTTAATCATGCTATATTATCCTTTTAATGTGCTATTGAATTGGTTTGCTAGAATTTTGTTGAGAATTTTTGCATTTATATTCATCAGGGACATTGGCCTATAGTTTTAATTTTTTTGTAGTATCTTTGTCTGGCTTTGGTATCAGGGTAAATGCTACCTTGTAAATGAGTTTGGCAGTGTTCCCTTCTCTTAAATTTTCTGGGAAGAATTTGAGAAGGATTGGTATTAATTCTTCATTAAATGGTAAAAATTCAGCAATAAAACCATTTGTCCTGGACTTTTGGGGAAGAAGATTTTGATTATTGACTCAATATCCTTACTTGTTTTTGGTCTCTTCAGATTTTCTGTTTCTTCATGATTCAATCTCAGTAAGTTGTATGTTTCTAGGAATAATTTATCCGTTTCTTCTAGGTTGTCAATTTTGGGGTCTCTGCTCAGGCACCATTATAACCAGATCTGTAGGATGGACTATGCAACTTCCCAGGTGTTCTGGTTAGGCTTCTTGGTCAGATAAGGCTGGAAGCTATATTCATCCCTGGTCAGGACATTGAATTTCCTTCCCAGCCCAGTCTCTATATCATAGGCTCCTTTGCTGATAAGTCTTATTGGCTGGGTACCTGAGTCAGGCAGGAGTATCCGTCAATATCCCTGGCCAGATAGTGCCACTAGCTCAGTTCTGCAGAGAGGCAGAGCCAATGAGTGGGCTCTTCACTCAGGCACTGCTGTAAGAGGGGCTGTAGGGTAATCTACACAGTCTCTGGGATGCTCTCAATAGGTTTTCTGGTCAGGCAGGACAGAGGACTATCTATACTCAGCAATAGGCAGGAGCCATGAATTTGCTTCCTCATCTGGATGGGGTGATAGAAGAGGCTCCAAGGTCAGAAAGGCTTATTGGCTCGGGACCCAACTCAAGCAGAATGGTTCCCTGGCCAGAGGGACCACCATCTTGGCTCTGCAGATGGGCAAAACCACTGTGTCAGATATCTACTCAGGCACTGCTGCTAGGAGAAACAATCTGCCAAGATCCACGTGCTGGTTAATGTAAGCCATGTTTCCCTTCTCCATCTCATTCTGATCTCAAATGGTTAAGACCCACGGATACCTCCCCCCCCCTCCCCAATACCTATGGGACAGGACCCAGGTGGGCCTTCCAGGAAGCAACCCCCAACTCTGGAGGAGCTGGATGTCTACCTTGGGCTCTCTTTTTCCCACCAGAGAAACCATAGCTCTGGGAAGCCCTCTCAGTGCAGCACTATACTAGCCTGGGAGAGGGGCAGTGCAGCCAGAGCATAGCTGATTGTCTTACCCTTCTAATGTGGTCCTTCTCAGTCTCTGTGGTTCAGGGAGATTCATCAGCCTCACAACCATATCCTGGGATTTTCACAATGGTGTCTTGTCTGTGGATACTTGCAAGATGGTCTTTTTGTGAGGGGGACTGAAGTCAGGAAAAACTTATGTCACCGTCTTGATGACATCACTCTCTATATATTTCAATATAAATGTAATTTTGTAATAATAAAATTAATTATAATTTAAAGTTAAAGAAAATTAAAATAAAATGCAAATTGGTCCATATCATTCCTGAACTTATAACCACTCAATGATTCTATATAACCTAGTAGATAAAGGCTAAGCTTCTTAAAATTACTTACAAATCCCTTAATAATCTGAGTCCAACCTACCTCTCTTGTATGAACTTTCCTTTCCCAAATCCATACTTTATTCTTCTGCAGTGCTGAACCGACTATAGTTCTCCATGCACTGCATATGTATATGTTGTATATGTTGTACCCAGGTGTGGTTTTACTTTATATTTCTCAGCCCCTCTTCCATGTAGAAGACTCTTTCTATGCATTCCCCTTTCCTTTAGTTAAAATCTGATATTTTAACTTGTCCAGGCACTACATACTCTATGATGTATACATTTAACAGTCTAGTTTGAATTAGTGGTTCCTATATGAGCTATGGCACTCATGGCTCACAGCAGTACCTGAAGTGCTACCAGAGAGCTGATAAATACCAATGATCCAGAAACACTGGAAAAATAGATCAGCTTAAATCCTTGAAATTCACAGATTTAATATAAGTATGTATAAAATTATGATATTAATGGAATTTATGTGGAATTTTCCATCAACATATATCCTTTGTATATGTTTTTTGGAGCTCATGACATTGATTACATGTCTCAATTGTCCCTTCTCTTCATAGCTAATGGAAAAGTTGATCTGAATAAAGTGATGGATGGCGTGAAAGCTGTCACAGGTGATTGAGAAGTTAATGTAAACATAGGATCCTAATTTTTACAGTACTGTTTTTCTTCATGCCTTAATTGCTAGGCTAATTCTATCATTTTTACCTCCTATTTGTTTAAGGTTTTCATAGCCAGTAGCCCAGAAATTGGAGAATTTTCTGATGTATTCTTCACGAATACGCTTCATTTTCCTTATTTTAAGACAGCCAAAACGTACAATAAAGGGTGAAATGAATCTTTGGAAAAGACCCTGGTAATTACTTAAAGGAGAGGTGATACATTCTTCATGTCAATAGAATTATGAAGATAAGCCATCTGCAGCTTGAAAATTGGCAAAAGAGATCTATAATACCCACTTTGTGTCATTGTCATTTTGAGTATGTTAGTCCAAGCCTCCCAAGAAGCAAAAGCCGGGGCAGGGTTAAACATGCCAGGACATTATTAGGGGAAATGCCTGCGTAAGAGAAAATAAGGAGGATGCCTGAAAGGCTGGGAGGCTGTCAGACTGCAGGGCAAATCTGGCACCAGGTGAAGGAAAGAGGAAGAAATGTTTGGGCGGAAGCATCCTAGATTGTCATGCAGTCTGAGGAGGGCCTGGCAAAAGTGCTTTCAAGAATCCTCTGGTTAGAATCACCATTCTGTATCTTCCAGGAACAGGGCTCCCCTAGTATCTTGGCTGCACTTGTGATTGGCCAGTGCCAATGATACATATGGCATTAGTGCAAAAAAACACAGGTTAATTTCAAAGCAGAAGGTGGGGCCCTTGGTTAATTATGTTCTCCATAGTTGGAACTCCTGTGGATACATTCTCATGACCGCCGTTGAGAGTGCCATCTCTCTCTCTCTTGTTTTTTTATTAAGTATAATTTATTGTCAAATTGGTTTCCATACAACACCCAGTGCTCATCCCAACAGGTGCCCTCCTTGATGCCCATCACCCACTTTCCCCTCTCCCCTACCCCCGATCACCCCTCAGTATTGTTCTCAGTATTTAAGAGTGAGAGTGCCATCTCTTATTAGCCTTTAGAAAGCTGGGGCACCTGGGTGGCTCAATCGGTTAAGCGTCTGACTTCAGCTCAGGTCACGATCTCATGGTCCGTGAGTTCGAGCCCTGCGTCGGGCTCTGGGCTGATGGCTCAGAGCCTGGAGCCTGCTTCTGATTCTGTGTCTCCCTCTCTCTCTGCCCCTCCCCCATTTATGCTCTGTCTCTCTCTGTCTCAAAAATAAATAAACTTATTTTAAAAAAAGGCAATTATGTTTCCATAAATGACATTATCTCCATGTATTTGGGCAGAGCTCAGTGATCATTACTTTCCCCAGCTCATAATCCTATTGTTTTAGCATCATAATTTAGTTTAATTATTTGCAATAATTTGATTGTACTTAAATTCCATGTATGTCATTGTTTTGATCTTTTTGTTAAGGAGAAAATGTTGATGTCAGTAGCGTTAAAGCTGTTCTGGGAAACATGGGGATCGAGCTCAAAGGTAAAGAATGCTTGGAGCTGGTGAAAACTCTTCCTTTTAAGGGTAAGCATTTTAAATATTGATGTATTCAAAGAGTGGTTTTTTTTAAGTTTATTTATTCATATTGAGAAGGTGAGAGCATGTGTGAGTTGGGGAGGAGCAGAGAGAGAGGGAGAGCGAGAGAATCCCAAGCAGGCTCCGCACTGTCAGCACGGAGCTGGACTCGGAGCTTGATCTCACAACCCGTGAGATATGACCTGAGCCAAAACCAAGAGTTGGATGCTTAATTAACTGCGCCACCCAGCTGTCCCCAAAAAGAAGTTTTAGATTTCTGCGTCTGCGAGAAGCTCTAAAATTACCTCCATTTCCTAAGTTCTAGGATATAGAAAATCCATTTCAAAAAAAAAAAAAAATGTTTTTTTAGAAAGTCCACTTATACCTGAAATGAATCCCTAGGTGGTTTTACTTTTAGATTAGGAAGCAGCATTTCCATTATGATGAGTCTTTTTATCAATAGGGAAAAACAAAAAAGGAAAAAACAAAGGTTAAACTGGGATTTGTGAAAGAAGAAAGGATTAATAATTGGAAGTGAATAAAGGCAGGATTGGGAAGAAGAACAGAGGTGTGCATGATGTGCTAAATTTCACCCAATTTTCTCTCAAATTTTATTAAAATAAGAGAAAACTCTCGAAAAGTCATTTTTCCTAATTTCTCTGTGATTTTCCACATTTCTCTGTGACTTAAATTCTGCCTTTTCTTACAGATGATGACAAGATCTTTCAAAACAGGTTGCTAGAAGTTGTGATGTCTCTAAAAGGTACGTGAGCGGCATAATGAGAGTGTAGACCAATATGGGATCCTTGCTTTTATACTGTTTCCAAGGTATCAGTGGTTGCTGCTATACTGATCGTATATACTGATTGCAAATTTATGCTCCCACTGAAGATCAAGCTTCACGGTAGCTGCTGATCTTTTACTTTATATCTAGGAAGAAAGCCTTCTACTTTCTCAAGATTCTTCCAAACTTTTCAAGAGAAAAAATACCAGATTTCAAGTTTGCATAGCAAAATGTGACAGACAAGAATTAGTACTGATTCAGGGAATTTAATCAGCTGCAGATAAATACTAAACTGGGAATTCAGTCATCAAAACCTATTGTTTAGAAGTAAAAAATGTTTGCCTCCAGAACTAGAATTCACTTAGCATTTATTCAATGATATTTAAAACTTTGTATTTTGTAGTCTGATCCCCAAGACAAATCTCACGAGAAGTGACCTTCGTTCTAATGTCATAGTTGACTTTCTCTATAGGCATAATAAGGTCCTTAGTCTCTTGTTCTAAAATTGCTGTGGTTTTTTTTTCTCCACATTTTAGAACAAGGATTATTAACCTTACTACTAAGGGGGGTCTGTGAATAGGCTTTAGAGAATATATGCCCCCCCCTGAAATGATATGTAATCTTTGTGAACACTAGCATATAGCTCATGAAATTCACAACAGGGCATGTGTCTCTAAAAGGTTTATGAACCTCTTTTTTGAAGTTACATAATTTTCTTCATGGACTCTCTTTCCTTAGATGGGAAAGTCAATGTCAACGACTTGAACGCAATACTGGATAATATGGGAATCAAGCTCTCAGATAAGGAACTTGAGGCTCTGACTCAAAATCTCCCTGGTGATGGTGAGCAAGTTTCCAGATACCATAGTTCCATGTTGGGAGAGCTTGGACAATAAAGGTTGCGGGGAAAGGGCCCTTAGGAATGGTAATCTACACTGATAGTAAGAAGCTATAAATATGGGCAAAGCATGTAAAGAGCATATAAGCAGCCAGCTACCAAGTCACCGTGAAAACATTGCCCTTTGTATGAATGTCTTTTATGTTCTTTACCCATATTATGGTCACTAGAAGACAGTCTTCCACATTTTAAAAAGAAAAATGCAGGCCACTTAGATGACAGTACTTCTGAATTTCTTCCCATTACTAATGCATATAGCTTTGAAATAGTATAGAACTATAAGTAAAATTAATATTTTTGAAATGGCATGTTGTTATGTTTAGGCTTTTCTTTCTAGTATTAATGAAGCCAATGAAAACTGAATAAATTAATAGCCTAGAAAGATATTCTTCAGTAAATAGTTCTTAAGTAAGCATATATAAAGTACTTAAGATAATGCCTGGCACATAGTAAGTTAGGATTTATTATATTTACTCCGACATTGTCTTTCACAATATTTCATGAGTCTTTTATATCTCATTATGACTTTAATTTTCTTCTACAGTTGATAGGAGGACTTCTCCTAAAACACCGATGAAGGAACTGCAAACTTTTACAGGTAAATGAGAAGTTGATGTAAATCTAGGGTTTCAGTCCTTTATAATAGTTTTTTTCAGTGGTATTTCTGGTATCTTATAAATTCTGATGTTTTATTTTTAAATATATGAATCATGGATTGACATTAGGAAAGTTTCTACACTAGGATACAAGACTATATGTCAATTTTAAATCCTAAGTTTTCTGTTACTTGTGCAAGTAATATGCTTCGGGTCACAAATGTTTAAATGAAAAATATCTAGAAATGTATAGAAAATGGCATGGTGAAGCTTAGAAATGATCAAGATAATGTATTCCTGATATCATCAATAATTCTTACCAAAGCAAATGTTTTTGAAGAATAATTTATATAAGAATCTGCGTTATCTTAATTCACTCATCAGATTTTATTCTGAAAGTTGTTTTTTTCCAGCTTTAGGAAAAATGGTCTTCAATTTATAATAAATGTGGTATTTTATTACCATAAGATACCATAAGATACGCTCATAAAGATATGCTTTATTACCATAAGATATGCTCAAGGGTTCTGCAATTGAGAATATCTTCGCCTAACACCTCATCTTGAAATTAGGATATCATTAAACTTCATAGTACATATTTTACAACTTGATATAATACCAGAGTTCCGAAAGCTTATATGTCTATTGTTCCCTCTCTTAAAAGATGAGAAGGTTGATTCTAATAACCTGAAAATTTTCCTGGGAAGCCTGGGGATTGAGCTCACAGATCAGGAAAAAGAGAAGCTACTGAAAACACTGCCAATTGATGGTGAGATTGATAGAGGTGTCATGGAGGTCTTTTGTTGGTCTTTAGGTCTGTGCAAATATTTTCAACTTTGTTTCTATTTATTTTTCCCCAAAAGTATAAAAGAAAAAATATTAAATTGAGTTATAAGTATATAGCAACCTGTCACTGTCGCTTAGAATTTATATTGGAAGTTAAATAACCCTTTAGACAAGAGTTGACATTAACAGATAAACATATTGTTACCTATCAAGCTACTAATTTGTTCATATCATGAGAAGAGAAAAAAAAAGAAAGATTGGAGATCCATGAAAAAAAAATAAAGATGGGAAGCAGAAATTTAAAAGCAAAGGGAAGCTATACTCATGTTTGAGCAAGGAGACTTCCTCAGGTACTGGAATAAAGAGGTTTGTCACAAGGAGAGAGGTTTCTGTTTCCAACCTTCATTATATTAGATGAAATAAACTAAAAATTAGAGACAACTCTTCTTAAAATGTTATTTTTGAAATTGTTTATTTAAATTATTATTTATTTCACACCATTTTTGCGATTTCATGTTAATTTCCCCATTGCATGAATTATGGCTTTTCTTACAGCTGCTGGAAAGGTATATCACAACAGGTTGCTAAAGGGTGTGAAATCTCTCAATGGTGAGTAAGACCTAATTAAAAGTCATACTGTCTGACATTCCCCAACTTGACAATTTTATTCCAATTATGAATCCTGGCTCCTCACTTTGGTATCATTCCTTATTTATGATTCTTGCAGTCTACCCACATTTTAACTGATAACAGCGTATATTTTATCTTGTAGGAAGTTCCATATGGAACTTGCATTTTTTTTCAACTCTGTACACCCCTTCTCTATGCACGAAAAAATCACTTCACCTTAAACAAACAAACATAATAAATAAATAAATAGAAAGTTGATATGCATGCAGAATTTTGGCATAATACACTTTTTTTTCATGTTCCTACCTTCTATCTTTCCTAAGGGGGAAAGGTTCATGTAAATAACCTGGACAACACCCTTAAAAAATTGGGACTTGAGCTCACGGAAGAGGAACTTGCAAAGCTGTCAAAAAATCTACAAGTTGATGGTGAACACTACAGATGACCTCAGGCCGTTTTTTAATTTTTCCTTTATATCTGATATGTTTGAAAATAGATTTAATTGACAGATACATGTTAGAAAGCTTGGAGGAGAGCCCAATTTTATTTTTTTTACTGAAGTCTTTAATTTTAATTCCAATATAGTTAACATAGAAAATTATATTATTTCAGGTATATAATATATTAACAATTCTATATATATGTGATAAGTATACTCTTTAGTCCCCATCACCTGTTTCACCCATTCCCGCACCCACCTCCCCTCTGGTAACTACCAGTTTGTTCTCTATAGTTAAGAGTCTACTTCTTGGTTTGTCTCTCTCTTCTTTTTTCTTTGTTTACTCATTTTGTTTCTTAAATTTCACATATGAGTGAAATCATATAGTATTTGTCTTTAACATTTCTCTTAGCATTATACTCTTTAGCTCCATCCATGTTGTTGCAAATGGCAAGATTCCATTCTTTTTTAAGGCTGAATAATACTCCATCATACACACACACACACACACACACACACACACACACACACACACACACACATATGTTCTACGTCTTTATCCATTCATCTATTGATGGACACTTGGAGGAGAGCCCAATTTTAAAGTCAGAATAAATCTTGGATCTTCATTACAATTAACCTAAAACAGCATCACCTCTCCGTAAATATACCAAAAACTGCAGAGGGTGCTGTCAGGACTCTAATAGTCTAAACAATAAGAAAGCAAAATAATAGGGATCTGAAAATCTATTTATAGAGAAGTCAACAAGCCATTCTTCTATCTATCCTCCTGTCTAATGAAATCTTCATTCGAAAACGTGTTCAAAGATTTTTATCATAGTGCATGAGACCTTCAAGCTCCATCTGCCTGTGTGGACATATCTTCTCTCATTTTTCTACTGTTCCAGCCATGTTGAGCTGCTTGTAGTTTTACCCACATAGCATGATGTCCCTGGACATTTTTCTCAACTTCTCCTCCATGTGAAGGCTCTTCCATCCTTCCATATTTCGTATCAACTGCTCTGATACATTAATGTAGTTCACACACATCTCCTGCAGGAAGCAATCTTAGAACATACCAAGCTGGATTAGTGGTCCCTTCCTCAGCTGTTTGTGGGTACATGAAGTAAAGTTACCAGAATACCTGGCCAACTCCAATAGTATCTTCAGCTATGGCTTATAATGGCATCCAAAATACTAGGAAGAGCACACTTTTCCTGACCCAGTTTCTAGTATACAAGAGACCTTTGTATTGATGGAGATCATCTTAACTCCCTGAGATCCAGGCATTTTCTAAATGGTCTCAGGTAAAATGAAGATGTAAGGAATTTTTAATGGAATTGTTTCCTTAAAATATATGTCTTAAATTTGTCTTCTGGGCTTCTGACATTATTTTCATTGTGCCTTTTCTTGTAGCTAATGGAATGGTTGGTCTGAAAGAGGTGATGGATGGAGTAAAAGCTACTACAGGTAAGAAAGAAATTATGAATCTAAAACATTTAGTATTTATAATAATTACATTTCATCATTATTCCTCAATTGCCATATTAGTTATGGCATTTATTTCTTGGTTCATTAAATTACTAGCAACTCATTTGTTTTCTGGTATATTTTTTATTTGTATATTTTGTTCTTCTCTTTTTTAGAATGGCCAAACTCTGTACTAGTGAAATAATATATGAAGTAAAATTTTGATAAAGACTACAGATAACTGACAAAAAATGAGACTAACAGATCTTACCTTATTTTATACATTTATTTGAATAAGTAATTTATAATATTCCAATTGAATAGCAGATACATAATGTAAATCTCACAGGGTTCAGAGTTGCCTTGCCATTGTCATTGTGACTGTGACTTCTTTTATTAGCACTTAGAGATCAAATTCTTTTTCTGTGAAAGTCATCGTCAGTATATTTGGAGAGGTCTCATTGGCCTATGCTCTTTATTCTGTACCGATTCAATCTATATAGCCATAGATTAATTTTCCCTGTTTGGAGTCATTAGATGATCCTTTAAATTCGTATATGTAATGATGTCTATTTTTTTAAGGAGGGGAGGTTGATGTCAAAGATGTGAAAGCTATTCTGAAAAACATGGGAATAGAGTTCACAGATAAGGAACGTTTGAAGCTGCTGAAAAATCTGCCTTTCAATGGTAGGCATTTATATACTGATGTGACCTTAAAGTGTTCTTTGAAGCTTTTAAAGATTTTTTAATTTAAATTCCAGTTAGTTAACATACAGTGTAATACTAGTTTCAGGTGTACAATTTGGTGATTCAACACATCCACACATCACCCTGTGCTCATCTCAAGTGCCCTCCTTCATCCCCATCACCCGTGTCACCCTTCCCTCACCATCTTCCCCTCTGGTGACCATCAGTTTGTTCCCTATAGTTAGGAGTCTGTTTCTTGGTTTGCCTTTCTTTTTTACCCCGTGTTTGTTTTGTCCCCTCTTAAGCTTTTTTTTTTTTTTTTTAGAAACTCAAACTATCCCCATTTGCTAAGATGCAACAGTAAATAAACAAGCAAATGCCAAACAAAATAATTTAAATGTTCACTTATTGTAGAGGGAAATTTCCATCTATGCAGTTTAACTCTCTGTTTTGGAATAATCATCCCCATGATGCTGACTCATGCCATCAAGGGGACTACATTTCTGAGGCTACCCTTACCTTTTTAGATACCTATAGGCAGTTGTGGGAAGCAACCAAGGGAAAGAAGTGGTGTTAGACCGGAAGGGGATAAAAGGTCAGAGGTGATATTTTCCAAAAAAGCTGTGCATGTTATAGAGTGCCTTGTATGCTAAATTTTAGATAGACTTACCATATTATAAACTTTCCCTAATTTTCTCTCAAACTTTATTTTAATGAGGGAAGTTTCTAGGGCAAATCATGAAAATCTCAGTTTTACTAGAGTTTTAGTGAATAGCCACATCATTTCTCTATGACCTTAATTGTGTTCTTTTTTATAGATGATAACAAGGTCTTTAAAAACAGGTTGCTAGATGGTGTGAAGTCCCTTAAAGGTGAGTGAGAAACATAATAAGAATACAAATGAATATGAGATCTTCATTTTATACTGTTTCCAAGATATGAATTTGAATGCTGCCATCTGTCATATGTACTGATTGCAAATGTATGCTTTTTTGGACCTCAATCTTTATTTTAGCAGTTGAATCTGATGTTCTATCTTGGAAGTAAAGCACCACACTTTCTTGTCATATTCGAAATTTTCAGGAAGAGAAATATCAAATTTCATGTTTACATGGGAAAAAATATAAATGATTAGCAGTGATTCAGAGAACTTAATAAATAGAAAAAACTAAATTGGAAGTTCATTCATCAAAAGTCAACCTACTATTGTTTAGAACTACATAATGTTTGCCTCCAGTACCAGAATTCCCTAAGCATTCATTGAACATCATTTTTTTCAACCAGATTTTTTTTAATTCATTAAGAAAATTGAGGCTGGCAAGAGTGATAGCCCTCAGCTTTACATCTTCAATTCCTTTTTTTTAATTTTTTTTTTTCAACGTTTTTTTTTATTTATTTTTGGGACAGAGAGAGACAGAGCATGAACGGGGGAGGGACAGAGAGAGAGGGAGACACAGAATCGGAAACAGGCTCCAGGCTCCGAGCCATCAGCCCAGAGCCTGACGCGGGGCTCGAACTCACGGACCGCGAGATCGTGACCTGGCTGAAGTCGGACGCTTAACCGACTGCGCCACCCAGGCGCCCCAAAAAAAAATTTTTTTTAATGTTTATTTATTTTTGAAGGAGAGAGAGACAGTGTGAGCGGGGGAGGAGCAGAGAGAGAGAGAGAGACAGAATCGGAAGCAGGCTCCAGGCTCTGAGCCGTCAGCACAGAGCCCGATGCGGGGCTCGAACTCACGGACCGTGAGATCATGACCTGAGCCGAAGTCGGATGCTCAACCGACTGAGCCACCCAGGCACCCCTATGCTTATTTATTTTAAACGTTTTATTTATTTTTGAGAGAGAGAGGGAGAGAGAGCGCGCACGTGCGCATGCATGGGTGGGGTAGGGGCAGAAAGACGGAGACAGAGGATCAGAAGTGGGCTCTGTGCAGACAGCAGCAAGCCTGATGAGGGCCTTCAACTCACAAACCGTGAGATCATGACCCCGTCAACCAACTGAGCTGCCTGGGTTCTCTTTAATGTTTATTTATTTATTTTGAGAGAAAGAGAGAGCACACGCAGTGTGCAGGGAGGGGCAGAGAGGGAGGGAGGGAGCGAGAATCCCAAGTAGGCTCCACGCTGTCAGTGCAGAGCCTGATGCGGGGATCAGTCTCATGAACTGTGAGATCATGACCTAAGCCAAAATCAAGAGTCAGACACTCAACCAACTGAGCCAGCCAGGTGCCCTGAGATGCTTGGCTTTGACCAGCCTTTGCCTCTTCATCTGTCCCTGGAGTTCACAACTGGGTTTGCGTTGCCACTTAGTCCATTGCCTCACACTGATCATGGCGTGAAAAGGTTTCAGCACCACCACCGTCTGGGCCACAGCCCAAATCAGCCAAGTTCTAAGGTGTAGAATTCAGGTGAATTCTTAACTGACTTCCACATCCTCCCATTTTACAGGAGTATCCCTCTCTGGGGCTGATGACCGAGAAGCTATCCCAGAAAAACATCAATTTGATCTTTGCTGTAACGGAAAATGTAGTCAGTCTCTACCAGGTGACTGTGCCTTCAGGGATTTCGGGAGTGGGGTCTGTATTGGGTGGAGCCGTCTCTGGGAACCCAGGCACACTAGCACGGGCCATGCTTCCCAACCAGGAAAGCCCCTCCTCCAGCCTATTCCCAGGGGCAAATGGCTCCTTTTTATGGTCTCTCTCCTCCAACCTTGAACCTCACGGGATGGGTGTGTTGGTGTTTGTGGTGCTGGAGGGGAGTAATTTATTGGGGGAGAGGGGTGTGAGAAGTTCTTTATAATTTTTCTCAGGGCTGCAAAACTGCTAGGTTTGTTCCTGGAAGTGACAAGTAAAATATCCCATCCTTCCCTCAATCTTCGTTTCAAGACCCTCATTCTGATTTGGGGAGGGCTTTTGAGATCACCCTCTTCATTTAGTCAGCCTTGTACATCTCTCTGTCTTACCTTCTAGAACTATAGCGAGCTCATCCCAGGGACGACAGTGGGGGTTCTGTCTGCCAATTCCAGCAACGTCCTTCAGCTCATTGTTGATGCTTATGGGGTAAGTGTCTCGCACTGGGGTTGGGTCTGCTAAGAATCCACCTCACTCGGCATTCCCCAGGAGGGAACGCAGATTTTGGAGTCCTGGATGTGAGTCCACGATGCAGCCTTCACTGCCTTCCTCTTATTCTTCTAGAGGCTGGCTGGTGGCCAGCACTGGGAGGAATGCAGCCTTCTGAGAGGGAAATGGCTCAGAAAGAATTGCCAGGGAGTGTCAGGAGCAGTGGGTGGAAGAGCTTAGAGAAGGTGGAAAGGAAAGAGAGGTTGGGGGTGGTGATGAGGAAGGACAGGGTGAGGGATAGGGCTCCAACAATAGAGAGAAGAGGGAGCTGAGCCAAGGGGAAGATGAGGTTGGTTAAAAATTAGGTAAAAAAAGCTACTATCCAAGGTGACCAGTGCTAGCCCTCCCTTTTTGCATGTCTCTGAGGCTTGCAGGAGGGTGTGGCTGGTTTAGATTTTACCCAGATTCAACTAGACACCAGGGGGCACAGAGAGAGAGAGAGGAGCAGACCTTGGGCAGGAAATATTGTAAGAAATAGGCTCCTAAGGATGCTCTCCTCTGGCAGCTTCTAAGCAAACCCCAGCACCCAGCACTGCCGCGGTGAGTCCATGGCCACCTGGTATTTTACTTGGGGTGGAATTGGTTCCTGTCTACTTCCTCTCGGCTCATCTCCTTAACCTTCTTTTGCCCCCTTTCTGCTCAGAAAATCCGCTCTAAAGTAGAGCTGGAAGTGCGGGACCTCCCCGAGGAGCTGTCTCTATCCTTCAACGCCACCTGTCTCAACAACGAGGTCATCCCTGGGCTCAAGTCTTGTGTCGGACTCAAGATTGGAGACACGGTGAGGTGGGCTGGGCTGGGCAGGGGCTGAAGCTTCAGCTCTGGCCCTGGCCTTTGCCCCTGAGCGTCTGTGGGCACCCTTCCATTCCTCCCCTGCACCTTCTTCCCGAAGGTCATTACAAGTTGGATATAACGGAGCTGCCAACCTTTTCCTCTGACTCCTGTTGTCTAAACTTCTCCGCTACGTGGAGATCTTTAAAAAACTTGCGTTTAGCTTACCTCTGTTTGTTTATGCACAGCTGATTGCAAATGAAAATATTTCTTACCTTTGGCCCAGTCTCCAGCCTCCCCTAAGGTAATACCTGTCTTTCCTCTACAATGTGAAATGGCAGTCACATCTACCGATAGTTGCTGAGCGCCAACTTTGTGCCAGGCATCATTCGCTGCTGGAGATTCAACAGCAAATGGAACAGGCAAAAATACCAAATACCCACTGTCATAGACTTCCAGAACGCAAATGTTCATTTTGCCTCTCAGGTCCCTCTGTGGCCTCTATGGCTTTCTTTCCTTACTGGTTCTCTTCTGCTTCTGCCGATGGGGGGAGGGGTTGGTGAAGAGGGAGGGAAGCAGAAAGGGGGATAGCTATATCTCTATCACCGGTATCACCTGTATCTCTATCATTTCTGTATCTAGGTCCATCCATCTGTCCGTACACCTATCTATATTCTAGAACATGTGCACATATCCTGTCTAAGAAATATTGGCCGGAAAGGTGTTTGACTGCACAAGTGATGATGTACTATATGGAAATTAAACAGTAGATCCTGAGCCTTTGGTCACTGTGTGGCATCGTGTGGTGCCATATAGTGCTTTGTGTGTCTGGCTGACTGACCTTGTGTATAATCAGTCCAGCTGGCTTCATTGGCCAGAGAAGAATTTTTATAAGATCACAGGTTCTGTTCTGCTTGAGCTGGCTTATTTCACAGGTGGAATTAAAACACACACACACACACACACACACACACATATCCAGGGGCACCTGGGTGGCTCAGTTGGTTGAGCATCCAACTTCAGCTCAGGTCATAATCTTGTAGTTCGTGAGTTCGAGCCCCACCTCAGGCTCACTGCTGTCAGTCTGTCAGCGCAGAGCCTGCTTCAGATCCTCTGTCCTTCTCTCTGCCCTTCCCCCACTTGCAGTCTCCCAAAAAATAGATATATATATAAAAAAAACCAAAACCAACCTCTCTCCTGACTGTAAATTATGTCTGTGCACCCAACCAGATACAACTGGACAACTGTCCCCAGGCTTTTCTTTTTGCTTTGCAGACCTTGGTCATTTGGAGGCTGAGGAACTCCAGGTTGCTGGGGGATGAGACACCCAGTTTGGATATTCCCGGGCAGGGCAGGGCGGGGCAGGGCGGGGCAGGGCGGGGCTTCTTTCCCTCCAGGGCTGGAGTGATAACAGGGTGCGCCTGTGTTTGAATGCGGTCTTCCTTTCCACCCAGGTGAGCTTCAGCATTGAGGCCAAGGTGCGAGGCTGCCCGCAGGAGAGGGAGAAGTCCTTCACCATCAAGCCTGTAGGCTTCAAAGACAGCCTCACCGTTCAGGTCACCTTCGACTGTGACTGTGCGTGCCAGGCCCATGCTGAGCCTTACAGCCGCCGCTGCAACAATGGCAACGGGACCTTTGAGTGTGGGGTGTGCCGCTGCGGGCCCGGGTGGCTGGGGTCCCAGTGCGAGTGCTCCGAAGAGGACTACCGCCCCTCGCAGCAGGAAGAGTGCAGCCCCCGGGAGGGCCAGCCCGCCTGCAGCCAGCGGGGCGAGTGCCTGTGTGGCCAGTGCGTCTGCCACAGCAGTGACTTTGGCAAGATCACGGGCAAGTACTGCGAGTGTGATGACTTCTCCTGCGTCCGCTATAAGGGGGAGATGTGCTCAGGTGAGTGAAACTGCACACCCTCCCGCCCCTGTACCCGCGCACGCTCGCTCGCACATCCACAGCCTCTGGAAACTTAGGCCGGGGCTTAGGTGGGCACAGGAAGGCCCAGCAGGCAGAGCCGAGTGGATGGTCCTTCCACTCCAACGGCAGAAGACAGGAAGGAGGTTCTCTGTAATTCCGCTCTGCTCCCCGCGTCCTTGCTCCTGGGGTACACAGCGGAAGGGAGCCTCTGCTCTCCTGGAGCATGGGAACGAGTGGGGGAGCCTGAAGGTGAAGACCGTTATTTTCTTTTCTTCCACCTGCCATCCTGCTAATACTTTAAATCACTGGCTCTTGATCATTTCAAGGATGCGGAACAACTCCCTTTTTAGGTTAAAAAAAAAAATCTCTGGCTGCTGGTAATTAGATTTTTAGTAGTTACAGATTCGGAAACTGCATGGTATCAGAATGCGTAGTAAAGTTGGTAGTAATTATTTTACATGAATTTGTCTTTTCATGACAAGACTTGGAAAATAGTAAAAAAGCAAGGCAATGGAGCACGTTTAACAGCCAATACACTCGGAACAATGAGTGGAAAATCATAAGCTCTTTTTACATGCTGGCACTATTTTGTTATCGCTATTGGCACTATAACGTTTTGGATTCTAGATCTGTGCTGTCAGATATAGTAGCCCCGTGTGGCTATTTATTTGTAAATTAGTCACATTGAATTATAACTTAAATAAAATTTAAATAAATTTAAGTTAAATGAAAAATGAGGGGCGCTTGGGTGGCTCAGTAGGTTAAAGCTCTGACTGCACTGCCAGGGTGTTGACTGCATAGAGCCCGCTTGGGATTCTCTCTCTCTCTCTGCCCCTCCCCCATTGGAGGTTTTTTTTTTTTTCCTCTCTCTCAAATGAACTTAAAAAAATGTAAAAAATAAATGAAAAATGAAAAATTCATTTCCTCTGTTGCTCAGGAGCTCCACGTGGCTCGTGGCATGCTGGACAGCACAGACATGGGAAAGGATTGCCATTGAGAGGCCCAGCCTGCAAACTGGGGGTTACGATTTTGGCTCCTTCTACCTGCAGGATACTTTTTGTCCTTCTCATTACAAAATTCAGTAAAGTCTTGAGGCCCACGGAAAATCTCAACCTGGTCTTTCCTTGCCCTAAAGACTGCTCCTAGGCTACTTCCCCAGCTAGACCAAGTGGAACTAATGTGAATGTCGTCTGTATGTGCTGACAATACTTGCAGAGGCAACTAGGCAGCCTGAGTAGTTCCTGGGGCACTGGGGATAGGTTTTCGCTGGATTATGGTCTCTGAGGCTTGATTCCTCTTGTGACAGAGAGATCAAAGACATTTGCAAGTTGTTTAGGATTGGTTTATGGGTGTATTGTGTGGTTAATTAACACAGATTATAATTGGCTTCTTTGGTGATCAAATCTATGGCGGAGATTGGCTTCCTTTGCAATGGGGCTTAAAGGAGCCGAACTAATCCAACCAGATGTTCACTTTAACATCTGCCTTTAAGAAAGCTTGATTAGAAAGGGCTGCCAGTGTGGTTCAGATGGTTAACTGACTCTTGATTTCGGCTCAGGTCACAATCTCAGGGTTTGTGAGTTTAAGCCCCACGATGGGCTCCTCCCTGACACTGTGGAGCTTGCTTAGGATTCTCTCTCCCTCTCTCTCTGCCCCTCTCCTGCTTGAGCTCGCTCTCTCTCTCAAATAAATAAACTTTAAAATTTATATATATATATATATGTATATATATATATGTATATATATATATGTATATGAAAACTTGATTAGAAAGGTAAATCTATGTCATTCTTTTAAAAAAAAATTAAAAAGGGGGCACCTGGTGGCTCAGTTGGTTAAGCATCCTACTTCAGCTCGGGTCATGATCTTGCAGTTTGTGAGTTTCAGCCCTGCGTCAGGCTCTGTGCTGACTGCTCAGAGCCTGGAGCCTGCTTCAGATTCTGTGTCTCCCTCTCTCTTTGCTCCTCCTGTGCCCATGCTCTGTCTCTGTCTCTCAATAAGAAATGTTAAAAAAACAATTTGATTCTAAAAAAACTTAAAAAATTTTTTTTAATGTTTATTTATTCTTGAGAGAGAGAGAGAGAGAGAGAGAGAGAGAGAGACAGAGACAGAGCATGAGTGAGGGAGGGGCAGAGAGAGAGAGAGAGAGGGAGACACAGAATCCGAAGTGGGCTCCAGGTTCTAAGCTGTCAGCACAGAGCCCGACATGGGGCTCGAACTCACAAACCTTAAGATCATGACCTGAGCTGAAGTCGGAGGCTTAACTGACTGAGCCACCCAGGTGCCCCATAAATCTATGTCATTCTAAAACATGCCCAAGTCACATAAAAAAGACTTCTTTTTATTATCTACAACATTGTTTCCTTTATTCATGTCAGCAAAATTTGACAGAGATTGGAAAAAAATGGTAGCAGGGAGATTAGGGGAGAAAGAGATCAGGCACGGACCCCCCAACAGCAGTTTGAATTAGAGGGTGAGGGAGGCATTTCAGCTCATTTTACTAGTGAATAGTACTTACATCATATTCAGAGTACCAAAAGGAATGGTAAGTTTGATGTGGGAGACCACGGGGAGTAGGGTGGGGCTGAGGGGAAGAGGGTTGTCCTACGTGAGGCCTACAGATAGCCCCTTGGGGGCACCAGGGACAGAGGGAGGGCCACTTGTCCTCCAAGCCTCCTGGTTCCTGGTCTGGTATGAGGCAGGGTGGGAGGGACCGCGGGCAGAGTGTGTTTCCTTCAGCTGCTGGCCCCACCGATGCTGCGAAACAAAGCCATCGGGTTCAGCAGCCTGCTTCCTGCCTCTCACTGGTGCAAGCACAGCTCGTCAGCAATGCGCTCCACCCAATTCAGGAGGGAACCCCAGGCAGCAGCTCAGAGGCCTCCCTCCCCCACTGCCAGCCCGGGTGTTGTGTGCCTACTGGCTGCAGGTCTGGATCCTGTGGTGCTGCCGTCACACTCCCCAGTGACGGATGCTCAGGGACACACACTTATTGAGCACCTGTTCTGTGCCAGGCGCTCAGTCCACACGGGTGAACAGGGGGCATGCGTGATTCCTGACCACTCAGTTTGTAGACCAGTTCACCATTGTCTCTTCCCTGGGCTGCTGGCCTGGTCTGTTCTTTGCTGCAAGCAGTGGCTCACGAGGGGGGCATGCTATGACTTAGCCATTTCCCCAGCCTCTGGCCTTCCCCCTCCCCGCTGGAGGCATGGTCTTTTGTGGTCATCTGTTATCAGCACTTCCTTCGGAAACATCAGGGAGTGCATCCTTCTCCCCGAGGGACTCCCCGAGGGACTCATCCTTCTCCCCGAGGGACATCCATGAGCATAGATTGATCAGACACCCCTGAGCCAGGTTCTGTGCTGTAGTGTTGTGGGATAGGGAGGCATGAATAAGACAGTTTTGCCCTTAATTAACTTACCTGAGGATAATTCACAACATGAGGCAGAACGTGCCAGATCTTAGAAGTGAGGCGTCCTTGGGGCGCCTCGGTGGCTCAGTTGGTTAAGCGTCCAACTTCGGCTCAGGTCATGATCTCGTGGTTTGTGAGTTTGAGCCCCGCGTTGGGCTCTGTGTTGACAGCTCAGAGCCTGGAGCCTGCTTCCGATTCTGTGTCTTCCCCTCTCTCTGCCCCTCCACCCACTCTCACTCTGTCTCTCAAAAATAAATAAAACATTTTTAAAAAATTAAAGAAAAGAAGTGAGTTGTCCCTGGGGAATGTTATAGGAGTCTCCTGGAGAGAGACCCAGTGTGAACAGAGGAGGCCTGGGTGGCTTCATGGAGGAAGTAGGATGTCAGACAAAGGGTCGGCTCATAAGGCAGGGAGGAGTGGGGCTGACATCGGCCTGGGAGTCACGCTCTATAGGGAGAGGTCATTCCCTCTGACCTAAAATACTTGCTCCTCCCTTACCCCTCCCCCTCCCTCATCTCCACCCCTCCCCTGCTGCCTTCTTTTCTATTTCCCTCCTCTTTCTTACACTCTCTCTTCATTTCTCACCCTCCTCCTCTGACTTTGCTGTGAACCCAGGCTCAGCCACCCTTTTGCTGGAGGGATGCCAGTCCTGTGACATTACCGCACTGTAGCTTCCTTCTGAGGGCTGACCCTGCCAGGGCTCGGGCTCGGCCTGCCGGCTCCGGCCCGCCACTCTACTTCCAGCCTCGCTCCGTGGCTGGCCTGGCAGACCATCTTCTCAAAGGTTACTTTGTTTGGCCTCACAAAGGAAACACTATGGGACAAGGGTTTCTGAGGAGGCGGAGGCCTCCGGGTGCTGCCAGACCTCTGTGGCGTCTGCCTTTCCCTGTTCGGGAGCCATCACTGAAAGCTGCTTGTAGTAGACACTGTGGGGCCCCTCCAGCTGCTGTTAGGGCTGCTGATAATGGCTCACAGCTGCCCCTTCCTTGGAATTATCTTCAGCTGACAGGAGCTGTCTTGCCCTCAGACCTGGGCCAATGACTGGTGGACAAAGGTTACACAAGACCATTCCCTTTGCCTCCGGGTGGAGCGGGCTCTACTCTCCAGATATTTGGAGCTGGGGCAGCTGACCTTATGTTTGCCATCCAGAAAGAAGCAGACATCTCTTTCCAAGGCAGCAAAGGTGTGTCTGAGTCTTGAATAGAGGATGGTGCTAGGATCACTGGCAGAGAGACTCATTGACCAAGGGCCTCTAGTCAGACCCACTGGGGTCCCTGGGGAGCAGAAGATGCCAGCTAGTGTCTGTTTGAGCCTATGCACCTCGCTCTCCTCCACCATCTTGGGGCCCATCCGCTCACACAGTGACATGATTTTGAGACCCGTTGAGGTTACTTCCCCTTGGCTCCCTGCCTTTCCTCTGATTAACAGTCAGATTTTTATTATTCATCCACTTCTTCCTGATTCGGAATCCTTGAGAATGAGTCACCCTTTCTTCTGAGTTTGGGAGAGCCAAGTTTTCAAGCCTTGTTAAGTGATTAGGGGGATGTAGCACTGAGAGTTAACACCTGCATTTAACCAATCTACCCCCTACCCCAATCTCTCTTTCCCATTCCTACATTCATGCAGTAAAGTGAGTAGGTCTTTCCTACTAGGGCTGATGGCTCTCTGCAGTACTGTGATGATACAACACAGGGCACATGCTGGTGAATGTGTGTGTGGTTCCCAGGATTTTTTTTTCTTTTTTAATGTTTATTTACTTATTTTGTGTGTGAGAGAGAGAGAGAGGGAGAGAGAGAATCCCAAGCAGGCTCCAGGCTGTCAGCCCAGAGCCTGATGCAGGGCTTGACCTCACTAACCAAACCGTGAGATCATGACCTGAGCTGAAATCAAGAGTCAGATGCTTAACCAACTGAGCCACCAGGCACCCTACCCAGGAACTTAACTAGGACACAAGCTCCACGGTAATAGGGACCTTTCCTGTCTCATTCACTGCCGAATCTCCAGTGCCCAGTGTGAGCTCAATAAATATTTGTTGCATAAATGGATAAAGAAACATTAATTGCATGCCTACTGTATTTCAGACGTTACGCTAATCCCTGCCGACGGACAAATTGATATGTCCTCTCTCACTGTGGAGCTCAAAATCTAGAAAGAGAAACAGATAGGCAAGCAAATGGGCTGGTCATGAGGGTTAAAATAGAGGCATATGTAAGTGCTGGGAGAACACGTAGTAGACAATTTGCTCCGGGGAGGTCAGAAAAAGTTATGGAGGGGAAGGAACTTTTGAGTTGAGCTTCGAAAGGTAAGTGGGAGTTTGGTAGCGATCACAGGACGAAAGGGCGTCAAGGCAGAGCTAGCAGCATGAGGCTAGAAGGATAGAAGGTGGTGACGCTTCCGTGGGGTGTTAATGAGTGGCCGTGGGAGGAGGGTGGATGAGGGTAAAGCTGGAGAGCAGGCTGAGCCACGGGTTGGGGCCCCTCACCTGCTGCCCGCCCCCTCGGGCTGTGTGCTTTCAGGTCACGGCCAGTGCAGCTGTGGGGACTGTCTGTGTGACTCCGACTGGACCGGCTTCTACTGCAACTGTACCACGCGCACCGACACCTGCATGTCCAGCAACGGGCTGCTGTGCAGCGGCCGGGGCGAGTGTAAGTGCGGCAGCTGCAAGTGCATCCAGCCCGGCTCCTACGGGGACACCTGTGAGAAGTGCCCCACCTGCCCTGACGCCTGCACCTTTAAGAAGTGAGTGGGCAGAGAAGTGAGTTGGAGCCAGTCGGGTGCTAGAAGGAGGGAGGGGGTCCCCCAGGCTAGAATCCCCAACCCTCCAGGTTCTTACTCACCAAAGCTTCAGGAGGAGGCGTCCGCTGCAGCTAAGAGGCTAGCTTTCCTCTTCCCACGGAAAAGTTTGGGCAAAGAGGGAGGGAGAGCCAACCATGCAGGGGCCAAAGTAGCACCCGCTGGACTCCAGTTGGAGAAACCCCTCTCCTGGGATGGCATCCTGAATCCCTGAGTTGGGAGGAAGGCTAAACCAGGGAACTTCTGGGGAACGTTCTCATGTTCCGATCGTGTGGGAGAGTTGGGCTGGAGTTATGAAGGATTCTGTGAAACAGGAGATGTTCGCTAGTACAAACTCCACTCATCTGGGGTCAGGGGAAGCTCCTGCCATTTCTCTTGCCACTTTCAGCAGGGCTGGGCTCATAGGCATGCAACCTGTGCATTTGTACAGAGCCCTGTGCTTAGAAGGGCCCCATGCTTGGTTTACCGCTCTGCTGGCACTGTCTTGTAATGCTTAGGGATTTTTGAACAAGGGGCCTGACATCTTCTTTTGTGCTGGGTCCCCAGATTACATGACCGGTTCTGCCTTTAAGGCTCCTCGAAGTGGCACACGCCTTACCTCCTGTCACACTCTCGGATGGGACATGAAGAAGTTTAATGAGGGGACTGGGGCCTTCTGCCTGCCAGGCCCTGCCTCTGGGTGAGGAGGAACTCCCACCCCTGAACTCCAGACCCGACCCTCTGGGTCCCCCAGAATTGTCTTACAGGGGTTTTTGTTTCGGTGTTTGTTTTCCAAGGTGGGGCAGCTTTCTGGTGTGTGGATGTCAGAGCTGGACTGACACACACGTAGGTTTGCTCCTCTCTCGTCTTTTTTGTTTCTTTATTTTTGAGAGAGAGAGAGAGAGACAGAGTGCAATTGGGGAGGGGCAGAGAGAGGGACACATAGAATCTCAAACAGACTCCAGACTCTGAGCTGTCAGCGCAGAGCCTGACGCAGGGCTCAAACTCACAGGGCTCGAACTCGAAGACGGCGAGATCATGACCTGAGCCGAAGTCGGATGCTTAACTGACTGAGCCACCCAGGCGTCCCTCTCCTCCCTTGTCTTAATCTCTGTGTCGTCTCTCTTTTAGGAAGTGTGTGGAGTGTAAGAAATTTGACCGAGGAGACCTACATAAAGAAAATACCTGCAGCCGTTACTGTCGTGATGAGATTGAGCCTGTGAAGGAGCTCAGTAAGCTCAGCATGTCTTAGAATTGTGCACATATGCGGCTGCTGAAGTTTTCAGTTGATCCCAAAACGTGTCTATGTCTCATCAGTAAAATGGAAGAGTAATCCCTGCCTCAAAGGCATGTTGTACAGACCTGATGCACACTAGGCACTTAATAAAGGCCAGCTTCCCTGAGTCCTCTTGTGCCCTCTGCTAATTTGTTCCACAGTCCCTCCCCATTCTGCTGCTTCCCGGCACCCACAGACTCAGCAAGACCCTACAGATAACTTTTAAAGTATGTAGAAATCAACCCTAACTTGACCTCCCCAGGGAGAGGAAGACAATGCATCCCATTTTACGGATGAAGAAACCTAGGCTAGGTGATGTCAGTTTAGGAGGCTAGTAACCATTTACTGAGTTTACTTAACTGAGAGTGTTCAGCAATGCCCAGGCATACTGCTCTGCTGGTTTGGAGGGAAACCTTCACCCTTATGGATTTTAGCTAAAATCATAATGCTGTAGCCTTTTTTGGCTCTCTGGAGCCCTTCCTAGAATAAGACAGATAAAAATACAGTGGTGAGCAAAACTCTTGCCTGCAGTCATTGTAGTTTGAATTTCTTTTTTTTTTTTTTTTTTTTTTTTAATTTTTTTTTTTTTTTCAACGTTTATTTATTTTTGGGACAGAGAGAGACAGAGCATGAACGGGGGAGGGACAGAGAGAGAGGGAGACACAGAATCGGAAACAGGCTCCAGGCTCTGAGCCATCAGCCCAGAGCCTGACGCAGGGCTCGAACTCACGGACCGTGAGATCGTGACCTGGCTGAAGTCGGACGCTTAACCGACTGCGCCACCCAGGCGCCCCTGTAGTTTGAATTTCACCTTGACCAAAAAGGGGATAATCTTTGTTGCTGTCAGCACATCTGATGTTATCTGGGTCAGCTAGGCATTGGTTGGTCTAGGGAGATGGCAATCTCTCCTGAGATAGCTGTCTCTCACGAAGGCAGGAAACATGTTTTCAGTGAGAGCCACAGTGAGACACAGCCAGTCAGTCGGCTTCTGGCTTGGGGTGTTACAGAAAAGGGTCAGCTCTCTGGATCCTTTGGCTAATATCAGAAGTGGGGCTGGTGGGGGGGGGGGGTGAGGGGCATGATTTGGGGATTGAGTTTGAAGAGACGGCTTTTCCTCCTGAGGAGAATCGGTATGCTGTGATTAGCTCAGGCGGGCAAGACTGCTGAGAGAGATGTGAGATGTTTTTATTACCTAGACCAGAGGGGAATCTCAGGTTAGTTGAAAGTATTTCTCTTACCCCCACCCCCGTGCCATGATAATCATAAAGATAAATGCTTGTTTGTATGGAATTGTGTAACTTATAAAAGTTAGGCAAGTATCTTTTCATACACATGATCTTGTCTTTTTCTCAGCCACCTAGTAGAGTAGAACTGTGGTACTGTTGTTATCTTCATTTTGCAGATGAGGAAACTGAATCTCAGGAAAGCTACATAACTTGCCCGAACAAGTTAAGCTTAGAATGAATCTGGAAATCCTTACTCTTTCCACTGTACTCTTATACCACTAGTTTTCGGGCGGCTCATTGAGTTCAAGTCTGATACTACACTTGATCTTAGCCAAAAGGCCGAGAAACAATCATTGAGTTCAAGTCTGGTGTGCTCTGAGACTCCTGTTTTAGTTCTGTTCCATCACGTACTTGTGTTGTGATCTTGGTGCATTTGCTTAACATCATCGTGTGTCAGTTTTACCTGTCTGGTTGCATCACTATAGGACGTGGTGCAAATGATAGAGGGGCACCTATAGTTTCCCTGTCAGAATAAGAGGCTTCAGAATTAGAAGGGGTGAAGCCTACAAAAAAGTGATGGGAGTCAGAGAAGAGAGGCTGGCTCTGGAGAGGAACACTGGATCAGACGCAGAAACGGAAGAAATGTAAGGGCTTTGCCAACAAACTATTGAGAATAGTTGAGCCAGGAGGGAAAGGAAAGAGAGGGAAGGGAACACCCTTCTCTATTAGGTACTGTTCACTTGACATCATTTAGTTCTCTACCAGTGTTGTGAGGTGGGTTATCCTTTTCCTTTCATAGATGAAGAAAGAGCCAATGAGGTCAAGTAACTTCCCCAATATTACGCAGCTGACAGGTGGTAGAGCCAGGCTTTGAATCACACTGTGTCATGTGTTCTGTCATGTCCCTTCCAAGGGAAGGAATACGAACCAAAAAGGGTCTGGGAGGGACAAAATTCAGCAGCGAGGGTCATCTAGAGGCAATTGCCAGGCACAACAGCCATCTCAAGTCTAGGCATCTTGCCTAATGTCAGGCATAGGGTTTCCTGTTGCATACTTTCTCAGAAGTCCCATGACTGGGGTTTGGGGATGGCCCCGTCTTCCAGGAATTGCCTTGTTTTTCACTCTCCCATATTTTCCCCTTCCTCAGAGGATACTGGCAAGGATGCAGTGAACTGCACGTACAAGAATGAAGATGACTGTGTTGTCAGATTCCAGTACTATGAAGACTCCAGTGGAAAGTCCATTCTCTATGTGGTAGAGGAGCCAGGTACGTGAACCGCCAGGGCCCCTGACACTGCACCTATAGGGAGAGGGAGAGCCACGTTAGGCAGCAATTTCCACCCATTACGCCTCTTACACAGAACAGCCAAGTTAAGACTACCTTACAAGTGGTAAGTTAGGGCCTGTCATCTGGGGGTGGGAGATATTTAAATACCAATCTTTGTGAGAAAGTGACTTGCTAATTGAGGAGGCAGAAAAAGAAGGTGAGTAAGGAAAGGAAGAAGGTAGATATGGATCCCACGAAGGGACAAAATACATCCTGGCATTTTTTTGAGGTGACAGTATTAAGAAGTGAGGAATTTAAAGTCTGGGACTCTTCAGCATCCGCTCCACTTAAGGTCAGGTGGTTGCCAAGGGCAACCTGTTCGCTGCTTCAGAGGAAGGCCTGATGCTTTGAGGTGTTGACCTTACCAGGGTCACCATGAGACACAGTACTGGCTTTGAGGCACCAAGCCAAGGTGTTCTGAGCACTGAAAAGATAGTGCTTGCTCTCACAGCCTTCTGGAAGCAGGAGGAGCTCATCCGTCATACACAGACCAACCACAGGTTTGTCGCCATCCAGTGTAGTAGATTAGCTCTCTTCCCCTTACCACCCCCGTCTCCTTCCTTTCTCTTACACAACAGACGAAGCGATGAATCACTAGAAAATATTTTCGAGTACTTATTGTATATCAGCCAGTAGACTAGGTGCTGGGAATATAACAATAAATCAAGCAGATGTGGCACTCACAGGCCAGGGGGAGAGGGACATGTAAATTGATAGTGATACTGCTGAGGGACAAGGGCTGTGCCAAGGCGGGGGGTAGACAGGAGCTTCTATGAGTGAAGGAACAATGTCTGAAGGCAGAGACTAAGTCAGTTGGTTGCTCGTCAGTTGATTCCTACAGCTGTAGAAATTTCTTCAAATCCTCCTTCAGACCAGGGTCCAGCAAACACTTTCTGTTCAGGGCCAGGGGTTAAATATTTTAGGCTTTGGCGGCACCTGGGCGGCTCAGTTGGTTAGGTGTGTGACTCCTGATTTCAGCTCAGGTCATGATCTCATGGTTCATCGGTTTGAGCCCCACATTGTGCTCCGCACTGACAGTGTGGAGCCTGCTTGGGATTCTCTCTCTCTCTCTCTCTCTCTCTCTCTCTCTCTCTCTCTGCCCCTCACCCACTCGTGCTTTCTCTGTCTCAAAATAAATATTTTAGGCTTTGTGGGCCTTGTGGTCTCTGCCATGACTACTCTGCCATTGTAACAGGAAGGCAGCCATAGTCTATATTTAATGCACAAGCCTAAGTATATTTAGAAAGACAGGTGGCAAGCCACATTTGGCTCCCAGACAATAGCTTGCTGGCCCCTGCTTTAGGAAAGTGGGTCTCCAACTTTTCTATGTTCCCCTTGCTAAAAAATCGAGAGTCCTGAGCCCCATGCTGCTTCCATGAGCCTCTATGTTCTTTTTATTTGATTTTTTATTACATTTTTAAATGTTCATTCATTTTTTGAGAGAAAGATGGAGCACGAGTCGAGAGAAAGATGGGAGGGGCAGAGGGAGAGGGAGACACAGAATCCGAAGCAGGCTCCAGGCTCTGAGCCCAACGCAGGGCTCGAACCCATGAACTGTGAGATCATGACCTGAGCCAAAGTCAGACACTTAACCGACTGAGCCACCCAGGTGTCCCCAGCCTCTGTGTTCTTGAATAGTGCTCCTGGCAGTTGTGAGACGCCCCAATATTTGAGTGCCTCTGCTTTGGACACATCACTTCCCCTAGTGAGCCTTCTCAGACCTCCTCCATCATCCTTTCTTCTGATTCGGTTGGGTGCTCCTGTTTGAGTCCCAGAGCAGCTGTGTTTCCCTTAGATGGGCCTTCATTCCACCATTAACTTGCTTCTTTAATCACCCATCTCCCTCAGTAGATCACGTGCCCCACGAACACACGAACCATCTGTCTTATCTATCGTTATATCTCCATACTTGGCTCAGTCATCTACAGAGAAGATACTTAGTAAACGGGTTTTGAATGAGTTACTAGGACTGATTATTCGAGTTGACAGGCAGGCTTGCATACATGTTGATAACCTGCTCGGAGAACTTTGGCTGCTTGGAGAAGGAAGCGGGTGACAGTGGAAAGAAGCTCTACTACATCCGGGTCAGCCAGGGTGTTGCTGGCTGCATGGGTACCGGAGAGCATGGCGCCCCCTACCGTGATATTGTTCACCTGCCTTTCCCAGGGCTCTCACCCTTCAGAAGGGAGAAGGAAGGTAAAGGAAAGGGTATGACCTTAATTTTATTTAGCGACTCAAGGGAAAGCTGACATGGGAAGGGGAGAGGGCAGAGTCTGGGTATGTATCTGTGGGGGAGCACATGTGGATTATTTGGCCATGACCCCTCACACTTTCCCGCCCACCTGTGTTAACACGTTTCATGGATTTTTCCACATCCGCCCTATTTGCACCTTTGTGCTTTCTCATTTTTGAAGGGCAGTACGTTCTTGCTTTGGGGTTTAACGTTACTTCATCTCTGCTATAACAATCCTTGCAGGTGCTTCTGCTGTAACACCAAAATCTTTTGGCTTGATATTCTTAGATGGAATCCACTACTTGGAATTATGGGGCAGAAAGATGGTGATAACCTGAGCTGGTACAAATAACCCCCCAGGGTGGGGGGTGGAGTAGCTTTTCTGATGTAGATTCCATCCTCCACATGAGGAGATGGGACCCCAGACCCATATTCCCTATCTTGTTGCCCTGGAATTCTGAATTTGACCTCTCTTCTCACCTACCGCCCCCAACTATTTTCAGGGGTTCTGGCTTTGTGCAGAATGTGTCATCTGAGGTCCCAGAGCATAGGAGGGGATTATTCTCATTCTCTTCCCCAACTCATGCCTTTGCGGATGGTCTCCCTGAAGGGCTGGGCCACTGCAAGGCAGTAGAGACAGCACTGCCAAAGGGCTTGGCCTTGACTGGGTGGTGTTCAGCCTACTATGTGGAGTGGGCTCCGCTGAGCTGGGTCCTTATCACTCCCAGATAGAGTTGCCTCGTCGAATACAATATGTCCCATTCAACATTTAGTACCTACTTAGGCTGAAAAATTATTGTTTATCTGAAATTCAAGTTTAACTGGATTTCCTGTGCTTTTGTCAAACCTGCCAGCCCTGCCCAGTCTTTCCTGACCTTGGGTCTCCACGATGGGTCCTCATCACCGTGGCTGAGAGAGCTCTCTAGAGACTAGCTGATCTCATCATCTTCTTCCGGGAATCCTGCCATCTACTCCTTTCAGGACAAATGCTTAATAGATGTTTTTGCCTGAAGACCTCTTGACATTCTACTTGTCCTGCCCATACTGACATGCAGAATTGAAGAGATTTCACTCTGAGGTTTGAGGGTCAGCCCTCTCTTCCCAAGAATTCATAATTGTTGTTCCCGGAAGAGCTGGTGCCCTTCACTCCTGGGAACTCAGACACTGGAACCTCACAGCCTCTCTCCAGATGCTCCTTTAATTATAGACAGGTTATAATTTGGTAGCTTGGGAAATAGCCAGCTTGGGTCTGCATCGGTGGTTGTTTTTGGGTCATGTGTGGTGAGCATAGGGTGTATGTTTAGAGAAGAAGGTGGGAGACAGTGTGGAAAGTAGGCATGACCACCTCTCCAGACCCATCAATACCCGTATATTCAAACACCTAATTACATAACACCTGAGAAGTTACTGGAGTGAGGTCACCCATCAGACACCTGTGGTTTATGGGAAGCAGAGCTCTGCAGAGCACAGTCAGCTTGGTCTTCAGAGGGGTGATGCACCTCTGTCTGTGTTGGTTGTTGACTAGGGTTGAACAGGAAGTCGGCTTTCAATAGGGTTAGGATTAAAGATGACGAAATATTTTGGGAAGGAACCCAAAATATTGTCTGGGTTGGCAGGCTTCCTGGTCTCTGTGCTAACAAGGACATTAGGTTCCCAGCCCTCAGAGATGTACATATCCAAACCAGAGAAACAAATACAAATGCCTAAGGAGCTAGGTAAATAAATTAGTGAAAACAGGTGTAACAAGAACACGAGTAATAATGGTAGCTGATAGTTATTGAGCACTGAGTCTGTGCTAGGCAGTGTTCTGAGTTCTTTAAATATATTTAACTTATTTGTTTATTTTTACAGGTTTCTTTTTTTTTAAATATTTATTTTGTGGGAGGGAGAGAGAGAGAGAGAGAGAGAGAGAGAGCATGCACGAGTTGGGGAGAGGGGCAGAGAGAGAGGGAGAGAGAGTCCCAAGCAGGCTTCATGATCAGCATGGAGCCCGATGCCTGGGTGGCTCAGTTGGTTAGGCGTCCTACTTCAGCTCAGCTCACGACCTTGCAGTTCGTGGGTTCAAGCCCCTATTGGGCTCTGTGCTGACAGCTCAGAGCCTGGATCCTGCTTCAAATTCTGTGTCTCCCTCTCTCTCTGCTCCTCCCCCACTCATGCGCACTCTCTCTCTCTAAAAAAGAAATAATCCTTAAAAAAATAAATAAGTTGGGGTGCCTGGGTGGCGCAGTGGGTGTTCGACTTCAGCTCAGGTCATGATCTCACAGTTCGTGAGATCGAGCCCCGCGTTGGGCTCTGTGCTGGCAGCTCGGAGTCCGGAGCCTGCTTCGGATTCTGTGTCTCCCTGTCTCTCTGCCCCTCCCCCATACATGCTCTGTCTCTCTCAAAAATAAATAAACGTTAAAAACAATTTTTAAAAGTATATATTTAACTTAACTATGCTTCATAAGTTTTGGAATTCAGTGCTATTACTTTCTGCATTTTAAACATGGAGAGATAGGAAACAGACACCCAGAAAGGTTAAATAGTTTATCAAAGGTCACATAGCAAAGTAAGTTGTCAGCCAGGATTCGAACCCTGGCGGTCTAGCTCCAGAACCCACAGTAGCACAGCCTCCATGACAAGTTAACATGTTGCCTCTGTTTAGTGGAGAAAAGAGGGTGGTGACAAGTCTGGCAAACTAGAAAATGTGTCCCATCTAAAGGGGACAGCAGCTACTCACATCTAACCAGAGCTGCCCTGTGGGTGCAGTGTTTCCAGACCTTTTTATTTATGTTTAAAAAATTTTTTTTTACTTTTATTTATTTTTGAGAAACAGAGTGAGACAAAGCGTGAGCAGGGGAGGGGCAGAGAGAGAAGGAGACACAGAATCTGAAGCAGGCTCCAGGCTCTGAGCAAGCAGTCAGCACAGAGCCTGATGCGGGGCTCGAACCCACAAAGTGTGAGATCATGACCTGAGCCGAAGTCAGACGCTCAACCGACTGAGCCACCCAGGCGCCTCTATTTATTCATGTTTTTAAAGGGAAGAAGAAGAATCTGAAGTTTTAGGGGGATAATCTCCTGATTATTCCATGCTGCCAACAAAATAAAAATTTAATCAAGCTTTTGTTTTAAATCCAGTAGAGTTAACATAAAATCAACTTTTTAATAAACACTTGAGTAGGTTAGATTCTACCGGGGGTGACCTGCTTATGACCTCTAATTTAAACTACTCAGGACAGATTATTGCTGTCTTAAATATTGGTGCTCCCCCCCCCCTTTAAAAATTTTGATTTATTTTGTAAGCCCTGTTTCCCTCAGAGAGATTTCTAGTAATTTCTTACTTGGTCAGGTTGCCTTTACAACGTCCCTGCTCTGTGCTCTCTCCTGACAGAGTGTCCCAAGGGTCCTGACATCCTGGTGGTCCTACTCTCAGTGATGGGGGCCATTTTGCTCATCGGCCTTGCTACTCTGCTCATCTGGAAGCTCCTCATCACCATCCATGACCGGAAGGAGTTTGCTAAATTTGAGGAAGAGCGAGCCAGAGCAAAATGGGACACAGTAAGAGTCGGGGCTGGGCATTTTCTTAAGTCATTGGTTTGAGAGCCTCAACTGGAAATAGTAGGTACTTAGGGGAGCCAGGTTCAGCCAGCACCATAATTTCCCAGTTAGTCTCTGTTGTGGAAATTGGGAGATGGTCCTGTTGTCTTTATTATTCCTGAAAACCACCTGAGTCTCTCACTGCCACACAGTGACCATAGGTCCCATAGGTGAGAACTGACTGAGTACAGGTAGGGCCCAGCTCTGCTCTGGACACTGACATAATCAAAAGGAAACATATTCTCTAATTGAGGAAGACAGGACAAATGATGGGGGGTGGGGAACGTTATTATTGCCAGTTTGTAGATAAGAAAACTGAGCACAGAGACGTTCAACAGCTTGCCCAATTGTGGGAGAGAATCAAGTTATGATAGAAATGACTCTTTGGGCCAGCCTCTTAAAACATATCCTCTCTGCAATTTATTCTGATTGCATTCAATCAAGCATCTATTGAGAACTTTCTATATACTTAATTTTGCTCTGTTCTCCTTTGGCTCATCTTCCACATTCTGACTTTTTTTTCTGGACCTTCCAAAATGGCTGTTTGAGTCCATGAATGTCTAGCGGGAGGCTGAAAGTTTGTTCTCATTTGATGGTCACCTCAGGCCTTGGTACTCAAGGGTCCCAAGAAACTTGAGATGTTTCTGTTCGTACAGTGTAGAAATCTGGAATCTCAGCGGCACATGAGAATGTGTTGTATTTCTTGAAATGGGACTCCTAAAGACGGCCAGATCTTATGGGATTTATCACTTTTTGTTAGAAAATAATTTGGGCAACCCAGTGAGGGTCTTATTTTTTCCTGCTAACATGACAGTGGGTAGCGCTTGGAAGGATGAGATGAGAACAAATTAAAATTATTTTGAGTGAAAGCTATCCTCTCTGTTTCAGCTACCACCTGCTACATTTCTCGTCTCTGCCCGCATCCGCCAGCATAGTCACAACAAAAGAAAAAAAAAATTGGAGAAGGGCAAAAGAGAGAGTTCAGGAGAGAAGCAGGAAATAGATACTGGCTACAAGTGGTACTGAGGTGTTTGGGGATCACCAAAAAGTAATGGGTTGAATTCAACCCCTTCGAAACAGCAGCACAATGGCATTCCACTTTCTCTCTCCTCTTATTTCCTACCCACTCCCATCTCAGGAGCGAATATGGGGTTACAATGAGCATTAAGCGATTCATGGATGGTGTAGCCCGGAGAAAGGTGTCTTGGGTAAACTCTTCAGGCGAAATGTAATCATTGAGGGCAGGGAAGAATTGAGGAATTCACTGTAAGACACATTTCTGTTCTCTCCGCAGGCCAACAACCCACTGTATAAAGAGGCCACATCCACCTTCACCAACATCACCTACCGGGGCACTTAATGACAAGCAGTCATCCTCAGTTCACTGTCAGGCTGTCCCAGAATTGTGGACACATCTGCTGTCATGTTTACAGGGAACGAAATCCGTGGGGCAGGATCGGGGGCTGGGAGTGGGGTGGGTTACAAGAATGTCAGTATGTGGAGGTGTGGGTCTCTGTGCGTGTGTGCGCGTGAGTGTGCTGCATGTGGGGGAGTGTGTAATTTAAAACTTGAGGTGTGTCCAGACACGTGGAGCTCCTCAGCCTTTGTCCGCAGAATGCCTCCTTCAGGGATCCTTCCTGCTTAACCTTAGGGTGACCCACGTAGCTGAGCAGGTACTGTTCATTACCTCACTGAGAAGCCAGCTTTCCTTTTCCGGCCATTTCTCCCGAAGAGAAGGGCAGGGCTGAGCCTCTCGTTCCAGAGGAAGGGGCCTTGACTCTGCCTTGAGTTGACGGTTCTTGGGTCCGACGCTCAGCAGCTCTGATAGCAAATGCTGGGCTCCGCAGCCTTGTCGTGTCATCTGGACTTTGATCTCCTTTGCCTTCCCTCAGGCTGACGGAGAAATCAGAAGCAAGAGCAGCCATCGGAGTTGCCTATGTCTTTTGCTGTCCCCTCAATCCAGTATGGTTCTCTCACAAGGGGAGCCCTTGCCAGCAATTCTGTTGGGAGTGAGGATGGGAAGGCCACTCAGGGGTCATGCATGGCCTGGATGAATGTGCCAGAGTCCCCCAGTTCATAATCATCACCCTTCACATTTGTCTCCTTGGCACCCCACCCTAGAAGTTCGATTGGAGGACGCGTGTTACCCTTAGACCAGCATCACCTCTTTACCTGCTACGTCTACACTCTCACTGCTGTAGACATTTGCTACATACTGGGAATTTCTTTCATGACCGGACGCTTTTCCTCCCAGGGAGAGTGCTGTGATGAGAGCCAGAGATCTGGCCCCACCCTTCAGGCCCTCTGCCCCTTGTCCAAGGCACCCCCCCGCCCCTACACCCAATCTGGTGCTTCTGTGTGCTACATCCATCCATGGGGCTGATTGCACTTATCTACCTCTTGGCTGTCTTGTGAAGGAATCATTCCCATGGGTCTCTGAGTCTGCTGGGCATATGTGCCACATTTAGAATGATGGGCCAGTTGTATCAGCGTGTGTGGCCTATTCTCCTACGGGCTGGGCAACCTCATTTTAACTCAGTCTTTAATCTGAGAGGCCACAAGTGCAATTTTATTTTATTTTTCTCATTGGGTCACCTGAAACCATGATGAGGCTTGCTTAATCTAAAGGAACATGTACAGAAACACATTTGCATTATATTTTGTAGTTTTATTTGAGGAGGAAGGAGCATATTTAAAAACAAACAAACAACCCCACATAGACTTGGGATGGATACAGACCCTCCCACTTGGCATCATTCATAGGGAGTTGCTGCCCATTTGCTGGATCTGTAGGGGCTCTCTCATCCTGGGAGCCTGTGGGGATGGCCCCACGGGCATGCTGGGCCATTCTGAGCAGGAGGGGTACAAGTGGTTCTTTTCTCCTAGCAGTTGCTTCCTTGGTGTTCACATTGGTCTAAACATTAACAACCACCCTCACCCCCCATTCATCAAGAAAAAGGAAAGAGCTATAGACAGTGGTCTGACGATCAGAAAATGTAAGTCCTGGCCTCATTGTTGCAGCTGAGGAAGTTTTACCCTTAATTAAGGCAAGCCTCTCTTCCTTCCCTTCGGGGCTCAGTTTTCTAGTTTGAAAAATGATAGTTTGGACCAGCCAGTCTGGAAGGTGTCTTTCAATATTGATAATCTGAGATGCTGGGATTTACTGTGGCATCAGACATACAGTCAAGATTCCATGAGATGTTGATACTACTTTTTTTGTTAAGTTGGGAGATCTGAGAGACCAGCTTTTGCAAGAGCAGATGTCATTCCACATCACCTTTCTCAATGAAAAAGCCTCATTCTGTCCTCTCTTAGAGCCCCTTCTCCAATGTTTGTTAGCAGTCACATTTCCTAATGTAGCACTTAAGCTCCACTTAGTTTATTATTCCTTAGCTCACTTTGCACACGTTTGCATCCACATATAAGGGAGAGGAATCCATTAAGAAGTAGCTGAAATGTGTATTCTGTATTCATGTGTTAACACTGAGAATAAGCCTTGGAATTAGGAGTAGGGCAAATGACTGAGCCTTGTCTCACCCATGGATTACTCTTTACTGAAAGGGATGGTAGTACAGTAGAGGGGTAAATGGGGGAGGGGAGGGTCGATAATGAATCCCAGAAGTTTAGAACCTAACTATACCCTTTGGCTACTGAGACAAGAGTCCATTAAAGCAGTAGTTGGACCTTTTCTTTAGATAAGATGGTTTATATGAAGACACTATATCAAAGGAGGAAGAACATATATTTAAAGGATGAAAAAATCAGTAGGACTCTTTGAGCTTCTGGAAAGAGACTCCTAGGCTTTAAAAAGGCGCCGGGTGGTTCAGTTAGGTGTTTGACTTTGGCTGAGGTCATGAACTCACATTTCGTGAGTTCCAGCCCCACATCAGTCTCTGTGCTGACAGCTCAGAGCCTGGAGCCTGCTTCGGATTCTGTGTCTCCCTCTCTCTCTGTTCCTTCTCTGTTCACGCTCTCTCAAAAATAAATAAAGATTAAAAAAAAAAAAAAGACCAATACTCTTTGTATGCGGGGAGAACCTGTAGCTGCGTTCGCAAGACAGCAAATGGCAGTCAGTTTGGGCATCACGTAGGGTGAACATCTAAATAGTATTTTGGTATCAGCACAGCCCAAAGAAGTTATTTATTTGTGCTCAGCTCATCTGGAGAGAATTTATGTTCAGTCTCAGGGTGTGTGGATAGTAATGGGAAGCTTGGGATGCTCCTGACAAGTTGTCACATAACGAATCCCTTCTTTCTCTCTCAGATATTCCTAGACCATCCATGATTTCAAGATCCCTCTCTTTGTTAGGTATTCCTGGTTGAAATGACTTAAGTGCCTTCCTGACTTCCTAACCACCCCCTCTGTTTGAATTGTGCAACAGTAAATTAAATGTGCTTTCCAAAAAGAATTGACCTAAGGCTGCCCAGTTCTTCCTGTGTTGTTATTTCTGTTTTCTTTGGGTGAAAAGAGTAAATGTCATCGCCTCAAAAATGATTATTTTAGAACAAGCCTGTTTCCAAATGTAACCAAATGATGACCACCACGGGGACTGAAGTTTACTCCAGAACCCAGAGCGTTTCTTTAGACTTTCATAATGTTTTCAAACTGAGTAGGTTATTGCTGTTCTAAGAGTTGGAGTTTTTTGTCTTTTAATTGGGGATTTTTTAGGAACTTGTGCAATCTCAATAGAACAGACTGTCAGTTTGGCCTAGGTTTTGTTTGCAGGAGGCATAAATCAGTACAATAAAGGCTTGATGGCAGATTATTGACAGGATCATTTAAATGCCCAGCTTTAGGGGGAAAAATGCCCAACTTTTATTTAAGGAATTGGGTCTCAAAATGTGGTTTGAGGACCAGCAGCCTCCATATCACCTGGGAAGTTGTTAGGAATAAAAATGCACAGGCCACGCCCCAGGGCTACTAACTCAGAAAATCTGAGATGGGGCCGGGCCCGGTGTTCTGTTTCAGCAAAGCCCTCCCTGTGATTCTGCTGCTTACTCAAGTTTGAGAACCACTGACTTAAGAAGTCACTTACCTGTCCTTCTGGCTTACTAAGTTTGCAGTTAAATCATCTCAGTTACTAAAAGATTATGAATACAGCTTGGCGGGTATATTAAGAGAACCAAATATCTACCCACACAAAATGAAAATGCACTTTTGATCCATTTTCCAAATTAAGTGATCAGAGGCTTCTGGTTCCCTCACAGCCACAAATTCCCATGAAAAACTAAAAGAAGTACTAGATCAAAATCACAGGGAAAGAAACCCAACTAACAGGATACTTGGCAGGCATCTAAGAAAACCTTTAATTCACAGGAGATGGGATGAATATCGAAATTATTAGCATTATCACTTTATAGGGTAAGACTCTAGAATTTGCAACTTCACTTTTTGCTATTTAAAATGTATTGAGCATTGACAGTGTGGGGTTGAAGTACTTTATGGCACACTCATCATCTTTGCCTTTGGGTCTTCCATTCCTTAAATAACGTGCATTTTTAAAAAACATGACGGTGCATGACGTCATAAAAGGATTATGTGAACACACACTGAGACCTTTTATGGTGAAATTTTGTAGGTACACTGTGTTTTATTTACTTCATGGTAACTGATGACTACATATCTGGGTAAAATGGAGGACTTTATGTGAAAATGAAATGAAAAGCTATATATCAAATCATATTTGTAATCCCCTAACTCTTGGCCTGTGTAGTCTGAACTCTATAGTGACAGCCATGTAATGACCACCGGGATCAATTACAAGCAAGTTGCCTTGGAATTATAGTGCAACTATAATTTTCATTTTTCACACTGATGTAAGGAAACAGTAACATATGCTGTGCAAGAAAACCATTTAATGCTTGTTGAAAAATAATTTCTATTTGGTTTTGTAACATATTTCTTGAAATATCTATTTCTGATAGTTTGTAGTTTGACTAAAGCACACAGGCAGTTTTAAATGCTTGTGATTGGGGTTATCTATATTGTTAAATTTTAAGGGGCGCCTGGATGGCCCAGTCGGTTAAGTGTCCGACTCGGTTTTGGCTTAGGTCATGATCTCACAGTTTGTGAGTTTGAGCCCCACATTGGGCTCTGTGCTGATGGTGCAGAGCCTGCTTGGGATTCTCTCTCTCTCCCTCTCTCTGCCCCTCCCCCACTTGCTCTGTCTCTTTCACAAAAATAAACTTAAAAAATTTTTTTAAAAATCCACTTAATGAGACTATCCAAGAATAGTTAGCATGTGAAAAGAAAATTATAGGTCAGTTAACATGATTGTGTTCCTTGCGATTGCTGCCATAGTGCTGTCTCTCTAAACTTTTGCACAGAGAAGACATTTTCCATCAGCTGTGTATTTTCTGACAATACACGGGAGAATGCTCACAGAATAGAAGCATTTAGAAAGCAACATTTAGGAGATTTAACAGCCTTCAGGCAAAATCTCCACAGTAAATTCTTTATCAGTGTCCCTGAAAAGAGCTTTGTAAGAAAAAAAAAAAATTTCGCAATTCATTGTGGGTTTTTTTTTTTTTTTTTCTATTAGTTGGGTTTTCCTGTGACTCATACAATTGGCATGATTTCTTTGGAGAGATCACAGTGCTGGGTGTGTAAATATCATTCGGTGGCCAATGAAGAGATTGGTTAGGAAAAATGTTAATGGATCTATGCTCAACTTTGCTTCTCCTGACCCTTATAATCCCCCATTGTGACAGAGGTTGCTAATTGTGCCCCCATATGTGTTTTCCTCTTCTCACATAGTCAGAACTCCTAATTTCCCGTTGGACACATGGCTGCCTGGAATAGATACTATGTCTCCAAGCTTCTCCTAGGCTGCCCTGTCCATCTTGTAGACAGATGTGAATGGAAGAGGTTCATACCACTTCCATCGCGTGCCATTTAAGAAGGGAGCATGCCTCCCCTCTCCCCTTCCTTCTTCAGGTAGGCCGACTGTAGAGACAATAGCTAGAACTTAAGCAGACCTCACGGAACAGGATGGGACCTGAGGGATTGTGGTAGTTATCTATTGCTGCATAATAAATTACCCCACGATTTAGCAGCTTAAAACCACAAACGCGATCTTGCAGTTTTTGCGGCATGTTAGCTGGCTTCTCCCAAAGTGCGGAAGCCAAGAGAGAGCCAGGAGGAAGCTGCAATATCTCTTGTGACGTAGTTTTGTACGTGTCACGTCAGCATTTCCACCATACTCTATTCGTTGTTAAGCAGCCCGCTACAACTAGTCCACATGCAAGAAGCGTGGACCAGATGCCACTTTTTTTTTTTAAATTGTTTTAAATGTTTACGCTTTGAGAGAGAGAGAGAGACAGAGACAGAGTATGAGTGGGGAAGGGGCAGAAAGAGAGAGAGGGAGACACAGAATCTGAAGCAGGCTCCAGGCTCTGAGCTGTCAGCACAGAGCCTGACGCGGGGCTAGAACTCATGAACCTAGATGCCACTTCTTGAAGGTATGAGCGCCCTGGTAGATAAAATTGTTGCCCCTGCCCATCCCCCTCTCCCAAAGGCACCCATGTTCTAATCCCCAGAACCAGCGGATATGTTACCTGGCATGGAATGAAGAATTTTGCTGATGTAATTAAGGGCAGAAACAGGGAAATTTCATGGATTATGTGGATAGCCTTAATACAATCATAAGGGGGTCAGAGTGAGAATAGGAAATGTAATGATGGAAACAGGTCAGTGTGAGGTTGCCACGAGTCAAGGGATGCAGAAGCCTCTAGAAGCGGGAAAAGGGAAGGAGTAGATTTTCCTTTAGAGCCTCCAGAAATGCAGCCTTTGTAAGGCCAATTTTGGACTTCTGACCTCCAGAAATGTAATACATTGTTGTTGAAGTTTGTGGTAAGTTGTTACAGTAACAAGAAACTAATACACCAAAGAACTTGTGGACATAGTTCAAAACTGCCACAGTCCACCCTCTGGTCACTCCTTATTCCTAGTTCCCTCACTTGCAACAAGTGCTCCCCCTTCCCAAGGACCCCGGGTCTTATCTCATTATAGCATTCACTCAAAGTCCAGAGTCTTGTCCTCTAAATAGGTCCTGGGGCAGAGGAGTCTTCTTGGATATAGTTCCTTACATTTGGCTACTTGAGTATAGTGCCTCTTAATCTGAAGTCCTGTGAACTAAAGGAAAAAGCTATAATGCTCTCTTCCTGCAACAACCAATTAAAATGGCAGGACAGATAGGGTAACTGTTATAGACATTCCAGTTTCAAGGGGCAGAAAACAGGTTTGCAGAAGCCCCCAGTCCATAGCAGTTCTGAAAGTCACTTGGGTATAGGCTGGCAGTTCCATATGAAAGGCCTGGGAATAATTCTCCATGGATTTTCATTCTATCTTCTAGGCTTTTGGTTTTACCCTTTAAGCCATCTTTATTCCATTAAAGGTAGCATATATTTACATGGAAATAGTTTTCTCAGCCTGCTTCCTGCTTATAGAGCTTGAGGGTCCAAAGACCTCTTTCCTTTTCATGCTCTGACTCCTTCAGCCCAAGCTGGCAGTGTTTCTGACAATTACAATACTCTTTTAAAAAAATTATGAATCTCCTGCAAATCTTAATTGGGTTTCAGTCCCATAAAATAAAAGCCCTACCCATAAATATCTTTGAGCTAAATCTTTTGCTACCTCGGGCTTCTGCAGAAGGACAAAAGCCTTAAGCTTCTTAGAAGCCATATTATTTGAATGAGAGGATCCAAGAAGCATAACCTTAAAATCTTTTGAGAGTCTTTTGCCTGTGATATCTCCCTTAAGCCACCACTGGAAAAAATGCCACCGGAGCAGTAAAATAGAAGACTGTGTCCTTGCAACTATGGTTAGCAATATTCACCCTTGAGTGACCATCTCTGAACCTCTTGAATGTGAGAAATAAAATTCTATCTTGCTTAGGCCACTGTTATTTAGGGATTTTCTGTTAGGTGAAAGAATCTAATCCTAACTACTATACTCTTGGTGCTATTTGGTGAGCGTCTCTGAAACTGACTAATACAGTAACTAACTCATCAATAGACTCAGTACTAACAAACTACAAGTGCTCAAGATTGTGAAGCGTCCACAATCTGGTGATCAGACAGACTGAAACCATTATAATCCTTACACGTTAGAAGTTGATGTCTTATGAATAGATGGAAAATGGGCTCAGCTCATTAATAGAGGTGGACTGTAAACAGTGTGTGTGGGTAGGTGGGGAAGTAGGGAATGGAGGGTGGGGTGTTTACAAAAATAAAAGACATGGTCTCAGCACTCATTACTTACAGACTGTTTAGGGAGATAAAACACATACATGTTAAAATACTAAAGAATACTAAAAATACTAAAGAATACTAAAGAATGCCTACACAACAGGATTTGAGATATAAATGGGCACAAGTATCTCTGAAGTAATTAAATGTTTTAACATTTTTTGAGCACTGCATAAACATTTTTGAATTATCACAATTCTGAACGAATGAGAAAACTGAGGCTTAGAGAGCTTAGTTTGCCCCACTGCATACAGTAAATAATTAGGATAATTGACTCAATAATTGAATTTGCATAGATCCAGCTCTAAAGCCCACGCTGCTCACCACAATGTTAACAACGGAGAGCTCAGGTTGGCTCAATCAATGTGAATTTTACCTTTTTGAAAATTTACCTTTACACCTCAAATCATGAGCTTTAGAGGGAACATATTTGCAAAACGCTCTCCGCTTGACAGAACATTACGACTCTAGTGTAGCAAAAACCTTAAAAATGATTAATTTCACTGTCTTGGATTCGTACAACGTTTTAGCGACATAATATTTGGGGCAAGCCGTGAAAAATCGCTTTGTTGTCTTTTACCAGTAACATTTCATCTGCAGCACGCACACACACAAGAAATTGATCTTCGAAGAAACACAAAGCATCTCTTCCCAAAGAGAGCGTTAGTCCTCTGAAGGGCAGCCTGGAACAGATTTCAGCAAAGTGTCGGGACAAAGAGCTCTGCGCTGTTGTCCGGTACGGAGCGGTAGAAACCAAGAAGGATGGAATGTTTTCGAAGGCAGGGCGGGAAGTATTCAAAGGATGGATACAGGATAATCCTGAAAAGATGTCAGACTGGGGCGGGACACTGCACCAGGGAACGAAGACAGCTGCAGGAAGGGTAGGGAGTGCGGGATGGACGGCGAAATCCAGGTGCCGGGAGGACAGCGCGCGGGGAGGAGCTCGCGTCTGGGCCGCCGAGCGGGGCCGGGTGAGGTCACAGGCCCTTGTGAGGTGGGGTGGAGCCGCGGGGCCGCAGCGCCGTCCAGTCGGCGCGGAGGCGGCGGCGAGCTCAGCCGCTCCCGGCTGCCCCGGAGCCCCTGCGCGGTGGCGGAGGCGGTGGCGGTGGCCGTGCCCTGGGTCCCGCGCTCTTCCAGCGCGGGCCTCTCAGTGGGCGGAGCGTCGGCCTCGGTCAGGTGACCTGGGGGCGGGGCTTCGTCGCGTGGGAGCCCGGGAAGGCGGCGCAGCGAGAGCGCCGGGCCACGCGGGGGGGCTGAGCGGCCTGCAGCTAGGACCTTCGGATCCCGTTGGGCTAGGGCCTCGGCCCGTGAGGCGGGAGGACGGGGACACCCTTGGGAGCCCGAGGGGGTTCACGGTGGGACACCCCCCCCCCCCCCCGGGGGGACACAGGTGGAGAGGCAAGACTTGCCGAGGAGCGTGCCACCCGGTGCGAGGGACAAAGTAGAACAATTACGGAGATGGACGAAGGTTCCAGAAGGGGCAGCGATGTGACTGGGCGGGCCGGGCACTAAAGGGGCAGACGCGGCTGGATCCCGTGGTGCCTCGGAAATGGTGGTGGTTCTAGAAGGGTGGAGGTCATGGTGGCTGGGACGCTTCCCTGCTTCTTGAGCAAACCCTCAGACCTCTAGTAGAGCACTTGTTTTCATCTGGTGAGTGGTTTAACGTGTTCACAGGTCTACTCACTTTCTTCGCCAGAAGGCTAAACGAGCAGGGCCTGTTGGAATGTTCCACAGCACAGGTTCTTCCATGAAGTGGAAGTTCAGTCAGTATTGTTAAAGGTGGTAGTTGGGGGTGGTGCCGGTCATGTGTGAACGTTAAGGGCAACAGGTGCGGTGAAGAGGTGTCTGCAGTTGCTGTTAATGGACGTTTGCGGTCATCGCTGCAAGGGAAGTGAGGGAGGAAGTGAGGGGCGGTTTGGAAGGGAACCCAAATGGAAAGAGTAGAAAGTACTTTGCAGAAGTGGTGGGTGATGGGAGGGAAGCAGATGTGGAGGTGGTGGTAACTCAGCAAGTGAGAAAGTGCAGTTGTGAAAGCGCAGTGCAAACATCAGAGCGCTAAAAACAAAATAAAGTTAGATTCTCCATATTTCTGCCTAGCTGTGCCTCTGGGTTTACTAAGCAGCAGTGTAAATTTAGTGAAAGTATCCCTGGATTTGGGAGTCAGGGACCTGAATTTTGCTACTATTTTGTGTACGTTGTGTGAGCAAATCACAATCTTTCTGTGTATCAGCTTCCTTATATATAACTAAGGTATTGGACCAGAAAGATTTCTTTTTTTTTAAATGTTTATTTTTGAGAGAGAGAGTACAAGTGCGGCAGGGGCAGAGAGAGAGGAAGACACAGAATCTGCAGCAGCCCCCAGACTCTGAATTGTCAGCACAGAGCCCGATGTGGGGCTCGAAACCCCCCGCCCCGTAAGATCATGAGCTGAGCTGAAGTCAGAAGCTTAACCCACTGAGCCACTCAGGCACCCCTGACCAGAAAGATTTCTGAAATCATCCTAGCTCTGTTGTGGATTCTATGATTTCATGTAACAATAAGCACTCCTCCCCGACTTCATTTACGGCTTTTAAAGTTTGTTTATTTAAATTTCAATATAGTTAACATAAAGTGTTAGTTTTAGGTGTACAATATTCAGCAATTGTATACATTACTTAGTGCTCATCATAAGTGTACTCTTAATCCCTTCAGCTATTTGACCCATTCTCCACCCACCTCCCCTCTTGTAACCATTAGTTTATTTTCTATAGTTAAGAGTGTTTCTTGGTTTGTCCCTTTTTTTCCCTTTGTTTCATAACATATGAGTGAAATCTTGTGGTATTTGTCTTTTCTGACACATTTCACTTAGCATTATACTGTCTAGCTCCATCCGTGCTGTTGCAAATGGCAAGATTATTCATTCTTTTTTATGGCTGAGTAATATTCCAGTGTGTGTGCTTGTGTGTGTGTGTATATGTATACCACCTCTTTATCCATTCATCTATCAATGGATAGATGGGCTGCTAACACTTGAGCTGCTTCCAAAATTCGGCTATTGTAGATAATGCTGCAGTAAACATAGGGGTGCATATAGTTTTTTTGTTTTTTTTTTTGTTTTTTTTTTTTTTTAATATATGAAATTTACTGTTAAATTGGTTTCCATACAACACCCAGTGCTCATCCCAAAAGGTGCCCTCCTCAATACCCATCACCCACCCTGCCCTCCCTCCCACCCCCCATCAACCCTCAGTTTGTTCTCAGTTTTTAACAGTCTCTTATGCTTTGGCTCTCTCCCACTCTAGCCTCTTTTTTTTTTTTTTTTTTTCCTTCCCCTCCCCCATGGGTTTCTGTTACCTTTCTCAGGATCCACAGAAGAGTGAAACCATATGGTATCTGTCTTTCTCTGTATGGCTTATTTCACTTAGCATCACACTCTCCAGTTCCATCCATGTTGCTACAAAAGGCCATATTTCATTTTTTCTCATTGCCACGTAGTATTCCATTGTGTATATAAACCACAATTTCTTTATCCATTCATCAGTTGATGGACATTTAGGCTCTTTCCATAATTTGGCTATTGTTGAGAGTGCCGCTATAAACATTGGGGTACAGGTGCCCCTATGCATCAGTACTCCTGTATCCCTTGGATAAATGCCTAGCAGTGCTATTGCTGGGTCATAGGGTAGGTCTATTTTTAATTTTCTGAGGAACCTCCACACTGCTTTCCAGAGCGGCTGCACCAATTTGCATTCCCACCAACAGTGCAAGAGGGTTCCTGTTTCTCCACATCCTCTCCAGCATCTATAGTCTCCTGATTTCTTCATTTTGGCCACTCTGACTGGCGTGAGGTGGTATCTGAGTGTGGTTTTGATTTGTATTTCCCTGATAAGGAGCGACGTTGAACATCTTTTCATGTGCCTGTTGGCCATCCGGATGTCTTCTTTAGAGAAGTGTCTATTCATGTTTTCTGCCCATTTCTTCACTGGGTTATTTGTTTTTCGGGTGTGGAGTTTGATGAGCTCTTTATAGATTTTGGATACTAGCCCTTTGTCCGTTGTGTCATTTGCAAATATCTTTTCCCATTCCGTTGGTTGCCTTTTAGTTTTGTTGGTTGTTTCCTTTGCTGTGCAGAAGCTTTTTATCTTCATAAGGTCCCAGTAATTCACTTTTGCTTTTAATTCCCTTGCCTTTGGGGATGTGCCGAGTAAGAGATTGCTACGGCTGAGGTCAGAGAGGTCTTTTCCTGCTTTCTCCTCTAAGGTTTTGATGGTTTCCTGTCTCACATTCAGGTCCTTTATCCATTTTGAGTTTATTTTTGTGAATGGTGTGAGAAAGTGGTCTAGTTTCAACCTTCTGCATGTTGCTGTCCAGTTCTCCCAGCACCATTTGTTAAAGAGACTGTCTTTTTTCCATTGGATGTTCTTTCCTGCTTTGTCAAAGATGAGTTGGCCATACGTTTGTGGGTCTAGTTCTGGGGTTTCTATTCTATTCCATTGGTCTATGTGTCTGTTTTTATGCCAATACCATGCTGACTTGATGATGACAGCTTTGTAGTAGAGGCTAAAGTCTGGGATTGTGATGCCTCCTGCTTTGGTCTTCTTCTTCAAAATTACTTTGGCTATTCGGGGCCTTTTGTGGTTCCATATGAATGTTAGGATTGCTTGTTCTAGTTTCCAGAAGAATGCTGGTGCAATTTTGATTGGGATTGCATTGAATGTGTAGATAGCTTTGGGTAGTATTGACATTTTGACAATATTTATTCTTCCAATCCATGAGCAGGGAATGTCTTTCCATTTCTTTATATCTTCTTCAATTACCTGCATAAGCTTTCTATAGTTTTCAGCATACAGATCTTTTACATCTTTGGTTAGATTTATTCCTAGGTATTTTATGCTTCTTGGTGCAATTGTGAATGGGATCAGTTTCTTCATTTGTCTTTCTGTTGCTTCATTGTTAGTGTATAAGAATGCAACTGATTTCTGCACATTGATTTTGTATCCTGCAACTTTGCTGAATTCATGTATCAGTTCTAGCAGACTTTTGGTGGAGTCTGTCGGATTTTCCATGTATAATATCATGTCATCTGCAAAAAGCGAAAGCTTGACTTCATCTTTGCCAATTTTGATGCCTTTGATTTCCTTTTGTTGTCTGATTGCTGATGCTAGAACTTCCAGCACTATGTTAAACAAGAGCGGTGACAGTGGGCATCCCTGTCGTGTTCCTGATCTCAGGGAAAAAGCTCTCAGTTTTTCCCCGTTGAGGATGATGTTAGCTGTGGGCTTTTCATAAATGGCCTTTATGATCTTTAAGTATGTTCCTTCTATCCCGACTTTCTCAAGGGTTTTTATTAAGAAAGGGTGCTGGATTTTGTCAAAGGCCTTTTCTGCATCGATTGACAGGATCATATGGTTCTTCTCTTTTTTTTGTTAATGTGATGTATCACGTTGATCGATTTGCGAATGTTGAACCAGCCCTGCATCCCAGGAATGAATCCCACTTGATCATGGTGAATAATTCTTTTTATATGCTGTTGAATTCGATTTGCTAGTATCTTATTAAGAATTTTTGCATCCATATTCATCAGGGATATTGGCCTGTAGTTCTCTTTTTTTACTGGGTCTCTGTCTGGTTTAGGAATCAAAGTAATACTGGCTTCATAGAATGAGTCTGGAAGTTTTCCTTCCCTTTCTATTTCTTGGAATAGCTTGAGAAGGATAGGTATTATCTCTGCTTTAAACGTCTGGTAGAACTCCCCTGGGAAGCCATCTGGTCCTGGACTCTTATTTGTTGGGAGATTTTTGATAACCGATTCAATTTCTTCGCTGGTTATGGGTCTGTTCAAGCTTTCTATTTCCTCCTGATTGAGTTTTGGAAGAGTGTGGGTGTTTAGGAATTTGTCCATTTCTTCCAGGTTGTCCAATTTGCTGGCATATAATTTTTCATAGTATTCCCTGATAATTGTTTGTATCTCTGAGGGATTGGTTGTAATCATTCCATTTTCATTCATGATTTTATCTATTTGGGTCACCTCCCTTTTCTTTTTGAGAAGCCTGGCTAGAGGTTTATCAATTTTGTTTATTTTTTCAAAAAACCAACTCTTGGTTTCGTTGATCTGCTCTACAGTTTTTTTAGATTCTATATTGTTTATTTCTGCTCTGATCTTTATGATTTCTCTTCTTCTGCTGGGTTTAGGCTGCCTTTGCTGTTCTGCTTCTATTTCCTTTAGGTGTGCTGTTAGATTTTGTATTTGGGATTTTTCTTGTTTCTTGAGATAGGTCTGGATTGCAATGTATTTTCCTCTCAGGACTGCCTTCGCTGCGTCCCAAAGCGTTTGGATTGTTGTATTTTCATTTTTGTTTGTTTCCATATATTTTTTAATTTCTTCTCTAATTGCCTGGTTGACCCACTCATTCGTTAGTAGGGTGTTCTTTAACCTCCATGCTTTTGGAGGTTTTCCAGACTTTTTCCTGTGGTTGATTTCAAGCTTCATAGCATTGTGGTCTGAAAGTATGCATGGTATGATTTCAATTCTTGTATACTTATGAAGGGCTGTTTTGTGACTCAGTGTGTGATCTATCTTGGAGAATGTTCCATGTGCACTCGAGAAGAAAGTATATTCTGTTGCTTTGGGATGCAGAGTTCTAAATAGATCTGTCAAGTCCATCGGATCCAATGTATCATTCAGGGCCCTTGTTTCTTTATTGACCGTGTGTCTAGATGATCTATCCATTTCTGTAAGTGGGGTGTTAAAGTCCCCTGCAATGACCACATTCTTATCAATAAGGTTGCTTATGTTTATGAGTCATTGTTTTATATATCTGGGGGCTCCGGTATTTGGCGCATAGACATTTATAATAGTTAGCTCTTCCTGATGGATAGACCCTGTGATTATTATATAATGCCCTTCTTCATCTCTTGTTACAGCCTTTAATTTAAAGTCTAGTTTTTCTGATATAAGTATGGCTACTCCAGCTTTCTTTTGGCTTCCAGTAGCATGATAAATAGTTCTCCATCCCCTCACTCTCAATCTAAAGGTGTCCTCAGATCTAAAATGAGTCTCTTGTAGACAGCAAATAGATGGGTCTTGTTTTTTTATCCATTCTGATACCCTATGTCTTTTAGTTGGCGCATTTAATCCATTTACATTCAGTGTTATTATAGAAAGATACGGGTTTAGAGTCATTGTGATGTCTGTATGTTTTATGCTTGTAGCGATGTCTCTGGTACTTTGTCTCACAGGATCCCCCTTAGGATCTCTTGTAGGGCTGGTTTCGTGGTGACAAATTCCTTCAGTTTTTGTTTGTTTGGGAGACCTTTATCTCTCCTTCTATTCTAAATGACAGACTTGCTGGATAAAGGATTCTCGGCTGCATATTTTTTCTGTTTAGCACACTGTAGATATCGTGCCAAGCCTTTCTGGCCTGCCAAGTTTCAAAGGAGAGATCAGTCACGAGTCTTATAGGTCTCCCTTTATATGTGAGGGCACGTTTATCCCTTGCTGCTTTCAGAATTTTCTCTTTATCCTTGTATTTTGCCAGTTTCACTATGATATGTCGTGCAGAAGATCGATTCAAGTTACGTCTGAAGGGAGTTCTCTGTGCCTCTTGGATTTCAATGCCTTTTTCCTTCCCCAGTTCAGGGAAGTTCTCAGCTATAATTTGTTCAAGTACCCCTTCAGCACCTTTCCCTCTCTCTTCTTCCTCTGGGATACCAATTATGCGTATATTATTTCTTTTTAGTGTATCACTTAGTTCTCTAATTTTCCCCTCATACTCCTGGATTTTTTTATCTCTCTTTCTTTCAGCTTCCTCTTTCTCCATAACTTTATCTTCTAGTTCACCTATTCTCTCCTCTGCCTCTTCAAGCCGAGCCGTCGTGGTTTCCATTTTGTTTTGCATTTCGTTTAAAGCGTTTTTCAGCTCCTCGTGACTGTTCCTTAGTCCCTTGATCTCTGTGGCAAGAGATTCTCTGCTGTCCTGTATACTGTTTTCAAGCCCAGCGATTAATTTTATGACTGTTATTCTAAATTCACTTTCTGTTATATTATTTAAATCCTTTTTGATCAGTTCATTAGCTGTTGTTATTTCTGGAGATTCTTCTGAGGGGAATTCTTCCGTTTGGTCATTTTGGAGAGTCCCTGGCGTGGTGAGGACCTGCAGGGCACTTCCCCTGTGCTGTGGTGTATAACTGGAGTTGGTGGGCGGGGCCACAGTCCACCCTGATGTCTGCCCCCAGCCCACCGCTGGGGCCACAGTCAGACTGGTGTGTGCCTTCTCTTCCCCTCTCCTAGGGGCGGGATTCACTGTGGGGTGGCGTGGCCCATCTGGGCTACTTGCACACTGCCAGGCTTGTGTTGCTGGGGATCTGGCATATTAGCTGGGGTGGGTAGGCAAGGTGCACGGGGGCTGGAGGGGCAGGCTTAGCTCGCTTCTCCTTAGGTGATCCACTTCAGGAGGGGCCCTGTGGCAGCGGAAGGGAGTCAGATCCGCTGCCGGAGGTTTGGCTCCGCAGAAGCACAGAGTTGGGTGTTTGCGTGGAGCGAGCAAGTTCCCCGGCAGGAACTGGTTCCCTTTGGGATTTTGGCTGGGGGATGGGCGGGGGAGATGGCGCTGGCGAGCGCCTTTGTTCCCCGCCAAGCTGAGCTCTGCCGTCCGGGGGCTCAGCAGCTCTCCCTCCCTTTGTCCTCCAGCCTTCCCACTTTCTGAGCAGAGCTGTTAACTTCTGACCTCCCAGACGCTAAGTCGCGCTTGCTGTCGGAACACAGTCCGTCCGGCCCCTCCGCTTTTGCCAGCCAGACTCGGGGGCTCTGCTTGGCTGGCGAGCCGCCCCTCCACCCCAGCTCCCTCCCGCCAGTCCGTGGAGCGCGCCCCGCCTTGCCGCCCTTCCTACCCTCTTCCGTGGGCCTCTCGTCTGCGCTTGGCTCCGGAGACTCCGTTCTGCTAATCCTCTGGCGGTTTTCTGGGTTCTTTAGGCAGGTGTAGGTGGAATCTAAGTGATCAGCAGGACGCGCGGTGAGCCCAGCATCCTCCTACGCCGCCATCTTCCGGAACCTTCTATTTCTGGGTTTTCTATTCTGTTACATTGATCTATGTGTCTTTTTGTGCCAGTACCATACTGTTTTGATTACTACGGCTTTGTAATATAACCTGAAGTCCAGAATTGTGATACCTCCAGCTTTGCTTTTCTTTTTCAAAATTGCTTTGGCTATTTGGGGTCTCTTGTGGTTCCATATAAATTTTAGGGTTTTTTTCTAGTTAAAAAATGTGTTGGTATTTTGATAAGGATTACAATAATGTACAGGTTGCTTTGGGTAGTATAAACGTTTTAAGAATATTTGTTCTCTCAATCCATGAGCATGGAATGTCTTTTCATTCATTTGTGTTTTCTTCAATTTCTTTCATCAGTGTTTTACAGTTTTCAGAGTAGAGGTCTTTCACCTCTTTGATTAGGTTTATTCCTAGGTATTTTGTTATTTTTGGTGTAGTTGTAAATGGGATTGTTTTCTTCATTTTTCTTTCTACTACTTAATCATTAGTGTATAGAAATACAACAGATTTCTGAATATTGATTTGTATCCTGTGACTTTACTGAATTCATTTATCAGTTGTAGTAGTTTTTGGTGAAGTCTTTAGGGTTTTCTTTTTTATTAGTATGTTTTATTTAAACTTTAACAGTTCCCCCTCCCTTTTTTCTTGCCATTCATTTATTAAAGAAACTGGGTCATCTGTTCTAATATTTCTTACATTCTAGATTTCATTGATTATATCTCCAGGGTGTTCCTCAAATTTTTTTAAGTGTTTTATTTATTGTTGAGAGAGAGAGAGAGAGAGAGAGAGAGAGACAGCACAAGTGGGGCAGGAGCAGAGAGAGTGGGAGACACAGGCTCCGAAGCAGGCTCCAGGCTCCAGGCTCCAAGCTGTGAGCACAGAGCCTGATGTGGGGCTTGAACCCATGAACTGTGAGATCATGACCTGATCCAAAGTCAGACACTCAATCAACTGAGCCACACAGGCAGCCCTCCAGGGAGTTCTTTAAATGTTCCTCTACCACCTACACATTCTGTACACTAGGCAGACCTAAACACTTGATTAGATTTCAGGTTTGCTTTTTTTCCCCAGAAAGAATATTTACACCTAGTATCATGTGCTTCATATTGCATCACATGAGGAAGTGCATTAGCTTATATCTCTTTCTTTTTTTTTTGTTTTTTGTTTTTGTTTGTTTTTTTGTTTTGTTTTTTTTTTTTTTTTTTGTATCTCTTTCTATATGATGTGAAAATCTACATCTGGACTCTGATGATGTCATTCTGATCCCATCCATCATAATATTCTCTGTCAGCCTTTTACCTAATTAATAGTTTTTAGCAGCTATTGATAATCACTACTTAAACCCATTATTTCACTTGGAGTTGCAAAATGGTAAAAATTCTTCATTCTTCCTGCATTTATTAACTAAAATACTTCTGAAAGAATTCTCTCACTAGTTATTTGGATTTTTACTTTTTAAAAATCTGAAATCTGAATCACTTACATCTTCAACTTAAGAACAATGACTTAATTATTAGATTTATACAAAAAGAAATCAATGTTCAGTCTACAAATTTAGAAAAATATACAACTGTTTGGGTAACAACAAACATCCATATACTGGTATTGCAAAGCTCTTATTACAAGAATAATTCCTATTCTAGTTCAAAGACTTTTTCAACAAGAAGACTATATGACAATCTTGTAATTTAGAAGTAACTATGTATCATAGTCTCTTGGGCACCTGGCTGGCTCAGCGGGCTAAGCGTCTGACCCTTGATTTTGGCTCAGGTCATGATCTCAGGATTCAGGAGTTCAAGCCCCATCTCAGGCTCCGTGCTGATGGTGCAGAGCCTGCCTGGGATTCTCTCTCCCTCTCTCTCTGCCCATTTCCCACTTGCTCTTTCTCTCTCTCAAAATAAATAACTTTAAAAAAAAAAGAATCTCTGTACATCAACAGATGAAGTAAAGATAAGCACCTGTGGCAAATGCTATGTGGATATCTCTGAATCAAGAACAATATCTGCTAGTAATGAAAAGACTGCAGACCCTGGCCACCCCCATCCAAAAAAAAAAAAAAAAAAAAAAAAGTTGTTCAAAAGAGTGTCTGGAGATTTTGAACAAATCCAGACAAGCATGAAGAAGCGTGTCTGGAGCTGAGCCATGGTGAGGAGTATAGATAAGACTTGTCTACAGAAACATAGAGGGTAATAGTCAGACAACAGGTGCTCTGCTCTCTTAAGACTACAAAAAGAGGCAGCTCAAAATTAGCTTGCACACTGTCTTTCCTGGGGTCTCCTCAGCAATGAAAAACTACAAGGCTCCGGGGTTTTCTATATAGAGTATCATGTCATTTGCAAATAGTGAGTTTTACTTCTTCCTTACCAATTTGGATGCCTTTTATTTCTTTATGTTGTCTAATTGCTGTGGCTATGACTTCCAGTACTATGTTGAATAAAAGTGGTGAGAATGGACATCCTTGTCTTTGTTAGCCATGGATTTTTCATATGTGACCTTTATTATGTTGAGGTGTGTTCCCTCTAAAACTACTTTGTTGAGGGCTTGTGTCATGAATGGATGTTGTACTTTATCAAATTCTTTTTCTGCATCTAGTGAGATGATCATATGGTTTTTATCCTTTCGTTTGTTGATGTGATGTATGACGTTGATTGATTTGCGAATACTGAACCACCCTTACATCCTAGGAATAAATCCCACTTGATCATGGTGAATGATTTTTTAAAAGTATTGTTGGGTTCTGTTTGCTAGTATTTTGTTCAAGATTTTTGCATCTATGTTTATCAGAAATATTGGCAGTGGTGTCTTTATCCGGTTTTAGTATCAAGGTGATACTCACCTAATAAAATGAATTTGGAATTTTTCCTTCTTCTATTTTTGGAATAGTTGGAGTAGAATAGGCATTAACTATTCTCTAAATGTTTGATAAGATTCACCTGTGAAGCCATCTGATCCTGGTCTCTTGTTTGTTGAGAGTTTTTTAGTTACTGATTTAATCTCCTTGCTGGTAAACATTCACTTCAAATTTTCTATTTCCTCCTGCTTCCATTTTGGTAGGTTATATATTTCTAGGAATTTATCCATTTCTTTTCAGTTGTCTAATTTGTCGGTGTATAGTTTTTTCTAATATTCTCTTATAATTGTATTTATGTGGTGGTGTTTGTTATTTCTCTTCTTTCACTGGTGATTTTGTTTGTTTGAGTCCTTTCTCTCTCTCTCTCTCTCTCTCTCTCTTTTGATGATGAGTCTGGCTAGTTTATCAATTTTGCTGATCTTTTAAAAGAACCAGCTCCTAAAAATCTATAAAGAACTTATCAAACTCAACTTATCAACTCAGTGAAGAAATGGGCAAAAGACATGAACAGATACTTACCCAATGAAGACATGGCTTCCAATGAAGATGGCTAACAGACACATGAAAAGATGCTCAACATCACTTATCATCACAGAAATACAAATCAAAATCACACTGAGATACCACCTCACGCCTGTCAGAATGGCTAACATTAACAATTCAGGAAACAACAGATGTTAGTGACATTGCAGAGAAAGGGGAACACTTTTGTGCTGTCGGTGGGAATGCAAACTTGTGCAGCCACTTTGGAAAACAGTGTAGAGTTTGCTCAAAAAATTAAAAATAGAACTACCCTATGATACAACTGCACTACTAGGTATTTACCAAAAGGATACAAAAATGCTGATTCAAAGGGGCACGTGCACCCCAATGTTTTTAGCAGTACTGTCAACAATAGCCAAATTATGGAAAGAGCCCAAAGGTCCAGCGACTGATGAATAGATAAAGAAAATGCAAAATATATATGCAATGGAATACTATTCAGCAATCAAAAAGAATGATATTCTGCCACTTGCAACAACGTGGATGGAGATACAGTGTATTATACTAAGGAAAATAAGTCAGAGAAAGATAAATATCATAGGATTTCACTCATATGTGGAATCTAAGACACAAAGCATGTGAACATAGGGGAAGGGAAGGAAAAAATAAGATAGAAACAGAGAGGGAGGCAAATCATAAAAAGATTCTTTTAAAAAAAAGTTTTTATTGTTTATTTATTTTTGAGAGAGAGAAAGACAGAATGTGAGCAGGGGAGGGGCAGAAAGAGAGGGAGACACAGAATCTGAAGCAGACTCCAGTCTCTGAGCTGTCAGCACAGAGCCGGACATGGGTGAACCCATGGACCTTGAGATCATGACCTGAGCTGAAGTCAGACACTTAACCACCACCCAGGTGCCCCCATAAAAGATTCTTAAGAGAGCGGGAAGCAAAGCATAAAAGACTCTTAATGGCAGAAAACAAAATGAGGGTTGATGGAGGGAGGTGGGCAGGGGATGGGCTAAATGGGTGATGGGCATTAAGGAGGGCACTTGTTGGGATGAGCACTGAGAGTAATATGTAAGTGATGAATCACTAAATTCCACTCCTGAAACCATTATTACATTATATGTTAACTAACTTGGATTTAAATAAAGTTTTTTTAAAAATTAAGGGGCACCTGGATGGCTCAGTTCATACGGCATCTGACTTCAACTAAGGTCATGATCTCACAGTTTGTGAGTTCGAGCCCCACATCAGACTCTCTGCTGTCAGCACAGAGCCCACTTTGGATCCTCTGTCCCCCTCTCTCTCTGCCCTTCCTCCATTCATTCTCTCTCTCTCTCAAAATAAATAAATCAACTTAAAATCTTAAAAATAAATAAATACAACTTTAAAAATTAAAAAAAAAATTAATATGAAATTTATTGTCAAATTGGTTTCCATACAACACCCAGTGCTCATCCCAAAAGGTGCCCTCCTCAATACCCATCACCCACCCTACCCTCCCTCCCACCCCCCATCAACCCTCAGTTTGGTCTCAGTTTTTAACAGTCTCTTATGCTTTGGCTCTCTCCCACTCTAACCTCTTTTTTTTTTTTTTCCTTCCCCTCCCCGATGGGTTTCTGTTAAGTCTCTCAGGATCCACATAAGAGTGAAACCATATGGTATCTGTCTTTCTCTGTATGGCTTATTTCACTTAGCATCACACTCTCCAGTTCCATCCACGTTGCTACAAAGGGCCATATTTCATTCTTTCTCATTGCCACGTAGTATTCCATTGTGTATATAAACCACAATTTCTTTCTCCATTCATCAGTTGATGGACATTTAGGCTCTTTCCATAATTTGGCTATTGTTGAGAGTGCTGCTATCAACATTGGGGTACAAGTGCCCCTATGCATCAGTACTCCTGTATCCCTTGGGTAAATTCCTAGCAGTGCTAGTGCTGGGTCATAGGGTAGGTCTATTTTTAATTTTCTGAGGAACCTCCACACTGCTTTCCAGAGCGGCTGCACCAATTTGCATTCCCACCAACAGTGCAAGAGGGTTCCCGTTTCTCCACATCCTCTCCAGCATCTATAGTCTCCTGATTTCTTCATTTTGGCCACTCTGACTGGCGTGAGGTGATATCCGAGTGTGGTTTTGATTTGTATTTCCCTGATAAGGAGCGACGTTGAACATCTTTTCATGTGCCTGTTGGCCATCCGGATGTCTTCTTTAGAGAAGTGTCTATTCATGTTTTCTGCCCATTTCTTCACTGGGTTATTTGTTTTTCGGGTGTGGAGTTTGGTGAGCTCTTTATAGATTTTGGATACTAGCCCTTTGTCCGATATGTCATTTGCACATATCTTTTCCCATTCCGTTGGTTGCCTTTTAGTTTTGTTGGTTGTTTCCTTTGCTGTGCAGAAGCTTTTTATCTTCATAAGGCCCCAGTAGTTCACTTTTGCTTTTAATTCCCTTGCCTTTGGGGATGTGTCGAGTAAGAGATTGCTACGGCTGAGGTCAGAGAGGTCTTTTCCTGCTTTCTCCTCTAGGGTTTTGGTGGTTTCCTGTCTCACATTCAGGTCCTTTATCCATTTTGAGTTTATTTTTGTGAATGGTGTGAGAAAGTGGTCTAGTTTCAACCTTCTGCATGTTGCTGTCCAGTTCTCCCAGCACCATTTGTTAAAGAGACTGTCTTTTTTCCATTGGATGTTCTTTCCTGCTTTGTCAAAGATGAGTTGGCCATACGTTTGTGGGTCTAGTTCTGGGGTCTCTATTCTATTCCATTGGTCTATGTGTCTGTTTTTGTGCCATGAATATGATTCTTATATTAGGGTCAGCTATATTTTTGTGAACCTTGAAAGTGGTCAGGCTATTGAATAGCATCGATTGTGTTCTCTATTGAGTTCTACGATGGTGTGAATGTTACAGGCTGTGCTCCAAGGGAATTTTATAATTAGTAACGAGTCCCCAAACAATTGCCCCCCCCCACCCCACCCTCGCCGCTTCACAGTCTTGCAGGCTTAGAGACTGAGAAATCCTAGCTAAGTTTCAGAGGCCTTATTTGCCCATAAGAGTTGACCCTGGATTGGTCTCAGGCTTCCAGCCTGGACAGCTCTTGCAGTGAAAGTTGACTTCCCTGGTCATCAGGTAGAATCTCCATTAGCTGTCAATTCTGAGTAACAACCTTTAAGAACCAAACTAAACCTTTGGGTTGCTGACCTCTCCCTAACATGCTATGGTATCCCTTGTACACGATCAAAATGTTGTAGCTGTACTTTGCCTTAAGGGGAATTGTATTGTCTATAAGGGACATGGGCCATTTCTGCCAATAAACTGTCCAAGCGCATTCTCTCCCTCCCCCTCCCCCTCCCCCTCCCTCCAAAGCATTGTTCATCGTATCTGGTGGGATTTTGTTTCCGGGGAGTAGACACTTGCCTTGTTTCTAACATGAAGTATCAGCTATAGTCCATGGTCTCTATTCCAGAACTCACACTGACCTCTACCTAATGCCTTACTGTCTAGTCATCTGATTTTGAACATTGTTGTTTCCATAGTTTTAACTTCCTGTGTCATTATTCCTTAGTTCCTATCTCTTAAGATGATAGCGTTTTTGAACCACACAGTTGTTAACTTCATGTGTATTTTTTCACACATAGTTATGATTAAAAACTGAAGTGTGAGATGAGAAAACTTCTAGGGAAATGCTTTTATTTTCTGCTTTTATAAATAAAAAGAATGTCTAGTTATTGGGTGCTATCATTGTATACAGCTAGTTTTAGAACAAGGAAAATTCTGAATTGATCTTGTTAACTTTATTTTTTAAATGTTGATTTTTGAGAGAGTAAGCAGGGGAGAGGCGGAGAGAGGGGGACAGAGGATCTGAAGTGGGCTCTAGTGCTTACAGCAGAGACCCCAGTATGGGGCTTGAACTCATGAACCATGAGATCATGACCTAAGCTGAAGTCAGACGCTTAACTGACTGAGCCATCCAGGCGCCCTCTTTTTTTTTTTTTTTTTTTTCCAATCCTTATTCACTTTATTTCAGAAAGTGGTAAAATAGCTGTGGAATACAGACCCTGTGAAGAGATCACAGATGCCAGTACTGAAGACGAGCTGCAGGATTTAATTCAAGTATGTGGAGATTAAAGTTCAAGGGTGACATAGCCACTGTAGCCATAATGTAAAGCAACCAGCAGAATTTGGAAGACTTTGGCATTAGCTCTATCATCCTTTGGGAAATGTGAAACTCAAAAACTGCTTTTGACTGCAGGGGATTTCTGGGGCTTTTCCTGAAGTCCTGACCCTTGGCTCTGACCCCTTATTTGAAATTTGGAGAGCAAATTTCATCAGAGCACTGCCACAGTTGTGGACATAGGAGAGGACACAAGCCTTTTAGAGCTCCCCTCAAACAGAATCTCAAGGATTTGGGAACAGAGTAACTATGGCCTTAAATGTGATTATACTACAGCGTTTGAAACCATTATGCCATTCAAATAGGATGTATCACCCAGATGTCGGCATCTCATATATATCTTGCGTGAATATCTTGCTGAAGAACTTTTCTGTAAATCACTCACATGGATGTCCTGAATTAGGGATGAAGTTGCCGAAATAATTTCTAAAAAAAATTTTTTTTTTACATTTATTTATTTTTGAGACAGAGAGAGACAGAGCATGAACGGGGGAGGGTCAGAGAGAGAGGGAGACACAGAATCTGAAACAGGCTCCAGGCTCTGAGCTGTCAGCACAGAGCCCGACGCGGGGCTCGAACTCACGGACCACGAGATCATGACCTGAGCCGGAGTCAGCCGCCCAACCGACTGAGCCACCCAGGCGCCCCGCCAAAATAATTTCTAAAAGAAAATAGTAATGTGCCACATACAGAATGTTAAAAAAAAAAAAAAAAAGCAAAAATGTGTTTCAGCTCATTGAGAGCTTAATTTGGGGCTAGATTTGTGAATTTTTTTTTTAGATTTTTTTTTTTAATGTTTATTTATTTTTGAGAGTGAGAAAGAGCGTGAGCTGGGGAGGGGCAGAGAGAGAGGGAGACGCAGAATCTGAAGCAGGCTCCAGGCTCGGAGCTGTCAGCACAGAGCCCGGCGCGGGGCTCGAACTCACAGACTGCGAGATCATGACCTGAGCCGAAATCAGGCACTCAGCCAGCTGAGCCACCCAGCCGCCCCTCGATTTCTGAATATTTCACTCACCCCACAGTTGCAAAGTTTGTTTTGAAGGGAAGAGAGTGGAGAAAGAGAAGATGGTTACTTTCTGAAAAAGCACTGGAAGATTTTTCGTGCAAAATAATAATGTTAATTGAATCTAAATCAAACCAGTCGAGGAAACTTCAGACGTTTCCAAGTTTAGGCTTTGAGAAGTCTCGCTTCCTGGGGTGCCTGGGTGGCTCCATAGGTTGAGCATCCGACTCTTGATTTTGGCTCAGGTCACGATCCCAGAGTTTGTGGGGTCAGCCCCACGTCGGGCTCTGTGCTGAGCGTGGAGCCTACTTGGGATTCTCTCTGTCTCTCCCTCTGTCCCTCTCCTCCGCTCACGCTTTCTCTCTCTCAGGAAAAAAAAAATTAAAAAAAAAAAGTCTAGCTTCCTGAAAAAGGTGAAAAGATGAGAAAAAGATTCAGCATTGATGCTAAAGATTTCAGAAACCTGATTATAGCAACAGATCCATTCCTGCATGAGGCCAGTCTTGGAATCAGTTCCATATAAAAACTATTCCTGTGTGCTAGACATTGGGATTAAGATAAAAACCCCCTCTCTCTTGCATTTTACATGCTAGAGGTTGTGCCAGACCATAAGCAAGGACTAAAAATACATTAGAAAAGGGGCTGTGAAGGAAGTAAACTGAGTGCTAGTTGCAGTATTTCAAGAAAATTGTTTAACACGCTGACTATAACATCCTAAGTGCCTTCTCCATGTGGGCGCACAGAGTGGACCTCTGAAAAGTGGCCTTGTTACTTTTTCTAGATCAATGGCTATGTCCAGTCAAGATGAGATGGGGGAAGTTTTCCCACCCAGTGTAAATAAAGGGCTAGAATTGGTTTCCGGCCCTCTTTCCCAGAATGAATTGCTTAGCACTCCCCCCAAACTCCTCCTACAGACATTTAGGGGCCATCGCAGATTCAGTGGTAGGCCCCCATCTAACAGCGTGGTGAATTAATAATCAGCCATGGGTATTGAGAATTTAGAGGAAATGGCAACATTTTAGAATATCTGACTGTGAAGTGTGTTCTCCTCCCCATCGCCCTAACTGGTGCTTATTTTGCAGGTCAGCTACTTTTCTTGGAAGCAGTATGGCCAGGGGGAGGAAGAACGTCTCTCGGATTTAAGCTTTGAAGAGCAAGAGTTCAAATTGCTAGAGCTGGACTAGCATTTTTTAATTTCCCAGGATGCCAGGTCCTGTGGCTTCCTTGGAAGCTCTGCTCCACTCCCCCACCCTTCCACCCCTCAGAGCTGCGGGAGTGCGGGGCCACCCAGATCTGAGTCCAAGTACTACCTTGCTGTGAGCAGCCCCGGGCCGGGGAGGGGGGGGGAGGGGGGAGGGGGGGAGTGGGGGGGAGTGGTGGCCTTTGCAGGGTGGAGGGAGGCCTGGGCCCCAAGTGATTCTGGGAAAAGGGCCCGCTCTGCTGGTGCGGAGCCCATCTCCAGGGAGCTAATAAAGGTGGCGTAAATAAAGACGTCATAAATAAAGGGTGGGACGTGGGCGGGGAGGGCGCACAGTTGCTAACTGCACGTGCGCATCACGGGGCTGCCATAATGGTTTGGCTCCCGCTCAGGGCCCAGCGCCAGTACCCCACTCGCCTGGGTCGCTGCACCCCGGAGCCTCCGCGTGTCATGTCCCGGCTGCGCCTGTTGGCCCCACTGCTTCTCTTTATGTGGCAACCGTTGTGGCTGCTGGTCCAGGCAGCTCAGCCTCCGGAGTGGGCCCTGGACCCTGCCCAGCTGACTTCCGACCCCCTGGAGGCGGCTGAGCCCTGGTCTTCTCACTCCTCTGATCCCCCGCCCAAATCGCCCCAGGCACTTACACCCCCAGCTGAGCCGGGGGGCTTTAATTACCTGGGGTCCTCTGCTCCAGCCCAGATGTTGGCCCCGCCTAAGGAGTTGACCGAGACTTTGGTTCCATTGCTGGACACGGATTCGTTTGGAGAACTACCCCCAGGGCCAGATGAGGATCTGAATGACCAGCTAACCCAGCATCAAAGGCTCCCAGAGGTGGTTCCAGTGCCAGGTTGGGATCAGAATCAGACCATAGCTCCGCCTCCTCATCTCAAAAGTAAGACTAAAACTGTAGGTTTAGATCAGGCCGAAGATCACCAGTCATTTGATTCCAATATGGGTCTCCTGTATCCTGAGGAGAACCTACCTATGGGTTTCCCAGGGGGACCAGATCAACTTCCAAACTTCTCTGAGGAGGCTGAAATTCCTCCACCCTTGCAGAAGACCCCACATCATCTAGAGTCCCCTGAGGAAGCTGAATCTTTTTTGCCCCAAGGGGAGGCTCAGGCTCAGCATCCAGAGCCCTCTGAAGAGACAGAACCATCTCTACTTGAGCAGGAGGCTCCATCTCAGCGTCCAGAGTCCCTTAAGGATGGAAATTCAGCAAACCCACAAGAAGCCCCAGCTGAGCCTTCAAGTACCCCTGAAGAGGTCGAACCTTCTTCAGTCCAGCAGGAAGCCTCAGCTCACCCTACAGAGGCCCCCGAGGAAGTGGAACCTTCTCCAACCCCCCAGGAGGCCCCTGCTCAGCCTCCAGAGCCATCTAAGGACATCATATCTCAACTGTTAGCACATCATGAAGTAAATGTGCTATCTCCAAGTCAGAGTGAAGCTCAGAAGCCAAGCTTCCCCAATGTCACTGTTAAACCTCTGGATCTTACCATAACTCTAACTCAGCCTGCGGAGCACCCTGAGGAGGCTGGACCTACCCCAGTCCAGCAGGAGGCCCCTGCTCAGCCTGCAGAGCGCCTCGAGGAGGTTGAACCTACCCCAGTCCAGCAGGAGGCCCCTCCTCAGCCTGCAGAGCGCCTCGAGGAGGTTGAACCTACCCCAGTCCAGCAGGAGGCCCCAACTCTAGTTCCAGAGTTCCCTATCGAGTATTTAACTCAACTTGCAGTAAGTGATGAGGTGACATCTCTACCTCTAGGTCAGTATCCAGATTATTTAATGTTTCCCAGGGTTATAGGTAAGCCTTTAGATGTGGAATTTACCACAACTCCAGGGCCTGATAAAGGTGTTGAATCTTCTATAGCCCAGCAAGAGGCCCCACCTCAGCCTCTTGAACATACTGAGGAAGCAGAACTTTCTCTAACCCAGCAAGAGACCTCGGGTAAGCCTCCAGAGGAGGTTGAGCCTTCAAGTGAGCAGGAGACCCCAGGTCAGCCTTCCGAGCCTCCTGGGGTGATTGATCCTTCTCTAAGGCAGCAGGAGACCCCAGCTCAGCCTTCAGTGCCTCCTGAGGAAGGTAAGCCTTCTCTAAGCAAACAGGAACCCCCAGCTCAGCTTCCAGACCGTTTTGGAGAAGCTGAACTTTCTCCAACCCAGGAGGAGGCCTTAGCTCAGCTTGCAGAGCTCCTTAATGAGGCAGAATCTTCAACCCAGCAGGAGACTCCAGCTCAGTCTCCAGGGGAGATAGAATCTTCTGCAACCCTGCAAGAGCAACCAGCTCAGCCTCCAGAGCTGCCTTCCAGGGAGGTGGAACCTTCTCCAACCCAGCAGGAGCACCCAGCTCAACCTCTATGGCATCATAAGATGACAGTTTCACCTCCAGGTCACTACCATGATCAACATTTAAACCTGCCCAATGTCAGTGTGAAACCTCCAGATGTGCAGCTTACCATGACTGCAGAACCCACTACAGAGGTGGGACCTTCTGCAGTTCGGCACGAGACTATAGCTCAGCCCTCAGTGCCTCTTAATGTGGAACCTTTTGAAACCCAGCATGAAGCCCCAACTCTGCCTCCACAGTCCCCTGAGGTTGAATCTTTGCCAGTCCAACAGGAGACTCCAACGCAATCTCCAGAATCTACCACACAGGAGAAACTTCCAACACAGCAGGAGACCCCAGTTCAGTATCCAGAATATCCTGGAGAAGTTGAACCTTCTACAACCCAGCAGGAGGCCCTAGCTCAGCAATCACAGGCCCCTGAGGAGGGTGAATCATCCTCAACCCAGGAGGAGGCCCCGACTCAGCTTCCAGAGGCCCAGGAAGAGGGTGAACCTTCCCCTCTCCAGGAGGAGGGCCAGGGTCAGCACCCACAGGCCTCCGAGGGGAGTGAACCACGTACAACCCAGGAGGAGTCCCCAGCTCAGCATCCACAGACCCCTGAGGAGGTTGAATCTTCAACCCAGCAGGTGGCCCCAGCTCAGTTTCCAGTCCTCCAGGAGTCCCCAGCTATATCCCCTGAGCCCCCTAAGGAGGTGGAACCTTCTCCCACACCTCAGGAGCCCCCAGCTCAGCCTTCAGAGCCCGGTAATGAGGCAGAATCTTTTCCAACTCAGCAGGGAGCCCCAGTTGTATCCCCTGAGCCCCCTAAGGAGGTAGAACCTTCCACACAGCAGGAGGCCCCACCTCAGCCTTCAGACCCTCCTGAGAAGGTGGAACCATCTCCAGTCCAGCAGGAAACCCTATCTCTACCTCTCGAGCCACTTAAGGAGATAGAACCTTCTCTAACACAACAGGAGGTACAAGCTCAGCCTTCAGAGGCCCCTGAGAAGGTAGAACCATCTCCAATTCTGCAGCAGTCTCCAACTCAACCTCCGGAGCCCTCTAAGGAGGCAGAAACTCCTCCAGCCCAGCAGGAGGCCCCAGTTCAGCCTCCAGAGCCACCTGAGGAGGTTGTAGCACAACCTCCAGTCCATAATGAGGTGACAGTTCCACCTCTAGGACAAGAGCAAGCTCAGCATCCAAACTTGCCCAATGTTACTGTTCAGCCTGCTGACCTGGAGCTTACTGTAACTCCAGAACCTACTGTGGAGGCTGAGCAGTCTACAATCATGCAGCAGACTCTAGCTCCTCCAGAGGACACTGAGGTGACACCTCCACATCCAGAGCAGGTCCAGGCTCAGCATCCAAATTTGACTGAAGTCAGAGTTCAGCCTTTAGACCTGGAACTGACCATAACTCCAGAACCCACTACAGAGGTTGAAACTTCAACCACGCAAGAGATCCCAGGTCACCCTTCAGAGCCACCTAAGGAGGTTGTAGTTCAGCCTCCACTGTTTCAGGAGGTGACAGTTCCAACTCCAGGTCTGGATCAAGCTCGTCATCCATCGTCACCTAATGTAACAGTTCAGCCTTTGGACTTGGTGCTTACTGTAACTACAGAACCCACTACGGATGTTAAACATTCCTCAGCCCTGCAGCAGACTACCGCTCCTCCAAAGGACCTTGAGGTGACATTTCCACATTCAGAGCACATTCAGCATCCAACCTTAACTAAAGTCACAGTTAAACCTTTGGACCCAGGGCTTACCGTAACTCCAGAATCCACTACAGAGACTGAACCTTCTCTAACCATGCAAGAGACCCCAACCCAGCCTCCAGAGCCACCTAAGGAGGTTGTTCAGTATCCGTCCCAACAGGAAGTGACAGTTCCTACTCCAAGTAAGGATCAAGGTCAGCAACCAACATTGCCCAGTGTCACAGCTCATCGTGTGGACTTGGGGCTTACCATAACTCCAGAACCTACTACAGAGGCTGAACATTCTACACCCGTGAAGGAGACTACAGCTCCTCCTCCAAAGGACCTTGAGGTGACACTTGCACATCCAGAGCAGGTTCAGAGTCAGCATCCAAACCTGACTGAAGTCACAGTTCCACCTATGGACCTGGAACTTACTGTAACTGCAGGATCCAGTGTGGAGACTGAACCTTCTCCAACCATGCGAGACACCCCAACTCAGCCTCCAGAGCCACCTAAGGAGGTTGTAGTTCAATATCCATTCCAGCAGGAAGTGACAGTTCCAACTCCAAGTAAGGATCAAGGTCAGCATCCAGCATCACCCATCATCCCATTTCGTCATGTGGAGCTTACTATAACTCCAGAACCTATTACAGAGGCTGAACATTCGACAACCCTGAAGAAGACTACAACTCCTCCCCCAAAGGACCTTGAGGTGACACTTGCACATCCAAAACAGGTTCAGAGTCAACATCGAAACCTGACTGAAGTCACGGTTCCACCTATGGACCTAGAAATTCCTGTAAGTCAGCAACCAGAGTCATTTGAGACAGGTTTTCCTCCAACAACTGAACATCCTGTGGTGCATTTTGTAAAGTATACCTCAGAAAAGGCATACACAACTTTAACTTGGCAACCAGAACAGAATGCCACCACAGACCTCAAAATATGTGAGCGCTGTACCTGCAAAGAGGAGACACTGTCGTGTGTTGGTCTCAGCCCACAGCAGAGGCTCCGCAGAGTGCCCGTGCTGGAGCCCGACACCTACAACGGCACCTTCACCATCTTGTAAGAATCGCCTTTACTTGTTTGTTCTCTGCCTCCTGCTTGACATGGCAGTCTCTTCCTCAATGTCGCCCTGGGCCTTCCTCATCTCCCCAACCACGTTGACTGACTTTCTGTTTTTACCTTTTCTTTGTCAACTATCCCTTATCTTCATTTTCCTTTTTACTACTGTTCGCCCTTCTGCAATCTTTTACTTGTAATTGTCCTTATTCTTTTTCCTTATCCAATTTTTAGCCCCATTATTTCATTCCTTAACCTCTACTCTCCCATTTTTGCTCCATCCTCTATAATAGGATACAACAGAGTAGTGAAGAGTAGAGATTCTGGAACTAGATTGCCTGCGTTTGGGCCGAGGTCTGTCATCTATTAGCTTTGTGACTCAGTTTCCTTTTCTGTGAAATGGAAATTATGATAGTTACCATCTCATGGGATTATGGTGAGATCTAGATGAGGTAATACATATGAAGCACTTGGATCAGTGCCTGGCGAAATATGAGTGTTAGCTGTTATTATTTTGATTCCCCAGACCTCATCTTTGACGCCCGGCCTTCCACATACAGTACTCAGTTTGGGCCCAACCCAAGAGTAAGTACTATGGGCGCCACACTAGGATGAAATCGTCTTCAGAACATGAAATGACAGGTGGGAAGAAAGGAAATGGTCATAAAAAGGGAGGTGGCATGTAATTAAGTACTAAAAGAGGTACCATGGGTGTTGGAATTCAGCAGACTCTGTAATCAGCGGAGTATGGAGGTCAGGGAGAGCTGCATGGATAAGCTAACACTTTAGCTGAGACTTAAAGAGTGGCTCTGATGTGTTAAATAGAGAAAAAATGGGTATAAGTCTAGGCAAAGGCACGGCTGCAGGAATGATCAGGAATTAAGAATTAGGTTAAGCAGTTAAAGATCCAATTACGAGAAACCTTGACTATCAGCTAGAGAGGTTTGAACGTTAGATTCTGAGTTATAGAGAGCCATTGAAAGTTTTCAAGCATGAGATATACAGACCGCTGAAACAGGATTATTTTCAGTTCCCCATATAGGCCGATCTGGAGAGGAGAGCTTGATCCAGCGAGACCAGATAGAATGTTCTAACAAAACCTGGGAATAAAGTAACAAGGGGCCGACTCAGAGTGGCTGAAAAGAGTAGAAAGAAAAGCCTTGAGAGCACTGCAAAGGAGGAAGTGACAAGATAGACTAACTGATGACAGTCGCGGGTGGGGTGTGCACGGGAAAGAGAAAACTCAGATATTACTCTGAAACTTCTGTCCCAGATAAGAATGATGGAAGTTGAGGCATCTTTTACCAGGGAACACAGAGCAACCAGAAGGCTTCAGGTTGACTGGAAATGTCCACCAGGCACATGGGCAGATGGGTATCTGTTTTGAATTTATTCCTGACTCCCCTGAAAAAAATGTGTATATAAACTGACCAGGTAAGCTGTTGCTGAGGGAAGAGGACAAAACTAAAGGTAAAGATTCAAAGTCATACGCAGAGTTAGCGGTTGAAACTGAACCTCAGGCATTTAATAGCTTCTCTTAAACATGTGTAATTCATGGATACATGAATTATCATGGATACTTTTTTTTGTTTTTAATGTCACAGGTATAGAGGATAAAACGTGAAAATCCCACCCCACCCTCCCTACCACTCATAAGATAACTCCTGTCACCTTTTTGGTGTGTGTCCTTCCTTCCCATCTCTTTCCTTTGCATTTTTTCCTAATTTCCTAATGAGGGGATACTTTTTAATTCCTTGCCCAGTGATTTGTTGCTTTTCCCTATACAATATGTCTAAGAAATCTTTCCATGTTAGTTATTCTAATTTCTAACTTCCCTTATCCTTCTAACACCTAGAGAGGTTTCAGTAGAGGGCTTCTTTACATTTGTTTGCTGATAATGGTAAATTTTTTACCATTTTTTTCGTTGAATTATTATTTTCTCATTGATTTGTGGAAGGAACCATTTTAGACACATAAGTGATTTGGGGAAAAAAAATACTTATCTCCAGAGTAATTAACAGGCGTTATCTACCCAAGGAATGGAACAAATAGGAAGTTCAGGTTCTAAGGAGCTGGCTTGTTTGTGCCAGTGGCCCCACGCTATCTCTTTATTAATTGCACCACCTGGGATGCTGATAGCCGCGGAAATTAGAAAGTTGGCATTTACTGCATTGGAATATTCCCCACAAGGTTGCCAGTGATTCTTTTATTTATTCTGTTCATTCCTTTCCTACCTATTCAAGGATCTGAACTGTGTTTCTTCACAGAAATTTCCAAGGAAACTCTATTTCTCACATTGATGAAAATGTATGGAAGGGATACCGTTGGGCTGAGAAACTGTGAGTATATTCTCTCCAAATACGAATACAAAAAAAAAAAAAAAAAAAAAAAAAAACTAACTGCATTCTAAGGTCCTTCTTGGTCCAGAACTTTGAAGTCAGTAGCTCTGAGGAAAGGTGTTTCCCCTTCCATATCCCAACTCGACCTCTACCGATTGCAATTCTGTGTTAATTTTTTTTTTAACGTTTATTTATTTTTGAAACAGAGAGAGACAGAGCATGAACGGGGGAGGGTCAGAGAGAGGGAGACAGAGAATCTGAAACAGGCTCCAGGCTCTGAGCTGTCAGCACAGAGCCCGACGCAGGGCTCGAACTCACGGACCGCGAGATCATGACCTGAGCTGAAGTCAGCCGCTTAACCGACTGAGCCACCCAGGCGCCCCATCTGTGTTTATTTTAAAAATTAAATTTGGCAGGTTCCCTTTAAAATTAGAATCAATTTCAACTTATTTTCCATTATACAAGGAATACGTGATTATAGTCTCAATATATAAAAATGAAATAACAGGGGGGCCTGGGGGGCTTATTCGGTTAAGTGTCCAACTTCGGCTCAGGTCATAATCTCAACGGTTCGTGGGTTCAAGCCCCACGTTGGGCTCTGTGTTGACAGCTCAGAGCCTGGAGCCTGCTTCAGATTCTGTCTCCCTCTCTCTCTGCCCCTCTCCTGCTCATTCATTCCCTCTCTCTCTCTGTCTCAAAAATAAATAAACATTAAAAAAAATTTTTTTGATGAAATAACAGATCTAGTGAACACCTGCCTTATGTTCTAATCCCCCCACTGCTGGGATAGCCACTACTCTGGATTTAGTATATATCCTTCCAGACCTTTTTCCATGCATTTGCCTACATACATATTTACAGCAAAATAGGTTTGTTGTGTGATTTTCTTATCTTTTTTTTACATAAATTGTAACATCCTACAACTCGATTCTTTTGCTTCGTGGTATGTCTTAGACTTTTTTTCTTCCAGTACATAGAGGGTTACCCCATCCATGCAAGCTGCTGCATAATATTCCATAGTATGAGTGTATTACGATTTAGTAATTCCCCTCCTGATGGATGTTTAGGCTGTGTCCAGTTTTCTTATTACATGCATTGCTGCATGGACCACCTCATACATGCATCTTTGTGTACGTGGGTGGGTATTTCTGTAGAATAGATCCCTGGAAATGGAACTGTTGGGATGAAGACGATGTCGATATATACAATTTTAATTGCCCTCAAAAAAGGTGTGCCAATTTACACACCAATCCATACACCATGACAGCATTCATTTCCTCCTACCCTCCCACTCTTGGATATTCTCCATTTCTTGGCTGATCTGGTGGGTGAATAAAATGGGTCCCTTCTGAATTTGAATTTTTCTGATTACGTATACATTTAAATATCTCTGTATGTTTCCTGGGCATTTGTGTTTCTTGTCTGAATTTTCTGTCCTTTGCCAATTTTGTTGTTATCTTTTTTTTAAATTGATTTGTAGAAAAAGTCAGTGTAGACACAAGTAATTTTGGAAACAATATTATACTCAAAGTAACTGACTGGCATTTTTCATGACAGATTGTGTGTCATATCATTAGTTCAACTTGGGTAGATAAGTCATAAATGACTTCTGAATTAATAATAAAAGACATAACAGTCATAGTAATCTAAATGTAGGGATTATGATCCCCCTAAAGTAGATTCCCCCCTGCCCCTTAGTCTGATAACCTTACTGGTAAGGGACAAATGGTAGAACAAGGTAGTTGTTTTCTTATGAATTTTATGAATTTCTTAAATACTATATATAGTTTATATTTTCTCATGATAGTATCTAACTTGGAGATCTTATTTCCCAAACTTGTAAGAAAAATGAAAGTAATTTGGCACAAGGAACAAGAGAGAGTGGAGAGAGTGGGTAGGCTGAGGGACAGGGGTAGGAGAAAAACTTTGAATTGTGTATTATATACCTTTGGAATTCTGAGCCATGCAAATATATATTACCTATTAAAAAAAATAAACTGAAATTAAAAAAATATTTTTTGAAAAGCATGTATTTGGTAGTTTATATACTAGAAGATGAATCTGGTAAGATTTGATGATTCTTAAAAAATTTTTAAATGTTTATTTATTTTTGAGAGAGAGAGAGAGAGAGAGAGAGAGAGAGAGAGCAGGGAAGGGGCAGAGAGAGAGGGAGACACAGAGTCCTAAGCAGGCTCTAGGCTCCGAGCTGTCAGCACAGAGCCTGATGTGGGGCTCGACCCCACAAACTGTGAAATGATGACTTGAGCCGAAGTCAGACACTTAAGCAACTGAGCCACCCAGGTGCCCCAAGATTTGATGATTTCTAATTCAGCTTGAGGGTTATGCCTTGTAAGACAGAAGTTTTTAACTATGGGTCAATAGTCCCCTGGGGCAGGATTTTTAACCTTTTTTTCTATATATCAAATTTTTAAAAAAATTTTTTTCAACATTTATTTATTGCTGAGAGACAGAGCATGAACAGGGGAGGGGCAGAAAGAGAGGGAGACACAGAATTGGAAGCAGGCTCCAGGCTCTGATCTGTCAGCAGAGAGCCCAATGTGGGGCTCGAACCCACGAACCGTGAGATCATGACCTGAGCTGAAGTTGGACACTTAACAGACTGAGCCACCCAGGCACCCTTCTATATATGTATTGATGATCTGCAGAAGCTTATGTTCTTGGGATAATGTTTTCAAATGTATAATAAGTTAAAATATATAGGAAAAGGAAATTATGTGGAAATAGAGTTTTCAAAAAATTTTTAAAAAGATTAGTGATATAGCAATAAATCTGCTTCTGTTAGAATATTAAATAACAAAATATAATGGTACGCCTACTAACTATTATAACTTCAAGGTACTGATGAGAATAAATGATATTTTGAGATATCCATGCCAAATATGTGATATGAAAATATCTGATTTCTGCTGGGGACCAAATTAACTACACTAATCTGTGGTTTGTTGCCTACATTCATAATGGAAGGAAATGCTAATTCTAGTTAGAGGTTTGTGAAAATAGAGATGTGATTCTATTTCCCATCCAAGTTTGGCACCCACAAATTCAGTCCATTCTATTCACGGACCTGAGCCCTAAAGGGATGGTCTGCAAATTGAAATCGCATGCACACCTTTGCACGTATTCAAGAAAGTGCAGTTTTCTAGGGAAAGGGTCCATTCCATAGCTTTTATGAAATTCTCAAAAGGTTCTTGTCTCAAAAGATTGAGTCACAAATTGGGGCGGAGGTGGAGAAAGACATTTGTTTTCCTGTGAAGTTGTACTTATTCTCATAAATGATGATAAATGAATGATTTGTTTTAATTAAAAGTAGTATATTTGCAAATTGATACCTGTCACTTTCTGAATTCATTCAACAAATATTTATGGAGCATCTCCTATGTCCCAGGAACTGTTTTACATGCCAGGGATATAAGCCCAAGAACAAAACTGACCAAATATCCCACTTGTCAAGGGGTTTACAAATATATAATATAAAAACAAATATGTAAATATAATAAATACATAGAATTTCAAGTATTGGTAAGAAATCAGTGGCCAGATCTCTCAAGTTTTCTAATTTATTCAACGACCGTTTCTGCTGCTCATAGACTGAGTTTTTTACTAATGATAATACTTTTCATTCATATAATCTTGAGTTGGTTCTTTTTATTAGATGTACTGTTTACCTCTGTCTGAGGATATATTAATGATGCCATTCTAAATTTTGTATACTGTTTAGTTTTGAGAGAGAGAGAGAGTGAGAGACAGAGTGCAAGTTGGGGAGGGGCAGAGAGAGAGGGAGACACAGAATCGGAAGCAGGCTCCAGGCTCTGAGCTTCAGCACAGAGCCCAGTGCAGGGCTTGAACCCATGGACTGCAACCTGAGCCGAAGTCGGATGCTTAACCGACTGAGCCACGCAGGTGCCCCATTAATGTTGGTATTCTCAAATCCTTTTGTGTTTTCTCTGTTAACTGTGTCATTGACTATAAGCTGTTATATTTGTTTTTTATTTTCTGTCCTGAATAGAATTGGCTTTCTCACTCCATTTGGTCATTCCTGAGTGCAATTTATCTTTGTAGTTGAGATTTGACTTGCTTCTGTTTTCTGGTCCTAAGGAAGAGGTGAAATGAACCACGGGGCTTGTTATTGGTGACAGGTCCCCCTGAGAGTTAAAGAAGAGGTGGGAGGTGACTTCTAATGGCTAGTCAGAGTGTATACCCTTCCTCCAGGGTTCTGGGACCCTGCCCCCTTCTAACACCAATGGCTCCTGCCTGGAAGAAAACACCCTTTGCTGCCAGATCCAAGGAGGAAGGATGTGGGGTTGATGTGCTGTCCTTGGTCCTACTGCAGTATCCCAGCTAATCACCCTGTAGGTGGCTCCAAGGCATTTCTGGTGGGGAGTGTTTGTAGAGCTACTCCCTTGGCTTTGAGCTAAGGTTGTGGATTTTCTAATTGTATCTTTTCTAATCATCCTTAGGGACTTTGGTGGAGTTTGGAGTTTGGTAGAGACTTGGCATGTTTCAATCTGCCAGCTTGAAATAGCACAACCTCTTAGGAAGACAATTTTGTACCCCTGTTAAATCCTGGAGAAACTTAGGCAAATGTGTACTAGGATATAAACAGAAAAATGTCCAAAGCAGCACTGTTTATAATAACTAAAAATTAGAAAAATCTAGTATCCACCAACAGTAGAATGAACAAATAGTGTTACACGGGTATTTACTCTATACTTATTAAACTGAGCATTTATGTTATGTGCATTTTATGCACATTTTTAGTTCTCACAGATATTTTTTAGATGGGGAAAAAAATTAGATGGCTTTACTTGTAGCACTGATATGGTTATAAATAGGGCTTCCACAATAAAATTTGGGAAAAGAGAGGAGGAAGTGGCAGTTCTGTCCATGTTTTTGCCACTCAGGGCTGGGTTCTAACAGAGATTTTGTGATCCAGAGAGTAGGCATTAAATGTACATTTTGGTGTGAAGAGTGGATAGGGGTGTGTGTGTGTGTGTGTGTGTGTGTGTGTGTGTGTGTGAGAGAGAGAGAGAGAGAGAGAGAGAGGGAGAGACAAAGGAGTATGTGAGAAGAAAAGATTTGAATCAAACAGCAGAGATCACCATCCCTACATTAAATAAGAATTAGTGTATTTGGTGGCACCATTACCCAGGTTTCTCTCACATCTAGCGGTCCTGTGTAGCAAATAGTTGTAGTTATTTTTGCATTTTGACCCAGAAATGACCTTTTCATTTTGCAGAATTCTCAGGGACAATTATCTGACCGAATTACATAAAGACACATTTGAAGACCTGCTATCCCTCCAGTATTTGTAAGTTAATCAGTTCATCATTTATTATGAGTTTTTAGTTATATTATTTATTAAAAAATACAGGGTTCAAATTGGATAATTGCAACAATTTCTTCTAACAGTAGAATTCTATAATTCTCTATAGTGGAATTCTATAATTCTCTCTATTAAATTCTATAACTCTGTAAGTCTGTGGGGACCCAGCCCATCTCTAGCATTAAATACCTCCTATGCATTTTCAACTTTTTAATTTTATAGACAAGATATAGGAAAAAGCCCTTCAGTTGTAGAGGAAAAGGGGTAATGAAGTCTGAGCAATTATGGACACCCATATGAACCTTGTTATGTAAGTGTTCATATACCATCTGCTTTTATTTATATTTATTATTTGTGGCCCATGGATCAAATCCTGTGTATGGTCTGTCTTGATACAACCTATGAGTTCAGAATGATTTTCATGTTCTTAAAGGGCTGTAAAAGAGAAAAGAAGAGAAAGAAACAGAGAATATGTGACAGAGACCGTATATGGCCTGCAAAGCCTAAAATATTTACTGTCTGGCCTTTACAGAAAAGGTTTGAAAAAGTTGGCTTAGTAAAATGAGAGGAATTGAAGTTAACCTCAAATTGTCACCTACAAGACAAGAAAATATAGAACACTTACATTAATTTGAATGCCATTAACCCAGAATTTTTAAATAATTTAATCTAAATTAAATATTTAAATATTAAATATTTAACTAAGCAGGTGAATTATGTAAGCAGTATTACCAAGTACATATTAAATTATTAAGAGATTAAGGATTTCAGTGTGGGAAATTTTATTAGTTTATTTTTTTATTATTATTTTTTATGTCATTTATTGTTAAGTTAGCTAACATACAATGTGCACTTGGCTTCAGGAGTAGATTCCTGTGATCAGTGTGGAAATTCTTATGCCACCATAAAAATAGATGTTTAAAATGATGGTTAAGGGGTTGGGGCTCCTGGGTGGCTCAGTTGGTTGGGTGTCCGACTTTGACTCAGGTCGTGATCTCACAGTTTGTGGGTTCGAGCCCCGTGTCGGGCTCTGTGCTGACAGCTCAGAGCCCGGAGCCTGTTTCAGATTCTGTCTCCCTCTCTCTCTGCCCCTCCCCCACTCATGCTCTGTCTCTCTCAAAAATAAATAAACATTAAAAAAATGATGGCTAAGGGGCACGTGGCTGTCTCAGTCATTAGAGTCTGCAACTCTTGATCTCGAGGTTGTAGGTTAGAGCCCCATGTTAGGTATAGAGATTACTTAAAAAAAATGAAATCTTTAAAAATATAATGATGGTTAAGTGGTATAGTTAGAAATGTTTACACTAAACAAACATCAGAAATGCCTCTAACTTCGCTAATTACAGAATAAACATCTCTCCAGCCTCATTGTCAAGGAAGAAATGTTTGCATATATCTCTGTACATTAGACATACAGAGATACTAATGTTCTTTGCTATGGAGGTTCAGTGTTTATTCTTTGTCCATGCCATGCAAAGCTGTGTATTTCATTAATCCTTTTTAAAAAAATTTTTTAATGTTTATTTATTTTTGAGAGAGAGAGAGAGAGAGACAGAGTATGAGCAGGGTAGGCACAGAGAGAGAGGGAGACACAGAATCCGAAGCGGGCTTCAGTCTCTGAGCTGTTGGCCCAGAGCCTGATGCGGGGCTCGAATTCATGAGCAGTGAGATCATGACCTGAACCGAACGAAGTCAGATGCTCAATCGACTAAGCCATCCAGGCACCCCTCATTAATCCTTATTAATGATGTGCTTTAGAAAATAGATTCTTCTTGCAAATGTGGAAGGCTTAAGGGTAGTGAGTAAAAAGAATCTCATATGACACTAAAAATAGCCCTTCAAATTATCAAACCTTCCAAGTCTTAGGGGACAACCACTTTGTATTGGTCTTCTTGGCTACCTCTGCCATCTGGGCTCCAAACGTTACAAACACAGTTTGGAGAAAACCAAAAGAGACAAACTGCGCAATGGATAGGGCCTTTCATTATTTCTACTATGAGGTACTTTGTAAGCCAATTATTTCATGTCAGGTGAAGTGTTCTCATTCATTCATTCAAAAAAAATGTGAATCAAAACCTAAAAAAGAATGTGACAGGCCCTATGCCCAGTACCATAGGCACGCAGATGGTTAAGACAGGCTTCCCACCCTTGTAGGAACTCATGATTTCACAGGGAAAATAAACAGAAGCTTAAACCATAACGCCTAAGCACTAAATGGATGATGAAGCACTGACAAAGTGCAGAAGAGGGAGCCACAAAGTCATAAAACCACATTTCTTTTCAGTCGTTTTGCTCCTTCTACTCACTACCCAGCTGTTAATTTAGTTTATAAATATTTGAGTTTGTTCTTTGTCCATGCATCAGTTTTAAACACAGTAGACAACGCAGATGAGCAAGACTAGTCCATACTTTCATGGAGTTTATGCCCAGAGGAAATGGAATGCCAGAATAACTATATTAAGAAGAAATTGGGGCACCTGACCGGCTGAGTCAGTAGAGCATGCGACTCTTGATCTCAGGGTCGTGAGTTCAAGCCCCAGGTTGGGCGTGGAGTCTACTTTAAAAAATTAAAAGAAGGAGAAGAAGGAGGAGGAGGAGAGGGGGAGGGGAAGAAATGGATTTGGGCAATGAGAAGTATAAGTTGTTTTTGGAACACAGAAGAGGGGGGGAAGACTTCAAGTTGGATCAGGGAAGTTACTAGAGAAATACTGTTTGAACAGAACCTTGAATGGCTATGACGTATCATCAGATAGACATCTTGGGAAGAATATGCTTGCAAGATAGAGTGAGTGAAAGGCAAAATGCAGGAGAAATTTCTTTGGTATCTGTAGAGTAGGAAACTAGAGCCGGATTTAGGATTTTGAAGGCCTTGGATAATATGCCACGCTACCGTGTTATCACAGCAGTGCTCTAGGACAAACTTTAGACTGCACCAGGGTCACCGGGAGGCCTTGTCAGAACACAGGTTCCACCTCCACAGTTCCTGATTCACTCAGTCCAGAGTAGAGCTGAGAATTTGCATCTTGAGTAAGTTCCCAAGTGACTCTGATATTTGAGAACCACTCCTGGAGAATTAATCTGGTGACTGTGTGCAGTATAGATTAGAATGGGAGAGACCAGAGATGAAAATGCCAGTCAGAAGATGGTGGTACCCATGTAGGTGGAAAGTGAGGGACTCGGCTGAAATCCATGGAAATAAGAGGGTCAACCATAATCAAGAATGGGTGTTTCCAAATAAAAATCCAGGACCGTGTTGTTTTTTTGTTGGCCCCACTTGCAGCTGAAGCAATTGATAAATTCATAGACCGTTTAGGCAACGTACAACCAAAAATAAATTTCTATTAATATGATAATATAATTCTGAGTTCGTTCAAAGTTAGGTATTGATTAGAGGAGTAACTTCTTTTCAAGTTAAATGAAAAGGTATCTTTTACCTCTTCTGGTATTGACTTGGTGTCAAGAAATAGAACTAAACCAGGAAGGTGTGCTAATGTGAGAATATCCCTTTTAATATTAGAAATTATATGTGGCGATCACAACTTTGAGCTCATAATTTAGAAATTGATGAGGCCACAAACAGTCATTTAATCAATTCTTCTGCTCTCAGGAAAGATTACTTCCAAGATCTATCAAGATCTATAGTTGTATATTTTATGTATGAAGATCACAAAGGTGAGACTCTTAAGAAAGGTGAGGACAGGGTTAGGGGCTCTGGAAGGTTCAAATAACAATTCCTAATACTCAGAGTTTAGCCAAAAGCTACTTATTCAATACTACCATCCTACTAATTAGATATCTTATAGCTAATTGAGGCAATATTTTCCTTTTCCTTTTCCTAGAGATTTATCCTGCAATAAAATACAATCTATTGAAAGACGTACATTTGAATCACTACCTTTTTTGAAGTTTATGTAAGTTACAAATATAAATTCATTATATTTGGAATTTGTATTAAACTTAATTGTAAACCTCTTTGTTATTCATTTGGAATGAATGAAACTTTATTAGTCGAAAGCTACTAAAATTATGTAGCAAATCTTTTTTGTCTGTGGCAAAGTTTGGTGTGAGAGTTATTATAGAGATCAGAGTGAATCGTTCTAGAGCAGCAGTTCTCTGCCAGGGTGATTTTGCATCCAGGTGACACTTGGTAGTGTCTGGAGACATTTTTGATTGTCAGACTGTAGATGTGCTCCTGGCATCTAGTGGGTGGAGGCCAGGGCTGCTGTCACACCCTACAGTTCACAGGGCAGCACCCCCCCCCCCATAACAAAGATTATCCAACCATAAATCTCAACAGTGCTAAAGTTGTGAAACGTTTTTCTAGAGAAATAAACTTACTTCTCTAGAAAAAAATACTTACTTAACACAAGTATTTATTGAGCATTTACTGATTTGTATCTAATGCACCACATGTATAAACATGAAAGTATAAATCTTTCATGCAAATATTTTTTTAAAAAGGCAAGTATCTTTCATAGTGAGATTTCTTTAGTGTATGGAGAGAGTATTGTGGTTATGTTTCATTATCTATAAATTAGAATCACTGCCAAAGGATAAATATTCTGAAAGAATATCTTTTTTTTCTCTTTGTTTGTGTCTTGTTTTGTGTGTGTGTGTGTGTGTGTGTGTAGAAATCTTCGTTGCAATTTACTCACCGAACTGAGCTTTGGAACATTTCAGGCCTGGCATGGAATGCCGTTTTTACACAAGCTGTAAGTGAAATAGAAAATGAATACATGTAAAAAAAAAAACAAAAAAAAACTACATGTAAAAATATCATACAGTGATTGGTTAGGTGTGTGTTAATAAACCCAGTATGAATTCTGGAAAGTAGGTCTTAAAATCCATTTTTTTTTTCAAATGAGGAAACTAAGGTACAAAGAGGCCAAGAGACTTGTCTTAACTCCTAAATGGCACTCTCTGCCCTCCCTCGTACCCAGCTTTGTGTGGGCAATGAAAGCCCCAAGCAAGTAACACCCAAGTCAGTATTATCATGGGAATTCGTGACAGTGATGCTTCCCCAAGGTGTGCATGGTCCTTGAAATCCACTTTTGAATTTAACTTTGATTCCTGCTCATGTGCAAGTTTCCTATGCAAAAGAGAACTTCAAAGAACTAAGTTTAGCACAGAGTTCTCCAGGCAGCAAAAGGTGTGGGTGCTTCTTGAGCCATCAGGAAAGCAGAAAGAACTCCTGAATGCCTGCCACAGGGCACTGCTCTCCATGTGTTTTCTTTCCTGACCACTCTTCAATTAAGAAGTGTGTTATTCCCTTTCAGCCGGAAAATTCTGTGATTTCTCTGTAAAAAAGCAAATCATACTGGACATGTTCAGTGGCCTGAGGGGGATTTTTAGACTCAAGGTTGAAGACCCTCCTCTAAAGCAGACGCTGGAAAAGACTGTCTTACTGTCTTGTGGTTCAGAAATCCGATTTCACAACTTATCTTCCATTAGATGAAAGTGTTTACGGTGTGTCCGGAGCTGGAGTTAAGTTCCTGCGGGTGCCCAAGAGCAGGGGCCTCCTCTCTCCTCTCATTAATTTGCTGATGCCTAACTTGGGGAAAGAATACTGAGGGTCAGTTTTTTGTTTTGCCAGCATGCCAGAGAACGGGCTCATTGAGTTTCTCCACCAAGAGGTTTTAGTGGTGTCAATATAATGTCTTAAAACTCACCACCTCTACTAAGCATCTTATAACACCGAGAGTCTCTTCTAAGAATCTGAATTTCATAGTTATGTAGGCAATACAGGACAAAATAGGGTGGAATCCGTTGATAACAATGAATGAATTCATTGAAAAACACTCAGTGCCACGCGCACTCTGTGTCGACAGTGTACTAAGTACTGGGGGTACAAAGAATACACAGGGACTGTCCCCAAGAATCTTTCATACTGGAAGGAGAAAAAGATGGCCGTTGATGGGAAAACGTATGTGAGCCATGCTGGCATCAGTGCAGCAGGGTAACGAGCTAGGGGGTGACAAAGTAGGGGATGGTTGTGGAATAGAACAGATTTGTCGTGGACAAGGCAACAACTTGCTTGTGTTGAGTTTTCACGTTCATCTTGATGAAGTTTTGGGGAGATGGTGGGGAGTCGGGAGCCGACGGCCAAGAAAGAATTCTTGAACATGTCTTTGGTGCAAAAAGGCGATTTTATGAAAGCACAGGGACAGGACCGTGGGCAGAAAGAACTGCACTGGGGTTGTGAAGAGTGACAGGTTATATGCTATGGAATTGGGAGGTCAAGTCAAAAGGGAAGTCTCCAGAGGGACTGTGATATGTGAAAGAGGACTCCTAAGATACCAGAGGCCTTGCTATTGTCAAGCTAAGGTTGTTTTTCCGTCTAGCAAAGCAATAAGACAGTAGGGAGTTCCTGGAGAAATATTTTATTTGCCTGCCTCAAGTATCTGTCAATAGGCTGCAGGTTATAAGGAAATTTAATTTTACCTGAGATTTCCTTCTTGCCTTTGTTCCCCATATCACTATGGAGGGGTGATGTGGGGGCTCCAGGACGCTGATTCTGTAGGTTTCTGGCGATTAGGCTATTGATAAGATTGCCTTTTTCTTGTAATTTACTAAGATATTTGTAAACTGATGGAAACTCCTATCTTGCCCGACTGAGATCTCTTATCAGTTAACCATTTGTTTTCTTTCCTTTCCTTTGTCCTCGAGCAGCCAGAATCACACATATCCCACCTGGGGCGGGGGCATGTGCTAACTTGTATTTTGCCCTCAACTTGCCTCATGCTCCCTCATCGATCTTACATGACAGAAAAAGGTAATTAAAGAACCAGAGCTAGCTGGTATTGAGAATAAATTAATACTCATGTCATGTGTGTTATGCCCAGAATTCGTGATCCCCAAATACCGCCAGGGAGCCGAGTCCGATGTAAAAGCAAAAGAGCCTTTATTCGAGCTAGCTCGAGCTCAATCCCCTACCTGCACTGATGCAGAGGTGAGATACCGGGGAGAGAGAGCCAGTTTCAAAAGGACAAAGGTTTTATGGGGGCCTAGGGGCAGTTGGTGAGGTAATGGCTGTGGCCTCAGCTGATTGGCTGGGGAAGGGTCCTGGGGAAGAGTGCTGTTAGGCAGTTGGGGGGGGGGGTTACTCAAGGGGAGGAGGTGTGGTCAAGGTGAAGGACACAGAACAAGATGGAGTCAGCCGGCGTAGGCCCGCCCTTTCAATGTGGTTTGAATAGAGCTGTACTACTAAAACGAATTCACAGTTAACTTCCAAAAAATTATCACAGTACAGTAAGTGTGTATTGGAGGCTGGGCTCCTTGTTTGGGGCCAAACTTTTCTTTTCTTTTTTCTTTTTAACGTTTATTTATTCTGAGAGAAAGAGAGCATGCGCAAGGGAGATGCCATCCCGTGAATTCAGTCACGTTATTACCTATGTGACTTAATTACTGGGGTGTTTATAAGTTGAAACAATATTTTCTCCAGCATTAAATAAGTTTGTAAGCCTTTTGGGCCCCAGCTGAGGTGGATTTATCTTGAACTGACTGAAGCTTAAACTTCAGGTCTTCTCACTTACATAGGCCCCTTCCGAAGTCTTGGGAGGGACCCTCGCAGTTCCTGTACGCATAATTTTGCATGTTTTGATGAGGCAGGATTTCCCAAAGTAGATGAGGTCCAGACCCTACAAGGCCTCGATTCACCCCTGGGTTTCAGGTAATTCTATCTCAGTAAGTTTTTTGAATGAAGCCTCTTAAGTTATTGATAAACACTGAGTGAACACGTTAGCGGTGTGGTAAAGTCTATTTTGAATCTGAAATCCACCTCAAAGCCATGCCAAGAGTTTATTAATAAGGTACCACTTTTTGAATGGTAGTAATAATCCTATTTCTTTCAGATGAAATCAGGAATGAAATATATTATGGAAAACCAACAGTGGTTGATAATCCTAAATGTTAAGTATACTTTTTTTTTCCTGACTTTAAAGTGCTTCTCCTTCATTCACCTACACAGGTGCAGACCGATGGCTTATTTTAAAAAATTCACTTCATTGCTTCTAACAGTACGAGCTCCATGAGTTTAGAAGCCGAAGGACTCTACGATGTAGAAAGGCTGTACCTTATCGGGATAGAGCACATTCACATGCTGGCTCGTCTGTGGCGCATCAGTATTGTGCCAAGAACATAAGCTCTAAGGGAGAATAAGGAAAATCTAAGCCTTACCCCTTTTGAATTATTGTTGAGAATATCGTTGAGGTAGGTGTGGCCACCCTCTGAAGGCAAAGTCGAGCCGCAGTCACAGAGACGCCCTAACGCTCCCCCAGTCAACCGCCATCTGCTTCCTTTTAGACGGCTGCGTGCCCACACAAGTTGACACACTTCAGGATATTGTCATCGCTTTTTGGTATGTACTGGAAATCCTGACAGCTTCTTCTCAGATTCAGAAAGGCATCAACGTTAAGGATGAAGATGACAACTCAGGGCTGTCCTTTTGGGGTGATTTAGGGTAACTTTTATTATTTTCCGTGTGTGGTAGTTCAGAAGCTTTGCGATACTCATACCCAACTGTTACTTTTCTTCTCCCAGCTGCCTCTGATTCTTCCCACGTATATGCCAAGACATCTTCTTTCTCTGGGAAGCATGGTAGTTGCTCCTCTGCCCCATATCATTTCTTTAATACCTACCTCTGTTAGGTATTTACTGCGCTCCGGCACTACGCTGAGACCTTTCGCTTGTGCTGCAAGTAAGACAGTGTGTCTTAAACTCTTAGAATAGAGCCTGGCACGTGGGAAATGCTCCGGACGTGGCCCCTCACACGGCACTTCATTTTCGTTTTTCCAGCAACTCTTGTGATACAGGTAGTATCATCCTCATTTCGGGGATGAGGAAGTTGAAACTCAGAGACATCGGGTGACTTGCCTAGGTTCACACTGTCAATAAGTGACAGAACCACTTAAGAAGCTTCGCGAGTAATACAATTCCGCATTCCCTGGCACTAGGTAGGACCTGAATGACAACCGGCCTTTTGGGCGTCGTCCCTTGGAGTCAGCTTCTCACTGGAATAGGACCTTTCGAGCAGGGAGCTCCTTTTCCCTATGCTTCGGGAGCTCCTGGCCATGCCACCTATGGGCATCCCCAGGCTTCCTGCTCACCGCCTGGTGCAAATATCACATCGTCACTGCTAGGCACCCACTCTGTGCCCAGCCTTATGCTAGGTGCTTTGCACATGCTCTTTCCTTTAATCCTCAAATTGCCTTATGAGGTAAATGCTGCTAAAAAGACTCGGAGACGTTCGTTACTTAAGTCCCTTCACCAGGAAGTGACAGCCAGAATTCAGACCTAGGTCTGCCTGATTCCGGGGCCCTTGCTTCTTGGGCTGTTCCTCACTGCCAGAAACTCCTCTTCAAGGCTGTTCTCAGAACTTGAATTAAAACATGGGCTCACCATTTCAGATTCTTTAGGCTTCGCCCCTCCCCCCGCCCAACCCCTGAGAGAGGATCTACGTGATGCCGTTAGATGTCTTGTATTGAGGAGCTTCGCATGGGGAGTCATGTTCTCATGGCTCATGGACCTATGTAGATGAATAAAGGAAAGGGGTTATTCTATCCCCAAGTACTTCAAACATACTGGAATAGGGTCTAGATCACTCTACTTATTTCTTCAACTGCTTTCCTCCAAGGAGCCAGTTTTCCCTCCATGCCTTGGGATTCCAGCATAGAGAGTTTGGAGTCTGTCCTATTTGAAATGTATTTTCACTGCCTGCTTTGGACATTTTTTCAGCCAAAGCTGTTAGGATTTCAGTACATTCAGGACAGTGGTGACAAGCTTCAGTCCTCAAGTCTTCTCTGTCTCCTCAGTTAATAGAAAGGAAACGTAGCCCATCTGTCTGGACCTCTGTAGAAGAATTTGGAGAAAAAAAAAATAACACGTAAGAAATGTTCCCTTATTTTGTGAGCTACCTTTAGTCTGTCCCGTTGCTCTGCAACGGAAAGCTTTTGTAAAAATACTTGAGTTTTCCTCTTCAAATAAAATAGAGTTTTTTAAAAAACAAAAAAATATCTAGAACAGTATTTCTTCAACTTTGATTATGAGACAGTCTTTGAGGATAACTGTTGTTATGTTTTACTCCCATAAAGATAAGCCCACGAATATCCAAAAGCCAATAGACTGAGTCAGCACACGTTTTATCTGTAAAATGAGGGAATTGAACGGAAATGGAGATGATGTCTAGTGCAGCGTCCACCGTTCGTTCGTATCGCAGTCTGTGGAAAGACAATTGCTGTCGGTCCAGCAGATGTAACCTGTCGGGTCAGTTCTCATTCTCCCCTTGGCTCAGGCACAATAGCTCCATGAAGAGAAGGCGGCACTAAAGACAGGAGGAGATAGGATAACTTGGAGTGGCCTGTATTTTGTTTTCACTACAGATAAACACAGGGCATTCATCTCAGCAGGAGGGCTGCCTGGGTAAGAGGAAGCACCGAGCCGATGGGTATAAGGCCATGGGTGAGCTACCAGGAAAGAGGGGGGGACAGTGGGGGTAGAGCACTGAGATAGTTGGGGGAAGGATAACAAACTACTAAATTGTTTTGGCTGCATAATTCTTCATAGTCTTTCTTAATAGGGAGCCAGGGGGGCGGGGCGGGGGGGGGGGAGAAGTGGGCAGGGGAAGACACACACGTGGAAGAGGTTACTTGCACAGAGCCCGCCAGTAAGCTTGTAGGTATTAATGCCATTTTTATTTTTTCAAAGCCAAAGGACATTCGGAGCCTCAAGGTTGAGGAACTGTGTTTAACCAGACATGTGACACTCACGTTCTTTCTCTTCATAACATCGTCTGACTGGATATTAACTAGTGTTACACAAACCCGACATGTTAATGGGCCTGAAAAAACGTAGAAGAAGGGGCTGGAATAGGAAGAATAGGGGAGTTTCCAAGGCAAGAACAAAAATGCATGGCTCCCAGCCGCACCGCTAACTCCCTCTGACCTCCGTTGTGGAAGAGTTTGAATCTTCGCTCCCCTTTTCTCCACCTACTAACATGTTTGATCTTCTGGCAACTGGTTCTCTATTTATCACAACATGGTTCTTTTTTTTTTTCTTCAAATTGAGATATAGTCCGCATAATAGAATATGCAACATTATAAAGTATATAGTCCAATGGTATACTTTGATAGACAATAATCACTGCTAATTCCAGAACATTGTCATCGCCCCCCTCGAAAGAAATACCATACCCATCAGCCTTTACTCCCCATTCCCCCCTCCTCCCAGGCCCCTGGCAACAACTAATTTACCTTCTGCCCCTATGGATTTGCCTATTCTGGACATTTCATAGAAATGTGTGTCTAGTTTCTTTCACATGGCTTGTTGGCTTCAAGATTTATCCGGTTGTAGCATGTTTCAGTACTTCATTCCTTTTTTTAATGTTTATTTATTTTTGAAAGAGAGTGCACACACAAGCGGGGAAGCGGCAGAGAGAGAGGGGGACAGAGGATCCAAAACCACAGAGCCTGATGTAGAGCTCGAACTCATGAACTGTGAGATGACGACCTGAGCCAAAGTCAGATGCTTAACCGACTGAGCCACCCAGGTGCTCCAGTCACATTTTGTTCATCCATTCGTGAGTTATTGGACATTTGGATTATTTTGACTTTTTGGCTATTGTGAATAATGCTGCTATGAGTATTCATGTACAAGTTTTTGTGTGGTCATATGTTTTTAATTCTCTTGGGTACATACCTAAGAGTGGAATTGCTGGGTCATGTAGTAACTCTATATTTAACCCTTTTGAGGAACTGCCGAACTGTTTTCCACAGTGACTACACCATTTTACATTCCCACCAATGTATGAAGATTCTGGTTTCCCCAAATCTTGCTACCACTTATCATTGTCTCTCTGTTCGATCATAGCCATCTTAGTGAGTGTAGAGTAGTATCTCATTGTAGCTTTGATTTATATTTCCCTAATGACCTAAGACATTGAGCATCTTTTCATGTGCTTATTGGCCATTCATGTATTTTCTTTGGCGAAATGTCTCTTCAAATCCTTTACCCATTTAAACATTTGATTATTTGTCTTTTCACTGAGTTTTAAGAGTTCTTTATATATTCTGGATGTTCTGGATACTAGACTTGTATCAGACATATGATAGTTTTGGGTTGTTTTTTTATTTTTAAATAAAGTCCAGTTTATCTATTTTTCCTTTGGTTTGTTGTGCTTTTTGTGTCATGTCTAAGAAACCGTCGCCTAAATCCAAGGTCATAAAGATTTCTCTCCTGAGAGTTTTATAGCTTGAGCTCTTCCTTCTAGGTCTTTGACTCATTTTGAGTTAATATTTATATATGGTGTGAAGTGTAGGAATCCAACTACATTATTTTGTATGGGGATATACGGTTGTCCCAGCATCATTTGAAAAGACTAGTCTTCCCACGTTGAATGGTGTTGGCACCCTTGTTGAAAATCAGTGGGCCATAAATGTGAGGATTTGTTCCTGGACTGTCAGTTCTGTTCCATCAACTTACATGTCTGTTCTTTTGCCAGTACCACACCGTGATTACTGTAGTTTTGAAGTAGGTTTTGAAACCAGGGCGTGTGAGTCTTCCCATTTTGTTGTTCTGTGTCAAAATCGTTTTGGAGCACCCGGGTAGCTCAGTTGGTTAAGTGGCCGGCTCTTGATTTCAGCTCAGGTCATGACCTCATGGTTTGTGAGATGGAACCCCGTGTTGCAATCTGCACTGACAGCATGGAGCCTGCTTGGGATGCTCCCTCTCCTTCTCCCTCTGCCCCTCCCCTGCTCACACTTTTCCCCACTCACACTCGCTCATGTTTGCTCTTCTGCACGGGTGTGTATGCTCGCTGTCTCTCAAAATGAATAGATAAACTTTTTTTTTTTTTTTAAAAAGATCATTTTGGCTATTCTCGGTCCCTTGAATTGACATACAGATTTTAGAATTAGCTTGCCAATTTTTGGAAAGAAGTCAGTTGGGGTTTGGATAGGGATTATACTGAAACCACAGTTCAATTTGGGGTATAGTGCCATTTTAACAATATTTTCTTCTGATCCGTGAACATGGCATATCTTTACACTTATTTCAATCTTCTTTAATTTCTTTCAACAACGTTTTGTGGTTTTTAGTGTGATTCTTGCACTTCTTTGGTTAAATGTTTTCCTAAGTATTTTGTTCTTTTGAGTACTGTTATACATGGAATTGTTTTTCTAATTTTATTTTTGGAATAGTCATTGCTGATGTATAGAAATAAAGCTAATTTTTACATATTGATCTTGTGTCCTGTAACCTTGCTGAACTCATTTATTAGTGCTAAGGTTTTTTTTCTACATTCCCAGGAATATGTCTTGTGGTCTTCTAGTTACCCAGGAAGATGTTGGAGCATTTCAAAGTCCCTATGGACATCTCATTTCTCAGCTTTTTCCTTTTAGGCTTTTTGTTTAGGCTATTTTTTGTCTTGTTATCAATTGCCTCACATAGCTGCCAGATTAAAACATTTATCTATAATTGTTTTCAAAAAATGCCCCTTGGGAAGAGGCTATTTTAGCACTGTGCAGTTCTCAGTGAGGTCAAGGGCAAGGCTTTCAAGTGAAGTTTTTTAGGGACCCCACTAGACAGGTAAAACAATGACAGTTTGTTCCTTGGGAATGAGGCTTTAAGGAACTTGAGCTCCATTCTGTTCCCCTGGGATGTGGGCAATTTTTAAGGCTACCATCACGATGGAGAGCAGAGGTTGAGGACAAGTTAAAACAACAGAGCTCACTGTTCTCATAGAAATTAGTAATTTTTTCTTTAATAAATGCTCTCCGGGTTGCTGCAAGCCCATTGGTTAAAATTTCCAAAGTTCTGAGAAAGTTGATTTTGACCATTTTTGCTAGTTTTTTGTTGTTGTTGTTGCTTTTACGGAAGGATGAATTTTCAGACGTCCTTCCTTTCTCATTTTCACTGATTCACCTGTAACAGGGCTTTAAAATGTCTAAAGTCTCAGGGCACCTGGGTGGCTCAGTTAACTGCCTGACTCTTGATTTCGGCTCAGGTCATGATCTTGCGGTCATGGGATCAAGCCCCATGTCAGGCTCTGCACTGGGCATGGAGCCTGCTTGGGATTCTCTCTCTTTCTCTCTCTCTCTCTCTTCCTCTGCCTCTCCTTCACTCATACTCTTGTACTCTCTCTCTCAAAAAATAGAATACAAAAATAAAAAATGAAATCTCTAAAGTCTCAATGATCACAGGCTAATTAAATACTTAATCATGGGAGATGATTAGAGGAAAGGAATAAAAATAGAAAATGTAATTCTTAGAGAAGCTCTCCCAGATGGAGAGATGAAGTTCAGCAAAGTGTTTCTATATTTAATGCTCTCAAAGTTAAGTTTAAGGTAACGGCTATTTTAAACCCCCTTTTTTTTTCATACAAGTTAAATACAGGCTTTGGAGTCAGAACTGAGTTCAGATTCCAGCTCTGCTTCTTGACTGGCTTGACAAACTGGGACAAATTATACAACCTCTCTGTACTTCAGTTTCCTCACTTGTAAAATGGGGTAATGATGTATCTATCACATAAGGTTATTGTGAGGTTTAAATGTGAAATGCTGATCACAGATGCCCTATGGCTCAATAGTATTGGTTGTGATGATTATCCTTATAATTTTGCAAAAGTACAGTGATGATTCTTGAGCAGAGTCAACCTAAAGGCAGATTTTCTTTTCTTTCTTCCTGTTTCCTTCACTTTATTTTTGCTGTAAAGAACTGAGAAGAAAATCTACTTGGCATTTTGGAATAAAAACTTGTGTCAAGCAGTGACAAAAAGTTATTTATTCAACAAGCCTTCACTAAGTAACTAGTAAATAACAAGCACTCTGTCAGGCACAGGGACAAAAATGACAATAGAGTATGGTCCCTGCCCTCAAGGAGCTGGCAGTCCAGGAGATGGATAAGGAAACGGGATCATATGCCACCTAACAAAGGCTGTCATAGGAGAATACACATGGTGGGGGTATAGCTTTCACCATTTCCTCTTAGATTAATCCCTTTGTCTTTGGCCCCCAAACTGAGGAATTGGTCCTATTTTTGTCTTTAACCGGGTGTTTTAAACTGTGGAATTTTTTACATTTCTAGAGATAAAGGAAAAGCACCTAGAATTACAGAGGACACTAGAAACAGTATTTCCTACAGAGCCTGGGCTTCCTACCAGCATAGTCACTTCTAGGATTTTCAGCCCAAAAAGTTCTTTGGCATATCTTTGCTTTGCTGTCCACGTAAAAAAAAAATTTTTTTTTTTCCTCTTTCTGTTCTCCACTTTATCGTCCAGAGAGCTGGGTAGTTCCCAAAGGAAGAGTGCTTTACAGAATCTAAGGGTGATTTATAGGCAAAGGCAGAAAATGATTAGTTTTCACCTTCCAGTTCCATACCCCCAAAATGAACATAAACTTTCATGGTAGTCATTACTGGAAATGCAGATAATTTTAATTCCATTGCATTTTTCAGAATTATCAGTCGTAACCCTCTGTCAACTGTTGAAGATTCCTATCTTTTTAAGTTGCCAGCATTAAAATATTTGTAAGTATTGCAACAATCTCATGGCTCATGAGATGATTTCTGATCTTTTTTGTTGTCATCAAAAGATTAAGTATTTTGCGTTTTGGTTAAAAAGTCGTAATTTAAATTTTAACTGGGTTATTGAAATAAGCATTATTAGCAAAGAAAAAACGTATATGGGCAAGATAGCCTGCAGAGGAAGGAGTAGTATTGAAGAACACATAACAGACATGGGACTTGTAGATGTAGGTAGAAATACCATTTATCTCAAAGTGGAAAGTGGAGTAAGGTGTATATTAAAAGAAAAAAAGACTAATCAAGAGAGGTGGATGCAATTGAGAATGAAAATGAGGATAAGAGTAAAAAGGATTGTACTGTTGAGCACCAAGGTGATTAATTTGATGATGCACATAAAATGTCTTCATTGGGAGCTTTCTGAAATTATTGTCCATAGCAAGAAAACTCTTGAGCTGACTTGACAAAGAAGCCAGAATTGAAGTAATCACATGTTGCTAAGTATCTTTTTAGGTACAGAATTTTTATCCTTGGGTTCAAATCACGCATGTTTGGGCTTTCTCCTTCAGAGACATGGGATCAACACAGGTGTCACTTACAACAGTTGAGAGCATCCTCATGATGACCGTTGAATTGGAAACACTGTAAGTTGATTTTTCTTATGTGTATTTTCACTTAGTTGTTTACTTAGATTTGTTTTATTGTTTTCTTAAGTCAGATTTATTGAGGTATAAAATTTACTCTTTTTAAGCATACAGTTTGATGAGTTTTGACAAACGTGTAGTTATGTAACCACCACCACATTTGAGACGTAGAACGTTTCTGTCACCCCAAAAGGCCCCTATGTGCCTTTGCAGCCAATCCCCTTTTCTCACCACCAGCCCTGGCAACCACCAACCTAATTTTTGTCCCTATAGTTTTGCCTTTTCTACAGTGTCTTATAAATGAAATCATACAAGGGGCACCTGGGTGGCTCAGGCAGTTAAGCGTCCGACTTCAGCTCAGGTCATGATCTCGCGGTCTGTGAGTTCAAGCCCTGCATCGGACTCTGTCCTGACAGCTCAGAGCCTGGAGCCTGCTTCAGATTCTGTGTCTCCCTGTCTCTCTACCCCTTCCCCATTTGCACTCCATCTCTCTCTCTCTCTCAAAAATAAATGAACATTAAAAAAAATAAATGAAATCATACAGTATGCAGTCTTCTGTGATTGGTTCCTTTCAGCATAATCCTTTTGAGATTCATCCATGTTTGTTTTTTTTTTAACTTTTTTAACGTTTATTTATTTTTGAGAAACAGAGAGCATAAGCAGGAGAGGGGCAGAGAGAGAGAGAGAGACACAGAACCCGAAGCAGGCTCCAGGCTCTGTCAGCACAGAGCCCAATACAGGGCATGAACCTGCGGAACATGAGATCATGGCCTGAGCCAAAGTCGGTCACTTATCTGACTGAGCCACCCAGGCACCCCAGAGACTCATCCATGTTTTTGCACATGTCAGTAGTTCATTTCCTTTTTATTGCCGAGTAGTATTGCAGTTATGAGGATATACCAGTTTGTTTATGCATTCATCAGTTAATGGGCATTTGAGTTGTTTCTAGCTTTTTGGCCTTTATGAATAAAGTTGCTTAAAACACTTACATGCAGGTCTTCGTGTGAGCATATGTTTTCATTGGGGGAGGGGGGCAGGTGGTAAAATACCTAATGGCAGGATTGCTACATCATATGCTGAGTGTATATTTAACTTTTTAAGAAACTGCTTACCTGTTTTCTAAAGTGGATGTACCATTTTGCATTCCAGCCAGCAGTATATGAGATCTTCTATCTATCCTTTCTTCTAATGTCTTTATCTATTTTTCATAAGGTGAATGTTGGCCTTAAAATTGAGTTGGGAAGTATTCCCCTCTCTTCAATTCTCTAGTACAGTTTGTGCAGAATTGGCATTATTTTTTCCTTAAATGTTTGCTAGAATTCACCAGTGAAGCCATGTGGGCTTGAAGCTTTCTTTGTGAGAAAGTGTTAAACTACAGATTTTATTTTTGTAATAGTGCTACTTAAATTACATACTTTATTTTTTTGAGTAGTTCATGTCTTTCAGGGAATCTATTTCATCTTGAAGTTATTGACATAAAGTATTTTATAATAATCCCTCATTATCCTTTTAGTATCTGTAGAATTGTAGTGATGTCATTCCTCTCATTTTTGATATTGATAATTTGTGTCTTCTCTTGTCTTTTCTTGATAAATCTGGCCAGAAGTTTATCAGTTTTACTTATCTTCTCTAAAAAGTGCCTTTTCATTACACTGACTTCTCTATTTTTGTTTTCCTTTTCAAAAATTTCTGCTTTGATCTTTATCATTCCATTTTCTCTCCTTACTCAGTGATGAATTTCCTTTTCTTTTTCTAGTTTCTTAAAAGTGGACACTGGGGAAGATGAATACTATATGAGCAACATCCCACATGTTGACATGTTGTGTTTTCAGTTTCAGTTGGTACAAAATAGTTTCTAATATCCATTTTGACTTATTTGACCAATAGGGTTACTTAGGAGTGTGTTGGTTAGTTTCTAAATATTTGGAGATTTTACAGATCTGTTAATTTGTTATTTAATTCCATTGTGGTCACAGAACAATATGTTGGATGACTGAAATCCTTTTAAATTTATTGAGGCTTGTTTTATAGCCAATGAATTCTGGTAATAGATGAGAATATGGCCTATTTTGATAAATATTATGTGTCCACTTGAAAGAAAATATGTAGTCTGCTGATTTGGTGTGGAGTATTCTATAAATGTCAACTAGGTCAAGTAGGTTGGTAGTATTTTTCAAGTCTGATGTATCATTTCTCATTTTCTATATATTTTTTCTGTCAATTATTGAGAGAGGGATATTGAAATCTCCAACTATAAGTGAGTGCTTATGTGTCTCTCTTTCCTATTCTCCTTAATATATTTGGAAGTTCTATTATCAGATACATAAATTCTTAAGTTATGTCTTTTCTAATAGTTGACATTTCTATCACAATGGAATAACCTCATTTATCCCTGGTAATATCTTTGCTTTGAAATTGACTTTGTCCTATAGTAAATATAGCCACTCAAGGTTTCGTTTGATTAGTGTTAGCAAAGCATAATTTCTTCCATATTTTTAACCTACTTATATCTTTGTATTGAAGATGAATCTTATAGACAGCATATAGTTGGCTTTTGCTTTTTTATCCAGTATGACAACTCTATCTTTTAATTAGGTGATTATACCATTTATATTTAATGTAATTATTTATATGCTTACATTTAAAGCTACTGTCTACTCTTTTCTATGTATCCCATCTGTTCTTTGTTTCTTTTCTTTTTCTTTTTCTTCTTCTTCCTGCTCTTGGGTTGATTTAGTACGTTTTATTATTTTTTGGTGGGGGGATAAATAGTTACAACTCAGGTTTTGTTATTTTAGTAGCTGTTTAATGGTTTGTAGTGTTCATGTTTAACTTATCACAGTCTATCTTCAAATGATATTATATGATTTCATGAATAGTATAAGAACCTTACAATAAATAGTGTACTTCCATTGTTCCCCTCCTGACCTTTGTGCTATTGTTTTCATACATTTTACTTTTAGCACACCATATTATTTTTTTTGTTTAAATAGTCAGTTATCTTTTTTTATTTTTGTATTTTTGAGAGAGACAGAGTGCAAGTGGGGGAGGGGCAGAGAGAGAGGGAGACACAGAATCTGAAGCAGGCTCCAGGCTCTGAGCTGTAGACACAGAGCCTGATGTGGGGCCTGAAATCACAGACTATGAGATCATGACCTGAGCTGAAGTCAGATGCTTAACTGACTGAGCCACCTGGGTGCCCCTCAATTATCTCTTTTATTGAAGTATATATAGATCATGTAATATTAAATTAGTTTCAGGTGTACAACACAGTGATCTTTTATATACATTATGAAATGCTCACAACACAGTGATCAATTATATACATTATGAAATGCTCACCACAATAAGTATATTACAGTATTATTGACTATATTCCCTATGCTGTACTTTTCATCTGGTGACTTATTTATTTTATAACTGCAAGTTGGTACCTCTTAACCCTTTTCACTCATTTTGTCCATATCCCCAGTTTGTTCTCCGTATTTACAAGTGTTTTCTCTTTTTTGTTGTTGTTTATTCATTCATTTGGTTTTTTGTTTATTTTTTGTTTATTTTTTACCTTGTTTTATTTTTTATTTTTTAAAATTTGCATCCAAATTAGTTAGCATATAGTGCAACAATGATTTCAGGAGTAGAGTCCTTAGTGCCCCTTACCCATTTAGCCCATCCCCCCTCCCACAACCCCTCCAGTAACCCTCAGTTTGTTTTCCATATTTATGAGTCTCTTCTGTTTTGTCCCCCTCCCTGTTCTTATATTATTTTTGTTTCCCTTCCCTATGTTCATCTGTTTTGTCTCTTAAAGTCCTCATATGAGTGAAGTGATAGGATTTTTGTCTTTCACTGACTAATTTCACTTAGCGTAATACCCTCCAGTTCCATCCATGTAGTTGCAAACGGCAAGATTTCATTCTTTTTGATTGCCAAGTAATACTCCATTGTATATATATACACCGCATCTTTCATCCATTCATCCATCAATGGACATTTGGGCTCTTTCCATACTTTGGCTATTGTTGATAGTGCTGCTATAAACATTGGGTGCACATGCCCCTTCAAATCAGCATTTTTGTACCCTTTGGTTAAATGCCTAGTAGTACAATTGCTGGGTTGTAGGGTAGTTCTATTCTTAACTTTTTAAAAACCTCCATACTGTTTTCCAGAGTGGCTACAGCAGTTTGCATTCCCACCAGCAGTGCAGAAGTGTTCCCCTTTCTCCACATCTGTTGTTTCCTGAGTTATTAATTTTAGCCATTCTGACACATGTGAGGTGGTATCTCATTGTGATTTTGATTTGTATTTCCTTGATGATGAGTGATATTGAGCATCTTTTCATGTGTCTGTTAGCCTTCCGGATGTCTTCTTTGAAAAACTGTCTATTCATGTCTTCTGCCCTTTTCTTAACTGGATTATGTATTTGATTTTTTGGGTGTTGAGTCCTTTATATATTTTGGATACTAGCCCTTTATCAGATTATGTCATTTGCAAATATGTTCTCCCATTTCATCAGTTGCCTTTTAATTTTGTTGATTGTTTCCTTTGCTGTACAGCTTTTTATCTTTTTTTCATGGATGTTTGTTTTTGAGAGAGAGAGCACAAGAGTGGGGTAGGGGCAGAGAGTGAGGGAGACAGAGGATCTGAGCAGGCTCCGCACTGTCAACAGAGAGTCGATGCGGAACTCGAACTCACAAACCGTGAGATTATGACCTGAGCTGAAGTCAGAAGCTTAACCGACTGAGACACCCAGGTGCCCCAGAAGGTTTTTATCTTGATGAGGTCCCAATAATTCATTTAAAAAAATGTTTGTTTGTTTGTTTGTTTGTTTACGTTTATTTTTGAGAGAGAGAGACAGAGTGCAAGCAGGGGAGGGGCAGAGAGAGAGAGGGAGACACAGCATCTGAAACAGGCTCCAGGCTCCAAGCTGTCAGCACAGAGCCTGACACGGGGCTCAGACTCACGAACTGTAAGATCATGATCTGAGCCAAGTCAGATACTTAACCAACTGAGCCACCCAGGTGCCCCTATTAATTAATTAATTAATTAAGAACATGGACACACACATACATGTATGCATGGGGGGGAGCAGAGAGAGAGGGAGAGAGAGAATCTCAAGTGGAGAGAGAATCCTGATGCGGGGTTCAATCCACGACCCTGAGATCACGACCTGAGCCAACACCAAGAGTCAGGCATTCAACCCGCTAAGCCACCCAGGCACTCCTCAGTAGTTCATTTGTACTTTTGTTTCCCTTGCCTCTGGAGACGTGTCTCTAGTAAGAAGTTGCTTTAGCTGAGATCAAAGAGGTTTCTGCCTGTGTTCTCCTCTAGGATTTTGATGGTTTCCTGTCTCACATTTAGGTCTTTCATCCATTTTGAATTTATTTTTGTGTATGGTGTAAAAAAGTGGTTTAGTTTCATTCTTCTGCATGTTACGGTCCAGTTTTCCCAACACCATTTATTGCGAAGACTATCTTTTTTCCATTGGATATTCTGCTTTATCGAAGATTAGTTGACCATATATTTGTGGCTCCATTTCTCGGTTCTCTATTCTATTCTATTGATCTATGTGTCTGTTTTTGTGCAGTACCACACTGTCTTGATGATTCCAGCTTTGTAATACAGTTTGAAGTCCAGAATCATGATGCCTCCAGCTTTGTTTGTTTGTTTTTTCCCAACATTATAATTCGGGGTCTTTTCTTGTTCCATACAACTTTTAGAATTGTTTGTTCTCGCTCTGTGAAAAATACTGGTGTTTGATAGGGATTGAATTGAATGTGTAGTTTGCTTTGAGTAGTATAGACATTTTAACAATATTTGTTCTTCCAATCCTTGAGCATGGGATGTTTTTCCATTTCTTTCGTCTTCTTCAATTTATTTTCATAAGCGTTCTATTGTTTTCAGCATACAGATCTTTTACCTCTTTGATTAGGTTTATTCCTAGGTATCTTATGGTTTTTGGTGTTTGTTTTTTTTTTTAAATCTTAGAGACAGAGTGTACAAGTTGGGAAAAGGGGCAGAGGAGAGAGAGAGAGAGAGAGAGAGAGAGAATATCTTAAGAGAATCTTAAGCTAATCCATGCTGAGCGTGGAGCCTGACACAGGGCTCGATCTCACGACCCTGAGATCCTGAGCCGAAATCAAGAGTAGGATGCTTCATTGACTTAGCCCATCCAGGCACCCCTTGTTTGTTTGTTTTTTTCTGAGATTCTACATATAAGTGAAATCATATAGTGAAATGATATACATACATATAGTGAAGTGAAATCATAACCTATATAGTTACCAGTTCTAATGTTCTTCATTCCTTTGTGTGGATCCACATTTCCGTCTGCTATCCTTTTCCTTCTGCTTAAAAATACTTTCTTTAGGGGCACCTGGGTGGCTCAGTCAGTTAAGCATCCAACTCTTGATTTTGGCTCAGGTCATAATCTCACAGTTTGTGAGCTCAAGTCCCGCGTTGGGCTTTGCTTGGGATTCTCTGTCTCCTCAGTGCTCTTTCCCCCTTGTACACGCATACTGCACGTGCCCTCTCTCTCTGTCTCTCAAATAAACATTTAAAAAAATACTTCCTTTGGCATTTCTACAGTGTAAGCCTGCTAATGATGAATTCTTCCAGCTCTTGTATGTCTCAGATAGTCTATCTTGCTTTTATTTTTGAAAGATTTGGGTATAGAATTCTAGCTTGATGGCTATTTGGTCCCCCTCTCCTTTTCACTGCCTGAAAGATGTTGCCCCACCGAGTTCTGGCTTACATTATTTCCAACAAGAAATATGTTGTCATTGTTATATCTTTGTTGCTCTGTGTGTCATGTGTGGTTTTGTTCCTTTGGCTGCTTTTAAGATTTGCTCTTTATCACTGGCTTTGACCAGTTTGATTATCATGTGCCGTGGTGTAGTTTTATCCGTGTTTAATGGATTAAACTAAACATGTAGTTTAATCCATGTTGTGCTCAGATTTCATTGACCTTGCTGGATTTGTGAGTTTATAGGGTTTACTTATTTGGAAATGTGGGGGCTATTAGTTTTTCAAATTTTTTTTATATCTCCTCTCCTTCGTGGACTCTAAGTATACATATATTAGGCCACTTGAAGTTGTTGCACAATTCATTGAGTTAAGGAGAGGCATGGGGTTTTTTCCATATATGAAATACTGTTATAATAACTTTTTTAAATGTCCTTGTCTGCTAATTGTAGCATTTGTGTAGATTATGGATTAGTTTTTGATTGATTGCTTTTTAAAAAAAAAAATTAACATTTATTTATTTTTAAGACACAGAGAGTGATCAGGGAAGGGGTAGAGAGAGAGGAAGTTAAATCTGAAGCAGGTTCCAGGCTCCGAGCTCTCAGCACAGAGCCTGATGTGGGGCTCAAACCCATGAACCACGAGATTATGACCTGAGCCAAAGTTGATTGCTTTTTATCCTCAGTATGGGCCATATTTCAGATTTATTCAAACTCTTAGAAGTCTACCCTCTTTCTGTGTGCTCTCAACCCGAAGTGAGACTTTTGGCTTGGAAGGAGTTACCTGTGTATTAAACTACTGATCAGTGTCACCCAGTTCTAATCTCTATCTCATTCTAAGGGTACCATACCCCATGTCATCCTTACCTTTCCGTTGGGCACCTCTGTCCTTCTATCTGTGTATTTATAATATTCAAGAGCAGCAGTTGGCCAACTGGTCCCTACCCAACCATCCAGGCCGTGTGCCTCAAGAATTCCTTTTTGCAAAGCCCTGTGATGACTTTGGCCTGCCTCTTCTACCTACTCAAGTAACTCCTTTACCACTAATTTAATTGTCTGTGTTTCCATTTATAGGATTTTACCTAGCCGTATGGCCTGCTGTCTCTGCCAATTTAAAAATACTATTGAGGTTGTCTGTAAGACCGTCAAGCTACATTGTGACAGTGCATGTCTGACAAATGGCACACGTTGTGGTAAGTCCTAATTGCCTGATGATAAATTTGTAAATTTTTATTTTATTTGTGGTTTAACTTTTATTTTTAATCAACAATGATAATTTTTTTAATGTTTATTCATTTTTGAGAGAGAGAGCATTCACGTGCGTGAGCTGGGAGGGGGCAGAGAGTGAGTGAGGGGGACAGAGAATCCGAAGCAGGCTCTACACTGACAGCAGCAAGCCCCATGCGGGGCTGAACTGTGATATCATGACCTGAGCCAAAGTCGGATGCTTAACTGACTGGGCCACCCAGGCACCCTAACAATGGTAAATTTTTAAACTAATGATGTCATTGCATTATTTTTACTCATTCAGAGTTCAGATCCCTAAATTTCTAAGAACTATTCCTTTGTTAAAAGTCAGATTCTCAGTTACATTATTAAGTCAACTACCCACCCCCAAATGAAAACCTGTTCACATAGTGCATCACAGCTTATAAGCTGATTTTACGTGCGTTAGGTCTCAGGTGCCCTTTGTCTTATAGGACAGGTGGAGATACCTTTTTGTTTATTTTGTTGTTTTTATAAGTGTGTAAGAGTACAAGTGATGCTGATTTCTGAAAAAGTTTTATTTGGAGCCTCTGTGTTTCTGTGCCCTAACCAGAAGCTGCTACCCAACCGTTCTAACGGATGAGAGGGCTCTTCTATCCTTGGGCTGTCCAACTCTTGTTCTGAATCTTAAGCTTTTCTATCCAAAACACGGGTGCTTTTAGGTATTTTTCTGTTCTTAGGTTTTATTGGCACTAACTTGGTGACTTCCAAAATGTGCTTTTGCACCTGGATAGCTTGAATATGGGTCCCTGTCAATGGTCTAGGGCACAGCATAAATTACACTTTGCTACTTCTATAAGTGGTGTTGCTTATTTTCCAAAACAATGTTTTACCAATTATCTTACTCCCGTCTCCCTTAGAGGTGGGCAGAATAGGCATTTTTTTTTTTTATCTCCTTTGACAGGCGAGGAAAAATGAGATCAGAGGTGCCTTAGCCTAGCACTCGAGTCTCCTCTCCCGTTTTGGGCGCTCCGCCAGCCCACTGCTCCTCCTCTCTCGTGACCTTTATCACCTCCTCCTCCGACTCTCACCAGCACCACTAAAAATACTTTTAATTCTTCTGGAAAAACCCAGCTGCACAGTGCTGTTCAGTGGACACAAGCTGTACGCTTGACCTTCATGTAGTTGGAAGCTCTGGATGGTTCTCTCAGTAAAGCTAGAAATCTGGAAATGAAAGGAAATGAAAGCAAAGTAGGCATTTGACCAAAGTTTCTTTATGCCTTCTGCATTTTAAAACCTCAAGTATCATTCCGTTGATTTTTTTTGAACGCCCCACAGTGGCATCTCTCTCATACCTGGAAAATCTCTTAACCTATACCCCACATCTCTGCCCAAATTTAAGCAAAGAACCAGGGTGGACTTAGCGGGTCTTGTGTTTAGTTTTTTCTGTCTAGAGCTTATGTTACGGGAGGTGCGATATATGGGAGCAGGGACCAAGCAAAAGAATTGGTGGGTGGGCGGAGAGGGCGTGTCCAGATGAGGACCTGCTGGTGACGGGTGTTGTCCCGGGCATATGTGATGGTAGCAAGAACTCAAGCCCACTGAAGACGTAGAAGGAGGAAGACTCGCGCTCCCTCTGCCCCCGAAGCAGGACAGGGTGGGGTATGTGAATGCCAGGAGTCGCACTAGAGCTGCACACAGTTTAGCCGAGTATCTTCCGGCCTTGGCTTTTCTTGAGGCCTGGGCAATCGGCCCTTAGGGACCAATGGAATAACTCTAAATATACTTATTCACACTGTGGAATGTTCTGAGGAAATAGCTACTTTTTCAAAACACATCTTTTTGTCCTTTTGTTGTTGCCAATCGTGGGTCCAAGTTTGAGTTCGTCTCCTCTCTAAATGGCGCTCAAGTATTTGCTGATTCTTAATTTGCTTGACTGGGACGTATGACTGTGCATTGACAAAGAGCTGTGCTGTCAGTCTTTCATTATCAAAACTCATCTCTTCTTCTTCTTCGACAGATCAGGAAGTATACCTAAGGAAGGCAGAAGGATCATTCATGAAGGTATTGACAGCTCGAAAGAAGAGCGCCAGCACGGAGCTGACTATTGAGCCAGAGAAGGCGTCCTCAGACATAGATCGTGTCAGTTTGTCAGCCTTTATGAACGAGCAGCTAGACTTCAATGACGAAAGTGATGTCATTAGTGCACTGAATTACATATTGCCTTATTTCTCGGAGGGCAATCTAGAAGACGTAGAATCGACGCTGTTACCGTTCATTAAACTTCTGTTTTCAAATGTGCAAGAGGGAGACAAGCCCGTGGGTCACTCGATGAACGACACAGGGGACCCTTCTCTTAAACCTGGATCCAACAATTCAACTTACAAGAATAAACTGAGAAAACTCTACTTTCTGGAAAATTTGGTAGATGCAGAAATTCAGGAAAAAATTGATGACGTGAAAAAGAAAGAAAAAATGGCCATGCTTATACATTCCAGCCTTTTAGGTCCCAAGTTTAAACGTCAAATCTTTCCAAAGAAATTGGAAACTGCCCAACCGCAGGAGAAGAGCCTAGACGAGGTTGAGAGTGTGGGGAAAAAGTTCCTGAGAGTGAAAAAGGTTATCAAGGGCCCAAAGGGCATACCGAAAAGGCACTTAAAAGAACTGAGACGTCAGAACATCCAGAGGAAACAGAGCGCCCAGCCATCTGTGGAGAACATGGCCAAGGAAAGAAGGCTCAGGAGACCATCCCCAGGGGAGCTTCCCGTGGCGCACAGGCCCAGCAAATTAGTGGGAAGCTCCTTCAATACAGAGCCTTCGTTCATAGATGAGCACAAGGCAGCGGTCTCTTCTCTCATGAAGCAATACTTTTTGGACAGACCTTCTGCCACCCCCGCTCCCAAGGAAAGAAGGCTCAGGAGACCATCCCCAGGGGAGCTTCCCGTGGCGCACAGGCCCAGCAAATTAGTGGGAAGCTCCTTCAATACAGAGCCTTCGTTCATAGATGAGCACAAGGCAGCGGTCTCTTCTCTCATGAAGCAATACTTTTTGGACAGGCCTTCTGCCACCCCCGCTCCCAAGGAAAGAAGGCTCAGGAGACCATCCCCAGGGGAGCTTCCCGTGGCGCACAGGCCCAGCAAATTAGTGGGAAGCTCCTTCAATACAGAGCCTTCGTTCGTAGATGAGCACAAGGCAGCGGTCTCTTCTTTCCTGAGGCAATACTCTTTGGGCAGGCCTTCTGCCACCCCCGCTCCAAAATCCCCACCTGACGTGAAAAAAGAATCAAAAGACTTAACGTACACCATTTTTGTTTTAGAAGATGCAAATGCTAGAGTTAGAAATATGAAGGCTTTCAGACCAGCCTCACTCCCCAGAAAGACACACCGCTTTCATAAAAGTCGCTCCCGTGTGGTCCACAGAACACCCAAGGCCAAACTGAATCGAAAGTCCAGAAAGGAAAGTTCACTCAGTAATAGACAGCTGCTTGCAAAGAGGCCTCCATCCTCTGCAGTCAGGAGCCTCATAAATTCCCCTTCACGAGAGGATTTTTCATCTCCGGGAGAACTGAGTCCTCAGAAAAATCCTTTTCCAGAATTATTTGCTCCTTCAGGAACTTACAGAGAAAACACTACTGTAGAGAACACTACTGCTCAAAATGTTTCTGAAGAAAATATTTCTACAGGAAACACTACTATGCCAGAACAAACCCTCCCTGAATTCACAGACCGTAAGAATCTTTCCACTGCTAATTCTACTGTTACTGCAGACAACTCTATGCCGACCGTTAAACAAACCAATGATACACAACGGGAATACCACAATGCGGGCACTGGCTTGCCCCCAAAAGCCACAGGCTTCACTGTGTCAAAGCTCTCGTCCTCAGGTGATCTGTTTGAAATTCAGTTAAACCAGCAGCTACAGTCCCTCATCCCCAGCAATGATGTGAGAAGGCTCATTTCTCATGTTATCCGGACTTTGAAAATGGACTGCTCTGAGACCCAGGTGCAGCTGGCCTGTGCCAAGCTCATCTCCAGAACAGGCCTCCTGATGAAGCTTCTCAGCGAGCAGCAAGAAGTAAAGGTGTCCAAGGCAGAGTGGGATACGGACCAATGGAAAAATGAGAATTATATCAATGAGAGCACAGAAGTCCAGAGTGAACAGAGAGAGCAGGAGTCAAGGGAGGTGAGGATAAATCCCCAAATGTGGGGTCTCGACATTTAGGTGGTTTAGGACATGGACCCAAGCACAAGGACCGGGGGCTCCTAGTCCGGGTCTTGTCTTGGCCACATAATTTTGGCTAAGGCAGTGATCTGCCACTTTGCTCATTTAGGAAACAGTGCCGCTGTTCCCAGAGGAGACAAAAAGAGGACCTAACATACAAGATACATCAAGTCTTGAAGAAAATGCTAATGATTAAGATTACATATCACATTAGATTTGGTATATTCCTTAAGAACCTATAAGCGATTCATCGGAAAGAATGGGGTTTTAGAGTCGTTAAAGAATAGTTAACTTTCATCCTATCTCTGTTTTCTAAAAAAATTGTTCTTTCCCTTTTTTTTAGCTCACAAAAGAAGTTCCAGGCTATGGCTATAACAACAAACTCATCTTGGCAATATCTGTGACTGTAGTAGTGATGATTTTGATCATAGTGTTCTGTCTCATTGAGGTAAGGACAACAATTAATTCAGATTCCCAGACTATATTCCTTCTTTACAGTAGATTCAGAACCCACAAACTGAAAATCAAAGCCACTTTCCCACCTATCACGACGTGATATCCCTCTTCAGTCTGGAGGACTGAGATATGCTTTGTCCTTTTATTGCAAAGTATATTCCAGGGATTTTAAAAGGAACCCCACTGCCGGGAGACATCTGTGGATTGTAACCAAGATAACAAGCCATTAGCTTGTTCTGAGACATTAGGTCTAAGAAGGCCACAGTTGACATGATAGTAAAATTTCTTCAACTCAAAAAAATGATGTCGATTCGATGCACTCACCAGTCATCCTCCTACTACCACTGATTTCTTTCCTCGTTGGCTAAAATGATGAGAGAGAAATAGTCTTCACCTTCATGGAGCTATCAGTCATCTTGGAAGAAAGGGCATGGCTTAGAGATAAAAGTGTCATCTTGTTGATTAATTAGATGTGCCTACAGCTCTCTCCTCCACTTCGCAAGGCATTGTGTAAACAGGTTCAGTTAAAACCCTGCAGCTAAAATCCTGCATCAGGCTACTCAGAGCGTGTCATAATTACAGTTGCCTATTCCTGGAGCTTGCCTGTTTACCTTTTATTCAATCATGTATGAATTGAATATATATTCAATATATTTATTCAAATATACATATGCTTATTATATATCTATATCTATATCTATCTATCTATATATATCTATATCTATATCTATATCTATATTGCCATCTGTCATGGCAACCCTCCATTTCAGCCAAAGCAGCCCCTCACCATCCCCTAGTCAGACCATGCCCATTCCTACTTTTGTTGGTGACTTTGCCCACTTGAAATTCCTTTATTTCACTCTGCTGGTGGAAGTCCCGTGAGCCTTCAAAAGCCAACTCGAGTTCATCTTTCTTCACAAAGCCTTCCCCGAATACTGTAATACTCCTGGACCTAGTCCTTCTGTGAGATGGTCACCATTTCTTAGGGTCTGCAGTGACGCATTCCCCTCCCCTGATAACAAAAATATGCTAAACAGTTTGTTAAAAGGCAGCTCCTCAAGAGAGAAATATCAGGGTCATGGATCAGAGCAGAGATATGTAAGGCTTCCTGGTCTATCAGACTTGAGTAAAACCTGACTGGATGTATTAACTGCTAAGGAGAAACATGTCTGTCTTCTGGAGGGTTGGTCAGTAGTAAAAGCATAGAAATGGTGAGGAAGAGACCAACATGGGCAGTGCCCACCTAGCCTTGCCTAAGAGTAGAGATGGCACCTCAGGCAGCAGATGAGAGTCAGGCCCACCAGCCGGGCTGTGCCCGCGGGGCAGATGGATGGATCTAGCTACCTCCGTCCTTTCCATGAAACACTGGATTCAGCTAATTACTTTTCTTCCACTTCTCTTCTCACCAAATAGCCTTCTGATTATACTTCAGTGTGCCACAGAGGCCTGTCTCCACAGGAGACAGGAGTCCCAATCATGTGGACACAGATGCCCTATCTGTGGAATGGGTGGAATGGATGTTTTCCTTATTGTCAAGTCATGACCTGACATTCTGATTTTGATCAATCCTGTGACATTGGTGAGGTGATATTGCCTCCATGCAGAAAGAAGTGCGTTCTCTCTTGATGAGATCAGAGTCTGATTTCTCAGCCTAAGAGCCTAGGAACTAGCGTGGGGTCAACTTACCATGACCTCTGGGAAGAGAAATCATTGGCCATTGTCCAGTCAGTACTCTGCATCTTGAGGTGGCCTGCAGCCTTTTGCTTTTGGGAAGTTCTATAAACTCCTATTGCTGTTTTAAATTCCTATGTGGTTTAACCTTGTGTTTATATTTTTTTATGTGGTTTCATTATTTCCTCTCCCTACTTAGATGATACACTTTTTGAGGTCAGAGACCATGCAGTTTTTTTCCTGTAGTGGACAATAATGATGTTCAAAGGAAGAGATGAGGCATTGTGTCAATTTCACAATGAGGAATAATGCAACGTAATATTTATGTGAAGTAGCCTACAGAGTCCAGCAATAGACAGATCCGTGGGTGACGAGGACTTTTAAAATGTTACCTTTTAGAGGCGCCTGGGTGGCTCAGTTGGTTAAGCGTCCTACTTTGGCTCAGGTCATAATTTCATGGTTCAGGAGTTCGAGCCCTGTGTTGGGCTCTGTGCTGACAGCTCAGAACCTGGAGCCTGCTCTGGATTCTGTGTGTGTGTCTCTCTCTCTTTGCCCCTCTCTCACTCTTACTCTCTCTCTCTGTCGCTCTCAAAAATAAATAAATAAACATTGAAATGTTACCTTTTAGTATTCAAATCAGTGGAAGAAAATAAATAAATGGTAATAGAACAACTGCTTAATTATTTGGGAGGAAAATAACAACAGATCCCTATTTCTCACCTTAAAAAAACATATTTCAGTACATGTAAAAAAAGAGAAACAAGAACCCATCAAAGTGCTAGAAGAAAACAGAATCAATACTTTTATAATCTTGTGGTGAGAAAAAGCTTTGTGACCTGATACCACATGCAGAAACATTTGATAGATTTGATCGTCTTGTCTGATTTCTGCTTGGAATAAACCAGACATCTGATTTAATCCCCACAGTCCTGTGAGGATGATATCACCATCCTTCTTTCCTACATAGAAGGGGATCAGCTTAAGGCCCCTGTGGCAAAACCCAAAGCAGAACCCAGCTGTGCCTGCAGTCAGCCTGTGCTCCTATCCCACTGTTCCGTCTCCTTCACGATAAAAACACTGACAAATATTTGAAACATTGAAATTCAGTGAAAGCCCTTGAAAGGATTAATATATTTCATATGAAGAGAGTTTTATAAATCAACAGGAAGAGGACAAACAATCCAGGGGATCAAGGGGGCAAGGACTACGATGAACAGGGGGTGTGGACAGTCCGTCACCATATCTGCCTCATGGCTTATGGGACATGGGCGTCGTTAACAAGGCCTTTTCGCCTCATGGTATAAAAATAGTCTCTGATATTTTCTTCTGTACTCTTATAATATTTGTTGTGATTTATTTATTTTTAATCTGTATGGAATCTGTCTGGTGTTTTGGTACGGTCGAGGTAGGGGATCTAACTTTTTTCCCTTGCATAAAGATCCAGTTACTTTAAAATCTTTTATTGAATGGTTCATTCTTTCTTCATGGATCCAAAATACTAGTGTTATCTGGACTCTATTCTATCAACCTGGTTTTCTTTTCCTGTATCAGTATCACGCTACATACTTAACTGCAGTTGCTCTGTAAGAACATATTTTAACGTCTGCTCTGTGATCTTCTTCTTCATCCATTTTGTAGCTATGCTTGCACATTTTCTCTACCAAATGTCAGCTGGCCAGTTTTTGTTTGAAAAACTGTCTTGGGATTTGAATGGGATTGCCCCGAATTTGTAGGTTAATTTGAAGGGAACTGACATCTTTACACTATTCTCGGAAAATAGTGTCTCACATCACGTATTCGTTTCTTCTTAATGTCCTTCAGAAGAGCTTTAGTGTTTTCATCTCATAGGTCTTACCCATTCTTTGCTAAGTTTATTCCTAGGTACTTTATGCCTTTTTATTGATAATTGTAAATGGGATAATTCTTCCATCTTTTGATTAATTATTTATGGAACATAGGAAAGTCATTGAGGTTTACATGTTGATCTCTTGATTTTATATATATCTAGCCATCTTGCTGAATTCTCATGTTTCTTCCAACAAAATTTTAGTTGATTCTCTTGGGCCTTTTAGTTTGTCTGTAATTTCATATGCAAATACGTCTTAGTTCTTCCTTTCCACGACTCCATTTTTTCCCAGTGCATCAGTTAGGACCTCCTCAACACCAATGAATAGCAGCAGTGATAACAGACATCCTACTCTTGTCCTTGATTTTAAAACAGTGCTGCTGTTTAGGTTTCTGGTAGACACTTTTCTTTTCCTCCTCCCAAGAATTTTTATTAGGAATTACCTGTTGAATGTTATCTGAGGCAGTCAGTAAAATGTATTACCAGCTGCACGCGAGTTAGGTGTTATTGAAGAGTCAAAGGACTATTCAACAAATTCCTGTCCTAGGAAAAGTTATCATCTCACTGGGTAGATAAGACCTAAAACGCAAAGGAATGAATAAAGTTGTGGAGGGAGTGGTTATTGTGATGGGTAACTGTGATCATGTTTTCTTCCAAAACAGATTTATTCTCATAGAACAGCAGCCAAGGAAGGTAAAGAAGGAAGCTCAAGGTAAATATTAGTCTGGCAATCGTTAAAGTAGAATTTTAGAACTAGATTTTCAAACTCATCTATTTCAATCCCCTTGTTTTACAGCCAGGAAATCACCAAAGGCAGAAAGAATACATATTTGGCCTAATGCTTTGCCTGGATCCAGCAAAGTTAGCTGCCCAGCCAAACCCGAGTTAGAATGGGACTGGCACAGAGCACCTGCTCACTAGACCTTTAAAGAAAGATCGTGGGGGGACGGGGGTAGAAATGTTCAGACCCGTTCCCGCTGGCGGTGGGCATCAGGCCTGGCCACAGACCTTCTCAGAGACTCTGGAGAAGGGATAGGGAGGGCCAAAAGTCGTGGGGTGAAGGGGCTAGTCTTCAAGCATGATGGAAGGTAGAATACATGAGTCCCTCCCGTAAAGTAGGGGGAAAACTTCCTTCTTCCTCCTTCTGGTTTTCGAGGCCCCGCTCTCCATTCCCTTTATCCAGACCCAATAGAATTTGAACTGGGAGAGACCTTAGATAATCATTTATCTCTTCCTTTTATAATAATGAGATGGAGAAGGAGAAAAGGAAGATATCTTGCCGGACGGTTGTATCACTAGTACCACTAGAACCAGAAAGAAGATGGTTCCTTTCCAGTTGGGCACGTCTCTGACTACACTGTTCTTGGGCTGTGAACTGCATTTTATGTCACAACTCAGTGCACACATACCGTATAGACATAAGTACCTTCTAAAACAAACTTACCATACACTCTGATTCTTTCTGTTCTGTTTTTTTTAAGTTTATTATTTATTTGGGGGGGAGGGTGGAGCAGAGAGAGAGAGAGAGAGAGAGAGAGAGAGAATCCCAAGCAGGTTCTACACTATCAGCACAGAGCCAGACACAGGGCTCGATGTCACAATCTGTGAGATCATCACTTGAGGCAAAATCGAGACTTGGGCTGCTCACCTGACTGAGCCACCCAGGTACCCCCTATTCCGTTTGTATTCAAAAAGAGTATTTTGTGTTTTAGCGCTAGCCGTGTGTTTTCAGGTGATTTCACGACTCACTCACTCATCTGCCTGCAGTGTGAAAGTCAGTGAGCTAGATAACTGCTGGTTGGACTCAGGCATTCACTCAGTGCGATTCATCTTGTAAGGTAAAGCAGCTAGGAAAATAGAAACACCTCCCCACCCGCCAGCAAATGATGCCTGTGAGGCTAAGCCTGGCGGGGACTGATGTAAAATGCTTCTGGAGAGAGTTAGGTGCTTCTGCCGTGTGGTCACCCAGTTTGTTGACTGCACAAGGGCACTTGGCCAAGGGCCAGAAGGTGAGCAGGGTGAAAATCCTGCCTATACTTCATGTCAAGTTACATACAAAGGTCTCCCAGGGACACTGTGGGGCCATTATGGACAGACACAGGAAAATTCTGAAAGCCCAGCATGTATGGAATTATTTCTGAGATCCCAGGTCTGTGTTGATTTTGCTTGCTAATAAGACTGGAGAAATACATTGTGAGAGGCATGGAAAATGGTACGAATCACTAATTGTCTGTGTGTGTGTGTTTCCTTCCAGGGGCTTCTTTGGATCTCTGCTGCGTAAGAGATGCTCAGAGGAAAGTGACAATCAGGTAAATCTGAGGAGGATAAAGTACCGTGGCTGGAGAAGGCAGGGGAAACAGACCTAACGTTGTCCTTTCTGTTTTCTAGGAGGGCTTTTTCTGGAGAAGGCGGCCACTTTGGCTTAGGGACATGTACAGACCCCTCAATGCCACACGCAAGAAAAACATGGCACAGAAGCTACACGACAAGGATTCTTCTGATGAAGATGAGATTTTCAACATGGAACTAGGGTACGTGATTGGGGAAGATTTTCTCTAAAACGAGGAAATTATGAAGAGTTGAATTGTTCCTTTCGAGAGTCAAAGCCTTGGCATTCTTCTCCTTTTCCCAGGGAGGCTGGCAAAGCCACAGCAGAGAAGACTCGGACCACAGATTCCACTACTGAAGAGCTGGGTGACGAGAGTGAGACAGCATGTGAGATTGTCACAGAGTGAACGCCGTCCTGCCTCAGGCCACCTACAAAGTTTACTTTCCGATACTGGCTTCTCAGCATTGCTTGTAAAATACTTGTTTTTCTCATATTAAAATGTATAAATCCATAACCAATTCTAGCCACGTGGTAAGGAATTAAAACGTAAACGGTTAAATATTTATCTACAGACAACAGGGGCCACAGGCGAGAGAAGCAGGACTGAAGCCAGAGTCCCTCGTGGTAGCCAGTATTTCCACAAGACACAGTATGGGCAAAGTAGGGTGAACAGGGCGTCTTTCCGTCATTTCCCTGATACGGTCAGTCTCTGGAAACTGGAAAACATATCTTCAAGGGGCTTAGACTATTAAGTTAATTAACAGCCTATTCTGGTGCTCTCTCCCCTGGCTCACCAAATACCAGTTATTCACAACGCGCTTGACCCCCTGCCCATAGAGGATCATCTCTCTCTGGCCCCTCTGTGAGGTCTTTGGGGTTGCCAGAATATTTGGATCGCTGAGCCGACCTCCACTGTAGGGCTGAGGCCTGTCTTTCTTCCCAAGAGCTCAAACTCAGACACAAAATGTGTAGTTGGAAGTAGGGTGTTCCTCAACCTTACAAGCTAGTAGATAATTCCCATTGGGTTTTTTTGTTTGTTTTCTTTAAAAAAAAAAAAAAAAAAGTCCCCACCCTCAGAGAGCTAGCAGGGAGATGCTGGAGGGTTAGAGTAAAGAATGTGTGAGAGCAGTAATTACCCAGGACTGCCCTGCTCAGGCCTTTATTTCAGAACACTTATTGGTGGGGGCACTTACTGTTCACCTGTACCCCACTAGCCTCTGCTGACCCCACTGAGGGTCGGATGCGTGCGGCTGGGCTCTCTCCAGTTCAGCCCAGCACCACACCTACCACTGCTTTCCTACCCAGCTCAGATCAGGGCTGCACGATTCCAAGAGATAATGCAGCACAACGTGCAGAAGACGCAAACATCCCTCCACTTCTGCAGAGGAGGGCGTTAACCAGTCACATTTAGGATGTTGGGAGGAGTCGGGGTGCCTGGGTGGCTCAGTCCAGTGAGCATCCGACTTTGGCTCAGGTCATGACCTCATGGTATGGGAGTTTGAGCCCTGCATTGGGCTCTCTGCTGTCAGCACAGAGCCCACTTCAGATCCTCTGTCTCCCTTTCTCTCTGTCCCTCCCCCCAGCTCACACACTGTCTCTCAAAAATAGATAAACATTAAAAATAATGAAGTCATCTATGCTTTCTGAGTACATGAATGACAGGTTTTAGAAAAAGGACGTCAGAGTCAAAATACAGTAGTGAATAAAAGAAATCCTGAATTAACAAGGTTTGATAATCTCTTTTCTTAATGTCTGTTTATTTTGAAAGAGAGCAAGGGGGGAGGGGCAGAGAGAGAGGGAGAGAAAGAGTCCCAAGCGGGCTGTGTGCTCAGTGTGGAACCCGATGCGAGGGACTCGATCTTACGACCGTGAGATCACAGCCTGAGCTGAAGTCAAGAGTCGGATGCTTAACCGACTGAGCCGCCCAGGCGCCCCTGACAATCTCTTTAAATGCCCCCAAATAAATGCTGGTGGCTTAGCGATAGGTGATGGAATATGGCACCAACCGCTGGCCACCAACAGAGTCCCCCGAGGGGACAGTAGGACTGGGGCACAGCCCAGCAGGTTTGGCAGGGTTGGTAGGAACGGTTCCAAGCGGGGTGATTGGCCCATCAGTGCCTCTTCGGCTTTATTAGTTTGCTGCTGCTGGGCAAGGACACCTGTTCTCCTGGTGCCTGCTCCCGTTCCCCCAGCGTTTTAGTGAGAACGGCCACCAAGTGTCTGTCTCTGTGTGGTGACGTCAGTGAGCCAACAAATAACTGTGTTGAAAGCACAAGACTAGAGAGTAACAGTAATCGGAAGCGGCAGCAGCACCTAGTTTACTATTTGCTTACTTGGTGTCAAGGCCTGGGTTGGGTGTTTTGCAGTCTTAATTTAGCCCAACAGTCCGTGAAAACGTACTTTATTATCCCCATCTGGCAGATAAGGGGACAGGGCTTAAAGGATGTAGGTACCCTGTTCAGGTGCCCAAGGCCGCAAATCCAAAACTGCCAGGTAGGGGTTTAATCCAGGCCTGTTAACTCCAAAGCCTGCTGACGGTTATACTGCCCTGCTGCAGGGTGCAGGGGTACAGAGACGTCTAAGCCATGGTTACCATCAAAGAATCAATAATTATAACGATGAGGATGGTGGCCGCTACTGTTTGTTGAGCACCTGCTTTGAGCCAGGCGCAGTACTAGGCCCTTTAGTCACTCTTAGGTCACAAGGGCAGAAACTCCTCATGCCAGCTCAAACTCCTTCATGAGCTGGGTGGAGCGGGGGCCGGTGGTGACTTTTTGAAGAAGAGAGGTGGACACAGAGACAGAGCTGACGAGAAACCAAGAAGACCCATCTGTGCATAGTTGGGCTTCCCGAAGTGTGGGCCGGGATTCCAGGCAACTCCATTCTCCTATTTTGGAATATTTCCATTAGCTCAAATGTGGTTCATAAAGTGAAGCTTAGAAAATGTTGTTTCTATAACACGACCTCAAATTTGCACAATACTTATCAGTCTCAAATGCTACCTTGCCGTATTTCTTTTAATTTTTTTAATGTTTATTTTTGAGAGAGAGGGAGAGAGAGAGACAGAGCATGCGGGCAGAGAGAGAGGGAGACACAGAATATGAAGCAGGCTCCAGGCTCTGAGCTGTCAGCACAGAGCCCGATGCGGGTCTCGAACCCATGAACCAACCACGAGATTATGACCCTCTCTGCCACCCCTCCACTCGCACTCTATGTCTCTGTCTCTTTCTCTCTCCAAAATAAACATTTAAAAAAATTTTTTAAAAACAACAATAAACATTTATTCCTCAAAAAACATCTTTTTTAATGTTTATTTTGAAGAGAGAACAAGAGAGAGAGGGAGACACAGAATCTGAAGCAGGCTCCAGGCTCTGAGCTGTCAGCACAGAGCCCAATGCGGGGCCCGAAGCCATGAATGGTGAGACCATGACCTGAGCCAAAGTCAGACGCTCAACCAACTGAGCCACCCAGGCGCAATACCCATCCCCAACCCTCCCCTCCCTCCCACCCCCCATCAACCGTCAGTTTTGTGAACATATTTTAAAACTACCATAGCCAGGAAAACAAACCATTCTAGATATTGCAAACACACACACACACACAAAGGTCATACAAGCAATTGGTGCTCACCACTGGTGGGGCTCGCGGTGGTGAAGGTCAGGGCCAGGGGGGAATCGCACCACTAGCTCTCAGGTTACTTTACCACAGTTGCTCTCCATAGATTCAAAGCTGCTGCTGCCACTCGGTCAGGAAACTTCGGGAAGCCACTGCCGGGGTCACTACAGCCCCATGGCCCCAAGCCTGACTGGTGGGGAGTATGGACTCCAACATTCGGCCCGCATGTCTGCTGCTACAGAGGAGAAAAGCATGGCTTCCACCTCCTTCCACCTCCGCCTTCCAAATTTCACACAGGTACGCTTTATTGGCACAATTCTGCTGTCGAGGGAATCTGTCAATGATGGTTCGTGGGTTTCCAGGACCTGCAAAGAAGGGGCTAGAAATGGGTGTCAAGAGCCAACCAACATCATCCAGCAAACCCCTCCTGATGGGGGGGTGTTCAAAGGCTTTGTAAAAGGGGGGTGGTGTCCACGTGGAGTAACCTGGTGGTCGTGTTTCTAAGTCGGAAACCCTGAAAGGTGTCATTCTAGCTGGGCAGCAGGTGAGGCGCTGGATGCTGACGACATACACTCATCCCCAGAGGTGACTGGAGAAGCGCCTGGAGTTGATTCTTAGTTTCATCTCTGGAACGTTCTCACTGGAATTAAAGCTGGATGGACTATTGGCAATGCAGTATCTGAGAAAACATAGCCCCCATTCAAAAGGGCTGCCAGAGAAAAGATCTCCACAGGGAAACATGTTTTCTCAAAATACAGCCTTTGGACCTCTATACGCAAACATCCCTGGGATGCTTACTTAAAAAGCTGATCCTGAAAATAATTTAATTTCAAAGGCTGTTGGGGCACCTGGGTGGTTCAGTCAGTTGAGCGACCGACTTCGGCTCAGGTCATGATCTCACGGTTCTTGGGTTTGAGCCCCACGTCGGGCTCTGTGCTGACAGCGCGGAGCCTGGAGCCCACTTTGGAGTCTGTGTCTTCCTCGCTCTCTGCCCCTCCCCCACCCCCCTGCTTGCACCCTGCCTCTCTCTCAAAAATAAATATTAAAAATAAAAAAATTAAAAGGCTGATCCTGCACACCTCCCCTGATGAAAACAAACAAAAGCAGACACTACTTAAAGTAATCCAGACAGATTTCAGTCAGTAACATAGTATTGCAGTGCCGTAGGGGAAAGGGTTCATCGTGAGCAGGCACCCGACTGGGATTATTACAGAGGTGATGGGGTATTTCACAGGGAGAATGAGGGACTAGGGAAGGGAATGAGTGGGGGGCTCTATAATCAGAAGTGAAAGATGACAAAAAGCAGGAAGGGACGCTGGCCCATATGAGACCCATCTGGCTTTGCTGACACTTCTCAAAGTTAAGCTCCTGCCCTCTCACAGAAGCTGGGAGACAGGGGCCCGATCTTCAGGCGTTGGCTGGACTCAGCAGCCAATCCTTTAGACAGCCGGGAGTTTTGCAGGCAGGCACTTTAAGGGAGGCTAGGGTCCTACTAGGGATGCGGCCACGAGCTGCCAGCAACCACGTCCGTGTTTGTTCGCCTTCACAGGCCAAGCAAGGTCGAATCAAGAAGAGGGCTCGGAGGAGCCTGGCGAGCATTTGGAGAAAGAATCTGTCACCCTCCGAACCCACATGCCCACCCCTCCTGAGCCCATCCCCCAAACAGAGGGACCACTTTGACAGGCCTTTTTATGCTCACCAAACGACTGAAGTAGGACAAGGCGGACGGGGAGGTGGGGGAAGCAGAGGTTCTCCGGCTTCTTCAGGGCTGGAGGTCGGCAGGGATTTGGGGGTGGGAGACGAAGGGCAGAGCAGATTGAGGATGACCAGGAGGCTCAACTGGATTCTTAACCTGGGAGTCCCGACTGGTCATGCTGGCCGGCTCCTGCCCCCACGGAGGTCAGGGCCTCTCAGTCCTGAGGACCACCAGGCACGACCAGCTCTGGCTCCTGTGGTCCTGGTGGGGGTATGTTGTTGAGACCTGGGGGATGGCGTGGAGCACCAGCTGGGGGGCGGGAGCACACTCATTCAAGAAGAAGAAAAGTCCCGAGGCCCAGAGCAGAGGCAGGAATGGTGCTTAGGCTGCGTGTGTTTCCAGGGCAGCGGCAGAGAGCGGTCTGGCGCCACACTGTGGAGGAAATGAAGATTTCAACGGTACAAAGGCCTCGTCTGGATGAGGGCTACACCCCAGGGTGGTAGAGCAGGAAAACAGAAGGAGCCTGGCTCCCTGACATAAGAGCCACCGAACCAGCCCCAGATCCAGTACTTAACCGGATTATCATATGAGAGATCAAGAAGCTGCTTCTTAAAAAAATTTCTTTTCAATGTTTACTTATTTTTGAGAGACAGAGACAGAGCACGAGCAGGGGAGGGGCAGAGAGAGAGGGAGACACAGAACGTGAAGCAGGCTCCAGGCTCTGAGCCGTCCGCACACATCCCGACATGGGGCTCGAACCCATGAACGGCAAGATCGTGACCTGAGCCAAAGTCAGACACCTGACCGACTGAGCCACCCGGGTGCCCCCAAGAAGCTGTTTTTTAATTTAACCCACTGTTGGGGCGCCTGGATGGCTCAGTCGGTTAGGTGTCCGACTTCGGCTCAGGTCAGGATCTCACCGTTCGTGGGTTCAAGCCCCACATCGGGCTCTGTGCTGACGGCTCGGAGCCTGGAGCCCGCTTCAGACTCTGTGTCTCCCTCTGCCCTTCCCCCACTCAATCTCTGTCTCTGTCTCAAAAATAAATAAACATTTAAAAACAAAGGAATTAAAGGGCGCCTGGGTGGCTCAGTCGGTTAAGCATCCAACTTCAGCTCAGGTCACGATCTCGGGGTTCGTGAGTTTGAGTCCCACATCGGGTTCTGTGCTGTCAGCCTGTCAGCACAGAGCCCGCTTTGGATCCTCTGCCCCACTCTCTCTGCCCCTCCCCCGCTTGCACTCTCCCCCCCGCCCCCCGAAAAAAAGGATTAAAAAAAAAGAATTAAAAAAAATCACTTAACCACTGTTGTGTTGGGTCTCTACTGCAGCAGCTGAACCTGTACGTAACCTGATAACGGAGGGAATCCATGTATCTGTTATCTTTTGCCACAACAGTGCTAACTAATAGACCATCCTCAAAACTCAGAGGAGGCTGGGAAACCGATTCTCACAGGTTGGCCGTTACCGCTGTACTTTAATGCCCTGCTGGCTGGATCGGCGCTGCTTCTCACTGCTGGTCTTTTCTCCCTGTGTTGCTGCCGGGACCCAGGCTGAAGAGGCAGCGGCTACCCAAGAGAAGCGTAAGAGAGCAAGCAAAAGAGCCATCGGGCCTCTTCGAGCCTAAGCACGGAACCAGCCCCCAGCCCCAAGCCAGGGGATGGGAAAGTACACTGTGGCCACGAGGAGACACAGCAGGAGCGGGGATGCGGGGAGGGCCCATAATTCTCTCTCCCAGAATGTGACAGAGTCCTGGGTCAGAGGCTACAACACGGTGGCCCTGCTCTTCTAGGCGTCACCTACGAATGGCGCAGAGTGAAAGACAGCGTCCGTCCATGTGAAGACTCAACCGCAGTTCTCTATCAGGTCAGGAGCCCTGACAAGACAAGAATCACATCTCCTTCCTCTTCCCAACGCCTAGGGCCAGGCCCTGCCCTCAGGGCTGACTCAGGGAGATTACTGGGTGAATCTGAGACCATTTCTTCACTCTCTGCGTCGGATTCCTTATGTGATACAGACTGACCTCCTAAAGGTCAGCACACAGTGCTAGGGGTTTGCCCGCAAAGCTGCAAAGGGACTGTGCCATTGGGAACTGAGATGTGTACCTAGGTCTGTCTACACCGCATCCTGGATCCACTGCCTGCCAGAGGGACCTCCAGAAGAAAGGACTTCTACAAGTTAAATATCGCAGACTTCACACTCCAAAGGAGAACCGTTTGAAGAGAGCCATGGTTAACCCTGACGAATGCCACCATCACCACAGAATTCCAGGCACCGGGCATGTGGGTAGAAAGCATATTTTAGGGCAGTGACTCATGGTAAGTCGTTTCCTCCAGTCCCTAAAACGGGCTATTCAATGTCAAGCTGTCTCAGGCTCAGGCTGATAACAGGGCAGCCATAGGGGACCTAGTGGGAGCTGCGTTGTCACGGTCCAAGTCTGTACGCACCGCTTGTATAACCTGCCCAAGTTCACAAAGACAGGATATCAGTCGCCGCTCTTTATGCTCCCAGTGAAAGAAATCCAACTAAAATATGCTTAAGCCAAAAATGTCATACGGTGTATCGGCTCACATAACCGGGAAGCCTAAGATCTTCAAGCTGGCCGCATCTAGCGCTCAAACGTCATTCTCTCCCCAACTATCCCTCAGTTGTGCTTTCCTCCATGACGGCTTCAGGCCACAGGATGGATGCCCCAAGACTGCAAAGATAGTCCTTAGTAACTCCAACTCTCCACTGAGGTTGAGCAAGCCTCATAAAGGAAAGCCAGTCTTCAAAAAGCCTCTGATTGGTCTGCTTGGACCCTGTATCTGGCAGGAGGAGACCCTGATTGGCCAGCCATGGTCAGCGTGCACCTGCAAGGTGGGCCTTAAACCAGTACTTAAGTCTCTGCTAGGGCACAGGAACTGAATAGAAAGTCAAGAGAGGGGGTTGTCTCACGGCAAGTTGAGGGGGCGAGGTGACAAATGGAAGACCAGACATTGAGGCTAGATTGAACTAACCCTAAGCCTAAACTTTGAACAGGCTTTCACACGTTCATAGATGCTATTGTGAGTAAAACACAAATTCACTTAAGAGCAGGAGTGCCTTCATAGTAACTTTTGGTCTTTCTGTATTTTTTGTCCCAATTAATAGATATCGAAAGGATCCCTACGATCACGAGCAGGTCCGAAGACCATTCTATTTTTTAATATTAGAAAGGGATTCTTAACTGCAGATTAAGAGAGAGAGTAAAGAAAGCAAGAAGAGAAGGGAGCCAGGAAAACCCCAGCCCAGGAAGCAGCGAAGGAAGGTTCCAGGACAGCAGCGTATGACAGGTCAAGGAGGTAGCCGAGGGAAACGGCACTAACTGTCATGCCAGAGCACTGGAGCGGAGTGGAGGAGTGATCGTGGCGGGCAGCACAGAAAGAGAAGGAGAAGAAATTAAACCCCGGGGGGGTCAGGGGACAGAAACGAGTGCCATCGGACTACATGAGCAAGCTCTGCGGTGAACAATGCTTACCTAGTCACAATTCTGCAACCACTATCAATCATGGGGCAAGAGTGACAAAACTAAACCCCAAGAATGGAATGGGTGGGGGGTGTTAAAGACCTAACTCCTTGCCTGTGTTGCTAGGAAGTCCACAGATAGCGTCTAAAATGGGTGAATCAGAGCACCTGGGTGGCTCAGTCGGTTGAGCGTCTGACGTCAGCTCAGGTCACGATTTCACGGTTCGTGGGTTCGAGCCCCGCATCGGACTTTGTGTTGACAGCGCAGAGCCTGCTTGGGATTCTCTCTCTCCTTCTCTCTCTTTCAAAAAAAAAAAAAAAAATTAAAAAACTCTTTTAAATGGAAGAATTAAGAGCTAGAAACACAAGATAGGTGGAGATAAGCACCAGAAGATCCAGCGAGAGGTAAGGAGGACCGAGGACTGGCGAGCTGGCCCAGGAGGGTGGGGATGGTCGAGGCAAGAAGCTGCTGCGGGTCATTCTGTTTCCTCACCACTTCATTTCGTACTATTTGAACTGTAAACTATGTGTGATAACATTTGGGAGGCTTAAAGAGTCCATTCTTTTGTCAACGGCACCTCAAAGCTGTATTTGTGTCCAACTTTATTGAGATAGAATTGACACATAATTTTTACGAACCCTTTAAATCCATTTTTTAAAGAGAGTGGGAAGAACCAGCTTCCTGCAACAGAAGCCATGAGAACATTACCTATTCCGGTTTCAAAAGAAATGGTGGCATTAGTTCTGCTTAGATGATTTCGGTCAGAGACCAAGTAAGCATACATCTGGGGTTCAAACAAGAGAGGCTCTCACTCCAGTGCTCAAAGACCAGTTAGAAAACGGAGATCTGACTGAACTGGGTAGGTACGAATTAGCCAAAACTGTAACAATAATAATAATAATAATAATAATATAGCTAGTTATCCTCAAGTGCTTACTTCAGACCAGAAACCGTCCTGAGGATATTATCTTATTTAATCCTCATGGCAACTGATATTTTCCCCAATTTACAGATGAGGAACTGAGGCTCAGATAGTTTGGGGAACTTCCCGGAAGTCACACACTCTGGCCCCTCTGCCTGAGGCGGAGGGGCCTCAGCGTGTTGTGATTTACTTCTCTTTTCTAACCACCAATCAAACTTAGAAGTTTCTATCTCTGGTGCCATCTCGAGGGGCCTATGAAAACCACTGACTGTGGCAGTGGTCTCAGGCCCACACTTGCTGGGTTGTGCTGGGCCCTGCGCTGTCTTAGGGAAGGCCTAGAAAACAGTATGGGGTAGAGCCGGTATTCAAACCTAAGCATTCCCGGCTCCAAAGCCCACTTGCTCGGCCACTGAATTATGCTAGTTCTCCAGCTAGAATCAGAGCTGGGTGAGGATCCCACCTGTAGTAATTATGAGTTGTATGGCCTTGGGCCCCCAAGTTCCTTAACCTCTCTTAAGCCTGTTTTATCATCTATGCCATGGGGATAACAATGGTGCTTACCTTCAGGGTGGTTGCTAAGGATAAATCAAAATTCCTATCTGGCAAATAGGAGCCTCTATTTTCCACACCTGTTAAATGCCTTGCCCTTCAGCTCCTAGGTTAAGGAGAGATTCTCACATTTTCTCACCCTTCAGATCCACGGGTGGTAGGGCAAGAGACAGAAAAGGTTTGGGTCAAGGCTAAATACTTGGACCTCATCCCAGAGTGACTCTCCAGGGCAGGGGCGGGGTTCAGGAATCTACACCTTAGACCCCCGAGAAATTCAGATGCCTGCAGTCCTCCTGCCTGGCTTTGAATGACTATGCGTAGTGCTTGAAATCTGACAGACCAGTGCCTTTGTGAGCGTCTGAGCCCTTCCTGCACTGGCCTCCAGCTCTGTCTGTGCCTCCTCCCTTTCCCCATTGCCCAATCTGTCTTTATCTCCCCCTTCCATTCTAAGCCCCCTCCCCTTACTCTAGCCTTACTTCCTAGCTTCCTCTCCACCTCTCCGTGCACCCTCCCCTGAGCTCAGTCTGCATTCCTACCCACCGGCCGTTTCTCTACCAGTCTCTTCGCAGGCATTGCCCTTTCCTGTGTCCACCCGGAAGGCTCAGATAAAAGTTGCTTCCGCCAGGATAACCTTCAAGGCCTCTTCCCTGGCACCATGGCACTTTGCACGTACCTTTATTATTGCTCAAATAACAGGGTAATGGGAGATTTTTTTTTCCGGCCTCAGATTACCTGGTGGACTCGTGGCCCACGAATGGTGGAAATGTGCGCCAGAGTAAGATGGAGAGAGGAGGACAAGCCCGTAGACTTTGCAGAGGGGCCGAGAGGCCTGAGAAGTAAGAGAAGACCAGGAGACAGGGGCTCCTGAAAAGATAGATAAGAGATTACCATGCGGGGTTCCCACAGCTTTTGCAGACAGCGGCTGCGCAAAAATTCATTGGAAGAACTGAGGAATGTTGCTGGCTCCATCTGGGGGAGGGCATGCTTGTATCAAGACACTGATGCTCTTGATGTGCTATAATTATAACCAGAAACACTATCCTTTTGCCCAGGAAACTGGATTTCCCAGTAAATTCCTTACTTTCCAAGTTGTTTAACGCTAAGATAATGCTTTGCTTCTGTGTCCTTATTTATTTATCTTTAACGTTTATTTACTTTGGAGAGGGAGAGCACAAGCGAGGGAGGGGCAGAGAGAGAGAGAGAGAGAGAGAGAGAGAGAGAGAGAGAGAGAGAATCCCAAGCAGGCTCTGCACGGTCAGCGCAGAGCCCAATGCAGGGCTGGAACTCACAACTGTGAGATTGTGACCTGAGCCGAAGTCAGACACTTAACCGACCGAGCCACCCAGGCATCCCTCCGTGTCCTTATTTCTAACTTTCTGTTCAACTGTTAACCATACTAAATGTACTCAGATTCATCTAGTCTAAAATCGAGGAGAGGTGGTTCTCGCTCCTAGAGACAGAATTATTGAAGAGGCAGCCCGCACACACTCAGGTGCCACATCTCCAACAGCTGGTTTTATAAATGGAAACAGGCACTGGGACCCCTTCTTCTCCCCTTCCCAGAAAGGCTGATGGAGAGCCTGGCCCAGATCAGTGGAGCTTTCTTCCAAGAACTGTCCCGTTCCCAGACCAGCCCTGTAGACACCCCCAAAGTCCCCCTGGACCTGCAGGTAGCAGTACCTCTCCACCCCAGTACTCACCCCACACTCAGGCCCTAAGATCCCACTTGACCTGAGCCTGCAGGTATGAAGTGTCCAAAGCACAAGACATCTGTCCCCACCCCCACCAACACACACTCTTGACCTTTTGTTCTGGGTCCATGTGAAAGAGAAATGTCAACTCTACCAAGTAAAGGAAACAAACAACTTCCTGGCTAGATGAGAATAACCAGAACCTTAAGCTTCATGCCTGGGGGCTGACGGGTACCTAAAGGTGCTCCCTTGGTGATAGGGGTGATCAAAACCTGTATGCTTGTCCTGAGAACCACCAGGCGGGAAGCACCAACTGCACTGATGCCCTCAGGGAGGCAAAACTAGGGTAGACGTTATTGGTCCGATTTTACAAGTGGGAACCTTCCGGGCAGGAGGCCAACAGACAGCCTCGGTAGACAGCACGGTAGATAGTGCTGTGCCCAGGCAAGGTCGTGAACCCAGAAGGCGGCCGGGATCTAGTGAGACGCAGACACTGCTGGGGGCGGGCAGTAGGACACGTTCCGCCTGACACTGGTGGGCTAGCCTGGTGGCCTCGCCTCTTCGTGCGCATCTCGGGTCGCAGAGTCCCCAGCCTCCCAGATCACTCACCTGCTCTGGAGCTGGGAACTTGGGCTTTCCTGAGCGCTGGCCCCGCCCCGAGGCTCCGCCGGCCCTGCGCTGGGCTCCGCGGTCCGGGGGCGGGGCCGGACGCCGAACCAACGTGATGGCGTCAGGCGCCGCGAGCGCCGTTTCCTGTTGTCCCTGGCCCGGAGGCCGCAGCGCCTGGTCGGAGGCTTAGGGGCTGCAGTGGCCAGGAGTGCCCCGCGCCCCCTCCCCGCTCCCTCTGGTGAGTTAGGGGTCAGAGGGCGAGGAGGGTGAGAAGGGGACGGCGGGGCCGAGACGAGAACGGGCGATGGGTCACCAGCCCTGTCCGTGATCGCAAACCCTTGGTTGCTTTGAAACTGTCCTGCTTCAGAGCCTTTTCCCTGCCCGGCCTGAGCCCCGCACCCTACCCCACTCGGACCCGAGCCTTCAGCCCAAACAGCCAGTGCTGACCCGTCCCCTTCCTCTTCTCCACCCGTGACCCGAGCCCAGCCCTTACCCTCACCCCTTCACCACTGGTCTTGCGTAAGTGCAGCCACACTCGACCCCACGGTAGCCCACTTCCAACCCCTAGGACAGCCACTTCCCTCCGCCTCCCTCTAACGCATCTCCTTCTCACCCCTCAACCCCTTTGGCAATCCCAGTGCTCCACGCAAACCTCCTCGAGCCCCCCCTCCCCCTCCCCGTCTTTCTGGCTTACCCCTTTTCAGGCTCAGCTTTCTTATCCCAGCCCCCCTGCTCAGCCCCCCAAGGTCTGCTCAGCCAAAACACCCACCTCCCCCCACTCATTTAATACCTACCACTACAGTAGATGCCCTATTGCGCTTACCCCCCTCTTCTTGATAACTCTGATCTCAGCCCTATCTCAAGTCTTGTATGTATCTTCTTGCCCTCACCCACTCAACCCCTAACTTCCAAGCCCACCGCATACTTTCTTTCCATCCCCAGCCAGCCTGAGGACACTTCATTCCTGAGTCTTTGCTAAACCACCCCCCAACTCTTGCTGCCCTAGTTCCCACCACCCCTACCCAATCTTGTTAGATTGACGTCTTCCTATCCCCATTTCAACTCTTCATCCCAGCTCTGTGCCCACTCTTCCCTTGATGTGGTCCCCATTTGATCTGAGAACCTAGTGCAGTCCCCTGCCAACCCCACCTGCTTTCTCAGAGCCAGGCACTTGCCGAACACCTCAATTGAGGCAGGGCCTCAGATGGTAAGTAAGTGTGGAGGAGTAGAGATCCTTCTCCCGTGGGTCAAGTGCTTTTCCTGGATGTCAGGCCCCCTGTACCTGTCCTTAAGGATTGTATTCCTGGCATCCATATTACATTACTCGCGTTGGCTGCTGGAATGATAGGTATCATCCAAATACCTGGAAGGTGAGGGAGCTACTCATTCAGCTGGGGCAGTGGAAGCTTATCACTTCCTTTTGGGTGACGATCTGGAGAAACTCAAGCGGTTCCACTGTGTGGGGTTGGCTGTGGGCACAGAATCATGTCCATGTGCATTGCCCTGCCGCTCAGAAAGGACCCTCACCCAGTGCTCCTCCTGGCCAGAACTGGTTGTAGATTAGTCCCGCTACCGAATGTGCCAGAGGTGACGTTACATGTTGTGAAGAGTAGAGATGAGTGGATCCTGGGGACGCCGAGGCCTCCGTGGAGGCTGTTGAATTGCTTCCTCTTTTTGCAGGTGCTGGATCATTGAGTTTTGACCATTTTGATTACCCATGAACACAGAGAGTCAAGTTATCTCAGAGTAGCTAGACATTCTTGAGGCACCCAGGCTCCATGGTTAACATTTATAATCTCCTGGGATTTGGGGGTGCACATCCCCTCTAAGTTCTGGTGACCAAACTCCAAAGGATTGGCCACTTGACAGCCATTGTAAAGGACCCCAAAGAAGACCCCTTGTCTTTGCTTGCATTTATAGTCTCACGTCTTTGAGAATCGGATGTCCTTTTACCTTCAATATCCCCTTCCGTTAAGGTGTGATCTCTGAAGGGTTTCAGCCTGTTGGCAGCTTGGTGTAATGGAAGGAGTTCCGCAGTGACCCCACCACTGAGAAGTTGTATACCTCAACTTCTTACAGTCTGAAACGGTCTGAGCCTTTTTATTTTACTCATCTGTTCATTCAGCAAGTATTTTGTGAGCACCACTGTGTGCCGTGCACTGTTTGAAGCATTAGAAAGACAATGGTGAATGAGTCAGGCAAAGGTCCTGCTTTCATTCACTCAGAGTTTGGTCCTTGCCAGAATCTTAAGGGATCTGGGACAAGAATATGGGAGAGATGGGTGTTGTTGGATGGAAGGAGGGAGGGAGGAAAGAAAGATACCCAGTGTTCCTAGACCTCACATTTCTGGCCTCACCCACTAGCCTTTGGACTGGGAATCACGAGCTAGAAGTTGCTTGCCCTCCAGCTGATATTCAGTTGCTTTGTCGCCCTACCCACCCCCCCCCCCACACCCATCCCACCCCCCACAGGGCTCTTGTCTAGAAATCCAACTTTCTTCAGGTAGAAGGAGGTGCTGTTTACTCAGCACTCACATGTCTGAAGTATCAGCTGTCTTTCTGAATCAGAAGATAACTTTGTCATTTGTTTCCAGCTGAAAACCCTGACTCATCACCTGGTACAGCAGCTGGAGGGCTTAAACACCGGCCTGTTGTCGTGCATAGCCAGGTGCAGGATCGGAGTCAGGCCGTAGAGACGAGGCTGTCGCGGATGGCGGGGAAGTCTCTAAGAAGAAGAGGTTGCTGTTTACTGATGAACGGAGTGTTTCGAAAGTGGTGAAGCCAGGTTATCCATTTCTTCTTCTAATGTAAGTCTCATCTGAGTCCTTCTCCTCTTTTCGTTCTTCCTTAGTCTCTGGAGGAAGTGAAATTGGATGTTTATAGAAGGCCAGGCAGTATCACGAAGAGAATCAACCCCAACGATTCCTTCCTGTGTGTTGGAACATTTGAGGAGGGACAGCTCGGAAACCTGGCTGCCATGGAAAGGACCTGTGGTCAGCTAGTTGGGGCCACAGATCTGATGGGCAAGATTGTTTCTTGTCAGTGTTAGGCCTTCTTTGATAAGGTGGAGCTTCTGAAGAGTCTGTGAATAATAAGTTTGCCTGAAACTCTTTGAACCAAGGACCTGGGACAGTATGAACTGACGAAAGGCACAGAGCTTGGAGTGAGAAAATTCTGTCCCTCACCTGAGGCATGTTTCTACTGAGCCTCAGTTTTCTCTTCTGTGAATGAGGGATACTCATCCTTCTCTCACAGGATTGTTTTAAGAATTAAATGAGGATAGAGAATGAGATCCTGTGCCAGAGTGAACCAATACAGAGGGGCAGAGGTAGACGAAGGGTGACTTAAGAGTTTCCTAAAGGCACACGGCACTCACCTTTTCTGCTCCACTGTATCAGGGATGTTTGAACTCTCTACTTGCTCTCTTTCTTCTGGGTCTCCTGAAGACCCACCCCTCTTTCGTTTGCTTCTTGGTGTCAGTGAAGACAGCTCTGAAGATAGAAAGTGAAACCAGTCCCATAGCATGGTAGATGGGGGTCTGGCTCACCCAAGGAGCCTGCTGGAGTGCTGACCTAGCAGTCAGGAGACCCAGAGCCCAGAGATCTCACATCGTAGATGGTCGTGGTCCTGCCTCTGAGCCATTTCCTGCCTTCCTGAGGCGTTCTAGAACCGACAGGCCTATGTAGGTAGGGAGCTTTGGCTTCCTGCAAGGAAAGATGTGCCCGGAACTTTGGCCTGACCCCCACGTCTCAGTTCTGTTTTGTGAATTGTCAAGTGGCAATTCTTCTAGGTTTCTCTGCACTGTTGTCCTTTTGTGACGTTCCCGACACTGTTTTAGGTCACAGTTGTCTCTTGTCTGGCCCTGCTCTGACCTCAGTGTCAGTTTACTTTGTTTTTTCAGCAGACCCTGACTTGGCCAGAGCACCCACTTAATGATAAGCCTCCCTCCCTCCAGTGAATATTATATTCAGTGAATTAGTTGATGAGGCCTCAATGGTCTTCCTCTTCAGATTGCTGAGGCCCAAGCCTTGAGGCCGGCTGAGGGAAGGGCAGTTTTAGGGCTTGAGGCTCTGTCTAGAAGGGCAGGCCCCCGGAATTGCCAGAGGGGATTGGATGCCAGGGTCTCAAAGCCAGCGAGCCTGAACGTGGCCTGCAGGGCTGCGTAGGGTAGCCTTGAAGAAACCCAGCCTCTAGGATCAGGCACGGTTTCAGGACCGACTCTATAGTATGTCCCCTTCTCCCGGTGCCCTGGTGGCCAGAGCATGGAGCTGGTCTCCAGCGAAGGGTCCTGAGGATTCCCAGTGGGTAGGAGCTGGGAAAGTGGTGGAGGGAGAGACAGTCTGATGGGCTGTGGCCAGGGGCTAGTGTTCCTCCTGTCAGTCTGTTGTGCGCTGACCAGAGCTGGTTTCGTGGGGGCCGTCCTCCACACACCTATCTGCCTTTGCATGTCCTTACTTAGGAAGGTCGGCGCTGGGTCCTGTTCACCCTCTGCCGGATCCAGAGGCCAGGGCTTGAATCAGAGCGTCTTTCATCATTTAGGGCCACCCTGCCATTCTCCATGCCTCACTGTTCGCCTGTAAACCTTTCCTGCCAGACTCAACCCTGATGCTCCCTTGCATCCCGCCACCTGGGCCCCCAGCTGGAGAGCCCTCCTCCCAAGACTTCCCTGCCCCCTCCCCAGCCACCCCTTAGCCCTAGCTCACACCCGCCTCTTCCAGAAGGGTGGATGTCATCCTGGCCGAAGGTGGTAGAGCCCGCCACTGATCAGCCCTGGGATCTTGGGAAGTTCCCTGACCTGGGTCAGCTTTGATTTATCTGGATAATAAAAGAGCTCGCCTAGGGTGGTTACAAGGAATGAATGAAGCAATGTGTGTAAACAGTACAAAATCCATTCATCATGCCTCCATTTGATAACTTCTTTGGGCCATAGGTTTTTGAGAACAGAGACAGCGATGACCTATTTTTTGGTGTCCCTCCATGCTCGGCAGCGTGGTCACTAGAGATCTGTTTAGATGGGAATGTGCCTGCCCAATCCTGGTCCGTCCAAGTGGCTGGGGCGGTCCAGGCGAGCCAACAGCCACCCCCCGAGGCTCAGGTTGAGCCCCCCCCCCCCCCCACCTAAGCCACCCCCGGGGGGGTGGGGGGGAAGCCAGTGCCCTGAGGGATTTACCTGTGTACTGACTTCAGGTAGTTGAGCGGACTCATTCAGACAGTGGCCTTTGCCTATAAGGCTTGGCCACATCCAACCGGGGTAATAGATACCATTTATCCTTAGTACCGTCAGGCACTGTGCTGGGCGCTTTCCACATTCATAACCTCCGTTTGAGACGTCTGCCGTGGTGCCCCACCTAGCATGCCTAAGTGGTTAGTGGCAAATCGAGATTCGAACCCGTGTTGTTTCCCTTTAGGCGTGTCCCTGTGCTGCTCCAGCTGGACCCTCGTGCCTGGAGGGGAAGCAGCTATGTAGCAAGAGGCCCTCCCTTTGGAAACTTCCTTCAGTTGTGCTTGTCCCTGCCGAGCTGGCAGACATCGGGCTGGCACAGGAGTCAGAGGCTCCGAATGTGAATTGTGAGCCCCTGCTTCCTGGTCCACGTGGGCTCTTGGCACCTCCAGCGGCAGCATCCCCCTCGCACCCTTAGTTCTGTATCCAAATCGGCCCCTCATTCCCTGCTTTTTTGTGCCAGCGTTTGGTGTGGCATACAGAGGCCTCTCCATGCCCTGATTAGGGTGGACCCACCCACGGCACATAGGATTCCCCACCTCCTGAGATTCGAGCCCTCACATTTCTTCTCTTCCCTTGTTTCCTTCCTTAAAATCCACTCTTGGCTTTTACTTTTGAATTCAGAGGCCTTTGCATTGCAGTTTGAGGAAGATGGGCTGACCCGCTGCCTGCTGGGGGGAGGGGGAGAATTGGCTGGGGGTGGTGAGCTGGAACCTGCTCATCTGGCCGCGCCGTCTGTCTCTGCAGGTGTCATGTGATTCTCCGAGGGAGCTGCAGTGTGAGCGGAAATGCTCTCGGTGGTGGAGAATGGACTGGACCCCCGGGCTGCCATCCCGGTAGGCAGTCGGAGAGGCTCAAGGGTGGGGAAGGGGGCACGGGACAGCCATGTCATTGGTCTTCCTCACTTTGAAATGAATGAGTACTGTCTGGAAAGCGAGGCTTCGGGCTGAGAAAGAGTTATAGCAGAAGCAGGCTCTGAGGAGACCCTGCCCTTTCTAGAACATCTTATTGGTGATAGAATGGGAATTGATAAAAAACAACGGATTTTAATAGGGGCTGCCTGAAGACCAAGGATTTCTCAAAGGAAGTCATACATATGGGGCGCCTGGGTGGCTCACACGGTTAAGCGTCATGATCGTAAGCGGCTCATGGTCTTGCAGTTTGTGAGGTCAAGCCCTGCATTGGGCTCTCTGCTGTCAGAGCAGAGCCTGCTTTGGATCCTCGGTCCGCTCTGTCTCTGCCCCCTCCCCCACAGGCACATACATGTATGCACATTCTCTCTCTCTCTCTCCCTCTCTCTCCCTCTCTCTCTCTCTCTCTCTCTCTCTCTCAAAAATAAGTAAACATTAAAAGAAGGGGCAGCTGGGTGGCTCAGTCGGTTGAGCATCCGACTTCGGCTCAGGTCATGATCTCACGGCTCATGGGCTGGAGGCCCGCATCGGGCTCTGTGCTGCCAGCTCAGTGCCTGGAGGCTGCTTCATATTCTGGGTCTCCCTCTCTCTCTCTGCCCTCTCCCTCCCATGCTGTCTCTCTCTGTCTCTCAAAAATAAATAAACATTAAAAAAAAGAAACAAGAAAAGAGGGCATTAGGGTGGCCTGGGTGCCTCAGACGGTTGAGCGTCCATTTGGCTCAGGTCATGATCTCACGATTTGGGAGTTTGCTGCTGTCACTCCCTAGCCCACTTTGAATCCTCTGTCCTCCTCTCTCTTTGCCTCTCTCTCTCTCTCTCTCTCTCTCTCTCTCCAGTCAAATAAGCAAACAATAAAAGAAGTATATGACCCATAAGTCATATGAAAAGATGTCTAACATCAAAAGACTGCATACTGTATGACTTCATTTACACAAAATGTCCAGAATTGGCAAATCCATAAAGACAGAAAGTAGATTAGTAGTTGCTAGGGGTTGAGGGAGAGGGGACTAGAGAGGAGTGACTGCTCATGGGCACAGTGTTCCTTTTTGAGACAATGAAAATGTCCTAAAATTAGGTAGTGGCTGTAGTTTCACTATTCTGTGAACATACCAAAAATCACTGAACTGTATAGTTTAAATGAGTGAATTTTAGGCAATGTAAATTGTGTCTCATTAAAGCTGTTATAAAGAAAAAAAAAAAAAAAAAAAACAGGGGCTCCTGGGTGGCTCAGTTGATGGAGCGTCCGACTTCGGCTCAGGTCATGATCTCACGGTCCGTGAGTTCGAGCCCTGCGTCGGGCCCTGTGCTGACCGCTCAGAGCCTGGAGCCTGTTTCAGATTCTGTGTCTCCCTCTCTCTCTGACCCTCCCCCGTTCATGCTCTGTCTCTCTCTGTCTCAAAAATACATAAACATTAAAAAAAAAAAATTTTTTTTTTTAAAAAAAAAAGAACATTCGACTTTTCAAAGAACATTAACATGAACTGTTTGGGCTAAGATAAAAATAAAACAGTAAAATATTTATCCATAATCCTATCAGCTAACAGTTCAAACCAGGTTTTCTGTATTCCCTCCCAATCCTTTTCCAAAACACATAGGTAATTTTGACATGCTTATACTATGACAGAACTGTCTTTATCTTTCCAAAGGATTTTACATATATGTATTTTATAATTGATTTATGTAACAGACCTTAACGGAATACTTACATGTGTCAGGAACCAAGCCAAGTGTTGAGGATGCAAGAATGAAAAAAAAAAAGCAAGTCCTGCCCTCAGAGTAATCCCCCCGCCCCCCAACTCCTGTGCTGTAGGTCAGGAAGTATTCGTTCCGTTTAACAGATGAGGAAATTAAGCTCAGTGAGGTTAAGTGAAATGTCTGTAGTGACTCAGCTGTTGACCAACAGAGCTGAGACTAACATCTGCCTCTGACTGCCAGGTCAAGGATCTTTCCTTTTTTCTTTCTTTCTTTTTAAAGTTTATTTATTTATTTTAGGGGCGCCTGGGTGGCTCAGTCAGTTAAGCGTCCTATTTCAGCTCAGGTCATGATCTCACGGCTCGTGGGTTTGAGCCCTGCATCAGGCTCTGTGCTGACAGCTCAGAGCCTGGAGCCTGCTTCGGATTCTGTGTCTTCCTCTCTCTCTGCCCCTCCCCCCTCCTCATACTTTGTCTCTCTCTCTCTCTCTCTCTCTCAAAAATAAACATTAAAAAGATATTTTTAAATAAATAACGTTTATTTTATTTATTTTGAAAGGGAGAGTGAGCATGAGCAGAGGAGGGGCAGAGAGAGGGAGAGAGAGAGAGAGAGAGAGAGAGAGAGAGAGAGAGAGAGAGAATCTCAAGCAGGCTCCACACTGTCAGCACAGAGCCAGATACGGAGCTCAAACTCAAAAACCGTGAGATCATGACCTGAGCTGAAATCAAGAGTCAGATGCTTAACTGACTGAGCTGCCCAGGTGCCCCTAGGATCTTTTTTTTTTTTTTGAATTTTTTTTTTTCAACGTTTTTTATTTATTTTTGGGACAGAGAGAGACAGAGCATGAACGGGGGAGGGGCAGAGAGAGAGGGAGACACAGAATCGGAAACAGGCTCCAGGCTCCGAGGCATCAGCCCAGAGCCCGACGCGGGGCTCGAACTCACAGACCGCGAGATCGTGACCTGGCTGAAGTCGGATGCTTAACCGACTGCGCCACCCAGGCGCCCCCCTACGATCTTTCTTAATGTGGACCATGCTCCTGTTTTCTTGGTGTTTTTATGGTTCTAAAGTGGCACTTGTTGCCTCTTCATGGAATCGTAGACCCCTAAACAAGGTGGGAAGCTTCACCCCTGCCCTAGGTGGATCACCCAGGCTCCCACACCTGTAACTATGATGGAGCCGGTATTTAAACACAAGATTTCTATGGCTATCAAATCACTGAAGTTCGGTTTAAAAAGCAAAACAAAAGAAAAATATACAAATATCTTTGCAAAAAAATAACTATCTCTGGGTGGTATAAGTATGTAATTTTCCTTTTCTCCTCTATGCTTTGTCTCTGTTTTCTTTCTTTTTTTAAAATTTTTTCCAACGTTTATTTATTTTTGAGAGAAAGAGAGAGCGTGCGTGCGTGTGCAAGTGGGGGAGGGGCAGAGAGAGAGGGAGGCACAGAATCCAAAGCAGGCTCCAGGCTCTGAGCTGGCAGCACAGAGCCCGACGTGGGGCTCGAACCCATGAACCGTGAGATCACGACCTGAGCCGAAGTCGGACGCTCAACCGACTGAGCCACCCAGGCGCCCATCTTTGTTTTCTATGATTAGCTTGTGCTAGTTTTGCTGTATACACACCCACAGGTAGACGTGAGCACGTGTGTGGGTGTGCGTGTATTTGGTGATAAGCACTTACCTTCCAGGGGTCACCGCAGGATCTTCTAAAGGCCTGTGTTATGTCTGACACCGACTAGGTCATCAAGAAGAAGCTAGTGGGATCTGTGAAGGCGTTGCAGAAGCAGTACGTGTCCTCGGACACAGTGGTCACTAGCGAAGACGGAGATGCCAACACCATGTGCAGTGCCCTGGAGGCCGTATTTATCCACGGCCTGCATGCCAAGCACATCCGAGCCGAGGCCGGAGGGAAAAGGAAGAAGAGCGCCCACCAGAAGCCTCTGCCTCAGCCTGTCTTCTGGCCCCTCCTGAAAGCTGTCACCCACAAGTGAGATCAGCAGGGGAGGCTTTGCTTTGGGGAGGAGCTTCAGTGTGGGTGACCCTGGGCTCTCCCTCTACAGCTATATGGGAAAGCAGCAGAGATGCTCTGTGTTCTAGAATGGAGATGGGTGAGATAGGGGTTATTGTTAGACCAAGCCTCAAGAGCCCCTCAGCGCACAGGCAATGGCCTGGGGCTGCTCAGGCCCCTGGCTGGTCGCCTTTAGCAGGAGCCGCCTTTTTGCCACACCGTGGCAAAGTTAGGTAGTTGGAACAGAGAATGTGTGGCCTGCAAAGCCTAAAATCTTTACTAAGTGGCCCTTAACAGAAGAGGTTTGCTGACCCTGCCTTGGAATGTTTGAACATCTCTATGCTAAGTATTATATCCTAACAGGCTATGGCATTTTTTAAAGACGTGGAATCCAGATCATCTGAATATCCACCCTGGGACGTTTGCCTCTGCGGCCCTGGCCCTAACTGCCTGGGCTTTGGAGCAAGCAGCTGCTGGCACGTTGCCTCTAAGGGCTATTAAATGCCACCTTCAGCCTGAAGGTGCCTTGTCAGTCTGTATCTTCCTTTTCATGCTGACTGCCACCGCCCTATCTCAGGTTCTTACCTCACTCCTAGGTGGCAGTGGCTTTCTGATTGTCCCCCTTATCTCATTGTGTCTGTCCTTAGGTCAGGCAGCTGGTCAACATTTATTGAGCTTAAGCTAACCCGAGCTCATTCCCTGAGCCCTGTGGAGCACGCACTCCTATGGGCGAGACGTGCTCAGGGCACTGTGATGGTCAGAGGAAGGGCATTTACATCAGACCAAGGGTTCGGGAACTGAGTTGGGTACATGATCTTATCCCGAGCAGCCCACCCAGAAGTCTGCGCGACTGCGGTCAAGTCATTTCCCGGTGTAAAAACTCTCAGGCTCCCCAGTGCTAGCCTGGAGTTCCATTCACTTCGTTGGGGCCCCGGAATCTGTATCCTGACCAGGTTCCCAGGTGATTCTGACGCACAGCCAGGTGTGGGGACCCTTGCCCCACCTTGCCTCACCGGTTGGATGCTCAAGACCCTGCATCACCTGACTTTGCAACCCAATCAGCCACTCCTCCTCCTCCCCGTGCTGTAACGGGAGTGCTCACCACTCCTGTTACACAGCTGCTGCTTCCCTACCCTTGGTGCCTTTTCTCTGTCAGTCCTTGGTGCCTGAGGTTCCCCTTCCATCTTTGCGGCTTGAAATCGCTCAAGGCCCAGCTCAATGCCTTGCCTGTGCCTAATCCCTATGCCTAATCCCGCAATGCCTTGCCTAAGGCATTGTCCTTACTGCAACCTGGAAGTGATTGCCTTCCCCCCACCCCAGCTCTACTGACAACAGGGTTCACTTCCGTGTGCCCTTGAAAGGTAGTAACCTGGACTGAGGGCAGGACCATGTCTGTATCCTGTATCTTCACAGCTCCAAAGACCTGGCACTTAGGGGCTCATCACATGTATGCCGGATGAGCAGGTGATGTCAAGGGCGCCTGGGGAGTTGAAACTAAAATGGCAATTATCCTGCATGACAGTAACCTTGAAAAAGTGGGGAGTTGTAGCTAAATATTTCTCAATTCCCTGTAGAACACTGCTATCTGAGATATTTTCCCAAGCCTGTATATACTTGCAGTCGTTATTACTGGCTCCTGCTCACCAGTGGATAAAATGATCCTCTGTGATCTGAACTCACTTCTTGAAACAAGCCTGTCCTCTCCACCCCCAGGCACATCGTCTCGGAATTGGAGCACCTGATCTTTGTCAGCACGGACGTGGGCCGCTGCCGGGCCTGGCTGAGGCTGGCCCTCAATGACGGCCTGATGGAGTGCTACCTGAAGCTGCTCCTCCAGGAGCCCGCCCGCCTGTGCGAGTACTATCAGCCCACAGCCCTGCTTCGAGACGCCGAGGAGGGCGAGTTCCTCCTCAGCTTCCTGCAGGGACTGACGTCCTTATCCTTCGAGCCCTCCTACAAGTCCGCCATCTTAAACGAGTGGACGCTCACCCCGCTGGCTCTCTCTGGGCTTTGCCCGCTCTCTGAGCTCGACCCCCTCACCACCTCTGGGACAGAACTACAGCGGAAAGAGTCTCTGGATTCAATTTCCCATTCCTCAGGCTCGGAGGACATCGAAGTCCAGCACTCAGGCCATAAGATCCGACGGAACCGGAAGCTCACGGCCTCCTCCCTCAGCCTGGACACCGCCGGTTCATCCCAGCTGTCTTGCAGCCTAAACTCTGATAGCTGCCTACTCCAAGAGAATGGCTCCAAGAGTCCAGACCGTTCCGAGGAGCCCATGTCCTACGACTCCGACCTGGGGACAGCAAATGCCGATGATTCAGACCCGTCTCTGCAAGAGTGAGTGTCCTTCCCCCACTCCTCTCCTCCCCCTGCCTTCCTTCCTTCTCCTCTTCCTCTTTCTCTCCCTCCCTATAGCATGTGATTGCCTGTCACTGAGCATTGACCTCTCTAAGGGCATAAAGGAAAAGGGGATCGTGGCTCTTCCTCAGGGACTGGAGTTGCCGGGACTTGTAACTGGAGGCAACATGGGGCAGTGAGGAGAATGGATTCAGGGAGGGCTCAGAGCTGAATCAGGCTCCAGCTCTGCCCCTGGCTGATCTTCGACCAGTTACCTAATTTCTCTGAGGCTTCGTGTAAAATATTATTGCCTCTAGGGCGGAAACCAACGGTTCGGAGTTAGATATACAACTTCCAAAAGACGCAGTGAAGCCCAGCGCGTCTGGGTGCTCCGCTGCGACCTCCCAGAAGGCCTCTGAAGGACACAGACCCTGAATGAGGCCTGGAGGAGGTGGTGCACAAAAGGGGCCAAGCGAGTGAGTGGAGGAAGAGCACAGGGAGCAATGAACTTGACTAGAGAAGGGACGCTGGGCAGAGCTGTCTCTTTAAAAGAACTTTTTTCTATTTGAGTATTGTTGACACACGGTGTTACATTAGTCTCAGGTGTACAAGGTAGTGAGTCACCATCTCTCTACGTTGTACCATGCTCACCCCAGCAGAGCCTTCTTCGTTCAGGCCCTTTTTAAACACTCATTTTTTAATAGATTTATTTTTATGGTAAGAAAAAAAAGTCTACCTACAGTGAAACGTCTTCTCCACCTTTGTAACCATAATTATTAATTCCTTACATCTTTCTTTTTCTTTTCTTTAAAGTTTATTTATTTATTTTTGAGAGAGAGAATGAGCAGGGGAGGGGCAGTGAGAAAGGGGGACAGAGGATCTGAAGCAGATTCTGTGCTGACAGCAGAGAGCCCAACGTGGGGCTCGAACTCACGAACCGTGAGATCATGAGCTAGGCTGAAGTCAGACATTTAACTGACCGAGCCACCCAGGCACCCCCTTTACATGTCTTTTTCTGATGTTTCTAAATGCATCTAACAGATATGAATAGATCTGTTAATAACTGTTAATATCTGTTAATAGATCTGTAATAGACTTTTAAATGTCTTTTATATTTCTTATCTCTGCCCCATCCCCACAAAGCTATTATAAATATACTGTTTGATACCTTGTCTTAGAAGAGATCAGGATTTTTGTTTTGGAGCTTCATATCAGTTTGTTAATTTTTTCCCCCCTATGTCATGTGTTTCCATTGTATGAATGTACCTTAGTTTATTTGACCAGCCCTGTATTTCCTGGACACTGGAGTTCACTCTTTCTGTAAATAACCGTGTGTATGTGATCTTTGAATTCTATGCAACTATCTCTGTTCAGTAAAGTCCCAGAAACAGAATTGCTGAGGCAAAGGATAAATGAATCTACAATTTTCATAGATAATCGCCTGTTTACACTCTGTCAGGAATGTACCTGTGCCCCCTCGGCCTTGTAGGCAGAAGGTATTATCAAACTTTTGGATATTTGCTCATCTAATAGGTAGAACATGATAAACTTTTTTTTCAAGTTTATTTACTTGTTTTGAGAGAGAGAGAGAGAGAGAGAGACAGCAAGCGAGCATGAGTGGGGGAAGGGCAGAGAGAGAGGCGGGGGGAGAGAGAGAGAATCCCAAGCAGGCCCCTCGCTGTCAGTGCAGAGCGTGATGCAGAGCTTGATCCCAGGAACTGTGAGATCATGACCCAAGCCAAAATCAAGAGTCGGGCTGGTACGGAGTGAGCTTAGAAGACATCTGTGAGGAAACAAGGCCATTAGGGCAGCCATCTTGCCCAAGCAGCAGCCTGTGGGTGGAGGAACCTAGGCCTTTGCTCTCAGGAACATACACCTGCTTTCAGGGGAAAGATACGCATGCACACACCCACCACACACACACACATGCACACGGTGACAGAAATAGCCCCATTCTGTGTTTTCATGGCATTGATAGTTTTTTTTTTCCAATGTTTATTTATTTTTGAGAGAGAGAGAGAGAGAGACAGAGTGTGAGCGGCAGAGGGGGAGAGAGAGAGGGAGACACAGAACCCAAAGCAGGCTCCAGGCTCCAAGCTGTCAGCACAGAGCCCGATGCTGGGCCTGAACCCATGAACCACGAGATCATGACCTGAGCCGAAGTTGGATGCTTAACCGACTGAGCCAGCCCAGGTGCCCCATCCAGTTCTTCACCAAGCTTCCCACCACCTTAGATTTAATATCCATTGATGATTCTTGCCCAAACTAATCTATGATGGCTGCAGAGTGATGATTTTCCAACCTCATGACCACCTCCACGTTTATCACTCACCATCTTATTGTCAGGAAGAGCTCCAACCCCATCCCCGTTATGTATCTGTTTGTCTATTTATTACTATTAAGGACTCAGGGATTCCTATCTCTTTCACTAGATTATAATCTGTCCCTATCCTTATTTTTTTCAAAGACGCTCTAGGCCCAAGGTGGGGTGCTAACTCATGACCCTGAAACCAAGAGTCGCTCGCTCCACCAACTGAGCCGGCCAAGCTCCCCTGTCGCTATCTTTATTTGTGTCGATGGCCAAACTGTCCCAGACTACCTTAGAAACCATTCTGTATTAATTCTGTAGCTACGATACCAAAAGCGTAAGCAACAAAAGAAAAGATAGAGAAAACAGTCTTCATCATCATTGAATTCTTTTGTTTCTAAGAATACCATCAAGAAAGTGAAAGGCAACCCACAGAATGCGAGAAAATATTTGCAAGCCATGTATCTCATAAAGAATTTTTTATTTTTTATTTTTTTTAATTTATTGTTTTTAATTTTATTTTTTATTTGTTAAGAGTTACATGCAAATTAGTTAGCATCTAGTGCAACAATGATTTCAGGAGTAGATTCCTTAGTGCCCCTTACCCATTTAGCCCATCCCCCCTCCCACACCCCCTCCAGTAACCCTCTGTTTGCTCTCTATATTTATGAGTCTCTTCTGTTTTGTCCCCCTCCCTGTTTTTATATTATTTTTGTTTCCCTTCCCTTATGTTCATCTGTTTTGTCTCTTAAAGTCCTCATATGAGTGAAGTCATATGATGTTTGTCTTTCTCTGACTAATTTCACTTAGCTTAATACCCTCCAGTTCCATCCACATAGTTGCAAATGGCAAGATTTCATTCTTTTTGCTTGCCGAGTAATACTTCATTGTATATATATATACAGTCATCCGTCATCCATCGATGGGCATTTGGGCTCTTTTCATACTTCAGCTATTGTTGATAGTGCTGCTATAAACATGGGGGTGCATGTGTCCCTTCAAAACAGCACACCTGTATCCCGTGGATAAATGCCTAGTAGTGCAATTGCTGGGTTGTAGGGTAGTTCTATTTTTAGTTTTTTGAGGAACCCCCATCCTGTTTTCCAGAGTGGCTGCACCAGCTTGCATTCCCATCTGATAAAGAATTTTTACAACTCAATAAAGAAGGACAAATAACCCAACTAGAAAATGGGCAAAAGATCTGAATACTGAATTTCCCCAAAGATATGCAAATGGCCAAAGAGCACATAGAAAGATGCTCAGCGTCATTAGCCACCAGGAAAATGCAGATCCAAACCATCATGTGTACGACTTGGCACCCATTAGGAGAGCTTTGATCAGAAAGACAGTTAATAGCAAGTGTTAGTGGGGGGGGGGTGCTGGTGGGCTCAGTTGGTATAGAGCATGGTGACTCTCAACATCAGGGTCATGGGCAGAACCTACTTAAAAAAAAAGAGTAAATTGAATTAAAAAAACAAACAAGCGTTGGGGCACCTGGGTGACTCAGTCAGTTGAGCCTCTTGATATCAGCTCAGGTCATGATCTCACAGTCTGTGGGCTCAAGCCCCGCATTGGGCTCTGCGTTGACAGTGAGGAGCCTGCTTGGGATTCTCCCTCTCTCCCTCTCTCTCTGCCCCTCCCTAGCTTTTGTGCACCCTCTCTCTCTCTCTCTCTCTCTCTCTCTCTCTCAAAATAACTAAATAAACTTTATAATTTTTTTTTTTTTAAAGTAACCAGTGTTGGTAAGGATGTGGAAAAGCCGATGGCAATGTAAAATGGTACAGCCACTTTGAAGTCAGGCAGTTGCTCCAAAGTTGAAACTTGAAGTTACTCTATGGCTCAGCAGTTCCATTCCCTGGCGTATATGCCCGAAGGAATGAAAACATTTGTCCACACAAACACTTGTGCGTGAATGTTCACAGCACCGTCATTCATAATAGCCCCAAAGTAGCCCAAAAGTCTATAAAACGATCAATAGAGAGACAAAAGAAGGATTCATCACAAGGAATGAGATCCCAGTGGCTGCCACAACATGAATAAATCTTGAAAACATTGTTAAGCGAAAGAAGCCGGGCTCAAAGGCCACCTATGGTGTGACTATTTGTGTGCAGTGTCCAGGTTAGGTAAATCTAGAGAAATGGAAAGTAGGCTTGTGGTGGGCAGGGGTTGGAGGAGGGGTGGATTAGTGACAGCTAATGGGTATGGGGTTTCCTGTTGGGTTGATGAAAATGTTTTAAAATTGACCGCGATCATAGTCGCACGGCTCTGCAAACACACTATTGAGCTGCACGCTTTAAATTAAGTGATTGTGCGGTATGTGAATTATGTACTGTGAATTTTATCTCAATAAAGCTGTTACCAAGAAAGTGTTCCAGATTTGGCCAGCGGGTGCCCCTCTGAGCTGGCTCTCATGTCCATTTGACGTGCCCCAATCCATATTTTGAGCACTTTCTTACTTTCTAGCACAAGATAATTCAGACTTATTTTATACTCTTTCCTAACTCCAGCCTAGGAATCAACCTTTGTCCCAGAAGTCTTGCTTCCTATTTTGGGGGGGAATGCAAAACCAAGATTTAGGCATTTATCATTTCATTTAATCATCATGACAACCCTAGTAAGTGGGTACTGGCATATCTTCCTTTTACAAATGAGGCCCGGAGAGGTAAAGTATATTGCCCAAGGTCACACTGCAGCCCAACCTTTGAAAGCAGGCGATGTGAATCCAGAGTCCCCGCCCCTTGCACCTCCCCCTACACACACACACACACACACACACAGAGTGTGAAAGTGAAGTTTATTTCTTCAACAAGGTCACTTTTACTTGAGTGACCCCAGTTTTGAGTGGAAACAAAGGTGTAGAGCTTATAAGACAGCCTCTCAGGAATTGCACATGGCAGGGTATACCCTTGGGAAAAGTCACATATCATGCGTCTGGGAGCGTGGGGTTGAGGGCAGACCAACACCCAGTGGCCTGGCCCTTCCTACGAGAGCACATGTTCAAACCCACACACGCAAGTACCAGTAAAGTCCAGTGCTCATCAGTCTCCTTTGCCAGCCTCACTCCCCACCCCTGTACCCAAATGCTGCCCATAGCCAGGTGTCCTTTACAAGAGTGAGAATGGCTAAAACAGGAGAAAACCTATAGATGAAAGGAGATCAGCCTCGGTTTTTCACTGTTGACGCTGGGCAGTGGCTACATGGAGATTCATGATATTATTCTCTCTTATTTTGTAAATGTTTGAAAGTTTCTGTAGTAAAAGAAAGTATAAAATGGTGAGAGGAAAGAGAAATAGCCAGGCGGGGAGCCGTGAGTGAGCCGGGACATTTGGCTGCTGTCTCCAGATTCCTCAGGTGCTCAGAGGAGACCAGCAGCACGTCTGGGAGATCCTCGGGACCACAGGCCCTCAGCTGCACCTTCTCCCCTCCGAAGATGATGAGGATGCTACTCATGTCCTTGGTCAGCTGCCTCGTTGCCATAAATGAGGCCAAGCTCATCAGTCGCTGTGACTTGGCCAGAGTGCTGCACAAGGAGGATCTGGATAGGTGTGAGGGCTACTCCCTGAGTGACTGTGAGTGCTGCTTTCTCACACTCCCGCCCCCCCATTCCTCTTCTGCTCCTGGTCACCTCCTATGTGGCCATCTTTCCATCATTCATCTTTCGAAGCCAAGTTCAAAAAGCAGCCCTCCCCGAGAAGCCCCTCCCAACATTCTATATTCCTTCCACTGAATATTATTAACTGAGCACTTACTATGTACCGGGAACTATTTTAGGGGCTGGGGACAGAGACATCAACAAAGCCCCTTCCTTCACAGTGTTCGCATTCTAGGGGGAGAGGCGAGTCCCAAACAAACACACAAACATATGAAGCACTTCCTGGTGGTGATAAATGTTATGCAGCAGAATAAAGCCAGGGGAGTGAGAGGTAACCTTGTCCTTGAAGGGGAAGTCAAGGAATACCTCTCTGAGGAGGTGACATTGAGCAGCACTGAATGAGGCAAAGGACCGGGTCACCCAAATGTCTGGGGAAGAGCATTCCAGGCAGAGGGAGCAGGCAGTGCAAAGGCTTCGTCCTCCTCCCTGGTGGGGCTAGCTTCCTTTTGCCCAGATTTTGCACACACCTGTCTTGTGCCGTCCTTCTCGTTTTATCTTGTCTTGTGGTCCTTTAAGGGGTGCGTCTTCGTTCTTGCTGAAGGCACCAGCTGCCTTTGCCCCAGCTGAATGTCCCTCACTGGGCTTTGCACGGGTCATGGCACACAGTAGGCGATCATCAAGTGCAGGAGATGCGGATGGACAGCGGGATGATGAGCGGTTGTACTGAGGGGCAGGTGGATGGACCGAAGGGCGAGGAGAGAAGCTAATGGGTGTTTCCGGCCAGCTCGCCCCGTCTAGCCTCTTAGGCCTTGTTCCTTTCTTCTGCTTCCCCGTCTCCCTTTCTCCTCCGTGTCCTTTGTCCCTCAGTTCAGAGCCCTCTAAAAACCTTCTTCTCCCTGTTCTAAGGGCTGTGCCTGGCTTTTGTGGAGAGCAACTTCAACCTATCAAAGGTAAATGAAAATGCAGACGGCAGCTTCGACTATGGCGTCTTCCAGATCAACAGCCACTATTGGTGCAATGATCACAAGAGTCACTCGGAAAACATTTGCCACGAGGACTGCAAAGGTCTGGCCGGGGTCTCAGGGTGGGAGAGGGGAGAGGATGAGTGGGGTCTACTCACAGGACTTCTCGTCCCACTCCAAGCCTGGGAATGCACCCAGGAGTGCCTTTGCTGAGCAGAGGATTTCACTAGTGGCTACGATGCCCCTCCGGTTAGGAGATTCTCCGGGGTGCAGGCTCCAGAAAGGCTCTGCACACCCAGTAACAGAGGACAGCAGCGGCCAACATTTAGCGAGAGTGTGTTGTATGCTGAGCACTTCACATGCCAGCTTCTCATGCGGTGGAAACTATTATGATCCCCGCTTTACAGACGAGCAAACTGAGGCTCATAGAACCAGTGCTGAATGCCAGACTGGTGGCCCTGAAGGCTCAGCTCTAACCATCAAGTCCTGACTTTGGTCAATGGCCTGATTGATTCGAGGCCAAGGGCAAACTCCCCACCTCAGAGCCACTCGTGGAGGCTCCACAGGTCCATGACTTTGCCCCTTACTCCCTCTTTCGTACTCTGATCAACATCCCTGCACTCTTCACCTGAAGAGCCTCTCTCATTAGGCAAGGTTTACCTCGGCCTCTGTGCTGCCTGTTTTGACATTTCCTTTCCCTAGAAACCCTCAAACGTGGCGCGAACCAGCATGTACCCTAGCTAGGATGTGTGGTAGTAAACATACATTTACTCCTGCCCCTCCTGCCCCCACCCCTAGCCACCCTTGACCTCTAGCAGCCATTGTAGGGATATCTCCATGGGCCTCTGGGAGGGAGCCCTTGCCTAATCTGGAAGGACTCAGCCCCCGGGGGGCGGGGAGAGCCGGTGTGTGCCTCAGTCTCTGGGACTGTCCTCTGTGTTCTCACAGGTATTCTCTGTCTCCCCTTCAGAACTGCTGAGCCCCGATCTTCTCTCAACCATCAACTGTGTGAAAAAGATTGTGTCTGGAGCAGGGGGAATGAAGAACTGGTGAGGAGGTCACTGTGGGACTAAGTCAGCAGGCAGAGCCCCAAGAAGGATGTAGTGACAGGAGGGGACAGGAGGCAAGGACTCCACCCCTTCTAACCATCTAGAAAAATGTGGGAGAGCGGCGGGCTTGGAACTGGGACTTACAAGACTTGGGATCTGGGTCTTTCTCTGATGTTGTATTAAAACTGTTTTGGACACAGTAGCAAAGGAACTTGAGTTAGCTGAGGGAGATGGCTTCGGAGGGGACAAGGTGTCTCACCGAGCTTACCCAAGGGGTCTCTTCTCTGGAAGAGAACGGAGGCGGAGCTGGGAACTGTCAGTGTGGCTTTCCTGACAAGTTTCTGCCTCCTCGTGCATTTCCTTCACTACTTTCTTTGTAGAGCAGTATATTCTGCTCCCCATTCCAGAGGACAGACTGTGGCTGCCCCCAAGTTAACGGGCTAATGTTCTGAGCAGTCACGGAGACTGGCTAGTCTCAGCCCCAGAGTCCAAGGGGCTGGGATAGAGAATCTGATTGACTCGAGCCCCTTGTCTGGCTCTGTGCTGACAGGATGGAGCCTGCTTGGGATTCTCTCTCTCCCTCTCTCTCTTCCCCTCCCCCCCCCCTCAAAATAAATAAATAAACTGAAAAAAAATGTTTTTCTTGCAGAAGATGATGAAGTACAAATAGAAGAATTTGGACAAGTGGTAAAGGATATTCGTGATGCCTCCAGGTTAAAAGGTAACTAGTAAATTATTTGTGACTGTTAAATTTACTTTTATTGAATGGATGTCTTTGTGTTTTGTTTTTTAGAATTTCTAGTTCTGTTAATTTCTGCTTACCATGTTGGCATTGATCTGTTTTAAGGCAGGCAAAACTTGATTTTGATTAAAAGTTGGCAGCATCCATGATGAAAGAAAAATGCCTTTTTCTGGAATGGGGCCTGTGTAACCTATTTTAAATCCCTTTTTTTGTTGTTGTTATTTGTGTGTGTGTGTGTGTGTGTGTGTGTGTGTGTGTGTTTTGTTCTGGACTTTATGTAAAGTCAGATACTAGCTTTACAATTTTTCAGATATGAAAATTTTCTATACCATTTTTAGCCTCAGACTTAGGACTCTACCCTGTGTAAAGGCTTATATATTATAGAATTTCTCAGAAATCTTCTACCTCTTCCTTTAGTAGACATTCCTCATGTTCCTTTCTTTGGATTTTGTTAACATACAAGAGTGACCATGTGCATTTTGGTACCATGGCTATTTCCTACCACTTGACTTCCATTTTTGCTTAAAAGTTAAATCATAGACCTAAAACCAATGGAGATCATACTCATGGAGTTTGTGTACTTTTCTATTGGGAAAATAAGTTTAAAACTTAATTATCACTGGTAATTTATTTGAATAACATTCAAATGACTGTTTGGTCAATGAGCGCTGTCAGGAGAAGAATAACAACATAGGTATATGTTTAGGAAAACGGAAGCGGAGTCATTTCTGGGTGTAAAGAAGTAGATAGATACTTTTCAGATTTTTCATAACCACTCTGCCCTGGTATAAAATTTTTAACATCATTGTTTCTCTTTTAGGTTAAGAAAAGTACTTAATAATTCCCTGTTGACATATAAATATGTTACCTGGGTCACATAACATAATTAGCATCAATATAGTATAGTGAAATAGATTAGCTGTGCTATAGGAAACAATGCATACAGGTAGAAAAGAACATGGGCTATGGAGTTTGATACATGGTGGTTTGTGGGTTTTTGACTTACCAGCTGGGTAGTCTCTGTAGGTCATTCTGGTTTCCTCATCTTTAAAACAAGGAAGCTAATAAAATCACGTTTCTCCTAGAGTTGTCAGGATCAACTGCAAAAACACATATAAAGCACATAATCTAATTATTAGGCACATACTATATACTTGGTAAATGGTAGTTAATTTTGAAATCAGAAAACAGAGTTCAGAAAGACTGGTATTCAGGACAGATAACTTTTTATGTGGAGGAAGGAAAAAAAAATGGAAACTAAACCATTGAGAAAGGAGAACAGTGAAAAAGGAGAAAGGTGTAGTTTAGGTACCTGAATCTGGGAGCTGGTCATAATGATTGGGGGTTGACACTGGAATCTGTCAGCCAGTGCAAGAAAAGGCCAATAATTACAGGGAAGAGTGAGGAAGGGCCACCCTGGAAGAAAAGTGTTAACATAGCAGGCCTGAAACTGCTCTTTTTAGAAAAGTCTCCTTGCAAGGTTGACTGTCATATGCTCAGACTGTTCCCTTCATTACTGACTGATAAGGTTAGTTCACTGTGCCTGGACTATTTGTTGACAAACTTGGAGGGGCTGAGAAAACAGGCATATTGTGGATCAAGTTCTATGCTTTCCTTCAGTATACACACAGTTTTAAGGGATTATGGTCAGTGTCTGATCTTGTAGTTGAAGATTTTAGAGGTTGGGCAGGCAGTTCTAGGTATTGATGAGGATTAAGGATAGCCATTGATCTGGATGACTTTGGAAAGGAAGTGAAAGTTTTTGGAGTTGAGAGGTCAAGGTCATTCTTATTGTCATCAGATGATAATGGGAAATGGGGCTGAGGGAGGATTATGAGCAGGGTGACCAAAGATCCTCCAAGAAGGTGAAAGAGTGATCAGAAAGTCAGTAGATGATGGTGTCCGGAGGGTAGTGTAGGTCAATGACAGGCCTGAATCTCAGGGGAGGGATAGGTTTGATTGAAGGTGGAACTAAAATAGCCAGACAGCAGAATCTTAGGAGTGTTTCTCTGCTTCCTGGTCCTATGTGGAGCATGGGAGGATGAGCAGACTCCTCTTAAGGTGTCTGTGCAAAGAAACCATATTTTAAAGGGAACCAAGCTTTAGGTAAAACAAGCAGAGCTGATACAGGTTTTTAGGTGACTGTCATTTGCAGTTGCCTCGCTGAGATGTTAGGGGGACAGAAAGTGAAGCGGGATCGAAGGTACTAAGAAGCTGTGATTACTGTTTGCAGCTATTCCTGAAGGCTTAATAATAATAATAATAATAATAATAATAATAGTAACTTTATTGCTATTAATATGACACTTAGTGTTTGCTATATACCTAATGTTGTTTTAAGTGTTTTTCATACATCATATATTTAATCTCCATATTAACTGTGTGAGGTAGATAGTATTATTAAATTATTTTAGATATAAGACTACTGAATTTGATAGAGGGGTTAAATAGTAATAATTTGCTCAAGGTCAGATAGTTTCAGGTCACAAATCCTGGAGCCAGGATTTGAATGTACTTAACACTGCCTCCTTTGAAAGGGCTGGAAATAAAGCAAAATTCCAGATGCCAGAGTACAACTGGATCTTGGTAGAATTGAAAAGAAAAGGTGAGTGAGTCTTTGTGATACTTGTGTTTACAATTTTACATTTCTCATGATTCTGAAATCTATTTCACTTCCACCAGGATGAGTTAATTTTGTTTGCTACCATTAGAGCTCTAGTTTAAAATAACTACTTTGTGTCATTGCAGTGAAAAATTCAGCCATAGCAACCATTTTGGTTGTGCCAATTTTATATTAGCACCAAAGAAACATGGCAGACCAAGCATATTGTTTTGCTGGACTTAGAATTTCCTGAGGGCTGGATTCTTCACTGAGATTTCTTATTCAAGAGGTGATCATAAATCATGGACTACCACTGACAAAAGTCTTGAGTGATGGCTACTGTTGTTTTTTAAGTCAGAGGTTAGTTCAATTACCGAATCACTTTTTTCTGTTTCTAGAGTTACAAGACATTGTCTTAGCTCTTGATGGGCTTGAAGGTGACATGATATCTGGGAAGAACTTGGAGAGCTTTCTAGGCAATATTGGGATTAAGTCACCTGAAGAAGAGGTAGAGAAAATTCTTCAGTCAGATCTTGTTTCTGGTAAGCATTTAAATATTATTATCCATTTTTTTGTTTTGGGTAGGAGTAACTGAAGAAAGTGTGCAAGGTTTTTGTTCAAGCGAATAGGGCTCCTTTGAGCTAATATCTATAGGTATTTGCTTGTATTGCTGTAAATGTCCTTAAAGAGGAGACTTTCTTTTAAAGTCCTTTTTTACAGTTAATGAGAATACTCTTAGCAAGCAGGTAGAAATTTTGTGGGGGAGTGGGCTCATTGGTATCCACTCTCTTTAGATAGATCTTGATTTAGTGACTAACACATAGTTTGGAAATTCCAGCTCTGTGAATAGAAAACCTAGCTTTGCTGGTTTGTACCAAGTAAAGTTATTGGACTTACAACTTTCTTAGTAGGTTAGTTGCCTTACAGGTAGAATCAGAACTAGCGTATCTACAATCTTGTAAGGTTAATTGCAAGGCACAGTGGGTGAAAATGAATCCCAAGTATCTTGTATGTAAAGTAAAGAAATTGTATGCTGGTTTTGATTTTCATATGAGCTTTTTAATATTACGTTTTCCAGGGATTCTTGTCTGTTCCCCTCCCCTCTCTCTCTTACAGATGACAACGTGGTGAATGTTAAAGACTGTATGAGGGCTTTGAAGGACACTCAGAAATTTTCCACTTTTGTTGGTAAGAACTTTATGGTAAAACTGTTGAATGGCAAACAACACAGGACTCATTCAGAGGTCACGTAGCCAAACATTATATTTGGTGCTCAGATCTTCTTTGTAGTATCTGTGCCAAATGTTTGTTTCATCTACATTTGAACTCTTCCAGTTATGGCAAACTTGATTACATTTGTTTTTCATTTAAGAATTTGTATTTGAATGGAAAAGATTGGGAAAATGACAAGGTTATGATGTTTTCCAATAGCTAAAGTAAGGACATTTTATTATATAATAATGGTAATTTTGAAACTGTTATAAAAAAATTTAGTGACCAGAAATGTAAGAGATATAAAGTGCAAGGCTCATGTAATGTCACCTTCTGGAAATATCCCTGTTAAAGTGTGGTAAATATCCCTTTAGCCTTTTTTATTTGAATCTATGAATATTTGTGTATTCTGATATTATTTAAAAATTAGACGCACTTGGGTGGCTCAGTTGGTTAAATGTCTGATTTTGGCTCAGGTTATGATCTCATGGTTTGTGAGTTCAAGCCCCACATTGGGCTCTCTGCTGTCAGCACAGAGCCCACTTCAGATCCTCTGTTTTCTTCTCTCTCTGCCCCTGCTTGTTCTCTAAATAAATCAATCAATTAATTAATAATTAACTAATTAAAATAAAATTACCATGGGGGCGCCTGGGTGGCTCAGTCGGTCAAGCGTCCGACTTCAGCCCGGGTCACGATCTCGCGGTCGGTGAGTTCGAGCCCCGCGTCAGGCTCTGGGCTGATGGCTCAGAGCCTGGAGCCTGCTTCCGATTCTGTGTCTCCCTCTCTCTCTGCCCCTCCCCCGTTCATGCTCTGTCTCTCTCTGTCTCAAAAATAAATAAAACGTTAAAAAAAAAATTTAAAATAAAATTACCATGTCCATAATATTCCACGACTTGCAGGTTTAAAGAAATTAACAGTGTATCTTAGATATTGTTCCATGTTCCATTGTATCATAAACAACCTCATTCTTTTTTTTTTTTTTTTTTCAACTTTTTTTTAATTTATTTTTGGGACAGAGAGAGACAGAGCATGAACCGGGGAGGGGCAGAGAGAGAGGGAGACACAGAATCGGAAACAGGCTCCAGGCTCCGAGCCATCAGCCCAGAGCCTGACGCGGGGCTCGAACTCACGGACCGCGAGATCGTGACCTGGCTGAAGTCGGACGCTTAACCGACTGCGCCACCCAGGCGCCCCGCAACCTCATTCTTTTTAAAGACTGCAATAATATTCCATTTGGGGGATGTACTGTCATTTTATCCACAACACTTTTGATGATATTTGCCAATTAAAAATCTGAAAATTTGCCAATTTTTCACCACTGAAACATTTTGATGAGCATTGTTGTATGTATATATGTGCATAAAGTTCTCCTGGGGGATAAAACCCTCAGAAGTCACACTGCTAGACTGAAATATATGCAGATGTGAGATGTTAACAGCTACTGCTTAATTATCCTCCAAAAAGTTTGTAAAAATTCACACTTTTATCAGTAATGGATATTATTTATTGAAAATTCTGCTGGTAAAAGAATTCTATTATTGTTTTAATATGCATGTCTTTAATGACTAGTGAGGTAAAACATTTTTCATATGATTGTCGAATATGCTTTTCTTTTATTTTAATTAGATTGTCTTTTTCATATGAATTTATAAATAGCTCTTTTTTTTTTTTAAATAGCTCTTTATATATAAGGGACATTAATGTTCTGTCTTGTCTATTGCCATTTTTTTTCTAGTTTATTATTCATCTTTGACTTTGATTTTGGTGGACTGCTTATTGCCATCCTCTGTTTTATTTTGTCAGTTTTGGTAATTTTTATTCTCCTAGGAAATTTATTTTATTCAAGTGTTTTTTGGGAATATTAGTACAATCCTATGCAGTGATAATTCTTTTGATTTTTTTGTGTCTGGTTATTTTCTCATTCTTAAATTTGTATATATATATTTGTGTGTGTGTGTGTGTGTGTGTATATATGTGTGTATATATACACACATATATACACATATATATATATATATATATCTTCTTCTAGATTTCCTAGCAGATCTTTTAATTATCTCTCTTTTTAAAGCTCTACATCTTAGATTTATCTTTAGTGTTTCTATTTGTAGTAAAAAAAAAATTCTGCTTTTATCTTTAGGATGTCCTTTCTATTGTTCCCTTTTGTCCATTTTGTAGTTTTTCTAAGTTGTTTAAATTATGAACTTACTTTTTTCTTCTTACTGAGAAATAAATGTTTAAGACTATCAATTTTCATTTCAGTAAGACTTTGGTTTATCAAAGTCTTTATTCTTGTTTTTTTCTAAGCATATTCAGTTGTATTTTGATTTTCTCCTTGATGTAAGAGTTGCCTAAGAGAAAAACCTTAAATTTGAAAGCAATTATTTGAAAAATTTTAAATGAATTTAAAAATTTTAAATTTGAATTTGAATTTCATTATTGTCCTCTCTTTGTTGTTTATTTTTAGTTTACTGTGGTCAGAGAATGAGGTCTATAGTAGAGGATTTGATAGTTTCTGTGTTAATTAGATACGGAGTTTTTTCGATTTTTACATGTTTATTTAAAAACCGCATTAGGGGTGCCTGGGTGGCTCAGTTGGTTGAGCGTCCGACTTTGGCTCAGGTCATGATCTCGCGGTTTGTGAGTTCGAGCCCCGTGTCGGGCTCTGTGCTGACAGCTCAGAGCCTGGAGTCTGCTTCAGATTCTGGGTCTCCCTCTCTCTCTGCCCCTCTCCCACTCATGCTCTGTCTCTCTCTGTCTCAGAAATAAACATTAAAAAAAAATTAAAAAAACACATTAGTGGGCTTCAGGGACAGGCTAATCGTAAGGGACACTCATCCTACTGTTTGTCTTGGAAATCCTTATGACTCTTTGAAGCAGCGCATTCCATAATTTTTGGACAGCTGTAGAACTAGTCAATTGTTCCACATATTTGATGGAAATCCTGCCTTATAATTCCATTCCCAAACTTAACATTTGGACTCTTCCCCGTCAGTAGCCCTCCAGGGATGGGAGGAGAGCTCTTATATTTTCTTTCTTTTATGTTGAATCATCTTTTCTCTGGACTCAGATTTCCTTTCAACCATTCCTCACATGGCCTATTTTTGAAACTTCTTACCAATGACTAATGACTAACTCATGGAACAACATAATATATTAAATTATACTTTCACATAAATTAGCTAATTTTAAAGTAATTTATTATATATTTCTCTTAATGAATTCTGAAAGATTATTTTTTTAGACATGTACTTTAGAAATGTGAAGAGGTTTTTGTTTGTTTTAATTTTAATTAAGGGGGGGGTGGTCAGTCATGGATTTCCTAGTTCAGATGTTTGATATTATCATGCTAAACATAATAGGCTTTGCTGATTCTCTAAATTGGGTAAAGTGAGCTGACAGGAGCAAGGGGTGTAGGGAAAGAAAGTAGAAAGGGAAGGATTGGAGTTTGGGAGCAGGTGTGACGAATGGAGGGTATTTTTTATGAAATGGTGAGCTCGTTAATAGAATCACTAGAGAAACTTTGGCATACTTTTTTGTTCATAAAGGAATAGCCCACGCAGAACCCAGAGTTTTAACAAAATAATTTTAAGAATAAAGATAAGGGGCTATAGAAAACTATAGTGGAGAACGGATTGCTCTACCTTTTTAAATGGCCACATGTGGGTAGTGGCTGCCATTTTGGACAGTGCAAAACTGGAAGAATCCATCAGTTTTACTGTTATGTTCCAAAAATTTAGATCCATGGACTGAATTACATGTTGCATGTATATTCTCTGTGTTTGTAGTATTGAATGACATCATCGGTACATTGGAATGTATGGAAGAAAGTGATCAGTCTGGCAAGGACAACTATGCAGATGTACTTGGAAACACCAATAGAATTTATTTCACTGATAATAGTTTTCAAGAAGTGTTGGATGATTCCTTGCTCGACGGTGAGTTGATTGAGCAGATAACCAGCAACTTGTAATAAAAATTTCTTCTAAAATTTTATCCAAGGTTTTAAAATATTTTACCAAATACTAATTAATTAAATCTTAATACTTAGTTCCTAAATACTACTGTAAATGTATTGAAATGCAATTTACTACAGATCAGATTTAGAGATATATCTTATATTCTATATTCACGGAGATTTAGTTATTACAGTATCAAATTCCTGGATGATCTCTTGGACTGCATTGTAAACTTGGTCTGAAAGTATTTATATACGTTGTCATATGGCTTTAAAATGTTTCTTTCTAGAGTAATTTCATTTCAAAGTTAATCCCTTTCCTTTTATGAATTTTAGAGAGGTCCTAATAGTTGTCTAGCTTTCTTTTTCTTTTAGGTGACAGGCTCTTTGAAAAATACAAGTTATTGTTGAACAATTAAACCATTGGTCTATATAACATTCTGTGTAAGTGTTGATCTGGCTATTTGCTCTATTTACAAAGAATTTACCTGATCCATCCATATTCTTATCTGGGATATACCCAGATGGGTTTTATCAATACTTGGAAAGCCATCCCCTGCCTTTAAATTTAACTTCAGCTAAAAAATGAGATCAGATCTGTGTCTCAGGGAAAACTGGCAATCTGCAAAGACAGTTTAGATTGTCAAAACTGATGGGGGAGGAATGCTGGGATCTGGTGAGTAGAGGTGAGGGATGCTACTAACCACCCTATAATGTATAGGACAGCACTCCCCCACATAATTAGCTGGCCCCAAATGTAATTTTGCTCAGGTTGAGAAATTCTGTTTTAGAGTTATCTTGTAAAATTGCCAAACCTACTATTTTGAAAGTACTTTTTAATAGGTTAGTTATATTTTTTTAATCCTGCTTGGATCACATTTTAAAAATTAATGTAAATATAATGTATCTTGATTCTAACCTCCTTTTGCTTCAAGGTAATACCTGTACTAGTTGTGAGTTATTCTAAACTGCTCTCTAACTGCGATGTGGTCCATCTATGCAAATGGACATATTTTGTTTCTATCACTTGTCCCTCAAATAGATCTCTGTATCAATTTGCATTTGTGTAGAAAATGTATAGGATGAAGCGTATAACTGCACCTTGTCCTTAGGAAAAGCTCCAGAATTAGATAGATAGGTAGGCAGGCAGGACTAAAAAAGGACAATTCAGACTAATAATTAAACACGTTATTGAATATATGAGCCTGGGGATTAAGCTGTTCTCTTAGGGATAAAGGAAGCATTTGTAACATTAGAATCTCAGCCACATTTAAGAAGCTTGGTGGAGCTTGACGAATCCATGGAGTCTAAGAAGTAAGAGGAAGATGAGTAGAGAACGTTATTCTGGAAGCTAGTGGAGGATTTTGAGAAGAAGGGGATGGTCAATGCTAAATGTTATTGAGAAATGAAGTATGTAATTTATCCATTGGTTTTCTTCCAAACTGGGTAAAATCAGGATGCTGTTCCTTATGGCATAATCTCTCTATTTAAATTTGCAGACTTTAGGAAAGAGGCTTTGTCTTCAAATCTGAAACTACCAACAGCAGATGGTAAGGACTTTATATATGTATACAAGAAAGCATTCCCTATGAAAGAGTTATTTTTTAGGATCATTGCCAGGTGCCAATGGATTCCTAGTCCATTCTTCCCACTCCAGCCAGAGTAATTTTTTTTTTTTCAAAAAAGTAATCTGATTGTGTGATGTCCCCCTATTTTCAACTCTTTAAACATTTTTCATTGTTGTTAAAGATCAAAATCCTGCATGTCCTAGCTCTCTGGTATAATTTTGTACCATTACCCTTGCTTTCTGCATTTTCAAGTACAATGGCTTTCTTTCATTTCCTTAGAACTCCAACTACAAAGCTTTTGCGTATTTTGTTCCCTGGAATAGTTTTCCCTGACACTCTTTGCCTAGTTAATGTTTACTCATCTTTCAAATGAGTGATGGGGTGCCTGGGTGACTCAGTTGGTTAAGTGTCTCACTTTGGCTCAGGTCATGATGTCGTAGTCTGTGAGTTTGAGCCCTGTGCTGAGCTTTGTGCTGACAGCTCAGAGCACGGAGCCTGCTTCAGATTCTGTGTCTCCTTCTCTGTCTCAAAAATAGACATTAAAAAAAAAATTGAATGAATGTCAATTTCCTCTAGGGAGCCTGTCATTATCTGCTAGTCGAGGTCAGCTTCTTTTATTATAAGCTTTCATTAAACTATGTCTTTTTCATAGCATTTACTTCATACTATAAATACCCATTAATATTTTTTTAAATGACACTAGAAATGCTCAATATATTTTAGCTTATATAGTGACAAAAGTAGGAGCATCTGACTGGTTCAGTTGGTAGAACATGCAACTCTTGACCTCAGGGTCATGAGTTCAAGCCCCATGTTGGGTGTAGAGCTTACTTAGGAAAAAAAGTAGCAAAAATATTAGAGAACTTTGAATTATCTTAATTCATTAAGACCAAAATAATATAATTTCTCATTAAACTTTTTTTATTTGAGTACGGTGGACACACAATGTTATATTCGTTTCAGGTGTAGTGATTCTCTATACATTTTGCTATGCTCACCACAAACATAGCTATTTGTCACCATACAACAATATTACAATATCACTGACTATATTCCCTTTCCTGTGCCTTTTATTCCCATGACATAGTCATTACATTCCTGGAAACCTGTATCTCCTACTCTCCTTTACCCCTTTTACCCATTATCCCCCTTTCTCTCCGGCCACCATCAGTTTGTTCCTGTATTTATAGGTCTGATTTTGCTTTTCTTTTTTTTATTTGTTTTTTAGATTCCACATATGAGTGCAATCATATGGTGTTTGTCTTTCTCAGTCTGACATATTTCACTTAGTATAATACCCTCTAGGTCCATCCATGTTGTTGCAAATGGCAAAAAAAATCTCATTCTTTTCCATGGTTTTGTCAAATTCCATAATATACCACATCTTTATTCATTCACCTATTGATAGATAGTTGAGATACTTCCATATCATGGCTGTTGTAAATAATGCGGCAATAAACATATAGGGGTGCATATACCTTTTTGAGTTAGTGTTTTTGTTCTCTTTGGGTAAATACCCAGTAGTGGAATTATTGGGTCAAATAGTATTTCTGTTTTTACTTTTTGAGGAACCTCCATACTGTTTCCACATCAGCTGTACCAATTTACATTCCACCAACATTGCACAAGGGCTGCTTTTTCTCCACATCCTCGCCAGCACTTGTTACTTCTTATGTTTTTGATTTTAGTCATTCTGACACGTGTAAGGTGATATCTCATTGTTATTTTGATTTGCATTTCCCTGAGATTGGTGATGAATATCTTTTCGTGTGTCTGTTGGCCATCTGTATGTCTTCTTCAGAAAAATGTCTATTTAGGTCTTCTGCCCATGTTAAAATCTGGTTGTTTTCTAGTCACATTTTTGATTATTTGGTTAATGATTCTTTTTCTTACGTGCCTGGAAGCATCATTGGGCCAAGAACCATGTTTCCATTTTGCTACAAGTCCTAGCATTGTTTCTCCAGATCCTAGCACAATTTTGGCTTTCAGAAGCCCCTTATTAATAGCTAATTGAATAGCTAATATTAGATGATATTTACTGTGCTAGGCATTGTTTCAAATCTTTTATATTATTGACTTATATAATTGTGAATATTTATGGAATTAAAGAATGACAATAAATCTGTCTTCTTATCTCATTAGCCTCATCTCTCATCACTTCTGCATTTGTATTTATTCTGTAACCATATTACTTATTATAATTTAAATTGGTTCCATATCTTCCATGTGCTTTTGGTTCCGTATATTTGCATGTGCTGTTTCCTTTCTGTATATTTTCTGTCAAACAAATTCACATTTTCCCCCCAAACTCAGCTCAAACATCACTCCTCAACCCATAAGACTTTTCAGAGTTATAGGTTAGGTGAACTGTCTCAGTGCTTTATATCTGAGTGCTCAGTGCTCGTATCTGGCACACATTTTTCTCATAGTACCAACTATATAATGTATTATAATTTTATTTACAGACATGACAAATTCAGTCCCTGTCTTCAAGGAATTTAAAGGAAACTCTTTAAGAGGGCTGAAATTTTCATTGTTGGTCTTAGTAGCTATAAAATAAATGTTAGTAAAAATGAATATAGGTCTAAAATGGTATTATGGTATTCTTTCCAACTGAAGGTTTAGATCTGTTAGTATAATGCAACGATTTTCGGACTGTGGAAACATACATGACAACTCGTTTTGGGGTTGAGAGAGAAATGGGGTGAGAAATGGTATTGACAAAAAATTGAAACTCCCAGTAATGATCATGTTTTATATTTTAAATTGGTGTGGTATCAACAGGACTACATTTGGTTGTATGGGTTGTGCTTGCACAAAGATGCCTGGTTGAGAGGGTACAAGTAGAGACTGAAATGCATTCTACATTCCACTGTGCTCTCCAGGCTAGGACCACCAATGCTAGATTGCAGCTACCTAGAGGAAGGTATGCCTCTTTGTAATTGATACATAGAGAGGGGTGCCTTTTTTCAATTCACACAAAAGCACAATATAGACTGGTAGTGGCCCTGGAGATCAAGAGCTTTAATCTCAAATTTTAGCATTTTTTTTTCGTTTATTTCATCAGTTGATAGAAGTCTTTAGATCTACATGTACAGGATGTTACTATTATTTAAGAAAGGGTCACAGCTTACTCAGTATTTAATGGATGAGTGGATTCAGGTAACCCATCATATTCTGCATATAATTTTTTGGTTTAATTTTTTCTTTTCTTAAAATGTTTAGTTTTAAGAGACAGAGAGAGAGAGAGAGAGAGAGAGAGAGAGAGGGAGAGAGGACAAGTGGAAGAGGGGCAGAAAGAGAGACACAGAATCTGAAGCAGGCTCTAGGCTCTGAGTTTTCAGCCCAGAGCCCAATGCGGGGCTTAAACCCAGGAACCATGAGATCATGACCTGAGCTGAAGTTGGATGCCTAACCGACTGAGCCACCTAGGCGCCCTTAATTTTTTTAAATGCTGCTTGAAATAAATAGGTTGTCAGTTACAAGTAGAAAATACTTTGCTTTTTTTCTGCAGAGATTTTAGTTAAATATATATAGTTAAATTGAGAGTTCACCTATAGTGGACTCTGGACAAACTATTTTGCATTTTTTAAAATAATAGTATCTTATATATATTTATTTATCTTTGTAGCAGTTAAAGAAGCTGCTTATATCTTGACAAGTGTTGATAATGGCAAGATTGGCATACGTAACTTGGAGCATGCCCTGAAAAGTTTGAATGTTAATTTAGCTGAGGAGGACGTCAGTGAAGCCCTTAAATATTGTGACATCGGTGGTGAGCATTTTTTTTGGCTTGAGATTCTGCTCATTTTTTCCTGTTTATAGGAACCAGTTTTAGAGTGTTTTATATGGAGGTAAAATGCTAAAGGCAGTCGCAGTGAGGCCTAGGTTGATATAAATTAGAGCCAAAATAGTCTGCTAATTTATTTACTGACCGTATCTATCTGTTCATACTCTACATATGCTTATTTAGATAATTAGCATTCATTTCTTGTAAGCATGGGTGGGAAAATACCATTATGTAATAAAACAAAGACATGACATCAGCAGCTTCATTTTGATCTGCAGTCTTTCTTCAGAGGAGACCCAATTTCACCTTTTATTTTGCTTGTCCCATTCTGCTTTTTTAACCAAAGGAAATACCCAAGGTTTCATTACATCTCAGAAGAATAATTATTTAGTCTTGATCATTGTTTCCAAGTGGTCACATATTTATCTTTGTTTTCCATCTTTGACTTCATGTATTGTGAACTTGATCTCCTTTCCTATTTACATCCACTCTTAAGTGTCAAATCGTGTGGGAATACTTCTAGAAGCTGGTGAGTTTTACCAGTTTTAGGTGGCTTTTTATTTGGGGTTTATCTTAACCAGCTTGTTTTTTCTATGGGAATCCCATGAGCATGTCTTAGGTTTAAGAGTACCTCCCCAGCATTGATTGGTTATTGCTTTTGCCATAGATTATTATTGACCTCAATCAATTTTTATGTTTTGACCTGGAGTTTTTCATATCATGAGAGTGGTATAAATTTAGACCCTAAGCCCACATGAGTTGCAGGAGATTTTTCACAGGTGATCTTTTTTACCCACTGCCTCTCAAAATTGGGAAGATTTAGGTCACCCTGGTGTTTACATGGGCCAGTGAATATAATATTTTAATCTCCCTTTCACTGGATTGAAATTCTTTAAGCATCCCAGTTTCATTTGGTATCTAAATTCAAACTCTCCGTGTAGCAGGACCCAAGATTTCTTTTATGAATATGCATGAACATTTAAATCAAGCACCTTGCTGCTTTTGGATCTAATATGTATCCCCAAATAGCTGTAGGCTTAGTATTCACTTGGTTTTCCCCTCTGGATCTCTGTGCCCACTTAACGTTTTATTATTTCCTTTTCATACAACTTGATAATGCATTTATACAATAAAGTATTTCATACAGCATCTTTAGGAATTTGTAATCATTCCTGTGCTACCCAGCTTGCCATTTTGTTATAAGTTAAAGTCTTTTCATTGTAGGTATAGCCCTATATTTTCTGCTGTGGTTACATTACTGCATTTTATTTCCTGTGTGTGTGTGTGTGTGTGTGTGTGTGTCCCAATAGTTAACATTGTCACCTCTGGCCTTAGACTGCCTTAGTTCAAATACAGCCTCGAGCACTTTCTGGCTCTTGTGACCTAGACAAGTTATTTAATTTCTCTTTGCTTTCATCTTTTAAGGATAGGCACATCAAGCATGTTATAGAATGAATTCTTGTGCATATTTTAGTTAATAAATGTGAAGCATCATAAAAGGATACTTAGTATACATAAGGAACTCAAAAGTTATTTTAAGTTCTTACTTTTGAGTAAGAAGTCAAAAAAAGTGAACTATTAATATCATTAACTGATCAATAGGTGTGGTTCCTGAAAGTATGAAAAATTACATTGAAATAGTTTCAGCCATTTGAGAGAGAAAATAAGGTAGAATGAGATTTTAGGTATTGTTAATCAGAGCCTTTATTTTGTGTACTGACTGAGTATCAGGGTTTTAATGACAATATGCTTGATTTTGATATTTCCAGATAATAATGAGGTGAATTTAAAAGATTTCTTTGAAAGAATTAAAGGAAGTCCACCTTTCAAAGAGTCCGTAGGTAAGTGAATACTTCCAGTTTAAAGAAGTGACTGTAAAATAAAGATAATGAAATCACATTTAAAAAAAATCACTAAATGGATTTCAAGTGTTTAATTTGTAGTCTCTATAGTGTCAAAAAGGATTTCAAGCAGCTTATGCGATATAAAAAAAAAAAAACAAACAAGTGAAAATGGGACAAAGTTATAAAGGAGGGAAAAGAAATAAAACAGGGTTGAAGAAGATACACAGTAAATACCTTTGCTGTTAATATAAAGTCCTTCCTCAAGAGGAGATAAATTTTTCTTCACTCAAGGGGTTCTGGATCTATGAATTAAATCAGGTGTGGAAATTGGGTGAAGGACCACTACCCTCTGTGCTGTCTCAAGACAGGCCTTTGGAGTTTTCAGGTTTACCCAAATGGACTGGCCATTGATTTCATTTATAGAAATCTTAGCTTCATCTATCTAGTTTCTTTAAATGCTTGGGCCATTAATCCCTGTATCATTCTTACTACCATGTCATTTCTGTGGCCTAACCACATCATTTTGCCCCTGCTGCATAAAGACAATTGCTTGGTCTTTGTCCCCAAAGTTCCTCTCGTGCTCCTTGAAATTAGGGAAACCATTTCAACACCAGCATCTTTCCCTAAACGCCCATGTCTACAGAGAACACCTACCAAAGAACTCTCCGCAAATGCAGACACCCCTGCCAACAATGTATTTCTAAATGCGTTGGGGAAACAAATGTCTTTTTTTCTTCACGTTTGAATATCTCTAAAATTAGAACACCTTTATAATCAATGGCATTATTTATCAAATGTACATTTTTACTGAGATATAAATCACGTACCATAAAATCTCATCCTTTTTTTAAAAAAAAAATTTTTTTAATGTTTATTTTTGAGACAGGGAGAGACAGCATGAACGGGGGAGGGTCAGAGAGAGAGGGAGACACAGAATCTGAAACAGGCTCCAGGCTCTGAGCGGTCAGCACAGAGCCTGATGCAGGGCTCGAACTCACGGACCGCGAGATCATGACCTGAGCCGAAGTCGGCTGCTTAACCGACTGAGCCACCCAGGAGCCCCAAATCTCATCCTTTTAAGGTGTTCAATTCAGTGGTTTTTGGTATATTCACAAAGTTGTGCAACCATCACACTCTAATTCTGGGACATTTTCATCACGTCAAAAAAACCCCTGTACCCTGTAGTGCTTATTTCCCCACTCTCCCCAGCCACTGACAACCACTAGTCTGCTTTCTATCTGTGTTGATTTTTGAACATCATATAACTAGAATTATATAATTTGTGGCTTTTTGTGTCTGGCTTCTTTCATTTGGCATACTGTTGTTTTTTTTTTTTTTTAATTTTTAATGTTTATTTTTGAGAGAGAGAGAGCGAGGAAGGGACAGAGAGAGAGGGAGACACAGAATCTGAAGCAGGCTCCAGGCTCTGAGCTGTCAGCACGATATGGGGCTCGAACCCACGAAACCATGAGATCATGACCTGAGCTGAAGTCGGCCGCTCAACCGACTGAGCCACCCAGGCGCCCCAGCATACTGTTTTTAAGGTTCACCTGCATTATAACATAAATGAGTACTTTATTCCTTTTCGTGGTAGAATAATATTCTGTGGTTATACCACATTTTCTTTGGCCATTTATCAGTTCATAGACATTTGGGTTGTTTCCCTTTTTTGGCCACTAAGAATAATGCTGTTATGAACATGTGTACATTTTTTTGAGTACAGGTTTTTGTGTGGACGTACATTTACATTTCTCTCAGGTACCTACCTAGGAATGGAACTGCTGGGTCACGTGGTAACTTTACATTCAACTTGAGGAGCTGCTGGAACATTTTCCAAAGCAGCTGCCCCATTTTACATTCCCAACAGCATTGTACATTTCTTTAAATCCTTGTCAGTACTGGGGTGCCTGGGTGGCTCAGTTGTTAAGCGTCCGACTTCGGCTCAGGTCATGATCTCGCGGTCCGTGAGTTCAAGCCCCGCGTCAGGCTCTGGGCTGATGGCTCAGAGCCTGGAGCCTGCTTCCGATTCTGTGTCTCCCTCTCTCTCTCTGCCCCTCCCCCGTTCATGCTCTGTCTCTGTCTCAAAAATAAATAAAAACATTAAAAAATAAAAAAAAAGTTTTTAAATCCTTGTCAGTACTTGTTACATTGTCTGTCTTTTTTATTCTAGCCTAGTCTCACAAGTATCTCACCGTGGTTTTGTTTTGCATTTTTCTGATGGCTAATAACTTTGAACATCTTTACATGTGTTTACTGGCCATTTAGAGATATGTACCCTTTGCTTATTTTAAAATTGGGTTATTTGTCACGTTGTTAGGGTTCTTATGTCCTGGATACTATAGCTTTATCAGATAGATGATTTGCAAATCTTTTCTCTAATTTTATGGGTCTTTTCGCTTTCTTGGTGGTGTCCTTTGAAGCACAAACGTTTTTAAATTGGGTGAAATCCAGTTTATATTTTCTTTTGTCACTTCTTTTGATATCATGTCTAAACATAATCCAAGATGATTAAGATTTATACTAATGTTTTCTTCTAAGAATTTTATAGTTTTAGCCTTTTAATTTCAATCTTTGATTCATTTTGAGTTAATGTTTGTATGTGGTGTGAGATGGGAGTCCACTTTAATTCTTTGGCATGCAGATAGCCAGTTACCCCAGCATCATTTGTTGACAAGATCATTCTTTTCCCCCTTAAATAAATGGTTTTGCCATCCTTGTAAAAAATCAATTGATCAGAAATGTATGGATTTATTTCTAGACTCCCAGTTCCATTCCATTGATTTTTATTTATTCTTATGCCACATGGTCTTAATCACTATAGCTTTGTAGTAAAGTAATAACCTAAACAGTAATTTTCAACCAGAGCAGGGCATCAAATTTACCTATAAAGCTTGAGTTACCTGGTTCTACTTCTGACTATGATGGAGTAGCTTATGTGAAACCAACCCTCCTGCTGAGAACAGCTAGTAAAATGTGGATTAAATTAAACAGCATCAACAACCACAACTGTTTGAAGGCATTGGAAAGTGACCAAGGCTGTCAAGATTTGTGGGGCTATAAGATAAATATAAAGAGCACGACTTACAGAAACAGCACCTTCTTCTTCTTCTTATTTTGTCTCTGTAACATAACTTTAAGTGAAATAAGGCAATAAAGTTTTGATGTAAACTTCTTTGTAATGCTTCACAATTATTTCAGGGTCCACATATGAAGTATTATGTAGCTGTAGGCATCATGGTTGACCAGTTACATACGTCTACTTGAAAGGCACAGTAGTTAAGAGCATGGGCTTTGGAAATATCGTGCCTGGATTTGAATCCTGGCCCTGCCACTTAATACCAGTGTATTCTTTAGTAAATCACTTAACCTCACAAACCTCGGGGCGCCTGGGTGGCTCAGTTGGTTAAGCGCCCAACTTCAGCTCAGGTCATGATTTCGCGGTTAGTGAGTTTGAGCCCCACGTTGGAGTCTGTGCTGACAGCTCCGAACCCGGAGCCTGCTTCAGATTCTGCATCTTTGTCTCTCTCTGACCCTTCCCCGCTCGTGGTCTGTCTGTCTGTCTGTCTCTCTCAAAAATAAATAAACATTAAATTTTTTTTTTAAATCTCACTAACCTCAATTCCTTCATCTGAAAAATGGGGATAATAATGCCTATCTTGGAATTATTATAGGTAATAATAGACTTAAGTAGGTAAAGTAGAAGTACTCAGAAGAGTCTCCAGCACTTAGTGTTCAGTAACTGCTAGCTGTTACAATACACAATGGTTTTTTTTGTTTTTTTGTTTTTTTTTTTTTTTTTTTTTCAACATTTTTTATTTATTTTTGGGACAGAGAGAGACAGAGCATGAACGGGGGAGGGGCAGAGAGAGAGGGAGACACAGAATCAGAAACAGGCTCCAGGCTCCGAGCCATCAGCCCAGAGCCTGACGCGGGGCTCGAACTCACGGACCGCGAGATCGTGACCTGGCTGAAGTCGGACGTTTAACCGACTGCGCCACCCAGGCGCCCCTACACAATGGTTTTTAAAACTACTAGTAATTTCATGTAAAGTTCTTTTATGCAACTCAAGCCCATTAAGTGAAAGTGAACAATGTACTCTTATTTCTGCTGTTGAAGCACGTTTTTGCTCTTTTTTTTTTTTTCTCAGTTACACAGCTACTCTTCATTACTATTCAAATTCTCCAGAATGATCTAATTGATGTCTCTAGCCTCAAGGCATTATTGATGAACAATGACTTTCATGCAGCTAATGTTTTACTTGATGAAGTATTAAGACATGGACCTGAACATGGTTAGTAGTCTGAATGCATCTAGTTGTAAAGGCCATCATCTACCAGTGGGGATGGGAGATGTATGGATGGGATATACAGCAATGGAGGGCACCCTGGGGGGGGGGGGGGGCGCTGCAGTGAGATGACTGGTGAGCACCAGTGCCACCATAGTGTGCCAAGCCTGAGCTCTGTGAAACTGAACAGATGGGTGAGTCTGGGCCTACTTTATCCCTGTGGGTGGTGGTACTTGGGAGATGAGGTCACTTTGTGAACTGACTGGCACGGGCAGTATTCAGTCAGAATGCCATGCACAGAGTACAACAGAGTCCGTGAGGCCCTTCGCCACGTGTTAACCCTTTGGAAGGTAAACTATGCTGATATCCAGGAATACCTCAGGGGGTGTTGCCTGCGGCATTGGCTCAAGGAAGCAGATGTTTATAAATGTACAAAATAACTGCGTTATTTTAATGACTGGTATTGTTGAATATCATTTTTGTTACGTTTTCAAAAGAGTTGGGGAATATTCTTTACTTTCCTATTCTCTGTAAGAGATTTTTTTTCTTCCTCAAATGTTAAGCAGAACTCACAGGTGAAGCCTTATGGGCCTAGAGTTTTATTTATGGAAAAATTCTGGACTATTGATTTAATTTCTGAAATTGTATGGTATTACCAAGAAAATATTCTATTTTCCTGTCAATTTTGGCAGGCTGTGTCTTTATAGGAATTTGTCCACTTCATCTGACTTTTCAAATGTATTGGATAAAGTTGTCCTTGACATCTGCTTTTTATCTTTTTTGATTTCTGCTTCATCTGTAATGATACCTTCATTTTCATCCTCAATATTAGTGACTTAGAGCTTTTTTTTCCCCCCACTCCACCTCCACAGAGTTTTTCTTTTCCTTTTTGTAAAATTGAGATATAATGGGCATATAATAACATTATGTAAGTTTAGAGTGTCCAATGTGTTGATTTGATACATTTATATATTGCAATATAATTATCACTGTAATGTTATCTAACACCTCTATCACATCACGTAATTATCACAATTTCTTTTTTTGTGGTGAGAACATTTAAGATCTAGTCTCTTAGCAACTTTCAATTATGTAATACAGTATTAGATCAGCACAGCATTAGATTTCCAGAATTTATTCATTTTAACTGCAAATTTGTACTTTTTAACAGTATCTCCCCAATCACCCCACCCCCTAAGTCCTTGGTAACCACCATTCTGCTCTCTTTCTGTGAGATCGGCTTTTTTAGATTCCACATATTAGCGATATATACAACATTTGTCTTTGGCTTATCTCCTCTAAGCATAAGGACTTCAAGATCCTACCATCTTGTCGCAAATGACAGGATTTCTCTCTTTCTCATGGCTGAAAAATATTCTGTTGTCTATTTTCACACTACCTCTGTTTATTCATCTGTTGATGAGCACTTAGATTGTTTCCATATTTTAGCTATTGTGAATAATGCTGAAATAGACACAGGAGTATGTCTTCAAGATCCTGTTTTCGTTTCCTTTGAATATACACTTGTAAGGGGAATTGATGGTTCATATCGTAGTTCTATTTTTAATTTTGAGGGGAATTTCTATACTATTGTCCATAGTGGCTGCACCAATCTACATTGCCACCAACAGTGTATGAGGGTTCCCATTCTCCACATCATCACAAATCCTTATCTCCGGTCTTCTTGATGATAGCCATTCTAACGGGTTTGAGCAATATCTCATTGTGGTTATGATTTGCATTTCCCTGATGGTTAGTGATGTTGAACACCTTTTCATGCACCTGTTGGTCATTTGGATGTCTTCTTTGGGAAAATGCCTATTCTATTGCTCTGCCCATTTTTAAAATAGTTCATTTGCTTGTTTGTTATTGAGCTGTGTGAATTCTTTGTTATATATTTTGGATAATAATCCTTTATCAGATATATGGTTTGCAAATATTTTCTCTCATTCTGTAGGTTGCCTTTTCATTTTGCCGATTGTTTCTTTTGCTGTACAAAAGTTTTTAAGTTGAATGTAGTTCTGGGGTGCCTGGGTGGCTCAGTCGGTTAAGCGTCCGACTACAGCCAGTTAAGCTTTCGACATCAGGTCTTGATCTCATGATTCTTGAGTTCAAGCACCATGTCGGGCTCTGTGCTGACAGCTTGGAGCTTGCTTCAGTTTCTGTGTCTCCCTCTCTCTCTGCCCCTCCCTGCTCATGCTCTGTGTCTTTCTCTCTCACAAATAAATAAACATTAAAAAAAAGAAAAATCTTAAATGGCATCTAGTTCTACTTGTTGATTTCTGCTTTTGTTGTTTGTGCTTTTGGTGTCATGTCCAAAAAATCATTGCCAAGACCAATGTCTGAAAGCTGTTTCCTTATGTTTTCTTTACAGTATCAGATCTTACAATTAAATCTTTAATTCATTTTGAGGTAATTTTGGGGAGTATCCCAAGTGGTTATTCAGTTTCCCAACACCATTTGTTGAAGAGACCATCCTTTCTCCATTGAATGTTCTTGGCTGCCTCGTCAAATATTAGTTGAGCATATGTGGGGTTTATTTCTGGGCTCTGTCACTTCTGCTGTAAACTTTTCTACTTTTTTTTTTTTTTTTTTTTGCATTGGGTTTTTTTTTTTTTCTTCCTTTTCTCTCTCCCCCTCCTTTTTTTTTTTTTTTTTTCCTTTTGGTTCTTTTCATGTCTATCCTTTATGTCCCTTACTATAGTTTGTCATATCCATTCTACCTTGTGTACCTTTACTTTACTTGAGTCTTTATTTTGGAGCTGACTTGGTCTTTCTACACAGTCTATTTTCTGAGTTGTTGGCTCCCATCTCAGATCTTCCTTTGTCCATTTCTATCCTGATTTGTTGAAAGAGTTGAGGGTGTTGGGTGGCACATTCAGTGTGGAGCTCTGTCTTCAGTTTCTACTGAAGTAAATGAAGTCCGTTTACTTTAATGGCACCTTTGGGGCAGAGGGTGGGAGGTGGGGGTAGTGAGCCTTCTGACATTTTGATACTGTTTAGTAGGGACTTCATCTTTAACTGCTTCTTTCTTTTCCTTCACCACCAAATTCTGTGCACTGAGTTCCACATCAAGATGCCATCTTTGGTCCTATGGATTTCTAAGCCTTTTTCTTAGATTTCTCCAGAGTAAATTTAGGTGGTTACCATTATCCTAAAAGTAGTGTTTCTTAACCTTTAAAAAAAAATATCACTCCCCTAAGGAGACTTTTTAGACATTTTTGTCTTTTTCACCATCCCACACGCTATGAATGTTTAATGCCAAAAATAAATATTTGCTTATGTACTGTGGCCACAAACCATTGTAATGGCTAAGATTTTTTCCCCTCCAAGAACCTGTTTTCCTTCCTGAAAGCCTATCACCCTCAGTGAAAATGCATGTCCTAAAGGTATCTAGAACTTTAGTTTCTGCTTATACTGCTAAACCCTATTTTCTAGAATTTCACTTAGATGTTAACACATTTGTAAGGAATATTGGCCTATAGCCTCTTTGCCTGCCCACCGTGTGTTTGTTTTGTTTTGCTTTTGTAGTTTTTGGACAAGTAGGAGCTACTGAAGGGTTTTATTCAGAGGAGTAACCAGATTTTTTTTTTAAAGAGAAAGACCTCTCTTGCTGCATTGTTTAAAATAAATGGAGAGAAATGAGACTGATGCGATAGATTTTTAGCAATGCTATTGTAATAGCATAGGCATTAACTAATATAGTGATATATTCAAGCAGTATTTGGAAATAATTGAATAGAAATTGATAATCATATGTATGCAGAAGTTAAGGAAGAAGGAACAGTACAGGCTGACCCCCGGGCTTTTCACCTTTGTTATAACTTGACTATTAACTGCTGACAGATTAATTCAGAAGCAGTAATTCCTTCATCTACATTTTACTTTGCATTACAGAAAATGGCAAGATTACCTTTGAAGAATTTTTTTATTAAGTTCTGTGATACATTGAACATGCCTAAAGCCTCAGGTGAGTTCCACTTAATATGTATCTACTGGCTCTGTGTGGAAGGACAGGCAGTGGTTTTCATGTTAAAACAACACAGGATTGGGGCGTCTGTGTCACTCAGTTGGTTGAGCAACTGACTCTTGACTTCGGCTCAGGTCATGATTCCAGGGTCATGGGCTCAACCTGCATCCATTCGCGCTGAGTATGAAGCCTGCTTAAGATTTCCTCTCTCCCTTCATCCTTCTCCCCAGCTTGTGCTCTCTCTCTCCCTAAAATAGTAAACAAACAAACAAACAAAGATGTTTTTAAAAAAAAGATGTTTTTTAAAACATCTTTTAAAAAACACACAGGATTAGATAAAGCACAGGTAAGTAAGAAACAATATAAAGATAAAACAATATAGGGGCACCTTGGTGGCTCAGTTGTTTAAGCGTCAGACTTTGGCTCAGGTCATGATCTTGTGGTCTGTGAGTTGGAGCCCCCCATCAGGGTCTGTGCTGACAGCTCAGAGCCTGGAGCCTGCTTCGGATTCTGTGTCTCCCTCCCTCACTGCTCCTCCCCCACTCGCTCTCGGTTTCCCTGTCTCTCTCTTTCTCAAAAATAAACAAACATTAAATTTTTTTAAAGATAAAACAATACAGTATTAGTTTATATAACTTGTGTTTGAATTATATGGCAAAGACTGCTAAATTTACCCCAAACTCAAAGTTATGGGTGGTTTTACTTTGATAGTGCTAGAAAAATATTAGATTATATACTGTTCTCTGAGATTATTCACTAGGTATATCTGACCTGAATTTATTAGAATATTATAAACAATGAGAAAATAATTTTTAGAATGCAAATTGGTGCAGCCACTGTGGAAGACAATAATGGAGTTTCCTCAAAAAGTTAAAAATAGAACTACCCTATGACCCAGCAATTTCACTACTAGGTATTTACACAAAAGGTATACAAATACTAATTTGAAGGGCCACATGCACCCTGATGTTTATAGCAGCATTGTCAACAATTGCCAAATTATGGGAAAAACCCAAATGTCCATGGATTGATGAATGAATAAAGAAGTTATGGTGTATGTATATGTATATGTAATGGAATATTACTCAGCCATCAAAAGAATGAAATCTTGCCATTTGCAACAATGTGGATGGAACCAGACTGGATTATGCTAAGTGAGATAAGTCAGGCAGAGAAAGACAAATACCTATGATTTCACACATGTGGAATTTAAGAAACAAAACGAATGAACATAGGGGAAGGTGGGGGAAAGAGAGAAGCAAACCATATGAAGAGTCTTAACTATAGTGAACAAACTGAGGGTTGGTGGAAGGAGGTGGGCGGGGGATGGGCTAAAAGGATGATGGGTATTGAGGGCATTTGTTACGTTGAACACTGGGTGTCATATGTAAGTGATGAATCACTAAATTCTACTGAAACCAATAGTACACTATATGTTGACTAACTAGAATTTGAATAAAAATTTGAAAAATAAAAAGAAGACAACTTTAAAACTTTTGACCAACCTAGCAAAGTGGATTTTATACCTATCTTTTCTGTTTTTATGTATTCTCAACTACTCTCTTGACTATATTTTTGAGGAGCAAATTTATATTTATTGCAGTATAACTTGCGTGTAGTAAAATTCACCTTTTTTTAGGTATATTGTTTTTTGAATTCTTAAAAATAATGTCATGTAACCATTACTAAACAGCACATAGACTGTATCACCACAGAAGTTTCTTTGTGTCCTTTTGTAGTCCATCCATTTCGCTAACCCTCATTCCTGGTGACCCCTGATCTATTCTTTGACTCTAAAGTTTTGCCTTTTCTAGGTTGTCATGTAAATGGAATCATAACATATGAAGCTCATTTGAGTCTGGCTTCTTTCACATAGCATATTATACTTTACATTCATCAACTTTTTGCATGCAGTGTGTTTATTTTTATTGATGAGTATTATTCCATTACATGAATGTAATGTTTGTATATTTACCAATTGATAAACTATTGAAGTTTCCTGGGTTTTGGTGATTATGAGTGAAGCTGCTATAAATATTTATGTACAGGTATTTGTGTGGACATATATTTTCATTTCTCCTAGTTGAATACCTAGAAATGGGATTGCTGGGATATATATTTAAATTGATAGAAACTGCCAAACATCAATTTATGATAGATAACATCCATTTATGATTAAAAAAAACCTCTCAACAAAGTGTGTACAGAAGAAACATACCTCAGCTTAATGAAGGCCATATACGAAAGGCCACATATATGCTCAATGGGGAAAAACTGAAAGCTTTTCTTCTAAGATCAGGAACAAGACAAGGATGCCTATTCTTGCCAGTTTTTTTGTTTTGTTTTGTTTACTAAAATATAGTTTACATAAAATGTTATATTAGTTTCAGGCATACAACATAGTGATTCAATAATTCTATGTATTGCTCACGTCTCACCATGATAAGTGTAGTTATCATCTGTCACAATAAAATGTTATTACAGTGTTATTGACTATATTCCCTATGCCGTAATTTTTCTCACTACTTTTACTCAACTTGTGTTCATAGTATTGGAAGTCCTACCGAGAACAATTAGGCAAGAAAAGGAAACAAAGTCATCCAAATTGGAAAGAAAGAAATAAAACTGTTACTATTTGCAGATAACACAATATTATATGTAGAAAACCCTAAAGGCCCTATTAAAAAAAAACTGTTAGAACTAATAAACAAATTCAGTAAAGTTGCACCATATGAAATCAAATAGAAAAACCAGTTGCATTTCTATTTGCTAATAAACTATCAGAAAGAAATTAAGAAAACTATCCCATTACAATTGCATTGAAAAGAATAAAATACCTAAGAATAAATTTAACCAAGGAGGTGAAAGACCTGTACACTGAAAACTATAAGACATTGAAGAAAGAAATTGAAGATGATGCAAATGAATGGAAAGATATTCCATGCTTGTGGAGTCAAAGAATTAATAATGTTAAAATGTCCATACTACCCAAAGCGATATACGGGCTCAATGCAATCCCTATCAAAATTCCAATGGCATTTTTCACACCTAGAACAAACAATCCTAAAATTTGTATGGAGCCATAGAAAACCCTGATAGCCAAAGCAATCTTGAGAAAGAACAAAGCTGGAGCCATCATACTTTCTGATTCCAAACTTTATTACAAAAGTATAGTAATCAAAACTCTATGGTATTGGCATAAAAACAGACATCAGTGGAACAGAACAGAGAGCTCAGAAATAAACCCTTGCATATACGGTCAATTCATTTATGACAAACGAGGCAAGAATATATAGTGGGGAAAGGACAGATTCTTCAATAAGTGGTGTTGGGAAAACTAGACAACCACATGCAAAAGAATGAAACTGGATTCCTATCTTAGACTATGATTAAATACTTGCTCTTGTAAGACCTGAAACCATAAAACTCCTGGAAGAGGAGCGCCTGGGTGACTCAGGTAAGTGTCTGGCTTGGCTCAGGTCATGATCTCGCGGTCTGTGGGCGTCGGGCTCTGTGCTGACAGCTCGGAGCCTGGAGCCTGCTTCGGATTCTGTGTCTCCCTCTCTCTCCTCCCCTCCCCGGCTCATGCTCGCTCTCTCTCTCTCTCTCTCTCTCTCTGTCTCACAAAAACAAATGAAAAATGTTAAAAAAATTTTTTTAACGTTTAAAAAAAATCTAGGAAAAAACATAGGCAGTAAGCTCTCTGACATCCATCTTGGAAAAAATTTAAAAAAAAAACAATTTTATCTATTAATACAATATCATAGGTAAAGTCAAAGAACAAATAACAATATGGTAGAAACTATAATGTATATCACAGAAGAAAAATAGAAAAATGGGCAAAAGTCATGGATATATAAATCATAAAAAAGATCTTAAATGGCTTATGAACATATTAAGAGATGTTTGATTTTACTCATAATAAGAAATATGCAAATTGAAATGGACATACAATTTCTCACCCATTAGATTGGCAAAAATTGAAAACCTTCACAACTGTTAGGTTGTAGAGAAAAAGACGTTTACCTATAGCTGGTGGGCGTTTAACATGCTACCAGTCTAATGGAGGGAATTTGGCAATGTCTAACAAAACTACATATGCCTTTACCTTTGGACCCAGCAATCCTGCTTCTAGGAATTTTCCCTGAAGATACCTTCCAACAATGTGAAAATATAGATACATAAGATTATTCATTACAGAATTATTTGAGATGGCAAAAGAATGAAAATACTTAATGTGTAAACATTGGAGGTTAGTTGAATAAACTTTAGTTTCTATGTACAGTAGAGTATTATACAACTCTAAAAAAGAATTTTTTAAAAAGGAGTTTCAGGGGTGCCTGCATGACTTAGTCGGTTAGGCGTCCGACTTTGGCTCAGGTCATGATCTCACGGCTCGTGAGTTCAAGCCCCGTGCCAGCCTGGAGTCTGCCTTGGATTCTGTGTCTCCATCTCTCTCTGCCCCTCCCCTACTCATGCTCGCAGGCGCGCTCTCTCTCTTTCAAAAATAAACATTAAGAAAAAAGAATTTCATACCACTACTTTTTGTACTACTGATTTTATACCTTTCCAGCATTTAAAACTACAAATTTCCCTCTGAGCACTTTCACAGCATCTCACAAAATTTTATATGTTGTGATTTGATAATCACTTATTTAAAATATTTTCTTTTTTTTTTAAATTTTTTTTTTCAACGTTTTTTATTTATTTTTGGGACAGAGAGAGACAGAGCATGAACGGGGGAGGGGCAGAGAGAGAGGGAGACACAGAATCGGAAACAGGCTCCAGGCTCCGAGCCATCAGCCCAGAGCCTGACGCGGGGCTCGAACTCACGGACCGCGAGATCGTGACCTGGCTGAAGTCGGACGCTTAACCGACTGCGCCACCCAGGCGCCCTAAAATATTTTCTAATTTACCTTGTGATATCTCATTTGAAACATGAGTTATTTAGAAATGTACTATTTAGGGGCACCTGGGTGGCTCAGTTGGTTAAGTGTCCAACTTCGGCTCAGGTCATGATCTCATGGTTCCTGGGTCGGAGCCTCGTGTCGGGCTCTGTGCTGACAGCTCAGAGCCTGGAGCTGCTTCGGATTCTGTGTCTCCCTCTCTGTCTGCCCCTCTCCCACCCACGCTCTGCCTCTCTCTGTCTCTCAAAAATAAATCAACATTAAAAAAATTAAAGAACTATATTATTTAATTTCCAAATATTTGGACATGTGCTAGGGATCTTGTTACTGATTTCTAATGTAATACACCTTGGTCAGAGAATTTATTTCGTACAATTTAAATTCTTTTAAATTCATTAAGATTTGGTTCAAAGACTAGCATGTGGTCTACCTAGGTGAATATTCCATGTGCACTTGAAAGAATGTATATTCTGTAGTTGTTGGGTAGTGTTCTATAAATATCATTTGGTTAGATTGTTTGCTAGTTTTGTTGGATATTCTAATTTCTGATTCTTTTTAAACATTAAAATTTTTTTTGTTTTAATATTTATTTTTGAGAGAGAGAGGGAGGGAGGGAGGGAGGGAGGGAGGGAGAGAGAGAGAGAGAGAGAGAGAGAGAGAGAGAGAACGAGCAGGGGAAGGGCAGAGAGAGAGGGAAACACAGAATCCAAAGCAGGCTCCAGGCTCTGAGCTGTCAGCACAGAGCCCAACACAGGGCTCTAACTCATGAACTGTGAGATCGTGACCTAAGCCAAAGTCAGACACTTAACTGACTGAGCCACCCAGGCGCCCTTAATTCTTCCTGATGTTTATTCTAGTTGTTCTATTAATTACTAAGTGCAAGATTTTCAAATCTGCAGTTCTGATTATGGGTTCATGCATTCCTCCCTTTAATTCTGCAAGTTTTTGCTATATTTGGAAGGCTCTTGTTAGATGCATGCACATTTGATATTGTTGCAAAATTTAATGTATATGACCTTATGAAATGTACTTTGTCTGTTGCTCTCTTTTGTCTTATTTTTGCTGCTCTTCTGTTTCTTTCCCCCAGTTTCCTTACTTATATTTATACATTTCTGTGTACCTATTGTCACCTATTTTAAATTATTGTAGGTACATAAATAAATACAAATACTGCCTTTTCTCTTAAGTATAATTTTATATCTTGGGAGATTTTTTTCCCCACTTTTTTTTAAATATAAAGGAGACGGGTGTCTGGGTGGCTCAGTCGGTTGAGCGTCTGACTTCAACTCAGGTCATGATCTCGCGGTCTGTGAGTTCGAGCCCCGTGTCAGGCTCTGTGCTGACAGCTCAGAGCCTGGAGCCTGCTTCAGATTCTGTGTCTCCCTCTGTCTCTGCCCCTCTCCAGCTCATGCTCTGTCTTTCTCTCTCTCTCTGTCAAAAATAAATAAACATTAAAAAAAATTAAAATATAAAGGAGAAACATGAAAATTCCTTTCTAACTGAAGGTGATTATCTCTTCCCAGGAAATAAAAATCAATTTTACAACATCAACATTTACAAAAATGAACTTAAAGACATTCCTGTACTTCAGCAAAATTTAAATGCCATTGGAATCTATCTAACAGATGATAAAATAAAGGAGACTTTGGATAACACTAATCCTAACGGTGAGTAATTATTTCAATTTAAAATAACAAATTTTGCATATTTCAGAAGTTTCACTCTAAATGCCAAAGGAAATATACTGCCATATATCTTTTAAAAGAGAAATTAAAAGTTGTTTCTTGTCTATCAATTTACGGGTTTTTATCAGAGGAATTGATGTTCAAAGTGCATCTCTGACAGCTTTATTTTAGGTCTATTCTGCATATCACATGTGTCACAATAGGATTACCAGTCCTCTCCATTATTTTTGTGTTTATAGCTCTGGTGTTATAACATCAAATGGTCCTTTTTACAATAATACCTAAATTCTTTCTTTTTTTCTTTTTTAAAAAAAGATGAAGTGGTGAGTTTTAAGGATTTCATCAGAGAATTGAACAACAGTGATGAATTTATCGAGTGCCACAGTAAGTATGAAATTCAAAATGCATATGAACAGAAACTTCATTTTTGGGGGTTGGTGTATGTATAGGTATGTGTGTATATAGACTTTATATATACTCTACCAAACCCCCCTTTTATGCATTTTCTCATTTAAACTCAGTTCATGTTGTAAACTCTAGGTTTTCACACATAGATGCATATTTTCCATACTGTAATATTCTTGAATTATTTAAAAAAATTTCTGTTGTCTCTCTTTCTTCCTTGTCATGTGTTTTATTGCTATATTCTTTCTTTTGTCCTCACTAATGCTGATGGGGTTATCCATCTTATAATCAAAGTAACAGGTTTGCTTTTTTAAATCACATCTAATGACTTTTCCCCTCTGTATTCTTATCTTTCTTGTTTATTTCTTCATATATATATTTTTTTACATTTGCTCTCTATCTCCTTGTGAAAAACACTGGCTAAATGCTTAACTTTTTTCGGTTTGTTTTGAAATTTCAGCACAGTTCTATCATGGGGACACTAAAAACAGCCTTGGACCACAGACATTGAGATTGAGAACTGTAGTCCTAAAACTGGGGTTTTAAAAGAAGTATTGAAATAAGTGGATTCTCTCTAAATAATCTGTACTTGGAATGCAGTTCCACTCACTATCTCAGGATAAGTTTGGTGGGAACCTTGACAAATTAATGCTATATTCATTATAGAAGATTATAGATCTATGAATAGCTAAGACCCTTTTGGGAAAAAAAAAGATAAAGATCTTGCTTTGTCACATGTTAGTACATAGCATAATGCTGTTTTAATATAGACCTGTGAAAATAGACCAGTGCATCACAATATGGAACCCAGTAGAGACTTCTATTAATGGGAACTCGGAATGTGATAGAAATGACATCATCAGTTAGTGGGGGAAAAGATGTATTATTTAGCTTCTGATTTGAGAAAATTGCCTTACAATGCAGAGAAAATGAAGTAGAATCCCTATGTCATACCATATACAAAAATAACCTTCAAAGAATCAAATGAATGTTAAAATGGATCTCAAAGATTAAACTATAAAGCTGTTGGAAGAAAATGCAAGAAAAACTATTGTGCCTTGTGGTTATGGATGCCTTCTTAAAGATGTTACTCCCCAAAAGCACAACCATGGGGTAAAAAAGGATTTGATCACATCAAAATTAAGGATTTCTGGTAAATGAAGGACTCTAAAACATGTAACAGACTGGAAGAAGATAATTACAAGATAACTAACAAAAAATTAATATCTCAAATATAAGGGAATTCTGCAAATCAACAGTAGAAAGAAAGAAATCAATTGGAAAAATAAGTAAGGATATAAGACTTAGTATACAGGAGGAGAAACCCACATAGCTAAATATGTGTATGAAGAGAGTTGGCAATACTCGCAAATTGCTAGTGAGTAGGTAAAATGGTACAGCATTCCAGATTGCAATCTAGCAGTACTTGTCAAATTCAGTATGCATATTTCTTATGATCCAATAATTCTATTGTCAGATAAATAGCCCAGAGAAGTTTCTTGTAGAGACATGTACAGGGATGCTCCCTGCAACATTATGGGAGGGAAGAAATGAAAACAATCTATGAGTCCATGATTTGGGAAATGGTTGAATAAAATATGGTCCATACATACACGTCATAACAGTAAACTAGATTTACATTTGCACCAGAGAGAGACCTCAGTAATAATACGGTTCCATGAAGAAAGGAAAAAATGGAATACGTGTATAACAAAGAATGCTTTATATAAGTTGGATTTCTACTAATGCCCATAAAACACAACCATATTTATATCTATTTCCAGGTAAACACTGAATTCTAAATAGATAAGATTGAAATAGACGGATTGAAAGAAATTGAGAAAGAGATTGAGATTGAAGTGACAATATTAACAAAGTTGACTTCAGAAACAGATTAGAGTACTCTGTATGCTAAAAACATACACATTCTTTTCAAATACTTATGGAATATCCACAAAAATAGATGATGTATTTAAGCCACAAATAAAAATTTCAGTGAATTCTGAAAATCAGAAGTCATTCAGACCACATAGTCTGACCATGATGTTGTGACATTAAAATTATTTGTGAAAGAAAGGAAAAGTGTTGCTTTTAAGATGAAAAACAAATTGCCTTGTAAGTAATTCCTTGGTGGAAGAATAAAAGAAACCTGAAAGATTTTAGAAATGATGACAGTGAAAGCACTATGTATCAAATCGTGTAGAGTGTGACCAAAACAATCTTACAGGATATTTTATAGCATTAAATACTTTTATTAGAAAACAAGAAATATCAAAAATAATTTATCTTTTTTTAAGTTTATTTATTTTCGGAGAGAGAGTGCATATGACGGGGGGGAAGAGCAGAGAGAGAGAAGGACAGAATCCCAAGCAGGCTCCTTGCTGTCAGCGCAGCTGACATGATCATGACCTGGGCCAAAATGAAGAGTGGGACGCTTAACCGACTGAGACACCCAGGCGCCTCCAGAACAATTTATCTTAAACGTTCAGTTTACAGAGCTAACCAGCAGCATAAACAACAAAAGAGCAGTACAATCCCCCTGAAAAGTGCTAGTCAGGAGCTAACAAAGTGGAAAGTTGAAGTTAGTGAAATAGAACACACACACACACACACACACACACACACACACACACACGCACTTATCCATATAACCAAAAGTTGGTTCTTTCAAAAGACTAATAAAGAACTCTTTAGGAAGTATGATGAAGGGGAAAAAATAGGGAGGACATAATAAAGAAGACAGTTGTAACTTGGATACAAGGGAGATTAAAAGATATAAATGAATAACACTTGAGTTAGTAAAGCAACAAATTATTGGCATGTCATCAACAACACTGTCATTCTTTCCAAATGTTTAGATAAAGACAGAAAGGGCTGCCTTTTTTTAAATGTTTGTTTATTTATTTTTGAGAGAGAGAGAGTGAGCGAGCATGAGTAGGGAAGGGGCAGAGAGAGAGAGTGCCAGAAGATCTGAAGCTGGCTCTGCGCTGACAGCACAGAGCCTGATGTGGGGCTCGAGCTCACAAACCGTGAGATCAAGACCTGAGCCAAAGTCAGACACTTAACTGACTGAGCCACCCAAGTGCCCCCTTTTGTTTCCCCATCATGGCACTATTTTCTTAGAGATAATTTTGGTATTTTGTTGTTTTGTTTACCTTCCTGTGTTGAACTAGTAAGGTAAACTATTTCAGTGTGTCTTGTTTTCTGATATAAGCATTGTAAACCTATAAATGTTGTAGAGCTTTCAGTTTGGAGAATATTTCAGAGAGGCAAAATCTCTCAAGACTGGGTATTCTAGAAAATGAATACATCTCACCCAAATCAAGTTGTTATGTGCTTCTCTGGATAGACTGACCAACTAGATATCTTTGTATTTTGTCATGTCTCTGTTTAGGAATAGAAGATGCATGTAACGTTGTTAATAGTGTCTTTGATAGGAAAGTTGAAGTTACAGACCTTTTATCTGCGTTGGAGGGCCTGGAGAAACCTTTAAATGAAGAAAAACCTGAGGTGTTACTGAACTCTGAAACAGATGGTGAGTTCTTGAGTTACCTCTCAGTTTTCCTGTTTAGACTATACGTGTTCATGCTGGCTCATTTTTTTTTTTTTTTTTTTTTTTAAGAATACTAATACCATAGGTTTAGGAAGATTGTTATGGGACTGCTATGTTTATAAACTGGTTACTGAGAATTGTTGTAACCCTTTTGGAAAGTGTGTGGATACTCTTCTTTATTTGGAGAAGACTAGTAGAAACAAGTACTGTTTTTATCCAGGTTTTAAAATCAGATACTTCTTGGGGTGCCTGGGTAGCTCAGTCAGTTAAGCGTCCAACTCATGATTTTGGCTCAGGTCATGATCTCACGGTTTGAGATCACGATCTCACAGTGCTCTGCACTGACGGACGGAGCCTGCCTGGGATTCTCTCTCTCTCTGCTCTCTGCCCTTCCCCTGTTCTCTCCCTCTCTCTCTTCCTCCAAACATAAATAAATAACCATTAAAAATGTTTAAAAAGATGTTTCAAACATTTTAAAAAATAAATAAAATCAGATACTTCTTTTTTAAAGATTTTTAAAAATGTTTTTATTTATTTTTGAGGGAGAGAGAGTGGAGGAGGGTCAGAGAGAGGGAACACAGAGTCTGAAGCAGGCTCCAGGCTCTAAGGTGTCAGCACAGAGCCTGACACGGGGCTCAAACTCATGGACCACGAGATTATGACCTGAGCCGAAGTCAGACGCTTGACTACTGAGCCACCCAGGCGCCCCATCTTTTTTCTTTTTAGGTCATTTATGCTAGCGGTTTGTCAATTTTAATAACTCTTAACTAATTCCTGGCTTTCTGATCCTCTCTATCGTGTTTATTGTTTCCTCAATTTATGTTTTCATCTGTATCATTTTCTTCTCTACCATTGATTTTGTGACATTTTGTATATATATTTCACATATAGAATGAAATGATCACAACGATAGATCTAGTTAACACGTCACCATGCATAGTTAAAAAGGGGTTTTTTTCTTATGTTGAGAAATTTTAAGATTTACTCTCTGAGCAACCTGCGAATATGCAATACAGTATATTTTTGGATATATATGTATTTTCTATTCTTTTAATTTCACTCTTTCTGTACTCTTCTAAAAAAAGATAAATTTGAAAACATGTAAGGGAAACTAAAATTTGAAAAGAAAGAAACAGGACTTAAAGAAATTAAAAATATAATAATTAAAATTAATTAGCAGACAACAATATTAGCAGATTAAACATAGGTGAAGAGAGAAATATGAAGTGCAAAGGAGTTTGAAGAAATTATACAGAATGCAGCATAGAAAGACAGAGTTGGAATATAGGAAAGAGGTTAGTGGCGCTGGGGTGGCTCAGTTGATTGAGTATCAGATTTCTGCTCAGGTCATGATCTTGTGGTTTGTGAGTTAGAGCCCTGCATTGGGCTCACTGCTGTAAACATGGAGCCCTCTTCAGATCCTCTGTCTCCCTCTCTGCACATCTCCTACTCTCTCTCTCTCCCCCAAATAAATAAACATTAAAAAAAAGAAGAAGAAGAAGCTAAAAGGAAGGCAGAATGAAGAGGTCTACTTATTGTGGCAATCAGTTTGAAATATATATGTGTATCTGATTACGTTATATATTAGTTACAACTAATATAATGTTACATGTCAGTTATATCTCAGTAAAGCTAGAAAAAGAAAGAATGAAAAGATGTGATATATAGCCACACAGGAGAGAAGAGACAGAGTGGTTGCAGAGAAAATATTTGGAGAACTATAGCTGAGAATTTTCCAGAATGAGAAAGACCTAAACCTACCAATACAAGAATTCCAGTGAATCCCACATAGGATGAAAGGAAATCCATACATAGGGTTATCATGATGAAACTGTGACATACCAAAGAGAAAGAAAAATCTTAAAGGTAGCTAGAGAGAAAAGTCAAATTATCTATAAAGGAGGAACGTTTTCTTATTCTTGATATTTTTTTCTGGGTCTTGAAATCTAGAGAAACATTTTTGTAAATTGAGGATAACCACCCCACGTTCCCCTCCACTTTGGGAGGAACTTAGGCTTTGTCTGAGCCTTTGAAACTACAAACTAAAATTCATCCAATTTTGTTTTGTTTTGTCTTTGGCAAACACTCTTTGGGTAAAAACAGTCGCCGTGTTTCTGGATTACAGCCTTTCATCAGTTGTTTGGTCTGGGAATTTCTTACTTTCTTGGCAACACATTGATGAATTCAAGATTTTTTTTTAATTTTTTTTTTTAACATTTATTTTTGAGACAGAGAGAGACAGAGCATGAGTCGGGGAGGGTCAGAAAGAGAGAGGGAGACACAGAATCTGAAACAGGCTCCAGACTCCAAGCTGTCGGCACAGAGCCCGACGCGGGGCTCGAACTCACGGACTGTGAGATCATGACCTGAGCTGGAGTCGGACGCTTAACCGACTGAGCCACCCAGGCGCCCCAAGATTTTTTTTTTTATAGCAATAATTTTATTTAGAATTTTTAGTTGTTTTTAGTAGGAGGGCTGATCCAGATATCTGGCTACTAAATACCAGAAATTGAAATCATTTTTTTCTTTCAATTAAATTAAATCAGACCCTGGGGGCAGGGTGGTTGATTACTGGCACCCTCTCCCATTCCAAAGTCACACCATAATGTGGGAGACAGAGGAAGAGCTTTTAAAACTTCCTTGCATTGTGTTTCTACTGATGCTTTGTTGTTGGAGCCTGTGGTAATCCTGCATCTGTGTGAAGGGAAGCTCCCACAGGGTAATTCTCACTCTTTCCCATCAAACCTCTAGTCTCTCAACCCCTCCCTGTCCCTCTCTTTCCTTCTGTCTCTGTCTCCAGACAAACTCTTCCTCTCTATTTAGGCATTTGGCATATTTTCTTCAATGATTCTAGGTTTTTGCAAACATAGTCCCTACCAAAACTCTCAGTCTACAAAAATCTCAGGAGTGAGGAAATATTTAAGGCCAAGCTAACTGCTTCGAATAGGAAAGATGGGTCAAATTATCCTGCCACTTCAAAAGGTATAGTGCCATAGCTCCAATATTTGCCATTTAGATAAATTACAATAGACTTCAATAGAGAAGGGTAACTTTTGAATCAGGCTCTGCAGAGTCCGCTAACTCAAATGCCTGCGGTAGCCAGGCACGTAATGCAAAATTAATAAAATGAGTTGGCTGTAAGACAAAAGGAAGGGGTGTGGACTGTAAGGTAACTTGAGAGCATGTGTCCTAGATGAAGATAGTTAAATTCAAATGGAAAGAAAACCCCACCACTCCCTAGGACAATGGACATGACTGACTCTCAGCTATATTCAGTCTGTGGGCTACCAGCCTATGACCCCTGAAGCAGGCTTCTGTAGGAGTGGGAAAACAATCTTTTCCTTCTGCCCTTCTAGGTTCCCAGCTGGAGCTCTGTAACAAGAGACAGATCAACAAGAGAAAAGCATTCAAAGTTAATATAAATTTTACATGAAAGGGAAATATTCATAAGGAGTTGTTAAAGCTGAATGTTTTGGTGTTAGCTTTGATGAAGTGTGGAAAGTGGTAGAAAACTGTGATAGGACAAAATGAGATGAGCTGAGGGTGGTAAACCAGGGGAAACTTAGTAAGGTCTGTTCGTTCAGATTCCTCTTGGTGTCCCTCCAACCCTCAGTCTTCAGAGATAAGGATGCACCCTCCCTCTGGGTATAGCAAGGGCATCTCTCACATGAGTGTCTTATGACCTGCCTCGGGGCAGGGGATGGGAAGGTCTGAATCCTAACTGTACCTTGCAATTCCCAGATTGTGTTTCCTTGCATTCCCTTTTTGTGTGTGTGTACGTGTGTGTGTGTGTGTGTGTGTGCACACGCACATGCTCATAATCTAAGTGTATTTCTTACCATGCATTATGGTCACAGAAGTTTGAAAGCTGAATGAAATTGAAACAATACCAGATCCCTGCTTTAATGAGCTTAAAATCTATTTAAATTCCATTTTATTTCTTAACTTTGCAGAAAGTAAAAAGATCTTAAAAGATGTAATTGATGTTTTCATTAATTCACCTAAACCATCAACACCATTCAATAGTAAGTATAGTAAAAGAATGAAAATTAAAAGTAAATTTCTAAGATCATTCAATGGTATTCTTTTTCTAAAATATAGTTTGTTTTCCCCTGTATTTTTAATTCCTTAAGTTTTCTTTGCTGTATCAAGATGTTATAATCTGCTTTCTTATTCCTTATCATATTTAATCTGTGCTTTGACTGTAATGAATTATTTAGAATTACATTCCTAGAATATGCTTTCTTAAAGCAAAATAGTTTGTCTCAGTATATGCTCCAGTATAAGGTACACATTTTCTCCCCTGGTGAATCTAATACAATTTTCTCTCACCTCCGATAATTTCCATATGCTTCTTTTTCTCACCTATAGTGAAACGTTAAAAAAAAGTACAAAAAAAAAAAAAAAAAAGGATTTACTGCATGTAATACTAGTAGGTAGGCTAGCAAGAAAGAGAGGCTTTCTAATGCCTAGGAGAGGGTGTGACTGTTTTTCAGAGTATAACAGATTTATATTTTTCAGTTTTCCTTTTGCCAACTAGCTGGGTTCTATTTTTGATATTTGACTTCATTCTAAGAGCTATTTATTATCAAGCTGTTCTTGAAATGCTTTACAGTCTATGAAAGACTGGAGCATGTAGTAGAAAAACCTTTGAGGAGAAATAGTTAATAAATAAAAGCAAACTTCTACAAAATGTTGCAGAAACTCAACTTTTAGCTGGCTAGGGGTATGTTAAATTTTGCTTATTGTTTAAGTGACTTCTGAAAACAGAGCCCACTGACATGTTTTGAAAGCCCTCTAACTCAGAATTCCTTTTGTAATGCATCTACTCTGTGCAGGTTAGGGTGTTAAGTCTAAAAAAGGGCTTTGCCTCAACTTCCTCATCACTTCTCTATTCTTGACATGTTTACAGATTTATTTAAAGAGATTACAACTCTTGATAAGATCAGAAATGATAAGATGCCTATAAATGAGCTGAGGTCCCAACTCCGGAAGGCTAGAATTCTATTAAGCAACAAGACGTTCCAGGAAATTCTGGGTCAAGCATCTATTGATGGTGAGTCCTTTTTAAAAGAACAATCTCTGTTGAAGTCCTAGTTTTACTGTGTGCTTGGGATATGTTTTATATATGTATGTTTTAGATAAACTAGGTCTTAGAAACATAATGAGAATGTAGGCATACTGAGAACAAATTAAAATTAATATTTTTTTACTCTTGGAAATATTTTTAAGAGTCACCCTCTGTCTGGCATCACATTTGTAAAATGTATACATCAATATTTAATTAAGACAAATAATACCGTTAGAATTTTTTCTTGTTTTAAGGGAATAGATTCGTGGTAAAATTATTTTAAATTGATTAGTTTTTATCTGGCTAATTTTCAGACATTAACAAAATTTGTCCCCTCCCCCCCCCACCCCCCCCCACACACACACACCATTCCCTGTCATGGTTATTTTAATGATGATTATTAATATTGACACCTTGCCATTTTATAATCCTTATACTTTACTTTTTAGAAAATAGTGAAGTAAGTCTCAAACAAATTTTGGAGGCTTTGAACACAAATAAGCCAGCTCCTGAATTTGAAGGTGGGTCATATTTCCCATTGCCTTTTGTTATTATTAAACAGTATTGTGAGCTATAAATGATATTCAAAAGCTGTATATTTTTATAATTAAAAGTACACAGTTTGACATATGCACACACCTATAAATCTGTCATCACAATCAAGGTAATGAACACATCCCTGACCTGCAAAACTGCCTCATGCTCCTTTGTAATCTCTCCTGCCTTTTTCCCATCCTCTTCCTCATCCGTAGGCAACGACTGATCTGCTTTTTGCCAGTATAGATCCATTGGCATTTACCAGACTTTTATAAAATGGGTATATTCTTTTTTGCTAGATGCTTTCATTCAGCATAATTATTTTGAGATTCATCCACGTAGGATGTATCAGCAGTTCATTGTCATTTATTACTGGCATAGCACTCCATTTTGCTGATACACTGAAGTTTGTCTACTTACCTGGTGCGGCTCGTTAGGCTATTTCCAGTTTGGGGCTCTTATAAATAAAGCTGTTATGAACAGTTGTGTACAACAATATTCATCGTATGAATATATGCTTTCCTTTCTCTTGAGTAGTTACCAAAGATTGGCTGGTTCACATGGTAGGTGTATGTTTCACTTTTTAAGAAACTGCCAACTGGTTTCCAGAGTGGCCACACCATTTTACATTTCCACCAGCAGTGTATGAAGAGGTCCAATTCCTCCATATCCTTGGGAGTGCTTGGTGGAGTCAGTCTTTTTAATTTTAATCATTCTAATAAGTGTGTAGTAGTATCTCATTGTGGTTTTAATTTGTGTTTCCTCACTGATTAATGATGTTGAGCATCTTCTCATGTGCTTATTTGTCATCTGTGTATCTTTATAAAGTGTCTGTACAGATCTTTTTTAATGTTGGATGGAGGGGCGCCTGGGTGGCTCAGTCAATTAAGCGTCTGACTTCAGCTCAGGTCATGATCTCACGGTCCGTGAGTTCGAGCCCTGCGTTGGGCTCTGGGCTGATGGCTCGGAGCCTGGAGCCTGCTTCCAGTTCTGTGTCTCCCTCTCTCTCTGCCCCTCCCCCGTTCATGCTCTGTCTCTCTCTGTCTCAAAAATAAATAAACGTTAAAAAAAAATTAAAAAGTTGGATGGGTTTTGGGGCGCTTGGGTGGCTCAGTCGGTTAAGCGTCCGACTCGGCTCAGGTCATGATCTCACGGTTCGTGAGTTCAAGCCCTGCGTCAGGCTCTGTGCTGACAGCTCAGAACCTGGAGCCTGTTTCGGATTCTGTGTCTCCCTCTCTCTCTCTGACCCTTCCCTGTTCATGCTCTGTCTCTCTCTGTCTCAAAAATAAATAAACGTTAAAAAAAATAAAAAAAAATAAAGTTGGATGGGTTTTTTTGTATTTCTGTTTGTATTCTGGATACATGTCCTTTATGAGATATATACTTAGCAAATATTTTCTCCGAGTCTTCTACTGAGCACATTTTTCTCTGAGTGTCTTCATTTTCTTAAGTGTCAAGAGCATTAGTTTTAATTTTGATGAAGTCCAGTTAATTAGTTTTTTTTTTCTTTTATATATTGTGCTTTTGGTGTCACATGTATGAAATCTTTGCCTCACCCAAGGTTACAAATGTTTTATTATATTTTCTTCTAAAAGTATTATGGGTTTTGGTTTTGCATTAAAAAATATTTTTTTAATATTTTTATTTATTTTTGAGAGAGAGAGAGAGAGAGAGAGAGAGAGAGAGAGAGAAAAAGCACAAGTGGGGGAGGGGCAGAGAGAGAGGGCGACAGAATCCAAAGCAAGACTCCAGGCTCTGAGCTATCAGCACAGAGCCTGAGGCGGGCTCAAACTCACGGGGAGATCATGACCTGAGCTGAAGTCGGATGCTTAACTTACTGAGCCACCCTGGCACCTCTGGTTTTGTATTTTAGCTCTGTGATCTATTTTGAGTTAATCTTTATATGTGGAATAAAGTATGGATCAGAGTTCCTTTTGTTTTGTTTTGTTTTTGCATATGGACCTTCATTTGTTCCAGCACCACTGTTGAAAAGATTGTATTTTCTCTATACTTTCTATACGGAAATTCCTTTGTAGTTTTGTAACAAATAATATAAATATACATATATATTTATTTCCTGGATTCTCTCTTCTGTTCTATTAATCTTTGTCAGTTTTTTTTTTTTTTTTTTCAACGTTTTTTATTTATTTTTGGGACAGAGAGAGACAGAGCATGAATGGGGGAGGGGCAGAGAGAGAGGGAGACACAGAATCGGAAACAGGCTCCAGGCTCCGAGCCATCAGCCCAGAGCCTGACGCGGGGCTGGAACTCACGGACCGTGAGATCGTGACCTGGCTGAAGTCGGACGCTTAACCGACTGCGCCACCCAGGCGCCCCTCTTTGTCAGTTTTTACACAAACCACATTGTCTGACTGCTGTTGCTTTGCAATAAACATTGAAACCATTCAGGTAGTATTGGCCCTCTAACTTTGTTCTACTTTTAAAAAGTTGTTTTGACTGGGGCACCTGGGTGGTTCAGTCAGTTGAACGTCCGACTTCAGCTCAGGTCATGATCTCATGGTTCGTGGGTTTGAGCCCCATGTCAGGCTCTGTGCTGACAGCTCAGAGCCTGGAGCCTGCTTCGGATTCTGTGTCTCCCTCTCTCCCTGCCCCTCCCCTGCTTGCTCGCTCGCTCTCTCGCGCTCTCTCTCTCTCAAAAATAAACATTAAAAAAATGTAAAAAAAAAAGTTGTTTTGACTATTCTAGGACTTTTACACTGCCATGTGGATTTTAGAATCAGTTTGTAATGTCTACAAAAAAAACCTGCTGGGATTTATTGGAGAAATAAGGCACTCATGAATTAGGATTTGTTGGAAAATGTCTTATCTAATAATGTCTTACTAAATAGTACAACTCTTTCCTGCAATTCTTTTGAGTACCAGTACTTTGCCTCCTTTTAAATATTCTCTTAGATAAACTAGAGATTATAATCCAAACAGTGACCTTGAGTGTACCATGATTTGTGGGAGTCATTGAAAAGGCAGACAGAGGCTTGGCTCTAATCCTAAGGACCCCATTTAGAAGGGAAAATCCCTAGAGGTTTTAGATAAGAGCTGGGAATGGGGCACCTTAATACTCCCACACTCCTTGGCGGACTTCTAATAATAGAGTGAAAGTTATGAAGAATATGCAAAAAATGAAAGCAGTAGCAAAATAAGCAGAAGAAAATTCAGGACTAATATTTTTATACTCTGAAATTTGGGCTATTTCATATAGACAGAAGTAAGCCCCAAATTCTGTCTCATGCATATACAATGAAACATTTCCCTAAAAGATGCAATGGCCTATTTTAACTTTTGAGAAGCTGATACCTTGAGTGTATGATGATTTGTGTAACTCATTGGTAAGGCAGTTAAGTTAAAAAACAAAAACAAAACTGAGTCATCTTAGTTTTTTTAGTTTGAGACAAAAATAACTGAACATCTCAGGGAAATATGCTTGGAATAAAGGGATGTTTGGCTTATTAATTTTGGAATCATAATGATAATATTAATTGAAATATATGACCTATAGAATCCCCCTGTGTTTTCAGGTTTATGTACTGCCCTCCAAACTGTCAACTTGATGAACTGCAACAGAATTCAGATTGGTGACTTGAAAGATGCTTTTGATGACCTCAGTGTTTCTGTAAAGCCTGAAGAACACCAGATGTTAGTGAAAACGCTTGATGTTGATGGTATATATAACTACGTTGACTTTCCAAATAAAGTGATAGCAAATTTTCCATTCCCCTTCCCTATCCTCCATTCATCACTCCCCAATAATTTTTTTCTTTATTATCCTAATGGAAAAAGTACTCTAAGAGAGCGTGTCTACTGAGATCATAGATTTATCTTGACAGAAAAATCTTTGAATAAGATTAATAAGATTTTTTATGACCCATGAAGTATCCTGTGTTGATTCCATCAGAGTGTATCTGTGTGTATGTTTTTAGCATCTTCAGGGAAGGCAAGGTCATTCTCTGTGAAAGCTGTGCTGAAGGGAAACTGCTCTGAGCCAGGAAGAGACTGAGGGAGGACTTTCTCCCCTCTGCAGGAGACATTTGTGGGAGGAGACTGATTGAATCCTAAGAGGTTTCAGAGAAAACAAGGTATAATTTTCAAATTTTGCCAATTATTATGTGGTTCTTTTATTCATTTAAATTCAGTTCCTAAAAGTATTTTCTTTATTCCATTATTAAATGGGTTTAAGCATTGTTTCATTAATCATATTGACTGGAGCCGCTGTACAGCACAACTTATGGGTGCTTGTAAACAGCACCCTTCAGCGTTAGGCAGTGCCTGGCCTGTATGACTATGGGACAGACCTGATCCTGAGTGTCTTTGATATGTAAGGGGTCATGTAATGTGTCAGATAATCGAGTAAATATAAAATATTCATAGGAAGCTTTCAGTCTAGTTGGTGAGGCAAGCTGTAAACAACAAAAGGGTATATAACAATATAAGAGATAAAGGTTTAGTGAATTTACAATGGTATATGGCAGTACTTGAGTAATAGCCAGGGACATAGTGATGTGATGTGTTGTGATTTATAATAAGAAATATATATTTGCCCTTCAACCCCATTCCTGGCACGGAGCTCCTAAAACACTGGCAAATCCCTAAGTGATGAGAACTCTAGGGGCATCTGTTGTTCTAATAGGTGATTCTGGGAAGGCTTCTGGTTTCTAGGTGGGGACTTGTCACCATAAGGATAAGCCATGATTGGAACTTTGGAATTTTCAGCTCTATCCCCCACCCGCATTCTTCAGAAAACGGAGAGGGTCTGGAAATGGAGTGAATCATTGATTATGCCTATGTGAGGAGGTCTCCATAAAATCCTAATAGTATGGGGTTTGGGGAGTTTCCACGTTGGTGAACACATCTACATACCAGAAAGATAACTGACCCAACTCCACAGGGACAGAGCTGCCGTGCTTGGGATGCTCCCAGACCTCCCAGACCCTATGTATCTCTTCATCTGGCTGTTCATTTGTATATTTTATCATATCCTTTAATAAACTGATGAATGTTAAGTATTTCCCTGAGTTCTGTGAACTATTTTAGGAAATAATTGAGTCCAAGGGAGAGAAAGTCATGGGAACCTCCAATTTGTAGCCAAGTTGGACAGAAGTTGTAGGTAACCTGGGGACCTACTACTTGTGATTGGCATCTGCAGTGGAGGGGGAGCAGTCTCATGGGACTGAACCCTTAACCTGTGAGACCTGATGCCATCTCCAGGTAGATAGTGTCAGAATTGCGTTAAATTGTATGACACTCAGTTGGTGTTGCAGAGAATTGCTTGGTGGGAGAAAACCCCCCACATATCTAGTGTCAGAGTGCTGTAAGTGTGGCCGTAGAGTGAGAGTAAAGAAGAAACACAGGAGGAGGACTGAGTTTTTTCCTCCACAAGTGATGATAGTGAGTTGTATGAGAGTTCAGAGGTGAGCTATTTCATTCATTCAATGAAAGTTTATTAAGCACTGTTGCTTGCTAGACACTAAGTATATAAAGATAAAAGAGCTTACAGTCTGTCAAGATGACAAACAACGCGAATTCCAATTGTTAAATACCACGACAGAGGTAAACAGAGTGTTATGGGAACGTATACAATAGGTACCTAACCCACACAGGGTTGGATAAGGTAGTCAGAGAGGCTGTTTGGAGGAGATGCTGTTGGAGTTGAGTTTTGAAATATGAGTAGGAACTAGCCAAGAATTGCAGGTGCAGGGAAAGGGGCTGAAAGGAGTTAGGAAGGAATGTTCAGTATGTACAAAGTACAGAAGAACAAAGCTCATGGAGAAGCCAAGGAACTCTAAGTAGTCCAGTAGGACTTACAGCATTGGATCTCAGACTGATTTACATCAGAACTACCTAGGAATTTGTTAAAAACCCAGAATATCTGAATCATGGCCAAGGTGTATGTGTGCGTGCGTGCGTGCGTGCGTGCGTGCGTGTGTGTGTGTGTGTGTGTTTAACAAGCTTTACAGTTCAGGTTGATGTTTGACTATCAACTTGATGGTGCATAGTGGTGGAAGGAGTGGGAAAAGAAAGAAATGAAGTGGCCATATAGTCAAGAGCAGATCCAGAAGGGCTTTGTTTTTATCTTTGTTGTTCTCTGAGCAACAGAGTTTGAATTTTATCTTGAAGACTCTAGGGAGTCATTGAAGAAGTCAAATTTGAAAAGTGACATGACTAATTTTGCACTTTGTAATGGGCATTATGATAGCAGTGTTAAGAAAGAGCAGAGGGGGGCAAGATTGGAAGCAAGGACACATTTTAGAAGGCATGCAAGAATTCGGGTTAAAAGTAATGAGTGTTGATGTAAGGCATTGGCTCCAGGGATGGGAAGAAGGGAACAGATATGAGTTCTAGGAGGCAGAACTTCTTCATTGTTTGGTTAAGTTAGGGAAGGAAAAGAGAGAGGAATTGAGAATGATTAACAGACTTCTGGTTTGGGAGACATTTCATGGTGATGTCTTTTTTTTTTTTTTTTTTTTTTAAGTGTATTGATTTATTTTTGAGAGAAAGAGTGTGAGCTGGCTAGGGGCAGAAAGAGAAGGAAAGAGAGAATCCCAAGCAGGCTCCATCCTCTCAGCGCAGAGCTGATGTGGGGCTCAAACTTACGAACCACTAGATCATGACCTGAGCCAAGATCAAGAGTCGGTCACTTAACCGAGTCATCCAGGCACCCAAGTGATGCATTTTAATAAGCTGGGGAATATAGGAGGAGGCTTTAGTGCAAAGATGAATTCAGCTTAGGATATATTGTGTTTGATGAAGGGCATGATGGAGGGAAGAGATTGAAATGAGAATAGATAAATCTAAATTCCTTCACAAAATGCACAAGGCCTTTTTAAATCTAGTTCCCGTTACTGGACCTGTTAAGATTAACCTTTGCCCACAAACTTTCTGACACATTTTTGTAAGGTTTCAAGACACTTACTAGACACAAATAGAATAATTTAAACTAAATCCAAAATTAAAAAAATACTTATAGTTTCCAGAACGCATCATACTCACTTATATACATTTTCCGTATGAGTCTTTCTGTCAACCTTCAAATATGCCGCCAAGTCAGTAAAAATGTAACCTCCTTGAAGCTTTTCTTAATTCATTCAGTTAGATGTGGAAGCCTTTTACATTTCAATAACATGCCATGTTTAGCATCATTGAGACAATTTTGCTTTATAACTGTTTGAGAAAAGTGATATTATTTTGGAGAAATTTCCATGAGAATTATGAGGAGAGGATACATTTTGAGCATTTGGTTACTGATGAAAAATGAATACTTAAACTGTAAGCAAATTAAAAGTATTCTGTGGGGAGAACAGGTTAAATATTTACAGCCATAATACAATGTGAGGTAGGTAGAAAGATCAAATGAGAAACATATGTTTTTGTTTGGGTTTCCACTTCTTACTTTGACCTACATCACAGTATCTCATTTATTTTGCAGGTTCTTCCAGCTAACGGGAAAAATATAAGTACTTGCATATTTCTGAATATACAATATGTACATATTGCTTTAAAAAATTTAACAGGAGGGGGGCGCCTGGGTGGCGCAGTTGGTTAAGCGTCCGACTTCAGCCAGGTCACGATCTCGCGGTCCGTGAGTTCGAGCCCCGCGTTGGGCTCTGGGCTGATGGCTCGGAGCCTGGAGCCTGTTTCCGATTCTGTGTCTCCCTCTCTCTCTGCCCCTTCCCCCGTTCATGCTTTGTCTCTCTCTGTCCCAAAAATAAATAAACGTTGAAAAAAAAAAAAAATTTAACAGGAGGGGTGCCTGGGAGGCTCAGCATCAGACTTCAGCTCAGACCATGATCTCACCATTTGTGAGTTCGAGCCCCGTGTCGGGCTCTGTGCTGACAGCTCAGAGCCTGGAGCCTGCTTTGAATTCTGTGTCTCCCTATCTCTCTGCCCCTTCCTCCCTCTCTCTCTCTCTCTCTCTCTCTCTCTCTCAGAAATAAAATAAAAACATAAAAAAATTAATAGGAACTACACTACCACTGGGTAGGTGGTCATTTTTAAAGTTTGCCCCCTAGATGAATCTTCAAGTTTCTTGTTTTCAATTGTTTAAAAAGTAAGAAATTGTTAGACAAATAGTCATTGGTTTACATTAAAACTGACTTCTCAGAAATGCTCATTCTTTTAACCAATTAATATGTGAAAACTAATTCCTTTCAGATATATGTTATAAAACCCAAAATAACAGTTTAAACTGAGATGGGAGGGTTGATTTATAATAAAATGATTTTGTTTTAAAAAGAAGATGCAAATTAATCCAGTTATTGCTTGCTTTAGACCTAATTTTGCCTCATCTTAATTTTTCATTCTTTTATTTAAATTTTGTGTTTACCTCTTCTGTCTTCAATATAAAGTAATACACCAGGAAAGAAAGTGGTGAAAATAAGTAAGAGAATATCATAAAAATAATTTGTAATAACATTAGTCAATACTTTTATATATCTAGCGCATCCAATTATCCTAGTTCTTTTTTCTCTGCATCCATTGTGCCAATTGACACTAGACACTTCAAACTAGACTCATACTTAGAGTCTGTGAAAACTTCGTACAGTGTTCATTAAAGAAGGATGTTAATACAACTGTCAAAACCACAGAAAGTTCAGAGCCATGTCGAGTAAGAAGTTGCTGCGGCTGAGGTTAAACAGGTTGTTGCCTGTTTTCTCCTCTATGGTTTTGATGGTTTCCTGGCTCACATTTAGGTCTTTCACCCGCTTTGGGTTTATTTTCGTGTATGGTGTGAGAGAGTGGTCCAGTTTCATTCTTCCGCATGTTACTGTCCAGTTCTCCCAGCACCATTTGCTAAAGAGACTGTCTTTTTTCCATTGGATACTCTTTCCTGCTTCGTCAAAGATTCGTTGGCCATACACTTGGGGGCCGAATTCTAGGTTCTGTATTCTATTCCATTGGTCTATGTGTCTGTTTTTGTGCCAGTACCATACTGTCTTGATGTTTACAGCTTTGTAGTAGAGCCTGAAGTCTGGGATTGTGATGCCTCCTGCTTTGGTTTTCCTGTTCAACATTACTTTGGCTATTCAGGGTCTTGTGTGGTTCCCTACAAATTAAAACATTGTTTGCTCTAGCGCTGAGAAGAATGCTGGTGCAATTTTGATTGGGATTGCCTTGAATGTGTAGATTGCTTTGGGTAGTATCGACATTTTAACAATATTTGTTTTTCCAATCCATGAGCGTGGAATGTTTTTCCGCTTCTTTGTGTCTTCTTCAAGTTCTTTCGCAAGTTTTCTATAGTTTTCAGCATATAGATCTTTTACATCTTTGGTTAGGTTTATTACTAGGTATTTTATGGTTCTTGGTGCAATTGTAAATGGGGTTGATTTCTTGTTTTCTCTTTCTATTGTTTCATTATTGGTGTATAGAAATGCAACCAATTTCTGTACATTGATTTTATATCCTGTGACTTTACTGAATTCATGTATCAGTTCTAGCAGCTTTTTGGTGGAGTTTTTCGGGTTTTCCACATAGAGTATCATGTCATCTGCAAAAAGTGAAAGTTTGACTTCTTCTTAGCCAATGTGGGTGCCTTTTATTTCATTTTGTTGTCTGATTGCTTAAGCTAGGACTTCCAACACTCTGTTAAATAACAGTGATGAGAGTTCCAAAAGCGAGGGAAATAAAAGCAAAAATGAACTATTGGGACCTCATCAAAATAAAAAGCTTCTGTACAGCAAAGGAAACAGTCAACAAAACTGAAAGGCAACTGATGGAATGGGAGAAGATATTTGCAAATGACATACTGGATAAAGGGCTAGTATCCAAAATCTATAAAGATGTTACCAAACTCAACACATGAAAAACAAATAATCCTGTGAAGAAACAGGCAGAAGACACAAACAGACACTTTTCCAAAGAAGACATCCAGATGGCCAACAGACACATGAAAAGATGCTCAACATCACTCATTATCAGGGAAATATAAATCAAAACCACACTGAGATACCACCTCACACAGGTCAGAGTGGCTAAAATTAACAACTCAGGAAACAACAGATGTGGGTGAGGATGTGGAGAAATGGGAACTCTCTTGCACTTGTTGGTGGGAATGAAAACTGGTGCAGCCTCTCTGGAAAACAGTGTGGAGGTTCCTCAAAAAATTAAAAGCAGAATACCCTACGACCCAGCAATAGCACTACTAGGAATTTATCCAAAGGATACAGGAGTGCTGATTCATAGGGGCAAATGTACCACAATGTTTATAGCAGCACTATCAACAATAACCAAATTATGGAAATAGCCCAAATGTCCATCAACTGATGAATGGATAAAGAAGATGTAGTTTATATATACAGTGGAATACTACTCGGCAATGAAAACGAATGAAATCTGGCCATTTGCAACAACATGGATGGAACTGGAGGGTATTATGCTAAGTGAAATAAGTCAGTCAAGGAAAGAGAGATCTATGTGTACACTCATGTGGAATTTGAGAAACTTAACAAGAGATCATAGGGGAAGGGAAAGGGAAAAAATAGTTTCAAACAGAGAGGGAGGCAAACCATAAGAGACTCTTAAATACACAGAACAAACTAAGGATTTATGGGGGGGTGGGGATCAGGGGAAAGTGGGTGATGGGCATTGAGGAGGGCACTTATTGGGATGAGCACTGTATATTGTTGTATGTAAGCAATGAATCATGGATTCTACTCCTGAAGCCAAGAGTACACTGTATACATTGAATGTTAGCTAACTTGACAATAAATTATATTAAAAAAACACACACACAGAAAGTTGTCCTCTCTCTTTTCTTACAGCTTCTTAAGTTATGAAGGTAAAACAAAATGTAATTAGAATAATCCACTAGGATCTTTATTTGCCACCTACCATTCTCTGAATGCCTGCTGATCAAAGTTTTTAACTGCAGATTTTCCTTGATAGACTGGAATGAGGAAAGTTTCCGTCTACTGTCAGTGCTCCAGCTGCCACAGGGGGATAAATATAGAACTGATCAAATTAAAATTTGGCAATATGGAAGTAAAAAAATGTATCTGATCTGTCCCAAAGAGTTGTTATTTGCATGGAAATAAAATCATCAGTTCATTTGAATTCACTGAATTCATTGAATCACATTCAATATATCGCACATTGGATTCATTGAACCACATTCAATATATCACACAAAAAGGAAATATTGTGTTTGAGGGCATGGAGTGGACACGGAGTTGAAGATGTGCAGTAGACAATGGTCTAGCCTAGAAATAGAAACTTGAGAGTCAGCAACATACAGTTTGTAGTTACAAGAGAATTCAGGAATGGTTTATAGAGTGCAACAAGAAGAGGGCCAAGGACATTGAAATGCTAACATTTAAGTAACGGTGGAGAAAGAATAGTTTATAAAGGACGTAACAGGAAGTAACTAGAACGAACGGTAGGAGAGAAACCAAAAGAAAGCTATAGCAACAAAACAAAGAGAAAAAAGAGTTTGAAGGAGGAAAGTATTAGATAAGACCAACAAATTAAGAAGTATTCATTAATTTGGGAATGAAAGAGGAAAGTATTAAATAAGACCAAAAAAAAGTATTCATTGATTTGGCAGTAAATAGTTAATGGGTGAACTTGGTAAAAGCAGTTTTGAGAGGGTGGAAGCTAGATAAGACCAGTTTGATGTGTGAATGACAATATGATTATGATGAATAAGAACATTTCTTTCCAGAAAATAGTTTGGGAAGGAAAGAAAAAGGAAAGAGTAGTGGTTAGAGGGTATCATCTAGGTTCAACAGAAGGCTTTTTAGAAATCTAGACTTAGGAGCTGGTTTTGACATATGAATAGGATTTAAATAGGCAGACTGTAGATTGCATTCAGGACAAAAGTTTACGTAGCTAGAAAACCATAAGATGCTTTAAGGGGCAGCAAGAGAACCGATTTAGCTCACTGTGGAAGTACTTTATGTTTCTTGAATCTACTAATTTTTCTTCTGTTTTTGTCTTCACAGAAAAGGGAGATACTTCTCTAAAGACTGCCCTTTTAGCACTGAAGAGCATTAAGCGTTTTCGAGATTTTAGAGGTGAGAATAATTAGGAAGTTTTGAACACAGTTAGAATATAGGAAACTTTTAGCTAGTTGTTGAAAAGTGATGGACTACTTACATCAACATATAACTAATATGCTACAAGATTAAATGAATGGTATACGCTCAGTATTTTGGGTATTCAGATGAAGGTGAGCTTCCTGTGTTCATGTAAGTCTAGTTTGAAACATTGCAAGTTTGTAATTGAAGCAAATAATATATCTTCTAACAAGGTTGCCAAAAATACATGACCCTAAAAATATTTTAATAAATTTAAGGGTTTTGATTAGGTAATACATTCACACAGATCATAAATAAAAAAGTATTGGGGTGCCTGGGTGGCTCAGTCGGTTAAGCGTCCGACTTTGGCTCAGGTCATGATCTCACAATTCATGGGTTCAAGCCCAGCATCAGGCTCTGTGCTGACAGCTCAGAGCCTGGAGCCTGCTTTGGATTCTGTGTCTCCCTCTCTCTCTGCCCCTCCCCTGCTCATGCTCTGTCTCTCTCCGTCTCAAAAATAAAAATAAAACATTAAAAAAATTTTTTTAAGTAAAAATAAGTAAAAAAGTATTTAAAGATACACAATGCGGGGCGCCTGGGTGGCCCGGTCGGTTAAGCGTCCGACTTTGGCTCAGGTCACGATCTCGCGGTCCGTGAGTTCGAGCCCCGCGTTGGGCTCTGTGCTGACAGCTCAGAGCCTGGAGCCTGTTTCAGATTCTGTGTCTCCCTCTCTCTGTGACCCTCCCCCGTTCATGCTCTGTCTCTCTCTGTCTCAAAAATAAATAAACGTTAAAAAAAAAAAAAAAAAAGATACACAATGAAAATCTTCTTGCCTGGTCTATTCAGTTCCTATTCCTTTTCCCCAGTAACTAACTAATAAGTAACTAGTTTCTTTTTTTTTTTAATTTTTTGTTAATGTTTTATTTATTTTTGAGGCAGGAAGTACTTAGATCATTCAAGAAAATATGAATATATGTATGTATATATATGTATGAATATATATATATATGATATATATATATCCCTCCCTCACTTTTTACGTGAGAGCATGATATGTACATTGTTCTGTATCCTTGATTTTTTAATACAGTAATATATTTTGGATATTTGTTCCTATCAGAATATAAAGGCCTTTCTCATTCCCTTTTATAGTTGCATAGAGAACATGTGAATTCTCATTCTGATGGAAATTTATTCTTTTAATTTATTTTTAAAAAATTTTTTTGTTTATTTATTTTGGAAAGAGAGAGAGGCAGAGTGTGAGCAGGGGAGGGGCAGAGAGAGAGAGGGAGACCCAGAATCCGAAGCAGGCTCCAGGCTCTGAGCTGGCAGCACAGAGCCCGACATGGGGCTTGAACTCACGAACCGTGAGATCATGACCTGAACCAAAGTCAGACGCTCAACTGACTGTGCCACCCAGACACCCTTTGGAACTTCATATATTTAACTTATTGGGATCAGTGATCCTTCCAACTTGAATCTTTGTCTTTTCGATTGTGGTACCAAGAAACATTTTGCAGCGTCACATGATGGATGCCCTGTGTGAATTATCTAACTTTTGAGTATAATTTTGAAAATATCTAACTCACTTTAAAAATGAGTTAATTGAATTGCACCAAGAAGCATAAAATACCTAGGAATAAATCTTTTTTTTTTTTTTAATTTATTTTTTTAATATATGAAATTTACTGTCAAATTGGTTTCCATACAACACCCAGTGCTCATCCCAAAAGGTGCCCTCCTCAATACCCATCACCCACCCTGCCCTCCCTCCCACCCCCCATCAACCCTCAGTTTGTTCTCAGTTTTTAACAGTCTCTTATGCTTTGGCTCTCTCCCACTCTTTTTTTTTTCCTTCCCCTCCCCCATGGGTTTCTGTTACGTTTCTCAGGATCCACATAAGAGTGAAACCATATGGTATCTGTCTTTCTCTGTATGGCTTATTTCACTTAGCATCACACTCTCCAGTTCCATCCACGTTGCTACAAAAGGCCATATTTCATTTTTCCTCATTGTCACGTAGTATTCCATTGTGTATATAAACCACAATTTCTTTCTCCATTCATCAGTTGATGGACATTTAGGCTCTTTCCATAATTTGGCTATTGTTGAGAGTGCTGCTATCAACATTGGGGTACAAGTGCCCCTATGCATCATACCTAGGAATAAATCTAACCAAAGATGTAAAAGATCTGTATGCTGAAAACTATAGAAAGCTTATGAAGGTAATTGAAGAAGATATAAAGAAATGGAAAGACATTCCCTGCTCATGGATTGGAAGAATAAATATTGTCAAAATGTCAATACTACCCAAAGCTATCTACACATCCAATGCAATCCCAATCAAAATTGCACCAGCATTCTTCTCGAAACTAGAACAAGCAGTTCTAACATTCATATGGAACCACAAAAGGCCCTGAATAGCCAAAGTAATTTTGAAGAAGACCAAAGCAGGAGGCATCACAATCCCAGACTTTAACCTCTACTACAAAGCTGTAATCATCAAGACAGCATGGTATTGGCGCAAAGACAGACACATAGACCAATGGAATAGAATAGAAACCCCAGAAGCTAGACCCACAAACGTATGGCCAACTGATCTTTGACAAAGCAGGAAAGAACATCCAATGGAAAAAAGACAGTCTCTTTAACAAATGGTGCTGGGAGAACTGGACGGAAACATGTAGAAGAATGAAACAAGACCACTTTCTCACACCATTCACAAAAATAAACTCAAAATGGATAAAGGACCTGAATGTGAGACAGGAAACCATCAAAACCCTAGAGGAGAAAGCAGAAAAAGACCTCTCTGACCTCAGCCGTAGCAATCTCTTACTCGACACATCCCCAACGGCAAGGGAATTAAAAGCAAAAATGAACTACTGGGACCTTATGAAGATAAAAAGCTTCTGCACAGCACAGGAAACAACCAACAAAACTAAAAGGCAACCAACGGAATGGGAAAAGATATTTGCAAATGACATATTGGACAAAGGGCTAGTATCCAAAATCTATAAAGAGCTCACCAAACTCCACATCCGAAAAACAAGTAACCCAGTGAAGAAATGGGCAGAAAACATGAATAGACACTTCTCTAAAGAAGACATCCAGATGGCCAACAAGCACATGAAAAGATGCTCAACGTCGCTCCTTATCAGGGAATACAAATCAAAACCACACTCAGATATAACTTCATGCCAGTCAGAGTGGCCAAAATGAACAAATCAGGAGACTATAGATGCTGGAGAGGATGTGGAGAAACGGGAACCCTCTTGCACTGTTGGTGGGAATGCAAATTGGTGCAGCCACTCTGGAAAGCAGTGTGGAGGTTCCTCAGAAAATTAAAAATAGACCTACCCTATGACCCAGCATTAGCACTGCTAGGAATTTACCCAAGGGATACGGGAGTACTGATGCATAGGGGCACTTGTACCCCAATGTTTGTAGCAGCACTCTCAACAATAGCCAAATTATGGAAAGAGCCTAAATGTCCATCAACTGATGAATGGAGAAAGAAATTGTGGTTTATATACACAATGGAATACTACGTGACAATGAGAAAGAACGAAATATGGCCCTTTGTAGCAACGTGGATGGAACTGGAGAGTGTGATGCTAAGTGAAATAAGCCATACAGAGAAAGACAGATACCATATGTTTTCATTCTTACGTGGATCCTGAGAAACGTAACAGAAACCCATGGGGGAGGGGAAGGGAAAAAAAAAAAAAAAAAGAGGTTAGAGTGGGAGAGAGCCAAAGCATAAGAGACTCTTAAAAACTGAGAACAAACTGAGGGTTGATGCGGGGTGGGAGGGAGAGGAGGGTGGGTGATGGGTATTGAGGAGGGCACCTTTTGGGATGAGCACTGGGTGTTGTATGGAAACCAATTTGACAAAAAATCATATATTGAAAAAAAAAAGAGTTAATTGCCTAATGTTTTATGAACTTACCAAAACTCTTCTTTAACTCTTATTTTCAGTATTAAAAGTATCTTAGGGTCAAAAGTACATAGTTTTATTTCATAGTCTCTAAAGGTATACTTTATTTTCTTTGGTTTCAAATAATATCATTAATGGTTGGCAAATAATATTTTTGCATAGTGTTTGATGTTTTACCAAGCACTTTCACATAATTTATTTTTTAATAATTATTCTTTTTTTAAAAATATATATTTATATTGAGAGGGACAGAGACTATGAGCAGAGGAGGGACAGAGAGAGGGACACAGAATCCGAAGCAGTCTCCAGGCTCTGAGCTATCAGCACAGAGCCTGATGCAGAGCTTGAAATCACAAATTCACAAATCGTCGTGAGATCATAACCTCAGCCGAGGTTGGACGCTTAACCGACTGAGCCACCCAGACGCCCCTCACATAATTTATTTTTTAACTATTCTTTATGACTATCCTGTTAAGTAGAAATCTTACAATAAAGAAAGAGAAAAGTAAAGTTCGAGGAAATTGTACCTTACCTAAGACCCCACAGCAAGTGTTGGACTCCATGTGCAGCTATTTTTTTTTACTGTATTATAGGTTAATGGTTCGGTTTCAAAATTCATTTAATGCTATAACTTACAGATTAATATTATCATGATCAGCACACATATATTGAACACAAAAATATGCATAAAGTAGGCCGTGAGAAATCTTAAAATCTAGATGAAAAGATAGGTCATTTACATAAAAATATAACTAGTATTCTGTAAGGGCAAATTAGTGATGCATATTATTTTAAGAGTTTAGGTGAAGATTAGATTCCTATGAAAAAAATGGAGGAACTGTGAAGGAAGGGTAGCATCTTGCTTGATAGGTAGAGGGAAAACCAGAAAACATTGACACCTAGAGATTTAAAAGGGAAGAAAAGATCAGAGGCGTAAGTAGGATTTGAAAGATAAGGAATGAGAGATAGTTGGTAGGTCTACATTGGAGGAGATATTAAATGTTTTGCTCAAAACAGGTCTCACTATAGTCTTTGGGCAAGAGAGTGTCAGGTACTAAGCTGTCTCTAAAAATTGATTTAACAGTGGATTGGACTAAGGAGCCACTAGAAGCAGGAAGATCGTTTATTTAATCCATTCAGTCAGCAAATGAGTGACACTATGCCGGTAACCAAGATAGGTAAATACTGGTCTCTGACCCCAGAGAATTCACTGAAGAAAGACAGATGAGCAAATAAATAACTACAAATTGTGCTAAATGTTAAGGAGAAAATGTACAAGGAGGAGGTAGAGCGTTAAGGTGCAGGGACTTAATTTAAATAGGATGGCCAGGGAAGCATGTTCTGACATGTGACATTTAGGCTGAAACCTACAGGATTAGAAGGAATCAGCTGCTGGAAGAGTTGGCAGAAGCGTCTTTCAGACAAGAGGAAGAAGCTGTGAATGGTTCTAGGGTAGGAAATAACACATATGTTTAAGAAACTGAAAGGCCTTTCTGGCTGAAGTCTAGTGAAAGCATAAGAGACTGTTAAAAACTGAGAACAAACTGAGGGTTGATGGGGGGTGGGAGGGAGGGGAGGGTGGGTGATGGGTATTGAGGAGGGCACCTTTTGGGATGAGCACTGGGTGTTGTATGCAAACCAATTTGACAATAAATTTCATATATTGAAAAAAAAAATGTAAGGAATTTGAATCAAATTCAAAATATAATGGAAACCAATGAAGTGTTTTTATTTTATTTTTTTTTAATGTTTATTTTTGAGAGAGAGAGAGTGAGAAGGGGAGGGGCAGAGAGAGAGGAAGGCACAATCTGAACAGGCTCCAGGCTCTGAGCTGTCAGTACAGAGGCCAATGTGGGGCTCGAACTCGCGGACCACGAGATTATAACCTGAACCGAAGTCAGAGGCTTAACTGACTGAGCCACCCAGATGCCCCCAATGAAATGATTTTAAACAACAGAGTGATATGATCAATTTAGTCACTCCCATTGCAGTGTGGAGATTGGATTGAGAGAGGGAAAGTATTTAATGGTATTTAGAAAAATTTGGAAATAATACAGGCCTGGGGAGGTGAGGACCTGAATAGGGTCCTCAGTATGGACTAGTAAGGAAAAATGAATGAAAGAGATATGCTAAAAGGGGAAAAAACTGTGGTGTCTGGGTTTAGAGAGAAACAAATGAAAACAGAACCATGGGTTCCAACTTAGGTTAATGAAGGAATGAATCTAGTTGAAAGTATATTTATTTCAAGTTAGTAGCAATGATGGTACCTCAGAGACTATCCAGAGAAATAGGCACATGAGAAAAGCTGGAGATGCAATTTGGCCATGTAATTGCCTCATGGAGGTAACAGCTGGATAACAATCAGGAGAAATAAATCTCAGAGATGATATAGAGAAGAAAAAGCAATGACCAAGACCTTCTAGCCTAGATTCTTAATCTGTTTAGTCAATTTCATTACTTTGATTGTTTTATCAATCTTTGAGTTAATGCTAATCCCCTTAAGGTAAAATGAGAAAGATTGTGGTAGGTAAAATGTGAAAGATTTTACCATTTTATGGATAGATGTCGCATATCATACATAAGTCACTTCTCTTTAATTGATAAATGTAATATAATTCCTGAAGAGATGTTTTTGTGGGAAGGTGTTGGAGGAAATGATTGACAGCATGATCTTAAAGTTCTTCCAGAAGAATAAGAAGAGAATAAGGAGAAATAGGAGTTGGAAAGGATGTGGTGAAATGAATGGCTTTTTTTTTTTTTTTTCACTACCTACGTATTTGTGTAAATTGGGCCAATTCTTCTGAAAGAAAATTCTAAGAGGGTTCATTATTAAGATTCCACTGAATTTTGGTTTAGGAAGATAGGATGCAGTGGAATACTATGTGGTCATTTAAAAATAATACTCCTAGAATAATATGCTGACAAGGGAAAATGTTGAAAATACATTGCTAAATGAAACGAAACTTGATATTAAAGAGTATTAAGACCAAACACCGTTAAAATGTAAATCATTAAGCACGTGGCACGGCGTGTACTAATTCTGTAATTGGAAGGAAGGAAGCTAATTAAGACGTGAGAGCAGGTAGTCAGCTACCCAAATTGTACAGAGGACAGTGAAGGCTAAGATTATTAGATCTGACAAAGAAGGGGATTGAGAGGTATTTGCTGTTCTTTGTAATAGCAGAAGCATTGTGCTCTGCATCAGAATGTTTGACCTGTAGTCTAATGTTTTCTTCCTCATGATCTTGGACAAATCACTTCATCTAAATATAAAATACAGGTATATGTGCTGAACTATAGATAATAGTACATGTCCTATATATTTCATAAGATTTTTTTGTGGCTGTCAAAAGAACTAATATAGAAGTACCCCATAAGTTATAAAAAGTGTCAAATGTAAAGTAGTATTGTTCCAAGAGAGCTATGGGAGCTTAAAATAGAGATTGGGTGATGAAATAGGGGCAAGAAATACTAAATTACTCATTTGAGAAGCTCAGTAATACAGAATGGAGGGAAGTAGAATAGTAGGTAGGCATGACAATAGGATAGAGGAATGGAAACATTAAGGGAGCAGAGGAGAAAATACATTAAATAGTCAATAATCAAGTAACAATTAGTGAGTCTATTTGGTATGCATAGTAGAGATCGTAGAAGTATTATAGCACAAGGGTCTTGTGCTCACAAGGGAGATTATGGTGAGATTAGAGAAAAAAAGACATTTAGAAGATTGTATACTAGATCATGTGGCACCAGCCATAAGAGCTACAAGAATTTAAGTATAATGAGAAGAATACATCTTATATATACTGATATTATGCCATTATTATATATAATGGTATATCAGAACGAACTATGATAATCTGGGGAAGCCTAAAGGAGCAGATAGAGCTTGAACTGGTTGCTGGACTGGGGAGAGAATTTAGATGTATATTCTAGATGAGGAGACTAGCCTGCCCAAACAAAACATGTGAGAATGACTTAGATGTCTATGAGGAATAAAGTAGAAAGATGTGGGATAGATTTGGGAATGCACAAAATCTGAATGATAAAATACCTACTTTATAACATTGCAAATTATAATATGGCTGAGTTTGTCTTTCCCCAAATACATAATGGAATTACTAACTACCTTATAGCTATCATATTTTTAGGTGTCTATTTCTAGGCAGAAAAGTTTTACCTGAATACAAAGGCAGTGTCAGCAAATTTTGTACCTAGGAAGTACAGTCATCACAGTCAGAAGTTATAAATCCATATTCCAAAGTGCTAAATTCAGATTGATTATATACTATTAGAGAATAAATACGGGTTTTTCCTAGACAGAATACATAACTACTTAAAGTGATAGGAAGGATAGTTAACCTCTAAAAAAAAAGCTCTGTAGGATCTTTCACAGCATCAGAAATTACTATCATTAAGACATTCTCTTGTATTACCTATCTTAGGCCACTATTAAAGTATTGTTATTAAATAAGAAGGAAACTGACATGGAGGGGGAAGCAAAGCTCTCTCTTCTGTTAACAATTATTATTGTTAAATTATTAAAAAATTATTAAAAAATATTAAAATTTTTTAAATAAATTATTTAAAAAATTATTTAAAAAATAACAATTCTAGGTTGATGGGGGGTGGGAGGGAGGGGAGGGTGGGTGATGGGTATTGAAGAGGGCATCTTTTGGGATGAGCACTGGGTGTTGTATGGAAACCAATTTGACAATAAATTTCATATATTAAAAACAATAACAATTCTATCAGCAGATTAATTAGCTGTTACTTGTGTATACCAAGGTTCTCAGATCTAAGTACAAGAGAATCAGTATAAGACAAATTAAGTTTAATAAAGGAACGGGAAAGAGGTAGATTTGAGGTGGCAGTGACTAGGGGCAGCAGAGAGATCCCTGGACACATACCGAAAGGATGTAAGAAACTTGAGAGGCAAAGATAGATGGACAGAAGGAGACAGATAGCAAGGCTTAATTTCTACTACGAGTTTGCCCTATAAGTGATCTATTTTGTAGGTATAAAATGAGAGTTAGATGTGTATGTACCTCAAGAGAATATTTAAGGTGAATGCTTAAAAAAATGCTAGGTATCTATATTAGTTTTTTGAATCATAGTTTAAGCTAATTGTTTAGAATTTGCATCTAAACTGAAAGTATTTTCTCTTGATAGAGGTTAATGAACTTGCAAAGGCCTTAAACAAAGTCACCAATGAAAAAGTTGTTGTTGATGATATAAAACCTATACTGAAAGGCTTGGGGATTTATTTGCCAGAGGAAGAATTGCAGGAGATGCTTACATCCATTTCTCTTGATAGTAAGTATTTCTTTTCTGAGTCATTTATTACATATCACACTTGTGTTTACTTTCACTCATAAACCCACAGAGCTGATTGATTAGGAATCAAATGCAGTGAGTTCAACAACATTAGATTTTCCCTATTAGGCTTGGGTGAGAATTTGCTTTGGATTATTCTCATATTGAATTATCCTAGGGATGTTGGATATCCTAGGGATGTTGAATTATCCTAGGGATCCTGTCTTCATCCCATTGCTTTGCCTCCTGAGGTTTGAATCATACGTTTTTATTGGACAGGAGCTGTGCAGCTCTCTCAAGCCCCTGAAATGCAGGGCCAAGCCTTAGTGTGGTGACACACACTTACCAGTTTGGTTTCCCCACAGTCCTCAAAGGGCTACAGTGGTGTTTTTGGAATCCTGCCAGTGGGAGGTTTAACTTACATGCAAAGCAAAGGGGTACTTTTCTTCTTCTTCAGTTCCAAATACATGGCCAATAAAAAACAAAAGATGCACACTTCCTTTACTAATATATCTTTGCTTATAAGTATATATATAGTCTCCATTAGGTATTTCGGTTGGGGTTTGGTTTATGGTACTTGTAGGGAATATCTTCTTCCTTCGTAACATAGATAGTGGTAGTAGGACTTGTAATGCTGAAAAATTCAGAGAATGTCACATACCAAAAAACACTGGTCCCAAGTGGTTAAAATATATGTAAAATTCATAAAACACTCATTGGCTCTACAACAAAAAAGACTGCAAGAGTTATCATAATCATGTTCCTTTTTATAGTCTGAGGTGTGTTTAGCAGAATCAGAGTTAGAAAACAGGACTAACTTGGTTCTGAAGATTTGGTAAGCATGCATATCTTTTGAGCTCATCCCTTTGTATCTTTGGGTTAAAGACCATTCATTTCTTGATGTTTCATTTTCAGATGAGGGGAAAGTGAACTTAAAAGATTTCCTGACTCAGTTAATGAAAATGCCATATTTTACAAAAGTTCAAAGTAAGTGAGAATTTTTTAACAATAAAAATTTTGAGTGGAAACCTTTAGTTTTGATTATATGCATTTGTGCAGTTTTCTAATGCTGAAGCACATCATGTATATAACAAATGTACTCTGGATGATGAATCAGTAAGGGATCCTAGTCCTGACCTTTTCTTGACTTAAATTTTATGAACTTATAGTATTTTTCCATCACTCAAAAGGGATTAACTAAGTGTTAATAGCTGAATGAATAAGGAAACCATAAAAAGGATGAGATCATGCCATTGGAGACAACATAGATGGACCTAGAGGGTATTATGCTAAGTGGAATAAATCAGACAGAGAAAGATGAATGCCATATGATTCAAATTATAAGTGGAATCTAAAAAAAGCCAAACAGGGGCACCTAGCTGGCTTAGTTGGTGGAGCATGTGACTCTTGATCTCAAGCTTTTAAGTTCAAGACCCAAATTGGGGGGGCGCCTGGGTGGCTCAGTCGGTTAAGCGTCCGACTTCGGCTCAGGTCATGATCTCACGGTCCGTGGGTTCGAGCCCCGCGTCGGGCTCTGTGCTGACAGCTCAGAGCCTGGAGCCTGTTTCAGATTCTGTGTCTCCCTCTTTCTCTGACCCTCCCCTGTTCATGCTCTCTCTCTGTCTCAAAAATAAATAAATGTTAAAAAAAAAAAAAAAGACCCAAATTGGGTGTAGAGTTCACTTAAAAATACAAAGAAGAATTATAAATAAATAAATAAATAAATAAATAAATAAAGCCAAACAAACAACAAATAAATAAATAAGCAAATAGCAGAATCAGACCTATAAATACAGAAACAACTTCGTGGTTGCCAGAAGGGAGGGTCTTGAGGGTTGGACAAAAAGGGTGAAGGTGAGAGGGAGATACAGGCCTCCAGTTATGAAATGAATAAGTCACAGGAATAAAAGGCACAGCATAAAGAATACAGTCAATGATATTGTAATAGTGATGTAATGGGACAGATGGTGGTTACCCTTGTGGTGAACAGAGCGTAACGTATAAACTTGTCAAATTACTAAGTTGTATACCTGGAACTAATGTAACATTGTGTGTCAGCTATACTAAAAAAAAAAAAAAAAAAATCAATGTTACCTTTTCTTTTTTTATCCTATTATATGTTCATAAAAATGGGATTTTATCATGAGAAGATTAACTATTGAAACATGTAGGAATATGTTGAAACATACAAGCTTCCTCCATATTTTGTAAGAGGTATTCTTCTCATTATTCCACTGCCTTAGCCATGAGGCATTGAATGTAATCTGGTTTTAATGTGTTCATTTAATTGACATCTCCAACTGTGAGATATCTGTGATATCTGTGGAACTTCTGGGTCTCCTTGGAGCCTTTGTTCTTGAGATTAATTGAAATGGCTTAATTTCCTCTAAATTTTAATTCCCGAGATTGAAACTGAACAAAATTCAGAAGGCCTAATTTAGGTAGCTACAAAAATGAAATTATTCCCTAGATTGTAGGTGTTTAGGATGTAACCAAAATGGTATGTTTTTTCAACTGACAAAATATTTTGTCCTTAATCTCTGGTTTTCTGAATGGGATCTATAAAACTCTCCTAGGTATGTTGTTTATAAGCAAATCTCTTACAGGATTAATGTTTATGATATGATAGTGTTTATCATAATACATTTAAAATTTGTTTTCTTACTTGAACAATTGAACCATGATACTTTCAGAAATGAATGTTACCTTTTTTTTGGTATTGATAGCAGTGCTGATCCTTCCATTATTTGGGGGACTTTTTGTATGTATGTGTTGGATATATCCAAGTATCCATTGAATGAAAAAAATTAAGAATAGTCACATCAAACTATGGCTGGTTATCTAATTTTTGGCAAGAGAATTGCTAGAATTACTTTTATGCTTAGTTATCCTAGCTTTAATGGAATTCCCAGCCTCTGATATGCCAGAGATGAGTATAAGCGGATGTCCTGAGATTCCTTTATATGTAATCATTCCTCAATCTCAAATTAAATATTTACAATGCCCTGTTTAGCCTAGCGCCTAAACGTTCTATGAAATCAGATAGCCTGCACTTCACACTTGGCTTTACATTTAATAACTGTGTATGCTTAGACAGACTAGCCTCTCTAAGGCTAGGTTTCCTTATCTGTTAAATAAGGGAAATATTGGTAACAACCTCACAGAATCTTTGTATTAAAATGGGATGGTGGAGGGGTGCCTGGGTGGCTCAGTCAGTTAAGCATCCGACTTCAGCTCAGGTCATGATCTCGCGGTCTGTGGGTTCAAGCCCCGCCTAGGGCTCTGTGCTGACAGCTCAGGGCCTGGGGCCTGCTTTAGATTCTGCGTCTCCTTCTTTCTCAGCCCCTCCCCCACTCTCACTCTGTCTCTGTCTCTCTCAAAAGTAAATAAACATTCTAAAATTTTTTTTAAATGATAAAATGGGATGGTGTGTATAAAGCACTTTAGCATAGTGCTTAGCAAGCACTAAGCTGAATACTTAATAAGTGGTAGAAGTAGCAGTAGTAGTACTACTAGTAGTAATTATTGTCACTCAGGACCCACTGAATATTACATATTTTTTAACTTCGTATATTGCATATTTTTTTGAATATAGAAAAAGAAGGCCCCTTGAAAACTTTGGCCGCCATTAGGAAAAATGAGGTCACTCCTGATGATCTAGACTCCATGATGAAAAATATAGGAGTTCCATTATCCCAAGATGCGATTCAAAGATCCCTGAAGAATGTGGCTATCACGGGTGAGCATTTAACATTTCTAGGTATCCTTTATCTTAGCTGACATGCATGTGTTTGAACTTTTCAAGAATCCTTAAAGGGTTTATCCACTTCATGGATTATCCGAGCTCTTTTCTACCAACTACCCACTTGGGTTCTACTTATTTTAAGTAGCATCATACAGAGGAGGATCTATACGGTAGGAGGGTATGTGTCTGAATGATACGCATGAGTCTGTCTTTTTGATGGAATCTACAAAATATCAAACGTTTTTCAGTATAGCAATTACAGTTGCCAATCTCTGTTCATATTCCTTGTTCTCTGACATGCATTTTTTCTTTCAGAAGATGGGAAAGTGAATTTAGAAGGGTTCATTGGCAATTTAGTCAATTCAGGATTTTCATTTCTACCTGAAAGTAAGAATTTTCAGTTGAATGGAGATAGCTAATGATATGTAGGTTATAGATCTCTTGGGAAAACCCTAGCTAGATTTTGAGATGGTCTTAAACTGATTTACCACTGGCATAATTGTGTAGTATCTTTACTCCACACATGTCAAATGTGTATGTAGCACATGAGAACATGCCCTTTAGAGAGCTCTAGTTACCTCTTCTGCCTAGTCTGAGACCAGAGTCTTAACTGCAGTTATCTTTCCACTGAGGACCTTGTGAAGAAAAAAATCACATTAATTAGAATGACTAAACCAGCACTTAGAATTACACTGTTTGCAAGTTACTCTACTTTAACTCAAGTGTAATTGTGTGAGACATATTAAAATGATAAATAGTGGGTTCCTGATATTGATTTACAATAATTCTTCTTTAAGAAATGAGTGAAAATCTTTGTTACTGTTAGGAAAATTTTTCTTCAGGTTTGTTTTTTTTCTTTTGTTATTTCTTTTTTTTCTCTTTTTTTTTTTTTTTTAACGTTTATTTATTTTTGAGACAGAGAGAGACAGAGCATGAACGGGGGAGGATCAGAGAGAGAGGGAGACACAGAATCTGAAACAGGCTCCAGGCTCTGAGCGGTCAGCACAGAGCCCGATGCGGGGCTCGAGCTCACAGACCGCGAGATCATGACCTGAGCTGAAGTCAGCCGCTTAACCGACTGAGCCACCCAGGCGCCCCATCTTTTGTTATTTCAACGTTGTTTTCTTTGGTTATTTCTTTGTATGGGCTCCATGTTTTTGCCCCTAGTTTCTCTTTATACACTAATTCAAAGTTTAATTTTAGCACAATGTTTGTCAATTATAATGTTAAGGACCCTTTTCTTCTTTGGGTTTGCATAGTATTTCTGTAACCTTAGGCCTCTGAATTCTCTGATAAGCTGCCCTTTCTTGCCACGATGGTGCTGAAAAGGAAGGAATGATTTACATTTTGCACGTGTAAGTGAGAAGAATATCTCTGACACCAAGCCAAAATTATACACACATTCAAACCACTTCATATCGTCCATTTTTAAGTGCCCTCTATGGTTGCAGAAATTCAAGGTTTACTTCTTTGACCATGTCCACCTACTTTTGGATAAGCACATATATGTAGCTTTGATAAGCAAAAAAATATTTATGAAGAGATGTTTTGTAGAGATGCCTGGGATCCAGACCTGAGCTGAGATCAAGAGTCGGATGCTTAATTGATTGAGCCACTCTGGCGTCCCTAGAAATGCCTTTTTTGAGACAACTTCCTAATAGTATATATCAACTGCTTTTGGGAACTGGTGTTAAAAATGGCCATATCAAGGGGCGCCTGGGTGGCGCAGTCGGTTGAGCGTCCGACTTCAGCCAGGTCACGATCTCGCGGTCCGTGAGTTCGAGCCCCACGTCAGGCTCTGGGCTGATGGCTCGGAGCCTGGAGCCTGTTTCCGATTCTGTGTCTCCCTCTCTCTCTGCCCCTCCCCCGTTCATGCTCTGTCTCACTCTGTCCCAAAAATAAATAAAAAACGTTGAAAAAAAAAAATTAAAAAAAAAATGGCCATATCAAGAGTGTCACTATATCTTCAGAAGATGTTGCCCATTAGATTATTTAGTGATGAAAAGTGTCTTGAAATTTAGATGATTGATTGATTTTTTAGAGAGAGACAGGGCAGGTGTGCTCACCAGCAGGGGAGGGGCTGAGGGAGAGGGAGAAAGAATCTTAAGTAGGCTCCATCGTGAAGCCTGATGTGGCTCTCCATCCCACAATTTACCATGAGATCCTGAGCTGAGCTGAAATCAAGAGCTGGATGCTTAACTGACTGAGACACCCAGGCACTCCTTGAAATTTAATATCAGAAAAAAAAAAAATCTCTCTTCCAAAGACCAGTGTGCTTCTTTGTGTAGGTAATAACCCGAGTTCCCCTTTATGCCTTAGCTTCCAAAAAGTTTCAGATCTAAACTTAATATTTAAGCACTATTAACCATGTTGGCCTTGTTTGTTATTTACTACCTTTTTCTCATGTGTTTTTGATGCTCACATTTCTAATTATGATTGTTATATTTTCTATTTCTCCATGAAATTTTGTCAGTTCTGTTATATACTTTTTAGACTCTCTAATTTTGCTCATCTGCATTTATGATTGTTATATCTTCCTGATGAATTGGCTGGCAGAGAATACCGAATGTATCATTTTGGAAGAGAAATCACTTTTTCCTCTGAGTACAAGCTGAAAATTGATTCCCCATTCTATGGCTACATGACTCCTTATTTACCACATTTTTTTAATGTTTATTTATTTTTTTGAGACAGAGAGAGACAGAGCATGAACGGGGGAGGGTCAGAGAGACAGGGAGACACAGAATCCGAAGCGTGCTCCAGGCTCTGAGCTGTCAGCACAGAGCCCGACACAGGGCTCGAACTTACAGACTGTGAGATCATGGCCTGAGCCGAAGTCGGACCCTCAACCGACTGAGCCACCCAGGTGCCCCTACCACAGTTTACATAGTGGCTCCTAACTGTTCCCTCAACATCAGCCAGTAACACTTCTTGTCTAATATCATATGGGCTGTACTGGGTTAAATGTTCCTGTGCTTATAGCCATATTCTCTTTAAAATGATCAAAAGAACATGTTTCTATTTCTTTTTTTTTTTTTTTTTTTTTTTTAATTTTTTTTTTTCAACGTTTTTTATTTTATTTTTGGGACAGAGAGAGACAGAGCATGAATGGGGGAGGGGCAGAGAGAGAGGGAGACACAGAATCGGAAACAGGCTCCAGGCTCCGAGCCATCAGCCCAGAGCCTGACGCGGGGCTCGAACTCACAGACCGCGAGATCGTGACCTGGCTGAAGTCGGACGCTTAACCGACTGCACCACCCAGGCGCCCCCATGTTTCTATTTCTGATAGAAGAACTGAAAGTGTGCATCTGAATACATGTCAAAAGACTCTTCTTTTCACACTGAAATGGAATATAGCGATGTGAAGATAATAGGAAGTATTTTTCTGAAATTGAAAATTATTAGCATTTCCCATTCTCGTAGCTTTTACCGCTTCTATTTTTCTCCTAGGAAGTAAGGTTGATGACAGCAACTTAGACACTTTTCTAGGAAACATGAAGATGGAGATGTCAGGTAAAGAATTTTGTAAGATTCTGAAGCACCTGTCAGTTGAAGGTGACATTTACATAGACATCGTTCACATGGTTCTATGTTGTGAGAAGTCTTTTTATTAATGTAAACTTCTTAGATATAAAATTCTTATAGAAAGAACCATAGAAAATGATAAAAAATAATAAAAAATTACCTTAAGTGTTATGCTTTAGGCTCTCTTCCTTGAGAATAAATTTTATGGTTTCCAAAAGTTCCATTTGGGAGGTGTGGAAGAAAGATGGAAATGTATTTGTTTTGTTAGTACTTTAGATCCAAACTTACGTTTCTAGGAATACTTTGGCAACCTTTCCTCTGTATCACTGATTCAAAAAGCATCATTAAGATCCCACAATATTCTTTTTATTATTTAAAAAAAATGTTAATGTTTTCTATTTTTGAGAGACAGAGAGACAGAGCATGAACAGGGAAGGAGCAGAAAGAGAGGGAGACACAGAATCCAAAGCAGGCTCCAGGCTCTGAGCTGTCAGCACCGAGCCCGACGAAGGGCTCGAACTTTGGGAGCGGGGTAGCACCCTAAACTGCCACCGTTACCATGTATACCCAGTCCAATCCACCAAGAAAGGCCTGGCACACAACATTCTGTTCTTTAAACTTTTTTTTTTCAATTTTTCCTCCTTTCTCCTTTTAAAATGCTATTCTGCACTTTGAAAACAGAATCAAGACATGATGAAGAATCAGCTTCTGAAGAAAAGGATTACTATAGAATAAATACAGCTGTATTACACTGCTATTAAATAGCTCAATGCAGGAAAAAATTTACAAGATACAAGTTTGTTTGTGTTTTTTACAATATTAAAAGGCAGGAGTTTCAACTTTATAAATCTAAGAACATTTTATGCATAGGGTAACGTGCATTACTGTTATTTAAGGAAACACTGACAAATCCTTTAACTTGCAAATCTGATTAAAAAATATCAAAATGTTGAAAGTTGTGGAACAACCTACCCATTAAGCAATTTATCTACTATTTTTATATGATTACAAAATGTGAGGGGCACCTGCGTGGCTCAGCCGGTTTAGTGTCTGACTTCAGCTCAGTTCATGACCTGGCGGTCGGTGAGTTTGAGCCCCGCTTCGGGCTCTGTGCTGACAGCTCAGAGCCTGGAGCCTGCTTCAGATTCTGTGTCTCCCTCTCTCTCTGCCCCTCCCCCTCTCACGCTCTGTCTCTCTGTCTCTCAAAAATGAATAAATGTTAAAAAAAATCAAAATGTGATAAAAAGCCCTTATCTTGCCTCCCCCCTTTTGGTGATATGATCATACCTGGGACAGTCATAAGATTGGCCAAGGAGGGTGATGAGCGAGCAATGGGAACCACAGCTAGGACCAGACAGGGCTCCACAGGCAAGGGGAGCATGAAAGAGGAAGGGCCTAACTGATATCGACAGGGAACTGGATGTGAAGGAAACAGGACTAAATGAATCAGTCTGTAAAAATAGAATTTTACAGGGAAGATGACTGCTCATGTCCTAGACCCCCTAGTTTGCAGAGAAGTGGGAATAGAGGTGAAGTAGTCCTAACATGGACTTTATAGACCAGGGCAGGTAATAAAAGCATTCTGAATGGAAATACTGGTGTGTGGGGTTATGTACCTGGTGGGGTGGAGCACAGAAAAGAATATGAAGGCATGGGCGGGGGTGGGGGGGAGAGAAATACAGTTGTAGTAAAAATCATGGGAAATTGTTGATTTCTTATGCTGTTTCACAGTTAAGAATTTCATGTGTTTGAACCTCATTATGATCTCTGTAATTTGTACCTCATTTTACAGCTGATGGAAGACTTGAACCTAATAAACTAATGAATAAAGCTGAAGCTGTTACAGGTAAGAAGTTGATATAAAACTGAGAGAGCAATGCTTTAAACTTTTTTTAATGTTTTATTGATTTGCGAGGGGGGGAGGGGCAGAGAGATGGGGAGACACAGAATCAGAAGCAGGCTCCAAGCTCTGAGCTGTTAGCACAGAGCCAGATGCAGGGCTCACACCCACGAACCATGAGATCATGACCTTAGCTGAAGTCAGACACTTAACCAACTGAGCCACCCAGGCGCACCTGAGATAGTAATGCTTTTAAAACATATTTTTGCAAGAGTATTCTCAGCAATATTTTTTAAAGTATTGAAGTATAGTTGACATACAACGTTATACTAGTTTCAGGTGTGCAATGTAGTGGTTCAATAATTATCTACTTAACTAACTGCTCACCATGGTAAATGTCGTTACCATCTGTCATCATGCAACGTTATTATGATATTACTGACTATATTCCCTATGCTGTACTTTTCATCTTTGTGACTCTGTTCACCTATTTCATGTATCCCCCCCACTCCCCTTTCCTCTGACAACCAACAGTTTGTTCTCTGTATTTATGAATCTATGGTTTAAGAAAGTGCAACTGGGGGGAGAAATAGAGATAAAGATCTCTCTCTCTCTCTCTCTCTCTCTCTCTCAAAAGAAGGTTCAAGTGTTCTTGCTGCCTGCTGCACACCCCCATCATCTCTACCCTCAACCCTTCTTTCTAATCAAACCCTGATAGGAGGTAAGATAGAAGAAAAACTCTAGATGTGTTGATGGGATGGGAGTGAGGGTATAGAAAAAACCAAGGAGACCTTTTGTCGTGCTTCCTATTTGGAACTCTGGGATGTCACCACCTCACTGAGTGTCCAGACAGGATGCCATTTTCACCAGAATAGATATTGCGGTATGGTGTTCTTAGGCAGAGGGAGGGCTGGAAACAGGCCACCGCTTTGCCCCCTTTGGCTTTGTGTGGTATGAAGGATATCCAGTTTTCCCACGTACTCCCAGTAAGCAATGTAGAAGGTTTCTCAGAGATGGGGGTCAGTGGGTCTGCCATGGGACACCAAGTCAAAGGGAGAGGTGATCCCTCCAGAGGCTATGGAGTAGACAGTATGGTCTGGGGACTAACAGAATACTTGACTGAGACACAGAGGACCTCATCACCAGTGAATGCTAGGGCTTAGCCAACCAAGTTAGTGAAGGAAGGACCAAAGAACCTTGACTTTGCTAAAAAACAAAACAACAATGACACAGACCACAACGACACAGACCACAAGTTTCTCAGGCCATCAGCTTCAGCAGGAGATGTCAGGACTCATGAAATGTGGATTTTGTTGAAGAGGCTATCGAGAATCCAGAGGGCAACCCAAGGTCTGGCCGCCCTCCTTCACGGGCAGCAGGACCCCCAAGCTTTCCCTGATACTACGAGGAGGCCTCTCAGAGCGGAAGTGCGGAAAGGTTTGAAAAACTGAGAATTTCCCAAAATAAACTAGGTCAACCAAAAAGGAACTTTTTATTTTAAACCGGAAGAAACTAGGTTAACTCTATTTTTTAAGTTTTTGTTTAAATTCCAGTTAGTTAACATACAGTGTGATACCAGTTTCAGATGTGAAACTGTTTCTCCTCCATCACCTGTTTCTCCTCCCCTCACCCACTCCCTTCAGGTAGTTAACGGACTTTTCCCCTCCTCTTCTTACCAAACAGGCTATGGGAAGAAGGAGGAAAGGGAGCTTCCTTGTGTCATTTTTTTTTTCCCTTTCAACCCTCTGGTTCACAGTAAAATGAAATGTTAGATTTTCAGGTTTGCTTTATAAAAAGTAGCTTTTGAAAATTAAAAAAAAAAAAAACCCTCTTTCCTCTGAGTTATATAAATTCTATGGCTGAATAGAAAAGTTTTATGGAAGAAAAGGAATATGAAAAAGAAAAATACATGAGTACAATTTACGATGTCATACCTGTACCACATGTTTCAACATGGCAGGATGTCACTCACAGCTGCTTCAAGGGGAAAAGATTTTGACCTAGCTTTTATATTATTATGGAGATAGGTATTCGAGATGTATAAGCCAAATCAGAAAAGTGCTTCTTTATGAAACTTAAGCAGTTTCATGAATTCCATTTCTCTTTCTCTGTGATTTGAATTTTGCCTTGTCTTTAGCTAACAAGAAGCTGTATCATTATGAAATCTTACCTTTCCAAGGTGAGACTGATGATGAATCAACAAACCACTCGCAATGTATCACTTATTGTCTTATTTCCTAATCATGTGATAAAGAATCCTGATACTCTCCAACATATGGATTCAATATAATTGAAATTATTTTATCTTGGTAGGTTGTTTTCTTTGGGGCTTTTATATTGATCTTATTGATATGAATTTTAACAAATTTTCCAAGAGACAGAATTTATTATTGCAGGTTAATTGTGAAACGCAGAATAAGAATGTAATTATTCTGTGATTTTGGTTAGCACAGGCAATGATCTAGTTAGAGCTAAAAAAAAAAAAAAAAAAAAAAAAGGAAGCCAATGCTACTTTGGCTTAGATGTAGTTATTAAAATGTATCACGTGGGGCGCCTGGGTGGCTCAGTTGGTTAGGTGACCGACTTCAGCTCAGGTCATGATCTCCCTGTTCGTGGGTTCGAGCCCCACGTTGGGCTCTGTGCTGAATGCTTGCCTGCTTCAGATTCTGTGTCTCCTTCGCTCTCTGCCCCTCCCCCACTTTGCTCTGTCTCGCTCTGTCTCTAAAAAATAAATAAATGTAAAAAAAAAAAATTAAAACAAAACGTATCAAACGTCTGCTACATACCTGACAGAGTTCTAGATCTTTTCATAAGTGTTATTTTATCTTCACAGAAGCTCTGAGAGATAGTCTCATCTTTGTTTCATACAACAGAAAACTAGGACTCAAAGTTAGGTTATTTACCTAAGTTCCAGTAGATAATATATAGTAGAGAACAATATTCAACCCTTGTGTTCTTACTCCAACCATGGTGATTTTCTCATTTCACTGGAACTGCCTATTTATTTTTCTTAAAAATTTTTAACATTTAGTTTCTTTTGAGAGACAGAGACAGAGCATGAGTGGGGGAGGGACAGAGAGAGAGAGAGAGAGAGAGAGAGAGAGAGAGAGAGAGACATACAGACAGACAGAATCTGAAGCAGGCTCCAGGCTCTGAGCCGTCAGCACAGAACTAGATGTGGGGCTTGAACCCAGGAACTGTGGGATCATGACCTGAGCTGAAGTCGGACACAACTGACGGAGCCACCCAGGCGCCCCCTGCCTGTTTCTATCATAAAAATTATACACTGGAAAGTAATTCCGTTCCTTTAGAAGTTTATGGGGTATATGGTTATTTTTCCAAAAAGGTTTAAGAGAAGTGAGCTTAATTCTAACCATATTGAAGCTCTGCCTTAAACTGAAACATGTTCCATGGATCTTGCATATTTCTGCCAAGTCTATAATGAATGGGTAAAATATATGGAACATTTCAGCATTAGTAGGCATTTTCATATTTTTTTCTCTTTCCCTAAGGAGAGACAGTAGCTGTCAGAGACCTGGACAAGATACTAGGGAACATGGGCTTTGAACTCACCAAAGAAGATTCTGGAGAGATGAAAAGAAAACTTCCACTTTATGGTGACTCATTTTAGATATAAAAAGTCTTTCAGGAAAATTTGGTCTCGAGGGTCTATGTAAGAGTTATTCTGAAACCAGATTAATTTTGTGATGTAAAATCTTAGGGAAAAATGTAGTTCTAGAACAAGAACTAATCCTGTCTTCCATTTTCTGAATGTATATAGAATACAAAGCACTTGACTAGACTGATTCCAAGACCATCTTTCACATCTGGGAATGTTGAGGAAGCACAGTTAAATGACGGAAAAGGAAATAAATGCAAGCCCACTGTGTACCCTTCTCACATTCCCCATCATTCCTCTCTTCTGACACAGCCCCATAATACTACTGAAAGTTCTCTCTGGGCACCAGTAACCTGCCATTTGCTAGTTGCATTAGACATTATTGACTTTTTATTGGAGCTTTCTACTGTCTTTTGTATCAGTGATAATTCTCACCTTCTTGAAATTATTCTCCTTTGGCTTCTGTGTTTTTTTCCTCCTAACCTGGATCTTCTCATTTTTTGATTTTCATTTTGCATACTCTACCTGGGTAATCTCATCACTGTCTTTTGTTCAACCTATCATCTACATGCTTATGACTGTAAATCTGTGTTTCTATACAGCTTCAAACTGGTGTATCCAAATGCCTGCTACACATTTCTACTTGGATATTCCGTGGGACGCTTCTTTTTCTCAACTGAACTGAATTTAGAATTTAGAACTGAATTCAGTATTTTCCTGTCCAGTCTCCTAGTCCTGTATTCTCAATCTCATTTGTGCTCTCCCTATCCATCTATTCACCTAAGCTAGATATATGGAATTCATTTTTGATTCCCCCAATTCCTGTCAACCACGATCTGGATTATCTGCCACCTAATTTTGTAAGTTTTACCTTTATATAAACCTAAATTTAAAAATTGCTGCACACAGATGGGTAGATGGATGGATATGTGACAAGCCAAGTATAGTAAAATGTTAAATAGTAGAATCAGATGGTGGGCATATGGGTGTTTATTGCACAGTTCCTTCAACTTTGCTATATGTTGACAAATTTTCATAATAAACCATTGGAAAAAATCCCATATGTAAATCCATCAGTTTCTCTCACTCCCTGCTACCACTGCCCTATTTTAGGTCCTTTCATTCCTGACTTCAGCTACTACAAGGGCTTCCACAAAATATTAGACATTAGAGTGATCCATATAAGATGCAAATCTGATGACATTCTGCACCAATTTAAAATCCTTTAATGGCTTTCAGTTTGGTACTTGGGAATGTCTCAAGTCCTTTTTATGGCAAACAAGTTCTTTCATTATCTGGGTTGGCCTTATCTGTCCAATCTAGTATTTTACCCTCACTAACATTGAACTTTTATTCCAAGCATACATATATCATGCTTTTTGTCGCATCTTTGTTTTGCTTATACTTTCCCCGCTATTCAGAGAGTTTCCCCTTCCCCTTTGTTTGACCTACTCCTCACCATTGCTTATTAGAGTTGAGGGCACTTTTTCTAGTAAGTTCTTTAAATACCCAGGCTCCATTAGATGTCTCTTCTCTGTGTTTCCACAATAACTGCATACATTTTTCATTATAATTGCCACATTGTGTAAATGTATGCTTCTTTGCCTGTCTTGTCACTTTAATGTGACCTTAGAATAGAAAAGGGTATTCTGTATCTAGTACCTAGCAGAGTGTCTGGCCTATAAGTAAGCACCCTATAAATGTTGAGTGAGAGATGATAGAGTAAATGAGCGAAAAAGTGAATGATTCCTAAGGAAAACAAAAACTGCCTTTGGTCGGGCCACTAATACTTACTTCTAATACATTGTAATCATTTGCAGCAATTCTGAGCAACAGGGAGAATCAGAGTATATTAGCAGTAAACCAGAGATGAAAATAGACTTTTCTTCACTAGAGACTCATACTTAAGAGTCATAGCATTACCAGAATCGAGGGCCTTTAGAGAATTAACTTGCATGGATGGTATTTTCTATCCTGTTTATAAGGACTAAAATAGCTGAGTAAAAGCATATTTTTCCATGGGCCAGACTTTATGGTTCAAGGGTCAAAGGCCAGCTTACTAAAATAGAATCAATGTCTTGGGGCACCTGGGTGGCTCAGTCGGTTAAGCGTCCGACTTCAGCTCAGGTCATGATCTCACAGTCCGTGAGTTCAAGCCCTGCGTCAGGCTCTGTGCTGACAGCTCAGAACCTGGAGCCTGCTTCGGATTCTGTGTCTCCCTCTCTCTCTCTACCCCTCCCCTGCTCACACTCTGTCTCTCTCTGTCTCAAAGAAAAATAAATTAAAACATTAAAAAAATTTTAAAAAGTAACATAGAATCAATGTCATAAAACTAAGAATTAAGCAATTCAAGTGAGCCCAAATGGTGATGTGGAATAATGAAATTCAGCTTATTTCTGGTTTCTTATTTTATAATTTTTTAAAGAACCTGCTTTGTATCTCCATTATGTCTTATTTTTTAGCTGAAGGGAAGACTGATCTAAAAACATTGATAGATTCAGTACAAGTTATTACAGGTCAGTGAGAAATTACTATAAATATGAGATCCCAAGTCTACACTAAATTATATTTTTTCCTGTGATAAATATTTTACTGAAGTATGAAACACGTAATTACTACATTGTATAGTGTGTCCAGCTTAAGAATTATTACAAAGTGGACATACATATTTATCTATCACCTGGATGAAGAAATACATTATCAGTAATACAGAAGATCCACTGTACCACTTCACAGTCATGTCCTCTGGACTCTCTGGAGGTAACTGCATCCTGTATTCTAGGACCACAGATTAGTTTCACCCGCTTTTGGAATTTGTATAAATGCAGTCATCTGATCTGTGTTCCATGATGTCTGACTTCTTTCACGTAACATTGTATTACATCTTATTCTCTGAGATTTGTCCACATTGTTGCATGTAGCGGCAGTTTGTTAGTTTTCATTGCTGCATATTGTACAGTCTACCAAATTACAGTCAAGGAGATCTTTAGAGAATGTGCGGTAGTAGGTAAAATGATTTCTGACTAGCTCGTTGTACCTGAATTGCCGTGCGATATTCCACTGCATCAGTATACCACAAGATATGTATCCAGTCTACCGTCACAGGACATTTCTAGTTTGGAGCAGTTATGAAGAACATATTGCTATGAATATTCTTGTATATGCCTTTTGGTGAACATATGTGCACAATTCTAGGCCATCCACCTAGAAATGAAATTTCTTTGTTGTTAGATGGGATTGTGTGTACTTGATTAGATGTTGTCAATCCATTTTCTAAAGCAGTTGTACCATTTGACACATCAACCATTGCTTTACATCCTTGCTAATACTTGGTATTATCTCTCTTCTCCGTTGTAGCCATTCTGGTGAGCATGCTGTGGTATACCACTGTTATTTTTGGATTTCCCTAATGATTAATGATGTTGAGCATTCATGTTTACTGGTTATTTGGATACCTCTACGATAAAGCTCCTTTCATGTCTGTTGCCTATTTGCTTGGATGTCTGTGTTCTACATACTGAATTTTTAAAACATTTTTTATTTGTTTTTTAAATTCAAGTATATTTATCATAAGGTGTTATATTAGTTTCAGGTGTACATTCTAGTGACAGCTATACATTATTCAACAGCTCTATACATTACTCAGTCCTCATCAGCTAAGTGTACTCTTCAATCCTCATTACCTACTTCACTCATCCCCCAACCCACCCACCCATCTGCCTCCTGGTAACCATCGGTGTGTTCTCTGTACTTCAGAGTCTGTTCCTTAGTTTCTCTCACTCTTTTTTTTTCTCTTTGTTTGTTTTTTTCTTAAATTCCACATATGAGTGAAATCCTTTGATATTTGGCTTTCTCTGATTGACTTATTTCACTTAGCATTATAGTCTCTAGCTCCATCCATGTTGTTGCAAATGGCAAGATTTCATTCTTTTTATGGCTGAATAATATTCCATTACATATATATTCCATTATATATATATTCCATTATATATATTCCATTACATATATATTCCATTATATATATATTCCATTATATATATTCCATTACATATATATTCCATTATATATATATTCCATTATATATATAGTCCATTATATATATATGTATATGTATATATATATACCATATATCCATTATATATATATATACACATATGTATGTGTATGTATGTGTATATATATATGTATGTGTGTGTGTATGTGTACATATATACACACACACACACACACACACACACACACATACATACACACACACACACACACACACACACACACACACACTACATCTTCTTTATCCATTCATCAGCTGATGGACACTTGGGCTGCTTCTATAGTATGGTTATTGTAAATAATGCTGCAATAAACATAGAGGTGCACATATCCTTCTGAATTAGTGTTTTTGTATTCTTTGGATAAATACCCAGTAATGTGATTACTGGATCATAGGATAGTCTATTTTTAGTTTTTTTGAGGACTCTCCATAATGTCTTCCACAGTGGCTGCACCACTTTGCATTCCCACCAACAGTGCACGAGAGTTCCTTTTTTTCCACATCCTCACCAACACTTGTTGTTTCTTGTGTTTTTGATTTTAGCTATCCTGACCGGTGTGAGGTGATATCTCATTGTAGTTTTGATTTGTGTATCCCTGATGATAGGTGATATTGAGCTTGTTTTCACATGTCTGTTGGTCATCTGTATGTCTTCTTTGGAGAAATGTCTGCTTGTGTCTTCTGCCCATTTTTTAATTGGTTTATTTGGGGTTTTGTTGATGTTGACTTGGTGTAAGTTCTTTATACATTTTGATACTAACTCTTTATCAGATACATCATTTGCAAATACCTTCTCCCATTCAATAGGTTGTCTTCTAATTTTGTTGATTATTTCCTTTGCTATGCAGAAGTTTTTATTTTGATGGCATCCCAATAGTTTATTTTTGCTTTTATTCCCCTTGCCTCAGGAGACATATCTAGAAAAAATGTTGCTACAGCCGATGTCAGAGAAATTACTGCCTGTGCTCTTTTCTAGATTTTTATAGTATTAAGTCTCCTATTTAGGTCTTTAATCCGTTTTAGTATACCTTGGTGTGGGGTGTAAAGTGGTCCAGTTTCATTCTGTTATATGTAGCTGTCCAGTTTTCCCGGCACCATTTGTTGAAGAGATTGTCTTTTTTTCCCATTGTATAATCTTTTGTCAAAGATTAATTGACCATATAATTGTGGATTATATGCCTAAATATGCTTTACATGCTTTCTACCCTTTTCTATTGATCTATATGTCTACTTTTATACCAGTACTATATTGTTTTGATTTGTACCGCTTTGTAGTATAACTTGAAATCTGGAATTGTGATACCACCTGCTTTGTTCTTCTTTTTCAAGATTGTTTTGGCTGTTTGGGGTTTCTGAGGTTCCGTATAAATTTTAGGACTCTTTGTTATAGTTGTTACTGGTATTTTGATAGAGAATTCATTAAATCTGTAGATTGCTTTGCATACTATGGACATTTTAACAATATTTGTTCTTCTACTTCATGAGCATGGAATATCTTTCCATTTGTTTATGTCATCTTCAAATGTTTTCATCAATATTTTATAGTTTTCAATGAGTGGGTCTTTCACCTCTGTGGTTGAATTTACTCCTAAATATTTTATTATTTTTAGTGCAATTGAAAATGGGATTGTTTTCTTAATTTCTCTTTCTGCTACTTCATTATTAACGTGTAGAAATGCAACAGATTTCTGTATATTGATTTTGTACCCTGTAACTTGGCTGATTTCATTTATCGGTTCTAGTAGCTTTTGGTGGCTTTTGTAGTTCTTCTTTGTTCCTTTCTTCTCTTGCTTTCTTCCGTTGTGGTTTGATGGCCTTTAGTGATATGCTTCAATATCTTTTTCTTTTGTTTTTTGCATATCTATTACACGTTTTTTTATTTGTGGTTGCCATCAGGTTTATATATAATATCCTATGCGTATAGCAGCCTATATTAGGTACTGGTTGCTTAAGTTTGAACCCATTTTAAAAGCACTAAATTTCACCCCCCCCCCACACACACACACATTTTATATGTATGATTTCATATTTTACTTCCTTTTATTTTGTGAATTCCTTGACTGATTTCTATAGCTATAATTGATTTTACTGCTTTTATGCTTTAGCTTCCATACTGGTTTTATAAGTGATTGATCTACCACTTTGGTTATGTTTGTATGCCCCCGTGAATTTTTTTCCTTTCCTAATTTGCTTGCTCCTGATTATGGCCTTTCCTTTCCAAAGAATTCCTCTTAACATTTCTTGTAAGACTGGTTTAATGGTGAGGAATGCCTTTTACTTTTGTTTGTCTATCTCTCCTTCTATTCTGAATGATAGCCTTGCTGGATAGAGTATTCTTGGTTGCAGGTTTTTTTCTTTCAGCACTTTGAATATATCATACCACTCCCTTCTGGACTGCAGAGTTTCTTCTGAAAAATCAGCGGATAGACTTAAGGAGTTTCCCTTGCATATAACTTTTTTCTCTTGCTGCTTTTAAAGTTCTCTCTTTACCACTATTTTTTGCCATTTTAATTATTATGTGTCTTGGTGTAGACTTCCTTGGGTTTATTTTGTTGGGGACTCAGAGTCTTCTGAATCTTGATTTGTCTCCTTCTCCACATTAGGGAATTTTTCAGCTATTATTTCTTCTAACAAATTTTTCTGGCTGCTTTTCTCTCTCTTCTCCTTCTGGGATCCCTATAATGCTAATGTTATTACATTTGATGGTGTCACTGAGTTCTCTCTTCTCATTTTATATTGTTCTTTTACTCTTTCCTTTTCAGCTTAGTTGCTTTCCATTACTGTTCTTTCAGTAATGATCTGTTCTTTTGCTTCCTCTAGTCCACTATTTATTCACTCTAGTGTGTTTTTAATTTTAGTTAATGAGTTCTTCATCTCTGGTTCTTTTTTTATATTTTCTAATATCTTTGTTGAATTTCTCACTATGATCCTCTACTCTTTTCTCACATCCAGTAAGTATGTTCATGACCATTACTTTGAATTCTCTATTGGGTATATTGCTTATCTCTGTTTCATTTAGCTCTTTTGCTGTGCTTTTGACCTGTTCTTTCATTTGGGACATAAGCCGCAGTTTCATTTTGTGTAACTCCCTGTGTCTGTTTCTATGTATTGGGAAAGTCAGCTATGTCCCTGATCTTGAAAAAAGTGGTCTTATGAAGAAGAGGCCCTGTAGTGTCCTGTTGTGTAATGTCCCCTGTTCACCAAAAACTAGCATTTCAGGTGTCTTCTCTGGGTGTTGCATGCCCTAGGGCTGTGATTGTTGAGTCATGTTTGCCATCAGTTGTCATCTGCAATGGCCTTCTTTGCCTGTTGTGGACAAGGTTTGGTCCCTGTGATGTTAAAGGGCCAGTCTGGGGCCACCTTGGGCTTGAGTTGGGTCAGACCAGATGCCTGGCCTCACCCCATTTGCCAGAACTGTGGTTGTACCAAACTTCAGGGTGCTCACTTTCTGCTGCCCGCTGTGAGATCATCGTTGGTGGGTAGAGCTGGCAGTCAGAGGTCTGTACCCATCCCAGAGCTGGGAATATAGTCAAACTGATGTGTGTGATTATATTCCCTCTCCCAGGGCAAGAGTCACTTGGGAGTGGTCCTGGACAGTGTTGGAGCTGCCTGCTGCTTACAAGATGAGAGGCATCTAGTGCTGCTTTGGATGGACTCCTGCCCAGTGGGGATGGTTGGAGGGGGCAGCCTGCAGGAGAATGCAGGAGTGGGTGAAGCGGTGTTAGCAAGCTACATGGCAAGTGTTCCAGCTGGTTCCTGCAGCTGTCTGGGTATCTGGATTAGGGTGGGGGTAGGGGAGAGAAATGGTGCCTGCCAGGTCTTTTATTCTTGGAGAAGTCTCCTAAAAATCCCTGCCCTTCCAGGAGAAGTTCTGAGATTAGTAAATAAATCTCCTTTCTCAATATCCCAGCCACTTTTCAAACTGCCACTTCTATGCTGTATCCCTGCAGGGCTGTTTGTTATGCTGTCTCTTTAAGGATGGAGACTGTTTCCTCTTGCCCTCCAGCTCTCCCAGAGCCAAGCCAAGTGATTTTTAAAATTCTAGGTGTTAAGCTCCAGTGATTGTAAAAGTTAAAAAAAAAAAAAAAAAAAAAGTTAAGCCCCTCTGTCTTTCAAAGACAAATATTACGGGGGTTTGTCTTTACAGTGCAGGTCACCCATGTCTGGGGTGCCTGGCAGGAGATCTCTTCCTCTCCCTTTTCCGTGCTTGTGGCATCCCTCACATTTGTGGTTGGTTTTCCTGGGGGTCTGGTTCTAACCACATCTCCATTATTCCTCCCATTCTTTTCATTGTGGCCTCTTCTCTTCAATTAACTGTGGAGGGTCTGTTCTGACCGTCTTCAGGTTGTTTTCTGGGTTGGTTACACTGATACGGGTGTATCGAGGGGTATCCATGAGACAAATGAGCTTAGGATCCTCCTACTTTGCCATCTTTCCCAGAAATTCATATTGCATTTTTCATTTATCTTTTACCTGTTTGTTTTTTTTTAATGTACTCTAGATACAAGTCCCTTGCAGGTTATATAAATTATAAATATCTTACTGTATAGTTTAACTTTTCACTTATATTTTATCTTCTTTTTTTTTGATAGGGAAAAATGTTTTTTAATTACACACTCAATCCATTGGATGTATTTCAAAATACCCCCCAAAACACTTTTCTTCATTTATCAGTGAAAGAAGTTAGAAAGTAATGTCAAAAAAATAGCATATGGCAATCAAATTTCCCTGAAAGTCACAGTCACGTATAGAGTACATCCTAGAAAAGAGGAGGGGCCAGACAGGTTCTCCCTACTTTCAGGAATTTCATCAAGTACTGGACCTACTCATGGGTGGAGAGAAAAGGCAACTTTTAACTATGAGTATGTTATTAAATGAGGCGTTTACTATACTCCTTCCTAAGAGTACCAGGTGGGGGACAAGTGTTCTAAACTTGATCTAGGAAATGGAATGTGGAGTCAGTCCATCCTCTTCCCTCTAAGAGCTGTCCAGTGGCTAATGAATTTAAAAAACATGACTAAATAAAAACAAATGCCCCACATACTCTCTCCTCCCCCCCCCCCCAATAAAGGTAAAAGAAAAAACCTGGATTTCCCAGATTATTCTCCAGAATAATAGTTGCTTTATATATTTGGTATAAGTGGGATGTTAAAGTCCTTTACTGTTAGTTCATTGCTATCAATTTCTTCCTTTACATATCTATTAATAGTTGCTTTATGTATTTGGCTGCTTTCATGTTGGGTACATAAATATTTGCAACTCGAGAGTGGATGGAGCCTGGGAGTAGCTTTAACAACCCAAATTCGTCGATTACAGAGTCATCACAAGCATGCCTTGCTTTTAAACAACAAAAAAAATATTTTTGAAACAACAAGATAAAAACCTAGTACTAATCACTTTCTGACAATACACAATTACTGAATTAACTAATATTGAGAAGGGGAAGGGAATCATACCTATGGGCCTTGTCTCACACAAGTGCATGTTTGTAGGTGCAAGGCACTTGTCATTATTGCAGAAATGAATTTTAATTTTTCATCTTTAGTTTAACATTGCTTTTAGTACAATGCTGACACCAGCAGTGCAGAAAGGACTCTGGAGAGTTGTTCATAGCAGCAGCTCTCCTTTGGTTCTGGAGGCTCCAGGCCAGCCAATATTGCCTCGTCACATACATTCTTTAGGCCTTTCTGTGAGTGCAGAACCTGCCACATATTTGACCACCTTCAGGTCATGGGCCAGCTTTTCACATCATTTCAGCAGTCTCCGGAGGGATAGACTTCTCTTTGTTCTTGGTTTCTCAATCGTAGAGGAGTCATCTTTAAGATCAATTTGGGTCCCAACAAGCAAGAAAGTCTTGGGACAGTGGTAAGTTATCTCAGGCACCCACATTTCCTTCACATTTTCGAGTGAGGAGGCAGAGATCACTGAATAACAGACTGGAATACATTTGTAGAAATGTATTCGTAAATACGTTGAAATACGTTTGTAGAATAACTTGGCAGTTGTAATCTGTCATAGTCCTCTTGCCCCGCAGTATCAGAAAGTCCAAGAGTGTATGGCCCCCTATCGATCATAATGGTGACTGCATAGTTGTCACCAAGAGTCGGTACATATTCAGAAATGTGTTTGTTGTGTAGGATATCAGGAGACACGTTTTACCAACAGCACCGTCACCCACAGCAACGCACTTAATTGTCTGCATTACTGAAACAATTTTGTATCCACTTTAAATATTTCAAATTCGGTGGCGATCTCAGCTTCTCCGCAGGGGCATTGGCAGTGCCGTGTGGTGTCTCCTCTTGTATTTTATCTTCTGATGAACAAAAGTTTCTCTTTGACACGTAGTTGAATTAGTCAACCTTTTTTCTTTTATAGTTAGAATGTTTGGGAGCCTGTTGAAGAAATCCTTCCATACGCCGCGGTCATGAAAACGTCTCCTATTTAACTTCTGGGAGCTTTATTATTTTCCTTTCACATTTAGATCTATAATCCACTTAATTGATTTTTCTATATGATGTGGGATAAGGGTCCCTTTTTCTTCTAAATGGATATTCACCATTTATTGACAAGGTGATCCTTTCCCTACTTTAATGTAAGGCTAGCTTTTTCATAAATGAAAGATAATAAATGTGTTGCTATATCTGGACTTTTTATTCTTTTTGTTCTTTGTTCTATTTGCTGGTCCTTGCACCAGTATACCTACTATTTTAATGTAGATTTAATATGTCTTGATATCTGAAGCATAAATCCTCCCAATTTTATTTACTTCTTTAAACTCTTCTTGGCTATTCTTAGTAATGTCCTTTTTGTCATTAGAAATATTTATTCTTTGTGCTTTCTCTCTTTTTTTCCTTTGTCAGTCTTAGTGCAGGTATGTATCACTTTTGTTGGTCTTTCCAAAACCCAACATTTGGTTGTATTGATTTTATTTAAAGTTTGCTTTTCATTTCAGTAGTTTCTGCTTTTGTCCTTAGAACTTTTCTTCTCCTTTTGAGGGGTTTAATTTGCTGTTCTTTCCTAACTTTTTAAGATAGAACCTTGGGTTATTGATCTTTTCATCTTTTCTATTACATGCATTTAAGGCTGTGAATTTCCCTCAGCACGACCTTACCATATCCTACAAGTTTTAATATGTAATATTATTATTTTTACTCAATTCAAAATATTCTAACTTCCAGTATGGTTTATTTTTTTGACACATGATTTATTTAGAGAGGCATTCTTTAGTTTCCAAAGTTAGGGGAGTTTCCTAGTAGCTTTTGCTATTGATTTCTAGCTTAATTTCCATACCCTATGTTAAGTTATTTGTACCGATCATCTTTATTATTCTAATAATTTTTAAATTATATGAACCTTATTCAATTGTGAAATATTACTTTATAACCATTATTATGGGAGCATCTCTTTTACCAGTGTTAAAGAAACACTGTTCATTTTGTGTCTGTAACTGACTGCTTATTTTTTAGCAGGTATCATTATGCTTTATTTCTCTTTAATAATTGGAAATTATGCTATTTTTTAAAATGTCATCTTTCTCTACTTCTTTTGTTCTGCAGGAGGAGAAGTTGACCTCAGTGACCTGGAAAATGTCTTGCAAAATACGGGGATAGAGTCCTCACCAGAGCATTCGGAGCTAAAGAAATTACTTCCAATTAATGGTGGGCATTTCAAATATCAGAATAGTCTTCAAGAGAGTTAATATAGTCATCCAGGGAGTTGTTCAGCCATTGCAAGTATCAGGTAGAATCTTGAGGGAATTAGAATTATAGCCTACAATTTTTTTATAATCCAAATCTCCATGTTTATTCTAGATCACTTAGAAGTTAGAGTTAAAAATATCCATAATTCTAAAGGTAATTATTTTTAATATTTAGGAACACATAAATTACCATTTAAAAATATGTCTAAATCAAGAGGCTCATCAATCATCAGTCTTGCCATTTGGACTAAGGAATATTGATAGTTATTTTTCCTTCCATTGAGATGCCTTGGGTTGGAGAGGAGGACGAGGAGAGATGTAGAACTATACTTACTAGTAGAGGGGGTAAAATGTGGACTCAGAAAAAATACAACATAAGGAAGTGTTTTTTCTTTGGCCTGGTAAATATTAATAATTGTCTCAGGTGCTAAAGAATTGATTTACCATATTAAGAATTTCGTTTACATTTTTTGTTTTATTATTTCTAGAAGATACTAGGTAAATTTTAGGAGCAAATTATTTTATGCTGTATATTTCTGAACTTGGATATTTGATATTGTTTTAGCATGTCTAGATGTTTTCTCTATGACCTAAATTATGTGTTTCTTGCAGCTACAGCTAGTAGAAGAATATATAAGACTAGTTTGCTGAATTGTGCAGATGTAAAAGGTGAGTGAGATTCAAATAAAGATGTCAGATTGAGACTCTTGTGTTTTGCTTTTTTTCTTATTAAATATTGCCCCCTGCCATTCTCATATATATTTCCACGATTAGTTTTAATACACACATATGTTCATACTGATTAAATAATTTTGTCTTGTTTTTAAAAGGTGTTCTAAATATTTAGGTTTACCTAGATTTTTGATGTGGAAATAATAAAATTTAGGCCCAGCTATAAAAATTTAAGATAGTATATCTTGAAATACAGTGACCAAACTGAATCTCCTTGTATAAATGTTTATATAAAAAAAACTATTATGTTTGCAGTTTTGCTGCTAAAATTAACCTGAGTGGTGTCTCAGCCTTATTCTGATGTATTGTGTTATGTAAGCTTATCTTCAGTGTAGGATATTTTGGGTATAAATGAATAGATAATTTTAGTCCATTAGTATTTCTCTTTAAAAATTTAAATGTCCTTAGCCTCTTTTTTTATGATGAAATTGATACCACCATACATTAGGAATTTATATTATATTTTGATTTTTATTTTAATGTCCTCATATCTTTCTCTTTTGTTGGGTTGCAAGATGATGACCATGACCTTGACTCTATTCTTGAAAACATGGCAATCAGACTTACAGCTGAGGAACTTAATGATGTACCAGTTGCTTCAGATGCTTCAGATGTACCAGTTGATGGTGAATGATTTAGATATCATTATGCCTTCATGAAAATTTGGGTTTTGCAGCTGACATTTTTTATAGGACTTATGTAGCTGAAATAAGAATTATTTTTTCTCTCAATATATTAATCTAAAGTTGATACTTATTCGTTTATTTAACAAACATTTACTGAGCACTATATATCATGTATTCTGCTCAGTGCCAGAAATACAGTGACCACGAAATACAGACATAGTCCTTGACCCAAGGAACGTAATGTCTAGTGTATCACATTTCTTAGTATTCTAGTAGAGGCTGAGAATGTTGCTGGGGCCTCAGTCAGGTTAGTAGTTTTCACAGGAACAAGGGCTTTGGTTTCAGCCAATATGAATGACATTTTTGCTACTTCTATGTAGGTATGGATCATCATATCCTTGGACCAGACTTCACGATTCAAGGTCAGTATTGTATGTATTAAATAAAATATAAGGATTGAAGTGTGATGTATCACAAAGTAATCCCCACTTTAAATAAACCAAAAAAGAATATATTTAGCTGAGCACAATCCACTGAGGTCAAGCAATATCACCTAGAAACATTTTACTGAATACTGCCTCTTACCTGGAAAAATATTTTTTTTCACTTGATTCATATACTATTTAGTTATGTCTTTGCCATGGGTTTTATACCCTTCTGATAGGGTGAGTTTTTTTTTCCCCAAAAGATATTTTTATTAAATCATTCCTTAATTTTCAAGTACTACTGTGTACCAATGAAAAACATGTAGTTAGTTTTTTATTTGCTTATTTTCTTTATGCTTTTAAGTTTCCCTGGGACATCTGGAAAAAATAATTAAGTGGGACTATCAACAATTGCCAGAGGTTATTTTTAGCTTCAGAAACTCACTTGTCGATGTCAGATAAAAGGCAGAATAGGAGCCACCGAAAAACTCTCTCCTCCATAAGAGCAATGAGCAAACTGGCAAAAATTGTCAAAATTAACATTTTCAGAACTGGAAATTAACCAAAGGTTTGCTGCAATCTGGGGAGGATTTAAGAGAAAAAAGACTGAATCTCAGTAAGAATAGTGAGCTTTGTGATATTTTAATTTGCCCTATTCCCATCCTCTGTCTCACAGCTCCATAATAGCCTTGAAAAATAACATTTTCTATTTGCAGTGAAAACTAGTAGCCTGGAAACCACTGGAGGGAGCAGAGGGGAACTGGAGCTCTTTCAAAGCCTTATTGCCAAAGAACTGTCATTATTTGGTCTGTTTGGTGGTTCCTTGGAGTGAGGCTTTATATCTGTCTCCCTTTATGTATGAATTGATAAATGAATAATCCATGAGTATGGAAAGATGAATCAACTGAAAAGAGCAGAAAAGAATAAGAAAAAATAATAATTGTTTGGAGTCATAAAGAACTAATAGCAATTACTGCAGTGGTAGAGTAATAATTAGTCAGCAGCCATACTGAAATGGACGCAGTGATTAGAAAGAAGAGGAGAAAGTATGTTAGTAAAAGACATGAGATGAGAATTATGGCCTTTACTTCTTTTACTCTTGGTACCTGCATGAGTCTTGTCCCTGCCAGAACAAAGATGAACACAGAGAGCATGAACTGTCCTGTAGAGTTTATGAACTAGTGTGGCATCATAAAATGTTTTTCCTAGACTCCGAGTCCATTTTGCAAATACAAATTGAACCCCAGAAAGCCTGAAATTAAAAATTAAAAATGGACTCAAATAAAATAGTGGAAATACTGGACTCTGCCTTAAGTTTTTTTACAGTATGGGTACTTTATGTTTTCATTCTAAAGCTCTATCATTTTCTGGATCCCAACTAAGTCTTTTTTTTTTTTTTTTTTTTTTTAACAACTAATGGGAACTTTGATGTTGGTATCTTAATGGATGGAATGGGTGGAATAAAAGCCAAAACAGGTAATAGAATAACAACTAAGAGTAAGATGCTACTAGAAATCTAAGAACCAAATTATTTCCACTAAATTACAATATAATGCTCTTTCCACATCATGATTGCATGGACTTTTAAAATCTGTCTTACACATCTTATAAAAATGTTTATGTATAAATGCCTACAGTTAGATAATAGATTATCAGAACTTTTAGCAATAAAACTTCAGTGCTCTTTGTTGTTTCCCAAGTCATTATCTGAAATCTCTGCCAATAATTAGCATACCTTCTTTTATGGCGGAAAGCTAAATTCCAGTTTAACACAGTAAAAAGTGAAGGAAAGTTTTGGTAAAGTTAGAGGCGATCTCAAAGCAATAAAGGTGCTGATAAAACTATTTAGATCAGCAATCTGTATCATTCTAATGTACTGCAAAGTTTATACTCAAATCGCATGCCCTGTTGCCCTGCCTATCATTCAGAGATTATGCTAGAAATAACGAGAAACCTTCTCTGTAGGCCCAAAGGCCTATTTTTTTAGGCTGGGTCTCTTTTCATTCAGCAGTTAGCTGTAATGCTACAAAGGCAATTTTTTTTTTTTAATTGTGTGGAATCACGACATCATTCACAATAATACCAGAAGTCTCCCTTCTTTTGCTTTGAAGGAGAGGTTGAGGTCAATGACATGAAAAAAGTTCCAGGAAACATGGGGATAGAACTCAAAGATAAGAAACAGGGAGAGTTGGTGAACAATCTGCCAGTCGATGGTGAGAATTTCTCTAATAATTCTATTTCATATCTAAGTGAAAAAGATTGTCCAAAAAAATCTTTTACAAGGTAATGACTGTTTTCTCTTACGAAGAAATACCAACGGTGTCATCTCATTCTTAGTTGGGAATGAGGTGGCTTTAGTCAGAAATCCTGCGACCATGGTTGAGAAATCCTGGCTATTATTCTTGAATACACTGTGATTCTGAAATTTTAAAATGAGAAGAGGAAAAGGAAGGCATTGAAAAGTATGAAATGGAAATAAATGAGAAATTACAAAGAATAAATGGATGGGAGGGGTTCTGCCTGTTAGAGGGCCAGCAATAACTGCCTTAGGTGCCAATGAATGAAGAGTGGCCTTATTTTCTCCATTTCATATATTTTTAAAAATTATTGAGAGTATATTTGTACTGTATGGAAATGTAAAATCTGACTTTGTGAAATGATGGCTTCTCTGTTGCTTAATAACGAATTTTGGTGAGATTTTGATTTGTATGCTTCTTAAAGCTGATACATCTGTCAGGATAGGCTGATGGTTGGCACGGAGGCCTTTTTCATTAATTTATTCTAAACCAAAGGATAACTGACATATAACATTAGTTTCGTGTGTACAACATAGTGATTCAACAATTACACACATTATGAAACACCATGGGAAGTGTAGTTGCCTTCTGTGGTCATAGTTATTACATTATTGACTCTGTTCCCTATGCTATACTTTTCATCCCTCTGACTTATTTTCTTTATAACTAGAAGTTTGCACCTCTTAATCTTCTATTTCACCTAATCCCCCACCCACCTCTACTTTGGCAACCACCTGTTCTCTCTATTTATGAGTCTGTTGTTTGTTTGTTTTACTTTTTAGATTCCACAAGTAAGCAAAATCATACGATATTTGTATTTCTCTGTCTCACTTACTTCATTTATCATAATAGCCTCCAGGTCCATCCATGTTGTCATTAATGGCAAGATTTCATTCTTTTTTACGGCCGAGTAGTATTCCATTATGTGTATGTGCACCACATCTTCTTTATATCCATTCATCTGTTAATGGACACCTAGGTTGCTTCCCCATCTTGGCTATTGTAAGTAATGCTGCAGCAAACAAAATGGCATAGTATCTTGCCAAATTAGCGTTTCCATTTGTTTCTTGTAAATACCCAGAAGTGGAATTACTAGACCACATGGTACTTCTATTTTTAGTTTTTGGAGGAACCTCCCTACTATTTTCCAGAGTGGCTGCACCAATTTACATTCCCACCAATAGTGCACAAGGGCTCCCTTTTCTCCTCACCTTCACCAAGACTTATTATTTATCTTTTTGATACTACCCATTCTGATTGGTGTGAAGTGATATCTCATTGGGTTTTGATTTGCATTTTCCTGATGATTAGTGATACTGAGCATCTTTTCATGTGTCTGTGGGCCATCTACATGTCTTCTTTGGAAAAGTCTATTCATGTGCTCTGCCCATTTTTAAATTGGATTATTTGTCATTTTTCGGTGTTCAGTCGTATGAGTTCTTTGCATATTTTGGATTTTAACCCCTTACTGGATATATCATTTGCAAATATCTTCTCCCATTCAGTAGTTGCCTTTTTGTTTTGTTGATGGTTTCCTTTGCTGTGCAATGAAGGCCTTTAAAGATGAAAATATACATAAGATGTTAAATTTTGATACTTGCCACTTTTCAGATATTTTGATAAGATATTTATGCTTCTTTTAATCCGCCCATGCTTTTGCAGACAATGTATGTTCTATCCTGGGGGATAGAGTTCCATAATTTATTGAAAAGTTTACAATTTGTGGCAAAGAAGAACATAAGTCTAGTCTGAAAAGTGATTAATAAACAAAAAAATTAGTAATGGTTAAGGAAATTTACTCAGAAAAATAAATTTTTCTCTGGGTATCATCAACAAAAAAATCATGCTTATTGGATGGAAGGATGAAATTTGTTATCCCCACTAGTGTATTTCACTGAGAAGCTCACCGATTACCTTTAAAGCTTTCTGCTCTATGGACTGACCAAAGGAAGATATTTTACTCTAACTCTATTATTGAACATATTTTAAATATTTGAACAATGTATTTAGCTATGTTTTTTGTGCTAGAACTTGTAACTGTATATTATACACGAATTAATAGTTTTGGTCACATTTAAGAGTGACTACATTTTGGTGTTATTTCTTTCAGTTTCCTAGGGGTGAGGATGATTGATATCAACAATCATGTTGATATAACAACAATCACTGTTCTGGAAAACATGAGGTTGAATCTTACAGAAAAGGAACCTAAAAATATGAGACAGAATCTACAAATTAATGCTGAGCATTTAATATAGCATTGAACCACTTGGGAAGTCTTGGGCGTATGAAGTGATGGAAAGACTCTCGAAAGCCACTAATTTGGCACTAAGAAGACATTTTAAAAACTCACAGAACACATCTCTAAATAGAAATGAATGCTATCCTAAAAACTTATATTAAGTTTATTATATCAACAACTTCTTTCACTGTGAATCATAAGTAATGCTGAGGTTTCCACAGGCCACAAAAGGCCAGAGAAGAGTCAGGGGGACAGGGAGCATGGAAATAAGATGAAAAAAAAATCTTAAATTGGAAAATCAAATCTAGGTCTATACCGCAGACACTGAAGTGAAGGACTGGCAATTGTTCAGTGGAAGTGACCTGGGAGTTCAGGAAAATGAGAATGGCTCCTGTTCTTGTCTGCAGCAATGAGATCTGTGGTCTAATAGCCCTAAGGTGCTAAAATATACCTTAGCACCTTTTGCTGTCTCAAGTTGTCCCAAGATAAGGTGAAAGGAGACAGGTTCTGGTTTTACCCATCCTATTAAATTTTTCCAGATAATTAGAAAAGTCAAATGAGTCTTGGTACTACTATTTAAAATGTTAAATGATAATATGAAGACATAAATTACACTTTCTCTCTTTTTTCATATCATTAGCACGGGCTGATTAAGTTAATAATACACAGAAACGAATGCATTTTTAATATTGTGGAAACATTCCATTTTTCTTATTTCCCATCCCTATTGCTTTCCTAAGGTGGGAAGGTTAATGTGAGTAACTTGGACAGCATTCTGGGGGAAATGAGGATTAAGCCCCCAGGAAAGGAACAGAAAAAACTGACAGAAAACCTGCTACTTAATGGTGAGGATTTTAGAAATAACTGTGTCTTTGAAGGGAGTTAGCGCTTGTGAACATGCATACCAGAATTTCTAAAGCACTCAGAAGATATTTGCAGATCTTAAGGAGGGATTAATTCCTAATGTAAAAGTCCTATTTCTTCATTTTTATAAACTCCAGGGAGCAGAATGAAGTTCTGTTTGTAGTTCATTGTTTCATTTAACACTCTCTGAAAAAACTTCCTTTCTCCCATCATCCCTATATCCTCAAAATATTTAGATTTATATCTTCAGATCAATTTTCTCACTCAAATATTGTGTGTTATAAGTTTTATAGGACACTTCTTTCTTTTTAAAGTTTATTTTGAGAGACAGAGACAGAGAGAGTGGGGGAGGGTCAGAGAGCGAGGAGAGAGAGAGAATCCCAAGCAGGCTCTGCACTGTCAGCACAGAGCCCAACGCAGGACTGAATTCCACGAACCATGAGATCATGACCTGAGCTGAGATCAAGAGTCAGACACTTAACCAACCGAGCCACCCAGGTGCTGCGTAGGACATTTCTATGACTGTCCTTCAGACATCATAGATTTTGTCAGAAACTGAATTCATAGTTTTCATTGTGGTATTTGACCAAAGCAGCTACATGGGGCTTTTAGAAATATGTTGGGGGAATATCTGGTTGTTACAAACTGTTGTCACCAAGTGATTGTAAAAGTGGATGCTCTTAGCATCATATTCCCTGAGCGTCAAGGATACTCAGTGCTGTGCAATTCATCGGGCTTTTCAACACAATGAAGAATTATTCCTCAGGAAGATGCCAGTGGCTCTTCCAGTAGCTGAGAAAACTCTGTTTTTATACTCTTTTACAATTGTGGTACTATCGTTATTACCCTAGTAATATAAGCTAAAACACCGAGAGACCTTTCCTCACCTCACTCTCACTTAACTAGTTGTATTACAAATGAGTACCACTCTTGCCTTTTATAAAACGTGAGCTTCTTTTGTCAGAGACCCTGCCTGATCCTTCATTGTAAATCTTTCTCCCCCGACCCAGCAAAGTATCTTTTACATATTCGCTATGTAATAAATATTTGATTAATGAATAGAATAAATGAAAGGAGTTTCTTCCCCAAATGAGAGCAACAAATAAAAAGAATGGCAATCCTAGCGAGTGATAGTACAATATTAACAGATGCCTCAAATATTTGCTGACTTTTGTACTTGAATAAACCCTTTGTAGTAATCTTATACCAACTGTTCTTTGGTACCGAGACGCTCTCCTGGTTATCCCACACAGAATCAATTGTCTTCTGACATTATAAGAAGTACTGCTATTTTGTTTGTATTTGGGAACTTGTATTCTGAGGGAAGCTTGTTTATTTATTTTGTATTTATTTATTTGGATAGAGAGAGACCGAGCATGCAGGGGAGGGGCAGAGAAAGAGGGAGGGAGAGAACCCCAAGCAGGTTCCACACTGTCAGCCCACAGCCTAACGTGGAGCTCGATCCCACAACCCTGAGATCATGACCTGAGCCAAAATCGAGTCAGATGCTTAAGTGACTGAGCTACCCACGTGCTCCGCTCAAGGAACCTTGTAACCTATTGCAGTCTCTTCAATTCTCAATGACATGGTAAAAAGGTGGTTTCATAGACAATACAGAGATAGAGACCGAAACTTCTCTTCTTATTTTCTTCCAATTTCTTCTTTGTCATCTCCCCATTCTACCCCATGTCCTTCTAGTCTGAGTCACTGAATGTCCCTTTTTGGGTTATCATTTACTTTATTGGGACTAATTACAATTTCATTATAGTTAGTAGCTTTATCAAAGGACTTTGTGAATACCCAGAACACCCCAAAAGGAAACCCTATATCCTTTAGCTATCACCCTTTTATTCTCTCCCCACCACCCTACAAGCCCTAGGCAACTTACTAATCTATTTTCTGTCCCTATAGATTTACCTATTCTGGACATTTCATATAAGTGGGATAGTATGTAGTCTTTATGATTAGCTTCTTTCACTTAGTATGATGGTTTCAGGTTCATCTATATTGTAGCATGTATCAATATTCGATTCTTCCTTTTTTCCAATTTATTTATGGTGGTAAAAGGCACATAACATAAAGTTTATTACCTTAACCATTTTTAAGTGTCCAGTTCAGTGTTATTAAGCACCTTCACATTTTTTGTGCAATGACTACCACCATCCGTCTCCAGAATTCTTTTCATTTTGTAAAATTAAAACTCTGTATCCATTAGGGATGCCTGGGTGGCTTGGTCAGTTAGGCGTCCGACTTCGGCTCAGGTCATGATCTCACGGTCCGTGAGTTCGAGCCCCGCGTCGGGCTTTGTGCTGACAGCTCAGAGCCTGGAGCCTGTTTCAGATTCTGTGTCTCCCTCTCTCTCTGCCCCTCCCCTGTTCATGCTTTGTCTCTCTCTGTCTCAAAAATCAATAAACGTTAAAAAAAATTAAAAAAAAAAAACCTCTATATCCATTAAACAAACACTTCCCATTCTCCCCTACCACGAGCCCCTGACAACCACCATTCTACTTTCTGTCTGTATGGTTTTGACTAATCTAAATACTTTATATAAGTGGAATCATGCAGTGTCTATTTTCGTGACTAGTTTATTTTACTTACCCTAATGTCCTCATGTTTCATCCAGGTTGTAACATATGTCAAAATTTCCTTCCTTCTTAAGACTGAATAATATTCTACTATATGTATATATGTTCATTCATCCATCAGTGGATACTTGAGTTGGTTCCACATTTTAGTGATTGTGAATATGTTCTGTGAACATGGGTATACAATTTCATTCCTTTTTGTTGCCTAATAACACATTCTGTTGTATGTGTATATGTTTTGTTTATTCACTCATCCTTTGATGGGCATCTGTGTTCTTTCTGCCTTTTGGCTATAATGAGCATTTCCAAATGTATACAAAGTAGGAAGAATAATATAATGAATGATAAAGAATAAAGAATAATAGAATGAACCTAGATTCAACAGTTATGAAGATTCATCTCACTTGCTTCTTATTTATTTATTTATTTTTTAAATTTTAACGTTTATTCATTTTTGAGAGACAGACAGAGACAGAGCATGAGCGGGGAAGGGGCAGAGAGAAGCAGACACAGAATCCAAAGCAGGCTTCAGGCTCTGAGCTGTCAGCACAGAGCCTGACGTGGGGCTTGAATTCACAAACCGCGAGATCCTGACCTGAGCCGAAGTCCAATGCTCAACTGACTGAGCCACCCAGGCTCCCCTCTGATTTATTTTTTATATTTCTGACTGAAATATTTCAAAGCAAATTTTCATTTAGTCCTTATATACTTCAGTATACATCTTCTTAAAAGTATGGATTTTTTTACATGACTGCAATACCATTATACAGCTAATTTTTAAATTTCCCTTCTTTAAAATATTTTTTACAGTGAGCTTATTCAAATAAAGAACCAAACAAGCTTTACACACTGCATCTATTATGACACTTAAATCTCATGTACTCTACAGCTATTCCTCTACCTTCTTCGTCTTTTCTTTTTAGGCACTGATTTTTTTTTAAGAAACTGGGTTGCCAATTGTCTTGTAGCATTTCTATATACTAAAAAAAGAAAAATTTCCCATATACTAAATTTACCCGTTTTTGTCTGTTTTCTCATCTCTCTTGTTTCTCTGTTGTCCGTATTCCTCATAAACCAGGAGTCAGCTCTGATGGCTTAGTTATTTTCATCTTCAACATTTTTTCACAAGAATACTTCATAAGTAATACCGTTTATTTCACATTGCATTCCATCGGGAAATACAGATCTAGTTTATCTTTTTGAAAACGGCTCTACAGTTGTCCCAAATCATTTATTTAAAAGTCTGTCACCACATCCTTGAATTTGAGATGCCATCCTAACTATATACTTGATTTCCACGTGCACTTGTCTATTTTGAGAATTTCCATTCTGTTCTATTGGTCTGCTTATTCATGCTCTAAATTGTGTTGAGTATAACAGCTTTATAATCTTTTGCTATGAGTAGATCTAACCCCTCACTCCTCAGCCCTTGTACGCACACACACACGCACACACACACGCTCCCTTGTCCACCCCGCCCAGTTCTGGCTGTTCTTTATAGAAACATCTTTTTTGTGTGACTTTTAGTAGGAGTGTATTTGTCTTGGTTTTTTTTCTTTCATTTTCCACTTGCTGTGTGACATATTTCCTGGTGAGAAGATTGATTTCTTAGGGTTTGAAAACCACTTATATTATGAGAGGACTTATCACATGTACGTGTTTACTGTTGTGCCAAGTTTAAATCCCAACATAGGGGCGCCTGGGTGGCTCAGTCGGTTGAGCGCCGACTTCGGCTCAGGTCACGATCTCGCGGTCTGTGAGTTCGAGCCCCGCATCGGGCCCCTGTGCTGACAGCTCAGAGCCCGGAGCCTGTTTCAATTCTGTGTCTCCCTCTCTCTGACCCTCCCCCATTCATGCTCTGTCTCTCTCTGTCTCAAAAATAAATAAACGTTAAAAAAAAAAAATTAAAAAAAATAAAAAAATAAAACCCAACATAATGAAGAAATATGAAAGCATATCATGCACCCTTATTTCTTGTTTTCTGTGGTATAGAAATACTGACTAGCCTTTCAACTTTAACATCGAAATCTTCCACATTCAATACAGATCCGCGTTATTGTGAGTCAAGATTTAACCACGTGGTGATGTACCCACTTGGCTGTAGCTCCGGCCTCCATGGGTGCAGACAATGCCATATGCACGGTGTGCACCAGTAAGAGTGCCCCGTAGACACCGTGAGCTGCCCACTAGGAAGCTCGGGAAAGACACACCACCTCTACTTGGCACTAAACCGAGGATTGTCCCAAAGGACTTTCCCACAGCCCTAGATTCACTAGTGGGTAGAGGATGAGTTCCACGTGGTTCAAGGTCCCCTTCATGTTCCCATACAGCTGTCTTGTTTCCTTCCTCCCTCCTTCCTCCTCTTTCCCCCTTCTTTTCATTTCTAAACATTTTTTTTTCTCTTTTTCGGCTATCCTGGGTCATTTTGTATTGTTTCCTATCTCCTGCAGATGCAGATACTTTTAGCTTGTTTTCCATTGCTTTACACATAGGAAGCACAATAGTTTTGTAATTTGTGCCTGATAACTTCTAAATCTAAAGTTTTTATGAGCATGTTGCTGCTGCCCGTTATTTCTGCTTATTGTCTCTCAGGTAACTTGTTTCGTTCTGTGTTTGGTTCTTTTGAGCGTGAGCTATTTTCCTTGGAAAATTATAGAAAGAAACCTTTGAGGCTAAGGATGGAAGCATGTTCCTAAGGAATACTTGCCTTTGCTGCTGCTGGGCACTTGGACAGAATCACCCACACTCCATGAGGTCATCAACATGACAGTTCAAATCCAGATGGAGCAAGTATCATTAGAACAGAAACAGTAACAGGGCTCTGCTTACCTCCCTAGGTTCCTACTTTTGATGAGACTTTGCACTAGTAACTTACTCTCTTATCAGCTCTTTAGTACTTTTGAGGAGATGCTTTTTACATTTTATCCAAGATTTCAGTTTCCAGAGGAAGGTTGGTCTGAATAACATCGTCCTCCACATAAATGGAAACAGAACTTGATTATAGATTTTTGTCGGGAGTTGAGGCATCTAATCTGGGAGTTCAGGAAAAAAAAAAAAAACCCTCATTGTCAGCCACAGTTTGATTTTACCATTTGCTGTGAAAGATTTGAAAATTGCTCATTCACCTGGAAGATTTCTATTCAAAGTCTAACATCCTTATTGACCCCCTTGATATATGTGAATAGACTATATTACATCTTGTTTTCCTCATGAGACTGATAATCATTAATGCACTGTGAGTAATGCGAGTGGTCACATTTTGGAATCAGTGAGTTTTCCCCATATTCTTTACTTTTTCACAAGGAGAGATTATTGATGTCGATAAAATGGATTCTCCTTTGCAAACTATGGGGATGAACCTTTCAGAAGAGGAAATTAATGATCTGACACGTGATCTACCAGCTGACGGTGAGTATTTAAGATATGTTTGAATTGGTTAGAATTGGTTAATCTGAGCTTCTATAAAAGAATCTCTGAAAACTCTACTTTGGCATTAAGAAGACGGAAAACATGAAAGATGACTCAGACTGAAAGTAAACATGTTTTGCCCCTTGACATTTTCAATAACTTCATTTCCACTTGGAGTATGGCCAAGGCCAAGGCCACTATTAGAACTGAACAAAATTAGAGAGAGACCCTGCTGTGGAGGGAAGGGAGTGGGGTGCATTAAATAGAAGAAGCTTTAACACAGAAAAAATTTTTAAAAATTATAGAGAAAAGAGAGCAGAGCCCAAAGTGGGAAATTATTTTTAATTTCTTTTAAGTAAGCTCTAGGCCCAGTGTGGAGCTCAGTTCACAACCTGAGATCAAGAGTTGCATGCTTTACCACCTGAGCCAGCCAGGTACCCCTAAGTGGGAGGTTATTAAAATAGCATTTCTGTCTTCGCCTCACCATTTTCAAGGACATGTAGAAAGCCAGAATAAGGGCGTTTGGGCGGTTCAGTCTGTTGAGCGTCCAACTCTTGATTTCGGCCCATGTCATGGTCCCAGGGATGTGGGATCGAGCCCTGCATCCAACTCTGTGCAGAGTGTGGCCTGCTTTGGACTGTCTCTCTCTCTCTCTCTCTCTCTCTCTCTCTCTCTCTCTGTCTCTCTCGTGCACACGCGCGCTCACTCTCTCTCTCTTAAATAAAAAAAAAAAGCGTGATAAAGGAGGAATATGAAGTGTAGGACCTATTTCCTGCACCAAAGGAATAGGACCAAGTTTTCCAGATACCCTTGAGGGGAAAAGGAACAGTAACCACTCAGGCCTGAATGTGTGGAATGCCTGAATGCTCAGTGGCCCCCACCTATGCCTCTGCTTACATCCCCTCATTCTGAGCTGGATTCCATGGTTCAAGGACTGACTGTTCCCAAAGCTCTAATCTCCCTTGATGGGCTAGAGACAAAGTCTAAAGTTTAGTACATTCTGAATTGGGGCTAAAAGAATTCTCAAGCTAAATAAGCAAATGTTAAATATCAGCCTGAGAACGTTATAGTAGGGCTAAGAAGTATCTGTCTGGAACATTCCTTAACTATCATATAACCTTAGATGAATCAATACTTGCTCATCTTATTAAGGCGCATTTATTCACATCATTGTGTAAGATAAGCACTGTACCCTTAAAAATATTTTTGTTAATTCATTTAATTTATTCTCTAATTTTTACCACTAGTAGTATACAAGAAGGACCATGCAAGTGGTCTTCATTGTCTTGTTTTCTTTGCTTGCAATGGTGTATCCATGAATGAGACTAGATATGGAACAATCAGCTTTCATAATAGAAAACTATTTTTTGTCTATTTGAGATTATGGTGGAATTTTTTTTAATATTGCTAAAAAAAGCAGAATTATGGGTGGAAATATAGCTATTATTTGAAACTATCCTCTGGTATTGCCATTGATTTCTGTTCCTTATTTTAAAATAATAATTTCAGATCAACCAACATAATGAAAATCATTGTGAGATTAAAAAGTACACATGAAATAAAATGGACATGTGGAATGATTAATCCTTTTTTCTTTAAGTCAGAGTTAGAATTTTTTTAAAGTTAATTTATTTATTTTGAAAGACACGAAGAGAGCGTAAGCGGGGGCTGGGACAAAGAGGGGGGTGGACAGAGGATCCAAAGTGGGCTCTGTGCTGACAGCAGCAAGCCTGATGCAGGCTTGAACTCATGAACCATGAGATTATGACCTGAACTGAAGTCAGATGCTTAACCGACCGAGCCACCCAGGCACCCCCAGAGTTAAAATTTTTAAGTTATTGCTTATTGGTGATCTGCTCATCTGAAGAGTTACCATCAGTATTGAGCTTAAAAAGAAGTTTTGTGAAAGATTAAGGCTCAAGCATAGAGCCCCAATTATATCATTTGGGACAGAAAGACCCCATTTAGGGCAAAGCTTTTCTCATACTGTGTCTGTCAGGACGGAGATATGAATTTACTGGAGAGGGCAAGATTCAGTTGAAGTAGGACCCAAGTTAAATAGCAAGTTTTACACCCAATAGGTGTTATCATCTTTGTTTCTGAGAATTTCCAGTGGCCCCATAAAACTGACATGTATCTTCATGCTTTCCTGACCTCACTAAATGGTTTTACTACAGAAATAACTTTTGGAGTATTCTGCCTCAAAAGATCCAGAAGAAAAACAAGGAAGATTCTCGTTAGCCTAGATTTAGCAACCAATGAATACATGTATATTTATCCTGCTCCCTGTTCTAATACTTGTTATTGTGTACATGTAAGTGTCACACAGCTTCTGCTAAGAGTCACTGCGTACTTCTAATACTTCAGTAAATATTTTTGAGTTATCCAGGACCTTCATTTGTAAGTTTTCCACCGTATAGGGGTTTTTAGATATTGTATACTATAATTTATTACTTACAATCTAAAATCAGGAATTTTTCAAGTAACTTACCAACAGTGACAGTTTTTTAGGTCGTTTTTCTTTCTTGGCAAAATATAGATCTCAAAAATCATCTATTTGTGAGATATTTCTGTTCTTTAACATATTAATGTCTTTTTAAATATTAATTTGTATGAAATTCAATTGGGTGTCTACTATGAAAACTATGCACATCATTAGAGTTGGGAAGTTAAGCTCAAAATGAATATTGCCCTCAAGCAAATCATACGTCATGCAAATCAAGAGTAAACTGGTCTGCCTGGGTCAGTGAACATGAAAGGAAATAGTAATTAGAATCTCAGTAAAGAAAGAGATAATTTCAAAAGTCCAGTTGAAACAGTGGTGAATAAGATCCCAGTTTTAAATTTTGTTTTCCCTGGTGTGGCCCAAATCATCTTTGGTTTTCCAAAGTCTAAAGCTAAAAATAAAGTCTGATGAGAAAAGGTGACTTTTGAATCTCACACCTTTAGAGTTTTGCCATATGACAATGGATGAAAGCAGTTGTTAAAACAGGCACCTTTGTAACAAGTAGAATGATTATTTTCCATGTCCTTTTGTGCTCCTTGGGATAGGTGGGGGATAAAATTCAGTAGCCAATGAATGCCATTGTGCTTCCTGTTTTGCATTTCTCCGTGAATACCACTGTGTATTTGATTTCCATTTTCTTACAGTTCATGGGAAGGTTGAAATGAGAACGCATATGGATGGAATGAAACCTTTTACAGGTAAATAAGAGACTGTCACTTTTGTCCTGGAAAATATTTTGCTCACAGGGATGGATGATCAAAAACAGTTTGGGGAAGGGGGTCAAAATGCCACAAAGCTCTCTTACTATAAGTCACCTTTTTCTCAATTCTGCTTTCACTTGGTTGATGTACCAAACTTGGACTCTTTTCCAGAGTTCTAATCAGTTCTAATCAGTTCCAGAATCAACTGATTCTGGTAGTTCTTTCTCACTCATTTAGTGTTTCGGTGGAAGGATAGTTTCATGAAGCAACCCACTCACTGCTCAGCTGTTTTTGCCAATGTCGCTCAATCTTTCAATAAGAAATTACTTTTAAGTAGATCTAGAGGGTACAATGCTAAGTGAAATAAATCAGTCAGAAAAAGACAAATGCCGTTTGATTTCACTCATGTGGAATTTAAGAAACAAACGAATGGGGCGCCTGGGTGGCTCAGTCAATTAAGCATCCGACTTCGACTCAGGTCATGATCTCATGGTTCATGAGTTTGAGCCCCTCATTGGGCTCTGTGCTGACAGCTCTGAGCCTGGAGCTGCTTCAGCTTCTGTGTCTCCCTCTCTTTCTCTGCCCCTCCCCCACTCACGCTTTGTATTTCTCTCTTTCTACACAAATGAATAAACATTAAAAAAAAATTTAAAAAAACAAAACAAAACAAAACAGAAACACAAGCCAAAAAAAAAACTAGACTCTTAACTATAGAGACCACATTGTTGCCAGAAGGGAGGCGGTGAGGGGATGAGTGAAATAAGTTGATGGGATTAAGAGTTCATTTGTTATCATGAGCACCGATTAATGTCTAGAGTTGTGGAATCATTATATTGTGCATTGCACACTTATTCCAGTTACACTGTAAAGCTTTGACAGGATCAAATTATTGTCATTATGTAGAAAAAAGCCACATTATTCAGAGACAAGAATAAATACAATAAATGATAGCTGAATTTATATGTTTTCCATCTAGTATCTTAATTTGCTGGCCAATTGTAAAACAAATTTGTTCTCAGCAGGGCAGACTTGTTCCCAGAAATAAAAGACCTTCCTTTTGTAAACACTAAGGGGTTATGTTCTATTATGTGACTTCCCCATAATTCTGTGTAAACGTGTTTCCTTTTCCCCTTCCATTTCCTCAGATGGGGGGGATGCATTATAATGAGAATGAATTTTTCACCATTTCATGGAATGATTATTCTCAGACATTAATGTTCTTGTATTTTCAAAGGAAAAATGTCAGTTCATGTCAGTGATCTGGAGAAAGTTCTGGGAAGCATGGGGATCGAGCTCACAGCTGAGGAGCTTAAAAAGCTGCAGGAAACTCTGCCAGTGGATGGTGAGCTATACAGAAGCCACAAAGACTTTCCAGGGAACTTGGTTTTGTGGCCCGTGTGAACAATTTAAAATTTTTACCTGTCGAGGGCTTTCTGAAAAATCCTGAAATTGATTAGGAAAAGGCATTGTCATTTGGATTTAGTCTGCAGTTTACCAAACCCTTCAGCCATAGCTTTGCCATCTGAGTGTCAGGTAGTTGATCAGCCTATATCCTAAGGAAGAAAAGGAAGGAAACTGGAGGGGACTAGGAAAAGAAATAAAAGGGGAAGTCAACCGAAAAAGGAAAGATGTGTGATTGTTCCAACATAATAGTGTTTCCCTCAGCTGTCAGTCGCCTACTTGCCAGAAAATACATATATTTGTCACACTGAGACAGTTTTCTTTTCCATAACTTCTTTTTAAATTTAATACCGAGACAGAACACATTTCCCACTCAATTACAGTTGTTTTACTGAAGTTGTAAGTAAGTGAATGTTCATACCATTTCCCTTCTGACATGAATTGTTCCTTTTCCTCTAGCTGCTGGAAACGTATTTCAGAATGCAATGTTGGATGGGGTGAAATCCACTAAGGGTAGGTTAAAAGCCTGATAAGAAAGGCAGAGACATCTGAAATCTTCAAGGTTCACATTTATCATTTAGATGCGAGTCCCGTCTAGCTTCCTATGTATAGATTACTTAGTTACTTTCTTTTATTTTAAGTTTATTTATTTACTTTGAGAGAGAAAGATAGTAAGTGGGGGAGTGCAGAGAGAAAGAGAGAGAAGGGGAATCCCAAGCAGGCCCTGCACTGACAGTGCAGAGCCAGACGCAGGGCTTGAACTCACCATCCCTGAGATCATGACCTGAGCTGAAATCAAGAGTCAGATGCTTAACTGACTGAGCCACCTAGGCACCCCAGTTACTTAGTTACTTTCATCATCATAATATTTTATGCTATAATGTCTCAATACATCTTTCTAGGAATCCATACTCACAACCCAAAAAATCTAATCATACACAGCAAATTATGAAGAAAAGGATTACCAAATTTTTAGGGAGTTGTGTAAGGAAAACTTGTTATGAAGGAAGATCGAAGGCAAATCCATAGAAACAAAAAGTAGATTAGGGTTGCGGGGGGCTGGGTGGAGAGGGAAGTAGGGAGTGACTACTTAATATGTATGGGCTCTCCTTTGGGGATGATGAAAATGTTTTGGAACTAGAAGTGATATCTGTACAACATTGTGACTATGTACCAAATTCCACTAAAGTGTTCACTTTAAAATGATTAATTTTATCTAAAAAAGTGCTAAGATTCTGCTTGTTTTTAAGGTTACCTTATGATCTTCACTCTGTTTTAATATTAGCTAGTTAATAAATTAATGAGGTCCTATCATCAAAGCTCATTCCTATTCTCTCTAATATTGGTTATAATCAAATCATGTAGCCTATCCCTTCATGAGCTGTTTATAATACAGGCTTCTATTCAAGGTTTAAAGGAAGAATTACTAATTCTGATTTTTCTGTTGATTATTTAATGCTCTTAGACATGTTAAATGGGAGTTCATACAGAAAAGTAATAATCACATAAGTACATTTTCTCTTTTGTTTTTTATTGTAATAATGACAAAGTCTATATATTCAGATAACAATTCACATTCAAAAATATATTTCTAATATTTTAAACTCATTTTTTTTCATGTTTCATTCCTGTATGTTTCCTAAGGAGGCAAAGTCAAGGTGAATAACCTGGACACTGTCCTGGAAAACTTGGGAATCAAGCTCACACAAAAGGAACACGAAGATGTGACAGAAAATCTACCACTTACCGGTGCGTGTTTCACATACTACTGTATCTTACAGGAGACTTTCTGCACTTGTACATGAGTGTGTCCATAATTAGTTTTACCTAGTATCGAAATGACATTTTTGCAAAGCTTAGAGAAGAAACTAGCCTTCTCTTCATTTCTATAAGCCCCATATCTTTAACCTCTTCTCTTTTGGATTCCAAGCATCACACACAGAACTATTATAACTACTTTCTGACCCAGTAATGAATTTACAAGAAGCAAAATGAATCTCATAGGCTATAGAATAGAAAGGAAGGAAGAAAAATATGACTAATTTCCCTATTATTAGTATCCCTCAAATAGTTGTGTCCTAAGCCCCATTAATCACTCTAACTTTTACAATTCCGTGTTACAATTTTCAGTGGACAGTATTATCCACACTCCTATTTCCAACTGTCATTATATGCTGAAAACTTCTAGATGTTTTTCTGCAGCCCAAATTCCTCCCCAAATATGGGTTGGGTAAAACCACATCCAGATTCCTGTTGGGTTGTATCTGCCAAATTCATTCTTGCTCAGCAAAGCCTCAGATCTTAAATTCACTATATTTAAAAATACCTACCAAAAACTATCTCCTAATTATACATTCCCTTTCTCAGCTGGTGGCACCATCATGTTCTCAGTAAAACAAATTTAAAAATTGACATTTTTCAGGGCACCTGGGTGGCTCAGTCGGTTAAGCCTCCAACTTTGGTTTAGGTCATGATCTCGCTGTCCATGAGTTCGAGTCCCGTGCTGGGCTCTGTGCTGACAGCTCAGAGCCTACAGCCTGCTTCAGATTCTGTGTGTGTGTCTCTCTCTGCCCCTCCCCCAATTGTTCGTTTTCTCTTTCTCTCTCTCTCTCTCTCTCTCTCTCTCTCTCTCAAAAAATAAATAAATATTTTTTAGAAAACCCGAATTGGTATTTTTCACTGCAACTTTTTCTTAGTGCCACATCTCATTGAATACCAAGTCCTACCAATTAGGAGTGCTGACTATTTCATACGTCTGTGATCTGACCCTTGCTTTCCTTTTGGCTTTATCTTATATTATTTCCTGCTTCCACATTGCCCTATAACACCTCAGTGTCTGAACCATAGTATTGGATATAGGCAGGGTTCGAGATTCTTATATAGTCGGCTCTCCACCCTGTTGCAAAGCAGTAGCTATAAATGGATGAATTTTAGCGGGAGCATCTCCTGATTTTATCATTTGCTGTACGTCAACCCAACTGCTCTATTACAGTATGTTTACTTGTCCGTCTCACCCCAGAAACTGACTTGTTCAGAAATTATATTAAATTTATTATTAAATATATTTTAATTTTTAGTGCCTCATATGGTGCCTGAAATTTAGTAGATAATTCATGAAATTTTCTTCAGTTAATATACAGATCTTCTTTGTTATTTAATGCTTGTACCATGGCATCTGATTTGATTATCCAATTGTCCTTTTCCACATACTCTCCAACTCCTAGAACAAAAATACTTAGGCATATTTCACCAGGCCAATTCTTGTCTATAAAATTAATCTCAAAGTTTACCTTTTCCAGAGCTCCCTGATCCCTGGAATTCACTTTATTTACTCTTCCTCTTAGTTTAAAATTCATCCTATTCACACATATATTATTATATACTCAGCATATTGTATAAAAAGTGAGTGTCTTTATGTCACTCTTCTTTGTTTATGAACTGTGATTTTCTTGTAAGTAGAAACCATACCTACATCATTTTATATTTAGAGGCAATAAATATTGAAGAATGAATGGAATGATGGAATAATTAGACTAAACAAATGAAAAACAGTGAAAAATACAAATAATTCAAAGTGACAGAAAGTCTTCAAGAGGAACGTCAAATATAGGCTGGCCTTCTAACACTTCATTTGAGCAGTACATAACCAAAGGGCTCCAAATCATTGGTATAAATGTTATCAAAGCAAAAAGACAATTGCCTAATCATCAGTCATGCAGTTTTCTGCTTTCCAAAGAAGGTTTGGCAGAAATTATACTCATTTTGAAACAACCAGCAACATCCTGGCCAATTTCATTGGTATACAAGGGAATACTTGTTCATACTTAGCACACGGGTGCAAACTTGGCCTTCTCTTGAAACCCCCCCTCAGAACCATCCTACTTCCAAGTTATTACCAATAAGGCATAATATTCTTCTAAAGTTTATTGCTTTTTTTATGACTCATGACCCTTTTTTAAAAAAAAAATAATTACTAGTGTTACACAAGGACTTCATGAAGCCTTAGGACATAGGAGAGCAAGTCTGCACATTCGACTCATCACGTAGAATTTTTATTAACCCATTAGCTTTCAGTGAACTGTTGAATCCCCTTTGTAACTAGTTATTGTGTTACCACAAGTCCTTTCAGTTTGGAGACTCTCTGAAATATCTACCCATCTTTTAGGGTTAAAGAGAAATACATACGTATCTTTACACACAAGTGTATATAGTGTTAATCGAAGAAACAGGTCACCAATTTATGTGATCAAAAATCCCAAGACAGTTGTGATAGACAAAGAAACTAGAGAAAGACAAATTGGGAAAAGGTAAGAAGACAAGAAAGGTGGTCCCCAAAGACTCCTCTGACAAATGTGGCTGAACCAAAGCTGATAAATTGCTACACAGCCAAATAAGTCACTGGGACCTCTCACCCTGCCAGTAAGATGGAGAGCAGCCTTCAAATTCAAGAGGTTCATTCAAGACTCCATTTTGTCCAAGAGATAAAGACTCTCCCTCAACTAATGTGGAGTTAATTCTTTAAATCCAGGGTTTATATCCTTATAGTTGAGTCAGATAAAGCAGTGGAGCTAATGAACTTCGATCTCTTATTTCCCAATTTACCCTATTTTTTGTCTGTTTATATATGGCTCTCTGGCCTTATTACCTTATTTTGGCTTTCCTTGTAGCTAATGGGAAGGTTGAGCTCAGCACATTGATGGATGCAGTGGCCACTGTTACAGGTTAGTGAACAATTACTGTGACTCTAAGCTCCTAATTCGTACATTAAGTTATATTTTAATGCTCTATTCCAACTCTCCCTCACTACCTTTTTACTCTGCCATTTTACCATTTTATTGGGGAAGTGTTTCTACTTTAATTGTCTAAACTACGGGTTGGCAAACTCTGACCCTTGGGCCAAATCTGCTTCCGTTTGTGTAAACAATTTCATTGGAACACATCCAGCCCATTAGTTTGTGCATTATTTATGGCTGCTTTTACCATACAAAGGTGGAGCTGAGTAGTTGTGACAGAGATCATAAGTCCTACAAAACCTAGAATATTTCCTATTGTTTATAAACTTTTATAGAAAAGTTGGCTGACTCCTAGCCTAGAGTTTAACTTCAGAGTGATCTTACATCCTCGATTGTTATGGTTTACCACGGAGGGAGATTAATTTTAACGAATTATTTTTAATACCCTCTTTTACTCCAAGTAGTCCTTGTATATGTGATAAATTGTATGGAATTTTAACTTTTGATATTTACACTATATACTGAAGTGCAATGCTTGATAAAAAATTCTTTATCCTCTGAGGTTTCTTCCAAACAGTACTTCGATATGCATAATCTGAGTGTCATGAAGGGAAACTGACTTTCTGCAAACGTAGCCTCAAAGTACTAGCCCAGAGTGCGCAGGACAGAAAGGCTCATGGACCCAGTTAAAATGTTTGAGTCACACAGTATTACATCATTTAAAAACACACAGCAAAACAAAACAAAACAAAATAAAATAAAAACACACAGCAAAAATGGGGCAGAAATATGGAATACATTAACAAATTCAGGGTAGAGTGAATGGAAGGACTACACTACTTGAATCTAAGGTGTGTGATGTGCATAATAAGTTTTGTGTCTCTCTCTGTTCAGCAGCATTAGTTTTCCCTGCTGCTGATGTGGTTATAAGGACCAGAATTGAGATTCAAGCAGATGGACCACAGATGGAAAGTGCTCTAGCCTGTGACACAAACTCTTTCAGAAAGACTCAGGGTTAGGGGCACCTGGGTGGCTCAGTCAGTTGAGCATCTGACTCTTGACTTTGTATCAGGTCATGATCTCACAGTTCGTGAGATCAAGCCCCATGTCAGGCTCTGCACTGACAGCACAGAGCCTGCATTATGGGATATTCTCTCTCTCTCTCTCTCTCTCTCTCTCTCTCTCTCTCTCTCTCAATCTCTCTGCCCCTCTCCCCACTCTATCTCAAAGTAAATAAACTTAAAAAAAAAAACAAAAACAAAAAAAGAAAGACACAAGGACAAGTACCTGTAGCTAATAGTTGTAGCTTGCCATTAAGGCCATCAAAGAGCCATAGGTTTTGTGTTCCTTGAGCAGAGGACACAGAAGACCTAAAAATGGTGTCACCAATGGATTGCCAAATTAGAGTCATTTGAACAAGTGTCATAAATATTTTCCACATCTTGAATATTTGGTGCCTCAAGCAATTTTAGAGTATCGCAAATATTTAACGCTTCTTATACATTTAGCCTAGCATATATTTAGTGAACAGGTTCTCCATGTGCATGTAATGCCTCGTGAGTATTAAATATTGCTCAGTTCTTTCATTCCCTTCTATCTCACTTACATACCCTTTACTTAACTACTTGTCTGTACTGCAAAACATCTTAAAAGATGTAGCCCGTGTTTTGTAAACTACAAACTTGAACTAATGTACTTACTTCACTTGTGTAATAGAATTAAATGTTCTCAAAGGCAAATGCACATTATGCTGAATTAACATATTAAGTAGTGAAGTAAAACCAGACACAACACTCATAATTAAGGTAATAACAGAGACACTGAATTTTAAATATCTGTGATATTTTAAATAACTTGGAATCCCCCAAGCCACTTATATCTTGCTTAAATTGCTTTACTCAAAAAAAATTGCTTTACTCCATAATTATAGATATTGAATTTTTTGAGTAAAGGGAACAATTCTGTTTCCATGATGTCTGATGGCGCAAAGGTCTCATGCTACTTTGTTCATAGCTGTTGCATGATCTGCTAAATAGATAAATGACTTCTTTTTTTCATATTTTGGAGATTTTAGGTCATATCCAAACTTTTCATCTACTTACATTTCTTTCTTTGAAGGAGGAGAAGTTAATGTCAGTGATATTCAAAGTATTCTGGAAAAAATGGGGATAGAGCTCACAGATAAGGAGTGCTCAAAACTAAAGAAATATCTGCCAGTCAATGGTGAGTATTTAAAAAAAACAATGTAGCCTTTAAGGAACTTAGACTTGTGTTTATTTTTTGAGAAGTTCTAGAATTATTTCCATTTGATAAGAACAGGATTTAGAAGGAATTATGCAGTTCCAGTTTAAGAAGTAACCCCAGCAGTGCCACTTTATTTATAGAATCATTGGCCCCTTCAGTCACTAACCTGGTATTAAGTCAAGGAAGTGTCTATTCTAACTTTTGATTCTAGTCAGAAGGCATCCTCAAGAATAAACAGGGACATACAGGAAAGTAAAAAGAGTGAGAAAATACCAGAAAGGGAAAATGGGGAAATTAAAGGGAGGCCTAGGGAATTAAGATGTGTGTGTTTCAGCATAGTAGAGTGCCCATAATAACTCCCTCAGAAGCCAGGGAGCCATATTGAAAATTTTTTCTACTTGTTAATTGTTTTCTTGGTTATTTACAATTAAATTAGGCCTTTTCTGGGGGTAAATTATGATGTCTGTCTTTCCTAAATGCCTAACTTAATCTCTCATGGGTGTGGTCTGATTTCTTTCTTTCTTACAGCTGTTGGAAAGGTGTACCAAAATAGGTTGATGGATGGTGTAAAAACCCTTAAAGGTGAGTGACAGGTATAGCAAAAAAGCAGATGAATCTGAATCTGAAAAGCAGATGAGAAGCCTTTACCACTGTGTGTGTATGTGTGTGTAAAACTACATTCATGTTTTTTCCAAAGATCTTTTCTGTATTTATTTTACGAAATGGCCTCCTGTACCATTCTTTTACCTTAAGATGGAAGCAAAAATCCACATAAAAGTAGAACTCTTGAATAACTTCACCCTTAAGGAAATGGTAAACTAGAAAAATGTCTAATCAGCACAAGTAGGTAAAAGGAAGTTTATGTGTATAGTCATGGATTCTAAGATCATGAAGAAATGTCTTCTTTGAAAATTCATGACTATGGACCTATGTTCATGTTGGTTCCAATTCATATCTGCACTCCCTGCATGGCCCAGGAACTCACAAAAATTTAACAAAAAGTGAGGCACCTGGGTGGCTCTGTCAGTTGAGTGTGTGACTTTGGCTCAGGTCATGATCTCATGGTTTGTGGGTTTGAGCCCCATGATACGCTCTGTGCTGAGAGTGCAGAGCCTGCTTTGGGTTCTCTGTCTCAGTCTCTCTCCGCACCTCCCCCACTCACATGCACGTGCGTTCTCTCTCTCTCTCAACAGAAATAAATATTAAAAGAAAATTTTTTTAAAGTTTGCACCAGCATTGTAGTAACTCTAGTATTCAAGAAATTCATCCTCACATCATGGTCAGAAGAATTTTCCCTATAAAACTTTTCTTAAAATGAACTTGAAACAGAAAATTACAAAAGATGAAAAAATTTTGCCAAAAGGGAATTAAAAGCAAAAATGAACGATTGGGACCTCATCAAGATAAAAGGCTTCTGCACTACAAAGGAAACAATCAACAAAACTAAAAGGCAACCGTCGGAATGGGAGAAGATATTTGCAAACGACATATTGGATAAAGGGCTAGTATCCGAAACCTATAAAGAACTCGCAAACTCCACACCTGAAAAACAAATAACCCCGTGAAGAAATGGGCAGAAGACACGAACAGGCACTTTTCCAAAGAAGACATCCAGATGGCCAACAGACACATGAAACGATGCTCAACATCCCTCATCATCAGGGAAATACAAATCAAAGCCACACTGAGATACCACCTCACGCTGAGTGGTCAGAGTGGCTAAAATGAACAAATCAGGTGATTATAGATGCTGGCCAGGATGTGAAGAAATGGGAACCCTCTTGCACTGTTGGTGGGAATGCAAACTGGTAGAGCTGCTCTGGAAAACAGTGTGGAGGTTCCTCAAAAAATTAAAAATAGATCTACCCTATGACCCAGCAATAGCACTGTTAGGAATTTACCCAAGGGATACAGGAGTGCTGATGCATTGGGGCACATGTACCCCAATGTTGATAGCAGTGCTTTCAACAATAGCCAAATTATGGAAAGAGCCTAACTGTCCATCAACTGATGAATGGATAAAGAAGATGTGGTTTATATATGCAATGGAATACTACATTGGCAATGAGAAAGAATGAAATCTGGCCTTTTGTAGCAACGTGGGTGGAACTGGAGGGTATTATGCTAAGTGAAATAAGTCAGGCAGAGAAAGACAGATACCATATGCTTTCACTCTTATGTGGATCCTGAGAAACTTAACAGAAGACCATGGGGGAGAGGAAGAGGAAAAAAAAAAGTTAGAGAGGGAAGGAGGCAAACCAGAAGAGACTCTTAAAAACTGAGAACAAACTGAGGGTTGATGGGCGTTGGGGGAGAGGGGAAAGTGGGTGATGGGCAGTGAGGAGGGCACTTGTTGGGATGAGCACCGGGTGTTGTATGGAAACAAATTTGACAATAAAGTATATTTAAAAAAAATTTGCCAATATATACGATAAAAAATGGAACCCCCAAAGACTTCATATGATACAAATATTTTAGATAGTCCATAAAATAAGTATGCTTTAAATGACTAAATTCACAAAAGGAAAATGGAAATACTCTTAAAAACTAGCACAGGAAAAAATGGATTTGAAAGGAGTCAAAATTTCTAGAAATGAAACGTCTAGCCTGAAAAATTTAAAAACATAATGGTTTTATTAGCAGATGTAAATGAAGAATTAATTGGATTACTGGAATAGAACTCTGAAAAAATTACCAAGATTCCAGCATAGAGACAAAAACGTTACAAACAGGAAGGAGGAGTAAGAGGCCTGAGGGTCAGAGTGAAAAATCTGCCAATTTATCCAACAGCATACAAAAGAGCTAACAGAGACAAAGAAAGAAAATGCTAATTTGAAGACCTAACAGTTGGTAATTTTTTGTGATTGTTCAAAGACATGGGTCCTAAAACACAGGGCACGTAATGAGTCCTAAAATGTTGCTTAAGAGGTCTCTGGTTAATCATATCGTAAGGAAGTCACAGAACACCAAAACAGAACAAAACAAAAAACCCTACGGGCAACCACAGTGCATTCTGACTACCTACAAATGAACAATTAGACTTATAGTGGACTACAATGAGATGCCACCTTACACCCCATAGGATGGCGATTTTATAAAAAGGGACAGAAGCGCCTGCATGGCTCAGTCAGTCAGTTAAGCATCCAACTTCAGCTCAGGTCATGATCTCACAGTTCGTGAGTTTGAGACCCACATCACGCTGTGCTTTGGATCCTCTATCCTTGCTCTGCCCCCCCCCACTACACCCCGCTCATGCTTTCTCCACTCCCCCCACTCAAAAATAAACATTTAAAAAAATAAAATTTTTCAAAAAGGAACAGAAAATAACAAGTGTTGGTGAGAATGTGGAGAAGTTGGAACACTTGTGCGCTGGTGGTGGAAGCGTGAAATGGTGCAGCCACTATGAAAACCAGTATGGCAGTTCCTCAAAAACTTAAAATTACTACATGATTCAGCAATTCCATTTCTGGGCATGTGTCTTAGTTCATTCAGGCTGCTATAATAAATTTCCAGGGACTGGATGGCTTATAAACAACAGAAGTTCATTTCTCACAGTTCTGGGGACTAGAGTCCAAGATCAGGATGCCAGCATGGGCCCTCCTTTGGGTTGTATTTGTACAGTGACTTCGCATTGTATCATTTCAAGGTGGGAGGGGCAAGGGATCTCTGCAGGTTATCCTTTATAAAGACACTAATCTCATTCATAAGGGCTCTGCCCTCATGACCTAATAACCTCCCAAAGGACCCATCTCTTTTTTTTTTTTTTTAATTTTTTTTTTTTTTAACATTTATTTATTTTTGAGACAGAGAGAGACAGAGCATGAACGGGGGAGGGTCAGAGAGAGGGGGAGACACAGAATCGGAAGCAGGCTCCAGGCTCTGAGCTGTCAGCACAGAGCCCGACGCGGGGCTCGAACCCACAGACCGGGAGATCATGACCTGAGCCGAAGTCGGCCGCTTAACCGACTGAGCCACCCAGGCGCCCCTAGGACCCATCTCTTAATACCATCAATTTGAGAATTAGGCTTTCAATATATGAATGGCAGGGGGTAGGGGGGCACACAGACATTCAGACTTTTGTAGTGCGTATCCAAATTTGTATATCCAGCACTATTCAAAGAGCCAAGAGATGGGCTCAGTCTGTGTGTTCATCAACCTTAAAATGGAAAGAAATTGTGACACAGGCTACAACATGGTGAACATTGAAGACATTTTGCTAAGTGAAATAAGCCAATCACAAAAAGACAGATACTGTATGATTCTATTAATGTAAGATAACCTGGAGCAGTCAGATTCGTAGAGACAGAGGCTGGGTGTAGGGAGGAATGAGGAGTATTGTTTGAGGAGTACGGACTTTTAATTTGGGAAGGTAAAAGGTTCTGGGATGGATAGTGGGTGATGGTTCTAAAACAAGGTGAGTATATTCCATGCCACTGAACTCTATCCTGAAAAATGGTTAAAATGGTAAATGTATGTCATGCATATTCTACTATATATATATTTCAGTCTCACAAAATGAGAGAAATTATTAGACATTTTTGGGAAAATTTATTCAGAGGAAAGAACCATGTAAACTGTTCAGCAAACAAAAATAATACTTTCCTACTGGCAGAAGCATATGAATTTTGTTTTCTGTATTTCTGTAAATCATCTTGAAGTTCTGCCACAGTCTTTAAAAGCTAATTATATGAATGGATTCCCACAATTACTCATTGGAGGAAATTCTAATTCCACCTTTATTACTGACACTCTTAGATACAACCGAATATACATTCGACCTTTTTCTTTAAGGTGAAACCAATATCTATAACACACAGTAATTCATAGCTATTGTCACATTCTAAGGTTATTCAATGTTGCTTACATTCTTCTCTTTCTTCCAAGGAGGGATTGTTGATGTTGCTAACCTAGACACTGCTTTGCAAAACATGGGAATGAATCTCACAGGAATGGAAAATAGCGATTTGATAAAGAACCTACCTGTTGATGGTGAGTAAGCATATAAATTTTTGCATCACTGAATATAACTTGAGTTGTGAGCTTCTATAAAATCATCTCTGAAGAAGTTTGTTTGCCAGTAAGAAGATATTTGTAAAAACTTAAAAATGAGCTCAGAAAGAAAATAAAGTAATATTCTTTCTTGTCATTTTATTAACATATTTCATCAATCTTTTTAATTCTGGATCCAAAGGAATGCTAAAAACATAGTTGTTTGATTAGGACTACAAAAAGTGAGGGAATAGATAAATAATTAGGGGTGAAAATAACATGAAAAACGGTCTAGAGGAGATACAGAAAAAAATAGGAAAATAAAAGAGAAAATGTGGGAGATTAAACATGAGAGGCACATTCCAAAGCCGTATGATAGCACTCATTCATTTTCTCAGAGCGGTCTGCAAACACTCAGGCTATAACATACGGAATTTTGCCTTTTTCTGAAGCTACATAATATCCCACTCCTATTTCAAATTCCATGATCTAAATAAAGGCCACATTCTCAGGCAGCTCCCTTGGAGAACTAGAAACACTGAAATACAATTGAAGCTGAATTAGGGCTGAAATGCAGTGGTTCAATGAAAATATTATGCTAAGTGAAAGAAGCCAGTCACAAAAGAGCGCGTATTGTATGATTCCATTTATAGGAAATGTCCAGAATAAGCAGATCTGTATGTACTACATATTAATGTTTCCATTTGGATTTTTAGAAATCTTTTCCTCATATAATATACTGACACTTAGTCCTGACACTTTCCCTGACACAGATAGATTAGTGATTGTCTAGGACTGCGGTTGGGGCTATAGATGGGAACTGCAAATTAATGGTATGAGGTTTCTTTTTTGATAATGAGGTTTCTTTTGTGGAATATGAAAATGTTCCAAAATTAGATTACAGTGATAGTTGCAGAATTCAGTCTATATCCTAAAACTGTTCACTTGTATACTTGAAATGGATGAATTTGTTTGGTATGCAAATTATATCTCAATAAATTGTTTAAAAATGAGTATTGGCCTGCTCTGTACTTTTAGAGCCAGAAGATAATAAAGAACAAAAATGACATGAAGCTTCTATTTACATATTTGTCATCTACAAATTAGACAAAAAATAATAATTTGTGCAAATGCAATGTCTTAGTTGTTTTTGGTCTAGTAAGGAAAAATGAATCTGAGATCCTATAGAATCCCAAATTTCTATCTTTGTAATATGCTTTCATGTTAATGTCTTTAAATATTGATTTAAAAATATACAGAATCTCTCCTTTTAAAATTATCTCAAGCCAATCACTGAAGTGATCATTAATTTACTCATAGGGAATAAAGGAGTAAGAAACTCTGTGTCAAAAAAAAAAAAAACAAAAAAGTCAGGAACTACTAAGTACCAGCCTATTACATAAGGAGATCAATTGTAAGAGCCAGATACAAACATTAATATGTAGCACACAAAAATTGTAAATTCTGTTCCTTGTGCATGATGTAAACAGTGGAGAGTTTCCCAACGTATAGGAGTCATGAAGCAGACTCTGTGGGAAACGGTGACTTAATTTTATATCTCATCCTTAACTACCAGAGGTTTAATTTTCTGTAGTTCAATGACTCAAAGCTCTAGTAATATTTTAGAACTTCTGGCTCAAGATGAATATAGGATAAAATATTAGAGTATACATATATTGCTTTCTTTTTTAAATTCCATATTGCTAATGAGTGCCGGTGTTATATTTGTATTTGATTTACATGGCTCTCTTAACAGATAATGGGAAGGTTAAAGTGAAAAAGTTAATGGATGCATTGAAAATGTTTTCTGGTGAGTGGCAAGTTACTATAAAATTGTACTATTTTTAAAATATCTCCTCGACTTCCCCAAACTGTTTATATGTCTTTATATTATGTCTCATTGAATACTTGTTTTCAGAATCTTATGCTGTATTTATTTGTACAACTTAAATTTTAAAAATACAATGAAAATTCTGTGTCTTGGTAAGAAATCTGGCCCAAATGTTCTTAATAAAGCAATAATATCACTTACCTCACTAATATTCAAATAATCCCATACCTTGATAGGCATATATGAAGAGAAAAATCACATAATTTAGGATCTCCCCAGAATTCTAAGTTCCCCTGCCAAAATTATAAATTTCCATGATTTCCATCATTCTAATTTGCTGGCCAATCTTAAAAGCAAATCTACCCTCTGCTGCATTAGATGCACACAGATCCATCACTAAGAGAGTATGCCTTTTAGGAGATTAAGGACCTGTGTTCTATTTGTGGCCTCCCTGTGATTCTGTGTAGTTGTATGTGTTTCCTTTTACTCGCTCGCTACTTCCGAGCTGAAGGTGATCATTTTTTCATTATCTGGAATCATTAGATTCCAAATTGTCACGCACTGATGTTCCTGTCTTTTGAAAGGAAAAAAGATTGATGCCAACGATCTGCTAAAGGTCCTGGGAGCCCTGGGGATCGAGCTCCCTGAAAAGGAACTAGTGAGGCTGAGACAGACGGTGCCTATCGACGGTGAGCCATATAAGTCTCAGAACAGCCTTTCCGGGGACATTGGTTTTGGGGGTCATTGTCAGCAGTTCTAAATTGTTGTCTCTTTGTTTCTCCTAAAAAGTACTGAAAATAATTTTTAAAACAAATTAAGTTTGCTGACGTACAGATTCAACCTGTCAACCCAGCTCTTTAACCATAACCATATTGCCATCAGAGTTGATGCAGGTTGTAATAACACTACCCAGTCACGCCCCTGAGAGGCCTGCATGATAGGAAGGAAACTGAGGGAAGTGAGACACAGGTTAAAAAAAAAAGGGGGAGGGGACATAAAGAAGTAGTGATTTTTTTTTTTTTTCCTGCACAGTATAGTCTTCCCAGCAGTCTTCTTTGTTGCTGAACACTGGGTACATTTTTGTCACAATTTTTTTCCTAAAATAATTTTTATTTGATGAGGAGATAGAACAGATTTCCTAGGGAAAGAGTAAAAAAGATTGCTCCTAGAATTACCCAGTTGCCCAAAAACTGTGTGTCCATGTTCTTTTCCTTTGGATATAAATTATGGTTTTTCTTTTTTAATAGCTACTGGAAAGGTGTATAAGAACAGATTGTTGGATGGTGTGAAGTCTGTAAAAGGTATTTAAGAACCATGATTAGCAGAAAAGTCTGCTAAATGTCAACACAAATATCAACACAAACATCTTACCCCCAGGTTTTGAGTCATGTCTACATTCCTGTATTTAGATTTTTTTTATTTCATTATGTTAAGTACTTTTGCATAATCACCCATGGTATAGTATTGCAAGGGATCCATTCACTCTTGGAGAATATTTCTAAATAGCACCCCCAAAGAATCATTTGAAATCTAATTTATACAACACATAATATACAGAATATCATAGGCAGTTTTTCTGAGTGTTTGCCCAACAACAATACAAAGGATTTTGGAGTGATCTTTAATAATTTTATGGCACAAATCAAGTTATTTTATTTTTTATTTTTTTAATTTATTTTTTTATTTTATTTATTTTTAAGGCAAAGAGAGACAGAGCATGAGTGGGGATGGGGCAGAGAGAGAGAGGGAGACACAGAACTGGAAGCAGGCTCCAGGCTCTGAGCTGTGAGCACAGAGCCCGACGCGGGGCTCGAACTCACAAACTGTGAGATCATGACCTGAGCCGAAGTCGGACGCCCAACCAACTGAGCCACCCAGGCGCCCCTCAAGTTATTTTCTATAAAACATTCTTTCCTAAAGACCAGTTAACAACAATAGCAGCAACAGCAAATGTGGAAAAGAAGCATGGTATTGTGGCCAAAATGCTTTTTTACTTCCTCTTCCTGTAGGTCCTTAGAAAAAGAGACCAGAAGGGGAAGTAGGAAGGGAAAGAGGAAAAGGGTAGAAGGTTTGCTGCTATTTAATGAGAGAAGCCTCTTGCAGGTGGCAGTTGGCCTCCTGACATGCCAGATACTTGGAATAATTCCAGTCAGCAACATTCCTTGGAGAATTTTGTGGTGAATGTGTTATTCGTGACACTTCTCTTTGAGAGCATTGAGTCCATTTTTATAGTCTTTTCATCTTTAATATACTTTTTGTATATTGCAATAGCAGAACATTGATGATCTGAATCTTGAACTATCCCTCTCAGCTGATACCTTGGCTTTGTTTTGGGGACAGACCTGCACAGTATTCTCTCTGTATTCCCCATGGGGACAGTCCTATCATTGCTATTCTTTTGGCCCCTCTTTTAACAGATGAGTATTACTTAATACTACAAATAGTAACTTTAAACACATAATCACAGCCTGTCACCCAGTAATGCTTCAACCTCAGAATATTTTTTAAGTAGGCTAAATGCCCAATGTGGGGCCTGAACTCACGACGCCAAGATCAAGAGTCACACATTCTACTGACTAAGCCAGCCAGGCACCCCCAACCTCAGAACATTTTATCTAAGTTGTTCTTGACATCATTTTAGGTGATTTACTGAGTCAACCTTATATGCCTGTTCACTAATACAAATAAATTGTACCTTTTCCTTTGTTTTTTTTATCATACTAAAATGCATGTGAGAAAAAAAATTATATATAATCTTTGGAAATCACGTAATATTTTTTTTTATGATTACTTCCTGTTTGTTTCTTAGGAATGGTTAAAGCCAATAACCTAGACAATGTTCTGGAAAATCTGGGAATTGAACTCACTGAAAAGGAACGTGAAGCTCTGGCAGAAAATCTGCCACTTAGTGGTAAGCATTGTAGATAATAATGAGCCTTAGGAGTTTACATTTATGGGCTTGTGTAAGAGAATGTATATTAACTAGTGATATTTGGTATACCAAAAGAAATTAGAAGCATTTGCAAAGATAGGGATGAACAGTCTTCATTTAAGAACAGATCACGTATTATTTAGGGTAAACTACATTTTTATTTAAAAACAAACCTGAAATTATGTCCCGGTTAAATGCAGCAGAAGTTAAATTCTTTCCCCCGTGAAAGTCCAAGGCGAGAGTATCTTTGGGTAACGGACAGTGGCTCTTCTCCATTCAGCGATACAGGGATCCAGGTTCCTTGCCTGTTGGATTCCTTTTTAAGGCCTTGTCATCGTTTCTATCGAATAATGGAATGGAAAGGAGAGCATGAAGGAGAGAGAGTGCACACGTTATTTCCTTAGCCATCCCTTTGTGGAGAACCGGTCACGTGGCTGCACCTAAATAAATGTGAGGCGGAGGTGGGGCGGTAGAGATGTAGTATCTGTCTGGGCATCCACTTCCATTTATGATTCTACGCTCTGAGAGGAAATCAGAGTATCGGTAGGTAGTTGGCTGCTTTTTGTGTTTTGTTTTGTATTCATTGACAGTTGCCTCAAATATACATGCACCATGTGATTTGAAGCCCAGGAGGCCTTCCCTAAAAAGTCTCCGTGAGACTAGAACTGAAGAAGATAAAATAAAACTAAATCAAATCAAAATAAATCAATAAAGGAACACTGTTTCCTAGTCATCTTCATTGAGGTTAACAGTATATATTTCCAGGTAACAAGCCCAACACCAGATTGCAGCAGATAGTTTTGCTTTGTCCCCAGCTGAGGACTGTTAATGCCTAAAGGAGCCTGTAACCAACCACAACTTAGACAAGCCTTAAGTTCCGCAATGGGGAAACTGGCTCATTAATAGAAAAAAGGTGTAGTCGGGGCGCCTGGGTGGCGCAGTCGGTTAAGCGTCCGACTTCAGCCAGGTCACGATCTCACGGTCCGTGAGTTCGAGCCCCGCGTCGGGCTCTGGGCTGATGGCTCGGAGCCTGGAGCCTGTTTCCGATTCTGTGTCTCCCTCTCTCTCTGTCCCTCCCCCGTTCATGCTCTGTCTCTCTCTGTCCCAAAAATAAAAAAATAAACGTTGAAAAAAAAAATTAAAAAAAAAAAAAAAAAAAGAAAAAAGGTGTAGTCTTAGGCTTCTTTGCTTCTCTTGCACACGCTTGGCTTCTCTGTCACCTGCCCATTCCAGCTTCATGTTCTTCAAGTCGAATCACTTACCTTCTCATTATGCTTTAAAACATCACTCAGAAATGTTAGAAAGACCTAAGGAACAGGGGTTATGGTTTATGCAGTCAGCTATCCTCTTGAGGCTTTTGGTTTATAGATTTGTGAAATTGTAGGCCTTCCTTTATTTTGCTTTGAGGAATGGTGGTGTGCAACCAGTGAGGTTAGTTGGACAGAGCCGTGATCTCAAGAGTGCCATGCTTGGGGTTTAGTGCTCTGATTTGGCCATCAAGAGAGTCTTCATAATTTGCTTTTAAATTTTTTAATGTTTATTTATTTTGGAGACTGAGAGAGAGCGTGAGCAGGGGAGGGGCAGAGAGAGAGGGAGACCCAGAATCTGAAGTAGGCTCCAGGCTCCGAGCTGTCAGCACAGAGCCCGACGCGGGGCTCGAACCCACGGGTCGTGAGATCGTGACCTGAGCCGAAGTCGGCCGCCCAACCGACTGAGCTGCCCAAGTGCCACAAGAGAGTCTTCACAATTTTATCTTTGAATTTGTGTTTCCTAATTGAAGTCTGATGGGAAACTAGAGCATGGCTGGGGCTTGGCACCCTGGTTCAGGCATGTTACTGCCCCTGCCATTTAGTCCCCAGGATGTATTCTGGATCAACCACTCCACAGCCTCTGGTATGGCCAACCTCCCTTTCACCACCATGCCTGGCAACATCTGCATCCCCTGACCCCAGCAGGGACCTGGGCATGGTTGCAGGGAGGGCTGGCATTGGCAACCTGTACCTGAAGGCATCTTGTGACAAGACATGGCAGCAGCAGTCCCCACTCTGGGCTGGCAGGGTCAAGCCTGTTCCTCATCCCCTTCCAGGTATCTAGTGTGTCCCCATGTCAAGGCTGCATTACTCTTGGGAGTCGCCTGTCCATAGTGAGTTGAGGCAACCAGTGCATAGGAAAGTGAGACACGTGACTCAATTTTCAGATGTGTGGTTCTGGCGGCAGGAGGAAGGAAGGAAGTCTGCTGCTAGTGAGCCTCGTGCATGCTGAGTAATGGGACCACCCAGGGTGCCTGTGAGGTTCTGCACTCAACCCTAGAAGATGCCATGCCTGTGACAGTGCAACATTTACCAGCTGACTTATAAACAAAAACTAAAACAAAAACACCACCATGACAGTTTGGGAACAAGACTGTGGAAGAAAAAAAAAAAAGCAAAGCTTTTTTTCCTGATTTTTGAACAAGGGGTCCCACGTTTTCATTTTGTACTTGGCCCAGTAAATAAAGTAGCTGGTCTTAGGGGGTTGATCAATCCTTCCTGATATTGGAACAATGCCATATTGCTATAACTCTCTAGCTTTAGCTAATGATTTCTTTTTTCCCAAACATAGAAAGGTAGAAACATTTACCCAAACTTTATGCATGTGCTGGTAACAAAAGATTGAGAACACATAACCAGCCATTCCAAATTAATAGTTGAAATAACTAAAGAAAAGTATTAGTAAAAGATAGAACATGAAAAATGTTTTCAACATCAACCATGGGAAGAAGCTTGCGTTTGCATCAGAAGGGCTATCAGAGACCAAACAACATACTTAGCCTACTGTAACATTCCTGCAAGCATAAGACAGAGAAAGCTTTCTTGGGTTAACCCTCTATCTACCATAGAATGAATTCTTTGCAATCAATCCATTGCATAGAAGTTTTTGGCTGGTGAGATTAAATTGTGGGGAGAATCTCTATTTCTTAATTTAGCTCCTTTATCTTTTTATAATATTGCCAAATTATGATATTTCTTACAGCTAATGGGAAGACGGAGCTCAAAAAATTGATGGAAGCAGTGGAAACTATTACAGGTTAATTAGAAGTTTCTATAAATCTAATGTCTTTATTCTTTAGCTAATTTATATTTTTATATAGAACCATCATTTTCACATTCCCTTTTTTATTCTATTCTACCCATTTTTCTGCTATATTGATGAATATCTGCATACAGTTGCCCAGAATTACACATTAGAACATTTGCATTTTAGCACTAATTTTTCAGTGTGAATTTATAGTAGCAAATTTCTTAGTTTCTGGAATATTTGCCAAGAATAGTCACTATTCTTGATTTTGAAAGCCTAAATTTGAATTAGCATAGCTAATGATACAGCAAACTTTCACAGAGATAAAATTCCGTTATCGTTAAGAGATTAGGGGAGAGATGATATCCTTACAAAATAAATGGATCTTATGCCTACAGTGTCCTAATTTGTATTATATAAACTGCATCAGTATGTCTATTACTTTACTAAGCGTAAGAGAGAAATTCTATTTCTACCCCCAATTAATGACAGTGGCGAACAGTTAACATATTGTGTGTGTTTGCTCATTCAGCTATTGTAGCTGAAGCTGCAAAGGGTCAACAGGTTTGGGGGGGGCTGTGGTTAGGCCCTTCTCTCTACTAATCTGTGACCATTTTGTTATGTTGAAGGGGGAGAGGTTGATGTCAGTGATGTAGGAGATGTTCTGGAAAACATGGGAGTAACTGTCACAGATAAGGAATGTGTAGAGCTCGTAAAAAACCTGCCAGTTAATGGTAAGCATTTAAAATATTAATATGGTCTTGAAGGAAGCACGCATTTCTTATTTTGTTTATGGGAACTTCTATATACTTTCTGATAGCATAGAAAAAATGCTTTCAAAAACTACTTAGTATGAATGATTTCACTCATGTAATTATGTATCTTCACATACTGATAGATAATATGTAGGTATATTCTAGGTTGTTAACATGAATCATCTAGGGACTTGTGGCTGCACCATAGACTCCGAAGGAAGAAATAGAAAAAGGCACTTAAACAAAAACAAAGACCGAAAAAGTACAGCCATTGTGATATGGTTCAATTTATACACTTATGTACGCAAATAATTTTTTTAAAAAAATGAATGGTACGTTTTCACCTTAAAAGGATGCTATCTAATGGTAGAACATCAGTAACTGTAAGCTGAGTGTATATGGGGATTCATTGTTTCTATTCTACTTTTGTATATATTTAAAATTCTTTACAATAAAAACATTTCAAGAGAAGATTTTTAAGAAGGAATTCCATTAATTTTTAGTTGGAAATCAGTTGCTGCTTTATTCACAACCTGCCATCAGGGCTAAGAAGTACCTTTTGTAGTTGTGGTTCTATAGATGGGGAATTGTAAAAGTTATACTGGGTACTAACTAGGTGAGAGAACAGAAAAGGACATTAGAGAGCTGAAAAGGAATTTTAAAAAAAAGCACTAAGATTACAAGATTAACATGCTTAAGTGTCAATAATTGAATAGAGTGGATACATTGGTGGCTATATCATTTTTAAAAATTTGAAAGTAAATTGGAAATTTTCTAGAGAAAATTACAAATCCTCCTTACATTAAATAATGACTTGCTGCCTTGGTGAATCTCCACATCACTTACTTGTGTATGACCTGATTTATGTTTCCACGTAGCTAAAGGAAAAGTCTACAAGAATAGGTTACTGGATGGTTTGAAGTCTCTTAATGGTAAGTGAGAAGCATAATACAAAGCCAGTTGATTCTAAGAGACACATTATACTATGTCCTAGATATCCAATTGTGAACTTCACTAACCTCCTTAAATACTGATATCATTCCTAGCTTCTGATATAGACCTGTGAGCAAATCATCTCCATATAGAAATTTAAATAATATTTTACATAAGAGAAAATAAAGTCTGTGTCAGAACAGTAAAATTAAAGGGAAAATATTTGGGGAATTTGGTTAGGCGTTGAGACAATCAATAAAATAAACAAAAATGAGCCCACTTATTAGTGAGAAGATAAAATAATGTTTTTCATTACTATGAATTATTAAATAGTAATGCAGGCCCTTTTAAAGCTTATGCTTTGTAAACCTGTCCCCATGATCCCACTAAAGAAAGAGGTTCTTTTTAAAGAGCTATTATCTATTATTATCTATTATTGACCCTCTTTGTACTATAGACACTTGATGTTCCTGCTGAAAATAACATTAGTATATGTCAACAATTTGATGTATTTGTTAAAACAAGTCAACTGTCATGCTATATATGAGCCTATTTAAGTTATTTAAATCCAAAAACTATACAGCATGCTAATTGACTATAATAAAATGCATTCTGGACAATTAGTTCAAGATTTCAGTTTTGTTTTTTTTTTTTTCTGCAGACGGAAATTTCTAAGAACTAAAATCCCCCAAACAAAAATTTTAGAAAAAGATCCCTTGCCTGCAAAAGAAAAATATTTCTGACAGGGGACACCCTTTATATTTCCACCTACACTACAGCCATGTGGGCCCATAGGTTATTTAAATATAGAAACTGTATTTTTCTTTCCTTTGGCTATTTCTTGACCATTTTGCTTTTCTAAGGAGGGATTGTTAATGCCAATAAACTTGATTCAGTTTTGAAAACCATGGGATGGAAACTCACAGAAGATGAAATTAAGGATCTCAAATGCAACCTGCCCACTGATGGTGAGCATTGAAAATATTTTTAAGTTCTTTGGGAAAAATCTTACCATGATGATTAGATTCCCAGCTCATTGTTCTCTATGGATCTTGGTTATGGGATTGAAGAAGTTCTACCCTTTTCCATTATTCTTCTTCTCACATCTGAAGAAGGCATTGAAGAATAACCCCTTCTTGGGGGCTGGGGCAACTTTCTTAGTGTACTTCCTATTTGTAGAGGGCAGGAACCCCACTTTAAGTCATGAACAGAGTACCTTTTAGTTTAAGTTTTACACTAAAATAGGGTTGACTTTTTATCTGATTGATTACGACTTGCTTAATGTGCCAGTAGTTACATCTACAATTCTTTTTGAGATGTGCTTCTCATTAGATTTAATTGTAGACCCCTTGAGTTTTATCAGACTACCCTGAGGAGAAGCACAACCTAAGATGCTTGTTCCTGAATTATTTTTTCAAATTTGGAGGATTTACTAGGCACCATGTTAATCAAATCAGAGGTTTCAACAAAAGGAATGATGATCACACTCTTCATATTGTCTTTGCCAGAAGCCTTAGTTTTGAATGCCCTTGGTCACTAAAAGAAATTCCAGGTGTTATCTTCGATTTGTAGAAGATGAGAACTAGTTCATTTTTTGTGCCATGTCACACCCAGACTCTCTGGATTCTCTCTGTTCTCCTTTATCCTTGCTTGCTAGCCAGCCAGTTGTTTTCTGGGTTCATTTCTTTTTGTAGTAACTTGTCCGTTGCTGCCAATATCAACCAGATACTCTAGTAACACTGTATTTCCTAGCTTCTTCTTCTTTTTTTTAAAGTTTATTTATTTATTTTTGAGAGAAAGAGAGAGAGGGAGTGGAGGAGGGATGCAGAGAGGGGGAGAGAAAGAGAGAATCCCAAGCAGGCTTCAGCATGGAGCCCGATGTGGGGCTCGAACCCACAAACTGTGCGATCATGACCTGAGCCAAAACCAAGAATTGGAGGCTTACATGACTGAGTTACTCAGGCGCCCCACCCAGCTTCTTCTTTTAAAGTACAAGCATATTCAGTACATTATCTGCCTTCTAAGTTGTTGAAATTGATAAACTCACCAACACCATTGCAAGGCATGGGTTCATTCCAGGCTCCAGTAACAATTTCTTCACCAAACACTTCCAGGACCAGAGCCAATGCCACATAGTTTTGGTGTTTTTGCTACTACTTTTGTTGTTGCTAAGACAGCAACACACTTGTGGTTCCAGTTCCTTTTTTTTAAGTTTCTTTATTTTGAGAGAGACAGAGATGGCCTAAGCAGGGGAGGGGCAGAGTAAGAGGGAGAGAGAGAGAGACAGAGAAACCCAAGGAGGCTCCTCAGTGTCAGTGCAGAGCCCAACATTGTGCTCGAACTCATGAACTGTGAGATCATGACCTGAGCTGAAACCAAGACTCAGACGCTCAACCGACTGAGCCACCCAGGCGCCCTGTGGTTCCAGTTCCTATTATCAGCTAGCTATGCCGCAGTAGCAACAAACAACCCCCAAATCTCAGTGGCAACAGAGTTTTTTTGCATGACACTCAATATTAGATACTGCCCATAGGTTGGCTGTCCATCTGTTCTCTACTATAGGGCATAGGATGCAAGAACAGTCCCTGTCTGGACAGTGTCACTTTTGTAACAGGAAAAAGAGAGATGATGGAGCCATGTGATAGTTCTTAAAGTTTCTACTCAGAAGAGACTCAAATATTTCATTTGACAAAGCAAATTGCATGGTATCATTGGGAACAGAAATATAATCCTCCCATAAGACAGACTTGATACAGAGGGGAAGAGAATATTGGAACAAACAAGATATATTCTCTTAAAACAATGGTATCTGAAAATGCAAGGAAAAGCAATTTATACCCATTTTGATGCATTTTAAAATTGATTCCATAATTACAGAACATCTAGTCAATTTAATATATGGAGCCATCAAAAGAACCAGTCAGCTCTATTCTTATATACAAACATATGCATAGAATATCTCTAAAAAAGATACACAAAAAATGTCAATGTTTGTTCCTTAGAAGGAAGAGAATTCTGACAATGGAGATGTTTATAAAGGAGATATATTTTTCACTGTATTCTTATTGGTAACATTTGAGTTATGTAATTTATGCTTATGCTGCCTAGTAAGAATACATTGATTTAGAAACATATTATGCGAAAAGCATGATTCACAAAAGGAAAAAATTGATAAATTGTACTTCATTAAAATTAAAAGCTTTCACTCTGGAAAGCTGTGTGGAGATGGTGGAAGACAACCTACAGTCTGGGAGAAAATATTTGCAAATGATACATCTGACAAAGAAGCAGCATCTATGGCAAAACTCAGCAATATAGGGGCATCTGGTGGTTCAGTCAGTTGAGCGTCTGACTTTGGCTGAGCCTCGTCTTGGGCTCTATGCTGACAGCTCAGAGCCCGGAGCCTGCTTCAGATTCTGTGTCTTCCTCTCTCTCTGCCCCTCCCCCTCTCGTGCTCTGTCTTTCTCTCTCTCTCTCAAAAATAAATAAACATTAAAAGGGGTTTTTTTTTTTTGATTTGAGAAAACCTCAGCAATATAAAATACAGACAAACCAATAAGAAGATGGGGAAAATATATGAAACTATATGAATGAAAATACATTGCACCAAAGAGGATATACAGGTATCAGATAAACACATGAAGAGATGCTTGACGTCATTAGGTATTAAGGAAGTGCAATTTGAAACTGCAGTGAGATATCACTGCATACCTATCAGAATAGCTAAAATAAAAAATAATGACAACACCAAATGTTGATGAGGATGCTAGAGAAACCGGACCACTCATACTTGGTAGTGGGGATGTAGTGATACAATCACTATAGAAAAAGTACCAGTTTCTTACAAAACTAAGCATAGAGCTACCGTAGCAATTACACATTTGAAACTTATGTTCGCACAAAATCTGTACATGAACGTAAGAGCCAAAAACTGGAATCAGCCCAAGTCTCCTTCAACAGGTAAATGACTAAACAAACTTGTGGTACATACATATTATGGAATACTATTATTCATCAGTAAAAGTACACTATCTGATTCATGCAACATCTTGGACAAATTTCCAGATAATTATCCAGAGCTAAAAAAAGCCAACCTCAGAGCTTACATACTGTAAGATCTTTACATATCATTTTTGAAATAACAAAATTTTAGAAATGGAGGACAGATTAGAGCTTGCCTGGATTTAGAGATAGGGGATTGGTGGAGGCAGAAGGAGGTGGATGTGGTTATAATAGGGTCCTTGTGGGACTGGAACTGTTCAGTATCTTGACTGTGGCAGTGCATACATGAACCTACACAGGTAATAAAATTGTCTGGAATTTAATAATACAGAGACATACACATGAGTACAAGTAACACTAACGAAATCTAAATAACATCGGTGGATTGTCTCAATGCCAGTATTCTGTTTTTGGTATTATTCTATGGCTTTGTAAGTCTTATCATTAAGGGAAGCTGGGCAAAAATGTACAAGGCATCTCTCTCTATTTTTTTCTACTAACTTCATATGCATCTACAATTACCCAAATAAAATTTTCAAAAAAAATATTAAATTGGAAATAAAATCTGTTAGTCTATCAGTGTGATAACTGCCCCCCCCCCCCAATTGCTAATATAAAGGATTTGTCTTCAAAGTGCTTAATAATTTATCTTGTAATCCAAATGGAGGAAATAAATCTTTCTGGGTCTGTTAAAACATCAGGGAATATTGAATGAGAACACATTACCTGAGAAAATCACTGCTGAAACCCAAGTTTAAACATTTTTGAATAGCATGTACCAAACATAAACCCGTTGTCATGGCCTGATAGAAATAAGAAAGTTCTTCAAAGTCTTAGAGCTAAAAAGTAGACCCTGGACAGCAAATGGCTTTTGAATCTTATCCCTTGACTATTGTAGGTTTGATTTTTTATAGAAGGATTAAGTCATAGTTGTACTGTTGACGTTATATTTTTCATATTCAACTTCTTTACACTCATTCTCAAGAAGAGGGTAAAAGTAGAGAATATTGTTAGTACGGAAGTGTTGCTGGAATATTTTCCTCTCCTATTACTTGTGTGTTTCACTGTCTCTTCTTATTATTTGCATTTCTTCTTACAGTATATGGGAGAGCTACAATGAAAAAGTTGTGTAGTGGATTAAACGCTTTTACAGGTCAGTGGGAAGTTATATAAAACCAAGATCTGCAGACTTTATATAGTAGTATAGTTTTAAATCATATTTTTTACCATTCTATTGCTGGTTTGTAAATTGTAGCTTTCAACCTTTTCTAATGAAACATTTGCTCCTAATGTCCCCCAGTTTACCTTTATATATAGTAATTAAAAGCCTATAATTTACTAATAACTTCTGAACTTTCTGGAGTTTTTATACTAATAATACTCACTTCAACATTATTAATAGATTCCCAAGTCAGAGTATATCAAGCAACAGCAAAATAAAGCTTTTTTTTCCCATTCTTGGAACTGGAAAGAATTATGCTGAGTGAAATAAGTCAGAGGAGGACAGATATCATATGTTTTCACTCATATGTGGATCTTGAGAAATTGAACAGAAGATGATGGAGGGAGGGAAGGGAAGAAAATAGTTACAAACAGAGAGAGAGGGAGGCAAACCACAAGAGCCTCTTAAATACAGAGAGCAAACTAAGGGTGGATGGAGGGGTGGGGGAGAGGGGAAAATGGGTGATGGGCATTGAGGAGGGCACTTGTTGGGATGAGCACTGGGTGTTGTATGTAAGCCAATTTGACAATAGATTATATTCATTTAAAAAAGCTTATTTGTTGTCAGTATCAAGAGCAAATAACATATTTCAGAAAAAAAAATTTAAATATATAGTATTCTCTGGTAAGATGTATAAATGAATTGATGTTGATATTTCATTAATCAGACAGTTATTTAGGTAAAATCTATTCTCTTCGACTTTGACTTCTTGTCAGATTAAGAAATCATACTTTTCAGTATTTTTAAGCAAATTTGATATATGACCCTTCTCAATTCTGTATGGATGTATATATCTTATTATATCTTTGAACTTCCTCAAGTTAGGAAGAAACATGCTTAACAGTATTAAATTATTACTTGAAATAATTCTATAAAATTCTTGAATGATCACGTTTCATATTTTCAAAGGAAAAAACATTAATGTGCAACATCTATCAGATTTTGTGAGGAACATGGGTATTGAGCTAACAGATAAAGAACAAAAGAGGCTGCTAAAGAAGCTTCCAGTTGATGGTGAGCCATAAAGATACTTTAGTAGCTTTCTAGAATACTTAGCTTTATGATACCATGGGAGAAGTTTTAAAAGTTCTCTTTTAGGGGCGCCTGGGTGGCTCAGTCGGTTGAGCGTCCAACTCTCGATTTTGGCTCAGGTCATGATCTCACAGTTCGTGAGACTGAGCCCTGCTCCAGGCTCTGTGCTGGCAGCATGGAGCCTGCTTGAGATTCTTTCTCTCTTTCTCCCTAGCTCTCTCCGCCCATCTCCCACTCACTCTCTCTCTCTCTCTCTAAATATATAAACTTAATTTTTTTTATTTCTCTTTTAGCATTTAAAAATATATATATATATATTTAAAGTAATTAGAAAAGGCAGATTTTAAGTTATATCTATCAATCTATATATCTCTATCTCTCTATATAACCCAGGCCACCAGGGGCAAAATAAATGCTGTCATGTCATGCCCTCTAGCCAATGACAAAACTATAAGAAAAAAAATGAAGGAATGTGATTAGGGGAGAGAATTTTAGAAGAATTGGACAAGAGAAATCAAAGGATAAAGAAACCAGCATAGGGAGACTGTCAAGTGTTCTGTCAGGGGTTTAGAATGGCATAATTGTCACTATTGTATCCCGTCTCATTTTTTTGTTGTTATTAGAGGATGAATAAGAACATATTTACTCAGTAAATGAAAACCCTCCCTGAAATTCTGAAGTATATGTATTATGTTTCTGAGCATCTATATAATGCTTTGTCTGACATAGAGTGTGATTTGCATTGTAGCTTCTGGGAAGATCTATCAAAATAGATTGTTGGATGGTCTGAAGTCTTTCAAAGGTGAGTTAATGAGCAGTTTGAGATTTAACATTTTAATTTATATCATTAGAGCTTTACCCAAGCCATCCTTTTATGAGCTGATTTTTAAATGTAGTTTCTTTATTTTAAAAGAGGTATTTTGTGATGAGTTTTTTTAAATCTTTGTAGGTCCCACATTTTCTTGTATTTTTCATAACTTAATCTTGAAAGTGTAAATTGAATTCTAGGTAGATAAAACAAAACATGAAGAGAATGGTAGGTAGTCTGAAAATTAGTTAAGCAAAGAAAATAAAAATAGTTTCTATTGTTAGAAATATTGGACATTGTTTCCTGATAGAATCCAAATCATAAATTAATGTTCATTATAATTCCCCTAAAAAGAATGTGTTTTTAGTGTGAGATTCAGTTAAGACAAAAAAAAAAATGTAGGCAAAGGTACCAACTTGTGCCTAGGATTTGTTTTGGTTTTGCTTTCCCTCCTAGTGCTTAGTCCAAAAGAAGAGAAGAACATAAAGAGAATGAAGAAATGACTTAAAAGCTCTGCCACTTGGTACCTATTGAGAGGAGTCACCTGTCAAAAGAAGAGTGCCTCTTCGCACTCCTAGGCCCTCCAGAAGAGTGGGAGCAGGATTATTTTTTAATTTAATGTGGAAGTTGTCCACCATGCTGCCCATTTTATAGCATCTTGCTATGTGTCTTTATCAACTAAATCGTCACCTTAACAATGAGACAATGATAGCCAGATACTTGTCGGCCTCCCTGTAGTTCTCTTTCCCTACCTATCTAGTTTTTCTAGTCTCTAGGCCTCCTGTTTTACAATTTTAATAATAAATTTTCCTTTCCATGCACTCTGAGCCTCAGCTCCTGCTTCAGCTTCAGAACATTTTTAACTAAATTTTTAACATTTTAACTAAAGCCCTCTGTAAACTACCATGCTAGGTAGTTTACAAGATAATTATCTATTCTTTTTAACTAATACAAATAGTTTTCTATCTTAAAATATTCACCAAAAACTCGGTGTTCATAAACTGTTTCACAGTATGGATAAACCAGGCATAAAGTAATTGTCAGGTTCCAGTGGAAAGCAGTACAAGTTTTTTGGCAACTGAGAGTTTTTTTTCAAAATCCTTCTCTACTGCAAATTCAATTAGTTGTCTTTAGCTTAAGTTGCAAAATCCCTTCATAAATTATTTCTTGTCCATAGTTTCATCAAGGTAAAGCTTAAGGCTCTTTAACACAATGTTAAAATAGAGTTTGGTACTCATGTTTCAAAGCAATATTAATAGTACTGAAAAGGATTCTATTTTTCCTTATTCCTAGTTTTTTCATATTAATAGTAAAAACATTTTCAATATAATAGTAACAGAGCACTGATAGATTTCTAGTATTTAATGTTCTTTCATATTTTAATATTTTTTGTCATTCTTTGTGTCTCTTTCCTAAGGAGGGAAGGTTGAAAGAAGTAAGGTCAATACTGTTCTAGAAAACATGGGAATCGTGCTCACAGGAGAGGAGCTTCAAAGTCTAACAGATAACCTACCAGTTAACGGTAAGCACTGTGGTTATTACTCTGTGTTTCTGCAGAGCTTTGCCTGTGAATGTGCATATGAGAATTTTTGAAATTAGGATTATTTGATGCTGAAAGGAAATGTATCTTAGAGTAGAACCCATTCTAAAGTAAAAAGAAATCCTGCCTCATTTTTAAAATGTAAAGTTATCAACATGTTTTCATATAGAAACCAGAGAAGCCAGAATGTTTATCTGAGGAATAGTCAGAATGTAGAATAAAACTTCTACGGATTAAATTTAAAAGTGATCATACGCTTGCTAACGCTTCATTTCTTAGTTCTTCCGATCTGAACCATTTGCTTTTTTGCTTTATGTGTTCTCCCTGAGTGATTTTATGAACCCCTACTTTTAACCATCTGTTTGAACCATCAGTTATATTCTTTCCAGTCTTCTCCCCAGTCTTCAAACTATTTTATTCTAAATCTTCTGAGACATTTCTATTTAGTCCACCCCAAATAGCTGTTCAAGGATAAAATTCGTAATCTAATATATTCCATATCTTTTTAAACTGATCATCCTTTTTTCTCCTTCACTGACCCTGCCAGAAATCTCTGTCCACTTAATTACTTGCTGCTGCCTATTTAAACTCCTAAATATTTTTAAAATCCATTCCTACTCTTTAGCCCTGTATCACTACCCTTATTTCTATTTCTTTTTATCTCTTCTTAGACTGCTAGATAACTCTCTCTCTCTCTGCCTATAATTTTGTTACTTTTAAATCCACTCTACACACAGTGGGCAGAATGATCCATTTCTATGAAACTAGTTGGGGTTTTTTTCTCCCCATCTTATCTTCCCCTCTTCTACTTTTCTGTACCTTCTTTCAAAACGTTGAAATAACTCAAGGCTCTGATGGGTTCTCTAAGTGATCTTACCTACTTTTTGAGCTCTGAATTCTATCTGTATGGTAATGAATCACTGATAGATATTCCTAACCTAAAACACTCCTTGGATCTCTATTTGGCTTATTTACTACCTATTTGCAATCTCCACTTGGATAGCTCAAATAACTTGTAACTTAACTTGTCTTAGTCTGAGCTCTTGATTTTTCTACTAAAACTCATTCCTTCCCAGTATCATTACAAGGCATCACCACTGGAGTTTGTCTTGTGATGTCTTTGTCTAGCTTTCATATTAAGGTAGCACTAGCCTCATAGAATGAATTGGTGTTTTTTCCCACTTCTGTTTTCTGAAATAATTTATGTAGGACTGATATTATTTCTTTAATTATTTGTAATAATTTACCAAAGAAGCCATCTGGACATAGTCCCTTCTCTCTGAGAAAATTTCCAATGCTTAATTTTCTTGTGTGTTACAACACTACTCAGATTTTCTGTTTCTTTTTTATTCCATTTTGGCAGCTTGTGTCCATTTTGGAATCTATTTCATGTAAGTTGTTTAATTTCTGGCATAAAGTTGTTCACAGTATTCCCTCTTTAGCCTTTAAATTACTGTTAAGTTCAATAGGTTAATCCTTTCTTTCATTACTAATTTTAGTCATCTGTGTCCTCTCTCTTTTTTTCTTGGCTAGTCAATTTTGATGATGTTTTCGAAGACTAAATGTTTGGTTGCATTGAGTTTCTCTGTCATTGTTCTCATATCCACTCTAATCTTCATTATTTTCTTCCTTCTGCTTGTCTTTGGTTTGGCTTGCTCTTACTTCCCTAGATGAAGATAAAGACTTAATTATGGATTTGAGATCTCTCTTCTTCTCTAACATAGTTATTTAAGGCTATAAATTTTACTTTAAGCGCCACCTTCACTGTGTCTCATGTATTTAATTTTTATTCAGATAAAAATACATTCTAATTTCTCTTGTAATTTCTTCTTTGACTCATGGATTACTTTGAAATGTGTTGTTTGATTTCAAAATATTTGAATTTCTCGGATTTCCTTTGGTTGTTCATTTCTAATTTAACTCTGTTGTGGTCAGCGAGCATACTTTGCATGATTTCAGTCCTTTGAATTTTGTTAACACTTGTTTTACGATTTAGCATACAAGACAATCAGACGCTCTTTGGAGTCTCCAAAAACTTCTAACAGCATAAAGGGATTCTGTGACCAAAATATTTGTTTTAGAGCCCTTTTTTTTTTTTTTTTTTTTTGATAATTCTAACACTTGAGTCATCCAAGGATTGGCATGTGTTGATTGCCTTTTCACTTGATAATTGATCTCATTTTCCTAACTTTTTGTATGTTAAATAATTCTGAATTGTATCCTCAACTTTGTCAACTATTTTGTTGTGTAGACTCTGGGTCCTTTTAAAATTCATTGAACAATGCTGGTGGGTTTTGTTTTAGCAGGTAATCAACTCTGAGATTCAGAACACAAATTCCATCTCCCATTTCTCTGGATGGTTCCAGTCTCAGTTCATTCTACAAAGCTTTGTTTTACTGCTGTGGGTCTGTCTGCATGTGCCACTTGGGTTAGTCTGAGACTTGGGCCCTGGTTTAAATCTTAATTCAGTTCTCAAAGCCGTTGCAAGAATGCTTTCTTTGTATCTGTCTCATGCATGCACAACTCAAAAGTGAGCCCAAGACTTTTACAGATTCATACACAGAATTAGGGGATCCCTTTCTCCATTGTTCTCTCCTCTCTGGAATTACGCCATATTTTCCAACCTGAAGGGGCCTCTTTTCCAGGTTTCCCTGGTCAAAGAGATGGAGTTTTTATCAATCTTAGCTTCCTGCTCTGCCTCGCAGTTCTGTGATTGGGGCCCCACCCTCAGGACAAAGACATTAGGGAAAAGAGAAAACAAAAACAGAAGGCTCACTCCCCTTGCCAGTCACTTCTGCAAGTTTTGGTTCTCTTCTACAGTCTAGTGTTGTTGCTTTTTGTGTTTTCTTTAGACTTTTAGTCTAATCATCAGGAAAAATAGATTGTAGAGAGCTGATACGGCCATGGCAGAATCAGAATCAGCCTCATATTTCATTATTTAAAAAATATATATTCTTTAAAATTAAAAAAAAATTAAAAAATATATATATGTAAATAATACTTTCACATTTTAGCATGTGAATCAGGATGCATCTTATAATTGTTACCAATCACATAGTAGAGTTATTACATTCTTGTCATTGAGTCTGCATTTGTGAATTTGGTTTTAGCCTGTCACTGTGGCACGTTACCACTTTAAGTTGTGTATTGTTGGTACCCCATGTGTTGAGTTTAATTGCTGTTTAAAAACTTCTCCAAAAAAATTGCGCTGTCATTAAGAATTGAAGGGAAAGTTGTGTCTACAGGAAAAGCATGGAAACAGTGGCAAAGTATAAATTTATGATTAGTGAAGAAAACATCTCACCATTGGAGGAAAGACCACAATTCTGTTTTTCAAAATTTTATTGCAAAGCTACAACAAAATGCTTTTTGGACCTAAGAAAGAAAGAAACCCACAAGTAGAAAATCTATACTACCTGTTGTTAATGATGCATACACAAAAGAATTGCCTATGATACACCATACAGTGTAAGTGAAGGCAAAAGAAACTGCCAAATCCCTCACAAAGGTAAAATAAAGTTCAAAGCAATGAGGATGGACATCAGACATCAACTTGTCAAAATTTCTTGTTAACTTTAATTGCACCAAAAAGAATGAAATGGGAATAAACTTAACCAAAGAGGGAAAAAAATCTGTGCTCTGAAAACTATAACACATTGGTGAAAGAATTTGAAGATGACACAACAAACAAATAGAAAGATATTCCATGCTTAGGGATTGGAAGAACAAATATTGTTAAAATGTCCATACTATCCAAAGCAACCTACAATTCAGTGCAATTTACCAAAAGCGCGTTCTACAAAACTAGAAAAAATAATCCTAAAATTTGTTTGGAACTGCAAAAGACCCCAAATAGCCAAAGTAATCTTGAGAAAGAAAAACAAAGTTGGAGATATCACAATTCCATATTTCAAGATCTACTTCAAAGCCATACTAATCAAAACAGTATGATGCTGGCATAAAAATAGACACATGGATCAAAGGAACAGAATAGAGAGCCCAGAAATAAACCCGTGATGACATGGTCAATTAATCTATGACAAAAGAGGCAAGAATATACAATAGAGAATAGACAGTTTCTTCAACAAATGGTATTGTTGGACCATTTGTCCGGAAAACTAGACAGCTACATATAAAATAATGAAACTGGACCACTCTTTAATACCACACACAAAAATAAATTCAAAATGTATTAAAAACCTAAATGTGAGACCTGAAACCATAAAAGTCCTAGAAGAGAACACAAGCAGTAATTTCTTTGATATCAGCTGTAGCAACATTTTTCTAGATATGTCTTCTAACACAAGGGAAACAAAAGCAAAAGTAAACTATTGGGACTACCTCAAAATAAAAGCCTTTTTTGCACAGTGGTGGAAACTATCAACAAAACAAAAAGGCAACCTACTGAATGGCAGAAAATATTTGCAAATGATATATCCAATAAGGGGTTAATATCCAAAATATATGAAGAACTTATACAACTCAACACCAAAAAAAAAAATCTGATTTTTAAAATGAGCATAGGATCTGAATAGATACTTTTCCAAAGAAGTCATACAGATGGCCAAAAGACACATGAAAAGATGCTCAGTATCACTATCAGAGAAGTGCAAATAAAAACCACAATGAGATATCAAGTCAGACCTGTCAGACTGGCTAAAGTCAAAATAATGAGAATAATAAGTGTTGGTGAGGATAACAATTGTTGGTGAGGATGTAGAGGAAAAGAACTCTTGTGCACTACTGATGGGAATGTAAATTGGTACAGCTACTATGGAAAACAGTATGGAGGTTCCTCAAGAAATTAAAACTAGAAATACCATATAATCCAATAATTCCACTACTGAGTATTTACCCAAAGTAAACAAAAATACTGATTCAAAAAGATAGATGCACTCTATGTTTATTGCAGCATTATTTATAATAGCCACAATATGGAAGCATCCTAAGTGCCTATCAATAGATGAATGGACAAAGAAGACACACACACTGGAATATTACTCAGCCATATTCATCAAGAAAGATGAAATCTTGCCATTTGGGACAACACGGATGGACCTAGAGGGTATTATGCTAAGTGAAGTAAGTCAGAGAAAGACAAATATATCAATTCACTCACACGTAGAATCTAAAAAAAAAGTCAATAAACGAACAAAAAAACAATCAGACCTGTAAATACAGAGAACAAACTGATTGCCGGAGGGGTGGGGATGTGAGTATTAGCAAAATGGATGCAGAGGAGTAGGAGATGCAGGCTTCCAGTAATGGAATGAATAAGTCATGCAATAAAAGACACTGTATAAGGAATATAGTCAATTGTATTGTAATAGTGTTGTATGGTGACAGATGGTAGCTAGACCTGTGGTGCTATGGCATCACGTGTAAAAACCTATCAGATGACTGCGTTGTACACCTAAAACCAATGTAGCCTTATGTGTCAACTACTCTCAAAAAACATTTTTAATTTCTTGTTAGCTTTAAATAAAAAACTCTAGTGGAGCCCTCATCTAAGAAATGCTGTGTCACCAGTGCTGTTGATAGCACACTGGACAATATTTTGGAGACAAAAGCAGACACCAGTGATTCTGAGTTGAAGAGCTGAATGGCAATTTAAAAGAATTAGATTCTAAATATGAAATTATAGTAATTGCAAGTTTATCTCGCATATTTTTATGTTTACATAAGCATGACATTTTAATTTTTTTTAATTTTTAATTTTTTTTAATGTTTCTTATTTATTTTTGAGAGAGAGAGAGAGACTACAAGGAGGGAAGGGGCAGAGAGAGAGGGAGACACAGAATCTGAAGCAGGCTCCAGGCTCTGAGCTGTCAGCATAGAGCCCGAGGTGGGGGGCTTGACCTCACAGACTGCGAGATCATGACCTGAGCCGAAGTCGGATGCTCAACCAACTGAGCCACCCAGGCGCCCCTGCATAAGAGTGATATTTTAAAAATCGGTTTAACTCTAAACATCATTCAATGATATAAAATAAATATTCTAAATTATAAGGAAAAAAAAGCAAGTTAGCCGATTTCCAGGCCTAGATGATTTTCATATTCTTCTTACAGTTTGTAATCTATCTTTTACAATAGGACATATGTATATTTAAAATACTTTGCTTAAAGGCAACAACCTCTTTGACCTCAGCCACAGCAATTTCTTGCTCGACACCTCTCCAAAGGCAAGGAAATTAAAAGCAAAAATGAACTATTGGGACCTCATCAAGTTAAAAAGCTTCTGCACTACAAAGGAAACAATCAACAAAACTAAAAGGCAACCGATGGAACGGAACGGGAGAAGATATTTGCAAATGACACATCGGATAAAGGGCTAGTATCCAAAATCTATAAAGAACTTGCAAACTCCACACCTGAAAAACAAATAATCCAGTGAAGAAATGGGCAGAAGACATGAATAGACACTTTTCCAAAGAAGACATCCAGATGGCCAATGGACACATGAAACGATGCTCGATATCACTCATCATCAGGGAAATACAAATCAAAGCCACACTCACGCTGAGATACCACGTCACACCAAGTGATCAGAGTGGTCAGAGTGGCTAAAATGAACAAATCAGGTGATTATAGATGCTGGCCAGGATGTGAAGAAATGGGAACCCTCTTGCACTGTTGGTGGGAATGCAAACTGGTAGAGCCGCTCTGGAAAACAGTGTGGAGGTTCCTCAGAAAACTAAAAATAGAACTATCCTCTGACCCAGCAATAGCACTGCTAGGAATTTACCCAAGGGATACAGGAGTGCTGATGCATAGGGGCTCATGTACCCCAATATTTATAGCAGCACTTTCAACAATAGCCAAATTATGGAAAGAGCCAAAATGTCCATCAACTGATGAATGGATAGAGCAAATATGGTTTATATATACAATGGAATACTACTTGGCAATGAGAAAGAATAAAATTATGCCATTTGCAGCAACGTGGATGGAACCAGAAGGTATTATGCTAAGTGAAATAAGTAAGTCAGAGAAAGACAGATACATGTTTTTACTCATGTGGATCTTGAGAAACTTAACAGAAGACCATGGGAGATGGGAAGGGGAAAAAAAAGAAATAGTTACAAACAGAGAGGGAGGGAGGCAAACCACAACAGATACTTAAATACAGAGAACAAACTGAGGGTTGATGGAGGGTGGGGGAGAGGGGAAAGAGGGTGATGGGCATTGAGGAGGGCACTTGTTGGGATGAGTATTGAGTGTTGTATGTAAGCCAATTTGATAGTAAATTCTATTAAAATATATATATAAATAAATAAAATACTTGACTCAACAATAATAGATAATAATCTCCTAATTTAACTTGTTATTTATGGAAAAGGAAAATTACTATGTGGTGTATATGGGAAAATTTCAGGCAATTTGATCAGAGTCTTCCATAAAAGTACACTATCTCTGAATTTTATTTACTCAGCATACCAGTTTTTCTAAACTCTGAAGTCCTTGAAAGTAGAAAGTGTACTTTAATTATCTTTGTACCCTTAAGACCTAGCATATTTCAAATATTAGATATGTAATTTGAGGGAAATGGTTCTTCTCTAACAACTTTGCACATCTCCACCTAGGCCACATAAATATATCTTGACCACAATCTTACCAAAGTCTTTCTTGAAAGCGTCACACTTCCTCCTGGAATAAGGAGAAGTAGACAGCCTTGTGAAGAGCTGCCACCAAGCAGTGTCTCCATCTGTTTCCCTATCTACAGGAGACAGTCACAGGTCATTTCTCATTCATCTCCCTAGTTTCAGTTGAACACAACTTTCCGCCTCTCTCCCTTAGGATACAGCTGCAGATTTCTGTATAAGTCTATAAAACTTGCTGCGTACCATTTGAGTGAGCTCCCCAGCAGCAGAACAACTCATCGTATGTCCCACCAGTCCACTGTCCAGCTGGTTCCGTGTTGTACTCTGGGACTAAAGTGTCAGAGATCCAACACCATGCTGATCTTACTTCTTGGGTATAAGTAATAAACTATCTTAATCCATTTGGGCTCATTGTCTCATTACCATCAAAATCTGTGGAAATGTGACGAGCCAACCTAGCAGTTTCAGTGGCAATCTTTGTGATCCTGTTAAATACCATACCTCTTCTTAGGAACTTCTTGACCACTTGTCAGTAACTAATGTATGATGACTAAGTAAATAAAAGTAGTGGAAAATAAGAAAAAAAAAAAAAAGGGAAATTTGCCTATAATGAGATGAATGAAGTTTTTTAACAATTGCTTCAAAAATACACCAGTCATATGTCACTAGCCATTCCATGATTATCATAGTAATTGAAAAGACTTTTTTAAAAAATTATATTGGGAATATATGAAAGATTACTTCATTTTTCCTTTTATTATACAATGATAGGTAGGATTTATGGATATACCATAATTGAGGAGGGTCATAGAACATGGCCAACATCAATAATAGTTTCTTCCAGGTTTATAAAGTAGGGTGAATCTAAACAATTCAGGAGTATAAATTGCCTCTGAGTGGACTCTATCTTCTAGGGCAGGGTCAGCAATGTTTCTATAAAGGGCAAATAATAAATACTTCAGGCTTTGTGGATGATGTCATACTTCTCCATTATGTTGGTGTAGTACAAAAGCAGCTGTAAACAATGTGTAAACAAATCAGTGTGGCTGTGTTCCAATAAAATTTTATTTATGGACACTAAAATTTTAAATTTGTGTAAGTTTTATGTGTCACAAATAATATCCTTTTGGGTTTTACAATCATTTGAAAATGTAAAAATGATTCTTAGCTCATGGGCCATATAAAAATAGGTGGTGAAAAAATAAAAAGATACGTGGCAGTGGGCTGGATTTGGCCAATGGACGATAGTTGGCTCATGTCTGACAGGGAATAGGGCACGTCTTCTATCACAGGATTTCTGAAGAACTGGATTTATAAGTTGAGGATTGACATAGAGCACAACGAAGAGAAGTGGACTTTCACAATATAAGGTTTTCATACTCTGTTTTTCTGAGTCTGCATCATTTTATTATTTTTATCTTTACCTTTTTTTTTATAGATAATGGGAAGGTTGATCTTGATAAATTGATGGATGGAGTGAAAACTCTTACAGGTGAGAAGTTAATATAAATCTAAGAATATACTCAAAATTATATTTCAAAGACTTTTATTTCTTTGCTTATTCTACCATTTTATCCTTCATTTAATAGATCGTTTTTTATCTAATTTCTTAGAGTTAGACTTTTAAATCTCTGCATGTTAGTAATAAAATTTAAATTCTGGGGTGCCTGGGTGGCTCAGTTGGTTAAGCAGACGACTTTTGATTTTGCCTCGGGTCATGGTCTGAGGTTCATGAGATCAAGCACCACATGGGGCTCTGCCCTGAAAACATGGAGCCTGCTTGGGATTTCTGTCCCTCTCTTTATCTCTGCCCCTCCCTCACTCATTCTCTCTCTCTCTCTCTGTCTCTCTTTCTCTTTCAAAATAATAAATAAGAATAAATAATTTCAATTCTGTGTCTTGGTAGCAAATTCTTTTTTTTTAAATTTGACATTAATATATGACACCTCTTCTATGTTGGGGAAAAATATTCTGTATTAAATCAGTGAATAATAGAGTTAGGACGGAGGGGAAGATGGCGGTGTAGGAGGATGCTGGGCTCACCGCGTCCTGCTGATCACTTAGATTCCACCTACACCTGCCTAAATAACCCAGAAAACTGCCAGAAGACTAGCAGAACGGAGTCTCCGAAGCCAAGCGCAGACGAGAGGCCCACAGAAGAGGGTAGGAAGGGCGGAGAGGCGGTGCGTGCTACGGACTGGCGGGAGGGAGTCGGGGCGGAGGGGCAGCCCGCCGGCCACGCGGAGCCCCCCGAGTCTGGCTGGCAGAAGCGGAAGGGCTGGACGGAGTGTGTTCCGACAGCAAGCGGGACTTGACATCTGGAAGGTTATAAGCTAACAGCTCTGCTCGGAGAATGGGAGGGCTGGAGGACAATGGGAGGGAGAGTTGCTGAGCCCCAGGACGACAGAGCTCAGTTTGGCGGGGAAGAAAGGCACTCGCCAGCGCCATCTCCCTCGCCCACCCCCCAGCCAAAATCCCAAAGGGAACCAGTTCCTGCCAGGGAACTTGCTTGCACCACGCAAACACCCAACGCTGTGCTTCTGCGGACCCACACCTCCGGCGGCGCACCTGACTCCCTCCAGCTGCCGCAGGGCCCCTCCCAAAGCGGATCACAGAAGGAGAAGCGAGCTAAGCCTGCCCCTCCCGCCCCCATGCACCTTGCCTATCTACCCCAGCTAATACGCCAGATCCCCAGCACCACAAGCCAGGCAGTGTGCAAGTAGCCCAGACGGGCCACGCCACCCCACAGTGAATCCTGCCCCTAGGAGAGCGAAAGAGAAGGCACACACCAGTCTGACTGTGGCCCCAGCGGTGGGCTGGGGGCAGACATCAGGTCTGACTGCGGCCCGCCTGCCAACGCGAGTTATTCAAGACAGCACAGGGGAAGTGCCCTGCAGTTCCGCACCACTCTAGGAACTATCCAAAATGACCAAATGGAAGAATTCCCCTCAAAAGTATCCCCAGGAAATAACAACAGCTAACGAACTGATCAAAAAGGATTTAAACAATATAACAGAAAGTGAATTTACAATAATAGTCATAAAATTAATCGCTGGGCTTGAAAACACTATAGAGGACAGCAGAGAATCTATTGCTACAGAGATCAAGGGACTAAGGAATAGTCAGGAGGAGCTAAAAAATGCGATAAATGAGCTGCAAAATAAAATGGAAATGACCACGCTTCAGACTGAAGAGGCAGAGGAGAGAATAGGTGAACTAGAAGATAAAATTATGGAAAAAGAAGAAACTGAGAAAAAGATAAAAAAAAATCCAGGAATATGAGGGGAAAATTAGAGAACTAAGTGATGCACTAAAGAGAAATAATCTACACATAATTGGTATTCCAGAGGAGGAAGAGAGAGGGAAAGGTGCTGAAGGTGTACTTGAAGAAATCATAGCTGAGAACTTCCCTGATCTGGGGAAGGAAAAAGGCATAGAAATCCAAGAGGCACAGAGAACTCCCTTCAGACGTAACTTGAATCGATCTTCTGCACGACATATCATAGTGAAACTGGCAAAATACAAGGATAAAGAGAAAATTCTGAAAGCAGCGAGGGATAAACATGCTCTAACATATAGAGGGAGACCTATAAGACTCATGATCGATCTCTCTTCTGAAACTTGGCAGGCCAGAAAGGAATGGCAGGAGATCTTCAATGTGATGAACAGGAAAAAATATGCAGCCGAGAATCCTTTATCCAGCAAGTCTGTCATTTAGAATAGAAGGAGAGATAAAGGTCTTCCCAAACAAACAAAAACTGAAGGAATTTGTCACCACGAAACCAGCCCTACAAGAGATCCTAAGGGGGATCCTGTGAGACAAAGTACCAGAGACATCGCTACAAGCATGAAACCTACAGACATCACAATGACTCTAAACCCGTATCTTTCTATAATAACACTGAATGTAAATGGACTAAATGTGCCAACCAAAAGACATAGGGTATCAGAATGGATAAAAAAACAAGACCCATCTATTTGCTGTCTACAAGAGACTCATTTTAGACCTGAGGACACCTTCAGATTGAGAGTGAGGGGATGGAGAACTATTTATCATGCTACTGGAAGCCAAAAGAAAGCTGGAGTAGCCATACTTATATCAGACAAACTAGACTGTAAATTAAAGGCTGTAACAAGAGATGAAGAAGGGCATGATATAATAATTACAGGGTCTATCCATCAGGAAGAGCTAACAATTATAAATGTCTATGCGCCGCATACAGGAGCCCCCAAATATATAAAACAATTACTCACAAACATAAGCAACCTTATTGATAAGAATGTGGTCATTGCAGGGGACTTTAACACTCCACTCACAGAAATGGATAGATCTTCTAGACACACAGTCAATAAAGAAACAAGGGTCCTGAATGACACATTGGATCAGATGGACTTGACAGATATATTTAGAACTCTGCATCCCAAAGCAACAGAATATACTTTCTTCTCGAGTGCACATGGAACATTCTCCAAGATAGATCACATACTGGGTCACAAAACAGCCCTTCATAAGTATACAAGAATTGAAATCATACCATGCATACTTTCAGACCACAATGCTATGAAGCTTGAAATCAGCCACAGGAAAAAGTCTGGAAAACCTCCAAAAGCATGCAGGTTAAAGAACACCCTACTAAAGATTGCATGGGTCAACCAGGCAATTAGAGAAGAAATTAAAAAATATATGGAAACAAACGAAAATGAAAATACAACAATCCAAACGCTTTGGGACGCAGCGAAGGCAGTCCTGAGAGGAAAATACATTGCAATCCAGGCCTATCTCAAGAAACAAGAAAAATCCCAAATACAAAATCTAACAGCACACCTAAAGGAAATAGAAGCAGAACAGCAAAGACAGCCTAAACCCAGCAGAAGAAGAGAAATAATTAAGATCAGAGCAGACAGTCGGTTAAGCGTCCGACTTCGGCTCAGGTCACGATCTTGCGGTCCGTGAGTTCGAGCCCCGCGTCAGGCTCTGGGCAGATGGCTCAGAGCCTGGAGCCTGTTTCCAATTCTGTGTCTCCCTCTCTCTCTGCCCCTCCCCCGTTCATGCTCTGTCTCTCTCTGTCTCAAAAATAAATAAACGTTAAAAAAAATTAAAAAAAAAAAAGAAAAGAGCAGAAATAAACAATATAGAATCTAAAAAAACTGTAGAGCAGATCAACGAAACCAAGAGTTGGTTTTTTGAAAAAATAAACAAAATTGATAAACCTCTAGCCAGGCTTCTCAAAAAGAAAAGGGAGAGGACCCAAATAGATAAAATCATGAATGAAAATGGAATTATTACAACCAATCCCTCAGAGATACAAGCAATTATCAGGGAATACTATGAAAAATTATATGCCAGCAAACTGGACAACCTGGAAGAAATGGACAAATTCCTAAACACCCACACGCTTCCAAAACTCATTCCCATTGTATACATACCCCATATATACCCTCATATCCCATTGTATATATACCCCACATTTTCTTTATGTATTCCTCCATCAATGGATGCTTAGGTTTTTTCCATGTCTTTGCTATTATAAATTATGCTATAATGGATGTGAAGATGCAGTTATCTCTTCAAGACATAGATTTTGTTTACTTTGGATATATACCCAAGTCATAATTTCTGGATCATATGTAGTTCCATTTTTAATTTTTTGAGGAACCTTCATACTCTTCACGTTGGCTGCACCAATTTACACCTTCACCAGCAGTGCACGAGGCTTCCCTTTCCCCCACATCCTTACCAGTACTTTCTATCTCTTGTCTTTTTGATGATAGCCATTCTAACAGGTGTGGGGTGATACCTCATTGTGGTTTTGATTTACATTTCCCTGATGATTAGTGAGGATGAGCCACCTTTTAATGGACCTGTTGGCCATTTGAATATCTTCTTTGGAAAAATGTCTTTTCAGATATTTCACCCATTTTTAAATTGTGTTATTTGGTTTCTTTGTTATTGAGGTATATGAGTTCCTTATATAGTTTGGATATGAACCTCTTATAAGATATATGGTTTGTAAATATTTTCTTCCATTACATAGGCTGTCTTTTCATTTTGTTGATTCTTTTTTTATTATTATTATTCTCAAGTTAGTTAACATACAGTGTAGTCTTAGCTTCAAGAGTAGAACCCAGAGATTCATCTCTTACATATGACACCTAGTGCTCATCCTGAAAAGTGCCCTCCTCAGTGCCTGTCACCCATTTACCTCCCCTCCAAACCTCATCAACCTCAGTTTGTTCTCTGTATTTAAGGGTCTCTTATGGTTATTTTGCCATGCAGAGAAGCTTTTCAGTTTGATGTAGCCCTACTTATTTGTTTATTTTTTATGTTGTTGCTTGTGCTTTATAGGAGTCACATCCAAAAAATCATTCCCAAGAGCAACATCAAAGAGCTTTTTTCTCCGTTTCCCTTGGGAATTTTATGTATGATTTCAGGCCTTACATTTAATTCTTTAATTCATTTTGAGTTGATTTTTGTGAACAGTTTAAGACAGTGGTCTAATCTCACTCTTTGTCATATAAATATCCAATTTTCCTAACACCATTTAATGAAGACACTCTTTTCTCCATTGAGTATTCTAGGCTTGCTTGAATATTGTTGGCTTCTGTGTCAAATAGAAGTTGGCCATATATGTATGAGTTTGTATCTAAGCCCTTGATTCTCTTTCATTGGTCCAAGTGTGTGGTTTTATGCCAGTGCCATACTGTTTTGATTACTATAGCTTTATAATATGGTTTGAGGTAAAAAATTGTGATCCTCCAGCTTTACCCTTCTTTTGAGGATTGGTTTAGCTTTTGTGGTTCCAAATGAATTTTAGGATTATGTTTTATGTATGTGTAAAAAATGCCATTGGAATCTTAAGAATTACATTGAATCTATAGATGGCATTGCCTTAGTGTGGACATTTTAATGTTAATAATTCTTCTAATCTATGAACACAGGATATCTTTCTATTTGTGTCTCTTCCAAATTTACTCCTAAGTACTTTATAGTTTGTGATGCTGTTGTAAGTGAGATTATTTTCTTCATTTCTTTTTCTGATAATTCATTGTTAGTATATAGAAACACCATTGATGTTTGTATGTTGATTTTGTATCCTGCATCTTTACTGAATTCATTCATTAAATTTAACAAGTTGTTATTTTTTTTTTTTTGGTTGAGTCTTTAGGATTTTCTATACTTAAAATAATGTCATCTGCAAATAGACACACTTTTACTTCTTTCTTTCTTTCTTTCTTTCTTTCTTTCTTTCTTTCTTTCTTTCTTTCTTTCTGATTCTGGTGACTTTTATTTCTTTTCTTGCCTAATTGTTCTAGCTAACACTTCTAGTACTATACTGAATAGGAGTGGTAAGAGTGAGCACTTGTCTTATTTCTGATTATAGAGGAAAAGCTTTCAACCTTTCACTGTTAGAGTATGATGTTAAGTATTGAGTATTGTCATACATGGCCTTTATTATGTTGAGATTCTTTCCTTCTATACCTAAATTAGTGACAGCTTTTATCACGAATGGATGTTGAATTTTGTCATATGCTTTTTCTGCATCAATTGAGATGATCATGTGATTTTTATCTTTCATTCTATTAATGCAGTATGTCACATTTATTGATTTGCACATGTTGAAATACCTTTGCATCCTAGGGATGAATCCCACTTAATCATGCTATATTATCCTTTTAATGTGCTATTGAATTTGTTTGCTAGAATTTTGTTGAGAATTTTTGCATTTATATTCGTCAGGGACATTGGCCTATAGTTTTAATTTTTTTGTAGTATCTTTGTCTGGCTTTGGTATCAGGGTAAATGCTACCTTGTAAATGAGTTTGGCAGTGTTCCCTTCTCTTAAATTTTTTGGGAAGAATTTGAGAAGGATTGGTATTAATTCTTCATTAAATGGTAAAAATTCAGCAATAAAACCATTTGTCCTGGACTTTTGGGGAAGAAGATTTTGATTATTGACTCAATATCCTTACTTGTTTTTGGTCTCTTCAGATTTTCTGTTTCTTCATGATTCAATCTCAGTAGGTTGTATGTTTCTAGGAATAATTTATCCATTTCTTCTAGGTTGTCAGTTTTGGGGTCTCTGCTCAGGCACCATTATAACCAGATCTGTAGGATGGACTATGCAACTTCCCAGGTGTTCTGGTTAGGCTTCTTGGTCAGATAAGGCTGGAAGCTATATTCATCCCTGGTCAGGGCTTTGAATTTCCTTCCCAGCCCAGTCTCTGTATCATAGGCTCCTTTGCTGATAAGGCTTATTGGCTGGGTACCTGAGTCAGGCAGGAGTATCCATCAATATCCCTGGCCAGATAGTGCCACTAGCTCAGTTCTGCAGAGAGGCAGAGCCAATGAGTGGGCTCTTCACTCAGGCACTGCTGTAAGAGGGGCTGTAGGGTAATCTACACAGTCTCTGGGATGCTCTCAATAGGTTTTCTGGTCAGGCAGGACAGAGGACTATCTATACTCAGCAATAGGCAGGAGCCATGAATTTGCTTCCTCATCTGGATGGGGTGATAGAAGAGGCTCCAAGGCCAGAAAGGCTTATTGGCTGGGGACCCAACTCAAGCAGAATGGTTCCCTGGCCAGAGGGACCACCATCTTGGCTCTGCAGATGGGCAAAACCACTGTGTCAGATATCTACTCAGGCACTGCTGCTAGGAGAAACAATCTGCCAAGATCCAAGTGCTGGTTAATGTTTCCCTTCTCCATCTCATTCTGATCTCAAATGGTTAAGACCCACGGATACCTCCCCCCCCAATACCTATGGGACAGGACCCAAGTGGGCCTTCCAGGAAGCAACCCCCAACTCTGGAGGAGCTGGATGTCTACCTTGGGCTCTCTTTTTCCCACCAGAGAAACCATAGCTCTGGGAAGCCCTCTCAGTGCAGCACTATACTAGCCTGGGAGAGGGGCAGTGCAGCCAGAGCATAGCTGATTGTCTTACCCTTCTAATGTGGTCCTTCTCAGTCTCTGTGGTTCAGGGAGATTCATCAGCCTCACAACCATATCCTGGGATTTTCACAATGGTGTCTTGTCTGTGGATACTTGCAAGATGGTCTTTTTGTGAGGGGGACTGAAGTCAGGAAAAACTTATGTCACCGTCTTGATGACATCACTCTCTATATATTTCAATATAAATGTAATTTTGTAATAATAAAATTAATTATAATTTAAAGTTAAAGAAAATTAAAATAAAATGCAAATTGGTCCATATCATTCCTGAACTTATAACCACTCAATGATTCTATATAACCTAGTAGATAAAGGCTAAGCTTCTTAAAATTACTTACAAATCCCTTAATAATCTGAGTCCAACCTACCTCTCTTGTATGAACTTTCCTTTCCCAAATCCATACTTTATTCTTCTGCAGTGCTGAACCGACTATAGTTCTCCATGCACTGCATATGTATATGTTGTATATGTTGTACCCAGGTGTGGTTTTACTTTATATTTCTCAGCCCCTCTTCCATGTAGAAGACTCTTTCTATGCATTCCCCTTTCCTTTAGTTAAAATCTGATATTTTAACTTGTCCAGGCACTACATACTCTATGATGTATACATTTAACAGTCTAGTTTGAATTAGTGGTTCCTATATGAGCTATGGCACTCATGGCTCACAGCAGTACCTGAAGTGCTACCAGAGAGCTGATAAATACCAATGATCCAGAAACACTGGAAAAATAGATCAGCTTAAATCCTTGAAATTCACAGATTTAATATAAGTATGTATAAAATTATGATATTAATGGAATTTATGTGGAATTTTCCATCAACATATATCCTTTGTATATGTTTTTTGGAGCTCATGACATTGATTACATGTCTCAATTGTCCCTTCTCTTCATAGCTAATGGAAAAGTTGATCTGAATAAAGTGATGGATGGCGTGAAAGCTGTCACAGGTGATTGAGAAGTTAATGTAAACATAGGATCCTAATTTTTACAGTACTGTTTTTCTTCATGCCTTAATTGCTAGGCTAATTCTATCATTTTTACCTCCTATTTGTTTAAGGTTTTCATAGCCAGTAGCCCAGAAATTGGAGAATTTTCTGATGTATTCTTCACGAATACGCTTCATTTTCCTTATTTTAAGACAGCCAAAACGTACAATAAAGGGTGAAATGAATCTTTGGAAAAGACCCTGGTAATTACTTAAAGGAGAGGTGATACATTCTTCATGTCAATAGAATTATGAAGATAAGCCATCTGCAGCTTGAAAATTGGCAAAAGAGATCTATAATACCCACTTTGTGTCATTGTCATTTTGAGTATGTTAGTCCAAGCCTCCCAAGAAGCAAAAGCCGGGGCAGGGTTAAACATGCCAGGACATTATTAGGGGAAATGCCTGCATAAGAGAAAATAAGGAGGATGCCTGAAAGGCTGGGAGGCTGTCAGACTGCAGGGCAAATCTGGCACCAGGTGAAGGAAAGAGGAAGAAATGTTTGGGCGGAAGCATCCTAGATTGTCATGCAGTCTGAGGAGGGCCTGGCAAAAGTGCTTTCAAGAATCCTCTGGTTAGAATCACCATTCTGTATCTTCCAGGAACAGGGCTCCCCTAGTATCTTGGCTGCACTTGTGATTGGCCAGTGCCAATGATACATATGGCATTAGTGCAAAAAAACACAGGTTAATTTCAAAGCAGAAGGTGGGGCCCTTGGTTAATTATGTTCTCCATAGTTGGAACTCCTGTGGATACATTCTCATGACCGCCGTTGAGAGTGCCATCTCTCTCTCTCTTGTTTTTTTATTAAGTATAATTTATTGTCAAATTGGTTTCCATACAACACCCAGTGCTCATCCCAACAGGTGCCCTCCTTGATGCCCATCACCCACTTTCCCCTCTCCCCTACCCCCGATCACCCCTCAGTATTGTTCTCAGTATTTAAGAGTGAGAGTGCCATCTCTTATTAGCCTTTAGAAAGCTGGGGCACCTGGGTGGCTCAATCGGTTAAGCGTCTGACTTCAGCTCAGGTCACGATCTCATGGTCCGTGAGTTCGAGCCCTGCGTCGGGCTCTGGGCTGATGGCTCAGAGCCTGGAGCCTGCTTCTGATTCTGTGTCTCCCTCTCTCTCTGCCCCTCCCCCATTTATGCTCTGTCTCTCTCTGTCTCAAAAATAAATAAACTTATTTTTAAAAAAGGCAATTATGTTTCCATAAATGACATTATCTCCATGTATTTGGGCAGAGCTCAGTGATCATTACTTTCCCCAGCTCATAATCCTATTGTTTTAGCATCATAATTTAGTTTAATTATTTGCAATAATTTGATTGTACTTAAATTCCATGTATGTCATTGTTTTGATCTTTTTGTTAAGGAGAAAATGTTGATGTCAGTAGCGTTAAAGCTGTTCTGGGAAACATGGGGATCGAGCTCAAAGGTAAAGAATGCTTGGAGCTGGTGAAAACTCTTCCTTTTAAGGGTAAGCATTTTAAATATTGATGTATTCAAAGAGTGGTTTTTTTTAAGTTTATTTATTCATATTGAGAAGGTGAGAGCATGTGTGAGTTGGGGAGGAGCAGAGAGAGAGGGAGAGCGAGAGAATCCCAAGCAGGCTCCGCACTGTCAGCACGGAGCTGGACTCGGAGCTTGATCTCACAACCCGTGAGATATGACCTGAGCCAAAACCAAGAGTTGGATGCTTAATTAACTGCGCCACCCAGCTGTCCCCAAAAAGAAGTTTTAGATTTCTGCGTCTGCGAGAAGCTCTAAAATTACCTCCATTTCCTAAGTTCTAGGATATAGAAAATCCATTTCAAAAAAAAAAAAAAATGTTTTTTTAGAAAGTCCACTTATACCTGAAATGAATCCCTAGGTGGTTTTACTTTTAGATTAGGAAGCAGCATTTCCATTATGATGAGTCTTTTTATCAATAGGGAAAAACAAAAAAGGAAAAAACAAAGGTTAAACTGGGATTTGTGAAAGAAGAAAGGATTAATAATTGGAAGTGAATAAAGGCAGGATTGGGAAGAAGAACAGAGGTGTGCATGATGTGCTAAATTTCACCCAATTTTCTCTCAAATTTTATTAAAATAAGAGAAAACTCTCGAAAAGTCATTTTTCCTAATTTCTCTGTGATTTTCCACATTTCTCTGTGACTTAAATTCTGCCTTTTCTTACAGATGATGACAAGATCTTTCAAAACAGGTTGCTAGAAGTTGTGATGTCTCTAAAAGGTACGTGAGCGGCATAATGAGAGTGTAGACCAATATGGGATCCTTGCTTTTATACTGTTTCCAAGGTATTAGTGGTTGCTGCTATACTGATCGTATATACTGATTGCAAATTTATGCTCCCACTGAAGATCAAGCTTCACGGTAGCTGCTGATCTTTTACTTTATATCTAGGAAGAAAGCCTTCTACTTTCTCAAGATTCTTCCAAACTTTTCAAGAGAAAAAATACCAGATTTCAAGTTTGCATAGCAAAATGTGACAGACAAGAATTAGTACTGATTCAGGGAATTTAATCAGCTGCAGATAAATACTAAACTGGGAATTCAGTCATCAAAACCTATTGTTTAGAAGTAAAAAATGTTTGCCTCCAGAACTAGAATTCACTTAGCATTTATTCAATGATATTTAAAACTTTGTATTTTGTAGTCTGATCCCCAAGACAAATCTCACGAGAAGTGACCTTCGTTCTAATGTCATAGTTGACTTTCTCTATAGGCATAATAAGGTCCTTAGTCTCTTGTTCTAAAATTGCTGTGGTTTTTTTTTCTCCACATTTTAGAACAAGGATTATTAACCTTACTACTAAGGGGGGTCTGTGAATAGGCTTTAGAGAATATATGACCCCCCCTGAAATGATATGTAATCTTTGTGAACACTAGCATATAGCTCATGAAATTCACAACAGGGCATGTGTCTCTAAAAGGTTTATGAACCTCTTTTTTGAAGTTACATAATTTTCTTCATGGACTCTCTTTCCTTAGATGGGAAAGTCAATGTCAACGACTTGAACGCAATACTGGATAATATGGGAATCAAGCTCTCAGATAAGGAACTTGAGGCTCTGACTCAAAATCTCCCTGGTGATGGTGAGCAAGTTTCCAGATACCATAGTTCCATGTTGGGAGAGCTTGGACAATATAGGTTGCGGGGAAAGGGCCCTTAGGAATGGTAATCTACACTGATAGTAAGAAGCTATAAATATGGGCAAAGCATGTAAAGAGCATATAAGCAGCCAGCTACCAAGTCACCGTGAAAACATTGCCCTTTGTATGAATGTCTTTTATGTTCTTTACCCATATTATGGTCACTAGAAGACAGTCTTCCACATTTTAAAAAGAAAAATGCAGGCCACTTAGATGACAGTACTTCTGAATTTCTTCCCATTACTAATGCATATAGCTTTGAAATAGTATAGAACTATAAGTAAAATTAATATTTTTGAAATGGCATGTTGTTATGTTTAGGCTTTTCTTTCTAGTATTAATGAAGCCAATGAAAACTGAATAAATTAATAGCCTAGAAAGATATTCTTCAGTAAATAGTTCTTAAGTAAGCATATATAAAGTACTTAAGATAATGCCTGGCACATAGTAAGTTAGGATTTATTATATTTACTCCGACATTGTCTTTCACAATATTTCATGAGTCTTTTATATCTCATTATGACTTTAATTTTCTTCTACAGTTGATAGGAGGACTTCTCCTAAAACACCGATGAAGGAACTGCAAACTTTTACAGGTAAATGAGAAGTTGATGTAAATCTAGGGTTTCAGTCCTTTATAATAGTTTTTTTCAGTGGTATTTCTGGTATCTTATAAATTCTGATGTTTTATTTTTAAATATATGAATCATGGATTGACATTAGGAAAGTTTCTACACTAGGATACAAGACTATATGTCAATTTTAAATCCTAAGTTTTCTGTTACTTGTGCAAGTAATATGCTTCGGGTCACAAATGTTTAAATGAAAAATATCTAGAAATGTATAGAAAATGGCATGGTGAAGCTTAGAAATGATCAAGATAATGTATTCCTGATATCATCAATAATTCTTACCAAAGCAAATGTTTTTGAAGAATAATTTATATAAGAATCTGCGTTATCTTAATTCACTCATCAGATTTTATTCTGAAAGTTGTTTTTTTCCAGCTTTAGGAAAAATGGTCTTCAATTTATAATAAATGTGGTATTTTATTACCATAAGATACCATAAGATACGCTCATAAAGATATGCTTTATTACCATAAGATATGCTCAAGGGTTCTGCAATTGAGAATATCTTCGCCTAACACCTCATCTTGAAATTAGGATATCATTAAACTTCATAGTACATATTTTACAACTTGATATAATACCAGAGTTCCGAAAGCTTATATGTCTATTGTTCCCTCTCTTAAAAGATGAGAAGGTTGATTCTAATAACCTGAAAATTTTCCTGGGAAGCCTGGGGATTGAGCTCACAGATCAGGAAAAAGAGAAGCTACTGAAAACACTGCCAATTGATGGTGAGATTGATAGAGGTGTCATGGAGGTCTTTTGTTGGTCTTTAGGTCTGTGCAAATATTTTCAACTTTGTTTCTATTTATTTTTCCCCAAAAGTATAAAAGAAAAAATATTAAATTGAGTTATAAGTATATAGCAACCTGTCACTGTCGCTTAGAATTTATACTGGAAGTTAAATAACCCTTTAGACAAGAGTTGACATTAACAGATAAACATATTGTTACCTATCAAGCTACTAATTTGTTCATATCATGAGAAGAGAAAAAAAAAGAAAGATTGGAGATCCATGAAAAAAAAATAAAGATGGGAAGCAGAAATTTAAAAGCAAAGGGAAGCTATACTCATGTTTGAGCAAGGAGACTTCCTCAGGTACTGGAATAAAGAGGTTTGTCACAAGGAGAGAGGTTTCTGTTTCCAAACTTCATTATATTAGATGAAATAAACTAAAAATTAGAGACAACTCTTCTTAAAATGTTATTTTTGAAATTGTTTATTTAAATTATTATTTATTTCACACCATTTTTGCGATTTCATGTTAATTTCCCCATTGCATGAATTATGGCTTTTCTTACAGCTGCTGGAAAGGTATATCACAACAGGTTGCTAAAGGGTGTGAAATCTCTCAATGGTGAGTAAGACCTAATTAAAAGTCATACTGTCTGACATTCCCCAACTTGACAATTTTATTCCAATTATGAATCCTGGCTCCTCACTTTGGTATCATTCCTTATTTATGATTCTTGCAGTCTACCCACATTTTAACTGATAACAGCGTATATTTTATCTTGTAGGAAGTTCCATATGGAACTTGCATTTTTTTTCAACTCTGTACACCCCTTCTCTATGCACGAAAAAATCACTTCACCTTAAACAAACAAACATAATAAATAAATAAATAGAAAGTTGATATGCATGCAGAATTTTGGCATAATACACCTTTTTTTCATGTTCCTACCTTCTATCTTTCCTAAGGGGGAAAGGTTCATGTAAATAACCTGGACAACACCCTTAAAAAATTGGGACTTGAGCTCACGGAAGAGGAACTTGCAAAGCTGTCAAAAAATCTACAAGTTGATGGTGAACACTACAGATGACCTCAGGCCGTTTTTTAATTTTTCCTTTATATCTGATATGTTTGAAAATAGATTTAATTGACAGATACATGTTAGAAAGCTTGGAGGAGAGCCCAATTTTATTTTTTTTACTGAAGTCTTTAATTTTAATTCCAATATAGTTAACATAGAAAATTATATTATTTCAGGTATATAATATATTAACAATTCTATATATATGTGATAAGTATACTCTTTAGTCCCCATCACCTGTTTCACCCATTCCCCCACCCACCTCCCCTCTGGTAACTACCAGTTTGTTCTCTATAGTTAAGAGTCTACTTCTTGGTTTGTCTCTCTCTTCTTTTTTTTTTCTTTGTTTACTCATTTTGTTTCTTAAATTTCACATGTGAGTGAAATCATATAGTATTTGTCTTTAACATTTCTCTTAGCATTATACTCTTTAGCTCCATCCATGTTGTTGCAAATGGCAAGATTCCATTCTTTTTTAAGGCTGAATAATACTCCATCATACACACACACACACACACACACACACACACACACACACACACATATGTTCTACGTCTTTATCCATTCATCTATTGATGGACACTTGGAGGAGAGCCCAATTTTAAAGTCAGAATAAATCTTGGATCTTCATTACAATTAACCTAAAACAGCATCACCTCTCCGTAAATATACCAAAAACTGCAGAGGGTGCTGTCAGGACTCTAATAGTCTAAACAATAAGAAAGCAAAATAATAGGGATCTGAAAATCTATTTATAGAGAAGTCAACAAGCCATTCTTCTATCTATCCTCCTGTCTAATGAAATCTTCATTCGAAAACGTGTTCAAAGATTTTTATCATAGTGCATGAGACCTTCAAGCTCCATCTGCCTGTGTGGACATATCTTCTCTCATTTTTCTACTGTTCCAGCCATGTTGAGCTGCTTGTAGTTTTACCCACATAGCATGATGTCCCTGGACATTTTTCTCAACTTCTCCTCCATGTGAAGGCTCTTCCATCCTTCCATATTTCGTATCAACTGCTCTGATACATTAATGTAGTTCACACACATCTCCTGCAGGAAGCAATCTTAGAACATACCAAGCTGGATTAGTGGTCCCTTCCTCAGCTGTTTGTGGGTACATGAAGTAAAGTTACCAGAATACCTGGCCAACTCCAATAGTATCTTCAGCTATGGCTTATAATGGCATCCAAAATACTAGGAAGAGCACACTTTTCCTGACCCAGTTTCTAGTATACAAGAGACCTTTGTATTGATGGAGATCATCTTAACTCCCTGAGATCCAGGCATTTTCTAAATGGTCTCAGGTAAAATGAAGATGTAAGGAATTTTTAATGGAATTGTTTCCTTAAAATATATGTCTTAAATTTGTCTTCTGGGCTTCTGACATTATTTTCATTGTGCCTTTTCTTGTAGCTAATGGAATGGTTGGTCTGAAAGAGGTGATGGATGGAGTAAAAGCTACTACAGGTAAGAGAGAAATTATGAATCTAAAACATTTAGTATTTATAATAATTACATTTCATCATTATTCCTCAATTGCCATATTAGTTATGGCATTTATTTCTTGGTTCATTAAATTACTAGCAACTCATTTGTTTTCTGGTATATTTTTTATTTGTATATTTTGTTCTTCTCTTTTTTAGAATGGCCAAACTCTGTACTAGTGAAATAATATATGAAGTAAAATTTTGATAAAGACTACAGATAACTGACAAAAAATGAGACTAACAGATCTTACCTTATTTTATACATTTATTTGAATAAGTAATTTATAATATTCCAATTGAATAGCAGATACATAATGTAAATCTCACAGGGTTCAGAGTTGCCTTGCCATTGTCATTGTGACTGTGACTTCTTTTATTAGCACTTAGAGATCAAATTCTTTTTCTGTGAAAGTCATCGTCAGTATATTTGGAGAGGTCTCATTGGCCTATGCTCTTTATTCTGTACCGATTCAATCTATATAGCCATAGATTAATTTTCCCTGTTTGGAGTCATTAGATGATCCTTTAAATTCGTATATGTAATGATGTCTATTTTTTTAAGGAGGGGAGGTTGATGTCAAAGATGTGAAAGCTATTCTGAAAAACATGGGAATAGAGTTCACAGATAAGGAACGTTTGAAGCTGCTGAAAAATCTGCCTTTCAATGGTAGGCATTTATATACTGATGTGACCTTAAAGTGTTCTTTGAAGCTTTTAAAGATTTTTTAATTTAAATTCCAGTTAGTTAACATACAGTGTAATACTAGTTTCAGGTGTACAATTTGGTGATTCAACACATCCACACATCACCCTGTGCTCATCTCAAGTGCCCTCCTTCATCCCCATCACCCGTGTCACCCTTCCCTCACCATCTTCCCCTCTGGTGACCATCAGTTTGTTCCCTATAGTTAGGAGTCTGTTTCTTGGTTTGCCTTTCTTTTTTACCCCGTGTTTGTTTTGTCCCCTCTTAAGCTTTTTTTTTTTTTTTTTTTAGAAACTCAAACTATCCCCATTTGCTAAGATGCAACAGTAAATAAACAAGCAAATGCCAAACAAAATAATTTAAATGTTCACTTATTGTAGAGGGAAATTTCCATCTATGCAGTTTAACTCTCTGTTTTGGAATAATCATCCCCATGATGCTGACTCATGCCATCAAGGGGACTACATTTCTGAGGCTACCCTTACCTTTTTAGATACCTATAGGCAGTTGTGGGAAGCAACCAAGGGAAAGAAGTGGTGTTAGACCGGAAGGGGATAAAAGGTCAGAGGTGATATTTTCCAAAAAAGCTGTGCATGTTATAGAGTGCCTTGTATGCTAAATTTTAGATAGACTTACCATATTATAAACTTTCCCTAATTTTCTCTCAAACTTTATTTTAATGAGGGAAGTTTCTAGGGCAAATCATGAAAATCTCAGTTTTACTAGAGTTTTAGTGAATAGCCACATCATTTCTCTATGACCTTAATTGTGTTCTTTTTTATAGATGATAACAAGGTCTTTAAAAACAGGTTGCTAGATGGTGTGAAGTCCCTTAAAGGTGAGTGAGAAACATAATAAGAATACAAATGAATATGAGATCTTCATTTTATACTGTTTCCAAGATATGAATTTGAATGCTGCCATCTGTCATATGTACTGATTGCAAATGTATGCTTTTTTGGACCTCAATCTTTATTTTAGCAGTTGAATCTGATGTTCTATCTTGGAAGTAAAGCACCACACTTTCTTGTCATATTCGAAATTTTCAGGAAGAGAAATATCAAATTTCATGTTTACATGGGAAAAAATATAAATGATTAGCAGTGATTCAGAGAACTTAATAAATAGAAAAAACTAAATTGGAAGTTCATTCATCAAAAGTCAACCTACTATTGTTTAGAACTACATAATGTTTGCCTCCAGTACCAGAATTCCCTAAGCATTCATTGAACATCATTTTTTTCAACCAGATTTTTTTTAATTCATTAAGAAAATTGAGGCTGGCAAGAGTGATAGCCCTCAGCTTTACATCTTCAATTCCTTTTTTTTAATTTTTTTTTTCAACGTTTTTTTTTATTTATTTTTGGGACAGAGAGAGACAGAGCATGAACGGGGGAGGGACAGAGAGAGAGGGAGACACAGAATCGGAAACAGGCTCCAGGCTCCGAGCCATCAGCCCAGAGCCTGACGCGGGGCTCGAACTCACGGACCGCGAGATCGTGACCTGGCTGAAGTCGGACGCTTAACCGACTGCGCCACCCAGGCGCCCCAAAAAAAAATTTTTTTTAATGTTTATTTATTTTTGAAGGAGAGAGAGACAGTGTGAGCGGGGGAGGAGCAGAGAGAGAGAGAGAGACAGAATCGGAAGCAGGCTCCAGGCTCTGAGCCGTCAGCACAGAGCCCGATGCGGGGCTCGAACTCACGGACCGTGAGATCATGACCTGAGCCGAAGTCGGATGCTCAACCGACTGAGCCACCCAGGCACCCCTATGCTTATTTATTTTAAACGTTTTATTTATTTTTGAGAGAGAGAGGGAGAGAGAGCGCGCACGTGCGCATGCATGGGTGGGGTAGGGGCAGAAAGACGGAGACAGAGGATCAGAAGTGGGCTCTGTGCAGACAGCAGCAAGCCTGATGAGGGCCTTCAACTCACAAACCGTGAGATCATGACCCCGTCAACCAACTGAGCTGCCTGGGTTCTCTTTAATGTTTATTTATTTATTTTGAGAGAAAGAGAGAGCACACGCAGTGTGCAGGGAGGGGCAGAGAGGGAGGGAGGGAGCGAGAATCCCAAGTAGGCTCCACGCTGTCAGTGCAGAGCCTGATGCGGGGATCAGTCTCATGAACTGTGAGATCATGACCTAAGCCAAAATCAAGAGTCAGACACTCAACCAACTGAGCCAGCCAGGTGCCCTGAGATGCTTGGCTTTGACCAGCCTTTGCCTCTTCATCTGTCCCTGGAGTTCACAACTGGGTTTGCGTTGCCACTTAGTCCATTGCCTCACACTGATCATGGCGTGAAAAGGTTTCAGCACCACCACCGTCTGGGCCACAGCCCAAATCAGCCAAGTTCTAAGGTGTAGAATTCAGGTGAATTCTTAACTGACTTCCACATCCTCCCATTTTACAGGAGTATCCCTCTCTGGGGCTGATGACCGAGAAGCTATCCCAGAAAAACATCAATTTGATCTTTGCTGTAACGGAAAATGTAGTCAGTCTCTACCAGGTGACTGTGCCTTCAGGGATTTCGGGAGTGGGGTCTGTATTGGGTGGAGCCGTCTCTGGGAACCCAGGCACACTAGCACGGGCCATGCTTCCCAACCAGGAAAGCCCCTCCTCCAGCCTATTCCCAGGGGCAAATGGCTCCTTTTTATGGTCTCTCTCCTCCAACCTTGAACCTCACGGGATGGGTGTGTTGGTGTTTGTGGTGCTGGAGGGGAGTAATTTATTGGGGGAGAGGGGTGTGAGAAGTTCTTTATAATTTTTCTCAGGGCTGCAAAACTGCTAGGTTTGTTCCTGGAAGTGACAAGTAAAATATCCCATCCTTCCCTCAATCTTCGTTTCAAGACCCTCATTCTGATTTGGGGAGGGCTTTTGAGATCACCCTCTTCATTTAGTCAGCCTTGCACATCTCTCTGTCTTACCTTCTAGAACTATAGCGAGCTCATCCCAGGGACGACAGTGGGGGTTCTGTCTGCCAATTCCAGCAACGTCCTTCAGCTCATTGTTGATGCTTATGGGGTAAGTGTCTCGCACTGGGGTTGGGTCTGCTAAGAACCCACCTCACTCGGCATTCCCCAGGAGGGAACGCAGATTTTGGAGTCCTGGATGTGAGTCCACGATGCAGCCTTCACTGCCTTCCTCTTATTCTTCTAGAGGCTGGCTGATGGCCAGCACTGGGAGGAATGCAGCCTTCTGAGAGGGAAATGGCTCAGAAAGAATTGCCAGGGAGTGTCAGGAGCAGTGGGTGGAAGAGCTTAGAGAAGGTGGAAAGGAAAGAGAGGTTGGGGGTGGTGATGAGGAAGGACAGGGTGAGGGATAGGGCTCCAACAATAGAGAGAAGAGGGAGCTGAGCCAAGGGGAAGATGAGGTTGGTTAAAAATTAGGTAAAAAAAGCTACTATCCAAGGTGACCAGTGCTAGCCCTCCCTTTTTGCATGTCTCTGAGGCTTGCAGGAGGGTGTGGCTGGTTTAGATTTTACCCAGATTCAACTAGACACCAGGGGGCACAGAGAGAGAGAGAGGAGCAGACCTTGGGCAGGAAATATTGTAAGAAATAGGCTCCTAAGGATGCTCTCCTCTGGCAGCTTCTAAGCAAACCCCAGCACCCAGCACTGCCGCGGTGAGTCCATGGCCACCTGGTATTTTACTTGGGGTGGAATTGGTTCCTGTCTACTTCCTCTCGGCTCATCTCCTTAACCTTCTTTTGCCCCCTTTCTGCTCAGAAAATCCGCTCTAAAGTAGAGCTGGAAGTGCGGGACCTCCCCGAGGAGCTGTCTCTATCCTTCAACGCCACCTGTCTCAACAACGAGGTCATCCCTGGGCTCAAGTCTTGTGTCGGACTCAAGATTGGAGACACGGTGAGGTGGGCTGGGCTGGGCAGGGGCTGAAGCTTCAGCTCTGGCCCTGGCCTTTGCCCCTGAGCGTCTGTGGGCACCCTTCCATTCCTCCCCTGCACCTTCTTCCCGAAGGTCATTACAAGTTGGATATAACGGAGCTGCCAACCTTTTCCTCTGACTCCTGTTGTCTAAACTTCTCCGCTACGTGGAGATCTTTAAAAAACTTGCGTTTAGCTTACCTCTGTTTGTTTATGCACAGCTGATTGCAAATGAAAATATTTCTTACCTTTGGCCCAGTCTCCAGCCTCCCCTAAGGTAATACCTGTCTTTCCTCTACAATGTGAAATGGCAGTCACATCTACCGATAGTTGCTGAGCGCCAACTTTGTGCCAGGCATCATTCGCTGCTGGAGATTCAACAGCAAATGGAACAGGCAAAAATACCAAATACCCACTGTCATAGACTTCCAGAACGCAAATGTTCATTTTGCCTCTCAGGTCCCTCTGTGGCCTCTATGGCTTTCTTTCCTTACTGGTTCTCTTCTGCTTCTGCCGATGGGGGGAGGGGTTGGTGAAGAGGGAGGGAAGCAGAAAGGGGGATAGCTATATCTCTATCACCGGTATCACCTGTATCTCTATCATTTCTGTATCTAGGTCCATCCATCTGTCCGTACACCTATCTATATTCTAGAACATGTGCACATATCCTGTCTAAGAAATATTGGCCGGAAAGGTGTTTGACTGCACAAGTGATGATGTACTATATGGAAATTAAACAGTAGATCCTGAGCCTTTGGTCACTGTGTGGCATCGTGTGGTGCCATATAGTGCTTTGTGTGTCTGGCTGACTGACCTTGTGTATAATCAGTCCAGCTGGCTTCATTGGCCAGAGAAGAATTTTTATAAGATCACAGGTTCTGTTCTGCTTGAGCTGGCTTATTTCACAGGTGGAATTAAAACACACACACACACACACACACACACACACACACACACACACACACATATCCAGGGGCACCTGGGTGGCTCAGTTGGTTGAGCATCCAACTTCAGCTCAGGTCATAATCTTGTAGTTCGTGAGTTCGAGCCCCACCTCAGGCTCACTGCTGTCAGTCTGTCAGCGCAGAGCCTGCTTCAGATCCTCTGTCCTTCTCTCTGCCCTTCCCCCACTTGCAGTCTCCCAAAAAATAGATATATATATAAAAAAAACCAAAACCAACCTCTCTCCTGACTGTAAATTATGTCTGTGCACCCAACCAGATACAACTGGACAACTGTCCCCAGGCTTTTCTTTTTGCTTTGCAGACCTTGGTCATTTGGAGGCTGAGGAACTCCAGGTTGCTGGGGGATGAGACACCCAGTTTGGATATTCCCGGGCAGGGCAGGGCGGGGCAGGGCGGGGCAGGGCGGGGCTTCTTTCCCTCCAGGGCTGGAGTGATAACAGGGTGCGCCTGTGTTTGAATGCGGTCTTCCTTTCCACCCAGGTGAGCTTCAGCATTGAGGCCAAGGTGCGAGGCTGCCCGCAGGAGAGGGAGAAGTCCTTCACCATCAAGCCTGTAGGCTTCAAAGACAGCCTCACCGTTCAGGTCACCTTCGACTGTGACTGTGCGTGCCAGGCCCATGCTGAGCCTTACAGCCGCCGCTGCAACAATGGCAACGGGACCTTTGAGTGTGGGGTGTGCCGCTGCGGGCCCGGGTGGCTGGGGTCCCAGTGCGAGTGCTCCGAAGAGGACTACCGCCCCTCGCAGCAGGAAGAGTGCAGCCCCCGGGAGGGCCAGCCCGCCTGCAGCCAGCGGGGCGAGTGCCTGTGTGGCCAGTGCGTCTGCCACAGCAGTGACTTTGGCAAGATCACGGGCAAGTACTGCGAGTGTGATGACTTCTCCTGCGTCCGCTATAAGGGGGAGATGTGCTCAGGTGAGTGAAACTGCACACCCTCCCGCCCCTGTACCCGCGCACGCTCGCTCGCACATCCACAGCCTCTGGAAACTTAGGCCGGGGCTTAGGTGGGCACAGGAAGGCCCAGCAGGCAGAGCCGAGTGGATGGTCCTTCCACTCCAACGGCAGAAGACAGGAAGGAGGTTCTCTGTAATTCCGCTCTGCTCCCCGCGTCCTTGCTCCTGGGGTACACAGCGGAAGGGAGCCTCTGCTCTCCTGGAGCATGGGAACGAGTGGGGGAGCCTGAAGGTGAAGACCGTTATTTTCTTTTCTTCCACCTGCCATCCTGCTAATACTTTAAATCACTGGCTCTTGATCATTTCAAGGATGCGGAACAACTCCCTTTTTAGGTTAAAAAAAAAAATCTCTGGCTGCTGGTAATTAGATTTTTAGTAGTTACAGATTCGGAAACTGCATGGTATCAGAATGCGTAGTAAAGTTGGTAGTAATTATTTTACATGAATTTGTCTTTTCATGACAAGACTTGGAAAATAGTAAAAAAGCAAGGCAATGGAGCACGTTTAACAGCCAATACACTCGGAACAATGAGTGGAAAATCATAAGCTCTTTTTACATGCTGGCACTATTTTGTTATCGCTATTGGCACTATAACGTTTTGGATTCTAGATCTGTGCTGTCAGATATAGTAGCCCCGTGTGGCTATTTATTTGTAAATTAGTCACATTGAATTATAACTTAAATAAAATTTAAATAAATTTAAGTTAAATGAAAAATGAGGGGCGCTTGGGTGGCTCAGTAGGTTAAAGCTCTGACTGCACTGCCAGGGTGTTGACTGCATAGAGCCCGCTTGGGATTCTCTCTCTCTCTCTGCCCCTCCCCCATTGGAGGTTTTTTTTTTTTTTCCTCTCTCTCAAATGAACTTAAAAAAATTTAAAAAATAAATGAAAAATGAAAAATTCATTTCCTCTGTTGCTCAGGAGCTCCACGTGGCTCGTGGCATGCTGGACAGCACAGACATGGGAAAGGATTGCCATTGAGAGGCCCAGCCTGCAAACTGGGGGTTACGATTTTGGCTCCTTCTACCTGCAGGATACTTTTTGTCCTTCTCATTACAAAATTCAGTAAAGTCTTGAGGCCCACGGAAAATCTCAACCTGGTCTTTCCTTGCCCTAAAGACTGCTCCTAGGCTACTTCCCCAGCTAGACCAAGTGGAACTAATGTGAATGTCGTCTGTATGTGCTGACAATACTTGCAGAGGCAACTAGGCAGCCTGAGTAGTTCCTGGGGCACTGGGGATAGGTTTTCGCTGGATTATGGTCTCTGAGCACATGTCTCCTCTTGTGACAGAGAGATCAAAGACATTTGCAAGTTGTTTAGGATTGGTTTATGGGTGTATTGTGTGGTTAATTAACACAGATTATAATTGGCTTCTTTGGTGATCAAATCTATGGCGGAGATTGGCTTCCTTTGCAATGGGGCTTAAAGGAGCCGAACTAATCCAACCAGATGTTCACTTTAACATCTGCCTTTAAGAAAGCTTGATTAGAAAGGGCTGCCAGTGTGGTTCAGATGGTTAACTGACTCTTGATTTCGGCTCAGGTCACAATCTCAGGGTTTGTGAGTTTAAGCCCCACGATGGGCTCCTCCCTGACACTGTGGAGCTTGCTTAGGATTCTCTCTCCCTTTCTCTCTGCCCCTCTCCTGCTTGAGCTCGCTCTCTCTCTCAAATAAATAAACTTTAAAATTTATATATATATATATATATATATGTATATATATGTATATGAAAACTTGATTAGAAAGGTAAATCTATGTCATTCTTTTAAAAAAAAATTAAAAAGGGGGCACCTGGTGGCTCAGTTGGTTAAGCATCCTACTTCAGCTCGGGTCATGATCTTGCAGTTTGTGAGTTTCAGCCCTGCGTCAGGCTCTGTGCTGACTGCTCAGAGCCTGGAGCCTGCTTCAGATTCTGTGTCTCCCTCTCTCTTTGCTCCTCCTGTGCCCATGCTCTGTCTCTGTCTCTCAATAAGAAATGTTAAAAAAACAATTTGATTCTAAAAAAACTTAAAAAATTTTTTTTAATGTTTATTTATTCTTGAGAGAGAGAGAGAGAGAGAGAGACAGAGACAGAGACAGAGCATGAGTGAGGGAGGGGCAGAGAGAGAGAGAGAGAGGGAGACACAGAATCCGAAGTGGGCTCCAGGTTCTAAGCTGTCAGCACAGAGCCCGACATGGGGCTCGAACTCACAAACCTTAAGATCATGACCTGAGCTGAAGTCGGAGGCTTAACTGACTGAGCCACCCAGGTGCCCCATAAATCTATGTCATTCTAAAACATGCCCAAGTCACATAAAAAAGACTTCTTTTTATTATCTACAACATTGTTTCCTTTATTCATGTCAGCAAAATTTGACAGAGATTGGAAAAAAATGGTAGCAGGGAGATTAGGGGAGAAAGAGATCAGGCACGGACCCCCCAACAGCAGTTTGAATTAGAGGGCGAGGGAGGCATTTCAGCTCATTTTACTAGTGAATAGTACTTACATCATATTCAGAGTACCAAAAGGAATGGTAAGTTTGATGTGGGAGACCACGGGGAGTAGGGTGGGGCTGAGGGGAAGAGGGTTGTCCTACGTGAGGCCTACAGATAGCCCCTTGGGGGCACCAGGGACAGAGGGAGGGCCACTTGTCCTCCAAGCCTCCTGGTTCCTGGTCTGGTATGAGGCAGGGTGGGAGGGACCGCGGGCAGAGTGTGTTTCCTTCAGCTGCTGGCCCCACCGATGCTGCGAAACAAAGCCATCGGGTTCAGCAGCCTGCTTCCTGCCTCTCACTGGTGCAAGCACAGCTCGTCAGCAATGCGCTCCACCCAATTCAGGAGGGAACCCCAGGCAGCAGCTCAGAGGCCTCCCTCCCCCACTGCCAGCCCGGGTGTTGTGTGCCTACTGGCTGCAGGTCTGGATCCTGTGGTGCTGCCGTCACACTCCCCAGTGACGGATGCTCAGGGACACACACTTATTGAGCACCTGTTCTGTGCCAGGCGCTCAGTCCACACGGGTGAACAGGGGGCATGCGTGATTCCTGACCACTCAGTTTGTAGACCAGTTCACCATTGTCTCTTCCCTGGGCTGCTGGCCTGGTCTGTTCTTTGCTGCAAGCAGTGGCTCACGAGGGGGGCATGCTATGACTTAGCCATTTCCCCAGCCTCTGGCCTTCCCCCTCCCCGCTGGAGGCATGGTCTTTTGTGGTCATCTGTTATCAGCACTTCCTTCGGAAACATCAGGGAGTGCATCCTTCTCCCCGAGGGACTCCCCGAGGGACTCATCCTTCTCCCCGAGGGACATCCATGAGCATAGATTGATCAGACACCCCTGAGCCAGGTTCTGTGCTGTAGTGTTGTGGGATAGGGAGGCATGAATAAGACAGTTTTGCCCTTAATTAACTTACCTGAGGATAATTCACAACATGAGGCAGAACGTGCCAGATCTTAGAAGTGAGGCGTCCTTGGGGCGCCTCGGTGGCTCAGTTGGTTAAGCGTCCAACTTCGGCTCAGGTCATGATCTCGTGGTTTGTGAGTTTGAGCCCCGCGTTGGGCTCTGTGTTGACAGCTCAGAGCCTGGAGCCTGCTTCCGATTCTGTGTCTTCCCCTCTCTCTGCCCCTCCACCCACTCTCACTCTGTCTCTCAAAAATAAATAAAACATTTTTAAAAAATTAAAGAAAAGAAGTGAGTTGTCCCTGGGGAATGTTATAGGAGTCTCCTGGAGAGAGACCCAGTGTGAACAGAGGAGGCCTGGGTGGCTTCATGGAGGAAGTAGGATGTCAGACAAAGGGTCGGCTCATAAGGCAGGGAGGAGTGGGGCTGACATCGGCCTGGGAGTCACGCTCTATAGGGAGAGGTCATTCCCTCTGACCTAAAATACTTGCTCCTCCCTTACCCCTCCCCCTCCCTCATCTCCACCCCTCCCCTGCTGCCTTCTTTTCTATTTCCCTCCTCTTTCTTACACTCTCTCTTCATTTCTCACCCTCCTCCTCTGACTTTGCTGTGAACCCAGGCTCAGCCACCCTTTTGCTGGAGGGATGCCAGTCCTGTGACATTACCGCACTGTAGCTTCCTTCTGAGGGCTGACCCTGCCAGGGCTCGGGCTCGGCCTGCCGGCTCCGGCCCGCCACTCTACTTCCAGCCTCGCTCCGTGGCTGGCCTGGCAGACCATCTTCTCAAAGGTTACTTTGTTTGGCCTCACAAAGGAAACACTATGGGACAAGGGTTTCTGAGGAGGCGGAGGCCTCCGGGTGCTGCCAGACCTCTGTGGCGTCTGCCTTTCCCTGTTCGGGAGCCATCACTGAAAGCTGCTTGTAGTAGACACTGTGGGGCCCCTCCAGCTGCTGTTAGGGCTGCTGATAATGGCTCACAGCTGCCCCTTCCTTGGAATTATCTTCAGCTGACAGGAGCTGTCTTGCCCTCAGACCTGGGCCAATGACTGGTGGACAAAGGTTACACAAGACCATTCCCTTTGCCTCCGGGTGGAGCGGGCTCTACTCTCCAGATATTTGGAGCTGGGGCAGCTGACCTTATGTTTGCCATCCAGAAAGAAGCAGACATCTCTTTCCAAGGCAGCAAAGGTGTGTCTGAGTCTTGAATAGAGGATGGTGCTAGGATCACTGGCAGAGAGACTCATTGACCAAGGGCCTCTAGTCAGACCCACTGGGGTCCCTGGGGAGCAGAAGATGCCAGCTAGTGTCTGTTTGAGCCTATGCACCTCGCTCTCCTCCACCATCTTGGGGCCCATCCGCTCACACAGTGACATGATTTTGAGACCCGTTGAGGTTACTTCCCCTTGGCTCCCTGCCTTTCCTCTGATTAACAGTCAGATTTTTATTATTCATCCACTTCTTCCTGATTCGGAATCCTTGAGAATGAGTCACCCTTTCTTCTGAGTTTGGGAGAGCCAAGTTTTCAAGCCTTGTTAAGTGATTAGGGGGATGTAGCACTGAGAGTTAACACCTGCATTTAACCAATCTACCCCCTACCCCAATCTCTCTTTCCCATTCCTACATTCATGCAGTAAAGTGAGTAGGTCTTTCCTACTAGGGCTGATGGCTCTCTGCAGTACTGTGATGATACAACACAGGGCACATGCTGGTGAATGTGTGTGTGGTTCCCAGGATTTTTTTTTCTTTTTTAATGTTTATTTACTTATTTTGTGTGTGAGAGAGAGAGAGGGAGAGAGAGAATCCCAAGCAGGCTCCAGGCTGTCAGCCCAGAGCCTGATGCAGGGCTTGACCTCACTAACCAAACCGTGAGATCATGACCTGAGCTGAAATCAAGAGTCAGATGCTTAACCAACTGAGCCACCAGGCACCCTACCCAGGAACTTAACTAGGACACAAGCTCCACGGTAATAGGGACCTTTCCTGTCTCATTCACTGCCGAATCTCCAGTGCCCAGTGTGAGCTCAATAAATATTTGTTGCATAAATGGATAAAGAAACATTAATTGCATGCCTACTGTATTTCAGACGTTACGCTAATCCCTGCCGACGGACAAATTGATATGTCCTCTCTCACTGTGGAGCTCAAAATCTAGAAAGAGAAACAGATAGGCAAGCAAATGGGCTGGTCATGAGGGTTAAAATAGAGGCATATGTAAGTGCTGGGAGAACACGTAGTAGACAATTTGCTCCGGGGAGGTCAGAAAAAGTTATGGAGGGGAAGGAACTTTTGAGTTGAGCTTCGAAAGGTAAGTGGGAGTTTGGTAGCGATCACAGGACGAAAGGGCGTCAAGGCAGAGCTAGCAGCATGAGGCTAGAAGGATAGAAGGTGGTGACGCTTCCGTGGGGTGTTAATGAGTGGCCGTGGGAGGAGGGTGGATGAGGGTAAAGCTGGAGAGCAGGCTGAGCCACGGGTTGGGGCCCCTCACCTGCTGCCCGCCCCCTCGGGCTGTGTGCTTTCAGGTCACGGCCAGTGCAGCTGTGGGGACTGTCTGTGTGACTCCGACTGGACCGGCTTCTACTGCAACTGTACCACGCGCACCGACACCTGCATGTCCAGCAACGGGCTGCTGTGCAGCGGCCGGGGCGAGTGTAAGTGCGGCAGCTGCAAGTGCATCCAGCCCGGCTCCTACGGGGACACCTGTGAGAAGTGCCCCACCTGCCCTGACGCCTGCACCTTTAAGAAGTGAGTGGGCAGAGAAGTGAGTTGGAGCCAGTCGGGTGCTAGAAGGAGGGAGGGGGTCCCCCAGGCTAGAATCCCCAACCCTCCAGGTTCTTACTCACCAAAGCTTCAGGAGGAGGCGTCCGCTGCAGCTAAGAGGCTAGTTTTCCTCTTCCCACGGAAAAGTTTGGGCAAAGAGGGAGGGAGAGCCAACCATGCAGGGGCCAAAGTAGCACCCGCTGGACTCCAGTTGGAGAAACCCCTCTCCTGGGATGGCATCCTGAATCCCTGAGTTGGGAGGAAGGCTAAACCAGGGAACTTCTGGGGAACGTTCTCATGTTCCGATCGTGTGGGAGAGTTGGGCTGGAGTTATGAAGGATTCTGTGAAACAGGAGATGTTCGCTAGTACAAACTCCACTCATCTGGGGTCAGGGGAAGCTCCTGCCATTTCTCTTGCCACTTTCAGCAGGGCTGGGCTCATAGGCATGCAACCTGTGCATTTGTACAGAGCCCTGTGCTTAGAAGGGCCCCATGCTTGGTTTACCGCTCTGCTGGCACTGTCTTGTAATGCTTAGGGATTTTTGAACAAGGGGCCTGACATCTTCTTTTGTGCTGGGTCCCCAGATTACATGACCGGTTCTGCCTTTAAGGCTCCTCGAAGTGGCACACGCCTTACCTCCTGTCACACTCTCGGATGGGACATGAAGAAGTTTAATGAGGGGACTGGGGCCTTCTGCCTGCCAGGCTCTGCCTCTGGGTGAGGAGGAACTCCCACCCCTGAACTCCAGACCCGACCCTCTGGGTCCCCCAGAATTGTCTTACAGGGGTTTTTGTTTCGGTGTTTGTTTTCCAAGGTGGGGCAGCTTTCTGGTGTGTGGATGTCAGAGCTGGACTGACACACACGTAGGTTTGCTCCTCTCTCGTCTTTTTTGTTTCTTTATTTTTGAGAGAGAGAGAGAGAGACAGAGTGCAATTGGGGAGGGGCAGAGAGAGGGACACATAGAATCTCAAACAGACTCCAGACTCTGAGCTGTCAGCGCAGAGCCTGACGCAGGGCTCAAACTCACAGGGCTCGAACTCGAAGACGGCGAGATCATGACCTGAGCCGAAGTCGGATGCTTAACTGACTGAGCCACCCAGGCGTCCCTCTCCTCCCTTGTCTTAATCTCTGTGTCGTCTCTCTTTTAGGAAGTGTGTGGAGTGTAAGAAATTTGACCGAGGAGACCTACATAAAGAAAATACCTGCAGCCGTTACTGTCGTGATGAGATTGAGCCTGTGAAGGAGCTCAGTAAGCTCAGCATGTCTTAGAATTGTGCACATATGCGGCTGCTGAAGTTTTCAGTTGATCCCAAAACGTGTCTATGTCTCATCAGTAAAATGGAAGAGTAATCCCTGCCTCAAAGGCATGTTGTACAGACCTGATGCACACTAGGCACTTAATAAAGGCCAGCTTCCCTGAGTCCTCTTGTGCCCTCTGCTAATTTGTTCCACAGTCCCTCCCCATTCTGCTGCTTCCCGGCACCCACAGACTCAGCAAGACCCTACAGATAACTTTTAAAGTATGTAGAAATCAACCCTAACTTGACCTCCCCAGGGAGAGGAAGACAATGCATCCCATTTTACGGATGAAGAAACCTAGGCTAGGTGATGTCAGTTTAGGAGGCTAGTAACCATTTACTGAGTTTACTTAACTGAGAGTGTTCAGCAATGCCCAGGCATACTGCTCTGCTGGTTTGGAGGGAAACCTTCACCCTTATGGATTTTAGCTAAAATCATAATGCTGTAGCCTTTTTTGGCTCTCTGGAGCCCTTCCTAGAATAAGACAGATAAAAATACAGTGGTGAGCAAAACTCTTGCCTGCAGTCATTGTAGTTTGAATTTCTTTTTTTTTTTTTTTTTTTTTTTTTTAATTTTTTTTTTTTTTCAACGTTTATTTATTTTTGGGACAGAGAGAGACAGAGCATGAACGGGGGAGGGACAGAGAGAGAGGGAGACACAGAATCGGAAACAGGCTCCAGGCTCTGAGCCATCAGCCCAGAGCCTGACGCAGGGCTCGAACTCACGGACCGTGAGATCGTGACCTGGCTGAAGTCGGACGCTTAACCGACTGCGCCACCCAGGCGCCCCTGTAGTTTGAATTTCACCTTGACCAAAAAGGGGATAATCTTTGTTGCTGTCAGCACATCTGATGTTATCTGGGTCAGCTAGGCATTGGTTGGTCTAGGGAGATGGCAATCTCTCCTGAGATAGCTGTCTCTCACGAAGGCAGGAAACATGTTTTCAGTGAGAGCCACAGTGAGACACAGCCAGTCAGTCGGCTTCTGGCTTGGGGTGTTACAGAAAAGGGTCAGCTCTCTGGATCCTTTGGCTAATATCAGAAGTGGGGCTGGTGGGGGGGGGGGGTGAGGGGCATGATTTGGGGATTGAGTTTGAAGAGACGGCTTTTCCTCCTGAGGAGAATCGGTATGCTGTGATTAGCTCAGGCGGGCAAGACTGCTGAGAGAGATGTGAGATGTTTTTATTACCTAGACCAGAGGGGAATCTCAGGTTAGTTGAAAGTATTTCTCTTACCCCCACCCCCGTGCCATGATAATCATAAAGATAAATGCTTGTTTGTATGGAATTGTGTAACTTATAAAAGTTAGGCAAGTATCTTTTCATACACATGATCTTGTCTTTTTCTCAGCCACCTAGTAGAGTAGAACTGTGGTACTGTTGTTATCTTCATTTTGCAGATGAGGAAACTGAATCTCAGGAAAGCTACATAACTTGCCCGAACAAGTTAAGCTTAGAATGAATCTGGAAATCCTTACTCTTTCCACTGTACTCTTATACCACTAGTTTTCGGGCGGCTCATTGAGTTCAAGTCTGATACTACACTTGATCTTAGCCAAAAGGCCGAGAAACAATCATTGAGTTCAAGTCTGGTGTGCTCTGAGACTCCTGTTTTAGTTCTGTTCCATCACGTACTTGTGTTGTGATCTTGGTGCATTTGCTTAACATCATCGTGTGTCAGTTTTACCTGTCTGGTTGCATCACTATAGGACGTGGTGCAAATGATAGAGGGGCACCTATAGTTTCCCTGTCAGAATAAGAGGCTTCAGAATTAGAAGGGGTGAAGCCTACAAAAAAGTGATGGGAGTCAGAGAAGAGAGGCTGGCTCTGGAGAGGAACACTGGATCAGACGCAGAAACGGAAGAAATGTAAGGGCTTTGCCAACAAACTATTGAGAATAGTTGAGCCAGGAGGGAAAGGAAAGAGAGGGAAGGGAACACCCTTCTCTATTAGGTACTGTTCACTTGACATCATTTAGTTCTCTACCAGTGTTGTGAGGTGGGTTATCCTTTTCCTTTCATAGATGAAGAAAGAGCCAATGAGGTCAAGTAACTTCCCCAATATTACGCAGCTGACAGGTGGTAGAGCCAGGCTTTGAATCACACTGTGTCATGTGTTCTGTCATGTCCCTTCCAAGGGAAGGAATACGAACCAAAAAGGGTCTGGGAGGGACAAAATTCAGCAGCGAGGGTCATCTAGAGGCAATTGCCAGGCACAACAGCCATCTCAAGTCTAGGCATCTTGCCTAATGTCAGGCATAGGGTTTCCTGTTGCATACTTTCTCAGAAGTCCCATGACTGGGGTTTGGGGATGGCCCCGTCTTCCAGGAATTGCCTTGTTTTTCACTCTCCCATATTTTCCCCTTCCTCAGAGGATACTGGCAAGGATGCAGTGAACTGCACGTACAAGAATGAAGATGACTGTGTTGTCAGATTCCAGTACTATGAAGACTCCAGTGGAAAGTCCATTCTCTATGTGGTAGAGGAGCCAGGTACGTGAACCGCCAGGGCCCCTGACACTGCACCTATAGGGAGAGGGAGAGCCACGTTAGGCAGCAATTTCCACCCATTACGCCTCTTACACAGAACAGCCAAGTTAAGACTACCTTACAAGTGGTAAGTTAGGGCCTGTCATCTGGGGGTGGGAGATATTTAAATACCAATCTTTGTGAGAAAGTGACTTGCTAATTGAGGAGGCAGAAAAAGAAGGTGAGTAAGGAAAGGAAGAAGGTAGATATGGATCCCACGAAGGGACAAAATACATCCTGGCATTTTTTTGAGGTGACAGTATTAAGAAGTGAGGAATTTAAAGTCTGGGACTCTTCAGCATCCGCTCCACTTAAGGTCAGGTGGTTGCCAAGGGCAACCTGTTCGCTGCTTCAGAGGAAGGCCTGATGCTTTGAGGTGTTGACCTTACCAGGGTCACCATGAGACACAGTACTGGCTTTGAGGCACCAAGCCAAGGTGTTCTGAGCACTGAAAAGATAGTGCTTGCTCTCACAGCCTTCTGGAAGCAGGAGGAGCTCATCCGTCATACACAGACCAACCACAGGTTTGTCGCCATCCAGTGTAGTAGATTAGCTCTCTTCCCCTTACCACCCCCGTCTCCTTCCTTTCTCTTACACAACAGACGAAGCGATGAATCACTAGAAAATATTTTCGAGTACTTATTGTATATCAGCCAGTAGACTAGGTGCTGGGAATATAACAATAAATCAAGCAGATGTGGCACTCACAGGCCAGGGGGAGAGGGACATGTAAATTGATAGTGATACTGCTGAGGGACAAGGGCTGTGCCAAGGCGGGGGGTAGACAGGAGCTTCTATGAGTGAAGGAACAATGTCTGAAGGCAGAGACTAAGTCAGTTGGTTGCTCGTCAGTTGATTCCTACAGCTGTAGAAATTTCTTCAAATCCTCCTTCAGACCAGGGTCCAGCAAACACTTTCTGTTCAGGGCCAGGGGTTAAATATTTTAGGCTTTGGCGGCACCTGGGCGGCTCAGTTGGTTAGGTGTGTGACTCCTGATTTCAGCTCAGGTCATGATCTCATGGTTCATCGGTTTGAGCCCCACATTGTGCTCCGCACTGACAGTGTGGAGCCTGCTTGGGATTCTCTCTCTCTCTCTCTCTCTCTCTCTCTCTCTCTCTGCCCCTCACCCACTCGTGCTTTCTCTGTCTCAAAATAAATATTTTAGGCTTTGTGGGCCTTGTGGTCTCTGCCATGACTACTCTGCCATTGTAACAGGAAGGCAGCCATAGTCTATATTTAATGCACAAGCCTAAGTATATTTAGAAAGACAGGTGGCAAGCCACATTTGGCTCCCAGACAATAGCTTGCTGGCCCCTGCTTTAGGAAAGTGGGTCTCCAACTTTTCTATGTTCCCCTTGCTAAAAAATCGAGAGTCCTGAGCCCCATGCTGCTTCCATGAGCCTCTATGTTCTTTTTATTTGATTTTTTATTACATTTTTAAATGTTCATTCATTTTTTGAGAGAAAGATGGAGCACGAGTCGAGAGAAAGATGGGAGGGGCAGAGGGAGAGGGAGACACAGAATCCGAAGCAGGCTCCAGGCTCTGAGCCCAACGCAGGGCTCGAACCCATGAACTGTGAGATCATGACCTGAGCCAAAGTCAGACACTTAACCGACTGAGCCACCCAGGTGTCCCCAGCCTCTGTGTTCTTGAATAGTGCTCCTGGCAGTTGTGAGACGCCCCAATATTTGAGTGCCTCTGCTTTGGACACATCACTTCCCCTAGTGAGCCTTCTCAGACCTCCTCCATCATCCTTTCTTCTGATTCGGTTGGGTGCTCCTGTTTGAGTCCCAGAGCAGCTGTGTTTCCCTTAGATGGGCCTTCATTCCACCATTAACTTGCTTCTTTAATCACCCATCTCCCTCAGTAGATCACGTGCCCCACGAACACACGAACCATCTGTCTTATCTATCGTTATATCTCCATACTTGGCTCAGTCATCTACAGAGAAGATACTTAGTAAACGGGTTTTGAATGAGTTACTAGGACTGATTATTCGAGTTGACAGGCAGGCTTGCATACATGTTGATAACCTGCTCGGAGAACTTTGGCTGCTTGGAGAAGGAAGCGGGTGACAGTGGAAAGAAGCTCTACTACATCCGGGTCAGCCAGGGTGTTGCTGGCTGCATGGGTACCGGAGAGCATGGCGCCCCCTACCGTGATATTGTTCACCTGCCTTTCCCAGGGCTCTCACCCTTCAGAAGGGAGAAGGAAGGTAAAGGAAAGGGTATGACCTTAATTTTATTTAGCGACTCAAGGGAAAGCTGACATGGGAAGGGGAGAGGGCAGAGTCTGGGTATGTATCTGTGGGGGAGCACATGTGGATTTTTGGCCATGACCCCTCACACTTTCCCGCCCACCTGTGTTAACACGTTTCATGGATTTTTCCACACACGCCCTATTTGCACCTTTGTGCTTTCTCATTTTTGAAGGGCAGTACGTTCTTGCTTTGGGGTTTAACGTTACTTCATCTCTGCTATAACAATCCTTGCAGGTGCTTCTGCTGTAACACCAAAATCTTTTGGCTTGATATTCTTAGATGGAATCCACTACTTGGAATTATGGGGCAGAAAGATGGTGATAACCTGAGCTGGTACAAATAACCCCCCAGGGTGGGGGGTGGAGTAGCTTTTCTGATGTAGATTCCATCCTCCACATGAGGAGATGGGACCCCAGACCCATATTCCCTATCTTGTTGCCCTGGAATTCTGAATTTGACCTCTCTTCTCACCTACCGCCCCCAACTATTTTCAGGGGTTCTGGCTTTGTGCAGAATGTGTCATCTGAGGTCCCAGAGCATAGGAGGGGATTATTCTCATTCTCTTCCCCAACTCATGCCTTTGCGGATGGTCTCCCTGAAGGGCTGGGCCACTGCAAGGCAGTAGAGACAGCACTGCCAAAGGGCTTGGCCTTGACTGGGTGGTGTTCAGCCTACTATGTGGAGTGGGCTCCGCTGAGCTGGGTCCTTATCACTCCCAGATAGAGTTGCCTCGTCGAATACAATATGTCCCATTCAACATTTAGTACCTACTTAGGCTGAAAAATTATTGTTTATCTGAAATTCAAGTTTAACTGGATTTCCTGTGCTTTTGTCAAACCTGCCAGCCCTGCCCAGTCTTTCCTGACCTTGGGTCTCCACGATGGGTCCTCATCACCGTGGCTGAGAGAGCTCTCTAGAGACTAGCTGATCTCATCATCTTCTTCCGGGAATCCTGCCATCTACTCCTTTCAGGACAAATGCTTAATAGATGTTTTTGCCTGAAGACCTCTTGACATTCTACTTGTCCTGCCCATACTGACATGCAGAATTGAAGAGATTTCACTCTGAGGTTTGAGGGTCAGCCCTCTCTTCCCAAGAATTCATAATTGTTGTTCCCGGAAGAGCTGGTGCCCTTCACTCCTGGGAACTCAGACACTGGAACCTCACAGCCTCTCTCCAGATGCTCCTTTAATTATAGACAGGTTATAATTTGGTAGCTTGGGAAATAGCCAGCTTGGGTCTGCATCGGTGGTTGTTTTTGGGTCATGTGTGGTGAGCATAGGGTGTATGTTTAGAGAAGAAGGTGGGAGACAGTGTGGAAAGTAGGCATGACCACCTCTCCAGACCCATCAATACCCGTATATTCAAACACCTAATTACATAACACCTGAGAAGTTACTGGAGTGAGGTCACCCATCAGACACCTGTGGTTTATGGGAAGCAGAGCTCTGCAGAGCACAGTCAGCTTGGTCTTCAGAGGGGTGATGCACCTCTGTCTGTGTTGGTTGTTGACTAGGGTTGAACAGGAAGTCGGCTTTCAATAGGGTTAGGATTAAAGATGACGAAATATTTTGGGAAGGAACCCAAAATATTGTCTGGGTTGGCAGGCTTCCTGGTCTCTGTGCTAACAAGGACATTAGGTTCCCAGCCCTCAGAGATGTACATATCCAAACCAGAGAAACAAATACAAATGCCTAAGGAGCTAGGTAAATAAATTAGTGAAAACAGGTGTAACAAGAACACGAGTAATAATGGTAGCTGATAGTTATTGAGCACTGAGTCTGTGCTAGGCAGTGTTCTGAGTTCTTTAAATATATTTAACTTATTTGTTTATTTTTACAGGTTTCTTTTTTTTTAAATATTTATTTTGTGGGAGAGAGAGAGAGAGAGAGAGAGAGAGAGAGAGAGAGCATGCACGAGTTGGGGAGAGGGGCAGAGAGAGAGGGAGAGAGAGTCCCAAGCAGGCTTCATGATCAGCATGGAGCCCGATGCCTGGGTGGCTCAGTTGGTTAGGCGTCCTACTTCAGCTCAGCTCACGACCTTGCAGTTCGTGGGTTCAAGCCCCTATTGGGCTCTGTGCTGACAGCTCAGAGCCTGGATCCTGCTTCAAATTCTGTGTCTCCCTCTCTCTCTGCTCCTCCCCCACTCATGCGCACTCTCTCTCTCTCTCTCTAAAAAAGAAATAATCCTTAAAAAAATAAATAAGTTGGGGTGCCTGGGTGGCGCAGTGGGTGTTCGACTTCAGCTCAGGTCATGATCTCACAGTTCGTGAGATCGAGCCCCGCGTTGGGCTCTGTGCTGGCAGCTCGGAGTCCGGAGCCTGCTTCGGATTCTGTGTCTCCCTGTCTCTCTGCCCCTCCCCCATACATGCTCTGTCTCTCTCAAAAATAAATAAACGTTAAAAACAATTTTTAAAAGTATATATTTAACTTAACTATGCTTCATAAGTTTTGGAATTCAGTGCTATTACTTTCTGCATTTTAAACATGGAGAGATAGGAAACAGACACCCAGAAAGGTTAAATAGTTTATCAAAGGTCACATAGCAAAGTAAGTTGTCAGCCAGGATTCGAACCCTGGCGGTCTAGCTCCAGAACCCACAGTAGCACAGCCTCCATGACAAGTTAACATGTTGCCTCTGTTTAGTGGAGAAAAGAGGGTGGTGACAAGTCTGGCAAACTAGAAAATGTGTCCCATCTAAAGGGGACAGCAGCTACTCACATCTAACCAGAGCTGCCCTGTGGGTGCAGTGTTTCCAGACCTTTTTATTTATGTTTAAAAAATTTTTTTTTACTTTTATTTATTTTTGAGAAACAGAGTGAGACAAAGCGTGAGCAGGGGAGGGGCAGAGAGAGAAGGAGACACAGAATCTGAAGCAGGCTCCAGGCTCTGAGCAAGCAGTCAGCACAGAGCCTGATGCGGGGCTCGAACCCACAAAGTGTGAGATCATGACCTGAGCCGAAGTCAGACGCTCAACCGACTGAGCCACCCAGGCGCCTCTATTTATTCATGTTTTTAAAGGGAAGAAGAAGAATCTGAAGTTTTAGGGGGATAATCTCCTGATTATTCCATGCTGCCAACAAAATAAAAATTTAATCAAGCTTTTGTTTTAAATCCAGTAGAGTTAACATAAAATCAACTTTTTAATAAACACTTGAGTAGGTTAGATTCTACCGGGGGTGACCTGCTTATGACCTCTAATTTAAACTACTCAGGACAGATTATTGCTGTCTTAAATATTGGTGCTCCCCCCCCCCCCTTTAAAAATTTTGATTTATTTTGTAAGCCCTGTTTCCCTCAGAGAGATTTCTAGTAATTTCTTACTTGGTCAGGTTGCCTTTACAACGTCCCTGCTCTGTGCTCTCTCCTGACAGAGTGTCCCAAGGGTCCTGACATCCTGGTGGTCCTACTCTCAGTGATGGGGGCCATTTTGCTCATCGGCCTTGCTACTCTGCTCATCTGGAAGCTCCTCATCACCATCCATGACCGGAAGGAGTTTGCTAAATTTGAGGAAGAGCGAGCCAGAGCAAAATGGGACACAGTAAGAGTCGGGGCTGGGCATTTTCTTAAGTCATTGGTTTGAGAGCCTCAACTGGAAATAGTAGGTACTTAGGGGAGCCAGGTTCAGCCAGCACCATAATTTCCCAGTTAGTCTCTGTTGTGGAAATTGGGAGATGGTCCTGTTGTCTTTATTATTCCTGAAAACCACCTGAGTCTCTCACTGCCACACAGTGACCATAGGTCCCATAGGTGAGAACTGACTGAGTACAGGTAGGGCCCAGCTCTGCTCTGGACACTGACATAATCAAAAGGAAACATATTCTCTAATTGAGGAAGACAGGACAAATGATGGGGGGTGGGGAACGTTATTATTGCCAGTTTGTAGATAAGAAAACTGAGCACAGAGACGTTCAACAGCTTGCCCAATTGTGGGAGAGAATCAAGTTATGATAGAAATGACTCTTTGGGCCAGCCTCTTAAAACATATCCTCTCTGCAATTTATTCTGATTGCATTCAATCAAGCATCTATTGAGAACTTTCTATATACTTAATTTTGCTCTGTTCTCCTTTGGCTCATCTTCCACATTCTGACTTTTTTTTCTGGACCTTCCAAAATGGCTGTTTGAGTCCATGAATGTCTAGCGGGAGGCTGAAAGTTTGTTCTCATTTGATGGTCACCTCAGGCCTTGGTACTCAAGGGTCCCAAGAAACTTGAGATGTTTCTGTTCGTACAGTGTAGAAATCTGGAATCTCAGCGGCACATGAGAATGTGTTGTATTTCTTGAAATGGGACTCCTAAAGACGGCCAGATCTTATGGGATTTATCACTTTTTGTTAGAAAATAATTTGGGCAACCCAGTGAGGGTCTTATTTTTTCCTGCTAACATGACAGTGGGTAGCGCTTGGAAGGATGAGATGAGAACAAATTAAAATTATTTTGAGTGAAAGCTATCCTCTCTGTTTCAGCTACCACCTGCTACATTTCTCGTCTCTGCCCGCATCCGCCAGCATAGTCACAACAAAAGAAAAAAAAAATTGGAGAAGGGCAAAAGAGAGAGTTCAGGAGAGAAGCAGGAAATAGATACTGGCTACAAGTGGTACTGAGGTGTTTGGGGATCACCAAAAAGTAATGGGTTGAATTCAACCCCTTCGAAACAGCAGCACAATGGCATTCCACTTTCTCTCTCCTCTTATTTCCTACCCACTCCCATCTCAGGAGCGAATATGGGGTTACAATGAGCATTAAGCGATTCATGGATGGTGTAGCCCGGAGAAAGGTGTCTTGGGTAAACTCTTCAGGCGAAATGTAATCATTGAGGGCAGGGAACAATTGAGGAATTCACTGTAAGACACATTTCTGTTCTCTCCGCAGGCCAACAACCCACTGTATAAAGAGGCCACATCCACCTTCACCAACATCACCTACCGGGGCACTTAATGACAAGCAGTCATCCTCAGTTCACTGTCAGGCTGTCCCAGAATTGTGGACACATCTGCTGTCATGTTTACAGGGAACGAAATCCGTGGGGCAGGATCGGGGGCTGGGAGTGGGGTGGGTTACAAGAATGTCAGTATGTGGAGGTGTGGGTCTCTGTGCGTGTGTGCGCGTGAGTGTGCTGCATGTGGGGGAGTGTGTAATTTAAAACTTGAGGTGTGTCCAGACACGTGGAGCTCCTCAGCCTTTGTCCGCAGAATGCCTCCTTCAGGGATCCTTCCTGCTTAACCTTAGGGTGACCCACGTAGCTGAGCAGGTACTGTTCATTACCTCACTGAGAAGCCAGCTTTCCTTTTCCGGCCATTTCTCCCGAAGAGAAGGGCAGGGCTGAGCCTCTCGTTCCAGAGGAAGGGGCCTTGACTCTGCCTTGAGTTGACGGTTCTTGGGTCCGACGCTCAGCAGCTCTGATAGCAAATGCTGGGCTCCGCAGCCTTGTCGTGTCATCTGGACTTTGATCTCCTTTGCCTTCCCTCAGGCTGACGGAGAAATCAGAAGCAAGAGCAGCCATCGGAGTTGCCTATGTCTTTTGCTGTCCCCTCAATCCAGTATGGTTCTCTCACAAGGGGAGCCCTTGCCAGCAATTCTGTTGGGAGTGAGGATGGGAAGGCCACTCAGGGGTCATGCATGGCCTGGATGAATGTGCCAGAGTCCCCCAGTTCATAATCATCACCCTTCACATTTGTCTCCTTGGCACCCCACCCTAGAAGTTCGATTGGAGGACGCGTGTTACCCTTAGACCAGCATCACCTCTTTACCTGCTACGTCTACACTCTCACTGCTGTAGACATTTGCTACATACTGGGAATTTCTTTCATGACCGGACGCTTTTCCTCCCAGGGAGAGTGCTGTGATGAGAGCCAGAGATCTGGCCCCACCCTTCAGGCCCTCTGCCCCTTGTCCAAGGCACCCCCCCGCCCCTACACCCAATCTGGTGCTTCTGTGTGCTACATCCATCCATGGGGCTGATTGCACTTATCTACCTCTTGGCTGTCTTGTGAAGGAATCATTCCCATGGGTCTCTGAGTCTGCTGGGCATATGTGCCACATTTAGAATGATGGGCCAGTTGTATCAGCGTGTGTGGCCTATTCTCCTACGGGCTGGGCAACCTCATTTTAACTCAGTCTTTAATCTGAGAGGCCACAAGTGCAATTTTATTTTATTTTTCTCATTGGGTCACCTGAAACCATGATGAGGCTTGCTTAATCTAAAGGAACATGTACAGAAACACATTTGCATTATATTTTGTAGTTTTATTTGAGGAGGAAGGAGCATATTTAAAAACAAACAAACAACCCCACATAGACTTGGGATGGATACAGACCCTCCCACTTGGCATCATTCATAGGGAGTTGCTGCCCATTTGCTGGATCTGTAGGGGCTCTCTCATCCTGGGAGCCTGTGGGGATGGCCCCACGGGCATGCTGGGCCATTCTGAGCAGGAGGGGTACAAGTGGTTCTTTTCTCCTAGCAGTTGCTTCCTTGGTGTTCACATTGGTCTAAACATTAACAACCACCCTCACCCCCCATTCATCAAGAAAAAGGAAAGAGCTATAGACAGTGGTCTGACGATCAGAAAATGTAAGTCCTGGCCTCATTGTTGCAGCTGAGGAAGTTTTACCCTTAATTAAGGCAAGCCTCTCTTCCTTCCCTTCGGGGCTCAGTTTTCTAGTTTGAAAAATGATAGTTTGGACCAGCCAGTCTGGAAGGTGTCTTTCAATATTGATAATCTGAGATGCTGGGATTTACTGTGGCATCAGACATACAGTCAAGATTCCATGAGATGTTGATACTACTTTTTTTGTTAAGTTGGGAGATCTGAGAGACCAGCTTTTGCAAGAGCAGATGTCATTCCACATCACCTTTCTCAATGAAAAAGCCTCATTCTGTCCTCTCTTAGAGCCCCTTCTCCAATGTTTGTTAGCAGTCACATTTCCTAATGTAGCACTTAAGCTCCACTTAGTTTATTATTCCTTAGCTCACTTTGCACACGTTTGCATCCACATATAAGGGAGAGGAATCCATTAAGAAGTAGCTGAAATGTGTATTCTGTATTCGTGTGTTAACACTGAGAATAAGCCTTGGAATTAGGAGTAGGGCAAATGACTGAGCCTTGTCTCACCCATGGATTACTCTTTACTGAAAGGGATGGTAGTACAGTAGAGGGGTAAATGGGGGAGGGGAGGGTCGATAATGAATCCCAGAAGTTTAGAACCTAACTATACCCTTTGGCTACTGAGACAAGAGTCCATTAAAGCAGTAGTTGGACCTTTTCTTTAGATAAGATGGTTTATATGAAGACACTATATCAAAGGAGGAAGAACATATATTTAAAGGATGAAAAAATCAGTAGGACTCTTTGAGCTTCTGGAAAGAGACTCCTAGGCTTTAAAAAGGCGCCGGGTGGTTCAGTTAGGTGTTTGACTTTGGCTGAGGTCATGAACTCACATTTCGTGAGTTCCAGCCCCACATCAGTCTCTGTGCTGACAGCTCAGAGCCTGGAGCCTGCTTCGGATTCTGTGTCTCCCTCTCTCTCTGTTCCTTCTCTGTTCACGCTCTCTCAAAAATAAATAAAGATTAAAAAAAAAAAAAAAGACCAATACTCTTTGTATGCGGGGAGAACCTGTAGCTGCGTTCGCAAGACAGCAAATGGCAGTCAGTTTGGGCATCACGTAGGGTGAACATCTAAATAGTATTTTGGTATCAGCACAGCCCAAAGAAGTTATTTATTTGTGCTCAGCTCATCTGGAGAGAATGTATGTTCAGTCTCAGGGTGTGTGGATAGTAATGGGAAGCTTGGGATGCTCCTGACAAGTTGTCACATAACGAATCCCTTCTTTCTCTCTCAGATATTCCTAGACCATCCATGATTTCAAGATCCCTCTCTTTGTTAGGTATTCCTGGTTGAAATGACTTAAGTGCCTTCCTGACTTCCTAACCACCCCCTCTGTTTGAATTGTGCAACAGTAAATTAAATGTGCTTTCCAAAAAGAATTGACCTAAGGCTGCCCAGTTCTTCCTGTGTTGTTATTTCTGTTTTCTTTGGGTGAAAAGAGTAAATGTCATCGCCTCAAAAATGATTATTTTAGAACAAGCCTGTTTCCAAATGTAACCAAATGATGACCACCACGGGGACTGAAGTTTACTCCAGAACCCAGAGCGTTTCTTTAGACTTTCATAATGTTTTCAAACTGAGTAGGTTATTGCTGTTCTAAGAGTTGGAGTTTTTTGTCTTTTAATTGGGGATTTTTTAGGAACTTGTGCAATCTCAATAGAACAGACTGTCAGTTTGGCCTAGGTTTTGTTTGCAGGAGGCATAAATCAGTACAATAAAGGCTTGATGGCAGATTATTGACAGGATCATTTAAATGCCCAGCTTTAGGGGGAAAAATGCCCAACTTTTATTTAAGGAATTGGGTCTCAAAATGTGGTTTGAGGACCAGCAGCCTCCATATCACCTGGGAAGTTGTTAGGAATAAAAATGCACAGGCCACGCCCCAGGGCTACTAACTCAGAAAATCTGAGATGGGGCCGGGCCCGGTGTTCTGTTTCAGCAAAGCCCTCCCTGTGATTCTGCTGCTTACTCAAGTTTGAGAACCACTGACTTAAGAAGTCACTTACCTGTCCTTCTGGCTTACTAAGTTTGCAGTTAAATCATCTCAGTTACTAAAAGATTATGAATACAGCTTGGCGGGTATATTAAGAGAACCAAATATCTACCCACACAAAATGAAAATGCACTTTTGATCCATTTTCCAAATTAAGTGATCAGAGGCTTCTGGTTCCCTCACAGCCACAAATTCCCATGAAAAACTAAAAGAAGTACTAGATCAAAATCACAGGGAAAGAAACCCAACTAACAGGATACTTGGCAGGCATCTAAGAAAACCTTTAATTCACAGGAGATGGGATGAATATCGAAATTATTAGCATTATCACTTTATAGGGTAAGACTCTAGAATTTGCAACTTCACTTTTTGCTATTTAAAATGTATTGAGCATTGACAGTGTGGGGTTGAAGTACTTTATGGCACACTCATCATCTTTGCCTTTGGGTCTTCCATTCCTTAAATAACGTGCATTTTTAAAAAACATGACGGTGCATGACGTCATAAAAGGATTATGTGAACACACACTGAGACCTTTTATGGTGAAATTTTGTAGGTACACTGTGTTTTATTTACTTCATGGTAACTGATGACTACATATCTGGGTAAAATGGAGGACTTTATGTGAAAATGAAATGAAAAGCTATATATCAAATCATATTTGTAATCCCCTAACTCTTGGCCTGTGTAGTCTGAACTCTATAGTGACAGCCATGTAATGACCACCGGGATCAATTACAAGCAAGTTGCCTTGGAATTATAGTGCAACTATAATTTTCATTTTTCACACTGATGTAAGGAAACAGTAACATATGCTGTGCAAGAAAACCATTTAATGCTTGTTGAAAAATAATTTCTATTTGGTTTTGTAACATATTTCTTGAAATATCTATTTCTGATAGTTTGTAGTTTGACTAAAGCACACAGGCAGTTTTAAATGCTTGTGATTGGGGTTATCTATATTGTTAAATTTTAAGGGGCGCCTGGATGGCCCAGTCGGTTAAGTGTCCGACTCGGTTTTGGCTTAGGTCATGATCTCACAGTTTGTGAGTTTGAGCCCCACATTGGGCTCTGTGCTGATGGTGCAGAGCCTGCTTGGGATTCTCTCTCTCTCCCTCTCTCTGCCCCTCCCCCACTTGCTCTGTCTCTTTCACAAAAATAAACTTAAAAAATTTTTTTAAAAATCCACTTAATGAGACTATCCAAGAATAGTTAGCATGTGAAAAGAAAATTATAGGTCAGTTAACATGATTGTGTTCCTTGCGATTGCTGCCATAGTGCTGTCTCTCTAAACTTTTGCACAGAGAAGACATTTTCCATCAGCTGTGTATTTTCTGACAATACACGGGAGAATGCTCACAGAATAGAAGCATTTAGAAAGCAACATTTAGGAGATTTAACAGCCTTCAGGCAAAATCTCCACAGTAAATTCTTTATCAGTGTCCCTGAAAAGAGCTTTGTAAGAAAAAAAAAATTTCGCAATTCATTGTGGGTTTTTTTTTTTTTTTCTATTAGTTGGGTTTTCCTGTGACTCATACAATTGGCATGATTTCTTTGGAGAGATCACAGTGCTGGGTGTGTAAATATCATTCGGTGGCCAATGAAGAGATTGGTTAGGAAAAATGTTAATGGATCTATGCTCAACTTTGCTTCTCCTGACCCTTATAATCCCCCATTGTGACAGAGGTTGCTAATTGTGCCCCCATATGTGTTTTCCTCTTCTCACATAGTCAGAACTCCTAATTTCCCGTTGGACACATGGCTGCCTGGAATAGATACTATGTCTCCAAGCTTCTCCTAGGCTGCCCTGTCCATCTTGTAGACAGATGTGAATGGAAGAGGTTCATACCACTTCCATCGCGTGCCATTTAAGAAGGGAGCATGCCTCCCCTCTCCCCTTCCTTCTTCAGGTAGGCCGACTGTAGAGACAATAGCTAGAACTTAAGCAGACCTCACGGAACAGGATGGGACCTGAGGGATTGTGGTAGTTATCTATTGCTGCATAATAAATTACCCCACGATTTAGCAGCTTAAAACCACAAACGCGATCTTGCAGTTTTTGCGGCATGTTAGCTGGCTTCTCCCAAAGTGCGGAAGCCAAGAGAGAGCCAGGAGGAAGCTGCAATATCTCTTGTGACGTAGTTTTGTACGTGTCACGTCAGCATTTCCACCATACTCTATTCGTTGTTAAGCAGCCCGCTACAACTAGTCCACATGCAAGAAGCGTGGACCAGATGCCACTTTTTTTTTTTAAATTGTTTTAAATGTTTACGCTTTGAGAGAGAGAGAGACAGAGACAGAGTATGAGTGGGGAAGGGGCAGAAAGAGAGAGAGGGAGACACAGAATCTGAAGCAGGCTCCAGGCTCTGAGCTGTCAGCACAGAGCCTGACGCGGGGCTAGAACTCATGAACCTAGATGCCACTTCTTGAAGGTATGAGCGCCCTGGTAGATAAAATTGTTGCCCCTGCCCATCCCCCTCTCCCAAAGGCACCCATGTTCTAATCCCCAGAACCAGCGGATATGTTACCTGGCATGGAATGAAGAATTTTGCTGATGTAATTAAGGGCAGAAACAGGGAAATTTCATGGATTATGTGGATAGCCTTAATACAATCATAAGGGGGTCAGAGTGAGAATAGGAAATGTAATGATGGAAACAGGTCAGTGTGAGGTTGCCACGAGTCAAGGGATGCAGAAGCCTCTAGAAGCGGGAAAAGGGAAGGAGTAGATTTTCCTTTAGAGCCTCCAGAAATGCAGCCTTTGTAAGGCCAATTTTGGACTTCTGACCTCCAGAAATGTAATACATTGTTGTTGAAGTTTGTGGTAAGTTGTTACAGTAACAAGAAACTAATACACCAAAGAACTTGTGGACATAGTTCAAAACTGCCACAGTCCACCCTCTGGTCACTCCTTATTCCTAGTTCCCTCACTTGCAACAAGTGCTCCCCCTTCCCAAGGACCCCGGGTCTTATCTCATTATAGCATTCACTCAAAGTCCAGAGTCTTGTCCTCTAAATAGGTCCTGGGGCAGAGGAGTCTTCTTGGATATAGTTCCTTACATTTGGCTACTTGAGTATAGTGCCTCTTAATCTGAAGTCCTGTGAACTAAAGGAAAAAGCTATAATGCTCTCTTCCTGCAACAACCAATTAAAATGGCAGGACAGATAGGGTAACTGTTATAGACATTCCAGTTTCAAGGGGCAGAAAACAGGTTTGCAGAAGCCCCCAGTCCATAGCAGTTCTGAAAGTCACTTGGGTATAGGCTGGCAGTTCCATATGAAAGGCCTGGGAATAATTCTCCATGGATTTTCATTCTATCTTCTAGGCTTTTGGTTTTACCCTTTAAGCCATCTTTATTCCATTAAAGGTAGCATATATTTACATGGAAATAGTTTTCTCAGCCTGCTTCCTGCTTATAGAGCTTGAGGGTCCAAAGACCTCTTTCCTTTTCATGCTCTGACTCCTTCAGCCCAAGCTGGCAGTGTTTCTGACAATTACAATACTCTTTTAAAAAAATTATGAATCTCCTGCAAATCTTAATTGGGTTTCAGTCCCATAAAATAAAAGCCCTACCCATAAATATCTTTGAGCTAAATCTTTTGCTACCTCGGGCTTCTGCAGAAGGACAAAAGCCTTAAGCTTCTTAGAAGCCATATTATTTGAATGAGAGGATCCAAGAAGCATAACCTTAAAATCTTTTGAGAGTCTTTTGCCTGTGATATCTCCCTTAAGCCACCACTGGAAAAAATGCCACCGGAGCAGTAAAATAGAAGACTGTGTCCTTGCAACTATGGTTAGCAATATTCACCCTTGAGTGACCATCTCTGAACCTCTTGAATGTGAGAAATAAAATTCTATCTTGCTTAGGCCACTGTTATTTAGGGATTTTCTGTTAGGTGAAAGAATCTAATCCTAACTACTATACTCTTGGTGCTATTTGGTGAGCGTCTCTGAAACTGACTAATACAGTAACTAACTCATCAATAGACTCAGTACTAACAAACTACAAGTGCTCAAGATTGTGAAGCGTCCACAATCTGGTGATCAGACAGACTGAAACCATTATAATCCTTACACGTTAGAAGTTGATGTCTTATGAATAGATGGAAAATGGGCTCAGCTCATTAATAGAGGTGGACTGTAAACAGTGTGTGTGGGTAGGTGGGGAAGTAGGGAATGGAGGGTGGGGTGTTTACAAAAATAAAAGACATGGTCTCAGCACTCATTACTTACAGACTGTTTAGGGAGATAAAACACATACATGTTAAAATACTAAAGAATACTAAAAATACTAAAGAATACTAAAGAATGCCTACACAACAGGATTTGAGATATAAATGGGCACAAGTATCTCTGAAGTAATTAAATGTTTTAACATTTTTTGAGCACTGCATAAACATTTTTGAATTATCACAATTCTGAACGAATGAGAAAACTGAGGCTTAGAGAGCTTAGTTTGCCCCACTGCATACAGTAAATAATTAGGATAATTGACTCAATAATTGAATTTGCATAGATCCAGCTCTAAAGCCCACGCTGCTCACCACAATGTTAACAACGGAGAGCTCAGGTTGGCTCAATCAATGTGAATTTTACCTTTTTGAAAATTTACCTTTACACCTCAAATCATGAGCTTTAGAGGGAACATATTTGCAAAACGCTCTCCGCTTGACAGAACATTACGACTCTAGTGTAGCAAAAACCTTAAAAATGATTAATTTCACTGTCTTGGATTCGTACAACGTTTTAGCGACATAATATTTGGGGCAAGCCGTGAAAAATCGCTTTGTTGTCTTTTACCAGTAACATTTCATCTGCAGCACGCACACACACAAGAAATTGATCTTCGAAGAAACACAAAGCATCTCTTCCCAAAGAGAGCGTTAGTCCTCTGAAGGGCAGCCTGGAACAGATTTCAGCAAAGTGTCGGGACAAAGAGCTCTGCGCTGTTGTCCGGTACAGAGCGGTAGAAACCAAGAAGGATGGAATGTTTTCGAAGGCAGGGCGGGAAGTATTCAAAGGATGGATACAGGATAATCCTGAAAAGATGTCAGACTGGGGCGGGACACTGCACCAGGGAACGAAGACAGCTGCAGGAAGGGTAGGGAGTGCGGGATGGACGGCGAAATCCAGGTGCCGGGAGGACAGCGCGCGGGGAGGAGCTCGCGTCTGGGCCGCCGAGCGGGGCCGGGTGAGGTCACAGGCCCTTGTGAGGTGGGGTGGAGCCGCGGGGCCGCAGCGCCGTCCAGTCGGCGCGGAGGCGGCGGCGAGCTCAGCCGCTCCCGGCTGCCCCGGAGCCCCTGCGCGGTGGCGGAGGCGGTGGCGGTGGCCGTGCCCTGGGTCCCGCGCTCTTCCAGCGCGGGCCTCTCAGTGGGCGGAGCGTCGGCCTCGGTCAGGTGACCTGGGGGCGGGGCTTCGTCGCGTGGGAGCCCGGGAAGGCGGCGCAGCGAGAGCGCCGGGCCACGCGGGGGGGCTGAGCGGCCTGCAGCTAGGACCTTCGGATCCCGTTGGGCTAGGGCCTAGGCCCGTGAGGCGGGAGGACGGGGACACCCTTGGGAGCCCGAGGGGGTTCACGGTGGGACACCCCCCCCCCCCCCCCCCCCCCCCCCGGGGGGACACAGGTGGAGAGGCAAGACTTGCCGAGGAGCGTGCCACCCGGTGCGAGGGACAAAGTAGAACAATTACGGAGATGGACGAAGGTTCCAGAAGGGGCAGCGATGTGACTGGGCGGGCCGGGCACTAAAGGGGCAGACGCGGCTGGATCCCGTGGTGCCTCGGAAATGGTGGTGGTTCTAGAAGGGTGGAGGTCATGGTGGCTGGGACGCTTCCCTGCTTCTTGAGCAAACCCTCAGACCTCTAGTAGAGCACTTGTTTTCATCTGGTGAGTGGTTTAACGTGTTCACAGGTCTACTCACTTTCTTCGCCAGAAGGCTAAACGAGCAGGGCCTGTTGGAATGTTCCACAGCACAGGTTCTTCCATGAAGTGGAAGTTCAGTCAGTATTGTTAAAGGTGGTAGTTGGGGGTGGTGCCGGTCATGTGTGAACGTTAAGGGCAACAGGTGCGGTGAAGAGGTGTCTGCAGTTGCTGTTAATGGACGTTTGCGGTCATCGCTGCAAGGGAAGTGAGGGAGGAAGTGAGGGGCGGTTTGGAAGGGAACCCAAATGGAAAGAGTAGAAAGTACTTTGCAGAAGTGGTGGGTGATGGGAGGGAAGCAGATGTGGAGGTGGTGGTAACTCAGCAAGTGAGAAAGTGCAGTTGTGAAAGCGCAGTGCAAACATCAGAGCGCTAAAAACAAAATAAAGTTAGATTCTCCATATTTCTGCCTAGCTGTGCCTCTGGGTTTACTAAGCAGCAGTGTAAATTTAGTGAAAGTATCCCTGGATTTGGGAGTCAGGGACCTGAATTTTGCTACTATTTTGTGTACGTTGTGTGAGCAAATCACAATCTTTCTGTGTATCAGCTTCCTTATATATAACTAAGGTATTGGACCAGAAAGATTTCTTTTTTTTTAAATGTTTATTTTTGAGAGAGAGAGTACAAGTGCGGCAGGGGCAGAGAGAGAGGAAGACACAGAATCTGCAGCAGCCCCCAGACTCTGAATTGTCAGCACAGAGCCCGATGTGGGGCTCGAAACCCCCCGCCCCGTAAGATCATGAGCTGAGCTGAAGTCAGAAGCTTAACCCACTGAGCCACTCAGGCACCCCTGACCAGAAAGATTTCTGAAATCATCCTAGCTCTGTTGTGGATTCTATGATTTCATGTAACAATAAGCACTCCTCCCCGACTTCATTTACGGCTTTTAAAGTTTGTTTATTTAAATTTCAATATAGTTAACATAAAGTGTTAGTTTTAGGTGTACAATATTCAGCAATTGTATACATTACTTAGTGCTCATCATAAGTGTACTCTTAATCCCTTCAGCTATTTGACCCATTCTCCACCCACCTCCCCTCTTGTAACCATTAGTTTATTTTCTATAGTTAAGAGTGTTTCTTGGTTTGTCCCTTTTTTTCCCTTTGTTTCATAACATATGAGTGAAATCTTGTGGTATTTGTCTTTTCTGACACATTTCACTTAGCATTATACTGTCTAGCTCCATCCGTGCTGTTGCAAATGGCAAGATTATTCATTCTTTTTTATGGCTGAGTAATATTCCAGTGTGTGTGCTTGTGTGTGTGTGTATATGTATACCACCTCTTTATCCATTCATCTATCAATGGATAGATGGGCTGCTAACACTTGAGCTGCTTCCAAAATTCGGCTATTGTAGATAATGCTGCAGTAAACATAGGGGTGATATAGTTTTTTTTTTTTTTTTTTTTTTTTTTTTTTTTTTTTAATATATGAAATTTACAGTCAAATTGGTTTCCATACAACACCCAGTGCTCATCCCAAAAGGTGCCCTCCTCAATACCCATCACCCACCCTGCCCTCCCTCCCACCCCCCATCAACCCTCAGTTTGTTCTCAGTTTTTAACAGTCTCTTATGCTTTGGCTCTCTCCCACTCTAGCCTCTTTTTTTTTTTTTTTTTTCCTTCCCCTCCCCCATGGGTTTCTGTTACCTTTCTCAGGATCCACAGAAGAGTGAAACCATATGGTATCTGTCTTTCTCTGTATGGCTTATTTCACTTAGCATCACACTCTCCAGTTCCATCCATGTTGCTACAAAAGGCCATATTTCATTTTTTCTCATTGCCACGTAGTATTCCATTGTGTATATAAACCACAATTTCTTTCTCCATTCATCAGTTGATGGACATTTAGGCTCTTTCCATAATTTGGCTATTGTTGAGAGTGCCGCTATAAACATTGGGGTACAGGTGCCCCTATGCATCAGTACTCCTGTATCCCTTGGATAAATGCCTAGCAGTGCTATTGCTGGGTCATAGGGTAGGTCTATTTTTAATTTTCTGAGGAACCTCCACACTGCTTTCCAGAGCGGCTGCACCAATTTGCATTCCCACCAACAGTGCAAGAGGGTTCCTGTTTCTCCACATCCTCTCCAGCATCTATAGTCTCCTGATTTCTTCATTTTGGCCACTCTGACTGGCGTGAGGTGATATCTGAGTGTGGTTTTGATTTGTATTTCCCTGATAAGGAGCGACGTTGAACATCTTTTCATGTGCCTGTTGGCCATCCGGATGTCTTCTTTAGAGAAGTGTCTATTCATGTTTTCTGCCCATTTCTTCACTGGGTTATTTGTTTTTCGGGTGTGGAGTTTGATGAGCTCTTTATAGATTTTGGATACTAGCCCTTTGTCCGTTGTGTCATTTGCAAATATCTTTTCCCATTCCGTTGGTTGCCTTTTAGTTTTGTTGGTTGTTTCCTTTGCTGTGCAGAAGCTTTTTATCTTCATAAGGTCCCAGTAATTCACTTTTGCTTTTAATTCCCTTGCCTTTGGGGATGTGCCGAGTAAGAGATTGCTACGGCTGAGGTCAGAGAGGTCTTTTCCTGCTTTCTCCTCTAAGGTTTTGATGGTTTCCTGTCTCACATTCAGGTCCTTTATCCATTTTGAGTTTATTTTTGTGAATGGTGTGAGAAAGTGGTCTAGTTTCAACCTTCTGCATGTTGCTGTCCAGTTCTCCCAGCACCATTTGTTAAAGAGACTGTCTTTTTTCCATTGGATGTTCTTTCCTGCTTTGTCAAAGATGAGTTGGCCATACGTTTGTGGGTCTAGTTCTGGGGTTTCTATTCTATTCCATTGGTCTATGTGTCTGTTTTTATGCCAATACCATGCTGACTTGATGATGACAGCTTTGTAGTAGAGGCTAAAGTCTGGGATTGTGATGCCTCCTGCTTTGGTCTTCTTCTTCAAAATTACTTTGGCTATTCGGGGCCTTTTGTGGTTCCATATGAATGTTAGGATTGCTTGTTCTAGTTTCCAGAAGAATGCTGGTGCAATTTTGATTGGGATTGCATTGAATGTGTAGATAGCTTTGGGTAGTATTGACATTTTGACAATATTTATTCTTCCAATCCATGAGCAGGGAATGTCTTTCCATTTCTTTATATCTTCTTCAATTACCTGCATAAGCTTTCTATAGTTTTCAGCATACAGATCTTTTACATCTTTGGTTAGATTTATTCCTAGGTATTTTATGCTTCTTGGTGCAATTGTGAATGGGATCAGTTTCTTCATTTGTCTTTCTGTTGCTTCATTGTTAGTGTATAAGAATGCAACTGATTTCTGCACATTGATTTTGTATCCTGCAACTTTGCTGAATTCATGTATCAGTTCTAGCAGACTTTTGGTGGAGTCTGTCGGATTTTCCATGTATAATATCATGTCATCTGCAAAAAGCGAAAGCTTGACTTCATCTTTGCCAATTTTGATGCCTTTGATTTCCTTTTGTTGTCTGATTGCTGATGCTAGAACTTCCAGCACTATGTTAAACAAGAGCGGTGACAGTGGGCATCCCTGTCGTGTTCCTGATCTCAGGGAAAAAGCTCTCAGTTTTTCCCCGTTGAGGATGATGTTAGCTGTGGGCTTTTCATAAATGGCCTTTATGATCTTTAAGTATGTTCCTTCTATCCCGATTTTCTCAAGGGTTTTTATTAAGAAAGGGTGCTGGATTTTGTCAAAGGCCTTTTCTGCATCGATTGACAGGATCATATGGTTCTTCTCTTTTTTTTGTTAATGTGATGTATCACGTTGATCGATTTGCGAATGTTGAACCAGCCCTGCATCCCAGGAATGAATCCCACTTGATCATGGTGAATAATTCTTTTTATATGCTGTTGAATTCGATTTGCTAGTATCTTATTAAGAATTTTTGCATCCATATTCATCAGGGATATTGGCCTGTAGTTCTCTTTTTTTACTGGGTCTCTGTCTGGTTTAGGAATCAAAGTAATACTGGCTTCATAGAATGAGTCTGGAAGTTTTCCTTCCCTTTCTATTTCTTGGAATAGCTTGAGAAGGATAGGTATTATCTCTGCTTTAAACGTCTGGTAGAACTCCCCTGGGAAGCCATCTGGTCCTGGACTCTTATTTGTTGGGAGATTTTTGATAACCGATTCAATTTCTTCGCTGGTTATGGGTCTGTTCAAGCTTTCTATTTCCTCCTGATTGAGTTTTGGAAGAGTGTGGGTGTTTAGGAATTTGTCCATTTCTTCCAGGTTGTCCAATTTGCTGGCATATAATTTTTCATAGTATTCCCTGATAATTGTTTGTATCTCTGAGGGATTGGTTGTAATCATTCCATTTTCATTCATGATTTTATCTATTTGGGTCACCTCCCTTTTCTTTTTGAGAAGCCTGGCTAGAGGTTTATCAATTTTGTTTATTTTTTCAAAAAACCAACTCTTGGTTTCGTTGATCTGCTCTACAGTTTTTTTAGATTCTATATTGTTTATTTCTGCTCTGATCTTTATGATTTCTCTTCTTCTGCTGGGTTTAGGCTGCCTTTGCTGTTCTGCTTCTATTTCCTTTAGGTGTGCTGTTAGATTTTGTATTTGGGATTTTTCTTGTTTCTTGAGATAGGTCTGGATTGCAATGTATTTTCCTCTCAGGACTGCCTTCGCTGCGTCCCAAAGCGTTTGGATTGTTGTATTTTCATTTTTGTTTGTTTCCATATATTTTTTAATTTCTTCTCTAATTGCCTGGTTGACCCACTCATTCGTTAGTAGGGTGTTCTTTAACCTCCATGCTTTTGGAGGTTTTCCAGACTTTTTCCTGTGGTTGATTTCAAGCTTCATAGCATTGTGGTCTGAAAGTATGCATGGTATGATTTCAATTCTTGTATACTTATGAAGGGCTGTTTTGTGACTCAGTGTGTGATCTATCTTGGAGAATGTTCCATGTGCACTCGAGAAGAAAGTATATTCTGTTGCTTTGGGATGCAGAGTTCTAAATAGATCTGTCAAGTCCATCGGATCCAATGTATCATTCAGGGCCCTTGTTTCTTTATTGACCGTGTGTCTAGATGATCTATCCATTTCTGTAAGTGGGGTGTTAAAGTCCCCTGCAATGACCACATTCTTATCAATAAGGTTGCTTATGTTTATGAGTCATTGTTTTATATATCTGGGGGCTCCGGTATTTGGCGCATAGACATTTATAATAGTTAGCTCTTCCTGATGGATAGACCCTGTGATTATTATATAATGCCCTTCTTCATCTCTTGTTACAGCCTTTAATTTAAAGTCTAGTTTTTCTGATATAAGTATGGCTACTCCAGCTTTCTTTTGGCTTCCAGTAGCATGATAAATAGTTCTCCATCCCCTCACTCTCAATCTAAAGGTGTCCTCAGATCTAAAATGAGTCTCTTGTAGACAGCAAATAGATGGGTCTTGTTTTTTTATCCATTCTGATACCCTATGTCTTTTAGTTGGCGCATTTAATCCATTTACATTCAGTGTTATTATAGAAAGATACGGGTTTAGAGTCATTGTGATGTCTGTATGTTTTATGCTTGTAGCGATGTCTCTGGTACTTTGTCTCACAGGATCCCCCTTAGGATCTCTTGTAGGGCTGGTTTCGTGGTGACAAATTCCTTCAGTTTTTGTTTGTTTGGGAGACCTTTATCTCTCCTTCTATTCTAAATGACAGACTTGCTGGATAAAGGATTCTCGGCTGCATATTTTTTCTGTTTAGCACACTGTAGATATCATGCCAAGCCTTTCTGGCCTGCCAAGTTTCAAAGGAGAGATCAGTCACAAGTCTTATAGGTCTCCCTTTATATGTGAGGGCACGTTTATCCCTTGCTGCTTTCAGAATTTTCTCTTTATCCTTGTATTTTGCCAGTTTCACTATGATATGTCGTGCAGAAGATCGATTCAAGTTACGTCTGAAGGGAGTTCTCTGTGCCTCTTGGATTTCAATGCCTTTTTCCTTCCCCAGTTCAGGGAAGTTCTCAGCTATAATTTGTTCAAGTACCCCTTCAGCACCTTTCCCTCTCTCTTCTTCCTCTGGGATACCAATTATGCGTATATTATTTCTTTTTAGTGTATCACTTAGTTCTCTAATTTTCCCCTCATACTCCTGGATTTTTTTATCTCTCTTTCTTTCAGCTTCCTCTTTCTCCATAACTTTATCTTCTAGTTCACCTATTCTCTCCTCTGCCTCTTCAAGCCGAGCCGTCGTGGTTTCCATTTTGTTTTGCATTTCGTTTAAAGCGTTTTTCAGCTCCTCGTGACTGTTCCTTAGTCCCTTGATCTCTGTGGCAAGAGATTCTCTGCTGTCCTGTATACTGTTTTCAAGCCCAGCGATTAATTTTATGACTGTTATTCTAAATTCACTTTCTGTTATATTATTTAAATCCTTTTTGATCAGTTCATTAGCTGTTGTTATTTCTGGAGATTCTTCTGAGGGGAATTCTTCCGTTTGGTCATTTTGGAGAGTCCCTGGCGTGGTGAGGACCTGCAGGGCACTTCCCCTGTGCTGTGGTGTATAACTGGAGTTGGTGGGCGGGGCCACAGTCCACCCTGATGTCTGCCCCCAGCCCACCGCTGGGGCCACAGTCAGACTGGTGTGTGCCTTCTCTTCCCCTCTCCTAGGGGCGTGATTCACTGTGGGGTGGCGTGGCCCATCTGGGCTACTTGCACACTGCCAGGCTTGTGTTGCTGGGGATCTGGCATATTAGCTGGGGTGGGTAGGCAAGGTGCACGGGGGCTGGAGGGGCAGGCTTAGCTCGCTTCTCCTTAGGTGATCCACTTCAGGAGGGGCCCTGTGGCAGCGGAAGGGAGTCAGATCCGCTGCCGGAGGTTTGGCTCCGCAGAAGCACAGAGTTGGGTGTTTGCGCTGCGCGAGCAAGTTCCCTGGCAGGAACTGGTTCCCTTTGGGATTTTGGCTGGGGGATGGGCGGGGGAGATGGCGCTGGCGAGCGCCTTTGTTCCCCGCCAAGCTGAGCTCTGCCGTCCGGGGGCTCAGCAGCTCTCCCTCCCTTTGTCCTCCAGCCTTCCCGCTTTCTGAGCAGAGCTGTTAACTTCTGACCTCCCAGACGCTAAGTCGCGCTTGCTGTCGGAACACAGTCCGTCCGGCCCCTCCGCTTTTGCCAGCCAGACTCGGGGGCTCTGCTTGGCTGGCGAGCCGCCCCTCCACCCCAGCTCCCTCCCGCCAGTCCGTGGAGCGCGCCCCGCCTTGCCGCCCTTCCTACCCTCTTCCGTGGGCCTCTCGTCTGCGCTTGGCTCCGGAGACTCCGTTCTGCTAATCCTCTGGCGGTTTTCTGGATTCTTTAGGCAGGTGTAGGTGGAATCTAAGTGATCAGCAGGACGCGCGGTGAGCCCAGCATCCTCCTACGCCGCCATCTTCCGGAACCTTCTATTTCTGGGTTTTCTATTCTGTTACATTGATCTATGTGTCTTTTTGTGCCAGTACCATACTGTTTTGATTACTACGGCTTTGTAATATAACCTGAAGTCCAGAATTGTGATACCTCCAGCTTTGCTTTTCTTTTTCAAAATTGCTTTGGCTATTTGGGGTCTCTTGTGGTTCCATATAAATTTTAGGGTTTTTTTCTAGTTAAAAAATGCGTTGGTATTTTGATAAGGATTACAATAATGTACAGGTTGCTTTGGGTAGTATAAACATTTTAAGAATATTTGTTCTCTCAATCCATGAGCATGGAATGTCTTTTCATTCATTTGTGTTTTCTTCAATTTCTTTCATCAGTGTTTTACAGTTTTCAGAGTAGAGGTCTTTCACCTCTTTGATTAGGTTTATTCCTAGGTATTTTGTTATTTTTGGTGTAGTTGTAAATGGGATTGTTTTCTTCATTTTTCTTTCTACTACTTAATCATTAGTGTATAGAAATACAACAGATTTCTGAATATTGATTTGTATCCTGTGACTTTACTGAATTCATTTATCAGTTGTAGTAGTTTTTGGTGAAGTCTTTAGGGTTTTCTTTTTTATTAGTATGTTTTATTTAAACTTTAACAGTTCCCCCTCCCTTTTTTCTTGCCATTCATTTATTAAAGAAACTGGGTCATCTGTTCTAATATTTCTTACATTCTAGATTTCATTGATTATATCTCCAGGGTGTTCCTCAAATTTTTTTAAGTGTTTTATTTATTGTTGAGAGAGAGAGAGAGAGAGAGAGAGAGAGACAGCACAAGTGGGGCAGGAGCAGAGAGAGTGGGAGACACAGGCTCCGAAGCAGGCTCCAGGCTCCAGGCTCCAAGCTGTGAGCACAGAGCCTGATGTGGGGCTTGAACCCATGAACTGTGAGATCATGACCTGATCCAAAGTCAGACACTCAATCAACTGAGCCACACAGGCAGCCCTCCAGGGAGTTCTTTAAATGTTCCTCTACCACCTACACATTCTGTACACTAGGCAGACCTAAACACTTGATTAGATTTCAGGTTTGCTTTTTTTCCCCAGAAAGAATATTTACACCTAGTATCATGTGCTTCATATTGCATCACATGAGGAAGTGCATTAGCTTATATCTCTTTCTTTTTTTTTTGTTTTTTGTTTTTGTTTGTTTTTTTGTTTTTTTTTTTTTTTTTTTTTTTTGTATCTCTTTCTATATGATGTGAAAATCTACATCTGGACTCTGATGATGTCATTCTGATCCCATCCATCATAATATTCTCTGTCAGCCTTTTACCTAATTAATAGTTTTTAGCAGCTATTGATAATCACTACTTAAACCCATTATTTCACTTGGAGTTGCAAAATGGTAAAAATTCTTCATTCTTCCTGCATTTATTAACTAAAATACTTCTGAAAGAATTCTCTCACTAGTTATTTGGATTTTTACTTTTTAAAAATCTGAAATCTGAATCACTTACATCTTCAACTTAAGAACAATGACTTAATTATTAGATTTATACAAAAAGAAATCAATGTTCAGTCTACAAATTTAGAAAAATATACAACTGTTTGGGTAACAACAAACATCCATATACTGGTATTGCAAAGCTCTTATTACAAGAATAATTCCTATTCTAGTTCAAAGACTTTTTCAACAAGAAGACTATATGACAATCTTGTAATTTAGAAGTAACTATGTATCATAGTCTCTTGGGCACCTGGCTGGCTCAGCGGGCTAAGCGTCTGACCCTTGATTTTGGCTCAGGTCATGATCTCAGGATTCAGGAGTTCAAGCCCCATCTCAGGCTCCGTGCTGATGGTGCAGAGCCTGCCTGGGATTCTCTCTCCCTCTCTCTCTGCCCATTTCCCACTTGCTCTTTCTCTCTCTCAAAATAAATAACTTTAAAAAAAAAAGAATCTCTGTACATCAACAGATGAAGTAAAGATAAGCACCTGTGGCAAATGCTATGTGGATATCTCTGAATCAAGAACAATATCTGCTAGTAATGGAAAGACTGCAGACCCTGGCCACCCCCATCCAAAAAAAAAAAAAAAAAAAAAAAGTTGTTCAAAAGAGTGTCTGGAGATTTTGAACAAATCCAGACAAGCATGAAGAAGCGTGTCTGGAGCTGAGCCATGGTGAGGAGTATAGATAAGACTTGTCTACAGAAACATAGAGGCTAATAGTCAGACAACAGGTGCTCTGCTCTCTTAAGACTACAAAAAGAGGCAGCTCAAAATTAGCTTGCACACTGTCTTTCCTGGGGTCTCCTCAGCAATGAAAAACTACAAGGCTCCGGGGTTTTCTATATAGAGTATCATGTCATTTGCAAATAGTGAGTTTTACTTCTTCCTTACCAATTTGGATGCCTTTTATTTCTTTATGTTGTCTAATTGCTGTGGCTATGACTTCCAGTACTATGTTGAATAAAAGTGGTGAGAATGGACATCCTTGTCTTTGTTAGCCATGGATTTTTCATATGTGACCTTTATTATGTTGAGGTGTGTTCCCTCTAAAACTACTTTGTTGAGGGCTTGTGTCATGAATGGATGTTGTACTTTATCAAATTCTTTTTCTGCATCTAGTGAGATGATCATATGGTTTTTATCCTTTCGTTTGTTGATGTGATGTATGACGTTGATTGATTTGCGAATACTGAACCACCCTTACATCCTAGGAATAAATCCCACTTGATCATGGTGAATGATTTTTTAAAAGTATTGTTGGGTTCTGTTTGCTAGTATTTTGTTCAAGATTTTTGCATCTATGTTTATCAGAAATATTGGCAGTGGTGTCTTTATCCGGTTTTAGTATCAAGGTGATACTCACCTAATAAAATGAATTTGGAATTTTTCCTTCTTCTATTTTTGGAATAGTTGGAGTAGAATAGGCATTAACTATTCTTTAAATGTTTGATAAGATTCACCTGTGAAGCCATCTGATCCTGGTCTCTTGTTTGTTGAGAGTTTTTTAGTTACTGATTTAATCTCCTTGCTGGTAATCATTCACTTCAAATTTTCTATTTCCTCCTGCTTCCATTTTGGTAGGTTATATATTTCTAGGAATTTATCCATTTCTTTTCAGTTGTCTAATTTGTCGGTGTATAGTTTTTTCTAATATTCTCTTATAATTGTATTTATGTGGTGGTGTTTGTTATTTCTCTTCTTTCACTGGTGATTTTGTTTGTTTGAGTCCTTCTCTCTCTCTCTCTCTCTCTCTCTCTCTCTCTCTCTCTCTTTTGATGATGAGTCTGGCTAGTTTATCAATTTTGCTGATCTTTTAAAAGAACCAGCTCCTAAAAATCTATAAAGAACTTATCAAACTCAACTTATCAACTCAGTGAAGAAATGGGCAAAAGACATGAACAGATACTTACCCAATGAAGACATGGCTTCCAATGAAGATGGCTAACAGACACATGAAAAGATGCTCAACATCACTTATCATCACAGAAATACAAATCAAAATCACACTGAGATACCACCTCACGCCTGTCAGAATGGCTAACATTAACAATTCAGGAAACAACAGATGTTAGTGACATTGCAGAGAAAGGGGAACACTTTTGTGCTGTCGGTGGGAATGCAAACTTGTGCAGCCACTTTGGAAAACAGTGTAGAGTTTGCTCAAAAAATTAAAAATAGAACTACCCTATGATACAACTGCACTACTAGGTATTTACCAAAAGGATACAAAAATGCTGATTCAAAGGGGCACGTGCACCCCAATGTTTTTAGCAGTACTGTCAACAATAGCCAAATTATGGAAAGAGCCCAAAGGTCCAGCGACTGATGAATAGATAAAGAAAATGCAAAATATATATGCAATGGAATACTATTCAGCAATCAAAAAGAATGATATTCTGCCACTTGCAACAACGTGGATGGAGATACAGTGTATTATACTAAGGAAAATAAGTCAGAGAAAGATAAATATCATAGGATTTCACTCATATGTGGAATCTAAGACACAAAGCATGTGAACATAGGGGAAGGGAAGGAAAAAATAAGATAGAAACAGAGAGGGAGGCAAATCATAAAAAGATTCTTTTAAAAAAAAGTTTTTATTGTTTATTTATTTTTGAGAGAGAGAAAGACAGAATGTGAGCAGGGGAGGGGCAGAAAGAGAGGGAGACACAGAATCTGAAGCAGACTCCAGGCTCTGAGCTGTCAGCACAGAGCCGGACATGGGTGAACCCATGGACCTTGAGATCATGACCTGAGCTGAAGTCAGACACTTAACCACCACCCAGGTGCCCCCATAAAAGATTCTTAAGAGAGCGGGAAGCAAAGCATAAAAGACTCTTAATGGCAGAAAACAAAATGAGGGTTGATGGAGGGAGGTGGGCAGGGGATGGGCTAAATGGGTGATGGGCATTAAGGAGGGCACTTGTTGGGATGAGCACTGAGAGTAATATGTAAGTGATGAATCACTAAATTCCACTCCTGAAACCATTATTACATTATATGTTAACTAACTTGGATTTAAATAAAGTTTTTTTAAAAATTAAGGGGCACCTGGATGGCTCAGTTCATACGGCATCTGACTTCAACTAAGGTCATGATCTCACAGTTTGTGAGTTCGAGCCCCACATCAGACTCTCTGCTGTCAGCACAGAGCCCACTTTGGATCCTCTGTCCCCCTCTCTCTCTGCCCTTCCTCCATTCATTCTCTCTCTCTCTCAAAATAAATAAATCAACTTAAAATCTTAAAAATAAATAAATACAACTTTAAAAATTAAAAAAAAAATTAATATGAAATTTATTGTCAAATTGGTTTCCATACAACACCCAGTGCTCATCCCAAAAGGTGCCCTCCTCAATACCCATCACCCACCCTACCCTCCCTCCCACCCCCCATCAACCCTCAGTTTGTTCTCAGTTTTTAACAGTCTCTTATGCTTTGGCTCTCTCCCACTCTAACCTCTTTTTTTTTTTTTTTCCTTCCCCTCCCCGATGGGTTTCTGTTAAGTCTCTCAGGATCCACATAAGAGTGAAACCATATGGTATCTGTCTTTCTCTGTATGGCTTATTTCACTTAGCATCACACTCTCCAGTTCCATCCACGTTGCTACAAAGGGCCATATTTCATTCTTTCTCATTGCCACGTAGTATTCCATTGTGTATATAAACCACAATTTCTTTCTCCATTCATCAGTTGATGGACATTTAGGCTCTTTCCATAATTTGGCTATTGTTGAGAGTGCTGCTATCAACATTGGGGTACAAGTGCCCCTATGCATCAGTACTCCTGTATCCCTTGGGTAAATTCCTAGCAGTGCTAGTGCTGGGTCATAGGGTAGGTCTATTTTTAATTTTCTGAGGAACCTCCACACTGCTTTCCAGAGCGGCTGCACCAATTTGCATTCCCACCAACAGTGCAAGAGGGTTCCCGTTTCTCCACATCCTCTCCAGCATCTATAGTCTCCTGATTTGTTCATTTTGGCCACTCTGACTGGCATGAGGTGATATCCGAGTGTGGTTTTGATTTGTATTTCCCTGATAAGGAGCGACGTTGAACATCTTTTCATGTGCCTGTTGGCCATCCGGATGTCTTCTTTAGAGAAGTGTCTATTCATGTTTTCTGCCCATTTCTTCACTGGGTTACTTGTTTTTCGGGTGTGGAGTTTGGTGAGCTCTTTATAGATTTTGGATACTAGCCCTTTGTCCGATATGTCATTTGCACATATCTTTTCCCATTCCGTTGGTTGCCTTTTAGTTTTGTTGGTTGTTTCCTTTGCTGTGCAGAAGCTTTTTATCTTCATAAGGCCCCAGTAGTTCGCTTTTGCTTTTAATTCCCTTGCCTTTGGGGATGTGTCGAGTAAGAGATTGCTACGGCTGAGGTCAGAGAGGTCTTTTCCTGCTTTCTCCTCTAGGGTTTTGGTGGTTTCCTGTCTCACATTCAGGTCCTTTATCCATTTTGAGTTTATTTTTGTGAATGGTGTGAGAAAGTGGTCTAGTTTCAACCTTCTGCATGTTGCTGTCCAGTTCTCCCAGCACCATTTGTTAAAGAGACTGTCTTTTTTCCATTGGATGTTCTTTCCTGCTTTGTCAAAGATGAGTTGGCCATACGTTTGTGGGTCTAGTTCTGGGGTTTCTATTCTATTCCATTGGTCTATGTGTCTGTTTTTGTGCCATGAATATGATTCTTATATTAGGGTCAGCTATATTTTTGTGAACCTTGAAAGTGGTCAGGCTATTGAATAGCATCGATTGTGTTCTCTATTGAGTTCTACGATGGTGTGAATGTTACAGGCTGTGCTCCAAGGGAATTTTATAATTAGTAACGAGTCCCCAAACAATTGCCGCCCCCACCCCGCCCTCGCCGCTTCACAGTCTTGCAGGCTTAGAGACTGAGAAATCCTAGCTAAGTTTCAGAGGCCTTATTTGCCCATAAGAGTTGACCCTGGATTGGTCTCAGGCTTCCAGCCTGGACAGCTCTTGCAGTGAAAGTTGACTTCCCTGGTCATCAGGTAGAATCTCCATTAGCTGTCAATTCTGAGTAACAACCTTTAAGAACCAAACTAAACCTTTGGGTTGCTGACCTCTCCCTAACATGCTATGGTATCCCTTGTACACGATCAAAATGTTGTAGCTGTACTTTGCCTTAAGGGGAATTGTATTGTCTATAAGGGACATGGGCCATTTCTGCCAATAAACTGTCCAAGCGCATTCTCTCCCTCCCCCTCCCCCTCCCCCTCCCCCTCCCTCTCCCTCCAAAGCATTGTTCATCGTATCTGGTGGGATTTTGTTTCCGGGGAGTAGACACTTGCCTTGTTTCTAACATGAAGTATCAGCTATAGTCCATGGTCTGTATTCCAGAACTCACACTGACCTCTACCTAATGCCTTACTGTCTAGTCATCTGATTTTGAACATTGTTGTTTCCATAGTTTTAACTTCCTGTGTCATTATTCCTTAGTTCCTATCTCTTAAGATGATAGCGTTTTTGAACTACACAGTTGTTAACTTCATGTGTATTTTTTCACACATAGTTATGATTAAAAACTGAAGTGTGAGATGAGAAAACTTCTAGGGAAATGCTTTTATTTTCTGCTTTTATAAATAAAAAGAATGTCTAGTTATTGGGTGCTATCATTGTATACAGCTAGTTTTAGAACAAGGAAAATTCTGAATTGATCTTGTTAACTTTATTTTTTAAATGTTGATTTTTGAGAGAGTAAGCAGGGGAGAGGCGGAGAGAGGGGGACAGAGGATCTGAAGTGGGCTCTAGTGCTTACAGCAGAGACCCCAGTATGGGGCTTGAACTCATGAACCATGAGATCATGACCTAAGCTGAAGTCAGACGCTTAACTGACTGAGCCATCCAGGCGCCCTCTTTTTTTTTTTTTTTTTTTTTTTCCAATCCTTATTCACTTTATTTCAGAAAGTGGTAAAATAGCTGTGGAATACAGACCCTGTGAAGAGATCACAGATGCCAGTACTGAAGACGAGCTGCAGGATTTAATTCAAGTATGTGGAGATTAAAGTTCAAGGGTGACATAGCCACTGTAGCCATAATGTAAAGCAACCAGCAGAATTTGGAAGACTTTGGCATTAGCTCTATCATCCTTTGGGAAATGTGAAACTCAAAAACTGCTTTTGACTGCAGGGGATTTCTGGGGCTTTTCCTGAAGTCCTGACCCTTGGCTCTGACCCCTTATTTGAAATTTGGAGAGCAAATTTCATCAGAGCACTGCCACAGTTGTGGACATAGGAGAGGACACAAGCCTTTTAGAGCTCCCCTCAAACAGAATCTCAAGGATTTGGGAACAGAGTAACTATGGCCTTAAATGTGATTATACTACAGCGTTTGAAACCATTATGCCATTCAAATAGGATGTATCACCCAGATGTCGGCATCTCATATATATCTTGCGTGAATATCTTGCTGAAGAACTTTTCTGTAAATCACTCACATGGATGTCCTGAATTAGGGATTAAGTTGCCGAAATAATTTCTAAAAAAAATTTTTTTTTTACATTTATTTATTTTTGAGACAGAGAGAGACAGAGCATGAACGGGGGAGGGTCAGAGAGAGAGGGAGACACAGAATCTGAAACAGGCTCCAGGCTCTGAGCTGTCAGCACAGAGCCCGACGCGGGGCTCGAACTCACGGACCACGAGATCATGACCTGAGCCGGAGTCAGCCGCCCAACCGACTGAGCCACCCAGGCGCCCCGCCAAAATAATTTCTAAAAGAAAATAGTAATGTGCCACATACAGAATGTTAAAAAAAAAAAAAAAAAAGCAAAAATGTGTTTCAGCTCATTGAGAGCTTAATTTGGGGCTAGATTTGTGAATTTTTTTTTTAGATTTTTTTTTTTAATGTTTATTTATTTTTGAGAGTGAGAAAGAGCGTGAGCTGGGGAGGGGCAGAGAGAGAGGGAGACGCAGAATCTGAAGCAGGCTCCAGGCTCGGAGCTGTCAGCACAGAGCCCGGCGCGGGGCTCGAACTCACAGACTGCGAGATCATGACCTGAGCCGAAATCAGGCACTCAGCCAGCTGAGCCACCCAGCCGCCCCTCGATTTCTGAATATTTCACTCACCCCACAGTTGCAAAGTTTGTTTTGAAGGGAAGAGAGTGGAGAAAGAGAAGATGGTTACTTTCTGAAAAAGCACTGGAAGATTTTTCGTGCAAAATAATAATGTTAATTGAATCTAAATCAAACCAGTCGAGGAAACTTCAGACGTTTCCAAGTTTAGGCTTTGAGAAGTCTCGCTTCCTGGGGTGCCTGGGTGGCTCCATAGGTTGAGCATCCGACTCTTGATTTTGGCTCAGGTCACGATCCCAGAGTTTGTGGGGTCAGCCCCACGTCGGGCTCTGTGCTGAGCGTGGAGCCTACTTGGGATTCTCTCTGTCTCTCCCTCTGTCCCTCTCCTCCGCTCACGCTTTCTCTCTCTCAGGAAAAAAAAAATTAAAAAAAAAAAGTCTAGCTTCCTGAAAAAGGTGAAAAGATGAGAAAAAGATTCAGCATTGATGCTAAAGATTTCAGAAACCTGATTATAGCAACAGATCCATTCCTGCATGAGGCCAGTCTTGGAATCAGTTCCATATAAAAACTATTCCTGTGTGCTAGACATTGGGATTAAGATAAAAATCCCCTCTCTCTTGCATTTTACATGCTAGAGGTTGTGCCAGACCATAAGCAAGGACTAAAAATACATTAGAAAAGGGGCTGTGAAGGAAGTAAACTGAGTGCTAGTTGCAGTATTTCAAGAAAATTGTTTAACACGCTGACTATAACATCCTAAGTGCCTTCTCCATGTGGGCGCACAGAGTGGACCTCTGAAAAGTGGCCTTGTTACTTTTTCTAGATCAATGGCTATGTCCAGTCAAGATGAGATGGGGGAAGTTTTCCCACCCAGTGTAAATAAAGGGCTAGAATTGGTTTCCGGCCCTCTTTCCCAGAATGAATTGCTTAGCACTCCCCCCAAACTCCTCCTACAGACATTTAGGGGCCATCGCAGATTCAGTGGTAGGCCCCCATCTAACAGAGTGGTGAATTAATAATCAGCCATGGGTACTGAGAATTTAGAGGAAATGGCAACATTTTAGAATATCTGACTGTGAAGTGTGTTCTCCTCCCCATCGCCCTAACTGGTGCTTATTTTGCAGGTCAGCTACTTTTCTTGGAAGCAGTATGGCCAGGGGGAGGAAGAACGTCTCTCGGATTTAAGCTTTGAAGAGCAAGAGTTCAAATTGCTAGAGCTGGACTAGCATTTTTTAATTTCCCAGGATGCCAGGTCCTGTGGCTTCCTTGGAAGCTCTGCTCCACTCCCCCACCCTTCCACCCCTCAGAGCTGCGGGAGTGCGGGGCCACCCAGATCTGAGTCCAAGTACTACCTTGCTGTGAGCAGCCCCGGGCCGGGGAGGGGGGGGGAGGGGGGAGGGGGGGAGTGGGGGGGAGTGGTGGCCTTTGCAGGGTGGAGGGAGGCCTGGGCCCCAAGTGATTCTGGGAAAAGGGCCCGCTCTGCTGGTGCGGAGCCCATCTCCAGGGAGCTAATAAAGGTGGCGTAAATAAAGACATCATAAATAAAGGGTGGGACGTGGGCGGGGAGGGCGCACAGTTGCTAACTGCGCGTGCGCATCATGGGGCTGCCATAATGGTTTGGCTCCCGCTCAGGGCCCAGCGCCAGTACCCCACTCGCCTGGGTCGCTGCACCCCGGAGCCTCCGCGTGTCATGTCCCGGCTGCGCCTGTTGGCCCCACTGCTTCTCTTTATGTGGCAACCATTGTGGCTGCTGGTCCAGGCAGCTCAGCCTCCGGAGTGGGCCCTGGACCCTGCCCAGCTGACTTCCGACCCCCTGGAGGCGGCTGAGCCCTGGTCTTCTCACTCCTCTGATCCCCCGCCCGAATCGCCCCAGGCACTTACACCCCCAGCTGAGCCGGGGGGCTTTAATTACCTGGGGTCCTCTGCTCCAGCCCAGATGTTGGCCCCGCCTAAGGAGTTGACCGAGACTTTGGTTCCATTGCTGGACACGGATTCGTTTGGAGAACTACCCCCAGGGCCAGATGAGGATCTGAATGACCAGCTAACCCAGCATCAAAGGCTCCCAGAGGTGGTTCCAGTGCCAGGTTGGGATCAGAATCAGACCATAGCTCCGCCTCCTCATCTCAAAAGTAAGACTAAAACTGTAGGTTTAGATCAGGCCGAAGATCACCAGTCATTTGATTCCAATATGGGTCTCCTGTATCCTGAGGAGAACCTACCTATGGGTTTCCCAGGGGGACCAGATCAACTTCCAAACTTCTCTGAGGAGGCTGAAATTCCTCCACCCTTGCAGAAGACCCCACATCATCTAGAGTCCCCTGAGGAAGCTGAATCTTTTTTGCCCCAAGGGGAGGCTCAGGCTCAGCATCCAGAGCCCTCTGAAGAGACAGAACCATCTCTACTTGAGCAGGAGGCTCCATCTCAGCGTCCAGAGTCCCTTAAGGATGGAAATTCAGCAAACCCACAAGAAGCCCCAGCTGAGCCTTCAAGTACCCCTGAAGAGGTCGAACCTTCTTCAGTCCAGCAGGAAGCCTCAGCTCACCCTACAGAGGCCCCCGAGGAAGTGGAACCTTCTCCAACCCCCCAGGAGGCCCCTGCTCAGCCTCCAGAGCCATCTAAGGACATCATATCTCAACTGTTAGCACATCATGAAGTAAATGTGCTATCTCCAAGTCAGAGTGAAGCTCAGAAGCCAAGCTTCCCCAATGTCACTGTTAAACCTCTGGATCTTACCATAACTCTAACTCAGCCTGCGGAGCACCCTGAGGAGGCTGGACCTACCCCAGTCCAGCAGGAGGCCCCTGCTCAGCGTGCAGAGCGCCTCGAGGAGGTTGAACCTACCCCAGTCCAGCAGGAGGCCACTCCTCAGCCTGCAGAGCGCCTCGAGGAGGTTGAACCTACCCCAGTCCAGCAGGAGGCCCCAACTCTAGTTCCAGAGTTCCCTATCGAGTATTTAACTCAACTTGCAGTAAGTGATGAGGTGACATCTCTACCTCTAGGTCAGTATCCAGATTATTTAATGTTTCCCAGGGTTATAGGTAAGCCTTTAGATGTGGAATTTACCACAACTCCAGGGCCTGATAAAGGTGTTGAATCTTCTATAGCCCAGCAAGAGGCCCCACCTCAGCCTCTTGAACATACTGAGGAAGCAGAACTTTCTCTAACCCAGCAAGAGACCTCGGGTAAGCCTCCAGAGGAGGTTGAGCCTTCAAGTGAGCAGGAGACCCCAGGTCAGCCTTCCGAGCCTCCTGGGGTGATTGATCCTTCTCTAAGGCAGCAGGAGACCCCAGCTCAGCCTTCAGTGCCTCCTGAGGAAGGTAAGCCTTCTCTAAGCAAACAGGAACCCCCAGCTCAGCTTCCAGACCGTTTTGGAGAAGCTGAACTTTCTCCAACCCAGGAGGAGGCCTTAGCTCAGCTTGCAGAGCTCCTTAATGAGGCAGAATCTTCAACCCAGCAGGAGACTCCAGCTCAGTCTCCAGGGGAGATAGAATCTTCTGCAACCCTGCAAGAGCAACCAGCTCAGCCTCCAGAGCTGCCTTCCAGGGAGGTGGAACCTTCTCCAACCCAGCAGGAGCACCCAGCTCAACCTCTATGGCATCATAAGATGACAGTTTCACCTCCAGGTCACTACCATGATCAACATTTAAACCTGCCCAATGTCAGTGTGAAACCTCCAGATGTGCAGCTTACCATGACTGCAGAACCCACTACAGAGGTGGGACCTTCTGCAGTTCGGCACGAGACTATAGCTCAGCCCTCAGTGCCTCTTAATGTGGAACCTTTTGAAACCCAGCATGAAGCCCCAACTCTGCCTCCACAGTCCCCTGAGGTTGAATCTTTGCCAGTCCAACAGGAGACTCCAACGCAATCTCCAGAATCTACCACACAGGAGAAACTTCCAACACAGCAGGAGACCCCAGTTCAGTATCCAGAATATCCTGGAGAAGTTGAACCTTCTACAACCCAGCAGGAGGCCCTAGCTCAGCAATCACAGGCCCCTGAGGAGGGTGAATCATCCTCAACCCAGGAGGAGGCCCCGACTCAGCTTCCAGAGGCCCAGGAAGAGGGTGAACCTTCCCCTCTCCAGGAGGAGGGCCAGGGTCAGCACCCACAGGCCTCCGAGGGGAGTGAACCACCTACAACCCAGGAGGAGTCCCCAGCTCAGCATCCACAGACCCCTGAGGAGGTTGAATCTTCAACCCAGCAGGTGGCCCCAGCTCAGTTTCCAGTCCTCCAGGAGTCCCCAGCTATATCCCCTGAGCCCCCTAAGGAGGTGGAACCTTCTCCCACACCTCAGGAGCCCCCAGCTCAGCCTTCAGAGCCCGGTAATGAGGCAGAATCTTTTCCAACTCAGCAGGGAGCCCCAGTTGTATCCCCTGAGCCCCCTAAGGAGGTAGAACCTTCCACACAGCAGGAGGCCCCACCTCAGCCTTCAGACCCTCCTGAGAAGGTGGAACCATCTCCAGTCCAGCAGGAAACCCTATCTCTACCTCTCGAGCCACTTAAGGAGATAGAACCTTCTCTAACACAACAGGAGGTACAAGCTCAGCCTTCAGAGGCCCCTGAGAAGGTAGAACCATCTCCAATTCTGCAGCAGTCTCCAACTCAACCTCCGGAGCCCTCTAAGGAGGCAGAAACTCCTCCAGCCCAGCAGGAGGCCCCAGTTCAGCCTCCAGAGCCACCTGAGGAGGTTGTAGCACAACCTCCAGTCCATAATGAGGTGACAGTTCCACCTCTAGGACAAGAGCAAGCTCAGCATCCAAACTTGCCCAATGTTACTGTTCAGCCTGCTGACCTGGAGCTTACTGTAACTCCAGAACCTACTGTGGAGGCTGAGCAGTCTACAATCATGCAGCAGACTCTAGCTCCTCCAGAGGACACTGAGGCGACACCTCCACATCCAGAGCAGGTCCAGGCTCAGCATCCAAATTTGACTGAAGTCAGAGTTCAGCCTTTAGACCTGGAACTGACCATAACTCCAGAACCCACTACAGAGGTTGAAACTTCAACCACGCAAGAGATCCCAGGTCACCCTTCAGAGCCACCTAAGGAGGTTGTAGTTCAGCCTCCACTGTTTCAGGAGGTGACAGTTCCAACTCCAGGTCTGGATCAAGCTCGTCATCCATCGTCACCTAATGTAACAGTTCAGCCTTTGGACCTAGAGCTTACCATAACTCCAGAACCCCCTATGGAGGTTAAAGCTTCTACAGCCCTGAAGAAAACTACAGCTCCTCCAAAGGACCTTGAGGTAACATTTGCACATCTAGAGCAGGTTCAGGTTCAGCATTCAACCTTGAATAAGGCCACAACTCAACATTTGGACCTGGGGCTTACTATAACTCCAGAATTCAATAAGGAGATTGAACTTCCTCTACCTATGCAGGAGACTCCAATTCAGCCTCCAAAGCCACCTGAGGAGGTTATTGGAGCTCAACCTCCAGTATATCAGGAGCAGACTGTTCTGACACCAGGTCAGAATCAAGCTCAGCATTCATCACTCCCCAATATAACAGTTCGACCTTTGGACCTGGAGCTTACCATAACTCCAGAGCCCACTGTGGAGGTTAAAACTTCTACAGTCCTGAAGAAAACTACAGCTCCTCCGAAGGACCTTGAGGTGACATTTCCACATCTAGAGCAGGTTGAGTCTCACCATCCGACGTTGACTGAGGTCACAGTTCAGCCTTTGGACTTGGAGCTTACCATAACTCCAGAATCCACTACAGAGGTTGAACCTTCTCCAGCCATGCAAGAGACCCCAGATCAGCCTCCAGAGCCGCCTAAGGAACTTGTAGCTCAACCTCCAGTATATCAAGAGGCAGCAGTTCCAACCCCAGATCAGGATCAAGCTCAGCGTCTGTGGTTGCCGAATGTAACAGTTCAGCCTTTGGACTTGGTGCTTACTGTAACTACAGAACCCACTACGGATGTTAAACATTCCTCAGCCCTGCAGCAGACTACCGCTCCTCCAAAGGACCTTGAGGTGACATTTCCACATTCAGAGCACATTCAGCATCCAACCTTAACTAAAGTCACAGTTAAACCTTTGGACCCAGGGCTTACCGTAACTCCAGAATCCACTACAGAGACTGAACCTTCTCTAACCATGCAAGAGACCCCAACCCAGCCTCCAGAGCCACCTAAGGAGGTTGTTCAGTATCCGTCCCAACAGGAAGTGACAGTTCCTACTCCAAGTAAGGATCAAGGTCAGCAACCAACATTGCCCAGTGTCACAGCTCATCGTGTGGACTTGGGGCTTACCATAACTCCAGAACCTACTACAGAGGCTGAACATTCTACACCCGTGAAGGAGACTACAGCTCCTCCTCCAAAGGACCTTGAGGTGACACTTGCACATCCAGAGCAGGTTCAGAGTCAGCATCCAAACCTGACTGAAGTCACAGTTCCACCTATGGACCTGGAACTTACTGTAACTGCAGGATCCAGTGTGGAGACTGAACCTTCTCCAACCATGCGAGACACCCCAACTCAGCCTCCAGAGCCACCTAAGGAGGTTGTAGTTCAATATCCATTCCAGCAGGAAGTGACAGTTCCAACTCCAAGTAAGGATCAAGGTCAGCATCCAGCATCACCCATCATCCCATTTCGTCATGTGGAGCTTACTATAACTCCAGAACCTATTACAGAGGCTGAACATTCGACAACCCTGAAGAAGACTACAACTCCTCCCCCAAAGGACCTTGAGGTGACACTTGCACATCCAAAACAGGTTCAGAGTCAACATCGAAACCTGACTGAAGTCACGGTTCCACCTATGGACCTAGAAATTCCTGTAAGTCAGCAACCAGAGTCATTTGAGACAGGTTTTCCTCCAACAACTGAACATCCTGTGGTGCATTTTGTAAAGTATACCTCAGAAAAGGCATACACAACTTTAACTTGGCAACCAGAACAGAATGCCACCACAGACCTCAAAATATGTGAGCGCTGTACCTGCAAAGAGGAGACACTGTCGTGTGTTGGTCTCAGCCCACAGCAGAGGCTCCGCAGAGTGCCCGTGCTGGAGCCCGACACCTACAACGGCACCTTCACCATCTTGTAAGAATCGCCTTTACTTGTTTGTTCTCTGCCTCCTGCTTGACATGGCAGTCTCTTCCTCAATGTCGCCCTGGGCCTTCCTCATCTCCCCAACCACGTTGACTGACTTTCTGTTTTTACCTTTTCTTTGTCAACTATCCCTTATCTTCATTTTCCTTTTTACTACTGTTCGCCCTTCTGCAATCTTTTACTTGTAATTGTCCTTATTCTTTTTCCTTATCCAATTTTTAGCCCCATTATTTCATTCCTTAACCTCTACTCTCCCATTTTTGCTCCATCCTCTATAATAGGATACAACAGAGTAGTGAAGAGTAGAGATTCTGGAACTAGATTGCCTGCGTTTGGGCCGAGGTCTGTCATCTATTAGCTTTGTGACTCAGTTTCCTTTTCTGTGAAATGGAAATTATGATAGTTACCATCTCATGGGATTATGGTGAGATCTAGATGAGGTAATACATATGAAGCACTTGGATCAGTGCCTGGCGAAATATGAGTGTTAGCTGTTATTATTTTGATTCCCCAGACCTCATCTTTGACGCCCGGCCTTCCACATACAGTACTCAGTTTGGGCCCAACCCAAGAGTAAGTACTATGGGCGCCACACTAGGATGAAATCGTCTTCAGAACATGAAATGACAGGTGGGAAGAAAGGAAATGGTCATAAAAAGGGAGGTGGCATGTAATTAAGTACTAAAAGAGGTACCATGGGTGTTGGAATTCAGCAGACTCTGTAATCAGCGGAGTATGGAGGTCAGGGAGAGCTGCATGGATAAGCTAACACTTTAGCTGAGACTTAAAGAGTGGCTCTGATGTGTTAAATAGAGAAAAAATGGGTATAAGTCTAGGCAAAGGCACGGCTGCAGGAATGATCAGGAATTAAGAATTAGGTTAAGCAGTTAAAGATCCAATTACGAGAAACCTTGACTATCAGCTAGAGAGGTTTGAACGTTAGATTCTGAGTTATAGAGAGCCATTGAAAGTTTTCAAGCATGAGATATACAGACCGCTGAAACAGGATTATTTTCAGTTCCCCATATAGGCCGATCTGGAGAGGAGAGCTTGATCCAGCGAGACCAGATAGAATGTTCTAACAAAACCTGGGAATAAAGTAACAAGGGGCCGACTCAGAGTGGCTGAAAAGAGTAGAAAGAAAAGCCTTGAGAGCACTGCAAAGGAGGAAGTGACAAGATAGACTAACTGATGACAGTCGCGGGTGGGGTGTGCACGGGAAAGAGAAAACTCAGATATTACTCTGAAACTTCTGTCCCAGATAAGAATGATGGAAGTTGAGGCATCTTTTACCAGGGAACACAGAGCAACCAGAAGGCTTCAGGTTGACTGGAAATGTCCACCAGGCACATGGGCAGATGGGTATCTGTTTTGAATTTATTCCTGACTCCCCTGAAAAAAATGTGTATATAAACTGACCAGGTAAGCTGTTGCTGAGGGAAGAGGACAAAACTAAAGGTAAAGATTCAAAGTCATACGCAGAGTTAGCGGTTGAAACTGAACCTCAGGCATTTAATAGCTTCTCTTAAACATGTGTAATTCATGGATACATGAATTATCATGGATACTTTTTTTTGTTTTTAATGTCACAGGTATAGAGGATAAAACGTGAAAATCCCACCCCACCCTCCCTACCACTCATAAGATAACTCCTGTCACCTTTTTGGTGTGTGTCCTTCCTTCCCATCTCTTTCCTTTGCATTTTTTCCTAATTTCCTAATGAGGGGATACTTTTTAATTCCTTGCCCAGTGATTTGTTGCTTTTCCCTATACAATATGTCTAAGAAATCTTTCCATGTTAGTTATTCTAATTTCTAACTTCCCTTATCCTTCTAACACCTAGAGAGGTTTCAGTAGAGGGCTTCTTTACATTTGTTTGCTGATAATGGTAAATTTTTTACCATTTTTTTCGTTGAATTATTATTTTCTCATTGATTTGTGGAAGGAACCATTTTAGACACATAAGTGATTTGGGGAAAAAAAATACTTATCTCCAGAGTAATTAACAGGCGTTATCTACCCAAGGAATGGAACAAATAGGAAGTTCAGGTTCTAAGGAGCTGGCTTGTTTGTGCCAGTGGCCCCACGCTATCTCTTTATTAATTGCACCACCTGGGATGCTGATAGCCGCGGAAATTAGAAAGTTGGCATTTACTGCATTGGAATATTCCCCACAAGGTTGCCAGTGATTCTTTTATTTATTCTGTTCATTCCTTTCCTACCTATTCAAGGATCTGAACTGTGTTTCTTCACAGAAATTTCCAAGGAAACTCTATTTCTCACATTGATGAAAATGTATGGAAGGGATACCGTTGGGCTGAGAAACTGTGAGTATATTCTCTCCAAATACGAATACAAAAAAAAAAAAAAAAAAAAAAAAAAAAAAAACTAACTGCATTCTAAGGTCCTTCTTGGTCCAGAACTTTGAAGTCAGTAGCTCTGAGGAAAGGTGTTTCCCCTTCCATATCCCAACTCGACCTCTACCGATTGCAATTCTGTGTTAATTTTTTTTTTTAACGTTTATTTATTTTTGAAACAGAGAGAGACAGAGCATGAACGGGGGAGGGTCAGAGAGAGGGAGACAGAGAATCTGAAACAGGCTCCAGGCTCTGAGCTGTCAGCACAGAGCCCGACGCAGGGCTCGAACTCACGGACCGCGAGATCATGACCTGAGCTGAAGTCAGCCGCTTAACCGACTGAGCCACCCAGGCGCCCCATCTGTGTTTATTTTAAAAATTAAATTTGGCAGGTTCCCTTTAAAATTAGAATCAATTTCAACTTATTTTCCATTATACAAGGAATACGTGATTATAGTCTCAATATATAAAAATGAAATAACAGGGGGGCCTGGGGGGCTTATTCGGTTAAGTGTCCAACTTCGGCTCAGGTCATAATCTCAACGGTTCGTGGGTTCAAGCCCCACGTTGGGCTCTGTGTTGACAGCTCAGAGCCTGGAGCCTGCTTCAGATTCTGTCTCCCTCTCTCTCTGCCCCTCTCCTGCTCATTCATTCCCTCTCTCTCTCTGTCTCAAAAATAAATAAACATTAAAAAAAATTTTTTTGATGAAATAACAGATCTAGTGAACACCTGCCTTATGTTCTAATCCCCCCACTGCTGGGATAGCCACTACTCTGGATTTAGTATATATCCTTCCAGACCTTTTTCCATGCATTTGCCTACATACATATTTACAGCAAAATAGGTTTGTTGTGTGATTTTCTTATCTTTTTTTTACATAAATTGTAACATCCTACAACTCGATTCTTTTGCTTCGTGGTATGTCTTAGACTTTTTTTCTTCCAGTACATAGAGGGTTACCCCATCCATGCAAGCTGCTGCATAATATTCCATAGTATGAGTGTATTATGATTTAGTAATTCCCCTCCTGATGGATGTTTAGGCTGTGTCCAGTTTTCTTATTACATGCATTGCTGCATGGACCACCTCATACATGCATCTTTGTGTACGTGGGTGGGTATTTCTGTAGAATAGATCCCTGGAAATGGAACTGTTGGGATGAAGACGATGTCGATATATACAATTTTAATTGCCCTCAAAAAAGGTGTGCCAATTTACACACCAATCCATACACCATGACAGCATTCATTTCCTCCTACCCTCCCACTCTTGGATATTCTCCATTTCTTGGCTGATCTGGTGGGTGAATAAAATGGGTCCCTTCTGAATTTGAATTTTTCTGATTACGTATACATTTAAATATCTCTGTATGTTTCCTGGGCATTTGTGTTTCTTGTCTGAATTTTCTGTCCTTTGCCAATTTTTTTGTTATCTTTTTTTTAAATTGATTTGTAGAAAAAGTCAGTGTAGACACAAGTAATTTTGGAAACAATATTATACTCAAAGTAACTGACTGGCATTTTTCATGACAGATTGTGTGTCATATCATTAGTTCAACTTGGGTAGATAAGTCATAAATGACTTCTGAATTAATAATAAAAGACATAACAGTCATAGTAATCTAAATGTAGGGATTATGATCCCCCTAAAGTAGATTCCCCCCTGCCCCTTAGTCTGATAACCTTACTGGTAAGGGACAAATGGTAGAACAAGGTAGTTGTTTTCTTATGAATTTTATGAATTTCTTAAATACTATATATAGTTTATATTTTCTCATGATAGTATCTAACTTGGAGATCTTATTTCCCAAACTTGTAAGAAAAATGAAAGTAATTTGGCACAAGGAACAAGAGAGAGTGGAGAGAGTGGGTAGGCTGAGGGACAGGGGTAGGAGAAAAACTTTGAATTGTGTATTATATACCTTTGGAATTCTGAGCCATGCAAATATATATTACCTATTAAAAAAAATAAACTGAAGTTAAAAAAATATTTTTTGAAAAGCGTGTATTTGGTAGTTTATATACTAGAAGATGAATCTGGTAAGATTTGATGATTCTTAAAAAATTTTTAAATGTTTATTTATTTTTGAGAGAGAGAGAGAGAGAGAGAGAGAGTGAGCAGGGAAGGGGCAGAGAGAGAGGGAGACACAGAGTCCTAAGCAGGCTCTAGGCTCCGAGCTGTCAGCACAGAGCCTGATGTGGGGCTCGACCCCACAAACTGTGAAATGATGACTTGAGCCGAAGTCAGACACTTAAGCAACTGAGCCACCCAGGTGCCCCAAGATTTGATGATTTCTAATTCAGCTTGAGGGTTATGCCTTGTAAGACAGAAGTTTTTAACTATGGGTCAATAGTCCCCTGGGGCAGGATTTTTAACCTTTTTTTCTATATATCAAATTTTTAAAAAAATTTTTTTCAACATTTATTTATTGCTGAGAGACAGAGCATGAACAGGGGAGGGGCAGAAAGAGAGGGAGACACAGAATTGGAAGCAGGCTCCAGGCTCTGATCTGTCAGCAGAGAGCCCAATGTGGGGCTCGAACCCACGAACCGTGAGATCATGACCTGAGCTGAAGTTGGACACTTAACAGACTGAGCCACCCAGGCACCCTTCTATATATGTATTGATGATCTGCAGAAGCTTATGTTCTTGGGATGATGTTTTCAAATGTATAATAAGTTAAAATATATAGGAAAAGGAAATTATGTGGAAATAGAGTTTTCAAAAAATTTTTAAAAAGATTAGTGATATAGCAATAAATCTGCTTCTGTTAGAATATTAAATAACAAAATATAATGGTACGCCTACTAACTATTATAACTTCAAGGTACTGATGAGAATAAATGATATTTTGAGATATCCACGCCAAATATGTGATATGAAAATATCTGATTTCTGCTGGGGACCAAATTAACTACACTAATCTGTGGTTTGTTGCCTACATTCATAATGGAAGGAAATGCTAATTCTAGTTAGAGGTTTGTGAAAATAGAGATGTGATTCTATTTCCCATCCAAGTTTGGCACCCACAAATTCAGTCCATTCTATTCACGGACCTGAGCCCTAAAGGGATGGTCTGCAAATTGAAATCGCATGCACACCTTTGCACGTATTCAAGAAAGTGCAGTTTTCTAGGGAAAGGGTCCATTCCATAGCTTTTATGAAATTCTCAAAAGGTTCTTGTCTCAAAAGATTGAGTCACAAATTGGGGCGGAGGTGGAGAAAGACATTTGTTTTCCTGTGAAGTTGTACTTATTCTCATAAATGATGATAAATGAATGATTTGTTTTAATTAAAAGTAGTATATTTGCAAATTGATACCTGTCACTTTCTGAATTCATTCAACAAATATTTATGGAGCATCTCCTATGTCCCAGGAACTGTTTTACATGCCAGGGATATAAGCCCAAGAACAAAACTGACCAAATATCCCACTTGTCAAGGGGTTTACAAATATATAATATAAAAACAAATATGTAAATATAATAAATACATAGAATTTCAAGTATTGGTAAGAAATCAGTGGCCAGATCTCTCAAGTTTTCTAATTTATTCAACGACCGTTTCTGCTGCTCATAGACTGAGTTTTTTACTAATGATAATACTTTTCATTCATATAATCTTGAGTTGGTTCTTTTTATTAGATGTACTGTTTACCTCTGTCTGAGGATATATTAATGATGCCATTCTAAATTTTGTATACTGTTTAGTTTTGAGAGAGAGAGAGAGTGAGAGACAGAGTGCAAGTTGGGGAGGGGCAGAGAGAGAGGGAGACACAGAATCGGAAGCAGGCTCCAGGCTCTGAGCTTCAGCACAGAGCCCAGTGCAGGGCTTGAACCCATGGACTGCAACCTGAGCCGAAGTCGGATGCTTAACCGACTGAGCCACGCAGGTGCCCCATTAATGTTGGTATTCTCAAATCCTTTTGTGTTTTCTCTGTTAACTGTGTCATTGACTATAAGCTGTTATATTTGTTTTTTATTTTCTGTCCTGAATAGAATTGGCTTTCTCACTCCATTTGGTCATTCCTGAGTGCAATTTATCTTTGTAGTTGAGATTTGACTTGCTTCTGTTTTCTGGTCCTAAGGAAGAGGTGAAATGAACCACGGGGCTTGTTATTGGTGACAGGTCCCCCTGAGAGTTAAAGAAGAGGTGGGAGGTGACTTCTAATGGCTAGTCAGAGTGTATACCCTTCCTCCAGGGTTCTGGGACCCTGCCCCCTTCTAACACCAATGGCTCCTGCCTGGAAGAAAACACCCTTTGCTGCCAGATCCAAGGAGGAAGGATGTGGGGTTGATGTGCTGTCCTTGGTCCTACTGCAGTATCCCAGCTAATCACCCTGTAGGTGGCTCCAAGGCATTTCTGGTGGGGAGTGTTTGTAGAGCTACTCCCTTGGCTTTGAGCTAAGGTTGTGGATTTTCTAATTGTATCTTTTCTAATCATCCTTAGGGACTTTGGTGGAGTTTGGAGTTTGGTAGAGACTTGGCATGTTTCAATCTGCCAGCTTGAAATAGCACAACCTCTTAGGAAGACAATTTTGTACCCCTGTTAAATCCTGGAGAAACTTAGGCAAATGTGTACTAGGATATAAACAGAAAAATGTCCAAAGCAGCACTGTTTATAATAACTAAAAATTAGAAAAATCTAGTATCCACCAACAGTAGAATGAACAAATAGTGTTACACGGGTATTTACTCTATACTTATTAAACTGAGCATTTATGTTATGTGCATTTTATGCACATTTTTAGTTCTCACAGATATTTTTTAGATGGGGAAAAAAATTAGATGGCTTTACTTGTAGCACTGATATGGTTATAAATAGGGCTTCCACAATAAAATTTGGGAAAAGAGAGGAGGAAGTGGCAGTTCTGTCCATGTTTTTGCCACTCAGGGCTGGGTTCTAACAGAGATTTTGTGATCCAGAGAGTAGGCATTAAATGTACATTTTGGTGTGAAGAGTGGATAGGGGTGTGTGTGTGTGTGTGTGTGTGTGTGTGTGTGTGTGAGAGAGAGAGAGAGAGAGAGAGAGAGAGAGAGAGAGAGAGAGGGAGAGACAAAGGAGTATGTGAGAAGAAAAGATTTGAATCAAACAGCAGAGATCACCATCCCTACATTAAATAAGAATTAGTGTATTTGGTGGCACCATTACCCAGGTTTCTCTCACATCTAGCGGTCCTGTGTAGCAAATAGTTGTAGTTATTTTTGCATTTTGACCCAGAAATGACCTTTTCATTTTGCAGAATTCTCAGGGACAATTATCTGACCGAATTACATAAAGACACATTTGAAGGCCTGCTATCCCTCCAGTATTTGTAAGTTAATCAGTTCATCATTTATTATGAGTTTTTAGTTATATTATTTATTAAAAAATACAGGGTTCAAATTGGGTAATTGCAACAATTTCTTCTAACAGTAGAATTCTATAATTCTCTATAGTGGAATTCTATAATTCTCTCTATTAAATTCTATAACTCTGTAAGTCTGTGGGGACCCAGCCCATCTCTAGCATTAAATACCTCCTATGCATTTTCAACTTTTTAATTTTATAGACAAGATATAGGAAAAAGCCCTTCAGTTGTAGAGGAAAAGGGGTAATGAAGTCTGAGCAATTATGGACACCCATATGAACCTTGTTATGTAAGTGTTCATATACCATCTGCTTTTATTTATATTTATTATTTATGGCCCATGGATCAAATCCTGTGTATGGTCTGTCTTGATACAACCTATGAGTTCAGAATGATTTTCATGTTCTTAAAGGGCTGTAAAAGAGAAAAGAAGAGAAAGAAACAGAGAATATGTGACAGAGACCGTATATGGCCTGCAAAGCCTAAAATATTTACTGTCTGGCCTTTACAGAAAAGGTTTGAAAAAGTTGGCTTAGTAAAATGAGAGGAATTGAAGTTAACCTCAAATTGTCACCTACAAGACAAGAAAATATAGAACACTTACATTAATTTGAATGCCATTAACCCAGAATTTTTAAATAATTTAATCTAAATTAAATATTTAAATATTAAATATTTAACTAAGCAGGTGAATTATGTAAGCAGTATTACCAAGTACATATTAAATTATTAAGAGATTAAGGATTTCAGTGTGGGAAATTTTATTAGTTTATTTTTTTATTATTATTTTTTATGTCATTTATTGTTAAGTTAGCTAACATACAATGTGCACTTGGCTTCAGGAGTAGATTCCTGTGATCAGTGTGGAAATTCTTATGCCACCATAAAAATAGATGTTTAAAATGATGGTTAAGGGGTTGGGGCTCCTGGGTGGCTCAGTTGGTTGGGCGTCCGACTTTGACTCAGGTCGTGATCTCACAGTTTGTGGGTTCGAGCCCCGTGTCGGGCTCTGTGCTGACAGCTCAGAGCCCGGAGCCTGTTTCAGATTCTGTCTCCCTCTCTCTCTGCCCCTCCCCCACTCATGCTCTGTCTCTCTCAAAAATAAATAAACATTAAAAAAATGATGGCTAAGGGGCACGTGGCTGTCTCAGTCATTAGAGTCTGCAACTCTTGATCTCGAGGTTGTAGGTTAGAGCCCCATGTTAGGTATAGAGATTACTTAAAAAAAATGAAATCTTTAAAAATATAATGATGGTTAAGTGGTATAGTTAGAAATGTTTACACTAAACAAACATCAGAAATGCCTCTAACTTCGCTAATTACAGAATAAACATCTCTCCAGCCTCATTGTCAAGGAAGAAATGTTTGCATATATCTCTGTACATTAGACATACAGAGATACTAATGTTCTTTGCTATGGAGGTTCAGTGTTTATTCTTTGTCCATGCCATGCAAAGCTGTGTATTTCATTAATCCTTTTTAAAAAAATTTTTTAATGTTTATTTATTTTTGAGAGAGAGAGAGAGAGAGACAGAGTATGAGCAGGGTAGGCACAGAGAGAGAGGGAGACACAGAATCCGAAGCGGGCTTCAGTCTCTGAGCTGTTGGCCCAGAGCCTGATGCGGGGCTCGAATTCATGAGCAGTGAGATCATGACCTGAACCGAACGAAGTCAGATGCTCAATCGACTAAGCCATCCAGGCACCCCTCATTAATCCTTATTAATGATGTGCTTTAGAAAATAGATTCTTCTTGCAAATGTGGAAGGCTTAAGGGTAGTGAGTAAAAAGAATCTCATATGACACTAAAAATAGCCCTTCAAATTATCAAACCTTCCAAGTCTTAGGGGACAACCACTTTGTATTGGTCTTCTTGGCTACCTCTGCCATCTGGGCTCCAAACGTTACAAACACAGTTTGGAGAAAACCAAAAGAGACAAACTGCGCAATGGATAGGGCCTTTCATTATTTCTACTATGAGGTACTTTGTAAGCCAATTATTTCATGTCAGGTGAAGTGTTCTCATTCATTCATTCAAAAAAAATGTGAATCAAAACCTAAAAAAGAATGTGACAGGCCCTATGCCCAGTACCATAGGCACGCAGATGGTTAAGACAGGCTTCCCACCCTTGTAGGAACTCATGATTTCACAGGGAAAATAAACAGAAGCTTAAACCATAATGCCTAAGCACTAAATGGATGATGAAGCACTGACAAAGTGCAGAAGAGGGAGCCACAAAGTCGTAAAACCACATTTCTTTTCAGTCGTTTTGCTCCTTCTACTCACTACCCAGCTGTTAATTTATTTTATAAATATTTGAGTTTGTTCTTTGTCCATGCATCAGTTTTAAACACAGTAGACAACGCAGATGAGCAAGACTAGTCCATACTTTCATGGAGTTTATGCCCAGAGGAAATGGAATGCCAGAATAACTATATTAAGAAGAAATTGGGGCACCTGACCGGCTGAGTCAGTAGAGCATGCGACTCTTGATCTCAGGGTCGTGAGTTCAAGCCCCAGGTTGGGCGTGGAGTCTACTTTAAAAAATTAAAAGAAGGAGAAGAAGGAGGAGGAGGAGAGGGGGAGGGGAAGAAATGGATTTGGGCAATGAGAAGTATAAGTTGTTTTTGGAACACAGAAGAGGGGGGGAAGACTTCAAGTTGGATCAGGGAAGTTACTAGAGAAATACTGTTTGAACAGAACCTTGAATGGCTATGACGTATCATCAGATAGACATCTTGGGAAGAATATGCTTGCAAGATAGAGTGAGTGAAAGGCAAAATGCAGGAGAAATTTCTTTGGTATCTGTAGAGTAGGAAACTAGAGCCGGATTTAGGATTTTGAAGGCCTTGGATGATATGCCACGCTACCGTGTTATCACAGCAGTGCTCTAGGACAAACTTTAGACTGCACCAGGGTCACCGGGAGGCCTTGTCAGAACACAGGTTCCACCTCCACAGTTCCTGATTCACTCAGTCCAGAGTAGAGCTGAGAATTTGCATCTTGAGTAAGTTCCCAAGTGACTCTGATATTTGAGAACCACTCCTGGAGAATTAATCTGGTGACTGTGTGCAGTATAGATTAGAATGGGAGAGACCAGAGATGAAAATGCCAGTCAGAAGATGGTGGTACCCATGTAGGTGGAAAGTGAGGGACTCGGCTGAAATCCATGGAAATAAGAGGGTCAACCATAATCAAGAATGGGTGTTTCCAAATAAAAATCCAGGACCGTGTTGTTTTTTTGTTGGCCCCACTTGCAGCTGAAGCAATTGATAAATTCATAGACCGTTTAGGCAACGTACAACCAAAAATAAATTTCTATTAATATGATAATATAATTCTGAGTTCGTTCAAAGTTAGGTATTGATTAGAGGAGTAACTTCTTTTCAAGTTAAATGAAAAGGTATCTTTTACCTCTTCTGGTATTGACTTGGTGTCAAGAAGTAGAACTAAACCAGGAAGGTGTGCTAATGTGAGAATATCCCTTTTAATGTTAGAAATTATAGGGGCGCCTGGGTGGCGCAGTCGGTTAAGCGTCCGACTTCAGCCAGGTCACGATCTCACGGTCCGTGAGTTCGAGCCCCGCGTCAGGCTCTGGGCTGATGGCTCGGAGCCTGGAGCCTGTTTCCGATTCTGTGTCTCCCTCTCTCTCTGTCCCTCCCCCGTTCATGCTCTGTCTCTCTCTGTCCCAAAAATAAATAAACGTTGAAAAAAAAAAAAAAAAGAAATTATATGTGGCGATCACAACTTTGAGCTCATAATTTAGAAATTGATGAGGCCACAAAAAGTCATTTAATCAATTCTTCTGCTCTCAGGAAACATTACTTCCAAGATCTATCAAGATCTATAGTTGTATATTTTATGTATGAAGATCACAAAGGTGAGACTCTTAAGAAAGGTGAGGACAGGGTTAGGGGCTCTGGAAGGTTCAATTAACAATTCCTAATACTCAGAGTTTAGCCAAAAGCTACTTATTCAATACTACCATCCTACTAATTAGATATCTTATAGCTAATTGAGGCAATATTTTCCTTTTCCTTTTCCTAGAGATTTATCCTGCAATAAAATACAATCTATTGAAAGACGTACATTTGAATCACTACCTTTTTTGAAGTTTATGTAAGTTACAAATATAATTTCATTATATTTGGAATTTGTATTAAACTTAATTGTAAACCTCTTTGTTATTCATTTGGAATGAATGAACCTTTATTAGTCGAAAGCTACTAAAATTATGTAGCAAATCTTTTTTGTCTGTGGCAAAGTTTGGTGTGAGAGTTATTATAGAGATCAGAGTGAATCGTTCTAGAGCAGCAGTTCTCTGCCAGGGTGATTTTGCATCCAGGTGACACTTGGTAGTGTCTGGAGACATTTTTGATTGTCAGACTGTAGATGTGCTCCTGGCATCTAGTGGGTGGAGGCCAGGGCTGCTGTCACACCCTACAGTTCACAGGGCAGCACCCCCCCCCCATAACAAAGATTATCCAACCATAAATCTCAACAGTGCTAAAGTTGTGAAACGTTTTTCTAGAGAAATAAACTTACTTCTCTAGAAAAAAATACTTACTTAACACAAGTATTTATTGAGCATTTACTGATTTGTATCTAATGCACCACATGTATAAACATGAAAGTATAAATCTTTCATGCAAATATTTTTTTAAAAAGGCAAGTATCTTTCCTAGTGAGATTTCTTTAGTGTATGGAGAGAGTATTGTGGTTATGTTTCATTATCTATAAATTAGAATCACTGCCAAAGGATAAATATTCTGAAAGAATATCTTTTTTTTCTCTTTGTTTGTCTTGTTTTTGTGTGTGTGTGTGTGTGTGTAGAAATCTTGGTTGCAATTTACTCACCGAACTGAGCTTTGGAACATTTCAGGCCTGGCATGGAATGCCGTTTTTACACAAGCTGTAAGTGAAATAGAAAATGAATACATGTAAAAAAAAAAAAAACTACATGTAAAAATATCATACAGTGATTGGTTAGGTGTGTGTTAATAAACCCAGTATGAATTCTGGAAAGTAGGTCTTAAAATCCATTTTTTTTTTTCAAATGAGGAAACTAAGGTACAAAGAGGCCAAGAGACTTGTCTTAACTCCTAAATGGCACTCTCTGCCCTCCCTCGTACCCAGCTTTGTGTGGGCAATGAAAGCCCCAAGCAAGTAACACCCAAGTCAGTATTATCATGGGAATTCGTGACAGTGATGCTTCCCCAAGGTGTGCATGGTCCTTGAAATCCACTTTTGAATTTAACTTTGATTCCTGCTCATGTGCAAGTTTCCTATGCAAAAGAGAACTTCAAAGAACTAAGTTTAGCACAGAGTTTTCCAGGCAGCAAAAGGTGTGGGTGCTTCTTGAGCCATCAGGAAAGCAGAAAGAACTCCTGAATGCCTGCCACAGGGCACTGCTCTCCATGTGTTTTCTTTCCTGACCACTCTTCAATTAAGAAGTATGTTATTCCCTTTCAGCCGGAAAATTCTGTGATTTCTCTGTAAAAAAGCAAATCATACTGGACATGTTCAGTGGCCTGAGGGGGATTTTTAGACTCAAGGTTGAAGACCCTCCTCTAAAGCAGACGCTGGAAAAGACTGTCTTACTGTCTTGTGGTTCAGAAATCCGATTTCACAACTTATCTTCCGTTAGATGAAAGTGTTTACGGTGTGTCCGGAGCTGGAGTAAGTTCCTGCGGGTGCCCAAGAGCAGGGGCCTCCTCTCTCCTCTCATTAATTTGCTGATGCCTAACTTGGGGAAAGAATACTGAGGGTCAGTTTTTTGTTTTGCCGGCATGCCAGAGAACGGGCTCATTGAGTTTCTCCACCAAGAGGTTTTAGTGGTGTCAATATAATGTCTTAAAACTCACCACCTCTACTAAGCATCTTATAACACCGAGAGTCTCTTCGAAGAATCTGAATTTCATAGTTAGGTAGGCAATACAGGACAAAATAGGGTGGAATCCGTTGATAACAATGAATGAATTCATTGAAAAACACTCAGTGCCACGCGCACTCTATGTCGACAGTGTACTAAGTACTGGGGGTACAAAGAATACACAGGGACTGTCCCCAAGAATCTTTCATACTGGAAGGAGAAAAAGATGGCCGTTGATGGGAAAACGTATGTGAGCCATGCTGGCATCAGTGCAGCAGGGTAACGAGCTAGGGGGTGACAAAGTAGGGGATGGTTGTGGAATAGAAAAGATTTGTTGTGGAAAAGGCAACAACTTGCTTGTGTTGAGTTTCCACGTTCATCTTGATGAAGTTTTGGGGAGATGGTGGGGAGTCGGGAGCCGACGGCCAAGAAAGAATTCTTGAACATGTCTTTGGTGCAAAAAGGTGATTTTATTAAAGCACAGGGACAGGACCGTGGGCAGAAAGAACTGCGCTGGGGTTGTGAAGAGTGACAGGTTATATGCTATGGAATTGGGAGGTCAAGTCAAAAGGGAAGTCTCCAGAGGGACTGTGATATGTGAAAGAGGACTCCTAAGATACCAGAGGCCTTGCTATTGTCAAGCTAAGGTTGTTTTTCCGTCTAGCAAAGCATTAAGACAGTAGGGAGTTCCTGGAGAAATATTTTATTTGCCTGCCTCAAGTATCTGTCAATAGGCTGCAGGTTATAAGGAAATTTAATTTTACCTGAGATTTCCTTCTTGCCTTTGTTCCCCATATCACTATGGAGGGGTGATGTGGGGTCTCCAGGAAGCTGATTCTGTAGGTTTCTGGCGATTAGGCTATTGATAAGATTGCCTTTTTCTTGTAATTTACTAAGATATTTGTAAACTGATGGAAACTCCTATCTTGCCCGACTGAGATCTCTTATCAGTTAACCATTTGTTTTCTTTCCTTTCCTTTGTCCTCGAGCAGCCAGAATCACACATATCCCACCTGGGGCAGGGGCATGTGCTAACTTGTATCTTGCCCTCAACTTGCCTCATGCTCCCTCATCAATCTTACATGACAGAAAAAGGTAATTAAAGAACCAGAGCTAGCTGGTATTGAGAATAAATTAATACTCATGTCATGTGTGTTATGCCCAGAATTCGTGATCCCCAAATACCGCCAGGGAGCCGAGTCCGATGTAAAAGCAAAAGAGCCTTTATTCGAGCTAGCTCGAGCTCAATCCCCTACCTGCACTGATGCAGAGGTGAGATACCGGGGAGAGAGAGCCAGTTTCAAAAGGACAAAGGTTTTATGGGGGCCTAGGGGCAGTTGGTGAGGTAATGGCTGTGGCCTCAGCTGATTGGCTGGGGAAGGGTCCTGGGGAAGAGTGCTGTTAGGCAGGTGGGGGGGGGGGGTTACTCAAGGGGAGGAGGTGTGGTCAAGGTGAAGGACACAGAACAAGATGGAGTCAGCCGGCGTAGGCCCGCCCTTTCAATGTGGTTTGAATAGAGCTGTACTACTAAAACGAATTCACAGTTAACTTCCAAAAAATTATCACAGTACAGTAAGTGTGTATTGGAGGTTGGGCTCCTTGTTTGGGGCCAAACTTTTCTTTTCTTTTTTCTTTTTAACGTTTATTTATTTATTCTGAGAGAAAGAGAGCATGCGCAAGGGAGATGCCATCCCGTGAATTCAGTCACGTTATTACCTATGTGACTTAATTACTGGGGTGTTTATAAGTTGAAACAATATTTTCTCCAGCATTAAATAAGTTTGTAAACCTTTTGGGCCCCAGCTGAGGTGGATTTATCTTGAACTGACTGAAGCTTAAACTTCAGGTCTTCTCACTTACATAGGCCCCTTCCAAAGTCTTGGGAGGGACCCTCGCAGTTCCTGTACGCATAATTTTGCATGTTTTGATGAGGCAGGATTTCCCAAAGTAGATGAGGTTCAGACCCTACAAGGCCTCGATACACCCCTGGGTTTCAGGTAATTCTATCTCAGTAAGTTTTTTGAATGAAGCCTCTTAAGTTATTGATAAACACTGAGTGAACACGTTAGCGGTGTGGTAAAGTCTATTTTGAATCTGAAATCCACCTCAAAGCCATGCCAAGAGTTTATTAATAAGGTACCACTTTTTGAATGGTAGTAATAATCCTATTTCTTTCAGATGAAATCAGGAATGAAATATATTATGGAAAACCAACAGTGGTTGATAATCCTAAATGTTAAGTATACTTTTTTTTTTCCTGACTTTAAAGTGCTTCTCCTTCATTCACCTACACAGGTGCAGACCGATGGCTTATTTTAAAAAATTCACTTCATTGCTTCTAACAGTACGAGCTCCATGAGTTTAGAAGCCGAAGGACTCTACGATGTAGAAAGGCTGTACCTTATCGGGATAGAGCACATTCACATGCTGGCTCGTCTGTGGCGCATCAGTATTGTGCCAAGAACATAAGCTCTAAGGGAGAATAAGGAAAATCTAAGCCTTACCCCTTTTGAATTATTGTTGAGAATATCGTTGAGGTAGGTGTGGCCACCCTCTGAAGGCAAAGTCGAGCCGCAGTCACATTGACGCCCTAACGCTCCCCCAGTCAACTGGCATCTGCTTCCTTTTAGACGGCTGCGTGCCCACACAAGTTGACACACTTCAGGATATTGTCATCGCTTTTTGGTATGTACTGGAAATCCTGGCAGCTTCTTCTCAGATTCAGAAAGGCATCAACGTTAAGGATGAAGATGACAACTCAGGGCTGTCCTTTTGGGGTGATTTAGGGTAACTTTTATTATTTTCCGTGTGTGGTAGTTCAGAAGCTTTGCGATAGTCATACCCAACTGTTACTTTTCTTCTCCCAGCTGCCTCTGATTCTTCCCACGTATATGCCAAGGCATCTTCTTTCTCTGGGAAGCATGGTAGTTGCTCCTCTGCCCCATATCATTTCTTTAATACCTACCTCTGTTAGGTATTTACTGCGCTCCGGCACTACGCTAAGACCTTTCGCTTGTGCTGCAAGTAAGACAGTGTGTCTTAAACTCTTAGAATAGAGCCTGGCACGTGGGAAATGCTCCGGACGTGGCCCCTCACACGCCACTTCATTTTCGTTTTTCCAGCAACTCTTGTGATACAGGTAGTATCATCCTCATTTCGGGGATGAGGAAGTTGAAACTCAGAGACATCGGGTGACTTGCCTAGGTTCACACTGTCAATAAGTGACAGAACCACTTAAGAAGCTTCGCGAGTAATACAATTCCGCATTCCCTGGCACTAGGTAGGACCTGAATGACAACCGGCCTTTTGGGCGTCGTCCCTTGGAGTCAGCTTCTCACTGGAATAGGACCTTTCGAGCAGGGAGCTCCTTTTCCCTATGCTTCGGGAGCTCCTGGCCATGCCACCTATGGGCATCCCCAGGCTTCCTGCTCACCGCCTGGTGCAAATATCACATCGTCACTGCTAGGCACCCACTCTGTGCCCAGCCTTATGCTAGGTGCTTTGCACATGCTCTTTCCTTTAATCTTCAAGTTGCCTTATGAGGTAAATGCTGCTAAAAAGACTCGGAGACGTTCGTTACTTAAGTCCCTTCACCAGGAAGTGACAGCCAGAATTCAGACCTAGGTCTGCCTGATTCCGGGGCCCTTGCTTCTTGGGCTGTTCCTCACTGCCAGAAACTCCTCTTCAAGGCTGTTCTCAGAACTTGAATTAAAACATGGGCTCACCATTTCAGATTCTTTAGGCTTCGCCCCTCCCCCCGCCCAACCCCTGAGAGAGGATCTACGTGATGCCGTTAGATGTCTTGTATTGAGGAGCTTCGCATGGGGAGTCATGTTCTCATGGCTCATGGACCTATGTAGATGAATAAAGGAAAGGGGTTATTCTATCCCCAAGTACTTCAAACATACTGGAATAGGGTCTAGATCACTCTACTTATTTCTTCAACTGCTTTCCTCCAAGGAGCCAGTTTTCCCTCCATGCCTTGGGATTCCAGCATAGAGAGTTTGGAGTCTGTCCTATTTGAAATGTATTTTCACTGCCTGCTTTGGACATTTTTTCAGCCAAAGCTGTTAGGATTTCAGTACATTCAGGACAGTGGTGACAAGCTTCAGTCCTCAAGTCTTCTCTGTCTCCTCAGTTAATAGAAAGGAAACGTAGCCCATCTGTCTGGACCTCTGTAGAAGAATTTGGAGAAAAAAAAAATAACACGTAAGAAATGTTCCCTTATTTTGTGAGCTACCTTTAGTCTGTCCCGTTGCTCTGCAACGGAAAGCTTTTGCAAAAATACTTGAGTTTTCCTCTTCAAATAAGATAGAGTTTTTAAAAAACAAAAAAATATCTAGAACAGTATTTCTTCAACTTTGATTATGAGACAGTCTTTGAGGATAACTGTTGTTATGTTTTACTCCCATAAAGATAAGCCCACGAATATCCAAAAGCCAATAGACTGAGTCAGCACACGTTTTATCTGTAAAATGAGGGAATTGAACGGAAATGGAGATGATGTCTAGTGCAGCGTCCACCGTTCGTGCGTATCGCAGTCTGTGGAAAGACAATTGCTGTCGGTCCAGCAGATGTAACCTGTCGGGTCAGTTCTCATTCTCCCCTTGGCTCGGGCACAATAGCTCCATGAAGAGAAGGCGGCACTAAAGACAGGAGGAGATAGGATAACTTGGAGTGGCCTGTATTTTGTTTTCACTACAGATAAACACAGGGCATTCATCTCAGCAGGAGGGCTGCCTGGGTAAGAGGAAGCACCGAGCCGATGGGTATAAGGCCATGGGTGAGCTACCAGGAAAGAGGGGGGGACAGTGGGGGTAGAGCACTGAGATAGTTGGGGGGAAGGATAACAAACTACTAAATTGTTTTGGCTGCATAATTCTTCATAGTCTTTCTTAATAGGGAGCCAGGGGGGCGGGGTGGGGGGGGGGGAGAAGTGGGCAGGGGAAGACACACACGTGGAAGAGGTTACTTGCACAGAGCCCGCCAGTAAGCTTGTAGGTATTAATGCCATTTTTATGTTTTCAAAGCCAAAGGACATTCGGAGCCTCAAGGTTGAGGAACTGTGTTTAACCAGACATGTGACACTCACGTTCTTTCTCTTCATAACATTGTCTGACTGGATATTAACTAGTGTTACACAAACCCGACATGTTAATGGGCCTGAAAAAACGTAGAAGAAGGGGCTGGAATAGGAAGAATAGGGGAGTTTCCAAGGCAAGAACAAAAATGCATGGCTCCCAGCCGCACCGCTAACTCCCTCTGACCTCCGCGTGGAAGAGTTTGAGTCTTCGCTCCCCTTTTCTCCACCTACTAACGTGTTTGATCTTCTGGCAACTGGTTCTCTATTTATCACAACATGGTTCTTTTTTTTTTTTTTTTTCAAATTGAGATATAGTCCGCATAATAGAATATGCAACATTATAAAGTATATAGTCCAATGGTATACTTTGATAGACAATAATCACTGCTAATCCAGAACATTGTCATCGCCCCCCTCGAAAGAAATACCATACCCATCAGCCTTTACTCCCCATTCTCCCCTCTTCCCAGGCCCCTGGCAACAACTAATTTACCTTCTGCCCCTATGGATTTGCCTATTCTGGACATTTCATAGAAATGTGTGTCTAGTTTCTTTCACATGGCTTGTTGGCTTCAAGATTTATCCGGTTGTAGCATGTTTCAGTACTTCATTCCTTTTTTTAATGTTTATTTATTTTTGAAAGAGAGCACACACAAGCAGGGAAGGGGCAGAGAGAGAGGGGGACAGAGGATCCAAAACCACAGAGCCTGATGTAGAGCTCGAACTCATGAACTGTGAGATGACGACCTGAGCCAAAGTCAGATGCTTAACCGACTGAGCCACCCAGGTGCTCCAGTCACATTTTGTTCATCCATTCGTGAGTTATTGGACATTTGGATTATTTTGACTTTTTGGCTATTGTGAATAATGCTGCTATGAGTATTCATGTACAAGTTTTTGTGTGGTCATATGTTTTTAATTCTCTTGGGTACATACCTAAGAGTGGAATTGCTGGGTCATGTAGTAACTCTATATTTAACCCTTTTGAGGAACTGCCGAACTGTTTTCCACAGTGACTACACCATTTTACATTCCCACCAATGTATGAAGATTCTGGTTTCCCCAAATCTTGCTACCACTTATCATTGTCTCTCTGTTCGATCATAGCCATCTTAGTGAGTGTAGAGTACTATCTCATTGTAGCTTTGATTTATATTTCCCTAATGACCTAAGACATTGAGCATCTTTTCATGTGCTTATTGGCCATTCATGTATTTTCTTTGGCGAAATGTCTCTTCAAATCCTTTACCCATTTAAACATTTGATTATTTGTCTTTTCACTGAGTTTTAAGAGTTCTTTATATATTCTGGATGTTCTGGATACTAGACTTGTATCAGACATATGATAGTTTTGGGTTGTTTTTTTATTTTTAAATAAAGTCCAGTTTATCTATTTTTCCTTTGGTTTGTTGTGCTTTTTGTGTCATGTCTAAGAAACTGGCGCCTAAATCCAAGGTCATAAAGATTTCTCTCCTGAGAGTTTTATAGCTTGAGCTCTTCCATTTAGGTCTTTGACTCATTTTGAGTTAATATTTATATATGGTGTGAAGTGTAGGAATCCAACTACATTATTTGGTATGGGGATATACGGTTGTCCCAGCATCATTTGAAAAGACTAGTCTTCCCACGTTGAATGGTGTTGGCACCCTTGTTGAAAATCAGTGGGCCATAAATGTGAGGATTTGTTCCTGGACTGTCAGTTCTGTTCCATCAACTTACATGTCTGTTCTTTTGCCAGTACCACACCGTGATTACTGTAGTTTTGAAGTAGGTTTTGAAACCAGGGCATGTGAGTCTTCCCATTTTGTTGTTCTGTGTCAAAATCGTTTTGGAGCACCCGGGTAGCTCAGTTGGTTAAGTGGCCGGCTCTTGATTTCAGCTCAGGTCATGACCTCATGGTTTGTGAGATGGAACCCTGTGTTGCAATCTGCACTGACAGCATGGAGCCTGCTTGGGATGCTCCCTCTCCTTCTCCCTCTGCCCCTCCCCTGCTCACACTTTTCCCCACTCACACTCGCTCATGTTTGCTCTTCTGCACGGGTGTGTATGCTCGCTGTCTCTCAAAATGAATAGATAAACTTTTTTTTTTTTTAAAAAGATCATTTTGGCTATTCTCGGTCCCTTGAATTGACATACAGATTTTAGAATTAGCTTGCCAATTTTTGGAAAGAAGTCAGTTGGGGTTTGGATAGGGATTATACTGAAACCACAGTTCAATTTGGGGTATAGTGCCATTTTAACACTATTGTCTTCTGATCCGTGAACATGGCATATCTTTACATTTATTTCAATCTTCTTTAATTTCTTTCAACAACGTTTTGTGGTTTTTAGTGTGATTCTTGCACTTCTTTGGTTAAATGTTTTCCTAAGTATTTTGTTCTTTTGAGTACTGTTATACATGGAATTGTTTTCCTAATTTCATTTTTGGAATAGTCATTGCTGATGTATAGAAATAAAGCTAATTTTTACATATTGATCTTGTGTCCTGTAACCTTGCTGAACTCATTTATTAGTGCTAAGGTTTTTTTTCTACATTCCCAGGAATATGTCTTGTGGTCTTCTAGTTACCCAGGAAGATGTTGGAGCATTTCAAAGTCCCTATGGACATCTCATTTCTCAGCTTTTTCCTTTTAGGCTTTTTGTTTAGGCTATTTTTTGTCTTGTTATCAATTGCCTCACATAGCTGCCAGATTAAAACATTTATCTATAATTGTTTTCAAAAAATGCCCCTTGGGAAGAGGCTATTTTAGCACTGTGCAGTTCTCAGTGAGGTCAAGGGCAAGGCTTTCAAGTGAAGTTTTTTAGGGACCCCACTAGACAGGTAAAACAATGACAGTTTGTTCCTTGGGAATGAGGCTTTAAGGAACTTCAGCTCCATTCTGTTCCCCTGGGATGTGGGCAATTTTTAAGGCTACCATCAGGATGGAGAGCAGAGGTTGAGGACAAGTTAAAACAACAGAGCTCACTGTTCTCATAGAAATTAGTAATTTTTTCTTTAATAAATGCTCTCCGGGTTGCTGCAAGCCCATTGGTTAAAATTTCCAAAGTTCTGAGAAAGTTGATTTTGACCATTTTTGCTAGTTTTTGTTGTTGTTGTTGCTTTTACGGAAGGATGAATTTTCAGACGTCCTTCCTTTCTCATTTTCACTGATTCACCTGTAACAGGGCTTTAAAATGTCTAAAGTCTCAGGGCACCTGGGTGGCTCAGTTAACTGCCTGACTCTTGATTTCGGCTCAGGTCATGATCTTGCGGTCATGGGATCAAGCCCCATGTCAGGCTCTGCACTGGGCATGGAGCCTGCTTGGGATTCTCTCTCTCTCTCTTCCTCTGCCTCTCCTTCACTCATACTCTTGTACTCTCTCTCTCAAAAAATAGAATACAAAAATAAAAAATGAAATCTCTAAAGTCTCAATGATCACAGGCTAATTAAATACTTAATCATGGGAGATGATTAGAGGAAAGGAATAAAAATAGAAAATGTAATTCTTAGAGAAGCTCTCCCAGATGGAGAGATGAAGTTCAGCAAAGTGTTTCTATATTTAATGCTCTCAAAGTTAAGTTTAAGGTAACGGCTATTTTAAACCCCCTTTTTTTTTTCATACAAGTTAAATACAGGCTTTGGAGTCAGAACTGAGTTCAGATTCCAGCTCTGCTTCTTGACTGGCTTGACAAACTGGGACAAATTATACAACCTCTCTGTACTTCAGTTTCCTCACTTGTAAAATGGGGTAATGATGTATCTATCACATAAGGTTATTGTGAGGTTTAAATGTGAAATGCTGATCACAGATGCCCTATAGCTCAATAGTATTGGTTGTGATGATTATCCTTATAATTTTGCAAAAGTACAGTGATGATTCTTGAGCAGAGTCAACTTAAAGGCAGATTTTCTTTTCTTTCTTCCTGTTTCCTTCACTTTATTTTTGCTGTAAAGAATTGAGAAGAAAATCTACTCGGCATTTTGGAATAAAAACTTGTGTCAAACAGTGACAAAATGTTATTTATTCAACAAGCCTTCACTAAGTAACTAGTAAATAACAAGCACTCTGTCAGGCACAGGGACAAAAATGACAATAGAGCATGGTCCCTGCCCTCAAGGAGCTGGCAGTCCAGGAGATGGATAAGGAAACGGGATCATATGCCACCTAACAAAGGCTGTCATAGGAGAATACACATGGTGGGGGTATAGCTTTCACCATTTCCTCTTAGATTAATCCCTTTGTCTTTGGCCCCCAAACTGAGAAATTGGTCCTATTTTTGTCTTTAACCGGGTGTTTTAAACTGTGGAATTTTTTACATTTCTAGAGATAAAGGAAAAGCACCTAGAATTATAGAGGACACTAGAAACAGTCTTTCCTACAGAGCCTGGGCTTCCTACCAGCATAGTCACTTCTAGGATTTTCAGCCCAAAAAGTTCTTTGGCATATCTTTGCTTTGCTGTCCACGTAAAAAAAAAAATTTTTTTTTCCTCTTTCTGTTCTCCACTTTATCGTCCAGAGAGCTGGGTAGTTCCCAAAGGAAGAGTGCTTTACAGAATCTAAGGGTGATTTATAGGCAAAGGCAGAAAATGATTAGTTTTCACCTTCCAGTTCCATACACCCAAAATGAACATAAACTTTCATGGTAGTCATTACTGGAAATGCAGATAATTTTAATTCCATTGCATTTTTCAGAATTATCAGTCGTAACCCTCTGTCAACTGTTGAAGATTCCTATCTTTTTAAGTTGCCAGCATTAAAATATTTGTAAGTATTGCAACAATCTCATGGCTCATGAGATGATTTCTGATCTTTTTTGTTGTCATCAAAAGATTAAGTATTTTGCGTTTTGGTTAAAAAGTCGTAATTTAAATTTTAACTGGGTTATTGAAATAAGCATTATTAGCAAAGAAAAAACGTATATGGGCAAGATAGCCTGCAGAGGAAGGAGTAGTATTGAAGAACACATAACAGACATGGGACTTGTAGATGTAGGTAGAAATACCATTTATCTCAAAGTGGAAAGTGGAGTAAGGTGTATATTAAAAGAAAAAAAGACTAATCAAGAGAGGTGGATGCAACTGAGAATGAAAATGAGGATAAGAGTAAAAAGGATTGTACTGTTGAGCACCAAGGTGATTAATTTGATGATGCACATAAAATGTCTTCATTGGGAGCTTTCTGAAATTATTGTCCATAGCAAGAAAACTCTTGAGCTGACTTGACAAAGAAGCCAGAATTGAAGTAATCACATGTTGTTAAGTATCTTTTTAGGTACAGAATTTTTATCCTTGGGTTCAAATCACGCATGTTTGGGCTTTCTCCTTCAGAGACATGGGATCAACACAGGTGTCACTTACAACAGTTGAGAGCCTCCTCATGATGACCCTTGAATTGGAAACACTGTAAGTTGATTTTTCTTATGTGTATTTTCACTTAGTTGTTTACTTAGATTTGTTTTATTGTTTTCTTAAGTCAGATTTATTGAGGTATAAAATTTACTCTTTTTAAGCATACAGTTTGATGAGTTTTGACAAACGTGTAGTTATGTAACCACCACCACATTTGAGACGTAGAACATTTCTGTCACCCCAAAAGGCCCCTATGTGCCTTTGCAGCCAATCCCCTTTTCTCACCACCAGCCCTGGCAACCACCAACCTAATTTTTGTCCCTATAGTTTTGCCTTTTCCACAGTGTCTTATAAATGAAATCATACCAGGGGCACCTGGGTGGCTCAGGCAGTTAAGCGTCCGACTTCAGCTCAGGTCATGATCTCGCGGTCTGTGAGTTCAAGCCCTGCAGCGGACTCTGTCCTGACAGCTCAGAGCCTGGAGCCTGCTTCAGATTCTGTGTCTCCCTGTCTCTCTACCCCTTCCCCACTTGCACTCCATCTCTCTCTCTCTCTCAAAAATAAATGAACATTAAAAAAAATAAATAAATGAAATCATACAGTATGCAGTCTTCTGTGATTGGATCCTTTCAGCATAATCCTTTTGAGATTCATCCATGTTTTTTTTTTTAACTTTTTTAACGTTTATTTATTTTTGAGAAACAGAGAGCATAAGCAGGAGAGGGGCAGAGAGAGAGAGAGAGAGACACAGAACCCGAAGCAGGCTCCAGGCTCTGTCAGCGCAGAGCCCAATACAGGACATGAACCTGCGGAACATGAGATCATGGCCTGAGCCAAAGTCGGTCACTTATGTGACTGAGCCACCCAGGCACCCCAGAGACTCATCCATGTTTTTGCACATGTCAGTAGTTCATTTCCTTTTTATTGCCGAGTAGTATTGCAGTTGTGAGGATATACCAGTTTGTTTATGCATTCATCAGTTAATGGGCATTTGAGTTGTTTCTAGCTTTTTGGCCTTTACGAATAAATTTGCTTAAAACACTTACATGCAGGTCTTCGTGTGAGCATATGTTTTCATTGGGGGAGGGGGGAGGTGGTAAAATACCTAATGGCAGGATTGCTACATCATATGCTGAGTGTATATTTAACTTTTTAAGAAACTGCTTACCTGTTTTCTAAAGTGGATGTACCATTTTGCATTCCAGCCAGCAGTATATGAGATCTTCTATCTATCCTTTCTTCTAATGTCTTTATCTATTTTTCATAAGGTGAATGTTGGCCTTAAAATTGAGTTGGGAAGTATTCCCCTCTCTTCAATTCTCTAGTACTGTTTGTGCAGAATTGGCATTATTTTTTCCTTAAATGTTTGCTAGAATTCACCAGTGAAGCCATGTGGGCTTGAAGCTTTCTTTGTGAGAAAGTGTTAAACTACAGATTTTATTTTTGTAATAGTGCTACTTAAATTACATACTTTATTTTTTTGAGTAGTTCATGTCTTTCAGGGAATCTATTTCATCTTGAAGTTATTGACATAAAGTATTTTATAATAATCCCTTATTATCCTTTTAGTATCTGTAGAATTGTAGTGATGTCATTCCTCTCATTTTTGATATTGATAATTTGGTCTTCTCTTGTCTTTTCTTGATAAATCTGGCCAGAAGTTTATCAGTTTTACTTATCTTCTCTAAAAAGTGCCTTTTCATTACACTGACTTCTCTATTTTTGTTTTCCTTTTCAAAAATTTCTGCTTTGATCTTTATCATTCCATTTTCTCTCCTTACTCAGTGATGAATTTCCTTTTCTTTTTCTAGTTTCTTAAAAGTGGACACTGGGGAAGATGAATACTATATGAGCAACATCCCACATGTTGACATGTTGTGTTTTCAGTTTCAGTTGGTACAAAATAGTTTCTAATATCCATTTTGACTTATTTGACCAATAGGGTTACTTAGGAGTGTGTTGGTTAGTTTCTAAATATTTGGAGATTTTACAGATCTGTTAATTTGTTATTTAATTCCATTGTGGTCACAGAACAATATGTTGGATGACTGAAATCCTTTTAAATTTATTGAGGCTTGTTTTATAGCCAATGAATTCTGGTAATAGATGAGAATATGGCCTATTTTGATAAATATTATGTGTCCACTTGAAAGAAAATATGTAGTCTGCTGATTTGGTGTGGAGTATTCTATAAATGTCAACTAGGTCAAGTAGGTTGGTAGTATTTTTCAAGTCTGATGTATCATTACTCATTTTCTATATATTTTTTCTGTCAATTATTGAGAGAGGGATATTGAAATCTCCAACTATAATTGAGTGCTTATGTGTCTCTCTTTCCTATTCTCCTTAATATATTTGGAAGTTCTATTATCAGATACATAAATTCTTAAGTTATGTCTTTTCTAATAGTTGACATTTCTATCACAATGGAATAACCTCATTTATCCCTGGTAATATCTTTGCTTTGAAATTGACTTTGTCCTATAGTAAATATAGCCACTCAAGGTTTCGTTTGATTAGTGTTAGCAAAGCATAATTTCTTCCATATTTTTAACCTACTTATATCTTTGTATTGAAGATGAATCTTATAGACAGCATATAGTTGGCTTTTGCTTTTTTATCCAGTATGACAACTCTATCTTTTAATTAGGTGATTATACCATTTATATTTAATGTAATTATTTATATGCTTACATTTAAAGCTACTGTCTACTCTTTTCTATGTATCCCATCTGTTCTTTGTTTCTTTTCTTTTTCTTTTTCTTCTTCTTCCTGCTCTTGGGTTGATTTAGTACGTTTTATTATTTTTTGGTGGGGGGATAAATAGTTACAACTCAGGTTTTGTTATTTTAGTAGCTGTTTAATGGTTTGTAGTGTTCATGTTTAACTTATCACAGTCTATCTTCAAATGATATTATATGATTTCATGAATAGTATAAGAACCTTACAATAAATAGTGTACTTCCATTGTTCCCCTCCTGACCTTTGTGCTATTGTTTTCATACATTTTACTTTTAGCACACCATATTATTTTTTTTGTTTAAATAGTCAGTTATCTTTTTTTATTTTTGTATTTTTGAGAGAGACAGAGTGCAAGTGGGGGAGGGGCAGAGAGAGAGGGAGACACAGAATCTGAAGCAGGCTCCAGGCTCTGAGCTGTAGACACAGAGCCTGATGTGGGGCCTGAAATCACAGACTATGAGATCATGACCTGAGCTGAAGTCAGATGCTTAACTGACTGAGCCACCTGGGTGCCCCTCAATTATCTCTTTTATTGAAGTATATATAGATCATGTAATATTAAATTAGTTTCAGGTGTACAACACAGTGATCTTTTATATACATTATGAAATGCTCACAACACAGTGATCAATTATATACATTATGAAATGCTCACCACAATAAGTATATTACAGTATTATTGACTATATTCCCTATGCTGTACTTTTCATCTGGTGACTTATTTATTTTATAACTGCAAGTTGGTACCTCTTAACCCTTTTCACTCATTTTGTCCATATCCCCAGTTTGTTCTCCGTATTTACAAGTGTTTTCTCTTTTTTGTTGTTGTTTATTCATTCATTTGGTTTTTTGTTTATTTTTTGTTTATTTTTTACCTTGTTTTATTTTTTATTTTTTAAAATTTGCATCCAAATTAGTTAGCATATAGTGCAACAATGATTTCAGGAGTAGAGTCCTTAGTGCCCCTTACCCATTTAGCCCATCCCCCCTCCCACAACCCCTCCAGTAACCCTCAGTTTGTTTTCCATATTTATGAGGCTCTTCTGTTTTGTCCCCCTCCCTGTTCTTACATTATTTTTGTTTCCCTTCCCTATGTTCATCTGTTTTGTCTCTTAAAGTCATCATATGAGTGAAGTGATAGGATTTTTGTCTTTCACTGACTAATTTCACTTAGCGTAATACCCTCCAGTTCCATCCATGTAGTTGCAAACGGCAAGATTTCATTCTTTTTGATTGCCAAGTAATACTCCATTGTATATATATACCACATCTTTCATCCATTCATCCATCAATGGACATTTGGGCTCTTTCCATACTTTGGCTATTGTTGATAGTGCTGCTATAAACATTGGGTGCACATGCCCCTTCAAATCAGCATTTTTGTATCCTTTGGTTAAATGCCTAGTAGTACAATTGCTGGGTTGTAGGGTAGTTCTATTTTTAACTTTTTAAAAACCTCCATACTGTTTTCCAGAGTGGCTACAGCAGTTTGCATTCCCACCAGCAGCGCAGAAGGGTTCCCCTTTCTCCACATCTGTTGTTTCCTGAGTTATTAATTTTAGCCATTCTGACACATGTGAGGTGGTATCTCATTGTGATTTTGATTTGTATTTCCTTGATGATGAGTGATATTGAGCATCTTTTCATGTGTCTGTTAGCCTTCCGGATGTCTTCTTTGAAAAACTGTCTATTCATGTCTTCTGCCCTTTTCTTAACTGGATTATGTATTTGATTTTTTGGGTGTTGAGTCCTTTATATATTTTGGATACTAGCCCTTTATCAGATTATGTCATTTGCAAATATGTTCTCCCATTTCATCAGTTGCCTTTTAATTTTGTTGATTGTTTCCTTTGCTGTACAGCTTTTTATCTTTTTTTCATGGATGTTTATTTTTGAGAGAGAGAGCACAAGAGTGGGGTAGGGGCAGAGAGTGAGGGAGACAGAGGATCTGAGCAGGCTCCGCACTGTCAACAGAGAGTCGATGCGGAACTCGAGCTCACAAACCGTGAGATTATGACCTGAGCTGAAGTCAGAAGCTTAACCGACTGAGACACCCAGGTGCCCCAGAAGGTTTTTATCTTGATGAGGTCCCAATAATTCATTAAAAAAAATGTTGTTTGTTTGTTTGTTTATGTTTATTTTTGAGAGAGAGAGACAGAGTGCAAGCAGGGGAGGGGCAGAGAGAGAGAGGGAGACACAGAATCTGAAGCAGGCTCCAGGCTCCAAGCTGTCAGCACAGAGCCTGACACGGGGCTCAGACTCACGAACTGTAAGATCATGATCTGAGCCAAGTGAGATACTTAACCAACTGAGCCACCCAGGTGCCCCTATTAATTAATTAATTAATTAAGAACATGGACACACACATACATGTATGCATGGGGGGGAGCAGAGAGAGAGGGAGAGAGAGAATCTCAAGTGGAGAGAGAATCCTGATGCGGGATTCAATCCACGACCCTGAGATCACGACCTGAGCCAACACCAAGAGTCAGGCATTCAACCCGCTAAGCCACCCAGGCACTCCTCAGTAGTTCATTTGTACTTTTGTTTCCCTTGCCTCTGGAGACATGTCTCTACTAAGAAGTTGCTTTAGCTGAGATCAAAGAGGTTTCTGCCTGTGTTCTCCTCTAGGATTTTGATGGTTTCCCGTCTCACATTTAGGTCTTTCATCCATTTTGAATTTATTTTTGTGTATGGTGTAAAAAAGTGGTTTAGTTTCATTCTTCTGCACGTTACGGTCCAGTTTTCCCAACACCATTTATTGCGAAGACTATCTTTTTTCCACTGGATATTCTGCTTTATCGAAGATTAGTTGACCATATATTTGTGGCTCCATTTCTCGGTTCTCTATTCTATTCTATTGATCTATGTGTCTGTTTTTGTGCAGTACCACACTGTCTTGATGATTCCAGCTTTGTAATACAGTTTGAAGTCCAGAATCATGATGCCTCCAGCTTTGTTTGTTTGTTTTTTCCCAACATTATAATTCGGGGTCTTTTCTTGTTCCATACAACTTTTAGAATTGTTTGTTCTCGCTCTGTGAAAAATACTGGTGTTTGATAGGGATTGAATTGAATGTGTAGTTTGCTTTGAGTAGTATAGACATTTTAACAATATTTGTTCTTCCAATCCTTGAGCATGGGATGTTTTTCCATTTCTTTCTGTCTTCTTCAATTTATTTTCATAAGCGTTCCATTGTTTTCAGCATACAGATCTTTTACCTCTTTGATTAGGTTTATTCCTAGGTATCTTATGGTTTTTGGTGTATTTTTTTTTTAATTTTAGAGTCAGAGTGTACAAGTTGGGGAGAGGGGCAGAGGAGAGAGAGAGAGAGAGAGAGAGAGAGAGAGAGAGAGAGAGAGAGAATCTTAAGAGAATCTTAATCTAATCCATGCTGAGTGTGGAGCCTGACACAGGGCTCGATCTCACGACCCTGAGATCCTGAGCCGAAATCAAGAGTAGGATGCTTCATCGACTTAGCCCATCCAGGCACCCCTTGTTTGTTTGTTTTTTTCTGAGATTCTACATATAAGTGAAATCATATAGTGAAATGATATACATACATATAGTGAAGTGAAATCATAACCTATATAGTTACCAGTTCTAATGTTCTTCATTCCTTTGTGTGGATCCACATTTCCGTCTGCTATCCTTTTCCTTCTGCTTAAAAATACTTTCTTTAGGGGCACCTGGGTGGCTCAGTCAGTTAAGCATCCAACTCTTGATTTTGGCTCAGGTCATAATCTCACAGTTTGTGAGCTCAAGTCCCGCGTTGGGCTTTGCTTGGGATTCTCTGTCTCCTCAGTGCTCTTTCCCCCTTGCACACGCATACTGCACGTGCCCTCTCTCTCTGTCTCTCAAATAAACATTTAAAAAAATACTTCCTTTGGCATTTCTACAGTGTAAGCCTGCTAATGATGAATTCTTCCAGCTCTTGTATGTCTCAGATAGTCTGTCTTGCTTTTATTTTTGAAAGATTTGGGTATAGAATTCTAGCTTGATAGCTATTTGGTCCCCCTCTCCTTTTCACTGCTTGAAAGATGTTGCCCCACCGAGTTCTGGCTTACATTATTTCCAACAAGAAATATGTTGTCATTGTTATATCTTTGTTGCTCTGTGTGTCATGTGTGGTTTTGTTCCTTTGGCTGCTTTTAAGATTTGCTCTTTATCGCTGGCTTTGACCAGTTTGATTATCATGTGCCGTGGTGTAGTTTTATCCGTGTTTAATGGATTAAACTAAACATGTAGTTTAATCCATGTTGTGCTCAGATTTCATTGACCTTGCTGGATTTGTGAGTTTATAGGGTTTACTTATTTGGAAATGTGGGGGCTATTAGTTTTTCAAATTTTTTTTATATCTCCTCTCCTTCGTGGACTCTAAGTATACATATATTAGGCCACTTGAAGTTGTTGCACAATTCATTGAGTTAAGGAGAGGCATGGGGTTTTTTCCATATATGAAATACTGTTATAATAACTTTTTTAAATGCCCTTGTCTGCTAATTGTAGCATTTGTGTAGATTATGGATTAGTTTTTGATTGATTGCTTTTTTAAAAAAAAAATTTAACATTTGTTTATTTTTAAGACACAGAGAGTGATCAGGGAAGGGGTAGAGAGAGAGGAAGTTAAATCTGAAGCAGGTTCCAGACTCCGAGCTCTCAGCACAGAGCCTGATGTGGGGCTCAAACCCATGAACCACGAGATTATGACCTGAGCCAAAGTTGATTGCTTTTTATCCTCAGTATGGGCCATATTTCAGATTTATTCAAACTCTTAGAAGTCTACCCTCTTTCTGTGTGCTCTCAACCCGAAGTGAGACTTTTGGCTTGGAAGGAGTTACCTGTGTATTAAACTACTGATCAGTGTCACCCAGTTCTAATCTCTATCTCATTCTAAGGGTACCATACCCCATGTCATCCTTACCTTTCCGTTGGGCACCTCTGTCCTTCTATCTGTGTATTTATAATATTCAAGAGCAGCAGTTGGCCAACTGGTCCCTACCCAACCATCCAGGCCATGTGCCTCAAGAATTCCTTTTTGCACAGCCCTGTGATGACTTTGGCCCGCCTCTTCTACCTGCTCGAGTAACTCCTTTACCACTAATTTAATTGTCTGTGTTTCCATTTATAGGATTTTACCTAGCCGTATGGCCTGCTGTCTCTGCCAATTTAAAAATACTATTGAGGTTGTCTGTAAGACAGTCAAGCTACATTGTGACAGTGCATGTCTGACAAATGGCACACGTTGTGGTAAGTCCTAATTGCCTGATGATAAATTTGTAAATTTTTATTTTATTTGTGGTTTAACTTTTATTTTTAATCAACAATGATAATTTTTTTTAATGTTTATTCATTTTTGAGAGAGAGAGCATGCACGTGCGTGAGCTGGGAGGGGGCAGAGAGTGAGTGAGGGGGACAGAGAATCCGAAGCAGGCTCTACACTGACAGCAGCAAGCCCCATGCGGGGCTGAACTGTGATATCATGACCTGAGCCAAAGTCGGATGCTTAACTGACTGGGCCACCCAGGCACCCTAACAATGGTAAATTTTTAAACTAATGATGTCATTGCATTATTTTTACTCATTCAGAGTTCAGATCCCTAAATTTCTAAGAACTATTCCTTTGTGAAAAGTCAGATTCTCAGTTACATTATTAAGTCAACTACCCACCCCCAAATGAAAACCTGTTCACATAGTACATCACAGCTTATAAACTGATTTTACGTGCGTTAGGTCTCAGGTGCCCTTTGTCTTATAGGACAGGTGGAGATACCTTTTTGTTTATTTTGTTGTTTTTATAAGTGTGTAAGAGTACAAGTGATGCTGATTTCTGAAAAAGTTTTATTTGGAGCCTCTGTGTTTCTGTGCCCTAACCAGAAGCTGCTACCCAACCGTTCTAACAGATGAGAGGGCTCTTCTATTCTTGGGCTGTCCAACTCTTGTTCTGAATCTTAAGCTTTTCTATCCAAAACACAGGTGCTTTTAGGTATTTTTCTGTTCTTAGGTTTTATTGGCACTAACTTGGTGACTTCCAAAATGTGCTTTTGCACCTGGATAGCTTGAATATGGGTCCCTGTCAATGGTCTAGGGCACAGCATAAATTACACTTTGCTACTTCTATAAGTGGTGTTGCTTGTTTTCCAAAACAATGTTTTACCAATTATCTTACTCCCTTCTCCCTTAGAGGTGGGCAGAATAGGCATTTTTTTTTTTTATCTCCTTTGACAGGCGAGGAAAAATGAGATCAGAGGTGCCTTAGCCTAGCACTCGAGTCTCCTCTCCCGTTTTGGGCGCTCCGCCAGCCCGCTGCTCCTCCTCTCTCGTGACCTTTATCACCTCCTCCTCCGATTCTCACCAGCACCACTAAAAATACTTTTAATTCTTCTGGAAAAACCCAGCTGCACAGTGCTGTTCAGTGTACACAAGCTGTACGCTTGACCTTCATGTAGTTGGAAGCTCTGGATGGTTCTCTCAGTAAAGCTAGAAATCTGGAAATGAAAGGAAATGAAAGCAAAGTAGGCATTTGACCAAAGTTTCTTTATCCCTTCTGCATTTTAAAACCTCAAGTATCATTCCGTTGATTTTTTTGAATGCCCCACAGTGGCATCTCTCTCATAGCTGGAAAATCTCTTAACCTATACCCCACATCTCTGCCCAAATTTAAGCAAAGAACCAGGGTGGACTTAGCGGGTCTTGTGTTTAGTTTTTTCTGTCTAGAGCTTATGTTACGGGAGGTGCGATATATGGGAGCAGGGACCAAGCGAAGGAATTGGTGGGTGGGCGGAGAGGGCGTGTCCAGATGAGGGCCTGCTGGTGACGGGTGTTGTCCCGTGCATATGTGATGGTAGCAAGAACTCAAGCCCACTGAAGACGTAGAAGGAGGAAGACTCGCGCTCCCTCTGCCCCCGAAGCAGGACAGGGTGGGGTATGTGAATGCCAGGAGTCGCACTAGAGCTGCACACAGTTTAGCCGAGTATCTTCCGGCCTTGGCTTTTCTTGAGGCCTGGGCAATCGGCCCTTAGGGACCAATGGAATAACTCTAAATATACTTATTCACACTGTGGAATGTTCTGAGGAAATAGCTACTTTTTCAAAACACATCTTTTTGTCCTTTTGTTGTTGCCAATCGTGGGTCCAAGTTTGAGTTCGTCTCCTCTCTAAATGGCGCTCGAGTATTTGCTGATTCTTAATTTGCTTGACTGGGACGTATGACTGTGCATTGACAAAGAGCTGTGCTGTCAGTCTTCCATTATCAGAACTCATCTCTTCTTCTTCTTCGACAGATCAGGAAGTATACCTAAGGAAGGCAGAGGGATCATTCATGAAGGTATTGACAGCTCGAAAGAAGAGCGCCAGCACGGAGCTGACTATTGAGCCAGAGAAGGCGTCCTCAGACATAGATCGTGTCAGTTTGTCAGCCTTTATGAACGAGCAGCTAGACTTCAATGACGAAAGTGATGTCATTAGTGCACTGAATTACATATTGCCTTATTTCTCGGAGGGCAATCTAGAAGACGTAGAATCGACGCTGTTACCGTTCATTAAACTTCTGTTTTCAAATGTGCAAGAGGGAGACAAGCCCGTGGGTCACTCGATGAACGACACAGGGGACCCTTCTCTTAAACCTGGATCCAACAATTCAACTTACAAGAATAAACTGAGAAAACTCTACTTTCTGGAAAATTTGGTAGATGCAGAAATTCAGGAAAAAATTGATGACGTGAAAAAGAAAGAAAAAATGGCCATGCTTATACATTCCAGCCTTTTAGGTCCCAAGTTTAAACGTCAAATCTTTCCAAAGAAATTGGAAACTGCCCAACCGCAGGAGAAGAGCCTAGACGAGGTTGAGAGTGTGGGGAAAAAGTTCCTGAGAGTGAACAAGGTCATCAAGGGCCCAAAGGGCATACGGAAAAGGCACTTAAAAGAACTGAGACGTCAGAACATCCAGAGGAAACAGAGCGCCCAGCCATCTGTGGAGAACATGGCCAAGGAAAGAAGGCTCAGGACACCATCCCCGGGGGAGCTTCCCGTGGCGCACAGGCCCAGCAAATCAGTGGGAAGCTCCTTCAATACAGAGCCTTCGTTCATAGATGAGCACAAGGCAGCGGTCTCTTCTCTCATGAAGCAATACTTTTTGGACAGGCCTTCTGCCACCCCCGCTCCCAAGGAAAGAAGGCTCAGGAGACCATCCCCAGGGGAGCTTCCCGTGGCGCACAGGCCCAGCAAATTAGTGGGAAGCTCCTTCAATACAGAGCCTTCGTTCGTAGATGAGCACAAGGCAGCGGTCTCTTCTTTCCTGAAGCAATACTCTTTGGGCAGGCCTTCTGCCACCCCCGCTCCAAAATCCCCACCTGACGTGAAAAAAGAATCAAAAGACTTAACGTACACCATTTTTGTTTTAGAAGATGCAAATGCTAGAGTTAGAAATATGAAGGCTTTCAGACCAGCCTCACTCCCCAGAAAGACACACCGCTTTCATAAAAGTCGCTCCCGTGTGGTCCACAGAACACCCAAGGCCAAACTGAATCGAAAGTCCAGAAAGGAAAGTTCACTCAGTAATAGACAGCTGCTTGCAAAGAGGCCTCCATCCTCTGCAGTCAGGAGCCTCATAAATTCCCCTTCACGAGAGGATTTTTCATCTCCGGGAGAACTGAGTCCTCAGAAAAATCCTTTTCCAGAATTATTTGCTCCTTCAGGAACTTACAGAGAAAACACTACTGTAGAGAACACTACTGCCCAAAATGTTTCTGAAGAAAATATTTCTACAGGAAACACTACTGTGCCAGAACAAACCCTCCCTGAATTCACAGACCGTAAGAATCTTTCCACTGCTAATTCTACTGTTACTGCAGACAACTCTATGCCGACCATTAAACAAACCAATGATACACAACGGGAATACCACAATGCGGGCACTGGCTTGCCCCCAAAAGCCACAGGCTTCACTGTGTCAAAGCTCTCGTCCCCAGGTGATCTGTTTGAAATTCAGTTAAACCAGCAGCTACAGTCCCTCATCCCCAGCAATGACGTGAGAAGGCTCATTTCTCATGTTATCCGGACTTTGAAAATGGACTGCTCTGAGACCCAGGTGCAGCTGGCCTGTGCCAAGCTCATCTCCAGAACAGGCCTCCTGATGAAGCTTCTCAGCGAGCAGCAAGAAGTAAAGGTGTCCAAGGCAGAGTGGGATACGGACCAATGGAAAAATGAGAATTATATCAATGAGAGCACAGAAGTCCAGAGTGAACAGAGAGGGCAGGAGTCAAGGGAGGTGAGGATAAATCCCCAAATGTGGGGTCTCGACATTTAGGTGGTTTAGGACATGGACCCAAGCACAAGGACCAGGGGCTCCTAGTCCGGGTCTTGTCTTGGCCACATAATTTTGGCTAAGGCAGTGATCTGCCACTTTGCTCATTTAGGAAACAGTGCCGCTGTTCCCAGAGGAGACAAAAAGAGGACCTAACATACAAGATACATCAAGTCTTGAAGAAAATGCTAATGATTAAGATTACATATCACATTAGATTTGGTATATTCCTTAAGAACCTATAAGCGATTCATCGGAAAGAATGGGGTTTTAGAGTCGTTAAAGAATAGTTAACTTTCATCCTATCTCTGTTTTCTAAAAAAATTGTTCTTTCCCTTTTTTTTAGCTCACAAAAGAAGTTCCAGGCTATGGCTATAACAACAAACTCATCTTGGCAATATCTGTGACTGTAGTAGTGATGATTTTGATCATAGTGTTCTGTCTCATTGAGGTAAGGACAACAATTAGTTCAGATTCCCAGACTATATTCCTTCTTTATAATAGATTCAGAACCCACAAACTGAAAATCAAAGCCACTTTCCCACCTATCACGACTTGATATCCCTCTTCAGTCTGGAGGACTGAGATATGCTTTGTCCTTTTATTGCAAAGTATATTCCAGGGATTTTAAAAGGAACCCCACTGCCGGGAGACATCTGTGGATTGTAACCAAGATAACAAGCCATTAGCTTGTTCTGAGACATTAGGTCTAAGAAGGCCACAGTTGACATGATAGTAAAATTTCTTCAACTCAAAAAAATGATGTCGATTCGATGCACTCACCAGTCATCCTCCTACTACCACTGATTTCTTTCCTCGTTGGCTAAAATGATGAGAGAGAAATAGTCTTCACCTTCATGGAGCTATCAGTCATCTTGGAAGAAAGGGCATGGCTTAGAGATAAAAGTGTCATCTTGTTGATTAATTAGATGTGCCTACAGCTCTCTCCCCCACTTCGCAAGGCATTGTGTAAACAGGTTCAGTTAAAACCCTGCAGCTAAAATCCTGCATCAGGCTACTCAGAGCGTGTCATAATTACAGTTGCCTATTCCTGGAGCTTGCCTGTTTACCTTTTATTCAATTATGTATGAATTGAATATATATTCAATATATTTATTCAAATATACATATGCTTATTATATATCTATATCTATATCTATCTATCTATCTATCTATCTATATATATATAGATATATATATATTGCCATCTGTCATGGCAACCCTCCATTTCAGCCAAAACAGCCCCTCACCATCCCCTAGTCAGACCATGCCCATTCCTACTTTTGTTGGTGACTTTGCCCACTTGAAATTCCTTTATTTCACTCTGCTGGTGGAAGTCCCGTGAGCCTTCAAAAGCCAACTCGAGTTCATCTTTCTTCACAAAGCCTTCCCCGAATACTGTAATACTCCTGGACCTAGTCCTTCTGTGAGATTGTCACCATTTCTTAGGGTCTACAGTGACGCATTCCCCTCCCCTGATAACAAAAATATGCTAAACAGTTTGTTAAAAGGCAGCTCCTCAAGAGAGAAATATCAAGGTCATGGATCAGAGCAGAGATATGTAAGGCTTCCTGGTCTATCAGATTTGAGTAAAACCTGACTGGATGTATTAACTGCTAAGGAGAAACATGTCTGTCTTCTGGAGGGTTGGTCAGTAGTAAAAGCATAGAAATGGTGAGGAAGAGACCAACATGGGCAGTGCCCACCTAGCCTTGCCTAAGAGTAGAGATGGCACCTCAGGCAGCAGATGAGAGTCAGGCCCACCAGCCGGGCTGTGCCCGCGGGGCAGATGGATGGATCTAGCTACCTCCGTCCTTTCCATGAAACACTGGATTCAGCTAATTACTTTTCTTCCACTTCTCTTCTCACCAAATAGCCTTCTGATTATACTTCAGTGTGCCACAGAGGCCTGTCTCCACAGGAGGTGATGCCCAATCATGTGGACACAGATGCCCTATCTGTGGAATGGATGTTTTCCTTATTGTCAAGTCATGACCTGACATTCTGATTTTGATCAATCCTGTGACATTGGTAAGGTGATATTGCCTCCATGCAGAAAGAAGTGCGTTCTCTCTTGATGAGATCAGAGTCTGATTTCTCAGCCTAAGAGCCTAGGAACTAGCGTGGGGTCAACTTACCATGACCTCTGGGAAGAGAAATCATTGGCCATTGTCCAGTCAGTACTCTGCATCTTGAGGTGGCCTGCAGCCTTTTGCTTTTGGGAAGTTCTATAAACTCCTATTGCTGTTTTAAATTCCTATGTGGTTTAACCTTGTGTTTATATTTTTTTATGTGGTTTCATTATTTCCTCTCCCTACTTAGATGATACACTTTTTGAGGTCAGAGACCATGCAGTTTTTTTCCTGTAGTGGACAATAATGATGTTCAAAGGAAGAGATGAGGCATTGTGTCAATTTCACAATGAGGAATAATGCAACGTAATATTTATGTGAAGTAGCCTACAGAGTCCAGCAATAGACAGATCCGTGGGTGACGAGGACTTTTAAAATGTTACCTTTTAGAGGCGCCTGGGTGGCTCAGTTGGTTAAGCGTCCTACTTTGGCTCAGGTCATAATTTCATGGTTCAGGAGTTCGAGCCCTGTGTTGGGCTCTGTGCTGACAGCTCAGAACCTGGAGCCTGCTCTGGATTCTGTGTGTGTGTCTCTCTCTCTTTGCCCCTCTCTCACTCTTACTCTCTCTCTCTGTCGCTCTCAAAAATAAATAAATAAACATTGAAATGTTACCTTTTAGTATTCAAATCAGTGGAAGAAAATAAATAAATGGTAATAGAACAACTGCTTAATTATTTGGGAGGAAAATAACAACAGATCCCTATTTCTCACCTTAAAAAAACATATTTCAGTACATGTAACAAAAGAGAAACAGGAACCCATCAAAGTGCTAGAAGAAAACAGAATCAATACTTTTATAATCTTGTGGTGAGAAAAAGCTTTGTGACCTGATACCACATGCAGAAACATTTGATAGATTTGATCGTCTTGTCTGATTTCTGCTTGGAATAAACCAGACATCTGATTTAATCCCCACAGTCCTGTGAGGATGATATCACCATCCTTCTTTCCTACATAGAAGGGGATCAGCTTAAGGCCCCTGTGGCAAAACCCAAAGCAGAACCCAGCTGTGCCTGCAGTCAGCCTGTGCTCCTATCCCACTGTTCCGTCTCCTTCACGATAAAAACACTGACAAATATTTGAAACATTGAAATTCAGTGAAAGCCTTTGAAAGGATTAATATATTTCATATGAAGAGAGTTTTATAAATCAACAGGAAGAGGACAAACAATCCAGGGGATCAAGGGGGCAAGGACTACGATGAACAGGGGGTGTGGACAGTCCGTCACCATATCTGCCTCATGGCTTATGGGACATGGGCCTCGTTAACAAGGCCTTTTCGCCTCATGGTATAAAAATAGTCTCTGATATTTTCTTCTGTACTCTTATAATATTTGTTGTGATTTATTTATTTTTAATCTGTATGGAATCTGTCTGGTGTTTTGGTACGGTCGAGGTAGGGGATCTAACTTTTTTCCCTTGCATAAAGATCCAGTTACTTTAAAATCTTTTATTGAATGGTTCATTCTTTCTTCATGGATCCAAAATACTAGTGTTATCTGGACTCTATTCTATCAACCTGGTTTTCTTTTCCTGTATCAGTATCACGCTACATACTTAACTGCAGTTGCTCTGTAAGAACGTATTTTAACGTCTGCTCTGTGATCTTCTTCTTCATCCATTTTGTAGCTATGCTTGCACATTTTCTCTACCAAATGTCAGCTGGCCAGTTTTTGTTTGAAAAACTGTCTTGGGATTTGAATGGGATTGCCCCGAATTTGTAGGTTAATTTGAAGGGAACTGACATCTTTACACTATTCTCGGAAAATAGTGTCTCACATCACGTATTCGTTTCTTCTTAATGTCCTTCAGAAGAGCTTTAGTGTTTTCATCTCATAGGTCTTACCCATTCTTTGCTAAGTTTATTCCTAGGTACTTTATGCCTTTTTATTGATAATTGTAAATGGGATAATTCTTCCATCTTTTGATTAATTATTTATGGAACATAGGAAAGTCATTGAGGTTTACATGTTGATCTCTTGATTTTATATATATCTAGCCATCTTGCTGAATTCTCATGTTTCTTCCAACAAAATTTTAGTTGATTCTCTTGGGCCTTTTAGTTTGTCTGTAATTTCATATGCAAATACGTCTTAGTTCTTCCTTTCCACGACTCCATTTTTTCCCAGTGCATCAGTTAGGACCTCCTCAACACCAATGAATAGCAGCAGTGATAACAGACATCCTACTCTTGTCCTTGATTTTAAAACAGTGCTGCTGTTTAGGTTTCTGGTAGACACTTTTCTTTTCCTCCTCCCAAGAATTTTTATTAGGAATTACCTGTTGAATGTTATCTGAGGCAGTCAGTAAAATGTATTACCAGCTGCACGCGAGTTAGGTGTTATTGAAGAGTCAAAGGACTATTCAACAAATTCCTGTCCTAGGAAAAGTTATCATCTCACTGGGTAGATAAGACCTAAAATGCAAAGGAATGAATAAAGATGTGGAGGGAGTGGTTATTGTGATGGGTAACTGTGATCATGTTTTCTTCCAAAACAGATTTATTCTCATAGAACAGCAGCCAAGGAAGGTAAAGAAGGAAGCTCAAGGTAAATATTAGTCTGGCAATCGTTAAAGTAGAATTTTAGAACTAGATTTTCAAACTCATCTATTTCAATCCCCTTGTTTTACAGCCAGGAAATCACCAAAGGCAGAAAGAATACATATTTGGCCTAATGCTTTGCCTGGATCCAGCAAAGTTAGCTGCCCAGCCAAACCCGAGTTAGAATGGGACTGGCACAGAGCACCTGCTCACTAGACCTTTAAAGAAAGATCGTGGGGGGACGGGGGTAGAAATGTTCAGACCCGTTCCCGCTGGCGGTGGGCATCAGGCCTGGCCACAGACCTTCTCAGAGGCTCTGGAGAAGGGATAGGGAGGGCCAAAAGTCGTGGGGTAAAGGGGCTAGTCTTCAAGCATGATGGAAGGTAGAATACATGAGTCCTTCCCGTAAAGTAGGGGGAAAACTTCCTTCTTCCTCCTTCTGGTTTTCGAGGCCCCGCTCTCCATTCCCTTTATCCAGACCCAATAGAATTTGAACTGGGAGAGACCTTAGATAATCATTTATCTCTTCCTTTTATAATAATGAGATGGAGAAGGAGAAAAGGAAGATGTCTTGCCGGACGGTTGTATCACTAGTACCACTAGAACCAGAAAGAAGATGGTTCCTTTCCAGTTGGGCACGTCTCTGACTACACTGTTCTTGGGCTGTGAACTGCATTTTATGTCACAACTCAGTGCACACATACCGTATAGACATAAGTACCTTCTAAAACAAACTTACCATACACTCTTGATTCTTTCTGTTCTGTTTTTTTTAAGTTTATTATTTATTTGGGGGGGAGGGTGGAGCAGAGAGAGAGAGAGAGAGAGAATCCCAAGCAGGTTCTACACTATCAGCACAGAGCCAGACACAGGGCTCAATGTCACAATCTGTGAGATCATCACTTGAGGCAAAATCGAGACTTGGGCTGCTCACCTGACTGAGCCACCCAGGTATCCCCTATTCCGTTTGTATTCAAAAAGAGTATTTTGTGTTTTAGCGCTAGCCGTGTGTTTTCAGGTGATTTCACGACTCACTCACTCATCTGCCTGCAGTGTGAAAGTCAGTGAGCTAGATAACTGCTGGTTGGACTCAGGCATTCACTCGGTGCGATTCATCTTGTAAGGTAAAGCAGCTAGGAAAATAGAAACACCTCCCCACCCACCAGCAAATGATGCCTGTGAGGCTAAGCCTGGCGGGGACTGATGTAAAATGCTTCTGGAGAGAGTTAGGTGCTTCTGCCGTGTGGTCACCCAGTTTGTTGACTGCACAAGGGCACTTGGCCAAGGGCCAGAAGGTGAGCAGGGTGAAAATCCTGCCTATACTTCATGTCAAGTTACATACAAAGGTCTCCCAGGGACACTGTGGGGCCATTATGGACAGACACAGGAAAATTCTGAAAGCCCAGCATGTATGGAATTATTTCTGAGATCCCAGGTCTGTGTTGATTTTGCTTGCTAATAAGACTGGAGAAATACATTGTGAGAGGCACGGAAAATGGTACGAATCACCAATTGTCTGTGTGTGTGTTTCCTTCCAGGGGCTTCTTTGGATCTCTGCTGCGTAAGAGATGCTCAGAGGAAAGTGACAATCAGGTAAATCTGAGGAGGATAAAGTACCGTGGCTGGAGAAGGCAGGGGAAACAGACCTAACGTTGTCCTTTCTGGTTTCTAGAAGGGCTTTTTCTGGAGAAGGCGGCCACTTTGGCTTAGGGACATGTACAGACCTCTCAATGCCACACGCAAGAAAAACATGGCACAGAAGCTACACGACAAGGATTCTTCTGATGAAGATGAGATTTTCAACATGGAACTAGGGTACGTGATTGGGGAAGATTTTCTCTAAAATGAGGAAATTATGAAGAGTTGAATTGTTCCTTTCGAGAGTCAAAGCCTTGGCATTCTCCTCCTTTTCCCAGGGAGGCTGGCAAAGCCACAGCAGAGAAGACTCGGACCACAGATTCCACTACTGAAGAGCTGGGTGACGAGAGTGAGACAGCACGTGAGATTGTCACAGAGTGAACGCCGTCCTGCCTCAGGCCACCTACAAAGTTTACTTTCCGATACTGGCTTCTCAGCATTGCTTGTAAAATACTTTTTTTCTCATATTAAAATGTATAAATCCATAACCAATTCTAGCCACGTGGTAAGGAATTAAAACGTAAACGGTTAAATATTTATCTACAGACAACAGGGGCCACAGGCGAGAGAAGCAGGACTGAAGCCAGAGTCCCTCGTGGTAGCCAGTATTTCCACAAGACACAGTATGGGCAAAGTAGGGTGAACGGGGCGTCTTTCCGTCATTTCCCTGATACGGTCAGTCTCTGGAAACTGGAAAACGTATCTTCAAGGGGCTTAGACTATTAAGTTAATTAACAGCCTATTCTGGTGCTCTCTCCCCTGGCTCACCAAATACCAGTTATTCACAACGCGCTTGACCCCCTGCCCATAGAGGATCATCTCTCTCTGGCCCCTCTGTGAGGTCTTTGGGGTTGCCAGAATATTTGGATCGCTGAGCCGACCTCCACTGTAGGGCTGAGGCCTGTCTTTCTTCCCAAGAGCTCAAACTCAGACACAAAATGTGTAGTTGGAAGTAGGGTGTTCCTCAACCTTACAAGCTAGTAGATAATTCCCATTGGGTTTTTTTGTTTGTTTTCTTTAAAAAAAAAAAAAAAAAAGTCCCCACCCTCAGAGAGCTAGCAGGGAGATGCTGGAGGGTTAGAGTAAAGAATGTGTGAGAGCAGTAATTACCCAGGACTGCCCTGCTCAGGCCTTTATTTCAGAACACTTATTGGTGGGGGCACTTACTGTTCACCTGTACCCCACTAGCCTCTGCTGACCCCACTGAGGGTCGGATGCGTGCGGCTGGGCTCTCTCCAGTTCAGCCCAGCACCACACCTACCACTGCTTTCCTACCCAGCTCAGATCAGGGCTGCACGATTCCAAGAGATAATGCAGCACAACGTGCAGAAGACGCAAACATCCCTCCACTTCTGCAGAGGAGGGCGTTAACCAGTCACATTTAGGATGTTGGGAGGAGTCGGGGTGCCTGGGTGGCTCAGTCCAGTGAGCATCCGACTTTGGCTCAGGTCATGACCTCATGGTGTGGGAGTTTGAGCCCTGCATTGGGCTCTCTGCTGTCAGCACAGAGCCCACTTCAGATCCTCTGTCTCCCTTTCTCTCTGTCCCTCCCCCCAGCTCACACACTGTCTCTCAAAAATAGATAAACATTAAAAATAATGAAGTCATCTATGCTTTCTGAGTACATGAATGACAGGTTTTAGAAAAAGGACGTCAGAGTCAAAATACAGTAGTGAATAAAAGAAATCCTGAATTAACAAGGTTTGATAATCTCTTTTCTTAATGTCTGTTTATTTTGAAAGAGAGCAAGGGGGGAGGGGCAGAGAGAGAGGGAGAGAAAGAGTCCCAAGCGGGCTGTGTGCTCAGTGTGGAACCCGATGCGAGGGACTCGATCTTACGACCGTGAGATCACAGCCTGAGCTGAAGTCAAGAGTCGGATGCTTAACCGACTGAGCCGCCCAGGCGCCCCTGACAATCTCTTTAAATGCCCCCAAATAAATGCTGGTGGCTTAGCGATAGGTGATGGAATATGGCACCAACCGCTGGCCACCAACAGAGTCCCCCGAGGGGACAGTAGGACTGGGGCACAGCCCAGCAGGTTTGGCAGGGTTGGTAGGAACGGTTCCAAGCGGGGTGATTGGCCCATCAGTGCCTCTTCGGCTTTATTAGTTTGCTGCTGCTGGGCAAGGACACCTGTTCTCCTGGTGCCTGCTCCCGTTCCCCCAGCGTTTTAGTGAGAACGGCCACCAAGTGTCTGTCTCTGTGTGGTGACGTCAGTGAGCCAACAAATAACTGTGTTGAAAGCACAAGACTAGAGAGTAACAGTAATCGGAAGCGGCAGCAGCACCTAGTTTACTATTTGCTTACTTGGTGTCAAGGCCTGGGTTGGGTGTTTTGCAGTCTTAATTTAGCCCAACAGTCCGTGAAAACATACTTTATTATCCCCATCTGGCAGATAAGGGGACAGGGCTTAAAGGATGTAGGTACCCTGTTCAGGTGCCCAAGGCCGCAAATCCAAAACTACCAGGTAGGGGTTTAATCCAGGCCTGTTAACTCCAAAGCCTGCTGACGGTTATACTGCCCTGCTGCAGGGTGCAGGGGTACAGAGACGTCTAAGCCATGGTTACCATCAAAGAATCAATAATTATAACGATGAGGATGGTGGCCGCTACTGTTTGTTGAGCACCTGCTTTGAGCCAGGCGCAGTACTAGGCCCTTTAGTCACTCTTAGGTCACAAGGGCAGAAACTCCTCATGCCAGCTCAAACTCCTTCATGAGCTGGGTGGAGCGGGGGCCGGTGGTGACTTTTTGAAGAAGAGAGGTGGACACAGAGACAGAGCTGACGAGAAACCAAGAAGACCCATCTGTGCATAGTTGGGCTTCCCGAAGTGTGGGCCGGGATTCCAGGCAACTCCATTCTCCTATTTTGGAATATTTCCATTAGCTCAAATGTGGTTCATAAAGTGAAGCTTAGAAAATGTTGTTTCTATAACACGACCTCAAATTTGCACAATACTTATCAGTCTCAAATGCTACCTTGCCGTATTTCTTTTAATTTTTTTTATGTTTATTTTTGAGAGAGAGGGAGAGAGAGAGACAGAGCATGCGGGCAGAGAGAGAGGGAGACACAGAATATGAAGCAGGCTCCAGGCTCTGAGCTGTCAGCACAGAGCCCGATGCGGGTCTCGAACCCATGAACCAACCACGAGATTATGACCCTCTCTGCCACCCCTCCACTCGCACTCTATGTCTCTGTCTCTTTCTCTCTCCAAAATAAACATTTAAAAAAATTTTTTAAAAACAACAATAAACATTTATTCCTCAAAAAACATCTTTTTTAATGTTTATTTTGAAGAGAGAACAAGAGAGAGAGGGAGACACAGAATCTGAAGCAGGCTCCAGGCTCTGAGCTGTCAGCACAGAGCCCAATGCGGGGCCCGAAGCCATGAATGGTGAGACCATGACCTGAGCCAAAGTCAGACGCTCAACCAACTGAGCCACCCAGGCGCAATACCCATCCCCAACCCTCCCCTCCCTCCCACCCCCCATCAACCGTCAGTTTTGTGAACATATTTTAAAACTACCATAGCCAGGAAAACAAACCATTCTAGATATTGCAAACACACACACACACACAAAGGTCATACAAGCAATTGGTGCTCACCACTGGTGGGGCTCGCGGTGGTGAAGGTCAGGGCCAGGGGGGAATCGCACCACTAGCTCTCAGGTTACTTTACCACAGTTGCTCTCCATAGATTCAAAGCTGCTGCTGCCACTCGGTCAGGAAACTTCGGGAAGCCACTGCCGGGGTCACTACAGCCCCATGGCCCCAAGCCTGACTGGTGGGGAGTATGGACTCCAACATTCGGCCCGCATGTCTGCTGCTACAGAGGAGAAAAGCATGGCTTCCACCTCCTTCCACCTCCGCCTTCCAAATTTCACACAGGTACGCTTTATTGGCACAATTCTGCTGTCGAGGGAATCTGTCAACGATGGTTCGTGGGTTTCCAGGACCTGCAAAGAAGGGGCTAGAAATGGGTGTCAAGAGCCAACCAACATCATCCAGCAAACCCCTCCTGATGGGGGGGTGTTCAAAGGCTTTGTAAAAGGGGGGTGGTGTCCACGTGGAGTAACCTGGTGGTCGTGTTTCTAAGTCGGAAACCCTGAAAGGTGTCATTCTAGCTGGGCAGCAGGTGAGGCGCTGGATGCTGACGACATACACTCATCCCCAGAGGTGACTGGAGAAGCGCCTGGAGTTGATTCTTAGTTTCATCTCTGGAACGTTCTCACTGGAATTAAAGCTGGATGGACTATTGGCAATGCAGTATCTGAGAAAACATAGCCCCCATTCAAAAGGGCTGCCAGAGAAAAGATCTCCACAGGGAAACATGTTTTCTCAAAATACAGCCTTTGGACCTCTATACGCAAACATCCCTGGGATGCTTACTTAAAAAGCTGATCCTGAAAATAATTTAATTTCAAAGGCTGTTGGGGCACCTGGGTGGTTCAGTCAGTTGAGCGACCGACTTCGGCTCAGGTCATGATCTCACGGTTCTTGGGTTTGAGCCCCACGTCGGGCTCTGTGCTGACAGCGCGGAGCCTGGAGCCCGCTTTGGAGTCTGTGTCTAACTCGCTCTCTGCCCCTCCCCCACCCCCCTGCTTGCACCCTGCCTCTCTCTCAAAAATAAATATTAAAAATAAAAAAATTAAAAGGCTGATCCTGCACACCTCCCCTGATGAAAACAAACAAAAGCAGACACTACTTAAAGTAATCCAGACAGATTTCAGTCAGTAACATAGTATTGCAGTGCCGTAGGGGAAAGGGTTCATCGTGAGCAGGCACCCGACTGGGATTATTACAGAGGTGATGGGGTATTTCACAGGGAGAATGAGGGACTAGGGAAGGGAATGAGTGGGGGGCTCTATAATCAGAAGTGAAAGATGACAAAAAGCAGGAAGGGACGCTGGCCCATATGAGACCCATCTGGCTTTGCTGACACTTCTCAAAGTTAAGCTCCTGCCCTCTCACAGAAGCTGGGAGACAGGGGCCCGATCTTCAGGCGTTGGCTGGACTCAGCAGCCAATCCTTTAGACAGCCGGGAGTTTTGCAGGCAGGCACTTTAAGGGAGGCTAGGGTCCTACTAGGGATGCGGCCACGAGCTGCCAGCAACCACGTCCGTGTTTGTTCGCCTTCACAGGCCAAGCAAGGTCGAATCAAGAAGAGGGCTCGGAGGAGCCTGGCGAGCATTTGGAGAAAGAATCTGTCACCCTCCGAACCCACATGCCCACCCCTCCTGAGCCCATCCCCCAAACAGAGGGACCACTTTGACAGGCCTTTTTATGCTCACCAAACGACTGAAGTAGGACAAGGCGGACGGGGAGGTGGGGGAAGCAGAGGTTCTCCGGCTTCTTCAGGGCTGGAGGTCGGCAGGGATTTGGGGGTGGGAGACGAAGGGCAGAGCAGATTGAGGATGACCAGGAGGCTCAACTGGATTCTTAACCTGGGAGTCCCGACTGGTCATGCTGGCCGGCTCCTGCCCCCACGGAGGTCAGGGCCTCTCAGTCCTGAGGACCACCAGGCACGACCAGCTCTGGCTCCTGTGGTCCTGGTGGGGGTATGTTGTTGAGACCTGGGGGATGGCGTGGAGCACCAGCTGGGGGGCGGGAGCACACTCATTCAAGAAGAAGAAAAGTCCCGAGGCCCAGAGCAGAGGCAGGAATGGTGCTTAGGCTGCGTGTGTTTCCAGGGCAGCGGCAGAGAGCGGTCTGGCGCCACACTGTGGAGGAAATGAAGATTTCAACGGTACAAAGGCCTCGTCTGGATGAGAGCTACACCCCAGGGTGGTAGAGCAGGAAAACAGAAGGAGCCTGGCTCCCTGACATAAGAGCCACCGAACCAGCCCCAGATCCAGTACTTAACCGGATTATCATATGAGAGATCAAGAAGCTGCTTCTTAAAAAAATTTCTTTTCAATGTTTACTTATTTTTGAGAGACAGAGACAGAGCATGAGCAGGGGAGGGGCAGAGAGAGAGGGAGACACAGAACGTGAAGCAGGCTCCAGGCTCTGAGCCGTCCGCACACATCCCGACATGGGGCTCGAACCCATGAACGGCAAGATCGTGACCTGAGCCAAAGTCAGACACCTGACCGACTGAGCCACCCGGGTGCCCCCAAGAAGCTGTTTTTTAATTTAACCCACTGTTGGGGCGCCTGGATGGCTCAGTCGGTTAGGTGTCCGACTTCGGCTCAGGTCAGGATCTCACCGTTCGTGGGTTCAAGCCCCACATCGGGCTCTGTGCTGACGGCTCGGAGCCTGGAGCCCGCTTCAGACTCTGTGTCTCCCTCTGCCCTTCCCCCACTCAATCTCTGTCTCTGTCTCAAAAATAAATAAACATTTAAAAACAAAGGAATTAAAGGGCGCCTGGGTGGCTCAGTCGGTTAAGCATCCAACTTCAGCTCAGGTCACGATCTCGGGGTTCGTGAGTTTGAGTCCCACATCGGGTTCTGTGCTGTCAGCCTGTCAGCACAGAGCCCGCTTTGGATCCTCTGCCCCACTCTCTCTGCCCCTCCCCCGCTTGCACTCTCCCCCCCGCCCCCCGAAAAAAAGGATTAAAAAAAAAGAATTAAAAAAAATCACTTAACCACTGTTGTGTTGGGTCTCTACTGCAGCAGCTGAACCTGTACGTAACCTGATAACGGAGGGAATCCATGTATCTGTTATCTTTTGCCACAACAGTGCTAACTAATAGACCATCCTCAAAACTCAGAGGAGGCTGGGAAACCGATTCTCACAGGTTGGCCGTTACCGCTGTACTTTAATGCCCTGCTGGCTGGATCGGCGCTGCTTCTCACTGCTGGTCTTTTCTCCCTGTGTTGCTGCCGGGACCCAGGCTGAAGAGGCAGCGGCTACCCAAGAGAAGCGTAAGAGAGCAAGCAAAAGAGCCATCGGGCCTCTTCGAGCCTAAGCACGGAACCAGCCCCCAGCCCCAAGCCAGGGGATGGGAAAGTACACTGTGGCCACGAGGAGACACAGCAGGAGCGGGGATGCGGGGAGGGCCCATAATTCTCTCTCCCAGAATGTGACAGAGTCCTGGGTCAGAGGCTACAACACGGTGGCCCTGCTCTTCTAGGCGTCACCTACGAATGGCGCAGAGTGAAAGACAGCGTCCGTCCATGTGAAGACTCAACCGCAGTTCTCTATCAGGTCAGGAGCCCTGACAAGACAAGAATCACATCTCCTTCCTCTTCCCAACGCCTAGGGCCAGGCCCTGCCCTCAGGGCTGACTCAGGGAGATTACTGGGTGAATCTGAGACCATTTCTTCACTCTCTGCGTCGGATTCCTTATGTGATACAGACTGACCTCCTAAAGGTCAGCACACAGTGCTAGGGGTTTGCCCGCAAAGCTGCAAAGGGACTGTGCCATTGGGAACTGAGATGTGTACCTAGGTCTGTCTACACCGCATCCTGGATCCACTGCCTGCCAGAGGGACCTCCAGAAGAAAGGACTTCTACAAGTTAAATATCGCAGACTTCACACTCCAAAGGAGAACCGTTTGAAGAGAGCCATGGTTAACCCTGACGAATGCCACCATCACCACAGAATTCCAGGCACCGGGCATGTGGGTAGAAAGCATATTTTAGGGCAGTGACTCATGGTAAGTCGTTTCCTCCAGTCCCTAAAACGGGCTATTCAATGTCAAGCTGTCTCAGGCTCAGGCTGATAACAGGGCAGCCATAGGGGACCTAGTGGGAGCTGCGTTGTCACGGTCCAAGTCTGTACGCACCGCTTGTATAACCTGCCCAAGTTCACAAAGACAGGATATCAGTCGCCGCTCTTTATGCTCCCAGTGAAAGAAATCCAACTAAAATATGCTTAAGCCAAAAATGTCATACGGTGTATCGGCTCACATAACCGGGAAGCCTAAGATCTTCAAGCTGGCCGCATCTAGCGCTCAAACGTCATTCTCTCCCCAACTATCCCTCAGTTGTGCTTTCCTCCATGACGGCTTCAGGCCACAGGATGGATGCCCCAAGACTGCAAAGATAGTCCTTAGTAACTCCAACTCTCCACTGAGGTTGAGCAAGCCTCATAAAGGAAAGCCAGTCTTCAAAAAGCCTCTGATTGGTCTGCTTGGACCCTGTATCTGGCAGGAGGAGACCCTGATTGGCCAGCCATGGTCAGCGTGCACCTGCAAGGTGGGCCTTAAACCAGTACTTAAGTCTCTGCTAGGGCACAGGAACTGAATAGAAAGTCAAGAGAGGGGGTTGTCTCACGGCAAGTTGAGGGGGCGAGGTGACAAATGGAAGACCAGACATTGAGGCTAGATTGAACTAACCCTAAGCCTAAACTTTGAACAGGCTTTCACACGTTCATAGATGCTATTGTGAGTAAAACACAAATTCACTTAAGAGCAGGAGTGCCTTCATAGTAACTTTTGGTCTTTCTGTATTTTTTGTCCCAATTAATAGATATCGAAAGGATCCCTACGATCACGAGCAGGTCCGAAGACCATTCTATTTTTTAATATTAGAAAGGGATTCTTAACTGCAGATTAAGAGAGAGAGTAAAGAAAGCAAGAAGAGAAGGGAGCCAGGAAAACCCCAGCCCAGGAAGCAGCGAAGGAAGGTTCCAGGACAGCAGCGTATGACAGGTCAAGGAGGTAGCCGAGGGAAACGGCACTAACTGTCATGCCAGAGCACTGGAGCGGAGTGGAGGAGTGATCGTGGCGGGCAGCACAGAAAGAGAAGGAGAAGAAATTAAACCCCGGGGGGTCAGGGGACAGAAACGAGTGCCATCGGACTACATGAGCAAGCTCTGCGGTGAACAATGCTTACCTAGTCACAATTCTGCAACCACTATCAATCATGGGGCAAGAGTGACAAAACTAAACCCCAAGAATGGAATGGGTGGGGGGTGTTAAAGACCTAACTCCTTGCCTGTGTTGCTAGGAAGTCCACAGATAGCGTCTAAAATGGGTGAATCAGAGCACCTGGGTGGCTCAGTCGGTTGAGCGTCTGACGTCAGCTCAGGTCACGATTTCACGGTTCGTGGGTTCGAGCCCCGCATCGGACTTTGTGTTGACAGCGCAGAGCCTGCTTGGGATTCTCTCTCTCCTTCTCTCTCTTTCAAAAAAAAAAAAAAAATTAAAAAACTCTTTTAAATGGAAGAATTAAGAGCTAGAAACACAAGATAGGTGGAGATAAGCACCAGAAGATCCAGCGAGAGGTAAGGAGGACCGAGGACTGGCGAGCTGGCCCAGGAGGGTGGGGATGGTCGAGGCAAGAAGCTGCTGCGGGTCATTCTGTTTCCTCACCACTTCATTTCGTACTATTTGAACTGTAAACTATGTGTGATAACATTTGGGAGGCTTAAAGAGTCCATTCTTTTGTCAACGGCACCTCAAAGCTGTATTTGTGTCCAACTTTATTGAGATAGAATTGACACATAATTTTTACGAACCCTTTAAATCCATTTTTTAAAGAGAGTGGGAAGAACCAGCTTCCTGCAACAGAAGCCATGAGAACATTACCTATTCCGGTTTCAAAAGAAATGGTGGCATTAGTTCTGCTTAGATGATTTCGGTCAGAGACCAAGTAAGCATACATCTGGGGTTCAAACAAGAGAGGCTCTCACTCCAGTGCTCAAAGACCAGTTAGAAAACGGAGATCTGACTGAACTGGGTAGGTACGAATTAGCCAAAACTGTAACAATAATAATAATAATAATAATAATAATAATAATATAGCTAGTTATCCTCAAGTGCTTACTTCAGACCAGAAACCGTCCTGAGGATATTATCTTATTTAATCCTCATGGCAACTGATATTTTCCCCAATTTACAGATGAGGAACTGAGGCTCAGATAGTTTGGGGAACTTCCCGGAAGTCACACACTCTGGCCCCTCTGCCTGAGGCAGAGGGGCCTCAGCGTGTTGTGATTTACTTCTCTTTTCTAACCACCAATCAAACTTAGAAGTTTCTATCTCTGGTGCCATCTCGAGGGGCCTATGAAAACCACTGACTGTGGCAGTGGTCTCAGGCCCACACTTGCTGGGTTGTGCTGGGCCCTGCGCTGTCTTAGGGAAGGCCTAGAAAACAGTATGGGGTAGAGCCGGTATTCAAACCTAAGCATTCCCGGCTCCAAAGCCCACTTGCTCGGCCACTGAATTATGCTAGTTCTCCAGCTAGAATCAGAGCTGGGTGAGGATCCCACCTGTAGTAATTATGAGTTGTATGGCCTTGGGCCCCCAAGTTCCTTAACCTCTCTTAAGCCTGTTTTATCATCTATGCCATGGGGATAACAATGGTGCTTACCTTCAGGGTGGTTGCTAAGGATAAATCAAAATTCCTATCTGGCAAATAGGAGCCTCTATTTTCCACACCTGTTAAATGCCTTGCCCTTCAGCTCCTAGGTTAAGGAGAGATTCTCACATTTTCTCACCCTTCAGATCCACGGGTGGTAGGGCAAGAGACAGAAAAGGTTTGGGTCAAGGCTAAATACTTGGACCTCATCCCAGAGTGACTCTCCAGGGCAGGGGCGGGGTTCAGGAATCTACACCTTAGACCCCCGAGAAATTCAGATGCCTGCAGTCCTCCTGCCTGGCTTTGAATGACTATGCGTAGTGCTTGAAATCTGACAGACCAGTGCCTTTGTGAGCGTCTGAGCCCTTCCTGCACTGGCCTCCAGCTCTGTCTGTGCCTCCTCCCTTTCCCCATTGCCCAATCTGTCTTTATCTCCCCCTTCCATTCTAAGCCCCCTCCCCTTACTCTAGCCTTACTTCCTAGCTTCCTCTCCACCTCTCCGTGCACCCTCCCCTGAGCTCAGTCTGCATTCCTACCCACCGGCCGTTTCTCTACCAGTCTCTTCGCAGGCATTGCCCTTTCCTGTGTCCACCCGGAAGGCTCAGATAAAAGTTGCTTCCGCCAGGATAACCTTCAAGGCCTCTTCCCTGGCACCATGGCACTTTGCACGTACCTTTATTATTGCTCAAATAACAGGGTAATGGGAGATTTTTTTTTCCGGCCTCAGATTACCTGGTGGACTCGTGGCCCACGAATGGTGGAAATGTGCGCCAGAGTAAGATGGAGAGAGGAGGACAAGCCCGTAGACTTTGCAGAGGGGCCGAGAGGCCTGAGAAGTAAGAGAAGACCAGGAGACAGGGGCTCCTGAAAAGATAGATAAGAGATTACCATGCGGGGTTCCCACAGCTTTTGCAGACAGCGGCTGCGCAAAAATTCATTGGAAGAACTGAGGAATGTTGCTGGCTCCATCTGGGGGAGGGCATGCTTGTATCAAGACACTGATGCTCTTGATGTGCTATAATTATAACCAGAAACACTATCCTTTTGCCCAGGAAACTGGATTTCCCAGTAAATTCCTTACTTTCCAAGTTGTTTAACGCTAAGATAATGCTTTGCTTCTGTGTCCTTATTTATTTATCTTTAACGTTTATTTACTTTGGAGAGGGAGAGCACAAGCGAGGGAGGGGCAGAGAGAGAGAGAGAGAGAGAGAGAGAGAGAGAATCCCAAGCAGGCTCTGCACGGTCAGCGCAGAGCCCAATGCAGGGCTGGAACTCACAACTGTGAGATTGTGACCTGAGCCGAAGTCAGACACTTAACCGACCGAGCCACCCAGGCATCCCTCCGTGTCCTTATTTCTAACTTTCTGTTCAACTGTTAACCATACTAAATGTACTCAGATTCATCTAGTCTAAAATCGAGGAGAGGTGGTTCTCGCTCCTAGAGACAGAATTATTGAAGAGGCAGCCCGCACACACTCAGGTGCCACATCTCCAACAGCTGGTTTTATAAATGGAAACAGGCACTGGGACCCCTTCTTCTCCCCTTCCCAGAAAGGCTGATGGAGAGCCTGGCCCAGATCAGTGGAGCTTTCTTCCAAGAACTGTCCCGTTCCCAGACCAGCCCTGTAGACACCCCCAAAGTCCCCCTGGACCTGCAGGTAGCAGTACCTCTCCACCCCAGTACTCACCCCACACTCAGGCCCTAAGATCCCACTTGACCTGAGCCTGCAGGTATGAAGTGTCCAAAGCACAAGACATCTGTCCCCACCCCCACCAACACACACTCTTGACCTTTTGTTCTGGGTCCATGTGAAAGAGAAATGTCAACTCTACCAAGTAAAGGAAACAAACAACTTCCTGGCTAGATGAGAATAACCAGAACCTTAAGCTTCATGCCTGGGGGCTGACGGGTACCTAAAGGTGCTCCCTTGGTGATAGGGGTGATCAAAACCTGTATGCTTGTCCTGAGAACCACCAGGCGGGAAGCACCAACTGCACTGATGCCCTCAGGGAGGCAAAACTAGGGTAGACGTTATTGGTCCGATTTTACAAGTGGGAACCTTCCGGGCAGGAGGCCAACAGACAGCCTCGGTAGACAGCACGGTAGATAGTGCTGTGCCCAGGCAAGGTCGTGAACCCAGAAGGCGGCCGGGATCTAGTGAGACGCAGACACTGCTGGGGGCGGGCAGTAGGACACGTTCCGCCCGACACTGGTGGGCTAGCCTGGTGGCCTCGCCTCTTCGTGCGCATCTCGGGTCGCAGAGTCCCCAGCCTCCCAGATCACTCACCTGCTCTGGAGCTGGGAACTTGGGCTTTCCTGAGCGCTGGCCCCGCCCCGAGGCTCCGCCGGCCCTGCGCTGGGCTCCGCGGTCCGGGGGCGGGGCCGGACGCCGAACCAACGTGATGGCGTCAGGCGCCGCGAGCGCCGTTTCCTGTTGTCCCTGGCCCGGAGGCCGCAGCGCCTGGTCGGAGGCTTAGGGGCTGCAGTGGCCAGGAGTGCCCCGCGCCCCCTCCCCGCTCCCTCTGGTGAGTTAGGGGTCAGAGGGCGAGGAGGGTGAGAAGGGGACGGCGGGGCCGAGACGAGAACGGGCGATGGGTCACCAGCCCTGTCCGTGATCGCAAACCCTTGGTTGCTTTGAAACTGTCCTGCTTCAGAGCCTTTTCCCTGCCCGGCCTGAGCCCCGCACCCTACCCCACTCGGACCCGAGCCTTCAGCCCAAACAGCCAGTGCTGACCCGTCCCCTTCCTCTTCTCCACCCGTGACCCGAGCCCAGCCCTTACCCTCACCCCTTCACCACTGGTCTTGCGTAAGTGCAGCCACACTCGACCCCACGGTAGCCCACTTCCAACCCCTAGGACAGCCACTTCCCTCCGCCTCCCTCTAACGCATCTCCTTCTCACCCCTCAACCCCTTTGGCAATCCCAGTGCTCCACGCAAACCTCCTCGAGCCCCCCCTCCCCCTCCCCGTCTTTCTGGCTTACCCCTTTTCAGGCTCAGCTTTCTTATCCCAGCCCCCCTGCTCAGCCCCCCAAGGTCTGCTCAGCCAAAACACCCACCTCCCCCCACTCATTTAATACCTACCACTACAGTAGATGCCCTATTGCGCTTACCCCCCTCTTCTTGATAACTCTGATCTCAGCCCTATCTCAAGTCTTGTATGTATCTTCTTGCCCTCACCCACTCAACCCCTAACTTCCAAGCCCACCGCATACTTTCTTTCCATCCCCAGCCAGCCTGAGGACACTTCATTCCTGAGTCTTTGCTAAACCACCCCCCAACTCTTGCTGCCCTAGTTCCCACCACCCCTACCCAATCTTGTTAGATTGACGTCTTCCTATCCCCATTTCAACTCTTCATCCCAGCTCTGTGCCCACTCTTCCCTTGATGTGGTCCCCATTTGATCTGAGAACCTAGTGCAGTCCCCTGCCAACCCCACCTGCTTTCTCAGAGCCAGGCACTTGCCGAACACCTCAATTGAGGCAGGGCCTCAGATGGTAAGTAAGTGTGGAGGAGTAGAGATCCTTCTCCCGTGGGTCAAGTGCTTTTCCTGGATGTCAGGCCCCCTGTACCTGTCCTTAAGGATTGTATTCCTGGCATCCATATTACATTACTCGCGTTGGCTGCTGGAATGATAGGTATCATCCAAATACCTGGAAGGTGAGGGAGCTACTCATTCAGCTGGGGCAGTGGAAGCTTATCACTTCCTTTTGGGTGACGATCTGGAGAAACTCAAGCGGTTCCACTGTGTGGGGTTGGCTGTGGTCACAGAATCATGTCCATGTGCATTGCCCTGCCGCTCAGAAAGGACCCTCACCCAGTGCTCCTCCTGGCCAGAACTGGTTGTAGATTAGTCCCGCTACCGAATGTGCCAGAGGTGACGTTACATGTTGTGAAGAGTAGAGATGAGTGGATCCTGGGGACGCCGAGGCCTCCGTGGAGGCTGTTGAATTGCTTCCTCTTTTTGCAGGTGCTGGATCATTGAGTTTTGACCATTTTGATTACCCATGAACACAGAGAGTCAAGTTATCTCAGAGTAGCTAGACATTCTTGAGGCACCCAGGCTCCATGGTTAACATTTATAATCTCCTGGGATTTGGGGGTGCACATCCCCTCTAAGTTCTGGTGACCAAACTCCAAAGGATTGGCCACTTGACAGCCATTGTAAAGGACCCCAAAGAAGACCCCTTGTGTTTGCTTGCATTTATAGTCTCACGCCTTTGAGAATCGGATGTCCTTTTACCTTCAATATCCCCTTCCGTTAAGGTGTGATCTCTGAAGGGTTTCAGCCTGTTGGCAGCTTGGTGTAATGGAAGGAGTTCTGCAGTGACCCCACCACTGAGAAGTTGTATACCTCAACTTCTTACAGTCTGAAACGGTCTGAGCCTTTTTATTTTACTCATCTGTTCATTCAGCAAGTATTTTGTGAGCACCACTGTGTGCCGTGCACTGTTTGAAGCATTAGAAAGACAATGGTGAATGAGTCAGGCAAAGGTCCTGCTTTCATTCACTCAGAGTTTGGTCCTTGCCAGAATCTTAAGGGATCTGGGACAAGAATATGGGAGAGATGGGTGTTGTTGGATGGAAGGAGGGAGGGAGGAAAGAAAGATACCCAGTGTTCCTAGACCTCACATTTCTGGCCTCACCCACTAGCCTTTGGACTGGGAATCACGAGCCAGAAGTTGCTTGCCCTCCAGCTGATATTCAGTTGCTTTGTCGCCCTACCCACTCCCCCCCCCCCCCACACCCATCCCACCCCCCACAGGGCTCTTGTCTAGAAATCCAACTTTCTTCAGGTAGAAGGAGGTGCTGTTTACTCAGCACTCACATGTCTGAAGTATCAGCTGTCTTTCTGAATCAGAAGATAACTTTGTCATTTGTTTCCAGCTGAAAACCCTGACTCATCACCTGGTACAGCAGCTGGAGGGCTTAAACACCGGCCTGTTGTCCTGCATAGCCAGGTGCAGGATCGGAGTCAGGCCGTAGAGACGAGGCTGTCGCGGATGGCGGGGAAGTCTCTAAGAAGAAGAGGTTGCTGTTTACTGATGAACGGAGTGTTTCGAAAGTGGTGAAGCCAGGTTATCCATTTCTTCTTCTAATGTAAGTCTCATCTGAGTCCTTCTCCTCTTTTCGTTCTTCCTTAGTCTCTGGAGGAAGTGAAATTGGATGTTTATAGAAGGCCAGGCAGTATCACGAAGAGAATCAACCCCAACGATTCCTTCCTGTGTGTTGGAACATTTGAGGAGGGACAGCTCGGAAACCTGGCTGCCATGGAAAGGACCTGTGGTCAGCTAGTTGGGGCCACAGATCTGATGGGCAAGATTGTTTCTTGTCAGTGTTAGGCCTTCTTTGATAAGGTGGAGCTTCTGAAGAGTCTGTGAATAATAAGTTTGCCTGAAACTCTTTGAACCAAGGACCTGGGACAGTATGAACTGACGAAAGGCACAGAGCTTGGAATGAGAAAATTCTGTCCCTCACCTGAGGCATGTTTCTACTGAGCCTCAGTTTTCTCTTCTGTGAATGAGGGATACTCATCCTTCTCTCACAGGATTGTTTTAAGAATTAAATGAGGATAGAGAATGAGATCCTGTGCCAGAGTGAACCAATACAGAGGGGCAGAGGTAGACGAAGGGTGACTTAAGAGTTTCCTAAAGGCACACGGCACTCACCTTTTCTGCTCCACTGTATCAGGGATGTTTGAACTCTCTACTTGCTCTCTTTCTTCTGGGTCTCCTGAAGACCCACCCCTCTTTCGTTTGCTTCTTGGTGTCAGTGAAGACAGCTCTGAAGATAGAAAGTGAAACCAGTCCCATAGCATGGTAGATGGGGGTCTGGCTCACCCAAGGAGCCTGCTGGAGTGCTGACCTAGCAGTCAGGAGACCCAGAGCCCAGAGATCTCACATCGTAGATGGTCGTGGTCCTGCCTCTGAGCCATTTCCTGCCTTCCTGAGGCGTTCTAGAACCGACAGGCCTATGTAGGGAGCTTTGGCTTCCTGCAAGGAAAGATGTGCCCGGAACTTTGGCCTGACCCCCACGTCTCAGTTCTGTTTTGTGAATTGTCAAGTGGCAATTCTTCTAGGTTTCTCTGCACTGTTGTCCTTTTGTGACGTTCCCGACACTGTTTTAGGTCACAGTTGTCTCTTGTCTGGCCCTGCTCTGACCTCAGTGTCAGTTTACTTTGTTTTTTCAGCAGACCCTGACTTGGCCAGAGCACCCACTTAATGATAAGCCTCCCTCCCTCCAGTGAATATTATATTCAGTGAATTAGTTGATGAGGCCTCAATGGTCTTCCTCTTCAGATTGCTGAGGCCCAAGCCTTGAGGCCGGCTGAGGGAAGGGCAGTTTTAGGGCTTGAGGCTCTGTCTAGAAGGGCAGGCCCCCGGAATTGCCAGAGGGGATTGGATGCCAGGGTCTCAAAGCCAGCGAGCCTGAACGTGGCCTGCAGGGCTGCGTAGGGTAGCCTTGAAGAAACCCAGCCTCTAGGATCAGGCACGGTTTCAGGACCGACTCTATAGTATGTCCCCTTCTCCCGGTGCCCTGGTGGCCAGAGCATGGAGCTGGTCTCCAGCGAAGGGTCCTGAGGATTCCCAGTGGGTAGGAGCTGGGAAAGTGGTGGAGGGAGAGACAGTCTGATGGGCTGTGGCCAGGGGCTAGTGTTCCTCCTGTCAGTCTGTTGTGCGCTGACCAGAGCTGGTTTCGTGGGGGCCGTCCTCCACACACCTATCTGCCTTTGCATGTCCTTACTTAGGAAGGTCGGCGCTGGGTCCTGTTCACCCTCTGCCGGATCCAGAGGCCAGGGCTTGAATCAGAGCGTCTTTCATCATTTAGGGCCACCCTGCCGTTCTCCATGCCTCACTGTTCGCCTGTAAACCTTTCCTGCCAGACTCAACCCTGATGCTCCCTTGCATCCCGCCACCTGGGCCCCCAGCTGGAGAGCCCTCCTCCCAAGACTTCCCTGCCCCCTCCCCAGCCACCCCTTAGCCCTAGCTCACACCCGCCTCTTCCAGAAGGGTGGATGTCATCCTGGCCGAAGGTGGTAGAGCCCGCCACTGATCAGCCCTGGGATCTTGGGAAGTTCCCTGACCTGGGTCAGCTTTGATTTATCTGGATAATAAAAGAGCTCGCCTAGGGTGGTTACAAGGAATGAATGAAGCAATGTGTGTAAACAGTACAAAATCCATTCATCATGCCTCCATTTGATAACTTCTTTGGGCCATAGGTTTTTGAGAACAGAGACAGCGATGACCTATTTTTTGGTGTCCCTCCATGCTCGGCAGCGTGGTCACTAGAGATCTGTTTAGATGGGAATGTGCCTGCCCAATCCTGGTCCGTCCAAGTGGCTGGGGCGGTCCAGGCGAGCCAACAGCCACCCCCCGAGGCTCAGGTTGAGCCCCCCCCCCCCCCCCCCACCTAAGCCACCCCCGGGGGGGTGGGGGGGAAGCCAGTGCCCTGAGGGATTTACCTGTGTACTGACTTCAGGTAGTTGAGCGGACTCATTCAGACAGTGGCCTTTGCCTATAAGGCTTGGCCACATCCAACCGGGGTAATAGATACCATTTATCCTTAGTACCGTCAGGCACTGTGCTGGGCGTTTTCCACATTCATAACCTCCGTTTGAGACGTCTGCCGTGGTGCCCCACCTAGCATGCCTAAGTGGTTAGTGGCAAATTGAGATTCGAACCCGTGTTGTTTCCCTTTAGGCATGTCCCTGTGCTGCTCCAGCTGGACCCTCGTGCCTGGAGGGGAAGCAGCTATGTAGCAAGAGGCCCTCCCTTTGGAAACTTCCTTCAGTTGTGCTTGTCCCTGCCGAGCTGGCAGACATCGGGCTGGCACAGGAGTCAGAGGCTCCGAATGTGAATTGTGAGCCCCTGCTTCCTGGTCCACGTGGGCTCTTGGCACCTCCAGCGGCAGCATCCCCCTCGCACCCTTAGTTCTGTATCCAAATCGGCCCCTCATTCCCTGCTTTTTTGTGCCAGCGTTTGGTGTGGCATACAGAGGCCTCTCCATGCCCTGATTAGGGTGGACCCACCCACGGCACATAGGATTCCCCACCTCCTGAGATTCGAGCCCTCAGATTTCTTCTCTTCCCTTGTTTCCTTCCTTAAAATCCACTCTTGGCTTTTACTTTTGAATTCAGAGGCCTTTGCATTGCAGTTTGAGGAAGATGGGCTGACCCGCTGCCTGCTGGGGGGAGGGGGAGAATTGGCTGGGGGTGGTGAGCTGGAACCTGCTCATCTGGCCGCGCCGTCTGTCTCTGCAGGTGTCATGTGATTCTCCGAGGGAGCTGCAGTGTGAGCGGAAATGCTCTCGGTGGTGGAGAATGGACTGGACCCCCGGGCTGCCATCCCGGTAGGCAGTCGGAGAGGCTCAAGGGTGGGGAAGGGGGCACGGGACAGCCATGTCATTGGTCTTCCTCACTTTGAAATGAATGAGTACTGTCTGGAAAGCGAGGCTTCGGGCTGAGAAAGAGTTATAGCAGAAGCAGGCTCTGAGGAGACCCTGCCCTTTCTAGAACATCTTATTGGTGATAGAATGGGAATTGATAAAAAACAACGGATTTTAATAGGGGCTGCCTGAAGACCAAGGATTTCTCAAAGGAAGTCATACATATGGGGCGCCTGGGTGGCTCACACGGTTAAGCGTCATGATCGTAAGCGGCTCATGGTCTTGCAGTTTGTGAGGTCAAGCCCTGCATTGGGCTCTCTGCTGTCAGAGCAGAGCCTGCTTTGGATCCTCGGTCCGCTCTGTCTCTGCCCCCTCCCCCACAGGCACATACATGTATGCACATTCTCTCTCTCTCTCTCCCTCTCTCTCCCTCTCTCTCTCTCTCTCTCTCTCTCTCTCTCAAAAATAAGTAAACATTAAAAGAAGGGGCAGCTGGGTGGCTCAGTCGGTTGAGCATCCGACTTCGGCTCAGGTCATGATCTCACGGCTCATGGGCTGGAGGCCCGCATCGGGCTCTGTGCTGCCAGCTCAGTGCCTGGAGGCTGCTTCATATTCTGGGTCTCCCTCTCTCTCTCTGCCCTCTCCCTCCCATGCTGTCTCTCTCTGTCTCTCAAAAATAAATAAACATTAAAAAAAAGAAAAGAGGGCATTAGGGTGGCCTGGGTGCCTCAGACGGTTGAGCGTCCATTTGGCTCAGGTCATGATCTCACGATTTGGGAGTTTGCTGCTGTCACTCCCTAGCCCACTTTGAATCCTCTGTCCTCCTCTCTCTTTGCCTCTCTCTCTCTCTCTCTCTCTCTCTCTCCAGTCAAATAAGCAAACAATAAAAGAAGTATATGACCCATAAGTCATATGAAAAGATGTCTAACATCAAAAGACTGCATACTGTATGACTTCATTTACACAAAATGTCCAGAATTGGCAAATCCATAAAGACAGAAAGTAGATTAGTAGTTGCTAGGGGTTGAGGGAGAGGGGACTAGAGAGGAGTGACTGCTCATGGGCACAGTGTTCCTTTTTGAGACAATGAAAATGTCCTAAAATTAGGTAGTGGCTGTAGTTTCACTATTCTGTGAACATACCAAAAATCACTGAACTGTATAGTTTAAATGAGTGAATTTTAGGCAATGTAAATTGTGTCTCATTAAAGCTGTTATAAAGAAAAAAAAAAAAAAAAACAGGGGCTCCTGGGTGGCTCAGTTGATGGAGCGTCCGACTTCGGCTCAGGTCATGATCTCACGGTCCGTGAGTTCGAGCCCCGCGTCGGGCCCTGTGCTGACCGCTCAGAGCCTGGAGCCTGTTTCAGATTCTGTGTCTCCCTCTCTCTCTGACCCTCCCCCGTTCATGCTCTGTCTCTCTCTGTCTCAAAAATACATAAACATTAAAAAAAAAAAATTTTTTTTTTTAAAAAAAAAAGAACATTCGACTTTTCAAAGAACATTAACATGAACTGTTTGGGCTAAGATAAAAATAAAACAGTAAAATATTTATCCATAATCCTATCAGCTAACAGTTCAAACCAGGTTTTCTGTATTCCCTCCCAATCCTTTTCCAAAACACATAGGTAATTTTGACATGCTTATACTATGACAGAACTGTCTTTATCTTTCCAAAGGATTTTACATATATGTATTTTATAATTGATTTATGTAACAGACCTTAACGGAATACTTACATGTGTCAGGAACCAAGCCAAGTGTTGAGGATGCAAGAATGAAAAAAAAAAGCAAGTCCTGCCCTCAGAGTAATCCCCCCGCCCCCCAACTCCTGTGCTGTAGGTCAGGAAGTATTCGTTCCGTTTAACAGATGAGGAAATTAAGCTCAGTGAGGTTAAGTGAAATGTCTGTAGTGACCCAGCTGTTGACCAACAGAGCTGAGACTAACATCTGCCTCTGACTGCCAGGTCAAGGATCTTTCCTTTTTTCTTTCTTTCTTTTTAAAGTTTATTTATTTATTTTAGGGGCGCCTGGGTGGCTCAGTCAGTTAAGCGTCCTATTTCAGCTCAGGTCATGATCTCACGGCTCGTGGGTTTGAGCCCTGCATCAGGCTCTGTGCTGACAGCTCAGAGCCTGGAGCCTGCTTCGGATTCTGTGTCTTCCTCTCTCTCTGCCCCTCCCCCCTCCTCATACTTTGTCTCTCTCTCTCTCTCTCTCTCTCTCTCAAAAATAAACATTAAAAAGATATTTTTAAATAAATAACGTTTATTTTATTTATTTTGAAAGGGAGAGTGAGCATGAGCAGAGGAGGGGCAGAGAGAGGGAGAGAGAGAGAGAGAGAGAGAGAGAGAGAGAGAGAATCTCAAGCAGGCTCCACACTGTCAGCACAGAGCCAGATACGGAGCTCAAACTCAAAAACCGTGAGATCATGACCTGAGCTGAAATCAAGAGTCAGATGCTTAACTGACTGAGCCGCCCAGGTGCCCCTAGGATCTTTTTTTTTTTTTTGAATTTTTTTTTTTCAACGTTTTTTATTTATTTTTGGGACAGAGAGAGACAGAGCATGAACGGGGGAGGGGCAGAGAGAGAGGGAGACACAGAATCGGAAACAGGCTCCAGGCTCCGAGGCATCAGCCCAGAGCCCGACGCGGGGCTCGAACTCACAGACCGCGAGATCGTGACCTGGCTGAAGTCGGATGCTTAACCGACTGCGCCACCCAGGCGCCCCCCTACGATCTTTCTTAATGTGGACCATGCTCCTGTTTTCTTGGTGTTTTTATGGTTCTAAAGTGGCACTTGTTGCCTCTTCATGGAATCGTAGACCCCTAAACAAGGTGGAAAGCTTCACCCCTGCCCTAGATGGATCACCCAGGCTCCCACACCTGTAACTATGATGGAGCCGGTATTTAAACACAAGATTTCTATGGCTATCAAATCACTGAAGTTCGGTTTAAAAAGCAAAACAAAAGAAAAATATACAAATATCTTTGCAAAAAAATAACTATCTCTGGGTGGTATAAGTACGTAATTTTCCTTTTCTCCTCTATGCTTTGTCTCTGTTTTCTTTCTTTTTTTAAAATTTTTTCCAACGTTTATTTATTTTTGAGAGAAAGAGAGAGCGTGCGTGCGTGTGCAAGTGGGGGAGGGGCAGAGAGAGAGGGAGGCACAGAATCCAAAGCAGGCTCCAGGCTCTGAGCTGGCAGCACAGAGCCCGACGTGGGGCTCGAACCCATGAACCGTGAGATCACGACCTGAGCCGAAGTCGGACGCTCAACCGACTGAGCCACCCAGGCGCCCATCTTTGTTTTCTATGATTAGCTTGTGCTAGTTTTGCTGTATACACACCCACAGGTAGACGTGAGCACGTGTGTGGGTGTGCGTGTATTTGGTGATAAGCACTTACCTTCCAGGGGTCACCGCAGGATCTTCTAAAGGCCTGTGTTATGTCTGACACCGACTAGGTCATCAAGAAGAAGCTAGTGGGATCTGTGAAGGCGTTGCAGAAGCAGTACGTGTCCTCGGACACAGTGGTCACTAGCGAAGACGGAGATGCCAACACCATGTGCAGTGCCCTGGAGGCCGTATTTATCCACGGCCTGCATGCCAAGCACATCCGAGCCGAGGCCGGAGGGAAAAGGAAGAAGAGCGCCCACCAGAAGCCTCTGCCTCAGCCTGTCTTCTGGCCCCTCCTGAAAGCTGTCACCCACAAGTGAGATCAGCAGGGGAGGCTTTGCTTTGGGGAGGAGCTTCAGTGTGGGTGACCCTGGGCTCTCCCTCTACAGCTATATGGGAAAGCAGCAGAGATGCTCTGTGTTCTAGAATGGAGATGGGTGAGATAGGGGTTATTGTTAGACCAAGCCTCAAGAGCCCCTCAGCGCACAGGCAATGGCCTGGGGCTGCTCAGGCCCCTGGCTGGTCGCCTTTAGCAGGAGCCGCCTTTTTGCCACACCGTGGCAAAGTTGGGTAGTTGGAACAGAGAATGTGTGGCCTGCAAAGCCTAAAATCTTTACTAAGTGGCCCTTAACAGAAGAGGTTTGCTGACCCTGCCTTGGAATGTTTGAACATCTCTATGCTAAGTATTATATCCTAACAGGCTATGGCATTTTTTAAAGACGTGGAATCCAGATCATCTGAATATCCACCCTGGGACGTTTGCCTCTGCGGCCCTGGCCCTAACTGCCTGGGCTTTGGAGCAAGCAGCTGCTGGCACGTTGCCTCTAAGGGCTATTAAATGCCACCTTCAGCCTGAAGGTGCCTTGTCAGTCTGTATCTTCCTTTTCATGCTGACTGCCACCGCCCTATCTCAGGTTCTTACCTCACTCCTAGGTGGCAGTGGCTTTCTGATTGTCCCCCTTATCTCATTGTGTCTGTCCTTAGGTCAGGCAGCTGGTCAACATTTATTGAGCTTAAGCTAACCCGAGCTCATTCCCTGAGCCCTGTGGCGCACGCACTCCTATGGGCGAGACGTGCTCAGGGCACTGTGATGGTCAGAGGAAGGGCATTTACATCAGACCAAGGGTTCGGGAACTGAGTTGGGTACATGATCTTATCCCGAGCAGCCCACCCAGAAGTCTGCGCGACTGCGGTCAAGTCATTTCCCGGTGTAAAAACTCTCAGGCTCCCCAGTGCTAGCCTGGAGTTCCATTCACTTCGTTGGGGCCCCGGAATCTGTATCCTGACCAGGTTCCCAGGTGATTCTGACGCACAGCCAGGTGTGGGGACCCTTGCCCCACCTTGCCTCACCGGTTGGATGCTCAAGACCCTGCATCACCTGACTTTGCAACCCAATCAGCCACTCCTCCTCCTCCCCGTGCTGTAACGGGAGTGCTCACCACTCCTGATACACAGCTGCTGCTTCCCTACCCTTGGTGCCTTTTCTCTGTCAGTCCTTGGTGCCTGAGGTTCCCCTTCCATCTTTGCGGCTTGAAATCGCTCAAGGCCCAGCTCAATGCCTTGCCTGTGCCTAATCCCTATGCCTAATCCCGCAATGCCTTGCCTAAGGCATTGTCCTTACTGCAACCTGGAAGTGATTGCCTTCCCCCCACCCCAGCTCTACTGACAACAGGGTTCACTTCCGTGTGCCCTTGAAAGGTAGTAACCTGGACTGAGGGCAGGACCATGTCTGTATCCTGTATCTTCACAGCTCCAAAGACCTGGCACTTAGGGGCTCATCACATGTATGCCGGATGAGCAGGTGATGTCAAGGGCGCCTGGGGAGTTGAAACTAAAATGGCAATTATCCTGCATGACAGTAACCTTGAAAAAGTGGGGAGTTGTAGCTAAATATTTCTCAATTCCCTGTAGAACACTGCTATCTGAGATATTTTCCCAAGCCTGTATATACTTGCAGTCGTTATTACTGGCTCCTGCTCACCAGTGGATAAAATGATCCTCTGTGATCTGAACTCACTTCTTGAAACAAGCCTGTCCTCTCCACCCCCAGGCACATCGTCTCGGAATTGGAGCACCTGATCTTTGTCAGCACGGACGTGGGCCGCTGCCGGGCCTGGCTGAGGCTGGCCCTCAATGACGGCCTGATGGAGTGCTACCTGAAGCTGCTCCTCCAGGAGCCCGCCCGCCTGTGCGAGTACTATCAGCCCACAGCCCTGCTTCGAGACGCCGAGGAGGGCGAGTTCCTCCTCAGCTTCCTGCAGGGACTGACGTCCTTATCCTTCGAGCCCTCCTACAAGTCCGCCATCTTAAACGAGTGGACGCTCACCCCGCTGGCTCTCTCTGGGCTTTGCCCGCTCTCTGAGCTCGACCCCCTCACCACCTCTGGGACAGAACTACAGCGGAAAGAGTCTCTGGATTCAATTTCCCATTCCTCAGGCTCGGAGGACATCGAAGTCCAGCACTCAGGCCATAAGATCCGACGGAACCGGAAGCTCACGGCCTCCTCCCTCAGCCTGGACACCGCCGGTTCATCCCAGCTGTCTTGCAGCCTAAACTCTGATAGCTGCCTACTCCAAGAGAATGGCTCCAAGAGTCCAGACCGTTCCGAGGAGCCCATGTCCTACGACTCCGACCTGGGGACAGCAAATGCCGATGATTCAGACCCGTCTCTGCAAGAGTGAGTGTCCTTCCCCCACTCCTCTCCTCCCCCTGCCTTCCTTCCTTCTCCTCTTCCTCTTTCTCTCCCTCCCTATAGCATGTGATTGCCTGTCACTGAGCATTGACCTCTCTAAGGGCATAAAGGAAAAGGGGATCGTGGCTCTTCCTCAGGGACTGGAGTTGCTGGGACTTGTAACTGGAGGCAACATGGGGCAGCGAGGAGAATGGATTCAGGGAGGGCTCGAGCTGAATCAGGCTCCAGCTCTGCCCCTGGCTGATCTTCGACCAGTTACCTAATTTCTCTGAGGCTTCGTGTAAAATATTATTGCCTCTAGGGCGGAAACCAACGGTTCGGAGTTAGATATACAACTTCCAAAAGACGCAGTGAAGCCCAGCGCGTCTGGGTGCTCCGCTGCGACCTCCCAGAAGGCCTCTGAAGGACACAGACCCTGAATGAGGCCTGGAGGAGGTGGTGCACAAAAGGGGCCAAGCGAGTGAGTGGAGGAAGAGCACAGGGAGCAATGAACTTGACTAGAGAAGGGACGCTGGGCAGAGCTGTCTCTTTAAAAGAACTTTTTTCTATTTGAGTATTGTTGACACACGGTGTTACATTAGTCTCAGGTGTACAAGGTAGTGAGTCACCATCTCTCTATGTTGTACCATGCTCACCCCAGCAGAGCCTTCTTCGTTTAGGCCCTTTTTAAACACTCATTTTTTAATAGATTTATTTTTATGGTAAGAAAAAAAAGTCTACCTACAGTGAAACGTCTTCTCCACCTTTGTAACCATAATTATTAATTCCTTACATCTTTCTTTTTCTTTTCTTTAAAGTTTATTTATTTATTTTTGAGAGAGAGAATGAGCAGGGGAGGGGCAGTGAGAAAGGGGGACAGAGGATCTGAAGCAGATTCTGTGCTGACAGCAGAGAGCCCAACGTGGGGCTCGAACTCACGAACCGTGAGATCATGAGCTAGGCTGAAGTCAGACATTTAACTGACCGAGCCACCCAGGCACCCCCTTTACATGTCTTTTTCTGATGTTTCTAAATGCATCTAACAGATATGAATAGATCTGTTAATAACTGTTAATATCTGTTAATAGATCTGTAATAGACTTTTAAATGTCTTTTATATTTCTTATCTCTGCCCCATCCCCACAAAGCTATTATAAATATACTGTTTGATACCTTGTCTTAGAAGAGATCAGGATTTTTGTTTTGGAGCTTCATATCAGTTTCTTAATTTTTTTTCCCCCCTATGGCATGTGTTTCCATTGTATGAATGTACCTTAGTTTATTTGACCAGCCCTGTATTTCCTGGACACTGGAGTTCACTCTTTCTGTAAATAACCGTGTGTATGTGATCTTTGAATTCTATGCAACTATCTCTGTTCAGTAAAGTCCCAGAAACAGAATTGCTGAGGCAAAGGATAAATGAATCTACAATTTTCATAGATAATCGCCTGTTTACACTCTGTCAGGAATGTACCTGTGCCCCCTCGGCCTTGTAGGCAGAAGGTATTATCAAACTTTTGGATATTTGCTCATCTAATAGGTAGAACATGATAAACTTTTTTTTCAAGTTTATTTACTTGTTTTGAGAGAGAGAGAGAGAGAGAGACAGCAAGCGAGCATGAGTGGGGGAAGGGCAGAGAGAGAGGCGGGGGGAGAGAGAGAGAATCCCAAGCAGGCCCCTCGCTGTCAGTGCAGAGCGTGATGCAGAGCTTGATCCCAGGAACTGTGAGATCATGACCCAAGCCAAAATCAAGAGTCGGGCTGGTACGGAGTGAGCTTAGAAGACATCTGTGAGGAAACAAGGCCATTAGGGCAGCCATCTTGCCCAAGCAGCAGCCTGTGGGTGGAGGAACCTAGGCCTTTGCTCTCAGGAACATACACCTGCTTTCAGGGGAAAGATACGCATGCACACACCCACCACACACACACACATGCACACGGTGACAGAAATAGCCCCATTCTGTGTTTTCATGGCATTGATAGTTTTTTTTTCCCAATGTTTATTTATTTTTGAGAGAGAGAGAGAGAGACAGAGTGTGAGCGGCAGAGGGGGAGAGAGAGAGGGAGACACAGAACCCAAAGCAGGCTCCAGGCTCCAAGCTGTCAGCACAGAGCCCGATGCTGGGCCTGAACCCATGAACCACGAGATCATGACCTGAGCCGAAGTTGGATGCTTAACCGACTGAGCCAGCCCAGGTGCCCCATCCAGTTCTTCACCAAGCTTCCCACCACCTTAGATTTAATATCCATTGATGATTCTTGCCCAAACTAATCTATGATGGCTGCAGAGTGATGATTTTCCAACCTCATGACCACCTCCACGTTTATCACTCACCATCTTATTGTCAGGAAGAGCTCCAACCCCATCCCCGTTATGTATCTGTTTGTCTATTTATTACTATTAAGGACTCAGGGATTCCTATCTCTTTCACTAGATTATAATCTGTCCCTATCCTTATTTTTTTCAAAGACGCTCTAGGCCCAAGGTGGGGTGCTAACTCATGACCCTGAAACCAAGAGTCGCTCGCTCCACCAACTGAGCCGGCCAAGCTCCCCTGTCACTATCTTTATTTGTGTCGATGGCCAAACTGTCCCAGACTACCTTAGAAACCATTCTGTATTAATTCTGTAGCTACGATACCAAAAGCGTAAGCAACAAAAGAAAAGATAGAGAAAACAGTCTTCATCATCATTGAATTCTTTTGTTTCTAAGAATACCATCAAGAAAGTGAAAGGCAACCCACAGAATGCGAGAAAATATTTGCAAGCCATGTATCTCATAAAGAATTTTTTATTTTTTATTTTTTTTAATTTATTGTTTTTAATTTTATTTTTTATTTGTTAAGAGTTACATGCAAATTAGTTAGCATCTAGTGCAACAATGATTTCAGGAGTAGATTCCTTAGTGCCCCTTACCCATTTAGCCCATCCCCCCTCCCACACCCCCTCCAGTAACCCTCTGTTTGCTCTCTATATTTATGAGTCTCTTCTGTTTTGTCCCCCTCCCTGTTTTTATATTATTTTTGTTTCCCTTCCCTTATGTTCATCTGTTTTGTCTCTTAAAGTCCTCATATGAGTGAAGTCATATGATGTTTGTCTTTCTCTGACTAATTTCACTTAGCTTAATACCCTCCAGTTCCATCCACATAGTTGCAAATGGCAAGATTTCATTCTTTTTGCTTGCCGAGTAATACTTCATTGTATATATATATACAGTCATCCGTCATCCATCGATGGGCATTTGGGCTCTTTTCATACTTCAGCTATTGTTGATAGTGCTGCTATAAACATGGGGGTGCATGTGTCCCTTCAAAACAGCACACCTGTATCCCGTGGATAAATGCCTAGTAGTGCAATTGCTGGGTTGTAGGGTAGTTCTATTTTTAGTTTTTTGAGGAACCCCCATCCTGTTTTCCAGAGTGGCTGCACCAGCTTGCATTCCCATCTGATAAAGAATTTTTACAACTCAATAAAGAAGGACAAATAACCCAACTAGAAAATGGGCAAAAGATCTGAATACTGAATTTCCCCAAAGATATGCAAATGGCCAAAGAGCACATAGAAAGATGCTCAGCGTCATTAGCCACCAGGAAAATGCAGATCCAAACCATCATGTGTACGACTTGGCACCCATTAGGAGAGCTTTGATCAGAAAGACAGTTAATAGCAAGTGTTAGTGGGGGGGGTGCTGGTGGGCTCAGTTGGTATAGAGCATGGTGACTCTCAACATCAGGGTCATGGGCAGAACCTACTTAAAAAAAAAGAGTAAATTGAATTAAAAAAACAAACAAGCGTTGGGGCACCTGGGTGACTCAGTCAGTTGAGCCTCTTGATATCAGCTCAGGTCATGATCTCACAGTCTGTGGGCTCAAGCCCCGCATTGGGCTCTGCGTTGACAGTGAGGAGCCTGCTTGGGATTCTCCCTCTCTCCCTCTCTCTCTGCCCCTCCCTAGCTTTTGTGCACCCTCTCTCTCTCTCTCTCTCTCTCTCTCTCAAAATAACTAAATAAACTTTATAATTTTTTTTTTTTAAAGTAACCAGTGTTGGTAAGGATGTGGAAAAGCCGATGGCAATGTAAAATGGTACAGCCACTTTGAAGTCAGGCAGTTGCTCCAAAGTTGAAACTTGAAGTTACTCTATGGCTCAGCAGTTCCATTCCTTGGCGTATATGCCCGAAGGAATGAAAACATTTGTCCACACAAACACTTGTGCGTGAATGTTCACAGCACCGTCATTCATAATAGCCCCAAAGTAGCCCAAAAGTCTATAAAACGATCAATAGAGAGACAAAAGAAGGATTCATCACAAGGAATGAGATCCCAGTGGCTGCCACAACATGAATAAATCTTGAAAACATCGTTAAGCGAAAGAAGCCGGGCTCAAAGGCCACCTATGGTGTGACTATTTGTGTGCAGTGTCCAGGTTAGGTAAATCTAGAGAAATGGAAAGTAGGCTTGTGGTGGGCAGGGGTTGGAGGAGGGGTGGATTAGTGACAGCTAATGGGTATGGGGTTTCCTGTTGGGTTGATGAAAATGTTTTAAAATTGACCGCGATCATAGTCGCACGGCTCTGCAAACACACTATTGAGCTGCACGCTTTAAATTAAGTGATTGTGCGGTATGTGAATTATGTACTGTGAATTTTATCTCAATAAAGCTGTTACCAAGAAAGTGTTCCAGATTTGGCCAGCGGGTGCCCCTCTGAGCTGGCTCTCATGTCCATTTGACGTGCCCCAATCCATATTTTGAGCACTTTCTTACTTTCTAGCACAAGATAATTCAGACTTATTTTATACTCTTTCCTAACTCCAGCCTAGGAATCAACCTTTGTCCCAGAAGTCTTGCTTCCTATTTTGGGGGGGAATGCAAAACCAAGATTTAGGCATTTATCATTTCGTTTAATCATCATGACAACCCTAGTAAGTGGGTACTGGCATATCTTCCTTTTACAAATGAGGCCCGGAGAGGTAAAGTATATTGCCCAAGGTCACACTGCAGCCCAACCTTTGAAAGCAGGCGATGTGAATCCAGAGTCCCCGCCCCTTGCACCTCCCCCTACACACACACACACACACACACAGAGTGTGAAAGTGAAGTTTATTTCTTCAACAAGGTCACTTTTACTTGAGTGACCCCAGTTTTGAGTGGAAACAAAGGTGTAGAGCTTATAAGACAGCCTCTCAGGAATTGCACATGGCAGGGTATACCCTTGGGAAAAGTCACATATCATGCGTCTGGGAGCGTGGGGTTGAGGGCAGACCAACACCCAGTGGCCTGGCCCTTCCTACGAGAGCACATGTTCAAACCCACACACGCAAGTACCAGTAAAGTCCAGTGCTCATCAGTCTCCTTTGCCAGCCTCACTCCCCACCCCTGTACCCAAATGCTGCCCATAGCCAGGTGTCCTTTACAAGAGTGAGAATGGCTAAAACAGGAGAAAACCTATAGATGAAAGGAGATCAGCCTCGGTTTTTCACTGTTGACGCTGGGCAGTGGCTACATGGAGATTCATGATATTATTCTCTCTTATTTTGTAAATGTTTGAAAGTTTCTGTAGTAAAAGAAAGTATAAAATGGTGAGAGGAAAGAGAAATAGCCAGGCGGGGAGCCGTGAGTGAGCCGGGACATTTGGCTGCTGTCTCCAGATTCCTCAGGTGCTCAGAGGAGACCAGCAGCACGTCTGGGAGATCCTCGGGACCACAGGCCCTCAGCTGCACCTTCTCCCCTCCGAAGATGATGAGGATGCTACTCATGTCCTTGGTCAGCTGCCTCGTTGCCATAAATGAGGCCAAGCTCATCAGTCGCTGTGACTTGGCCAGAGTGCTGCACAAGGAGGATCTGGATAGGTGTGAGGGCTACTCCCTGAGTGACTGTGAGTGCTGCTTTCTCACACTCCCGCCCCCCCATTCCTCTTCTGCTCCTGGTCACCTCCTATGTGGCCATCTTTCCATCATTCATCTTTCAAAGCCAAGTTCAAAAAGCAGCCCTCCCCGAGAAGCCCCTCCCAACATTCTATATTCCTTCCACTGAATATTATTAACTGAGCACTTACTATGTACCGGGAACTATTTTAGGGGCTGGGGACAGAGACATCAACAAAGCCCCTTCCTTCACAGTGTTCGCATTCTAGGGGGAGAGGCGAGTCCCAAACAAACACACAAACATATGAAGCACTTCCTGGTGGTGATAAATGTTATGCAGCAGAATAAAGCCAGGGGAGTGAGAGGTAACCTTGTCCTTGAAGGGGAAGTCAAGGAATACCTCTCTGAGGAGGTGACATTGAGCAGCACTGAATGAGGCAAAGGACCGGGTCACCCAAATGTCTGGGGAAGAGCATTCCAGGCAGAGGGAGCAGGCAGTGCAAAGGCTTCGTCCTCCTCCCTGGTGGGGCTAGCTTCCTTTTGCCCAGATTTTGCACACACCTGTCTTGTGCCGTCCTTCTCGTTTTATCTTGTCTTGTGGTCCTTTAAGGGGTGCGTCTTCGTTCTTGCTGAAGGCACCAGCTGCCTTTGCCCCAGCTGAATGTCCCTCACTGGGCTTTGCACGGGTCATGGCACACAGTAGGCGATCATCAAGTGCAGGAGATGCGGATGGACAGCGGGATGATGAGCGGTTGTACTGAGGGGCAGGTGGATGGACCGAAGGGCGAGGAGAGAAGCTAATGGGTGTTTCCGGCCAGCTCGCCCCGTCTAGCCTCTTAGGCCTTGTTCCTTTCTTCTGCTTCCCCGTCTCCCTTTCTCCTCCGTGTCCTTTGTCCCTCAGTTCAGAGCCCTCTAAAAACCTTCTTCTCCCTGTTCTAAGGGCTGTGCCTGGCTTTTGTGGAGAGCAACTTCAACCTATCAAAGGTAAATGAAAATGCAGACGGCAGCTTCGACTATGGCGTCTTCCAGATCAACAGCCACTATTGGTGCAATGATCACAAGAGTCACTCGGAAAACATTTGCCACGAGGACTGCAAAGGTCTGGCCGGGGTCTCAGGGTGGGAGAGGGGAGAGGATGAGTGGGGTCTACTCACAGGACTTCTCGTCCCACTCCAAGCCTGGGAATGCACCCAGGAGTGCCTTTGCTGAGCAGAGGATTTCACTAGTGGCTACGATGCCCCTCCGGTTAGGAGATTCTCCGGGGTGCAGGCTCCAGAAAGGCTCTGCACACCCAGTAACAGAGGACAGCAGCGGCCAACATTTAGCGAGAGTGTGTTGTATGCTGAGCACTTCACATGCCAGCTTCTCATGCGGTGGAAACTATTATGATCCCCGCTTTACAGACGAGCAAACTGAGGCTCATAGAACCAGTGCTGAATGCCAGACTGGTGGCCCTGAAGGCTCAGCTCTAACCATCAAGTCCTGACTTTGGTCAATGGCCTGATTGATTCGAGGCCAAGGGCAAACTCCCCACCTCAGAGCCACTCGTGGAGGCTCCACAGGTCCATGACTTTGCCCCTTACTCCCTCTTTCGTACTCTGATCAACATCCCTGCACTCTTCACCTGAAGAGCCTCTCTCATTAGGCAAGGTTTACCTCGGCCTCTGTGCTGCCTGTTTTGACATTTCCTTTCCCTAGAAACCCTCAAACGTGGCGCGAACCAGCATGTACCCTAGCTAGGATGTGTGGTAGTAAACATACATTTACTCCTGCCCCTCCTGCCCCCACCCCTAGCCACCCTTGACCTCTAGCAGCCATTGTAGGGATATCTCCATGGGCCTCTGGGAGGGAGCCCTTGCCTAATCTGGAAGGACTCAGCCCCCGGGGGGCGGGGAGAGCCGGTGTGTGCCTCAGTCTCTGGGACTGTCCTCTGTGTTCTCACAGGTATTCTCTGTCTCCCCTTCAGAACTGCTGAGCCCCGATCTTCTCTCAACCATCAACTGTGTGAAAAAGATTGTGTCTGGAGCAGGGGGAATGAAGAACTGGTGAGGAGGTCACTGTGGGACTAAGTCAGCAGGCAGAGCCCCAAGAAGGATGTAGTGACAGGAGGGGACAGGAGGCAAGGACTCCACCCCTTCTAACCATCTAGAAAAATGTGGGAGAGCGGCGGGCTTGGAACTGGGACTTACAAGACTTGGGATCTGGGTCTTTCTCTGATGTTGTATTAAAACTGTTTTGGACACAGTAGCAAAGGAACTTGAGTTAGCTGAGGGAGATGGCTTCGGAGGGGACAAGGTGTCTCACCGAGCTTACCCAAGGGGTCTCTTCTCTGGAAGAGAACGGAGGCGGAGCTGGGAACTGTCAGTGTGGCTTTCCTGACAAGTTTCTGCCTCCTCGTGCATTTCCTTCACTACTTTCTTTGTAGAGCAGTATATTCTGCTCCCCATTCCAGAGGACAGACTGTGGCTGCCCCCAAGTTAACGGGCTAATGTTCTGAGCAGTCACGGAGACTGGCTAGTCTCAGCCCCAGAGTCCAAGGGGCTGGGATAGAGAATCTGATTGACTCGAGCCCCTTGTCTGGCTCTGTGCTGACAGGATGGAGCCTGCTTGGGATTCTCTCTCTCCCTCTCTCTCTTCCCCTCCCCCCCCCTCTCAAAATAAATAAATAAACTGAAAAAAAATGTTTTTCTTGCAGAAGATGATGAAGTACAAATAGAAGAATTTGGACAAGTGGTAAAGGATATTCGTGATGCCTCCAGGTTAAAAGGTAACTAGTAAATTATTTGTGACTGTTAAATTTACTTTTATTGAATGGATGTCTTTGTGTTTTGTTTTTTAGAATTTCTAGTTCTGTTAATTTCTGCTTACCATGTTGGCATTGATCTGTTTTAAGGCAGGCAAAACTTGATTTTGATTAAAAGTTGGCAGCATCCATGATGAAAGAAAAATGCCTTTTTCTGGAATGGGGCCTGTGTAACCTATTTTAAATCCCTTTTTTTGTTGTTGTTATTTGTGTGTGTGTGTGTGTGTGTGTGTGTGTGTGTGTGTGTGTGTGTTTTGTTCTGGACTTTATGTAAAGTCAGATACTAGCTTTACAATTTTTCAGATATGAAAATTTTCTATACCATTTTTAGCCTCAGACTTAGGACTCTACCCTGTGTAAAGGCTTATATATTATAGAATTTCTCAGAAATCTTCTACCTCTTCCTTTAGTAGACATTCCTCATGTTCCTTTCTTTGGATTTTGTTAACATACAAGAGTGACCATGTGCATTTTGGTACCATGGCTATTTCCTACCACTTGACTTCCATTTTTGCTTAAAAGTTAAATCATAGACCTAAAACCAATGGAGATCATACTCATGGAGTTTGTGTACTTTTCTATTGGGAAAATAAGTTTAAAACTTAATTATCACTGGTAATTTATTTGAATAACATTCAAATGACTGTTTGGTCAATGAGCGCTGTCAGGAGAAGAATAACAACATAGGTATATGTTTAGGAAAACGGAAGCGGAGTCATTTCTGGGTGTAAAGAAGTAGATAGATACTTTTCAGATTTTTCATAACCACTCTGCCCTGGTATAAAATTTTTAACATCATTGTTTCTCTTTTAGGTTAAGAAAAGTACTTAATAATTCCCTGTTGACATATAAATATGTTACCTGGGTCACATAACATAATTAGCATCAATATAGTATAGTGAAATAGATTAGCCGTGCTATAGGAAACAATGCACACAGGTAGAAAAGAACATGGGCTATGGAGTTTGATACATGGTGGTTTGTGGGTTTTTGACTTACCAGCTGGGTAGTCTCTGTAGGTCATTCTGGTTTCCTCATCTTTAAAACAAGGAAGCTAATAAAATCACGTTTCTCCTAGAGTTGTCAGGATCAACTGCAAAAACACATATAAAGCACATAATCTAATTATTAGGCACATACTATATACTTGGTAAATGGTAGTTAATTTTGAAATCAGAAAACAGAGTTCAGAAAGACTGGTATTCAGGACAGATAACTTTTTATGTGGAGGAAGGAAAAAAAAAATGGAAACTAAACCATTGAGAAAGGAGAACAGTGAAAAAGGAGAAAGGTGTAGTTTAGGTACCTGAATCTGGGAGCTGGTCATAATGATTGGGGGTTGACACTGGAATCTGTCAGCCAGTGCAAGAAAAGGCCAATAATTACAGGGAAGAGTGAGGAAGGGCCACCCTGGAAGAAAAGTGTTAACATAGCAGGCCTGAAACTGCTCTTTTTAGAAAAGTCTCCTTGCAAGGTTGACTGTCATATGCTCAGACTGTTCCCTTCATTACTGACTGATAAGGTTAGTTCACTGTGCCTGGACTATTTGTTGACAAACTTGGAGGGGCTGAGAAAACAGGCATATTGTGGATCAAGTTCTATGCTTTCCTTCAGTATACACACAGTTTTAAGGGATTATGGTCAGTGTCTGATCTTGTAGTTGAAGATTTTAGAGGTTGGGCAGGCAGTTCTAGGTATTGATGAGGATTAAGGATAGCCATTGATCTGGATGACTTTGGAAAGGAAGTGAAAGTTTTTGGAGTTGAGAGGTCAAGGTCATTCTTATTGTCATCAGATGATAATGGGAAATGGGGCTGAGGGAGGATTATGAGCAGGGTGACCAAAGATCCTCCAAGAAGGTGAAAGAGTGATCAGAAAGTCAGTAGATGATGGTGTCCGGAGGGTAGTGTAGGTCAATGACAGGCCTGAATCTCAGGGGAGGGATAGGTTTGATTGAAGGTGGAACTAAAATAGCCAGACAGCAGAATCTTAGGAGTGTTTCTCTGCTTCCTGGTCCTATGTGGAGCATGGGAGGATGAGCAGACTCCTCTTAAGGTGTCTGTGCAAAGAAACCATATTTTAAAGGGAACCAAGCTTTAGGTAAAACAAGCAGAGCTGATACAGGTTTTTAGGTGACTGTCATTTGCAGTTGCCTCGCTGAGATGTTAGGGGGACAGAAAGTGAAGCGGGATCGGAGGTACTAAGAAGCTGTGATTACTGTTTGCAGCTATTCCTGAAGGCTTAATAATAATAATAATAATAATAATAATAATAGTAACTTTATTGCTATTAATATGACACTTAGTGTTTGCTATATACCTAATGTTGTTTTAAGTGTTTTTCATACATCATATATTTAATCTCCATATTAACTGTGTGAGGTAGATAGTATTATTAAATTATTTTAGATATAAGACTACTGAATTTGATAGAGGGGTTAAATAGTAATAATTTGCTCAAGGTCAGATAGTTTCAGGTCACAAATCCTGGAGCCAGGATTTGAATGTACTTAACACTGCCTCCTTTGAAAGGGCTGGAAATAAAGCAAAATTCCAGATGCCAGAGTACAACTGGATCTTGGTAGAATTGAAAAGAAAAGGTGAGTGAGTCTTTGTGATACTTGTGTTTACAATTTTACATTTCTCATGATTCTGAAATCTATTTCACTTCCACCAGGATGAGTTAATTTTGTTTGCTACCATTAGAGCTCTAGTTTAAAATAACTACTTTGTGTCATTGCAGTGAAAAATTCAGCCATAGCAACCATTTTGGTTGTGCCAATTTTATATTAGCACCAAAGAAACATGGCAGACCAAGCATATTGTTTTGCTGGACTTAGAATTTCCTGAGGGCTGGATTCTTCACTGAGATTTCTTATTCAAGAGGTGATCATAAATCATGGACTACCACTGACAAAAGTCTTGAGTGATGGCTACTGTTGTTTTTTAAGTCAGAGGTTAGTTCAATTACCGAATCACTTTTTTCTGTTTCTAGAGTTACAAGACATTGTCTTAGCTCTTGATGGGCTTGAAGGTGACATGATATCTGGGAAGAACTTGGAGAGCTTTCTAGGCAATATTGGGATTAAGTCACCTGAAGAAGAGGTAGAGAAAATTCTTCAGTCAGATCTTGTTTCTGGTAAGCATTTAAATATTATTATCCATTTTTTTGTTTTGGGTAGGAGTAACTGAAGAAAGTGTGCAAGGTTTTTGTTCAAGCGAATAGGGCTCCTTTGAGCTAATATCTATAGGTATTTGCTTGTATTGCTGTAAATGTCCTTAAAGAGGAGACTTTCTTTTAAAGTCCTTTTTTACAGTTAATGAGAATACTCTTAGCAAGCAGGTAGAAATTTTGTGGGGGAGTGGGCTCATTGGTATCCACTCTCTTTAGATAGATCTTGATTTAGTGACTAACACATAGTTTGGAAATTCCAGCTCTGTGAATAGAAAACCTAGCTTTGCTGGTTTGTACCAAGTAAAGTTATTGGACTTACAACTTTCTTAGTAGGTTAGTTGCCTTACAGGTAGAATCAGAACTAGCGTATCTACAATCTTGTAAGGTTAATTGCAAGGCACAGTGGGTGAAAATGAATCCCAAGTATCTTGTATGTAAAGTAAAGAAATTGTATGCTGGTTTTGATTTTCATATGAGCTTTTTAATATTACGTTTTCCAGGGATTCTTGTCTGTTCCCCTCCCCTCTCTCTCTTACAGATGACAACGTGGTGAATGTTAAAGACTGTATGAGGGCTTTGAAGGACACTCAGAAATTTTCCACTTTTGTTGGTAAGAACTTTATGGTAAAACTGTTGAATGGCAAACAACACAGGACTCATTCAGAGGTCACGTAGCCAAACATTATATTTGGTGCTCAGATCTTCTTTGTAGTATCTGTGCCAAATGTTTGTTTCATCTACATTTGAACTCTTCCAGTTATGGCAAACTTGATTACATTTGTTTTTCATTTAAGAATTTGTATTTGAATGGAAAAGATTGGGAAAATGACAAGGTTATGATGTTTTCCAATAGCTAAAGTAAGGACATTTTATTATATAATAATGGTAATTTTGAAACTGTTATAAAAAAATTTAGTGACCAGAAATGTAAGAGATATAAAGTGCAAGGCTCATGTAATGTCACCTTCTGGAAATATCCCTGTTAAAGTGTGGTAAATATCCCTTTAGCCTTTTTTATTTGAATCTATGAATATTTGTGTATTCTGATATTATTTAAAAATTAGACGCACTTGGGTGGCTCAGTTGGTTAAATGTCTGATTTTGGCTCAGGTTATGATCTCATGGTTTGTGAGTTCAAGCCCCACATTGGGCTCTCTGCTGTCAGCACAGAGCCCACTTCAGATCCTCTGTTTTCTTCTCTCTCTGCCCCTGCTTGTTCTCTAAATAAATAAATCAATTAATTAATAATTAATTAATTAAAATAAAATTACCATGGGGGCGCCCGGGTGGCTCAGTCGGTTAAGCGTCCGACTTCAGCCCGGGTCACGATCTCGCGGTCGGTGAGTTCGAGCCCCGCGTCAGGCTCTGGGCTGATGGCTCAGAGCCTGGAGCCTGCTTCCGATTCTGTGTCTCCCTCTCTCTCTGCCCCTCCCCCGTTCATGCGCTGTCTCTCTCTGTCTCAAAAATAAATAAAACGTTAAAAAAAAAATTTAAAATAAAATTACCATGTCCATAATATTCCACGACTTGCAGGTTTAAAGAAATTAACAGTGTATCTTAGATATTGTTCCATGTTCCATTGTATCATAAACAACCTCATTCTTTTTTTTTTTTTTTTTTTTTTTCAACTTTTTTTTTATTTATTTTTGGGACAGAGAGAGACAGAGCATGAACCGGGGAGGGGCAGAGAGAGAGGGAGACACAGAATCGGAAACAGGCTCCAGGCTCCGAGCCATCAGCCCAGAGCCTGACGCGGGGCTCGAACTCACGGACCGCGAGATCGTGACCTGGCTGAAGTCGGACGCTTAACCGACTGCGCCACCCAGGCGCCCCGCAACCTCATTCTTTTTAAAGACTGCAATAATATTCCATTTGGGGGATGTACTGTCATTTTATCCACAACACTTTTGATGATATTTGCCAATTAAAAATCTGAAAATTTGCCAATTTTTCACCACTGAAACATTTTGATGAGCATTGTTGTATGTATATATGTGCATAAAGTTCTCCTGGGGGATAAAACCCTCAGAAGTCACACTGCTAGACTGAAATATATGCAGATGTGAGATGTTAACAGCTACTGCTTAATTATCCTCCAAAAAGTTTGTAAAAATTCACACTTTTATCAGTAATGGATATTATTTATTGAAAATTCTGCTGGTAAAAGAATTCTATTATTGTTTTAATATGCATGTCTTTAATGACTAGTGAGGTAAAACATTTTTCATATGATTGTCGAATATGCTTTTCTTTTATTTTAATTAGATTGTCTTTTTCATATGAATTTATAAATAGCTCTTTTTTTTTTTTTAAATAGCTCTTTATATATAAGGGACATTAATGTTCTGTCTTGTCTATTGCCATTTTTTTTCTAGTTTATTATTCATCTTTGACTTTGATTTTGGTGGACTGCTTATTGCCATCCTCTGTTTTATTTTGTCAGTTTTGGTAATTTTTATTCTCCTAGGAAATTTATTTTATTCAAGTGTTTTTTGGGAATATTAGTACAATCCTATGCAGTGATAATTCTTTTGATTTTTTTGTGTCTGGTTATTTTCTCATTCTTAAATTTGTATATATATATTTGTGTGTGTGTGTGTGTGTGTATATATGTGTGTATATATACACACATATATACACATATATATATATATATCTTCTTCTAGATTTCCTAGCAGATCTTTTAATTATCTCTCTTTTTAAAGCTCTACATCTTAGATTTATCTTTAGTGTTTCTATTTGTAGTAAAAAAAAAATTCTGCTTTTATCTTTAGGATGTCCTTTCTATTGTTCCCTTTTGTCCATTTTGTAGTTTTTCTAAGTTGTTTAAATTATGAACTTACTTTTTTCTTCTTACTGAGAAATAAATGTTTAAGACTATCAATTTTCATTTCAGTAAGACTTTGGTTTATCAAAGTCTTTATTCTTGTTTTTTTCTAAGCATATTCAGTTGTATTTTGATTTTCTCCTTGATGTAAGAGTTGCCTAAGAGAAAAACCTTAAATTTGAAAGCAATTATTTGAAAAATTTTAAATGAATTTAAAAATTTTAAATTTGAATTTGAATTTCATTATTGTCCTCTCTTTGTTGTTTATTTTTAGTTTACTGTGGTCAGAGAATGAGGTCTATAGTAGAGGATTTGATAGTTTCTGTGTTAATTAGATACGGAGTTTTTTCGATTTTTACATGTTTATTTAAAAACCGCATTAGGGGTGCCTGGGTGGCTCAGTTGGTTGAGCGTCCGACTTTGGCTCAGGTCATGATCTCGCGGTTTGTGAGTTCGAGCCCCGTGTCGGGCTCTGTGCTGACAGCTCAGAGCCTGGAGTCTGCTTCAGATTCTGGGTCTCCCTCTCTCTCTGCCCCTCTCCCACTCATGCTCTGTCTCTCTCTGTCTCAGAAATAAACATTAAAAAAAAATTTAAAAAACACATTAGTGGGCTTCAGGGACAGGCTAATCGTAAGGGACACTCATCCTACTGTTTGTCTTGGAAATCCTTATGACTCTTTGAAGCAGCGCATTCCATAATTTTTGGACAGCTGTAGAACTAGTCAATTGTTCCACATATTTGATGGAAATCCTGCCTTATAATTCCATTCCCAAACTTAACATTTGGACTCTTCCCCGTCAGTAGCCCTCCAGGGATGGGAGGAGAGCTCTTATATTTTCTTTCTTTTATGTTGAATCATCTTTTCTCTGGACTCAGATTTCCTTTCAACCATTCCTCACATGGCCTATTTTTGAAACTTCTTACCAATGACTAATGACTAACTCATGGAACAACATAATATATTAAATTATACTTTCACATAAATTAGCTAATTTTAAAGTAATTTATTATATATTTCTCTTAATGAATTCTGAAAGATTATTTTTTTAGACATGTACTTTAGAAATGTGAAGAGGTTTTTGTTTGTTTTAATTAAGGGGGGGGTGGTCAGTCATGGATTTCCTAGTTCAGATGTTTGATATTATCATGCTAAACATAATAGGCTTTGCTGATTCTCTAAATTGGGTAAAGTGAGCTGACAGGAGCAAGGGGTGTAGGGAAAGAAAGTAGAAAGGGAAGGATTGGAGTTTGGGAGCAGGTGTGACGAATGGAGGGTATTTTTTATGAAATGGTGAGCTCGTTAATAGAATCCCTAGAGAAACTTTGGCATACTTTTTTGTTCATAAAGGAATAGCCCACGCAGAACCCAGAGTTTTAACAAAATAATTTTAAGAATAAAGATAAGGGGCTATAGAAAACTATAGTGGAGAACGGATTGCTCTACCTTTTTAAATGGCCACATGTGGGTAGTGGCTGCCATTTTGGACAGTGCAAAACTGGAAGAATCCATCAGTTTTACTGTTATGTTCCAAAAATTTAGATCCATGGACTGAATTACATGTTGCATGTATATTCTCTGTGTTTGTAGTATTGAATGACATCATCGGTACATTGGAATGTATGGAAGAAAGTGATCAGTCTGGCAAGGACAACTATGCAGATGTACTTGGAAACACCAATAGAATTTATTTCACTGATAATAGTTTTCAAGAAGTGTTGGATGATTCCTTGCTCGACGGTGAGTTGATTGAGCAGATAACCAGCAACTTGTAATAAAAATTTCTTCTAAAATTTTATCCAAGGTTTTAAAATATTTTACCAAATACTAATTAATTAAATCTTAATACTTAGTTCCTAAATACTACTGTAAATGTATTGAAATGCAATTTACTACAGATCAGATTTAGAGATATATCTTATATTCTATATTCACGGAGATTTAGTTATTACAGTATCAAATTCCTGGATGATCTCTTGGACTGCATTGTAAACTTGGTCTGAAAGTATTTATATATGTTGTCATATGGCTTTAAAATGTTTCTTTCTAGAGTAATTTCATTTCAAAGTTAATCCCTTTCCTTTTATGAATTTTAGAGAGGTCCTAATAGTTGTCTAGCTTTCTTTTTCTTTTAGGTGACAGGCTCTTTGAAAAATACAAGTTATTGTTGAACAATTAAACCATTGGTCTATATAACATTCTGTGTAAGTGTTGATCTGGCTATTTGCTCTATTTACAAAGAATTTACCTGATCCATCCATATTCTTACCTGGGATATACCCAGATGGGTTTTATCAATACTTGGAAAGCCATCCCCTGCCTTTAAATTTAACTTCAGCTAAAAAATGAGATCAGATCTGTGTCTCAGGGAAAACTGGCAATCTGCAAAGACAGTTTAGATTGTCAAAACTGATGGGGGAGGAATGCTGGGATCTGGTGAGTAGAGGTGAGGGATGCTACTAACCACCCTATAATGTATAGGACAGCACTCCCCCACATAATTAGCTGGCCCCAAATGTAATTTTGCTCAGGTTGAGAAATTCTGTTTTAGAGTTATCTTGTAAAATTGCCAAACCTACTATTTTGAAAGTACTTTTTAATAGGTTAGTTATATTTTTTTAATCCTGCTTGGATCACATTTTAAAAATTAATGTAAATATAATGTATCTTGATTCTAACCTCCTTTTGCTTCAAGGTAATACCTGTACTAGTTGTGAGTTATTCTAAACTGCTCTCTAACTGCGATGTGGTCCATCTATGCAAATGGACATATTTTGTTTCTATCACTTGTCCCTCAAATAGATCTCTGTATCAATTTGCATTTGTGTAGAAAATGTATAGGATGAAGCGTATAACTGCACCTTGTCCTTAGGAAAAGCTCCAGAATTAGATAGATAGGTAGGCAGGCAGGACTAAAAAAGGACAATTCAGACTAATAATTAAACACGTTATTGAATATATGAGCCTGGGGATTAAGCTGTTCTCTTAGGGATAAAGGAAGCATTTGTAACATTAGAATCTCAGCCACAGTTAAGAAGCTTGGTGGAGCTTGACGAATCCATGGAGTCTAAGAAGTAAGAGGAAGATGAGTAGAGAACGTTATTCTGGAAGCTAGTGGAGGATTTTGAGAAGAAGGGGATGGTCAATGCTAAATGTTATTGAGAAATGAAGTATGTAATTTATCCATTGGTTTTCTTCCAAACTGGGTAAAATCAGGATGCTGTTCCTTATGGCATAATCTCTCTATTTAAATTTGCAGACTTTAGGAAAGAGGCTTTGTCTTCAAATCTGAAACTACCAACAGCAGATGGTAAGGACTTTATATATGTATACAAGAAAGCATTCCCTATGAAGGAGTTATTTTTTAGGATCATTGCCAGGTGCCAATGGATTCCTAGTCCATTCTTCCCACTCCAGCCAGAGTAATTTTTTTTTTTTCAAAAAAGTAATCTGATTGTGTGATGTCCCCCTATTTTCAACTCTTTAAACATTTTTCATTGTTGTTAAAGATCAAAATCCTGCATGTCCTAGCTCTCTGGTATAATTTTGTACCATTACCCTTGCTTTCTGCATTTTCAAGTACAATGGCTTTCTTTCATTTCCTTAGAACTCCAACTACAAAGCTTTTGCGTATTTTGTTCCCTGGAATAGTTTTCCCTGACACTCTTTGCCTAGTTAATGTTTACTCATCTTTCAAATGAGTGATGGGGTGCCTGGGTGACTCAGTTGGTTAAGTGTCTCACTTTGGCTCAGGTCATGATGTCGTAGTCTGTGAGTTTGAGCCCTGTGCTGAGCTTTGTGCTGACAGCTCAGAGCACGGAGCCTGCTTCAGATTCTGTGTCTCCTTCTCTGTCTCAAAAATAGACATTAAAAAAAAAATTGAATGAATGTCAATTTCCTCTAGGGAGCCTGTCATTATCTGCTAGTCGAGGTCAGCTTCTTTTATTATAAGCTTTCATTAAACTATGTCTTTTTCATAGCATTTACTTCATACTATAAATACCCATTAATATTTTTTTAAATGACACTAGAAATGCTCAATATATTTTAGCTTATATAGTGACAAAAGTAGGAGCATCTGACTGGTTCAGTTGGTAGAACATGCAACTCTTGACCTCAGGGTCATGAGTTCAAGCCCCATGTTGGGTGTAGAGCTTACTTAGGAAAAAAAGTAGCAAAAATATTAGAGAACTTTGAATTATCTTAATTCATTAAGACCAAAATAATATAATTTCTCATTAAACTTTTTTTATTTGAGTACGGTGGACACACAATGTTATATTCGTTTCAGGTGTAGTGATTCTCTATACATTTTGCTATGCTCACCACAAACATAGCTATTTGTCACCATACAACAATATTACAATATCACTGACTATATTCCCTTTCCTGTGCCTTTTATTCCCATGACATAGTCATTACATTCCTGGAAACCTGTATCTCCTACTCTCCTTTACCCCTTTTACCCATTATCCCCCTTTCTCTCCGGCCACCATCAGTTTGTTCCTGTATTTATAGGTCTGATTTTGCTTTTCTTTTTTTTATTTGTTTTTTAGATTCCACATATGAGTGCAATCATATGGTGTTTGTCTTTCTCAGTCTGACATATTTCACTTAGTATAATACCCTCTAGGTCCATCCATGTTGTTGCAAATGGCAAAAAAAATCTCATTCTTTTCCATGGTTTTGTCAAATTCCATAATATACCACATCTTTATTCATTCACCTATTGATAGATAGTTGAGATACTTCCATATCATGGCTGTTGTAAATAATGCGGCAATAAACATATAGGGGTGCATATACCTTTTTGAGTTAGTGTTTTTGTTCTCTTTGGGTAAATACCCAGTAGTGGAATTATTGGGTCAAATAGTATTTCTGTTTTTACTTTTTGAGGAACCTCCATACTGTTTCCACATCAGCTGTACCAATTTACATTCCACCAACATTGCACAAGGGCTGCTTTTTCTCCACGTCCTCGCCAGCACTTGTTACTTCTTATGTTTTTGATTTTAGTCATTCTGACACGTGTAAGGTGATATCTCATTGTTATTTTGATTTGCATTTCCCTGAGATTGGTGATGAATATCTTTTCGTGTGTCTGTTGGCCATCTGTATGTCTTCTTCAGAAAAATGTCTATTTAGGTCTTCTGCCCATGTTAAAATCTGGTTGTTTTCTAGTCACATTTTTGATTATTTGGTTAATGATTCTTTTTCTTACGTGCCTGGAAGCATCATTGGGCCAAGAACCATGTTTCCATTTTGCTACAAGTCCTAGCATTGTTTCTCCAGATCCTAGCACAATTTTGGCTTTCAGAAGCCCCTTATTAATAGCTAATTGAATAGCTAATATTAGATGATATTTACTGTGCTAGGCATTGTTTCAAATCTTTTATATTATTGACTTATATAATTGTGAATATTTATGGAATTAAAGAATGACAATAAATCTGTCTTCTTATCTCATTAGCCTCATCTCTCATCACTTCTGCATTTGTATTTATTCTGTAACCATATTACTTATTATAATTTAAATTGGTTCCATATCTTCCATGTGCTTTTGGTTCCATATATTTGCATGTGCTGTTTCCTTTCTGTATATTTTCTGTCAAACAAATTCACATTTTCCCCCCAAACTCAGCTCAAACATCACTCCTCAACCCATAAGACTTTTCAGAGTTATAGGTTAGGTGAACTGTCTCAGTGCTTTATATCTGAGTGCTCAGTGCTCATATCTGGCACACATTTTTCTCATAGTACCAACTATATAATGTATTATAATTTTATTTACAGACATGACAAATTCAGTCCCTGTCTTCAAGGAATTTAAAGGAAACTCTTTAAGAGGGCTGAAATTTTCATTGTTGGTCTTAGTAGCTATAAGATAAATGTTAGTAAAAATGAATATAGGTCTAAAATGGTATTATGGTATTCTTTCCAACTGAAGGTTTAGATCTGTTAGTATAATGCAACGATTTTCGGACTGTGGAAACATACATGACAACTTCGTTTTGGGGTTGAGAGAGAAATGGGGTGAGAAATGGTATTGACAAAAAATTGAAACTCCCAGTAATGATCATGTTTTATATTTTAAATTGGTGTGGTATCAACAGGACTACATTTGGTTGTATGGGTTGTGCTTGCACAAAGATGCCTGGTTGAGAGGGTACAAGTAGAGACTGAAATGCATTCTACATTCCACTGTGCTCTCCAGGCTAGGACCACCAATGCTAGATTGCAGCTACCTAGAGGAAGGTATGCCTCTTTGTAATTGATACATAGAGAGGGGTGCCTTTTTTCAATTCACACAAAAGCACAATATAGACTGGTAGTGGCCCTGGAGATCAAGAGCTTTAATCTCAAATTTTAGCATTTTTTTTTCGTTTATTTCATCAGTTGATAGAAGTCTTTAGATCTACATGTACAGGATGTTACTATTATTTAAGAAAGGGTCACAGCTTACTCAGTATTTAATGGATGAGTGGATTCAGGTAACCCATCATATTCTGCATATAATTTTTTGGTTTAATTTTTTCTTTTCTTAAAATGTTTAGTTTTAAGAGACAGAGAGAGAGAGAGAGAGAGAGGGAGAGAGAGGGAGAGAGGACAAGTGGAAGAGGGGCAGAAAGAGAGACACAGAATCTGAAGCAGGCTCTAGGCTCTGAGTTTTCAGCCCAGAGCCCAATGCGGGGCTTAAACCCAGGAACCATGAGATCATGACCTGAGCTGAAGTTGGATGCCTAACCGACTGAGCCACCTAGGCGCCCTTAATTTTTTTAAATGCTGCTTGAAATAAATAGGTTGTCAGTTACAAGTAGAAAATACTTTGCTTTTTTTCTGCAGAGATTTTAGTTAAATATATATAGTTAAATTGAGAGTTCACCTATAGTGGACTCTGGGCAAACTATTTTGCATTTTTTAAAATAATAGTATCTTATATATATTTATTTATCTTTGTAGCAGTTAAAGAAGCTGCTTATATCTTGACAAGTGTTGATAATGGCAAGATTGGCATACGTAACTTGGAGCATGCCCTGAAAAGTTTGAATGTTAATTTAGCTGAGGAGGACGTCAGTGAAGCCCTTAAATATTGTGACATCGGTGGTGAGCATTTTTTTTGGCTTGAGATTCTGCTCATTTTTTCCTGTTTATAGGAACCAGTTTTAGAGTGTTTTATATGGAGGTAAAATGCTAAAGGCAGTCGCAGTGAGGCCTAGGTTGATATAAATTAGAGCCAAAATAGTCTGCTAATTTATTTACTGACCGTATCTATCTGTTCATACTCTACATATGCTTATTTAGATAATTAGCATTCATTTCTTGTAAGCATGGGTGGGAAAATACCATTATGTAATAAAACAAAGACATGACATCAGCAGCTTCATTTTGATCTGCAGTCTTTCTTCAGAGGAGACCCAATTTCACCTTTTATTTTGCTTGTCCCATTCTGCTTTTTTAACCAAAGGAAATACCCAAGGTTTCATTACATCTCAGAAGAATAATTATTTAGTCTTGATCATTGTTTCCAAGTGGTCACATATTTATCTTTGTTTTCCATCTTTGACTTCATGTATTGTGAACTTGATCTCCTTTCCTATTTACATCCACTCTTAAGTGTCAAATCGTGTGGGAATACTTCTAGAAGCTGGTGAGTTTTACCAGTTTTAGGTGGCTTTTTATTTGGGGTTTATCTTAACCAGCTTGTTTTTTCTATGGGAATCCCATGAGCATGTCTTAGGTTTAAGAGTACCTCCCCAGCATTGATTGGTTATTGCTTTTGCCATAGATTATTATTGACCTCAATCAATTTTTATGTTTTGACCTGGAGTTTTTCATATCATGAGAGTGGTATAAATTTAGACCCTAAGCCCACATGAGTTGCAGGAGATTTTTCACAGGTGATCTTTTTTACCCACTGCCTCTCAAAATTGGGAAGATTTAGGTCACCCTGGTGTTTACATGGGCCAGTGAATATAATATTTTAATCTCCCTTTCACTGGATTGAAATTCTTTAAGCATCCCAGTTTCATTTGGTATCTAAATTCAAACTCTCCGTGTAGCAGGACCCAAGATTTCTTTTATGAATATGCATGAACATTTAAATCAAGCACCTTGCTGCTTTTGGATCTAATATGTATCCCCAAATAGCTGTAGGCTTAGTATTCACTTGGTTTTCCCCTCTGGATCTCTGTGCCCACTTAACGTTTTATTATTTCCTTTTCATACAACTTGATAATGCATTTATAGAATAAAGTATTTCATACAGCATCTTTAGGAATTTGTAATCATTCCTGTGCTACCCAGCTTGCCATTTTGTTATAAGTTAAAGTCTTTTCATTGTAGGTATAGCCCTATATTTTCTGCTGTGGTTACATTACTGCATTTTATTTCCTGTGTGTGTGTGTGTGTGTGTGTGTGTGTGTCCCAATAGTTAACATTGTCACCTCTGGCCTTAGACTGCCTTAGTTCAAATACAGCCTCGAGCACTTTCTGGCTCTTGTGACCTAGACAAGTTATTTAATTTCTCTTTGCTTTCATCTTTTAAGGATAGGCACATCAAGCATGTTATAGAATGAATTCTTGTGCATATTTTAGTTAATAAATGTGAAGCATCATAAAAGGATACTTAGTATACATAAGGAACTCAAAAGTTATTTTAAGTTCTTACTTTTGAGTAAGAAGTCAAAAAAAGTGAACTATTAATATCATTAACTGATCAATAGGTGTGGTTCCTGAAAGTATGAAAAATTACATTGAAATAGTTTCAGCCATTTGAGAGAGAAAATAAGGTAGAATGAGATTTTAGGTATTGTTAATCAGAGCCTTTATTTTGTGTACTGACTGAGTATCAGGGTTTTAATGACAATATGCTTGATTTTGATATTTCCAGATAATAATGAGGTGAATTTAAAAGATTTCTTTGAAAGAATTAAAGGAAGTCCACCTTTCAAAGAGTCCGTAGGTAAGTGAATACTTCCAGTTTAAAGAAGTGACTGTAAAATAAAGATAATGAAATCACATTTAAAAAAAATCACTAAATGGATTTCAAGTGTTTAATTTGTAGTCTCTATAGTGTCAAAAAGGATTTCAAGCAGCTTATGCGATATAAAAAAAAAAAAAAAAAAAAACAAGTGAAAATGGGACAAAGTTATAAAGGAGGGAAAAGAAATAAAACAGGGTCGAAGAAGATACACAGTAAATACCTTTGCTGTTAATATAAAGTCCTTCCTCAAGAGGAGATAAATTTTTCTTCACTCAAGGGGTTCTGGATCTATGAATTAAATCAGGTGTGGAAATTGGGTGAAGGACCACTACCCTCTGTGCTGTCTCAAGACAGGCCTTTGGAGTTTTCAGGTTTACCCAAATGGACTGGCCATTGATTTCATTTATAGAAATCTTAGCTTCATCTATCTAGTTTCTTTAAATGCTTGGGCCATTAATCCCTGTATCATTCTTACTACCATGTCATTTCTGTGGCCTAACCACATCATTTTGCCCCTGCTGCATAAAGACAATTGCTTGGTCTTTGTCCCCAAAGTTCCTCTCGTGCTCCTTGAAATTAGGGAAACCATTTCAACACCAGCATCTTTCCCTAAACGCCCATGTCTACAGAGAACACCTACCAAAGAACTCTCCGCAAATGCAGACACCCCTGCCAACAATGTATTTCTAAATGCGTTGGGGAAACAAATGTCTTTTTTTCTTCACGTTTGAATATCTCTAAAATTAGAACACCTTTATAATCAATGGCATTATTTATCAAATGTACATTTTTACTGAGATATAAATCACGTACCATAAAATCTCATCCTTTTTTTAAAAAAAAATTTTTTTTAATGTTTATTTTTGAGACAGGGAGAGACAGCATGAACGGGGGAGGGTCAGAGAGAGAGGGAGACACAGAATCTGAAACAGGCTCCAGGCTCTGAGCGGTCAGCACAGAGCCTGATGCAGGGCTCGAACTCACGGACCGCGAGATCATGACCTGAGCCGAAGTCGGCTGCTTAACCGACTGAGCCACCCAGGAGCCCCAAATCTCATCCTTTTAAGGTGTTCAATTCAGTGGTTTTTGGTATATTCACAAAGTTGTGCAACCATCACACTCTAATTCTGGGACATTTTCATCACGTCAAAAAAACCCCTGTACCCTGTAGTGCTTATTTCCCCACTCTCCCCAGCCACTGACAACCACTAGTCTGCTTTCTATCTGTGTTGATTTTTGAACATCATATAACTAGAATCATATAATTTGTGGCTTTTTGGGTCTGGCTTCTTTCATTTGGCATACTGTTGTTTTTTTTTTTTTTTTAATTTTTAATGTTTATTTTTGAGAGAGAGAGAGCGAGGAAGGGACAGAGAGAGAGGGAGACACAGAATCTGAAGCAGGCTCCAGGCTCTGAGCTGTCAGCACGATATGGGGCTCGAACCCACGAAACCATGAGATCATGACCTGAGCTGAAGTCGGCCGCTCAACCGACTGAGCCACCCAGGCGCCCCAGCATACTGTTTTTAAGGTTCACCTGCATTATAACATAAATGAGTACTTTATTCCTTTTCGTGGTAGAATAATATTCTGTGGTTATACCACATTTTCTTTGGCCATTTATCAGTTCATAGACATTTGGGTTGTTTCCCTTTTTTGGCCACTAAGAATAATGCTGTTATGAACATGTGTACATTTTTTTGAGTACAGGTTTTTGTGTGGACGTACATTTACATTTCTCTCAGGTACCTACCTAGGAATGGAACTGCTGGGTCACGTGGTAACTTTACATTCAACTTGAGGAGCTGCTGGAACATTTTCCAAAGCAGCTGCCCCATTTTACATTCCCAACAGCATTGTACATTTCTTTAAATCCTTGTCAGTACTGGGGTGCCTGGGTGGCTCAGTTGTTAAGCGTCCGACTTCGGCTCAGGTCATGATCTCGCGGTCCGTGAGTTCAAGCCCCGCGTCAGGCTCTGGGCTGATGGCTCAGAGCCTGGAGCCTGCTTCCGATTCTGTGTCTCCCTCTCTCTCTCTGCCCCTCCCCCGTTCATGCTCTGTCTCTGTCTCAAAAATAAATAAAAACATTAAAAAATAAAAAAAAAGTTTTTAAATCCTTGTCAGTACTTGTTACATTGTCTGTCTTTTTTATTCTAGCCTAGTCTCACAAGTATCTCACCGTGGTTTTGTTTTGCATTTTTCTGATGGCTAATAACTTTGAACATCTTTACATGTGTTTACTGGCCATTTAGAGATATGTACCCTTTGCTTATTTTAAAATTGGGTTATTTGTCACGTTGTTAGGGTTCTTATGTCCTGGATACTATAGCTTTATCAGATAGATGATTTGCAAATCTTTTCTCTAATTTTATGGGTCTTTTCGCTTTCTTGGTGGTGTCCTTTGAAGCACAAACGTTTTTAAATTGGGTGAAATCCAGTTTATATTTTCTTTTGTCACTTCTTTTGATATCATGTCTAAACATAATCCAAGATCATTAAGATTTATACTAATGTTTTCTTCTAAGAATTTTATAGTTTTAGCCTTTTAATTTCAATCTTTGATTCATTTTGAGTTAATGTTTGTATGTGGTGTGAGATGGGAGTCCACTTTAATTCTTTGGCATGCAGATAGCCAGTTACCCCAGCATCATTTGTTGACAAGATCATTCTTTTCCCCCTTAAATAAATGGTTTTGCCATCCTTGTAAAAAATCAATTGATCAGAAATGTATGGATTTATTTCTAGACTCCCAGTTCCATTCCATTGATTTTTATTTATTCTTATGCCACATGGTCTTAATCACTATAGCTTTGTAGTAAAGTAATAACCTAAACAGTAATTTTCAACCAGAGCAGGGCATCAAATTTACCTATAAAGCTTGAGTTACCTGGTTCTACTTCTGACTATGATGGAGTAGCTTATGTGAAACCAACCCTCCTGCTGAGAACAGCTAGTAAAATGTGGATTAAATTAAACAGCATCAACAACCACAACTGTTTGAAGGCATTGGAAAGTGACCAAGGCTGTCAAGATTTGTGGGGCTATAAGATAAATATAAAGAGCACGACTTACAGAAACAGCACCTTCTTCTTCTTCTTATTTTGTCTCTGTAACATAACTTTAAGTGAAATAAGGCAATAAAGTTTTGATGTAAACTTCTTTGTAATGCTTCACAATTATTTCAGGGTCCACATATGAAGTATTATGTAGCTGTAGGCATCATGGTTGACCAGTTACATACGTCTACTTGAAAGGCACAGTAGTTAAGAGCATGGGCTTTGGAAATATCGTGCCTGGATTTGAATCCTGGCCCTGCCACTTAATACCAGTGTATTCTTTAGTAAATCACTTAACCTCACAAACCTCGGGGCGCCTGGGTGGCTCAGTTGGTTAAGCGCCCAACTTCAGCTCAGGTCATGATTTCGCGGTTAGTGAGTTTGAGCCCCACGTTGGAGTCTGTGCTGACAGCTCCGAACCCGGAGCCTGCTTCAGATTCTGCATCTTTGTCTCTCTCTGACCCTTCCCCGCTCGTGGTCTGTCTGTCTGTCTGTCTCTCTCAAAAATAAATAAACATTAAATTTTTTTTTTTAAATCTCACTAACCTCAATTCCTTCATCTGAAAAATGGGGATAATAATGCCTATCTTGGAATTATTATAGGTAATAATAGACTTAAGTAGGTAAAGTAGAAGTACTCAGAAGAGTCTCCAGCACTTAGTGTTCAGTAACTGCTAGCTGTTACAATACACAATGGTTTTTTTTGTTTTTTTTTTTTTTTTTTTTTTTTTTTCAACATTTTTTATTTATTTTTGGGACAGAGAGAGACAGAGCATGAACGGGGGAGGGGCAGAGAGAGAGGGAGACACAGAATCAGAAACAGGCTCCAGGCTCCGAGCCATCAGCCCAGAGCCTGACGCGGGGCTCGAACTCACGGACCGCGAGATCGTGACCTGGCTGAAGTCGGACGTTTAACCGACTGCGCCACCCAGGCGCCCCTACACAATGGTTTTTAAAACTACTAGTAATTTCATGTAAAGTTCTTTTATGCAACTCAAGCCCATTAAGTGAAAGTGAACAATGTACTCTTATTTCTGCTGTTGAAGCACGTTTTTGCTCTTTTTTTTTTTTTCTCAGTTACACAGCTACTCTTCATTACTATTCAAATTCTCCAGAATGATCTAATTGATGTCTCTAGCCTCAAGGCATTATTGATGAACAATGACTTTCATGCAGCTAATGTTTTACTTGATGAAGTATTAAGACATGGACCTGAACATGGTTAGTAGTCTGAATGCATCTAGTTGTAAAGGCCATCATCTACCAGTGGGGATGGGAGATGTATGGATGGGATATACAGCAATGGAGGGCACCCTGGGGGGGGGGGGGGGGGCGCTGCAGTGAGATGACTGGTGAGCACCAGTGCCACCATAGTGTGCCAAGCCTGAGCTCTGTGAAACTGAACAGATGGGTGAGTCTGGGCCTACTTTATCCCTGTGGGTGGTGGTACTTGGGAGATGAGGTCACTTTGTGAACTGACTGGCACGGGCAGTATTCAGTCAGAATGCCATGCACAGAGTACAACAGAGTCCGTGAGGCCCTTCGCCACGTGTTAACCCTTTGGAAGGTAAACTATGCTGATATCCAGGAATACCTCAGGGGGTGTTGCCTGCGGCATTGGCTCAAGGAAGCAGATGTTTATAAATGTACAAAATAACTGCGTTATTTTAATGACTGGTATTGTTGAATATCATTTTTGTTACGTTTTCAAAAGAGTTGGGGAATATTCTTTACTTTCCTATTCTCTGTAAGAGATTTTTTTTCTTCCTCAAATGTTAAGCAGAACTCACAGGTGAAGCCTTATGGGCCTAGAGTTTTATTTATGGAAAAATTCTGGACTATTGATTTAATTTCTGAAATTGTATGGTATTACCAAGAAAATATTCTATTTTCCTGTCAATTTTGGCAGGCTGTGTCTTTATAGGAATTTGTCCACTTCATCTGACTTTTCAAATGTATTGGATAAAGTTGTCCTTGACATCTGCTTTTTATCTTTTTTGATTTCTGCTTCATCTGTAATGATACCTTCATTTTCATCCTCAATATTAGTGACTTAGAGCTTTTTTTTCCCCCCACTCCACCTCCACAGAGTTTTTCTTTTCCTTTTTGTAAAATTGAGATATAATGGGCATATAATAACATTATGTAAGTTTAGAGTGTCCAATGTGTTGATTTGATACATTTATATATTGCAATATAATTATCACTGTAATGTTATCTAACACCTCTATCACATCACGTAATTATCACAATTTCTTTTTTTGTGGTGAGAACATTTAAGATCTAGTCTCTTAGCAACTTTCAATTATGTAATACAGTATTAGATCAGCACAGCATTAGATTTCCAGAATTTATTCATTTTAACTGCAAATTTGTACTTTTTAACAGTATCTCCCCAATCACCCCACCCCCTAAGTCCTTGGTAACCACCATTCTGCTCTCTTTCTGTGAGATCGGCTTTTTTAGATTCCACATATTAGCGATATATACAACATTTGTCTTTGGCTTATCTCCTCTAAGCATAAGGACTTCAAGATCCTACCATCTTGTTGCAAATGACAGGATTTCTCTCTTTCTCATGGCTGAAAAATACTCTGTTGTCTATTTTCACACTACCTCTGTTTATTCATCTGTTGATGAGCACTTAGATTGTTTCCATATTTTAGCTATTGTGAATAATGCTGAAATAGACACAGGAGTATGTCTTCAAGATCCTGTTTTCGTTTCCTTTGAATATACACTTGTAAGGGGAATTGATGGTTCATATCGTAGTTCTATTTTTAATTTTGAGGGGAATTTCTATACTATTGTCCATAGTGGCTGCACCAATCTACATTGCCACCAACAGTGTATGAGGGTTCCCATTCTCCACATCATCACAAATCCTTATCTCCGGTCTTCTTGATGATAGCCATTCTAACGGGTTTGAGCAATATCTCATTGTGGTTATGATTTGCATTTCCCTGATGGTTAGTGATGTTGAACACCTTTTCATGCACCTGTTGGTCATTTGGATGTCTTCTTTGGGAAAATGCCTATTCTATTGCTCTGCCCATTTTTAAAATAGTTCATTTGCTTGTTTGTTATTGAGCTGTGTGAATTCTTTGTTATATATTTTGGATAATAATCCTTTATCAGATATATGGTTTGCAAATATTTTCTCTCATTCTGTAGGTTGCCTTTTCATTTTGCCGATTGTTTCTTTTGCTGTACAAAAGTTTTTAAGTTGAATGTAGTTCTGGGGTGCCTGGGTGGCTCAGTCGGTTAAGCGTCCGACTACAGCCAGTTAAGCTTTCGACATCAGGTCTTGATCTCATGATTCTTGAGTTCAAGCACCATGTCGGGCTCTGTGCTGACAGCTTGGAGCTTGCTTCAGTTTCTGTGTCTCCCTCTCTCTCTGCCCCTCCCTGCTCATGCTCTGTGTCTTTCTCTCTCTCAAATAAATAAACATTAAAAAAAAGAAAAATCTTAAATGGCATCTAGTTCTACTTGTTGATTTCTGCTTTTGTTGTTTGTGCTTTTGGTGTCATGTCCAAAAAATCATTGCCAAGACCAATGTCTGAAAGCTGTTTCCTTATGTTTTCTTTACAGTATCAGATCTTACAATTAAATCTTTAATTCATTTTGAGGTAATTTTGGGGAGTATCCCAAGTGGTTATTCAGTTTCCCAACACCATTTGTTGAAGAGACCATCCTTTCTCCATTGAATGTTCTTGGCTGCCTCGTCAAATATTAGTTGAGCATATGTGGGGTTTATTTCTGGGCTCTGTCACTTCTGCTGTAAACTTTTCTACTTTTTTTTTTTTTTTTTTTTGCATTGGGTTTTTTTTTTTTTTCTTCCTTTTCTCTCTCCCCCTCCTTTTTTTTTTTTTTTTTTTCCTTTTGGTTCTTTTCATGTCTATCCTTTATGTCCCTTACTATAGTTTGTCATATCCATTCTACCTTGTGTACCTTTACTTTACTTGAGTCTTTATTTTGGAGCTGACTTGGTCTTTCTACACAGTCTATTTTCTGAGTTGTTGGCTCCCATCTCAGATCTTCCTTTGTCCATTTCTATCCTGATTTGTTGAAAGAGTTGAGGGTGTTGGGTGGCACATTCAGTGTGGAGCTCTGTCTTCAGTTTCTACTGAAGTAAATGAAGTCCGTTTACTTTAATGGCACCTTTGGGGCAGAGGGTGGGAGGTGGGGGTAGTGAGCCTTCTGACATTTTGATACTGTTTAGTAGGGACTTCATCTTTAACTGCTTCTTTCTTTTCCTTCACCACCAAATTCTGTGCACTGAGTTCCACATCAAGATGCCATCTTTGGTCCTATGGATTTCTAAGCCTTTTTCTTAGATTTCTCCAGAGTAAATTTAGGTGGTTACCATTATCCTAAAAGTAGTGTTTCTTAACCTTTAAAAAAAAATATCACTCCCCTAAGGAGACTTTTTAGACATTTTTGTCTTTTTCACCATCCCACACGCTATGAATATTTAATGCCAAAAATAAATATTTGCTTATGTACTGTGGCCACAAACCATTGTAATGGCTAAGATTTTTTCCCCTCCAAGAACCTGTTTTCCTTCCTGAAAGCCTATCACCCTCAGTGAAAATGCATGTCCTAAAGGTATCTAGAACTTTAGTTTCTGCTTATACTGCTAAACCCTATTTTCTAGAATTTCACTTAGATGTTAACACATTTGTAAGGAATATTGGCCTATAGCCTCTTTGCCTGCCCACCGTGTGTTTGTTTTGTTTTGCTTTTGTAGTTTTTGGACAAGTAGGAGCTACTGAAGGGTTTTATTCAGAGGAGTAACCAGATTTTTTTTTTAAAGAGAAAGACCTCTCTTGCATTGTTTAAAATAAATGGAGAGAAATGAGACTGATGCGATAGATTTTTAGCAATGCTATTGTAATAGCATAGGCATTAACTAATATAGTGATATATTCAAGCAGTATTTGGAAATAATTGAATAGAAATTGATAATCATATGTATGCAGAAGTTAAGGAAGAAGGAACAGTACAGGCTGACCCCCGGGCTTTTCACCTTTGTTATAACTTGACTATTAACTGCTGACAGATTAATTCAGAAGCAGTAATTCCTTCATCTACATTTTACTTTGCATTACAGAAAATGGCAAGATTACCTTTGAAGAATTTTTTTATTAAGTTCTGTGATACATTGAACATGCCTAAAGCCTCAGGTGAGTTCCACTTAATATGTATCTACTGGCTCTGTGTGGAAGGACAGGCAGTGGTTTTCATGTTAAAACAACACAGGATTGGGGCGTCTGTGTCACTCAGTTGGTTGAGCAACTGACTCTTGACTTCGGCTCAGGTCATGATTCCAGGGTCATGGGCTCAACCTGCATCCATTCGCGCTGAGTATGAAGCCTGCTTAAGATTTCCTCTCTCCCTTCATCCTTCTCCCCAGCTTGTGCTCTCTCTCTCCCTAAAATAGTAAACAAACAAACAAACAAAGATGTTTTCAAAAAAAAGATGTTTTTTAAAACATCTTTTAAAAAACACACAGGATTAGATAAAGCACAGGTAAGTAAGAAACAATATAAAGATAAAACAATATAGGGGCACCTTGGTGGCTCAGTTGTTTAAGCGTCAGACTTCGGCTCAGGTCATGATCTTGTGGTCTGTGAGTTGGAGCCCCCCATCAGGGTCTGTGCTGACAGCTCAGAGCCTGGAGCCTGCTTCGGATTCTGTGTCTCCCTCCCTCACTGCTCCTCCCCCACTCGCTCTCGGTTTCCCTGTCTCTCTCTTTCTCAAAAATAAACAAACATTAAATTTTTTTAAAGATAAAACAATACAGTATTAGTTTATATAACTTGTGTTTGAATTATATGGCAAAGACTGCTAAATTTACCCCAAACTCAAAGTTATGGGTGGTTTTACTTTGATAGTGCTAGAAAAATATTAGATTATATACTGTTCTCTGAGATTATTCACTAGGTATATCTGACCTGAATTTATTAGAATATTATAAACAATGAGAAAATAATTTTTAGAATGCAAATTGGTGCAGCCACTGTGGAAGACAATAATGGAGTTTCCTCAAAAAGTTAAAAATAGAACTACCCTATGACCCAGCAATTTCACTACTAGGTATTTACACAAAAGGTATACAAATACTAATTTGAAGGGCCACATGCACCCTGATGTTTATAGCAGCATTGTCAACAATTGCCAAATTATGGGAAAAACCCAAATGTCCATGGATTGATGAATGAATAAAGAAGTTATGGTGCATGTATATGTATATGTAATGGAATATTACTCAGCCATCAAAAGAATGAAATCTTGCCATTTGCAACAATGTGGATGGAACCAGACTGGATTATGCTAAGTGAGATAAGTCAGGCAGAGAAAGACAAATACCTATGATTTCACACATGTGGAATTTAAGAAACAAAACGAATGAACATAGGGGAAGGTGGGGGAAAGAGAGAAGCAAACCATATGAAGAGTCTTAACTATAGTGAACAAACTGAGGGTTGGTGGAAGGAGGTGGGCGGGGGATGGGCTAAAAGGATGATGGGTATTGAGGGCATTTGTTACGTTGAACACTGGGTGTCATATGTAAGTGATGAATCACTAAATTCTACTGAAACCAATAGTACACTATATGTTGACTAACTAGAATTTGAATAAAAATTTGAAAAATAAAAAGAAGACAACTTTAAAACTTTTGACCAACCTAGCAAAGTGGATTTTATACCTATCTTTTCTGTTTTTATGTATTCTCAACTACTCTCTTGACTATATTTTTGAGGAGCAAATTTATATTTATTGCAGTATAACTTGCGTGTAGTAAAATTCACCTTTTTTTAGGTATATTGTTTTTTGAATTCTTAAAAATAATGTCATGTAACCATTACTAAACAGCACATAGACTGTATCACCACAGAAGTTTCTTTGTGTCCTTTTGTAGTCCATCCATTTCGCTAACCCTCATTCCTGGTGACCCCTGATCTATTCTTTGACTCTAAAGTTTTGCCTTTTCTAGGTTGTCATGTAAATGGAATCATAACATATGAAGCTCATTTGAGTCTGGCTTCTTTCACATAGCATATTATACTTTACATTCATCAACTTTTTGCATGCAGTGTGTTTATTTTTATTGATGAGTATTATTCCATTACATGAATGTAATGTTTGTATATTTACCAATTGATAAACTATTGAAGTTTCCTGGGTTTTGGTGATTATGAGTGAAGCTGCTATAAATATTTATGTACAGGTATTTGTGTGGACATATATTTTCATTTCTCCTAGTTGAATACCTAGAAATGGGATTGCTGGGATATATATTTAAATTGATAGAAACTGCCAAACATCAATTTATGATAGATAACATCCATTTATGATTAAAAAAAACCTCTCAACAAAGTGTGTACAGAAGAAACATACCTCAGCTTAATGAAGGCCATATACGAAAGGCCACATATATGCTCAATGGGGAAAAACTGAAAGCTTTTCTTCTAAGATCAGGAACAAGACAAGGATGCCTATTCTTGCCAGTTTTTTTGTTTTGTTTTGTTTACTAAAATATAGTTTACATAAAATGTTATATTAGTTTCAGGCATACAACATAGTGATTCAATAATTCTATGTATTGCTCACGTCTCACCATGATAAGTGTAGTTATCATCTGTCACAATAAAATGTTATTACAGTGTTATTGACTATATTCCCTATGCCGTAATTTTTCTCACTACTTTTACTCAACTTGTGTTCATAGTATTGGAAGTCCTACCGAGAACAATTAGGCAAGAAAAGGAAACAAAGTCATCCAAATTGGAAAGAAAGAAATAAAACTGTTACTATTTGCAGATAACACAATATTATATGTAGAAAACCCTAAAGGCCCTATTAAAAAAAAACTGTTAGAACTAATAAACAAATTCAGTAAAGTTGCACCATATGAAATCAAATAGAAAAACCAGTTGCATTTCTATTTGCTAATAAACTATCAGAAAGAAATTAAGAAAACTATCCCATTACAATTGCATTGAAAAGAATAAAATACCTAAGAATAAATTTAACCAAGGAGGTGAAAGACCTGTACACTGAAAACTATAAGACATTGAAGAAAGAAATTGAAGATGATGCAAATGAATGGAAAGATATTCCATGCTTGTGGAGTCAAAGAATTAATAATGTTAAAATGTCCATACTACCCAAAGCGATATACGGGCTCAATGCAATCCCTATCAAAATTCCAATGGCATTTTTCACACCTAGAACAAACAATCCTAAAATTTGTATGGAGCCATAGAAAACCCTGATAGCCAAAGCAATCTTGAGAAAGAACAAAGCTGGAGCCATCATACTTTCTGATTCCAAACTTTATTACAAAAGTATAGTAATCAAAACTCTATGGTATTGGCATAAAAACAGACATCAGTGGAACAGAACAGAGAGCTCAGAAATAAACCCTTGCATATACGGTCAATTCATTTATGACAAACGAGGCAAGAATATATAGTGGGGAAAGGACAGATTCTTCAATAAGTGGTGTTGGGAAAACTAGACAACCACATGCAAAAGAATGAAACTGGATTCCTATCTTAGACTATGATTAAATACTTGCTCTTGTAAGACCTGAAACCATAAAACTCCTGGAAGAGGAGCGCCTGGGTGACTCAGGTAAGTGTCTGGCTTGGCTCAGGTCATGATCTCGCGGTCTGTGGGCGTCGGGCTCTGTGCTGACAGCTCGGAGCCTGGAGCCTGCTTCGGATTCTGTGTCTCCCTCTCTCTCCTCCCCTCCCCGGCTCATGCTCGCTCTCTCTCTCTCTCTCTCTCTCTCTCTGTCTCACAAAAACAAATGAAAAATGTTAAAAAAATTTTTTTAACGTTTAAAAAAAATCTAGGAAAAAACATAGGCAGTAAGCTCTCTGACATCCATCTTGGAAAAAATTTAAAAAAAAAACAATTTTATCTATTAATACAATATCATAGGTAAAGTCAAAGAACAAATAACAATATGGTAGAAACTATAATGTATATCACAGAAGAAAAATAGAAAAATGGGCAAAAGTCATGGATATATAAATCATAAAAAAGATCTTAAATGGCTTATGAACATATTAAGAGATGTTTGATTTTACTCATAATAAGAAATATGCAAATTGAAATGGACATACAATTTCTCACCCATTAGATTGGCAAAAATTGAAAACCTTCACAACTGTTAGGTTGTAGAGAAAAAGACGTTTACCTATAGCTGGTGGGCGTTTAACATGCTACCAGTCTAATGGAGGGAATTTGGCAATGTCTAACAAAACTACATATGCCTTTACCTTTGGACCCAGCAATCCTGCTTCTAGGAATTTTCCCTGAAGATACCTTCCAACAATGTGAAAATATAGATACATAAGATTATTCATTACAGAATTATTTGAGATGGCAAAAGAATGAAAATACTTAATGTGTAAACATTGAAGGTTGGTTGAATAAACTTTAGTTTCTATGTACAGTAGAGTATTATATATTATACAATATATTATATTCTAAAAAAGAATTTTTTAAAAAGGAGTTTCAGGGGTGCCTGCATGACTTAGTCGGTTAGGCGTCCGACTTTGGCTCAGGTCATGATCTCACGGCTCGTGAGTTCAAGCCCCGTGCCAGCCTGGAGTCTGCCTTGGATTCTGTGTCTCCATCTCTCTCTGCCCCTCCCCTACTCATGCTCGCGGGCGCTCTCTCTCTCTTTCAAAAATAAACATTAAGAAAAAAGAATTTCATACCACTACTTTTTGTACTACTGATTTTATACCTTTCCAGCATTTAAAACTACAAATTTCCCTCTGAGCACTTTCACAGCATCTCACAAAATTTTATATGTTGTGATTTGATAATCACTTATTTAAAATATTTTCTAATTTACCTTGTGATATCTCATTTGAAACATGAGTTATTTAGAAATGTACTATTTAGGGGCACCTGGGTGGCTCAGTTGGTTAAGTGTCCGACTTCGGCTCAGGTCATGATCTCATGGTTCCTGGGTCGGAGCCTCGTGTCGGGCTCTGTGCTGACAGCTCAGAGCCTGGAGCTGCTTCGGATTCTGTGTCTCCCTCTCTGTCTGCCCCTCTCCCACCCACGCTCTGCCTCTCTCTGTCTCTCAAAAATAAATCAACATTAAAAAAATTAAAGAACTATATTATTTAATTTCCAAATATTTGGACATGTGCTAGGGATCTTGTTACTGATTTCTAATGTAATACACCTTGGTCAGAGAATTTATTTCGTACAATTTAAATTCTTTTAAATTCATTAAGATTTGGTTCAAAGACTAGCATGTGGTCTACCTAGGTGAATATTCCATGTGCACTTGAAAGAATGTATATTCTGTAGTTGTTGGGTAGTGTTCTATAAATATCATTTGGTTAGATTGTTTGCTAGTTTTGTTGGATATTCTAATTTCTGATTTTTTTTAAACATTAAAATTTTTTTTGTTTTAATATTTATTTTTGAGAGAGAGAGAGAGAGAGAGAGAGAGAGAGAGAGAGAGAGAGAACGAGCAGGGGAAGGGCAGAGAGAGAGGGAAACACAGAATCCAAAGCAGGCTCCAGGCTCTGAGCTGTCAGCACAGAGCCCAACACAGGACTCTAACTCATGAACTGTGAGATCGTGACCTAAGCCAAAGTCAGACACTTAACTGACTGAGCCACCCAGGCGCCCTTAATTCTTCCTGATGTTTATTCTAGTTGTTCTATTAATTACTAAGTGCAAGATTTTCAAATCTGCAGTTCTGATTATGGGTTCATGCATTCCTCCCTTTAATTCTGCAAGTTTTTGCTATATTTGGAAGGCTCTTGTTAGATGCATGCACATTTGATATTGTTGCAAAATTTAATGTATATGACCTTATGAAATGTACTTTGTCTGTTGCTCTCTTTTGTCTTATTTTTGCTGCTCTTCTGTTTCTTTCCCCCAGTTTCCTTACTTATATTTATACATTTCTGTGTACCTATTGTCACCTATTTTAAATTATTGTAGGTACATAAATAAATACAAATACTGCCTTTTCTCTTAAGTATAATTTTATATCTTGGGAGATTTTTTTCCCCACTTTTTTTTAAATATAAAGGAGACGGGTGTCTGGGTGGCTCAGTCGGTTGAGCGTCTGACTTCAACTCAGGTCATGATCTCGCGGTCTGTGAGTTCGAGCCCCGTGTCAGGCTCTGTGCTGACAGCTCAGAGCCTGGAGCCTGCTTCAGATTCTGTGTCTCCCTCTGTCTCTGCCCCTCTCCAGCTCATGCTCTGTCTTTCTCTCTCTCTCTGTCAAAAATAAATAAACATTAAAAAAAATTAAAATATAAAGGAGAAACATGAAAATTCCTTTCTAACTGAAGGTGATTATCTCTTCCCAGGAAATAAAAATCAATTTTACAACATCAACATTTACAAAAATGAACTTAAAGACATTCCTGTACTTCAGCAAAATTTAAATGCCATTGGAATCTATCTAACAGATGATAAAATAAAGGAGACTTTGGATAACACTAATCCTAACGGTGAGTAATTATTTCAATTTAAAATAACAAATTTTGCATATTTCAGAAGTTTCACTCTAAATGCCAAAGGAAATATACTGCCATATATCTTTTAAAAGAGAAATTAAAAGTTGTTTCTTGTCTATCAATTTACGGGTTTTTATCAGAGGAATTGATGTTCAAAGTGCATCTCTGACAGCTTTATTTTAGGTCTATTCTGCATATCACATGTGTCACAATAGGATTACCAGTCCTCTCCATTATTTTTGTGTTTATAGCTCTGGTGTTATAACATCAAATGGTCCTTTTTACAATAATACCTAAATTCTTTCTTTTTTTCTTTTTTAAAAAAAGATGAAGTGGTGAGTTTTAAGGATTTCATCAGAGAATTGAACAACAGTGATGAATTTATCGAGTGCCACAGTAAGTATGAAATTCAAAATGCATATGAACAGAAACTTCATTTTTGGGGGTTGGTGTATGTATAGGTATGTGTGTATATAGACTTTATATATACTCTACCAAACCCCCCTTTTATGCATTTTCTCATTTAAACTCAGTTCATGTTGTAAACTCTAGGTTTTCACACATAGATGCATATTTTCCATACTGTAATATTCTTGAATTATTTAAAAAAATTTCTGTTGTCTCTCTTTCTTCCTTGTCATGTGTTTTATTGCTATATTCTTTCTTTTGTCCTCACTAATGCTGATGGGGTTATCCATCTTATAATCAAAGTAACAGGTTTGCTTTTTTAAATCACATCTAATGACTTTTCCCCTCTGTATTCTTATCTTTCTTGTTTATTTCTTCATATATATATTTTTTTACATTTGCTCTCTATCTCCTTGTGAAAAACACTGGCTAAATGCTTAACTTTTTTCGGTTTGTTTTGAAATTTCAGCACAGTTCTATCATGGGGACACTAAAACAGCCTTGGACCACAGACATTGAGATTGAGAACTGTAGTCCTAAAACTGGGGTTTTAAAAGAAGTATTGAAATAAGTGGATTCTCTCTAAATAATCTGTACTTGGAATGCAGTTCCACTCACTATCTCAGGATAAGTTTGGTGGGAACCTTGACAAATTAATGCTATATTCATTATAGAAGATTATAGATCTATGAATAGCTAAGACCCTTTTGGGAAAAAAAAAGATAAAGATCTTGCTTTGTCACATGTTAGTACATAGCATAATGCTGTTTTAATATAGACCTGTGAAAATAGACCAGTGCATCACAATATGGAACCCAGTAGAGACTTCTATTAATGGGAACTCGGAATGTGATAGAAATGACATCATCAGTTAGTGGGGGAAAAGATGTATTATTTAGCTTCTGATTTGAGAAAATTGCCTTACAATGCAGAGAAAATGAAGTAGAATCCCTATGTCATACCATATACAAAAATAACCTTCAAAGAATCAAATGAATGTTAAAATGGATCTCAAAGATTAAACTATAAAGCTGTTGGAAGAAAATGCAAGAAAAACTATTGTGCCTTGTGGTTATGGATGCCTTCTTAAAGATGTTACTCCCCAAAAGCACAACCATGGGGTAAAAAAGGATTTGATCACATCAAAATTAAGGATTTCTGGTAAATGAAGGACTCTAAAACATGTAACAGACTGGAAGAAGATAATTACAAGATAACTAACAAAAAATTAATATCTCAAATATAAGGGAATTCTGCAAATCAACAGTAGAAAGAAAGAAATCAATTGGAAAAATAAGTAAGGATATAAGACTTAGTATACAGGAGGAGAAACCCACATAGCTAAATATGTGTATGAAGAGAGTTGGCAATACTCGCAAATTGCTAGTGAGTAGGTAAAATGGTACAGCATTCCAGATTGCAATCTAGCAGTACTTGTCAAATTCAGTATGCATATTTCTTATGATCCAATAATTCTATTGTCAGATAAATAGCCCAGAGAAGTTTCTTGTAGAGACATGTACAGGGATGCTCCCTGCAACATTATGGGAGGGAAGAAATGAAAACAATCTATGAGTCCATGATTTGGGAAATGGTTGAATAAAATATGGTCCATACATACACGTCATAACAGTAAACTAGATTTACATTTGCACCAGAGAGAGACCTCAGTAATAATACGGTTCCATGAAGAAAGGAAAAAATGGAATACGTGTATAACAAAGAATGCTTTATATAAGTTGGATTTCTACTAATGCCCATAAAACACAACCATATTTATATCTATTTCCAGGTAAACACTGAATTCTAAATAGATAAGATTGAAATAGACGGATTGAAAGAAATTGAGAAAGAGATTGAGATTGAAGTGACAATATTAACAAAGTTGACTTCAGAAACAGATTAGAGTACTCTGTATGCTAAAAACATACACATTCTTTTCAAATACTTATGGAATATCCACAAAAATAGATGATGTATTTAAGCCACAAATAAAAATTTCAGTGAATTCTGAAAATCAGAAGTCATTCAGACCACATAGTCTGACCATGATGTTGTGACATTAAAATTATTTGTGAAAGAAAGGAAAAGTGTTGCTTTTAAGATGAAAAACAAATTGCCTTGTAAGTAATTCCTTGGTGGAAGAATAAAAGAAACCTGAAAGATTTTAGAAATGATGACAGTGAAAGCACTATGTATCAAATCGTGTAGAGTGTGACCAAAACAATCTTACAGGATATTTTATAGCATTAAATGCTTTTATTAGAAAACAAGAAATATCAAAAATAATTTATCTTTTTTTAAGTTTATTTATTTTTGGAGAGAGAGTGCATATGACGGGGGGGAAGAGCAGAGAGAGAGAAGGACAGAATCCCAAGCAGGCTCCTTGCTGTCAGCGCAGCTGACATGATCATGACCTGGGCCAAAATGAAGAGTGGGACGCTTAACCGACTGAGACACCCAGGCGCCTCCAGAACAATTTATCTTAAACGTTCAGTTTACAGAGCTAACCAGCAGCATAAACAACAAAAGAACAGTACAATCCCCCTGAAAAGTGCTAGTCAGGAGCTAACAAAGTGGAAAGTTGAAGTTAGTGAAATAGAACACACACACACACACACACACACACACACACACACACGCACGCACTTATCCATATAACCAAAAGTTGGTTCTTTCAAAAGACTAATAAAGAACTCTTTAGGAAGTATGATGAAGGGGAAAAAATAGGGAGGACATAATAAAGAAGACAGTTGTAACTTGGATACAAGGGAGATTAAAAGATATAAATGAATAACACTTGAGTTAGTAAAGCAACAAATTATTGGCATGTCATCAACAACACTGTCATTCTTTCCAAATGTTTAGATAAAGACAGAAAGGGCTGCCTTTTTTTAAATGTTTGTTTATTTATTTTTGAGAGAGAGAGAGTGAGCGAGCATGAGTAGGGAAGGGGCAGAGAGAGAGAGTGCCAGAAGATCTGAAGCTGGCTCTGCGCTGACAGCACAGAGCCTGATGTGGGGCTCGAGCTCACAAACCGTGAGATCAAGACCTGAGCCAAAGTCAGACACTTAACTGACTGAGCCACCCAAGTGCCCCCTTTTGTTTCCCCATCATGGCACTATTTTCTTAGAGATAATTTTGGTATTTTGTTGTTTTGTTTACCTTCCTGTGTTGAACTAGTAAGGTAAACTATTTCAGTGTGTCTTGTTTTCTGATATAAGCATTGTAAACCTATAAATGTTGTAGAGCTTTCAGTTTGGAGAATATTTCAGAGAGGCAAAATCTCTCAAGACTGGGTATTCTAGAAAATGAATACATCTCACCCAAATCAAGTTGTTATGTGCTTCTCTGGATAGACTGACCAACTAGATATCTTTGTATTTTGTCATGTCTCTGTTTAGGAATAGAAGATGCATGTAACGTTGTTAATAGTGTCTTTGATAGGAAAGTTGAAGTTACAGACCTTTTATCTGCGTTGGAGGGCCTGGAGAAACCTTTAAATGAAGAAAAACCTGAGGTGTTACTGAACTCTGAAACAGATGGTGAGTTCTTGAGTTACCTCTCAGTTTTCCTGTTTAGACTATACGTGTTCATGCTGGCTCATTTTTTTTTTTTTTTTTTTTTTTAAGAATACTAATACCATAGGTTTAGGAAGATTGTTATGGGACTGCTATGTTTATAAACTGGTTACTGAGAATTGTTGTAACCCTTTTGGAAAGTGTGTGGATACTCTTCTTTATTTGGAGAAGACTAGTAGAAACAAGTACTGTTTTTATCCAGGTTTTAAAATCAGATACTTCTTGGGGTGCCTGGGTAGCTCAGTCAGTTAAGCGTCCAACTCATGATTTTGGCTCAGGTCATGATCTCACGGTTTGAGATCACGATCTCACAGTGCTCTGCACTGACGGACAGAGCCTGCCTGGGATTCTCTCTCTCTCTGCTCTCTGCCCTTCCCCTGTTCTCTCCCTCTCTCTCTTCCTCCAAACATAAATAAATAACCATTAAAAATGTTTAAAAAGATGTTTCAAACATTTTAAAAAATAAATAAAATCAGATACTTCTTTTTTAAAGATTTTTAAAAATGTTTTTATTTATTTTTGAGGGAGAGAGAGTGGAGGAGGGTCAGAGAGAGGGAACACAGAGTCTGAAGCAGGCTCCAGGCTCTAAGGTGTCAGCACAGAGCCTGACACGGGGCTCAAACTCATGGACCACGAGATTATGACCTGAGCCGAAGTCAGACGCTTGACTACTGAGCCACCCAGGCGCCCCATCTTTTTTCTTTTTAGGTCATTTATGCTAGCGGTTTGTCAATTTTAATAACTCTTAACTAATTCCTGGCTTTCTGATCCTCTCTATCGTGTTTATTGTTTCCTCAATTTATGTTTTCATCTGTATCATTTTCTTCTCTACCATTGATTTTGTGACATTTTGTATATATATTTCACATAGAGAATGAAATGATCACAACGATAGATCTAGTTAACACGTCACCATGCATAGTTAAAAAGGGGTTTTTTTCTTATGTTGAGAAATTTTAAGATTTACTCTCTGAGCAACCTGCGAATATGCAATACAGTATATTTTTGGATATATATGTATTTTCTATTCTTTTAATTTCACTCTTTCTGTACTCTTCTAAAAAAAGATAAATTTGAAAACATGTAAGGGAAACTAAAATTTGAAAAGAAAGAAACAGGACTTAAAGAAATTAAAAATATAATAATTAAAATTAATTAGCAGACAACAATATTAGCAGATTAAACATAGGTGAAGAGAGAAATATGAAGTGCAAAGGAGTTTGAAGAAATTATACAGAATGCAGCATAGAAAGACAGAGTTGGAATATAGGAAAGAGGTTAGTGGCGCTGGGGTGGCTCAGTTGATTGAGTATCAGATTTCTGCTCAGGTCATGATCTTGTGGTTTGTGAGTTAGAGCCCTGCATTGGGCTCACTGCTGTAAACATGGAGCCCTCTTCAGATCCTCTGTCTCCCTCTCTGCACATCTCCTACTCTCTCTCTCTCCCCCAAATAAATAAACATTAAAAAAAAGAAGAAGAAGAAGCTAAAAGGAAGGCAGAATGAAGAGGTCTACTTATTGTGGCAATCAGTTTGAAATATATATGTGTATCTGATTACGTTATATATTAGTTACAACTAATATAATGTTACATGTCAGTTATATCTCAGTAAAGCTAGAAAAAGAAAGAATGAAAAGATGTGATATATAGCCACACAGGAGAGAAGAGACAGAGTGGTTGCAGAGAAAATATTTGGAGAACTATAGCTGAGAATTTTCCAGAATGAGAAAGACCTAAACCTACCAATACAAGAATTCCAGTGAATCCCACATAGGATGAAAGGAAATCCATACATAGGGTTATCATGATGAAACTGTGACATACCAAAGAGAAAGAAAAATCTTAAAGGTAGCTAGAGAGAAAAGTCAAATTATCTATAAAGGAGGAACGTTTTCTTATTCTTGATATTTTTTTCTGGGTCTTGAAATCTAGAGAAACATTTTTGTAAATTGAGGATAACCACCCCACGTTCCCCTCCACTTTGGGAGGAACTTAGGCTTTGTCTGAGCCTTTGAAACTACAAACTAAAATTCATCCAATTTTGTTTTGTTTTGTCTTTGGCAAACACTCTTTGGGTAAAAACAGTCGCCGTGTTTCTGGATTACAGCCTTTCATCAGTTGTTTGGTCTGGGAATTTCTTACTTTCTTGGCAACACATTGATGAATTCAAGATTTTTTTAAAATTTTTTTTTTTAACATTTATTTTTGAGACAGAGAGAGACAGAGCATGAGTCGGGGAGGGTCAGAAAGAGAGAGGGAGACACAGAATCTGAAACAGGCTCCAGACTCCAAGCTGTCGGCACAGAGCCCGACGCGGGGCTCGAACTCACGGACTGTGAGATCATGACCTGAGCTGGAGTCGGACGCTTAACCGACTGAGCCACCCAGGCGCCCCAAGATTTTTTTTTTTATAGCAATAATTTTATTTAGAATTTTTAGTTGTTTTTAGTAGGAGGGCTGATCCAGATATCTGGCTACTAAATACCAGAAATTGAAATCATTTTTTTCTTTCAATTAAATTAAATCAGACCCTGGGGGCAGGGTGGTTGATTACTGGCACCCTCTCCCATTCCAAAGTCACACCATAATGTGGGAGACAGAGGAAGAGCTTTTAAAACTTCCTTGCATTGTGTTTCTACTGATGCTTTGTTGTTGGAGCCTGTGGTAATCCTGCATCTGTGTGAAGGGAAGCTCCCACAGGGTAATTCTCACTCTTTCCCATCAAACCTCTAGTCTCTCAACCCCTCCCTGTCCCTCTCTTTCCTTCTGTCTCTGTCTCCAGACAAACTCTTCCTCTCTATTTAGGCATTTGGCATATTTTCTTCAATGATTCTAGGTTTTTGCAAACATAGTCCCTACCAAAACTCTCAGTCTACAAAAATCTCAGGAGTGAGGAAATATTTAAGGCCAAGCTAACTGCTTCGAATAGGAAAGATGGGTCAAATTATCCTGCCACTTCAAAAGGTATAGTGCCATAGCTCCAATATTTGCCATTTAGATAAATTACAATAGACTTCAATAGAGAAGGGTAACTTTTGAATCAGGCTCTGCAGAGTCCGCTAACTCAAATGCCTGCGGTAGCCAGGCACGTAATGCAAAATTAATAAAATGAGTTGGCTGTAAGACAAAAGGAAGGGGTGTGGACTGTAAGGTAACTTGAGAGCATGTGTCCTAGATGAAGATAGTTAAATTCAAATGGAAAGAAAACCCCACCACTCCCTAGGACAATGGACATGACTGACTCTCAGCTATATTCAGTCTGTGGGCTACCAGCCTATGACCCCTGAAGCAGGCTTCTGTAGGAGTGGGAAAACAATCTTTTCCTTCTGCCCTTCTAGGTTCCCAGCTGGAGCTCTGTAACAAGAGACAGATCAACAAGAGAAAAGCATTCAAAGTTAATATAAATTTTACATGAAAGGGGAATATTCATAAGGAGTTGTTAAAGCTGAATGTTTTGGTGTTAGCTTTGATGAAGTGTGGAAAGTGGTAGAAAACTGTGATAGGACAAAATGAGATGAGCTGAGCGTGGTAAACCAGGGGAAACTTAGTAAGGTCTGTTCGTTCAGATTCCTCTTGGTGTCCCTCCAACCCTCAGTCTTCAGAGATAAGGATGCACCCTCCCTCTGGGTATAGCAAGGGCATCTCTCACATGAGTGTCTTATGACCTGCCTCGGGGCAGGGGATGGGGAGGTCTGAATCCTAACTGTACCTTGCAATTCCCAGATTGTGTTTCCTTGCATTCCCTTTTTGTGTGTGTGTACGTGTGTGTGTGTGCGCGCACACGCACATGCTCATAATCTAAGTGTATTTCTTACCATGCATTATGGTCACAGAAGTTTGAAAGCTGAATGAAATTGAAACAATACCAGATCCCTGCTTTAATGAGCTTAAAATCTATTTAAATTCCATTTTATTTCTTAACTTTGCAGAAAGTAAAAAGATCTTAAAAGATGTAATTGATGTTTTCATTAATTCACCTAAACCATCAACACCATTCAATAGTAAGTATAGTAAAAGAATGAAAATTAAAAGTAAATTTCTAAGATCATTCAATGGTATTCTTTTTCTAAAATATAGTTTGTTTTCCCCTGTATTTTTAATTCCTTAAGTTTTCTTTGCTGTATCAAGATGTTATAATCTGCTTTCTTATTCCTTATCATATTTAATCTGTGCTTTGACTGTAATGAATTATTTAGAATTACATTCCTAGAATATGCTTTCTTAAAGCAAAATAGTTTGTCTCAGTATATGCTCCAGTATAAGGTACACATTTTCTCCCCTGGTGAATCTAATACAATTTTCTCTCACCTCCGATAATTTCCATATGCTTCTTTTTCTCACCTATAGTGAAACGTTAAAAAAAAGTACAAAAAAAAAAAAAAAAAGGATTTACTGCATGTAATACTAGTAGGTAGGCTAGCAAGAAAGAGAGGCTTTCTAATGCCTAGGAGAGGGTGTGACTGTTTTTCAGAGTATAACAGATTTATATTTTTCAGTTTTCCTTTTGCCAACTAGCTGGGTTCTATTTTTGATATTTGACTTCATTCTAAGAGCTATTTATTATCAAGCTGTTCTTGAAATGCTTTACAGTCTATGAAAGACTGGAGCATGTAGTAGAAAAACCTTTGAGGAGAAATAGTTAATAAATAAAAGCAAACTTCTACAAAATGTTGCAGAAACTCAACTTTTAGCTGGCTAGGGGTATGTTAAATTTTGCTTATTGTTTAAGTGACTTCTGAAAACAGAGCCCACTGACATGTTTTGAAAGCCCTCTAACTCAGAATTCCTTTTGTAATGCATCTACTCTGTGCAGGTTAGGGTGTTAAGTCTAAAAAAGGGCTTTGCCTCAACTTCCTCATCACTTCTCTATTCTTGACATGTTTACAGATTTATTTAAAGAGATTACAACTCTTGATAAGATCAGAAATGATAAGATGCCTATAAATGAGCTGAGGTCCCAACTCCGGAAGGCTAGAATTCTATTAAGCAACAAGACGTTCCAGGAAATTCTGGGTCAAGCATCTATTGATGGTGAGTCCTTTTTAAAAGAACAATCTCTGTTGAAGTCCTAGTTTTACTGTGTGCTTGGGATATGTTTTATATATGTATGTTTTAGATAAACTAGGTCTTAGAAACATAATGAGAATGTAGGCATACTGAGAACAAATTAAAATTAATATTTTTTTACTCTTGGAAATATTTTTAAGAGTCACCCTCTGTCTGGCATCACATTTGTAAAATGTATACATCAATATTTAATTAAGACAAATAATACCGTTAGAATTTTTTCTTGTTTTAAGGGAATAGATTCGTGGTAAAATTATTTTAAATTGATTAGTTTTTATCTGGCTAATTTTCAGACATTAACAAAATTTGTCCCCTCCCCCCCCCCCACCCCCCCCCCCCCCCCACACACACCATTCCCTGTCATGGTTATTTTAATGATGATTATTAATATTGACACCTTGCCATTTTATAATCCTTATACTTTACTTTTTAGAAAATAGTGAAGTAAGTCTCAAACAAATTTTGGAGGCTTTGAACACAAATAAGCCAGCTCCTGAATTTGAAGGTGGGTCATATTTCCCATTGCCTTTTGTTATTATTAAACAGTATTGTGAGCTATAAATGATATTCAAAAGCTGTATATTTTTATAATTAAAAGTACACAGTTTGACATATGCACACACCTATAAATCTGTCATCACAATCAAGGTAATGAACACATCCCTGACCTGCAAAACTGCCTCATGCTCCTTTGTAATCTCTCCTGCCTTTTTCCCATCCTCTTCCTCATCCGTAGGCAACGACTGATCTGCTTTTTGCCAGTATAGATCCATTGGCATTTACCAGACTTTTATAAAATGGGTATATTCTTTTTTGCTAGATGCTTTCATTCAGCATAATTATTTTGAGATTCATCCACGTAGGATGTATCAGCAGTTCATTGTCATTTATTACTGGCATAGCACTCCATTTTGCTGATACACTGAAGTTTATCTACTTACCTGGTGCGGCTCGTTAGGCTATTTCCAGTTTGGGGCTCTTATAAATAAAGCTGTTATGAACAGTTGTGTACAACAATATTCATCGTATGAATATATGCTTTCCTTTCTCTTGAGTAGTTACCAAAGATTGGCTGGTTCACATGGTAGGTGTATGTTTCACTTTTTAAGAAACTGCCAACTGGTTTCCAGAGTGGCCACACCATTTTACATTTCCACCAGCAGTGTATGAAGAGGTCCAATTCCTCCATATCCTTGGGAGTGCTTGGTGGAGTCAGTCTTTTTAATTTTAATCATTCTAATAAGTGTGTAGTAGTATCTCATTGTGGTTTTAATTTGTGTTTCCTCACTGATTAATGATGTTGAGCATCTTCTCATGTGCTTATTTGTCATCTGTGTATCTTTATAAAGTGTCTGTACAGATCTTTTTTAATGTTGGATGGGGGGGCGCCTGGGTGGCTCAGTCAATTAAGCGTCTGACTTCAGCTCAGGTCATGATCTCACGGTCCGTGAGTTCGAGCCCTGCGTTGGGCTCTGGGCTGATGGCTCGGAGCCTGGAGCCTGCTTCCAGTTCTGTGTCTCCCTCTCTCTCTGCCCCTCCCCCGTTCATGCTCTGTCTCTCTCTGTCTCAAAAATAAATAAACGTTAAAAAAAAATTAAAAAGTTGGATGGGTTTTGGGGCGCTTGGGTGGCTCAGTCGGTTAAGCGTCCGACTCGGCTCAGGTCATGATCTCACGGTTCGTGAGTTCAAGCCCTGCGTCAGGCTCTGTGCTGACAGCTCAGAACCTGGAGCCTGTTTTGGATTCTGTGTCTCCCTCTCTCTCTCTGACCCTTCCCTGTTCATGCTCTGTCTCTCTCTGTCACAAAAATAAATAAACGTTAAAAAAAAATAAAAAAAAATAAAGTTGGATGGGTTTTTTTGTATTTCTGTTTGTATTCTGGATACATGTCCTTTATGAGATATATACTTAGCAAATATTTTCTCCGAGTCTTCTACTGAGCACATTTTTCTCTGAGTGTCTTCATTTTCTTAAGTGTCAAGAGCATTAGTTTTAATTTTGATGAAGTCCAGTTAATTAGTTTTTTTTTTCTTTTATATATTGTGCTTTTGGTGTCACATGTATGAAATCTTTGCCTCACCCAAGGTTACAAATGTTTTATTATATTTTCTTCTAAAAGTATTATGGGTTTTGGTTTTGCATTAAAAAATATTTTTTTAATATTTTTATTTATTTTTGAGAGAGAGAGAGAGAGAGAGAGAGAGAGAGAGAGAGAGAGAGAGAGAAAAAGCACAAGTGGGGGAGGGGCAGAGAGAGAGGGCGACAGAATCCAAAGCAAGACTCCAGGCTCTGAGCTATCAGCACAGAGCCTGAGGCGGGCTCAAACTCACGGGGAGATCATGACCTGAGCTGAAGTCGGATGCTTAACTTACTGAGCCACCCTGGCACCTCTGGTTTTGTATTTTAGCTCTGTGATCTATTTTGAGTTAATCTTTATATGTGGAATAAAGTATGGATCAGAGTTCCTTTTTGTTTTGTTTTGTTTTTGCATATGGACCTTCATTTGTTCCAGCACCACTGTTGAAAAGATTGTATTTTCTCTATACTTTCTATACGGAAATTCCTTTGTAGTTTTGTAACAAATCATATAAATATACATATATATTTATTTCCTGGATTCTCTCTTCTGTTCTATTAATCTTTGTCAGTTTTTACACAAACCACATTGTCTGACTCCTGTTGCTTTGCAATAAACATTGAAACCATTCAGGTAGTATTGGCCCTCTAACTTTGTTCTACTTTTAAAAAGTTGTTTTGACTGGGGCACCTGGGTGGTTCAGTCAGTTGAACGTCCGACTTCAGCTCAGGTCATGATCTCATGGTTCGTGGGTTTGAGCCCCATGTCAGGCTCTGTGCTGACAGCTCAGAGCCTGGAGCCTGCTTCGGATTCTGTGTCTCCCTCTCTCCCTGCCCCTCCCCTGCTTGCTCGCTCGCTCTCTCGCGCTCTCTCTCTCTCAAAAATAAACATTAAAAAAATGTAAAAAAAAAAGTTGTTTTGACTATTCTAGGACTTTTACACTGCCATGTGGATTTTAGAATCAGTTTGTAATGTCTACAAAAAAACCCTGCTGGGATTTATTGGAGAAATAAGGCACTCATGAATTAGGATTTGTTGGAAAATGTCTTATCTAATAATGTCTTACTAAATAGTACAACTCTTTCCTGCAATTCTTTTGAGTACCAGTACTTTGCCTCCTTTTAAATATTCTCTTAGATAAACTAGAGATTATAATCCAAACAGTGACCTTGAGTGTACCATGATTTGTGGGAGTCATTGAAAAGGCAGACAGAGGCTTGGCTCTAATCCTAAGGACCCCATTTAGAAGGGAAAATCCCTAGAGGTTTTAGATAAGAGCTGGGAATGGGGCACCTTAATACTCCCACACTCCTTGGCGGACTTCTAATAATAGAGTGAAAGTTATGAAGAATATGCAAAAAATGAAAGCAGTAGCAAAATAAGCAGAAGAAAATTCAGGACTAATATTTTTATACTCTGAAATTTGGGCTATTTCATATAGACAGAAGTAAGCCCCAAATTCTGTCTCATGCATATACAATGAAACATTTCCCTAAAAGATGCAATGGCCTATTTTAACTTTTGAGAAGCTGATACCTTGAGTGTATGATGATTTGTGTAACTCATTGGTAAGGCAGTTAAGTTAAAAAACAAAAACAAAACTGAGTCATCTTAGTTTTTTTAGTTTGAGACAAAAATAACTGAACATCTCAGGGAAATATGCTTGGAATAAAGGGATGTTTGGCTTATTAATTTTGGAATCATAATGATAATATTAATTGAAATATATGACCTATAGAATCCCCCTGTGTTTTCAGGTTTATGTACTGCCCTCCAAACTGTCAACTTGATGAACTGCAACAGAATTCAGATTGGTGACTTGAAAGATGCTTTTGATGACCTCAGTGTTTCTGTAAAGCCTGAAGAACACCAGATGTTAGTGAAAACGCTTGATGTTGATGGTATATATAACTACGTTGACTTTCCAAATAAAGTGATAGCAAATTTTCCATTCCCCTTCCCTATCCTCCATTCATCACTCCCCAATAATTTTTTTCTTTATTATCCTAATGGAAAAAGTACTCTAAGAGAGCGTGTCTACTGAGATCATAGATTTATCTTGACAGAAAAATCTTTGAATAAGATTAATAAGATTTTTTATGACCCATGAAGTATCCTGTGTTGATTCCATCAGAGTGTATCTGTGTGTATGTTTTTAGCATCTTCAGGGAAGGCAAGGTCATTCTCTGTGAAAGCTGTGCTGAAGGGAAACTGCTCTGAGCCAGGAAGAGACTGAGGGAGGACTTTCTCCCCTCTGCAGGAGACATTTGTGGGAGGAGACTGATTGAATCCTAAGAGGTTTCAGAGAAAACAAGGTATAATTTTCAAATTTTGCCAATTATTATGTGGTTCTTTTATTCATTTAAATTCAGTTCCTAAAAGTATTTTCTTTATTCCATTATTAAATGGGTTTAAGCATTGTTTCATTAATCATATTGACTGGAGCCGCTGTACAGCACAACTTATGGGTGCTTGTAAACAGCACCCTTCAGCGTTAGGCAGTGCCTGGCCTGTATGACTATGGGACAGACCTGATCCTGAGTGTCTTTGATATGTAAGGGGTCATGTAATGTGTCAGATAATCGAGTAAATATAAAATATTCATAGGAAGCTTTCAGTCTAGTTGGTGAGGCAAGCTGTAAACAACAAAAGGGTATATAACAATATAAGAGATAAAGGTTTAGTGAATTTACAATGGTATATGGCAGTACTTGAGTAATAGCCAGGGACATAGTGATGTGATGTGTTGTGATTTATAATAAGAAATATATATTTGCCCTTCAACCCCATTCCTGGCACGGAGCTCCTAAAACACTGGCAAATCCCTAAGTGATGAGAACTCTAGGGGCATCTGTTGTTCTAATAGGTGATTCTGGGAAGGCTTCTGGTTTCTAGGTGGGGACTTGTCACCATAAGGATAAGCCATGATTGGAACTTTGGAATTTTCAGCTCTATCCCCCACCCGCATTCTTCAGAAAACGGAGAGGGTCTGGAAATGGAGTGAATCATTGATTATGCCTATGTGAGGAGGTCTCCATAAAATCCTAATAGTATGGGGTTTGGGGAGTTTCCACGTTGGTGAACACATCTACATACCAGAAAGATAACTGACCCAACTCCACAGGGACAGAGCTGCCGTGCTTGGGATGCTCCCAGACCTCCCAGACCCTATGTATCTCTTCATCTGGCTGTTCATTTGTATATTTTATCATATCCTTTAATAAACTGATGAATGTTAAGTATTTCCCTGAGTTCTGTGAACTATTTTAGGAAATAATTGAGTCCAAGGGAGAGAAAGTCATGGGAACCTCCAATTTGTAGCCAAGTTGGACAGAAGTTGTAGGTAACCTGGGGACCTACTACTTGTGATTGGCATCTGCAGTGGAGGGGGAGCAGTCTCATGGGACTGAACCCTTAACCTGTGAGACCTGATGCCATCTCCAGGTAGATAGTGTCAGAATTGCGTTAAATTGTATGACACTCAGTTGGTGTTGCAGAGAATTGCTTGGTGGGAGAAAACCCCCCACATATCTAGTGTCAGAGTGCTGTAAGTGTGGCCGTAGAGTGAGAGTAAAGAAGAAACACAGGAGGAGGACTGAGTTTTTTCCTCCACAAGTGATGATAGTGAGTTGTATGAGAGTTCAGAGGTGAGCTATTTCATTCATTCAATGAAAGTTTATTAAGCACTGTTGCTTGCTAGACACTAAGTATATAAAGATAAAAGAGCTTACAGTCTGTCAAGATGACAAACAACGCGAATTCCAATTGTTAAATACCACGACAGAGGTAAACAGAGTGTTATGGGAACGTATACAATAGGTACCTAACCCACACAGGGTTGGATAAGGTAGTCAGAGAGGCTGTTTGGAGGAGATGCTGTTGGAGTTGAGTTTTGAAATATGAGTAGGAACTAGCCAAGAATTGCAGGTGCAGGGAAAGGGGCTGAAAGGAGTTAGGAAGGAATGTTCAGTATGTACAAAGTACAGAAGAACAAAGCTCATGGAGAAGCCAAGGAACTCTAAGTAGTCCAGTAGGACTTACAGCATTGGATCTCAGACTGATTTACATCAGAACTACCTAGGAATTTGTTAAAAACCCAGAATATCTGAATCATGGCCAAGGTGTATGTGTGCGTGCGTGCGTGCGTGCGTGCGTGCGTGTGTGTGTGTGTGTGTGTTTAACAAGCTTTACAGTTCAGGTTGATGTTTGACTATCAACTTGATGGTGCATAGTGGTGGAAGGAGTGGGAAAAGAAAGAAATGAAGTGGCCATATAGTCAAGAGCAGATCCAGAAGGGCTTTGTTTTTATCTTTGTTGTTCTCTGAGCAACAGAGTTTGAATTTTATCTTGAAGACTCTAGGGAGTCATTGAAGAAGTCAAATTTGAAAAGTGACATGACTAATTTTGCACTTTGTAATGGGCATTATGATAGCAGTGTTAAGAAAGAGCAGAGGGGGGCAAGATTGGAAGCAAGGACACATTTTAGAAGGCATGCAAGAATTCGGGTTAAAAGTAATGAGTGTTGATGTAAGGCATTGGCTCCAGGGATGGGAAGAAGGGAACAGATATGAGTTCTAGGAGGCAGAACTTCTTCATTGTTTGGTTAAGTTAGGGAAGGAAAAGAGAGAGGAATTGAGAATGATTAACAGACTTCTGGTTTGGGAGACATTTCATGGTGATGTCTTTTTTTTTTTTTTTTTTTTTTAAGTGTATTGATTTATTTTTGAGAGAAAGAGTGTGAGCTGGCTAGGGGCAGAAAGAGAAGGAAAGAGAGAATCCCAAGCAGGCTCCATCCTCTCAGCGCAGAGCTGATGTGGGGCTCAAACTTACGAACCACTAGATCATGACCTGAGCCAAGATCAAGAGTCGGTCACTTAACCGAGTCATCCAGGCACCCAAGTGATGCATTTTAATAAGCTGGGGAATATAGGAGGAGGCTTTAGTGCAAAGATGAATTCAGCTTAGGATATATTGTGTTTGATGAAGGGCATGATGGAGGGAAGAGATTGAAATGAGAATAGATAAATCTAAATTCCTTCACAAAATGCACAAGGCCTTTTTAAATCTAGTTCCCGTTACTGGACCTGTTAAGATTAACCTTTGCCCACAAACTTTCTGACACATTTTTGTAAGGTTTCAAGACACTTACTAGACACAAATAGAATAATTTAAACTAAATCCAAAATTAAAAAACTACTTATAGTTTCCAGAACGCATCATACTCACTTATATACATTTTCCGTATGAGTCTTTCTGTCAACCTTCAAATATGCCGCCAAGTCAGTAAAAATGTAACCTCCTTGAAGCTTTTCTTAATTCATTCAGTTAGATGTGGAAGCCTTTTACATTTCAATAACATGCCATGTTTAGCATCATTGAGACAATTTTGCTTTATAACTGTTTGAGAAAAGTGATATTATTTTGGAGAAATTTCCATGAGAATTATGAGGAGAGGATACATTTTGAGCATTTGGTTACTGATGAAAAATGAATACTTAAACTGTAAGCAAATTAAAAGTATTCTGTGGGGAGAACAGGTTAAATATTTACAGCCATAATACAATGTGAGGTAGGTAGAAAGATCAAATGAGAAACATATGTTTTTGTTTGGGTTTCCACTTCTTACTTTGACCTACATCACAGTATCTCATTTATTTTGCAGGTTCTTCCAGCTAACGGGAAAAATATAAGTACTTGCATATTTCTGAATATACAATATGTACATATTGCTTTAAAAAATTTAACAGGAGGGGGGCGCCTGGGTGGCGCAGTTGGTTAAGCGTCCGACTTCAGCCAGGTCACGATCTCGCGGTCCGTGAGTTCGAGCCCCGCGTTGGGCTCTGGGCTGATGGCTCGGAGCCTGGAGCCTGTTTCCGATTCTGTGTCTCCCTCTCTCTCTGCCCCTTCCCCCGTTCATGCTTTGTCTCTCTCTGTCCCAAAAATAAATAAACGTTGAAAAAAAAAAAAAATTTAACAGGAGGGGTGCCTGGGAGGCTCAGCATCAGACTTCAGCTCAGACCATGATCTCACCATTTGTGAGTTCGAGCCCCGTGTCGGGCTCTGTGCTGACAGCTCAGAGCCTGGAGCCTGCTTTGAATTCTGTGTCTCCCTATCTCTCTGCCCCTTCCTCCCTCTCTCTCTCTCTCTCTCTCTCTCTCTCTCTCTCTCTCTCTCAGAAATAAAATAAAAACATAAAAAAATTAATAGGAACTACACTACCACTGGGTAGGTGGTCATTTTTAAAGTTTGCCCCCTAGATGAATCTTCAAGTTTCTTGTTTTCAATTGTTTAAAAAGTAAGAAATTGTTAGACAAATAGTCATTGGTTTACATTAAAACTGACTTCTCAGAAATGCTCATTCTTTTAACCAATTAATATGTGAAAACTAATTCCTTTCAGATATATGTTATAAAACCCAAAATAACAGTTTAAACTGAGATGGGAGGGTTGATTTATAATAAAATGATTTTGTTTTAAAAAGAAGATGCAAATTAATCCAGTTATTGCTTGCTTTAGACCTAATTTTGCCTCATCTTAATTTTTCATTCTTTTATTTAAATTTTGTGTTTACCTCTTCTGTCTTCAATATAAAGTAATACACCAGGAAAGAAAGTGGTGAAAATAAGTAAGAGAATATCATAAAAATAATTTGTAATAACATTAGTCAATACTTTTATATATCTAGCGCATCCAATTATCCTAGTTCTTTTTTCTCTGCATCCATTGTGCCAATTGACACTAGACACTTCAAACTAGACTCATACTTAGAGTCTGTGAAAACTTCGTACAGTGTTCATTAAAGAAGGATGTTAATACAACTGTCAAAACCACAGAAAGTTCAGAGCCATGTCGAGTAAGAAGTTGCTGCGGCTGAGGTTAAACAGGTTGTTGCCTGTTTTCTCCTCTATGGTTTTGATGGTTTCCTGGCTCACATTTAGGTCTTTCACCCGCTTTGGGTTTATTTTCGTGTATGGTGTGAGAGAGTGGTCCAGTTTCATTCTTCCGCATGTTACTGTCCAGTTCTCCCAGCACCATTTGCTAAAGAGACTGTCTTTTTTCCATTGGATACTCTTTCCTGCTTCGTCAAAGATTCGTTGGCCATACACTTGGGGGCCGAATTCTAGGTTCTGTATTCTATTCCATTGGTCTATGTGTCTGTTTTTGTGCCAGTACCATACTGTCTTGATGTTTACAGCTTTGTAGTAGAGCCTGAAGTCTGGGATTGTGATGCCTCCTGCTTTGGTTTTCCTGTTCAACATTACTTTGGCTATTCAGGGTCTTGTGTGGTTCCCTACAAATTAAAACATTGTTTGCTCTAGCGCTGAGAAGAATGCTGGTGCAATTTTGATTGGGATTGCCTTGAATGTGTAGATTGCTTTGGGTAGTATCGACATTTTAACAATATTTGTTTTTCCAGTCCATGAGCGTGGAATGTTTTTCCGCTTCTTTGTGTCTTCTTCAAGTTCTTTCGCAAGTTTTCTATAGTTTTCAGCATATAGATCTTTTACATCTTTGGTTAGGTTTATTACTAGGTATTTTATGGTTCTTGGTGCAATTGTAAATGGGGTTGATTTCTTGTTTTCTCTTTCTATTGTTTCATTATTGGTGTATAGAAATGCAACCAATTTCTGTACATTGATTTTATATCCTGTGACTTTACTGAATTCATGTATCAGTTCTAGCAGCTTTTTGGTGGAGTTTTTCGGGTTTTCCACGTAGAGTATCATGTCATCTGCAAAAAGTGAAAGTTTGACTTCTTCTTAGCCAATGTGGGTGCCTTTTATTTCATTTTGTTGTCTGATTGCTTAAGCTAGGACTTCCAACACTCTGTTAAATAACAGTGATGAGAGTTCCAAAAGCGAGGGAAATAAAAGCAAAAATGAACTATTGGGACCTCATCAAAATAAAAAGCTTCTGTACAGCAAAGGAAACAGTCAACAAAACTGAAAGGCAACTGATGGAATGGGAGAAGATATTTGCAAATGACATACTGGATAAAGGGCTAGTATCCAAAATCTATAAAGATGTTACCAAACTCAACACATGAAAAACAAATAATCCTGTGAAGAAACAGGCAGAAGACACAAACAGACATTTTTCCAAAGAAGACATCCAGATGGCCAACAGACACATGAAAAGATGCTCAACATCACTCATTATCAGGGAAATATAAATCAAAACCACACTGAGATACCACCTCACACAGGTCAGAGTGGCTAAAATTAACAACTCAGGAAACAACAGATGTGGGTGAGGATGTGGAGAAATGGGAACTCTCTTGCACTTGTTGGTGGGAATGAAAACTGGTGCAGCCTCTCTGGAAAACAGTGTGGAGGTTCCTCAAAAAATTAAAAGCAGAATACCCTACGACCCAGCAATAGCACTACTAGGAATTTATCCAAAGGATACAGGAGTGCTGATTCATAGGGGCAAATGTACCACAATGTTTATAGCAGCACTATCAACAATAACCAAATTATGGAAATAGCCCAAATGTCCATCAACTGATGAATGGATAAAGAAGATGTAGTTTATATATACAGTGGAATACTACTCGGCAATGAAAACGAATGAAATCTGGCCATTTGCAACAACATGGATGGAACTGGAGGGTATTATGCTAAGTGAAATAAGTCAGTCAAGGAAAGAGAGATCTATGTGTACACTCATGTGGAATTTGAGAAACTTAACAAGAGATCATAGGGGAAGGGAAAGGGAAAAAATAGTTTCAAACAGAGAGGGAGGCAAACCATAAGAGACTCTTAAATACACAGAACAAACTAAGGATTTATGGGGGGGTGGGGATCAGGGGAAAGTGGGTGATGGGCATTGAGGAGGGCACTTATTGGGATGAGCACTGTATATTGTTGTATGTAAGCAATGAATCATGGATTCTACTCCTGAAGCCAAGAGTACACTGTATACATTGAATGTTAGCTAACTTGACAATAAATTATATTAAAAAAACACACACACAGAAAGTTGTCCTCTCTCTTTTCTTACAGCTTCTTAAGTTATGAAGGTAAAACAAAATGTAATTAGAATAATCCACTAGGATCTTTATTTGCCACCTACCATTCTCTGAATGCCTGCTGATCAAAGTTTTTAACTGCAGATTTTCCTTGATAGACTGGAATGAGGAAAGTTTCCGTCTACTGTCAGTGCTCCAGCTGCCACAGGGGGATAAATATAGAACTGATCAAATTAAAATTTGGCAATATGGAAGTAAAAAAATGTATCTGATCTGTCCCAAAGAGTTGTTATTTGCATGGAAATAAAATCATCAGTTCATTTGAATTCACTGAATTCATTGAATCACATTCAATATATCGCACATTGGATTCATTGAACCACATTCAATATATCACACAAAAAGGAAATATTGTGTTTGAGGGCATGGAGTGGACACGGAGTTGAAGATGTGCAGTAGACAATGGTCTAGCCTAGAAATAGAAACTTGAGAGTCAGCAACATACAGTTTGTAGTTACAAGAGAATTCAGGAATGGTTTATAGAGTGCAACAAGAAGAGGGCCAAGGACATTGAAATGCTAACATTTAAGTAACGGTGGAGAAAGAATAGTTTATAAAGGACGTAACAGGAAGTAACTAGAACGAACGGTAGGAGAGAAACCAAAAGAAAGCTATAGCAACAAAACAAAGAGAAAAAAGAGTTTGAAGGAGGAAAGTATTAGATAAGACCAACAAATTAAGAAGTATTCATTAATTTGGGAATGAAAGAGGAAAGTATTAAATAAGACCAAAAAAAAAGTATTCATTGATTTGGCAGTAAATAGTTAATGGGTGAACTTGGTAAAAGCAGTTTTGAGAGGGTGGAAGCTAGATAAGACCAGTTTGATGTGTGAATGACAATATGATTATGATGAATAAGAACATTTCTTTCCAGAAAATAGTTTGGGAAGGAAAGAAAAAGGAAAGAGTAGTGGTTAGAGGGTATCATCTAGGTTCAACAGAAGGCTTTTTAGAAATCTAGACTTAGGAGCTGGTTTTGACATATGAATAGGATTTAAATAGGCAGACTGTAGATTGCATTCAGGACAAAAGTTTACGTAGCTAGAAAACCATAAGATGCTTTAAGGGGCAGCAAGAGAACCGATTTAGCTCACTGTGGAAGTACTTTATGTTTCTTGAATCTACTAATTTTTCTTCTGTTTTTGTCTTCACAGAAAAGGGAGATACTTCTCTAAAGACTGCCCTTTTAGCACTGAAGAGCATTAAGCGTTTTCGAGATTTTAGAGGTGAGAATAATTAGGAAGTTTTGAACACAGTTAGAATATAGGAAACTTTTAGCTAGTTGTTGAAAAGTGATGGACTACTTACATCAACATATAACTAATATGCTACAAGATTAAATGAATGGTATACGCTCAGTATTTTGGGTATTCAGATGAAGGTGAGCTTCCTGTGTTCATGTAAGTCTAGTTTGAAACATTGCAAGTTTGTAATTGAAGCAAATAATATATCTTCTAACAAGGTTGCCAAAAATACATGACCCTAAAAATATTTTAATAAATTTAAGGGTTTTGATTAGGTAATACATTCACACAGATCATAAATAAAAAAGTATTGGGGTGCCTGGGTGGCTCAGTCGGTTAAGCGTCCGACTTTGGCTCAGGTCATGATCTCACAATTCATGGGTTCAAGCCCAGCATCAGGCTCTGTGCTGACAGCTCAGAGCCTGGAGCCTGCTTTGGATTCTGTGTCTCCCTCTCTCTCTGCCCCTCCCCTGCTCATGCTCTGTCTCTCTCCGTCTCAAAAATAAAAATAAAACATTAAAAAAATTTTTTTAAGTAAAAATAAGTAAAAAAGTATTTAAAGATACACAATGCGGGGCGCCTGGGTGGCCCGGTCGGTTAAGCGTCCGACTTTGGCTCAGGTCACGATCTCGCGGTCCGTGAGTTCGAGCCCCGCGTTGGGCTCTGTGCTGACAGCTCAGAGCCTGGAGCCTGTTTCAGATTCTGTGTCTCCCTCTCTCTGTGACCCTCCCCCGTTCATGCTCTGTCTCTCTCTGTCTCAAAAATAAATAAACGTTAAAAAAAAAAAAAAAAGATACACAATGAAAATCTTCTTGCCTGGTCTATTCAGTTCCTATTCCTTTTCCCCAGTAACTAACTAATAAGTAACTAGTTTCTTTTTTTTTTTAATTTTTTGTTAATGTTTTATTTATTTTTGAGGCAGGAAGTACTTAGATCATTCAAGAAAATATGAATATATGTATGTATATATATGTATGAATATATATATATATGATATATATATATCCCTCCCTCACTTTTTACGTGAGAGCATGATATGTACATTGTTCTGTATCCTTGATTTTTTAATACAGTAATATATTTTGGATATTTGTTCCTATCAGAATATAAAGGCCTTTCTCATTCCCTTTTATAGTTGCATAGAGAACATGTGAATTCTCATTCTGATGGAAATTTATTCTTTTAATTTATTTTTAAAAAATTTTTTTGTTTATTTATTTTGGAAAGAGAGAGAGGCAGAGTGTGAGCAGGGGAGGGGCAGAGAGAGAGAGGGAGACCCAGAATCCGAAGCAGGCTCCAGGCTCTGAGCTGGCAGCACAGAGCCCGACATGGGGCTTGAACTCACGAACCGTGAGATCATGACCTGAACCAAAGTCAGACGCTCAACTGACTGTGCCACCCAGACACCCTTTGGAACTTCATATATTTAACTTATTGGGATCAGTGATCCTTCCAACTTGAATCTTTGTCTTTTCGATTGTGGTACCAAGAAACATTTTGCAGCGTCACATGATGGATGCCCTGTGTGAATTATCTAACTTTTGAGTATAATTTTGAAAATATCTAACTCACTTTAAAAATGAGTTAATTGAATTGCACCAAGAAGCATAAAATACCTAGGAATAAATCTTTTTTTTTTTTAATTTATTTTTTTAATATATGAAATTTACTGTCAAATTGGTTTCCATACAACACCCAGTGCTCATCCCAAAAGGTGCCCTCCTCAATACCCATCACCCACCCTGCCCTCCCTCCCACCCCCCATCAACCCTCAGTTTGTTCTCAGTTTTTAACAGTCTCTTATGCTTTGGCTCTCTCCCACTCTTTTTTTTTTCCTTCCCCTCCCCCATGGGTTTCTGTTACGTTTCTCAGGATCCACATAAGAGTGAAACCATATGGTATCTGTCTTTCTCTGTATGGCTTATTTCACTTAGCATCACACTCTCCAGTTCCATCCACGTTGCTACAAAAGGCCATATTTCATTTTTCCTCATTGTCACGTAGTATTCCATTGTGTATATAAACCACAATTTCTTTCTCCATTCATCAGTTGATGGACATTTAGGCTCTTTCCATAATTTGGCTATTGTTGAGAGTGCTGCTATCAACATTGGGGTACAAGTGCCCCTATGCATCATACCTAGGAATAAATCTAACCAAAGATGTAAAAGATCTGTATGCTGAAAACTATAGAAAGCTTATGAAGGTAATTGAAGAAGATATAAAGAAATGGAAAGACATTCCCTGCTCATGGATTGGAAGAATAAATATTGTCAAAATGTCAATACTACCCAAAGCTATCTACACATCCAATGCAATCCCAATCAAAATTGCACCAGCATTCTTCTCGAAACTAGAACAAGCAGTTCTAACATTCATATGGAACCACAAAAGGCCCTGAATAGCCAAAGTAATTTTGAAGAAGACCAAAGCAGGAGGCATCACAATCCCAGACTTTAACCTCTACTACAAAGCTGTAATCATCAAGACAGCATGGTATTGGCGCAAAGACAGACACATAGACCAATGGAATAGAATAGAAACCCCAGAAGCTAGACCCACAAACGTATGGCCAACTGATCTTTGACAAAGCAGGAAAGAACATCCAATGGAAAAAAGACAGTCTCTTTAACAAATGGTGCTGGGAGAACTGGACGGAAACATGTAGAAGAATGAAACAAGACCACTTTCTCACACCATTCACAAAAATAAACTCAAAATGGATAAAGGACCTGAATGTGAGACAGGAAACCATCAAAACCCTAGAGGAGAAAGCAGAAAAAGACCTCTCTGACCTCAGCCGTAGCAATCTCTTACTCGACACATCCCCAACGGCAAGGGAATTAAAAGCAAAAATGAACTACTGGGACCTTATGAAGATAAAAAGCTTCTGCACAGCAAAGGAAACAACCAACAAAACTAAAAGGCAACCAACGGAATGGGAAAAGATATTTGCAAATGACATATTGGACAAAGGGCTAGTATCCAAAATCTATAAAGAGCTCACCAAACTCCACATCCGAAAAACAAGTAACCCAGTGAAGAAATGGGCAGAAAACATGAATAGACACTTCTCTAAAGAAGACATCCAGATGGCCAACAAGCACATGAAAAGATGCTCAACGTCGCTCCTTATCAGGGAATACAAATCAAAACCACACTCAGATATAACTTCATGCCAGTCAGAGTGGCCAAAATGAACAAATCAGGAGACTATAGATGCTGGAGAGGATGTGGAGAAACGGGAACCCTCTTGCACTGTTGGTGGGAATGCAAATTGGTGCAGCCACTCTGGAAAGCAGTGTGGAGGTTCCTCAGAAAATTAAAAATAGACCTACCCTATGACCCAGCATTAGCACTGCTAGGAATTTACCCAAGGGATACGGGAGTACTGATGCATAGGGGCACTTGTACCCCAATGTTTATAGCAGCACTCTCAACAATAGCCAAATTATGGAAAGAGCCTAAATGTCCATCAACTGATGAATGGAGAAAGAAATTGTGGTTTATATACACAATGGAATACTACGTGACAATGAGAAAGAACGAAATATGGCCCTTTGTAGCAACGTGGATGGAACTGGAGAGTGTGATGCTAAGTGAAATAAGCCATACAGGGAAAGACAGATACCATATGTTTTCATTCTTATGTGGATCCTGAGAAACGTAACAGAAACCCATGGGGGAGGGGAAGGAAAAAAAAAAAAAAAAAAAGAGGTTAGAGTGGGAGAGAGCCAAAGCATAAGAGACTGTTAAAAACTGAGAACAAACTGAGGGTTGATGCGGGGTGGGAGGGAGAGGAGGGTGGGTGATGGGTATTGAGGAGGGCACCTTTTGGGATGAGCACTGGGTGTTGTATGGAAACCAATTTGACAAAAAATCATATATTGAAAAAAAAAAGAGTTAATTGCCTAATGTTTTATGAACTTACCAAAACTCTTCTTTAACTCTTATTTTCAGTATTAAAAGTATCTTAGGGTCAAAAGTACATAGTTTTATTTCATAGTCTCTAAAGGTATACTTTATTTTCTTTGGTTTCAAATAATATCATTAATGGTTGGCAAATAATATTTTTGCATAGTGTTTGATGTTTTACCAAGCACTTTCACATAATTTATTTTTTAATAATTATTCTTTTTTTAAAAATATATATTTATATTGAGAGGGACAGAGACTATGAGCAGAGGAGGGACAGAGAGAGGGACACAGAATCCGAAGCAGTCTCCAGGCTCTGAGCTATCAGCACAGAGCCTGATGCAGAGCTTGAAATCACAAATTCACAAATCGTCGTGAGATCATAACCTCAGCCGAGGTTGGACGCTTAACCGACTGAGCCACCCAGACGCCCCTCACATAATTTATTTTTTAACTATTCTTTATGACTATCCTGTTAAGTAGAAATCTTACAATAAAGAAAGAGAAAAGTAAAGTTCGAGGAAATTGTACCTTACCTAAGACCCCACAGCAAGTGTTGGACTCCATGTGCAGCTATTTTTTTTACTGTATTATAGGTTAATGGTTCGGTTTCAAAATTCATTTAATGCTATAACTTACAGATTAATATTATCATGATCAGCACCCATATATTGAACACAAAAATATGCATAAAGTAGGCCGTGAGAAATCTTAAAATCTAGATGAAAAGATAGGTCATTTACATAAAAATATAACTAGTATTCTGTAAGGGCAAATTAGTGATGCATATTATTTTAAGAGTTTAGGTGAAGATTAGATTCCTATGAAAAAAATGGAGGAACTGTGAAGGAAGGGTAGCATCTTGCTTGATAGGTAGAGGGAAAACCAGAAAACATTGACACCTAGAGATTTAAAAGGGAAGAAAAGATCAGAGGCGTAAGTAGGATTTGAAAGATAAGGAATGAGAGATAGTTGGTAGGTCTACATTGGAGGAGATATTAAATGTTTTGCTCAAAACAGGTCTCACTATAGTCTTTGGGCAAGAGAGTGTCAGGTACTAAGCTGTCTCTAAAAATTGATTTAACAGTGGATTGGACTAAGGAGCCACTAGAAGCAGGAAGATCGTTTATTTAATCCATTCAGTCAGCAAATGAGTGACACTATGCCGGTAACCAAGATAGGTAAATACTGGTCTCTGACCCCAGAGAATTCACTGAAGAAAGACAGATGAGCAAATAAATAACTACAAATTGTGCTAAATGTTAAGGAGAAAATGTACAAGGAGGAGGTAGAGCGTTAAGGTGCAGGGACTTAATTTAAATAGGATGGCCAGGGAAGCATGTTCTGACATGTGACATTTAGGCTGAAACCTACAGGATTAGAAGGAATCAGCTGCTGGAAGAGTTGGCAGAAGCGTCTTTCAGACAAGAGGAAGAAGCTGTGAATGGTTCTAGGGTAGGAAATAACACATATGTTTAAGAAACTGAAAGGCCTTTCTGGCTGAAGTCTAGTGAAAGCATAAGAGACTGTTAAAAACTGAGAACAAACTGAGGGTTGATGGGGGGTGGGAGGGAGGGGAGGGTGGGTGATGGGTATTGAGGAGGGCACCTTTTGGGATGAGCACTGGGTGTTGTATGCAAACCAATTTGACAATAAATTTCATATATTGAAAAAAAAAATGTAAGGAATTTGAATCAAATTCAAAATATAATGGAAACCAATGAAGTGTTTTTATTTTATTTTTTTTTAATGTTTATTTTTGAGAGAGAGAGAGTGAGAAGGGGAGGGGCAGAGAGAGAGGAAGGCACAATCTGAACAGGCTCCAGGCTCTGAGCTGTCAGTACAGAGGCCAATGTGGGGCTCGAACTCGCGGACCACGAGATTATAACCTGAACCGAAGTCAGAGGCTTAACTGACTGAGCCACCCAGATGCCCCCAATGAAATGATTTTAAACAACAGAGTGATATGATCAATTTAGTCACTCCCATTGCAGTGTGGAGATTGGATTGAGAGAGGGAAAGTACTTAATGGTATTTAGAAAAATTTGGAAATAATACAGGCCTGGGGAGGTGAGGACCTGAATAGGGTCCTCAGTATGGACTAGTAAGGAAAAATGAATGAAAGAGATATGCTAAAAGGGGAAAAAACTGTGGTGTCTGGGTTTAGAGAGAAACAAATGAAAACAGAACCATGGGTTCCAACTTAGGTTAATGAAGGAATGAATCTAGTTGAAAGTATATTTATTTCAAGTTAGTAGCAATGATGGTACCTCAGAGACTATCCAGAGAAATAGGCACATGAGAAAAGCTGGAGATGCAATTTGGCCATGTAATTGCCTCATGGAGGTAACAGCTGGATAACAATCAGGAGAAATAAATCTCAGAGATGATATAGAGAAGAAAAAGCAATGACCAAGACCTTCTAGCCTAGATTCTTAATCTGTTTAGTCAATTTCATTACTTTGATTGTTTTATCAATCTTTGAGTTAATGCTAATCCCCTTAAGGTAAAATGAGAAAGATTGTGGTAGGTAAAATGTGAAAGATTTTACCATTTTATGGATAGATGTCGCATATCATACATAAGTCACTTCTCTTTAATTGATAAATGTAATATAATTCCTGAAGAGATGTTTTTGTGGGAAGGTGTTGGAGGAAATGATTGACAGCATGATCTTAAAGTTCTTCCAGAAGAATAAGAAGAGAATAAGGAGAAATAGGAGTTGGAAAGGATGTGGTGAAATGAATGGCTTTTTTTTTTTTTTTTTTCACTACCTACGTATTTGTGTAAATTGGGCCAATTCTTCTGAAAGAAAATTCTAAGAGGGTTCATTATTAAGATTCCACTGAATTTTGGTTTAGGAAGATAGGATGCAGTGGAATACTATGTGGTCATTTAAAAATAATACTCCTAGAATAATATGCTGACAAGGGAAAATGTTGAAAATACATTGCTAAATGAAATGAAACTTGATATTAAAGAGTATTAAGACCAAACACCGTTAAAATGTAAATCATTAAGCACGTGGCACGGCGTGTACTAATTCTGTAATTGGAAGGAAGGAAGCTAATTAAGACGTGAGAGCAGGTAGTCAGCTACCCAAATTGTACAGAGGACAGTGAAGGCTAAGATTATTAGATCTGACAAAGAAGGGGATTGAGAGGTTATTTGCTGTTCTTTGTAATAGCAGAAGCATTGTGCTCTGCATCAGAATGTTTGACCTGTAGTCTAATGTTTTCTTCCTCATGATCTTGGACAAATCACTTCATCTAAATATAAAATACAGGTATATGTGCTGAACTATAGATAATAGTACATGTCCTATATATTTCATAAGATTTTTTTGTGGCTGTCAAAAGAACTAATATAGAAGTACCCCATAAGTTATAAAAAGTGTCAAATGTAAAGTAGTATTGTTCCAAGAGAGCTATGGGAGCTTAAAATAGAGATTGGGTGATGAAATAGGGGCAAGAAATACTAAATTACTCATTTGAGAAGCTCAGTAATACAGAATGGAGGGAAGTAGAATAGTAGGTAGGCATGACAATAGGATAGAGGAATGGAAACATTAAGGGAGCAGAGGAGAAAATACATTAAATAGTCAATAATCAAGTAACAATTAGTGAGTCTATTTGGTATGCATAGTAGAGATCGTAGAAGTATTATAGCACAAGGGTCTTGTGCTCACAAGGGAGATTATGGTGAGATTAGAGAAAAAAAGACATTTAGAAGATTGTATACTAGATCATGTGGCACCAGCCATAAGAGCTACAAGAATTTAAGTATAATGAGAAGAATACATCTTATATATACTGATATTATGCCATTATTATATATAATGGTATATCAGAACGAACTATGATAATCTGGGGAAGCCTAAAGGAGCAGATAGAGCTTGAACTGGTTGCTGGACTGGGGAGAGAATTTAGATGTATATTCTAGATGAGGAGACTAGCCTGCCCAAACAAAACATGTGAGAATGACTTAGATGTCTATGAGGAATAAAGTAGAAAGATGTGGGATAGATTTGGGAATGCACAAAATCTGAATGATAAAATACCTACTTTATAACATTGCAAATTATAATATGGCTGAGTTTGTCTTTCCCCAAATACATAATGGAATTACTAACTACCTTATAGCTATCATATTTTTAGGTGTCTATTTCTAGGCAGAAAAGTTTTACCTGAATACAAAGGCAGTGTCAGCAAATTTTGTACCTAGGAAGTACAGTCATCACAGTCAGAAGTTATAAATCCATATTCCAAAGTGCTAAATTCAGATTGATTATATACTATTAGAGAATAAATACGGGTTTTTCCTAGACAGAATACATAACTACTTAAAGTGATAGGAAGGATAGTTAACCTCTAAAAAAAAAGCTCTGTAGGATCTTTCACAGCATCAGAAATTACTATCATTAAGACATTCTCTTGTATTACCTATCTTAGGCCACTATTAAAGTATTGTTATTAAATAAGAAGGAAACTGACATGGAGGGGGAAGCAAAGCTCTCTCTTCTGTTAACAATTATTATTGTTAAATTATTAAAAAATTATTAAAAAATATTAAAATTTTTTAAATAAATTATTTAAAAAATTATTTAAAAAATAACAATTCTAGGTTGATGGGGGGTGGGAGGGAGGGGAGGGTGGGTGATGGGTATTGAAGAGGGCATCTTTTGGGATGAGCACTGGGTGTTGTATGGAAACCAATTTGACAATAAATTTCATATATTAAAAACAATAACAATTCTATCAGCAGATTAATTAGCTGTTACTTGTGTATACCAAGGTTCTCAGATCTAAGTACAAGAGAATCAGTATAAGACAAATTAAGTTTAATAAAGGAACGGGAAAGAGGTAGATTTGAGGTGGCAGTGACTAGGGGCAGCAGAGAGATCCCTGGACACATACCGAAAGGATGTAAGAAACTTGAGAGGCAAAGATAGATGGACAGAAGGAGACAGATAGCAAGGCTTAATTTCTACTACGAGTTTGCCCTATAAGTGATCTATTTTGTAGGTATAAAATGAGAGTTAGATGTGTATGTACCTCAAGAGAATATTTAAGGTGAATGCTTAAAAAAATGCTAGGTATCTATATTAGTTTTTTGAATCATAGTTTAAGCTAATTGTTTAGAATTTGCATCTAAACTGAAAGTATTTTCTCTTGATAGAGGTTAATGAACTTGCAAAGGCCTTAAACAAAGTCACCAATGAAAAAGTTGTTGTTGATGATATAAAACCTATACTGAAAGGCTTGGGGATTTATTTGCCAGAGGAAGAATTGCAGGAGATGCTTACATCCATTTCTCTTGATAGTAAGTATTTCTTTTCTGAGTCATTTATTACATATCACACTTGTGTTTACTTTCACTCATAAACCCACAGAGCTGATTGATTAGGAATCAAATGCAGTGAGTTCAACAACATTAGATTTTCCCTATTAGGCTTGGGTGAGAATTTGCTTTGGATTATTCTCATATTGAATTATCCTAGGGATGTTGGATATCCTAGGGATGTTGAATTATCCTAGGGATCCTGTCTTCATCCCATTGCTTTGCCTCCTGAGGTTTGAATCATACGTTTTTATTGGACAGGAGCTGTGCAGCTCTCTCAAGCCCCTGAAATGCAGGGCCAAGCCTTAGTGTGGTGACACACACTTACCAGTTTGGTTTCCCCACAGTCCTCAAAGGGCTACAGTGGTGTTTTTGGAATCCTGCCAGTGGGAGGTTTAACTTACATGCAAAGCAAAGGGGTACTTTTCTTCTTCTTCAGTTCCAAATACATGGCCAATAAAAAACAAAAGATGCACACTTCCTTTACTAATATATCTTTGCTTATAAGTATATATATAGTCTCCATTAGGTATTTCGGTTGGGGTTTGGTTTATGGTACTTGTAGGGAATATCTTCTTCCTTCGTAACATAGATAGTGGTAGTAGGACTTGTAATGCTGAAAAATTCAGAGAATGTCACATACCAAAAAACACTGGTCCCAAGTGGTTAAAATATATGTAAAATTCATAAAACACTCATTGGCTCTACAACAAAAAAGACTGCAAGAGTTATCATAATCATGTTCCTTTTTATAGTCTGAGGTGTGTTTAGCAGAATCAGAGTTAGAAAACAGGACTAACTTGGTTCTGAAGATTTGGTAAGCATGCATATCTTTTGAGCTCATCCCTTTGTATCTTTGGGTTAAAGACCATTCATTTCTTGATGTTTCATTTTCAGATGAGGGGAAAGTGAACTTAAAAGATTTCCTGACTCAGTTAATGAAAATGCCATATTTTACAAAAGTTCAAAGTAAGTGAGAATTTTTTAACAATAAAAATTTTGAGTGGAATCCTTTAGTTTTGATTATATGCATTTGTGCAGTTTTCTAATGCTGAAACACATCATGTATATAACAAATGTACTCTGGATGATGAATCAGTAAGGGATCCTAGTCCTGACCTTTTCTTGACTTAAATTTTATGAACTTATAGTATTTTTCCATCACTCAAAAGGGATTAACTAAGTGTTAATAGCTGAATGAATAAGGAAACCATAAAAAGGATGAGATCATGCCATTGGAGACAACATAGATGGACCTAGAGGGTATTATGCTAAGTGGAATAAATCAGACAGAGAAAGATGAATGCCATATGATTCAAATTATAAGTGGAATCTAAAAAAAGCCAAACAGGGGCACCTAGCTGGCTTAGTTGGTGGAGTATGTGACTCTTGATCTCAAGCTTTTAAGTTCAAGACCCAAATTGGGGGGGGCGCCTGGGTGGCTCAGTCGGTTAAGCGTCCGACTTCGGCTCAGGTCATGATCTCACGGTCCGTGGGTTCGAGCCCCGCGTCGGGCTCTGTGCTGACAGCTCAGAGCCTGGAGCCTGTTTCAGATTCTGTGTCTCCCTCTTTCTCTGACCCTCCCCTGTTCATGCTCTCTCTCTGTCTCAAAAATAAATAAATGTTAAAAAAAAAAAAAAGACCCAAATTGGGTGTAGAGTTCACTTAAAAATACAACGAAGAATTATAAATAAATAAATAAATAAATAAAGCCAAACAAACAACAAATAAATAAATAAGCAAATAGCAGAATCAGACCTATAAATACAGAAACAACTTCGTGGTTGCCAGAAGGGAGGGTCTTGAGGGTTGGACAAAAAGGGTGAAGGTGAGAGGGAGATACAGGCCTCCAGTTATGAAATGAATAAGTCACAGGAATAAAAGGCACAGCATAAAGAATACAGTCAATGATATTGTAATAGTGATGTAATGGGACAGATGGTGGTTACCCTTGTGGTGAACAGAGCGTAACGTATAAACTTGTCAAATTACTAAGTTGTATACCTGGAACTAATGTAACATTGTGTGTCAGCTATACTAAAAAAAAAAAAAAAAAAAAATCAATGTTACCTTTTCTTTTTTTATCCTATTATATGTTCATAAAAATGGGATTTTATCATGAGAAGATTAACTATTGAAACATGTAGGAATATGTTGAAACATACAAGCTTCCTCCATATTTTGTAAGAGGTATTCTTCTCATTATTCCACTGCCTTAGCCATGAGGCATTGAATGTAATCTGGTTTTAATGTGTTCATTTAATTGACATCTCCAACTGTGAGATATCTGTGATATCTGTGGAACTTCTGGGTCTCCTTGGAGCCTTTGTTCTTGAGATTAATTGAAATGGCTTAATTTCCTCTAAATTTTAATTCCCGAGATTGAAACTGAACAAAATTCAGAAGGCCTAATTTAGGTAGCTACAAAAATGAAATTATTCCCTAGATTGTAGGTGTTTAGGATGTAACCAAAATGGTATGTTTTTTCAACTGACAAAATATTTTGTCCTTAATCTCTGGTTTTCTGAATGGGATCTATAAAACTCTCCTAGGTATGTTGTTTATAAGCAAATCTCTTACAGGATTAATGTTTATGATATGATAGTGTTTATCATAATACATTTAAAATTTGTTTTCTTACTTGAACAATTGAACCATGATACTTTCAGAAATGAATGTTACCTTTTTTTTGGTATTGATAGCAGTGCTGATCCTTCCATTATTTGGGGGACTTTTTGTATGTATGTGTTGGATATATCCAAGTATCCATTGAATGAAAAAAATTAAGAATAGTCACATCAAACTATGGCTGGTTATCTAATTTTTGGCAAGAGAATTGCTAGAATTACTTTTATGCTTAGTTATCCTAGCTTTAATGGAATTCCCAGCCTCTGATATGCCAGAGATGAGTATAAGCGGATGTCCTGAGATTCCTTTATATGTAATCATTCCTCAATCTCAAATTAAATATTTACAATGCCCTGTTTAGCCTAGCGCCTAAACGTTCTATGAAATCAGATAGCCTGCACTTCACACTTGGCTTTACATTTAATAACTGTGTATGCTTAGACAGACTAGCCTCTCTAAGGCTAGGTTTCCTTATCTGTTAAATAAGGGAAATATTGGTAACAACCTCACAGAATCTTTGTATTAAAATGGGATGGTGGAGGGGTGCCTGGGTGGCTCAGTCAGTTAAGCATCCGACTTCAGCTCAGGTCATGATCTCGCGGTCTGTGGGTTCAAGCCCCGCCTAGGGCTCTGTGCTGACAGCTCAGGGCCTGGAGCCTGCTTTAGATTCTGCGTCTCCTTCTTTCTCAGCCCCTCCCCCACTCTCACTCTGTCTCTGTCTCTCTCAAAAGTAAATAAACATTCTAAAATTTTTTTTAAGTGATAAAATGGGATGGTGTGTATAAAGCACTTAGCATAGTGCTTAGCAAGCACTAAGCTGAATACTTAATAAGTGGTAGAAGTAGCAGTAGTAGTACTACTAGTAGTAATTATTGTCACTCAGGACCCACTGAATATTACATATTTTTTAACTTCGTATATTGCATATTTTTTTGAATATAGAAAAAGAAGGCCCCTTGAAAACTTTGGCCGCCATTAGGAAAAATGAGGTCACTCCTGATGATCTAGACTCCATGATGAAAAATATAGGAGTTCCATTATCCCAAGATGCAATTCAAAGATCCCTGAAGAATGTGGCTATCACGGGTGAGCATTTAACATTTCTAGGATAACCTTTATCTTAGCTGACATGCATGTGTTTGAACTTTTCAAGAATCCTTAAAGGGTTTATCCACTTCATGGATTATCCGAGCTCTTTTCTACCAACTACCCACTTGGGTTCTACTTATTTTAAGTAGCATCATACAGAGGAGGATCTATACGGTAGGAGGGTATGTGTCTGAATGATACGCATGAGTCTGTCTTTTTGATGGAATCTACAAAATATCAAACGTTTTTCAGTATAGCAATTACAGTTGCCAATCTCTGTTCATATTCCTTGTTCTCTGACATGCATTTTTTCTTTCAGAAGATGGGAAAGTGAATTTAGAAGGGTTCATTGGCAATTTAGTCAATTCAGGATTTTCATTTCTACCTGAAAGTAAGAATTTTCAGTTGAATGGAGATAGCTAATGATATGTAGGTTATAGATCTCTTGGGAAAACCCTAGCTAGATTTTGAGATGGTCTTAAACTGATTTACCACTGGCATAATTGTCTAGTATCTTTACTCCACACATGTCAAATGTGTATGTAGCACATGAGAACATGCCCTTTAGAGAGCTCTAGTTACCTCTTCTGCCTAGTCTGAGACCAGAGTCTTAACTGCAGTTATCTTTCCACTGAGGACCTTGTGAAGAAAAAAATCACATTAATTAGAATGACTAAACCAGCACTTAGAATTACACTGTTTGCAAGTTACTCTACTTTAACTCAAGTGTAATTGTGTGAGACATATTAAAATGATAAATAGTGGGTTCCTGATATTGATTTACAATAATTCTTCTTTAAGAAATGAGTGAAAATCTTTGTTACTGTTAGGAAAATTTTTCTTCAGGTTTGTTTTTTTTCTTTTGTTATTTCTTTTTTTTCTCTCTCTTTTTTTTTTTAACGTTTATTTATTTTTGAGACAGAGAGAGACAGAGCATGAACGGGGGAGGATCAGAGAGAGAGGGAGACACAGAATCTGAAACAGGCTCCAGGCTCTGAGCGGTCAGCACAGAGCCCGATGCGGGGCTCGAGCTCACAGACCGCGAGATCATGACCTGAGCTGAAGTCAGCCGCTTAACCGACTGAGCCACCCAGGCGCCCCATCTTTTGTTATTTCAACGTTGTTTTCTTTGGTTATTTCTTTGTATGGGCTCCATGTTTTTGCCCCTAGTTTCTCTTTATACACTAATTCAAAGTTTAATTTTAGCACAATGTTTGTCAATTATAATGTTAAGGACCCTTTTCTTCTTTGGGTTTGCATAGTATTTCTGTAACCTTAGGCCTCTGAATTCTCTGATAAGCTGCCCTTTCTTGCCACGATGGTGCTGAAAAGGAAGGAATGATTTACATTTTGCACGTGTAAGTGAGAAGAATATCTCTGACACCAAGCCAAAATTATACACACATTCAAACCACTTCATATCGTCCATTTTTAAGTGCCCTCTATGGTTGCAGAAATTCAAGGTTTACTTCTTTGACCATGTCCACCTACTTTTGGATAAGCACATATATGTAGCTTTGATAAGCAAAAAAATATTTATGAAGAGATGTTTTGTAGAGATGCCTGGGATCCAGACCTGAGCTGAGATCAAGAGTCGGATGCTTAATTGATTGAGCCACTCTGGCGTCCCTAGAAATGCCTTTTTTGAGACAACTTCCTAATAGTATATATCAACTGCTTTTGGGAACTGGTGTTAAAAATGGCCATATCAAGGGGCGCCTGGGTGGCGCAGTCGGTTGAGCGTCCGACTTCAGCCAGGTCACGATCTCGCGGTCCGTGAGTTCGAGCCCCACGTCAGGCTCTGGGCTGATGGCTCGGAGCCTGGAGCCTGTTTCCGATTCTGTGTCTCCCTCTCTCTCTGCCCCTCCCCCGTTCATGCTCTGTCTCACTCTGTCCCAAAAATAAATAAAAAACGTTGAAAAAAAAAAAATTAAAAAAAAAATGGCCATATCAAGAGTGTCACTATATCTTCAGAAGATGTTGCCCATTAGATTATTTAGTGATGAAAAGTGTCTTGAAATTTAGATGATTGATTGATTTTTTAGAGAGAGACAGGGCAGGTGTGCTCACCAGCAGGGGAGGGGCTGAGGGAGAGGGAGAAAGAATCTTAAGTAGGCTCCATCGTGAAGCCTGATGTGGCTCTCCATCCCACAATTTACCATGAGATCCTGAGCTGAGCTGAAATCAAGAGCTGGATGCTTAACTGACTGAGACACCCAGGCACTCCTTGAAATTTAATATCAGAAAAAAAAAAAATCTCTCTTCCAAAGACCAGTGTGCTTCTTTGTGTAGGTAATAACCCGAGTTCCCCTTTATGCCTTAGCTTCCAAAAAGTTTCAGATCTAAACTTAATATTTAAGCACTATTAACCATGTTGGCCTTGTTTGTTATTTACTACCTTTTTCTCATGTGTTTTTGATGCTCACATTTCTAATTATGATTGTTATATTTTCTATTTCTCCATGAAATTTTGTCAGTTCTGTTATATACTTTTTAGACTCTCTAATTTTGCTCATCTGCATTTATGATTGTTATATCTTCCTGATGAATTGGCTGGCAGAGAATACCGAATGTATCATTTTGGAAGAGAAATCACTTTTTCCTCTGAGTACAAGCTGAAAATTGATTCCCCATTCTATGGCTACATGACTCCTTATTTACCACATTTTTTTAATGTTTATTTATTTTTTTGAGACAGAGAGAGACAGAGCATGAACGGGGGAGGGTCAGAGAGACAGGGAGACACAGAATCCGAAGCGTGCTCCAGGCTCTGAGCTGTCAGCACAGAGCCCGACACAGGGCTCGAACTTACAGACTGTGAGATCATGGCCTGAGCCGAAGTCGGACCCTCAACCGACTGAGCCACCCAGGTGCCCCTACCACAGTTTACATAGTGGCTCCTAACTGTTCCCTCAACATCAGCCAGTAACACTTCTTGTCTAATATCATATGGGCTGTACTGGGTTAAATGTTCCTGTGCTTATAGCCATATTCTCTTTAAAATGATCAAAAGAACATGTTTCTATTTCTGATAGAAGAACTGAAAGTGTGCATCTGAATACATGTCAAAAGACTCTTCTTTTCACACTGAAATGGAATATAGCGATGTGAAGATAATAGGAAGTATTTTTCTGAAACTGAAAATTATTAGCATTTCCCATTCTCGTAGCTTTTACCGCTTCTATTTTTCTCCTAGGAAGTAAGGTTGATGACAGCAACTTAGACACTTTTCTAGGAAACATGAAGATGGAGATGTCAGGTAAAGAATTTTGTAAGATTCTGAAGCACCTGTCAGTTGAAGGTGACATTTACATAGACATCGTTCACATGGTTCTATGTTGTGAGAAGTCTTTTTATTAATGTAAACTTCTTAGATATAAAATTCTTATAGAAAGAACCATAGAAAATGATAAAAAAATAATAAAAAATTACCTTAAGTGTTATGCTTTAGGCTCTCTTCCTTGAGAATAAATTTTATGGTTTCCAAAAGTTCCATTTGGGAGGTGTGGAAGAAAGATGGAAATGTATTTGTTTTGTTAGTACTTTAGATCCAAACTTACGTTTCTAGGAATACTTTGGCAACCTTTCCTCTGTATCACTGATTCAAAAAGCATCATTAAGATCCCACAATATTCTTTTTATTATTTAAAAAAAATGTTAATGTTTTCTATTTTTGAGAGACAGAGAGACAGAGCATGAACAGGGAAGGAGCAGAAAGAGAGGGAGACACAGAATCCAAAGCAGGCTCCAGGCTCTGAGCTGTCAGCACCGAGCCCGACGAAGGGCTCGAACTTTGGGAGCAGGGTAGCACCCTAAACTGCCACCGTTACCATGTATACCCAGTCCAATCCACCAAGAAAGGCCTGGCACACAACATTCTGTTCTTTAAACTTTTTTTTTTCAATTTTTCCTCCTTTCTCCTTTTAAAATGCTATTCTGCACTTTGAAAACAGAATCAAGACATGATGAAGAATCAGCTTCTGAAGAAAAGGATTACTATAGAATAAATACAGCTGTATTACACTGCTATTAAATAGCTCAATGCAGGAAAAAATTTACAAGATACAAGTTTGTTTGTGTTTTTTACAATATTAAAAGGCAGGAGTTTCAACTTTATAAATCTAAGAACATTTTATGCATAGGGTAACGTGCATTACTGTTATTTAAGGAAACACTGACAAATCCTTTAACTTGCAAATCTGATTAAAAAATATCAAAATGTTGAAAGTTGTGGAACAACCTACCCATTAAGCAATTTATCTACTATTTTTATATGATTACAAAATGTGAGGGGCACCTGCGTGGCTCAGCCGGTTTAGTGTCTGACTTCAGCTCAGTTCATGACCTGGCGGTCGGTGAGTTTGAGCCCCGCTTCGGGCTCTGTGCTGACAGCTCAGAGCCTGGAGCCTGCTTCAGATTCTGTGTCTCCCTCTCTCTCTGCCCCTCCCCCTCTCACACTCTGTCTCTCTGTCTCTCAAAAATGAATAAATGTTAAAAAAAATCAAAATGTGATAAAAAGCCCTTATCTTGCCTCCCCCCTTTTGGTGATATGATCATACCTGGGACAGTCATAAGATTGGCCAAGGAGGGTGATGAGCGAGCAATGGGAACCACAGCTAGGACCAGACAGGGCTCCACAGGCAAGGGGAGCATGAAAGAGGAAGGGCCTAACTGATATCGACAGGGAACTGGATGTGAAGGAAACAGGACTAAATGAATCAGTCTGTAAAAATAGAATTATACAGGGAAGATGACTGCTCATGTCCTAGACCCCCTAGTTTGCAGAGAAGTGGGAATAGAGGTGAAGTAGTCCTAACATGGACTTTATAGACCAGGGCAGGTAATAAAAGCATTCTGAATGGAAATACTGGTGTGTGGGGTTATGTACCTGGTGGGGTGGAGCACAGAAAAGAATATGAAGGCATGGGCGGGGGTGGGGGGGAGAGAAATACAGTTGTAGTAAAAATCATGGGAAATTGTTGATTTCTTATGCTGTTTCACAGTTAAGAATTTCATGTGTTTGAACCTCATTATGATCTCTGTAATTTGTACCTCATTTTACAGCTGATGGAAGAGTTGAACCTAATAAACTAATGAATAAAGCTGAAGCTGTTACAGGTAAGAAGTTGATATAAAACTGAGAGAGCGATGCTTTAAACTTTTTTTAATGTTTTATTGATTTGCGAGGGGGGGAGGGGCAGAGAGATGGGGAGACACAGAATCAGAAGCAGGCTCCAAGCTCTGAGCTGTTAGCACAGAGCCAGATGCAGGGCTCACACCCACGAACCATGAGATCATGACCTTAGCTGAAGTCAGACACTTAACCAACTGAGCCACCCAGGCGCACCTGAGATAGTAATGCTTTTAAAACATATTTTTGCAAGAGTATTCTCAGCAATATTTTTTAAAGTATTGAAGTATAGTTGACATACAACGTTATACTAGTTTCAGGTGTGCAATGTAGTGGTTCAATAATTATCTACTTAACTAACTGCTCACCATGGTAAATGTCGTTACCATCTGTCATCATGCAACGTTATTATGATATTACTGACTATATTCCCTATGCTGTACTTTTCATCTTTGTGACTCTGTTCACCTATTTCATGTATCCCCCCCACTCCCCTTTCCTCTGACAACCAACAGTTTGTTCTCTGTATTTATGAATCTATGGTTTAAGAAAGTGCAACTGGGGGGAGAAATAGAGATAAAGATCTCTCTCTCTCTCTCTCTCTCTCTCTCTCTCTCTCTCTCAAAAGAAGGTTCAAGTGTTCTTGCTGCCTGCTGCACACCCCCATCATCTCTACCCTCAACCCTTCTTTCTAATCAAACCCTGATAGGAGGTAAGATAGAAGAAAAACTCTAGATGTGTTGATGGGATGGGAGTGAGGGTATAGAAAAAACCAAGGAGACCTTTTGTCGTGCTTCCTATTTGGAACTCTGGGATGTCACCACCTCACTGAGTGTCCAGACAGGATGCCATTTTCACCAGAATAGATATTGCGGTATGGTGTTCTTAGGCAGAGGGAGGGCTGGAAACAGGCCACCGCTTTGCCCCCTTTGGCTTTGTGTGGTATGAAGGATATCCAGTTTTCCCACGTACTCCCAGTAAGCAATGTAGAAGGTTTCTCAGAGATGGGGGTCAGTGGGTCTGCCATGGGACACCAAGTCAAAGGGAGAGGTGATCCCTCCAGAGGCTATGGAGTAGACAGTATGGTCTGGGGACTAACAGAATACTTGACTGAGACACAGAGGACCTCATCACCAGTGAATGCTAGGGCTTAGCCAACCAAGTTAGTGAAGGAAGGACCAAAGAACCTTGACTTTGCTAAAAAACAAAACAACAATGACACAGACCACAACGACACAGACCACAAGTTTCTCAGGCCATCAGCTTCAGCAGGAGATGTCAGGACTCATGAAATGTGGATTTTGTTGAAGAGGCTATCGAGAATCCAGAGGGCAACCCAAGGTCTGGCCGCCCTCCTTCACGGGCAGCAGGACCCCCAAGCTTTCCCTGATACTACGAGGAGGCCTCTCAGAGCGGAAGTGCGGAAAGGTTTGAAAAACTGAGAATTTCCCAAAATAAACTAGGTCAACCAAAAAGGAACTTTTTATTTTAAACCGGAAGAAACTAGGTTAACTCTATTTTTTAAGTTTTTGTTTAAATTCCAGTTAGTTAACATACAGTGTGATACCAGTTTCAGATGTGAAACTGTTTCTCCTCCATCACCTGTTTCTCCTCCCCTCACCCACTCCCTTCAGGTAGTTAACGGACTTTTCCCCTCCTCTTCTTACCAAACAGGCTATGGGAAGAAGGAGGAAAGGGAGCTTCCTTGTGTCATTTTTTTTTTCCCTTTCAACCCTCTGGTTCACAGTAAAATGAAATGTTAGATTTTCAGGTTTGCTTTATAAAAAGTAGCTTTTGAAAATTAAAAAAAAAAAAAACCCTCTTTCCTCTGAGTTATATAAATTCTATGGCTGAATAGAAAAGTTTTATGGAAGAAAAGGAATATGAAAAAGAAAAATACATGAGTACAATTTACGATGTCATACCTGTACCACATGTTTCAACATGGCAGGATGTCACTCACAGCTGCTTCAAGGGGAAAAGATTTTGACCTAGCTTTTATATTATTATGGAGATAGGTATTCGAGATGTATAAGCCAAATCAGAAAAGTGCTTCTTTATGAAACTTAAGCAGTTTCATGAATTCCATTTCTCTTTCTCTGTGATTTGAATTTTGCCTTGTCTTTAGCTAACAAGAAGCTGTATCATTATGAAATCTTACCTTTCCAAGGTGAGACTGATGATGAATCAACAAACCACTCGCAATGTATCACTTATTGTCTTATTTCCTAATCATGTGATAAAGAATCCTGATACTCTCCAACATATGGATTCAATATAATTGAAATTATTTTATCTTGGTAGGTTGTTTTCTTTGGGGCTTTTATATTGATCTTATTGATATGAATTTTAACAAATTTTCCAAGAGACAGAATTTATTATTGCAGGTTAATTGTGAAACGCAGAATAAGAATGTAATTATTCTGTGATTTTGGTTAGCACAGGCAATGATCTAGTTAGAGCTAAAAAAAAAAAAAAAAAAAAAAAAGGAAGCCAATGCTACTTTGGCTTAGATGTAGTTATTAAAATGTATCACGTGGGGCGCCTGGGTGGCTCAGTTGGTTAGGTGACCGACTTCAGCTCAGGTCATGATCTCCCTGTTCGTGGGTTCGAGCCCCACGTTGGGCTCTGTGCTGAATGCTTGCCTGCTTCAGATTCTGTGTCTCCTTCGCTCTCTGCCCCTCCCCCACTTTGCTCTGTCTCGCTCTGTCTCTAAAAAATAAATAAATGTAAAAAAAAAAAATTAAAACAAAACGTATCAAACGTCTGCTACATACCTGACAGAGTTCTAGATCTTTTCATAAGTGTTATTTTATCTTCACAGAAGCTCTGAGAGATAGTCTCATCTTTGTTTCATACAACAGAAAACTAGGACTCAAAGTTAGGTTATTTACCTAAGTTCCAGTAGATAATATATAGTAGAGAACAATATTCAACCCTTGTGTTCTTACTCCAACCATGGTGATTTTCTCATTTCACTGGAACTGCCTATTTATTTTTCTTAAAAATTTTTAACATTTAGTTTCTTTTGAGAGACAGAGACAGAGCATGAGTGGGGGAGGGACAGAGAGAGAGAGAGAGAGAGAGAGAGAGAGACATACAGACAGACAGAATCTGAAGCAGGCTCCAGGCTCTGAGCCGTCAGCACAGAACTAGATGTGGGGCTTGAACCCAGGAACTGTGGGATCATGACCTGAGCTGAAGTCGGACACAACTGACGGAGCCACCCAGGCGCCCCCTGCCTGTTTCTATCATAAAAATTATACACTGGAAAGTAATTCCGTTCCTTTAGAAGTTTATGGGGTATATGGTTATTTTTCCAAAAAGGTTTAAGAGAAGTGAGCTTAATTCTAACCATATTGAAGCTCTGCCTTAAACTGAAACATGTTCCATGGATCTTGCATATTTCTGCCAAGTCTATAATGAATGGGTAAAATATATGGAACATTTCAGCATTAGTAGGCATTTTCATATTTTTTTCTCTTTCCCTAAGGAGAGACAGTAGCTGTCAGAGACCTGGACAAGATACTAGGGAACATGGGCTTTGAACTCACCAAAGAAGATTCTGGAGAGATGAAAAGAAAACTTCCACTTTATGGTGACTCATTTTAGATATAAAAAGTCTTTCAGGAAAATTTGGTCTCGAGGGTCTATGTAAGAGTTATTCTGAAACCAGATTAATTTTGTGATGTAAAATCTTAGGGAAAAATGTAGTTCTAGAACAAGAACTAATCCTGTCTTCCATTTTCTGAATGTATATAGAATACAAAGCACTTGACTAGACTGATTCCAAGACCATCTTTCACATCTGGGAATGTTGAGGAAGCACAGTTAAACGACGGAAAAGGAAATAAATGCAAGCCCACTGTGTACCCTTCTCACATTCCCCATCATTCCTCTCTTCTGACACAGCCCCATAATACTACTGAAAGTTCTCTCTGGGCACCAGTAACCTGCCATTTGCTAGTTGCATTAGACATTATTGACTTTTTATTGGAGCTTTCTACTGTCTTTTGTATCAGTGATAATTCTCACCTTCTTGAAATTATTCTCCTTTGGCTTCTGTGTTTTTTTCCTCCTAACCTGGATCTTCTCATTTTTTGATTTTCATTTTGCATACTCTACCTGGGTAATCTCATCACTGTCTTTTGTTCAACCTATCATCTACATGCTTATGACTGTAAATCTGTGTTTCTATACAGCTTCAAACTGGTGTATCCAAATGCCTGCTACACATTTCTACTTGGATATTCCGTGGGACGCTTCTTTTTCTCAACTGAACTGAATTTAGAATTTAGAACTGAATTCAGTATTTTCCTGTCCAGTCTCCTAGTCCTGTATTCTCAATCTCATTTGTGCTCTCCCTATCCATCTATTCACCTAAGCTAGATATATGGAATTCATTTTTGATTCCCCCAATTCCTGTCAACCACGATCTGGATTATCTGCCACCTAATTTTGTAAGTTTTACCTTTATATAAACCTAAATTTAAAAATTGCTGCACACAGATGGGTAGATGGATGGATATGTGACAAGCCAAGTATAGTAAAATGTTAAATAGTAGAATCAGATGGTGGGCATATGGGTGTTTATTGCACAGTTCCTTCAACTTTGCTATATGTTGACAAATTTTCATAATAAACCATTGGAAAAAATCCCATATGTAAATCCATCAGTTTCTCTCACTCCCTGCTACCACTGCCCTATTTTAGGTCCTCTCATTCCTGACTTCAGCTACTACAAGGGCTTCCACAAAATATTAGACATTAGAGTGATCCATATAAGATGCAAATCTGATGACATTCTGCACCAATTTAAAATCCTTTAATGGCTTTCAGTTTGGTACTTGGGAATGTCTCAAGTCCTTTTTATGGCAAACAAGTTCTTTCATTATCTGGGTTGGCCTTATCTGTCCAATCTAGTATTTTACCCTCACTAACATTGAACTTTTATTCCAAGCATACATATATCATGCTTTTTGTCGCATCTTTGTTTTGCTTATACTTTCCCCGCTATTCAGAGAGTTTCCCCTTCCCCTTTGTTTGACCTACTCCTCACCATTGCTTATTAGAGTTGAGGGCACTTTTTCTAGTAAGTTCTTTAAATACGCAGGCTCCATTAGATGTCTCTTCTCTGTGTTTCCACAATAACTGCATACATTTTTCATTATAATTGCCACATTGTGTAAATGTATGCTTCTTTGCCTGTCTTGTCACTTTAATGTGACCTTAGAATAGAAAAGGGTATTCTGTATCTAGTACCTAGCAGAGTGTCTGGCCTATAAGTAAGCACCCTATAAATGTTGAGTGAGAGATGATAGAGTAAATGAGCGAAAAAGTGAATGATTCCTAAGGAAAACAAAAACTGCCTTTGGTCGGGCCACTAATACTTACTTCTAATACATTGTACATTGTAATCATTTGCAGCAATTCTGAGCAACAGGGAGAATCAGAGTATATTAGCAGTAAACCAGAGATGAAAATAGACTTTTCTTCACTAGAGACTCATACTTAAGAGTCATAGCATTACCAGAATCGAGGGCCTTTAGAGAATTAACTTGCATGGATGGTATTTTCTATCCTGTTTATAAGGACTAAAATAGCTGAGTAAAAGCATATTTTTCCATGGGCCAGACTTTATGGTTCAAGGGTCAAAGGCCAGCTTACTAAAATAGAATCAATGTCTTGGGGCACCTGGGTGGCTCAGTCGGTTAAGCGTCCGACTTCAGCTCAGGTCATGATCTCACAGTCCGTGAGTTCAAGCCCTGCGTCAGGCTCTGTGCTGACAGCTCAGAACCTGGAGCCTGCTTCGGATTCTGTGTCTCCCTCTCTCTCTCTACCCCTCCCCTGCTCACACTCTGTCTCTCTCTGTCTCAAAGAAAAATAAATTAAGACATTAAAAAAATTTTAAAAAGTAACATAGAATCAATGTCATAAAACTAAGAATTAAGCAATTCAAGTGAGCCCAAATGGTGATGTGGAATAATGAAATTCAGCTTATTTCTGGTTTCTTATTTTATAATTTTTTAAAGAACCTGCTTTGTATCTCCATTATGTCTTATTTTTTAGCTGAAGGGAAGACTGATCTAAAAACATTGATAGATTCAGTACAAGTTATTACAGGTCAGTGAGAAATTACTATAAATATGAGATCCCAAGTCTACACTAAATTATATTTTTTCCTGTGATAAATATTTTACTGAAGTATGAAACACGTAATTACTACATTGTATAGTGTGTCCAGCTTAAGAATTATTACAAAGTGGACATACATATTTATCTATCACCTGGATGAAGAAATACATTATCAGTAATACAGAAGATCCACTGTACCACTTCACAGTCATGTCCTCTGGACTCTCTGGAGGTAACTGCATCCTGTATTCTAGGACCACAGATTAGTTTCACCCGCTTTTGGAATTTGTATAAATGCAGTCATCTGATCTGTGTTCCATGATGTCTGACTTCTTTCACGTAACATTGTATTACATCTTATTCTCTGAGATTTGTCCACATTGTTGCATGTAGCGGCAGTTTGTTAGTTTTCATTGCTGCATATTGTACAGTCTACCAAATTACAGTCAAGGAGATCTTTAGAGAATGTGCGGTAGTAGGTAAAATGATTTCTGACTAGCTCGTTGTACCTGAATTGCCGTGCGATATTCCACTGCATCAGTATACCACAAGATATGTATCCAGTCTACCGTCACAGGACATTTCTAGTTTGGAGCAGTTATGAAGAACATATTGCTATGAATATTCTTGTATATGCCTTTTGGTGAACATATGTGCACAATTCTAGGCCATCCACCTAGAAATGAAATTTCTTTGTTGTTAGATGGGATTGTGTGTACTTGATTAGATGTTGTCAATCCATTTTCTAAAGCAGTTGTACCATTTGACACATCAACCATTGCTTTACATCCTTGCTAATACTTGGTATTATCTCTCTTCTCCGTTGTAGCCATTCTGGTGAGCATGCTGTGGTATACCACTGTTATTTTTGGATTTCCCTAATGATTAATGATGTTGAGCATCCATGTTTACTGGTTATTTGGATACCTCTACGATAAAGCTCCTTTCATGTCTGTTGCCTATTTGCTTGGATGTCTGTGTTCTACATACTGAATTTTTAAAACATTTTTTATTTGTTTTTTAAATTCAAGTATATTTATCATAAGGTGTTATATTAGTTTCAGGTGTACATTCTAGTGACAGCTATACATTATTCAACAGCTCTATACATTACTCAGTCCTCATCAGCTAAGTGTACTCTTCAATCCTCATTACCTACTTCACTCATCCCCCAACCCACCCACCCATCTGCCTCCTGGTAACCATCGGTGTGTTCTCTGTACTTCAGAGTCTGTTCCTTAGTTTCTCTCACTCTTTTTTTTTCTCTTTGTTTGTTTTTTTCTTAAATTCCACATATGAGTGAAATCCTTTGATATTTGGCTTTCTCTGATTGACTTATTTCACTTAGCATTATAGTCTCTAGCTCCATCCATGTTGTTGCAAATGGCAAGATTTCATTCTTTTTATGGCTGAATAATATTCCATTACATATATATTCCATTATATATATATTCCATTATATATATTCCATTACATATATATTCCATTATATATATATTCCATTATATATATTCCATTACATATATATTCCATTATATATATATTCCATTATATATATAGTCCATTATATATATATGTATATGTATATATATATACCATATATCCATTATATATATATATACACATATGTATGTGTATGTATGTGTATATATATATATGTATGTGTGTGTGTATGTGTACATATATACACACACACACACACACACACACACATACATACACACACACACACACACACACACACACACACACACACTACATCTTCTTTATCCATTCATCAGCTGATGGACACTTGGGCTGCTTCTATAGTATGGTTATTGTAAATAATGCTGCAATAAACATAGAGGTGCACATATCCTTCTGAATTAGTGTTTTTGTATTCTTTGGATAAATACCCAGTAATGTGATTACTGGATCATAGGATAGTCTATTTTTAGTTTTTTTGAGGACTCTCCATAATGTCTTCCACAGTGGCTGCACCACTTTGCATTCCCACCAACAGTGCACGAGAGTTCCTTTTTTTCCACATCCTCACCAACACTTGTTGTTTCTTGTGTTTTTGATTTTAGCTATCCTGACCGGTGTGAGGTGATATCTCATTGTAGTTTTGATTTGTGTATCCCTGATGATAGGTGATATTGAGCTTGTTTTCACATGTCTGTTGGTCATCTGTATGTCTTCTTTGGAGAAATGTCTGCTTGTGTCTTCTGCCCATTTTTTAATTGGTTTATTTGGGGTTTTGTTGATGTTGACTTGGTGTAAGTTCTTTATACATTTTGATACTAACTCTTTATCAGATACATCATTTGCAAATACCTTCTCCCATTCAATAGGTTGTCTTCTAATTTTGTTGATTATTTCCTTTGCTATGCAGAAGTTTTTATTTTGATGGCATCCCAATAGTTTATTTTTGCTTTTATTCCCCTTGCCTCAGGAGACATATCTAGAAAAAATGTTGCTACAGCCGATGTCAGAGAAATTACTGCCTGTGCTCTTTTCTAGATTTTTATAGTATTAAGTCTCCTATTTAGGTCTTTAATCCGTTTTAGTATACCTTGGTGTGGGGTGTAAAGTGGTCCAGTTTCATTCTGTTATATGTAGCTGTCCAGTTTTCCCGGCACCATTTGTTGAAGAGATTGTCTTTTTTTCCCATTGTATAATCTTTTGTCAAAGATTGATTGACCATATAATTGTGGATTATATGCCTAAATATGCTTTACATGCTTTCTACCCTTTTCTATTGATCTATATGTCTACTTTTATACCAGTACTATATTGTTTTGATTTGTACCGCTTTGTAGTATAACTTGAAATCTGGAATTGTGATACCACCTGCTTTGTTCTTCTTTTTCAAGATTGTTTTGGCTGTTTGGGGTTTCTGAGGTTCCGTATAAATTTTAGGACTCTTTGTTATAGTTGTTACTGGTATTTTGATAGAGAATTCATTAAATCTGTAGATTGCTTTGCATACTATGGACATTTTAACAATATTTGTTCTTCTACTTCATGAGCATGGAATATCTTTCCATTTGTTTATGTCATCTTCAAATGTTTTCATCAATATTTTATAGTTTTCAATGAGTGGGTCTTTCACCTCTGTGGTTGAATTTACTCCTAAATATTTTATTATTTTTAGTGCAATTGAAAATGGGATTGTTTTCTTAATTTCTCTTTCTGCTACTTCATTATTAACGTGTAGAAATGCAACAGATTTCTGTATATTGATTTTGTACCCTGTAACTTGGCTGATTTCATTTATCGGTTCTAGTAGCTTTTGGTGGCTTTTGTAGTTCTTCTTTGTTCCTTTCTTCTCTTGCTTTCTTCCGTTGTGGTTTGATGGCCTTTAGTGATATGCTTCAATATCTTTTTCTTTTGTTTTTTGCATATCTATTACACGTTTTTTTATTTGTGGTTGCCATCAGGTTTATATATAATATCCTATGCGTATAGCAGCCTATATTAGGTACTGGTTGCTTAAGTTTGAACCCATTTTAAAAGCACTAAATTTCACCCCCCCCCCCACACACACACATTTTATATGTATGATTTCATATTTTACTTCCTTTTATTTTGTGAATTCCTTGACTGATTTCTATAGCTATAATTGATTTTACTGCTTTTATGCTTTAGCTTCCATACTGGTTTTATAAGTGATTGATCTACCACTTTGGTTATGTTTGTATGCCCCCGTGAATTTTTTTCCTTTCCTAATTTGCTTGCTCCTGATTATGGCCTTTCCTTTCCAAAGAATTCCTCTTAACATTTCTTGTAAGACTGGTTTAATGGTGAGGAATGCCTTTTACTTTTGTTTGTCTATCTCTCCTTCTATTCTGAACGATAGCCTTGCTGGATAGAGTATTCTTGGTTGCAGGTTTTTTTCTTTCAGCACTTTGAATATATCATACCACTCCCTTCTGGACTGCAGAGTTTCTTCTGAAAAATCAGCGGATAGACTTAAGGAGTTTCCCTTGCATATAACTTTTTTCTCTTGCTGCTTTTAAAGTTCTCTCTTTACCACTATTTTTTGCCATTTTAATTATTATGTGTCTTGGTGTAGACTTCCTTGGGTTTATTTTGTTGGGGACTCAGAGTCTTCTGAATCTTGATTTGTCTCCTTCTCCACATTAGGGAATTTTTCAGCTATTATTTCTTCTAACAAATTTTTCTGGCTGCTTTTCTCTCTCTTCTCCTTCTGGGATCCCTATAATGCTAATGTTATTACATTTGATGGTGTCACTGAGTTCTCTCTTCTCATTTTATATTGTTCTTTTACTCTTTCCTTTTCAGCTTAGTTGCTTTCCATTACTGTTCTTTCAGTAATGATCTGTTCTTTTGCTTCCTCTAGTCCACTATTTATTCACTCTAGTGTGTTTTTAATTTTAGTTAATGAGTTCTTCATCTCTGGTTCTTTTTTTATATTTTCTAATATCTTTGTTGAATTTCTCACTATGATCCTCTACTCTTTTCTCACATCCAGTAAGTATGTTCATGACCATTACTTTGAATTCTCTATTGGGTATATTGCTTATCTCTGTTTCATTTAGCTCTTTTGCTGTGCTTTTGACCTGTTCTTTCATTTGGGACATAAGCCGCAGTTTCATTTTGTCTAACTCCCTGTGTCTGTTTCTATGTATTGGGAAAGTCAGCTATGTCCCTGATCTTGAAAAAAGTGGTCTTATGAAGAAGAGGCCCTGTAGTGTCCTGTTGTGTAATGTCCCCTGTTCACCAAAAACTAGCATTTCAGGTGTCTTCTCTGGGTGTTGCATGCCCTAGGGCTGTGATTGTTGAGTCATGTTTGCCATCAGTTGTCATCTGCAATGGCCTTCTTTGCCTGTTGTGGACAAGGTTTGGTCCCTGTGATGTTAAAGGGCCAGTCTGGGGCCACCTTGGGCTTGAGTTGGGTCAGACCAGATGCCTGGCCTCACCCCATTTGCCAGAACTGTGGTTGTACCAAACTTCAGGGTGCTCACTTTCTGCTGCCCGCTGTGAGATCATCGTTGGTGGGTAGAGCTGGCAGTCAGAGGTCTGTACCCATCCCAGAGCTGGGAATATAGTCAAACTGATGTGTGTGATTATATTCCCTCTCCCAGGGCAAGAGTCACTTGGGAGTGGTCCTGGACAGTGTTGGAGCTGCCTGCTGCTTACAAGATGAGAGGCATCTAGTGCTGCTTTGGATGGACTCCTGCCCAGTGGGGATGGTTGGAGGGGGCAGCCTGCAGGAGAATGCAGGAGTGGGTGAAGCGGTGTTAGCAAGCTACATGGCAAGTGTTCCAGCTGGTTCCTGCAGCTGTCTGGGTATCTGGATTAGGGTGGGGGTAGGGGAGAGAAATGGTGCCTGCCAGGTCTTTTATTCTTGGAGAAGTCTCCTAAAAATCCCTGCCCTTCCAGGAGAAGTTCTGAGATTAGTAAATAAATCTCCTTTCTCAATATCCCAGCCACTTTTCAAACTGCCACTTCTATGCTGTATCCCTGCAGGGCTGTTTGTTATGCTGTCTCTTTAAGGATGGAGACTGTTTCCTCTTGCCCTCCAGCTCTCCCAGAGCCAAGCCAAGTGATTTTTAAAATTCTAGGTGTTAAGCTCCAGTGATTGTAAAAGTTAAAAAAAAAAAAAAAAAAAAAAAAGTTAAGCCCCTCTGTCTTTCAAAGACAAATATTACGGGGGTTTGTCTCTACAGTGCAGGTCACCCATGTCTGGGGTGCCTGGCAGGAGATCTCTTCCTCTCCCTTTTCCGTGCTTGTGGCATCCCTCACATTTGTGGTTGGTTTTCCTGGGGGTCTGGTTCTAACCACATCTCCATTATTCCTCCCATTCTTTTCATTGTGGCCTCTTCTCTTCAATTAACTGTGGAGGGTCTGTTCTGACCGTCTTCAGGTTGTTTTCTGGGTTGGTTACACTGATACGGGTGTATCGAGGGGTATCCATGAGACAAATGAGCTTAGGATCCTCCTACTTTGCCATCTTTCCCAGAAATTCATATTGCATTTTTCATTTATCTTTTACCTGTTTGTTTTTTTTAATGTACTCTAGATACAAGTCCCTTGCAGGTTATATAAATTATAAATATCTTACTGTATAGTTTAACTTTTCACTTATATTTTATCTTCTTTTTTTTTGATAGGGAAAAATGTTTTTTAATTACACACTCAATCCATTGGATGTATTTCAAAATACCCCCCAAAACACTTTTCTTCATTTATCAGTGAAAGAAGTTAGAAAGTAATGTCAAAAAAATAGCATATGGCAATCAAATTTCCCTGAAAGTCACAGTCACGTATAGAGTACATCCTAGAAAAGAGGAGGGGCCAGACAGGTTCTCCCTACTTTCAGGAATTTCATCAAGTACTGGACCTACTCATGGGTGGAGAGAAAAGGCAACTTTTAACTATGAGTATGTTATTAAATGAGGCGTTTACTATACTCCTTCCTAAGAGTACCAGGTGGGGGACAAGTGTTCTAAACTTGATCTAGGAAATGGAATGTGGAGTCAGTCCATCCTCTTCCCTCTAAGAGCTGTCCAGTGGCTAATGAATTTAAAAAACATGACTAAATAAAAACAAATGCCCCACATACTCTCTCCTCCCCCCCCCCCAATAAAGGTAAAAGAAAAAACCTGGATTTCCCAGATTATTCTCCAGAATAATAGTTGCTTTATATATTTGGTATAAGTGGGATGTTAAAGTCCTTTACTGTTAGTTCATTGCTATCAATTTCTTCCTTTACATATCTATTAATAGTTGCTTTATGTATTTGGCTGCTTTCATGTTGGGTACATAAATATTTGCAACTCGAGAGTGGATGGAGCCTGGGAGTAGCTTTAACAACCCAAATTCGTCGATTACAGAGTCATCACAAGCATGCCTTGCTTTTAAACAACAAAAAAAATATTTTTGAAACAACAAGATAAAAACCTAGTACTAATCACTTTCTGACAATACACAATTACTGAATTAACTAATATTGAGAAGGGGAAGGGAATCATACCTATGGGCCTTGTCTCACACAAGTGCATGTTTGTAGGTGCAAGGCACTTGTCATTATTGCAGAAATGAATTTTAATTTTTCATCTTTAGTTTAACATTGCTTTTAGTACAATGCTGACACCAGCAGTGCAGAAAGGACTCTGGAGAGTTGTTCATAGCAGCAGCTCTCCTTTGGTTCTGGAGGCTCCAGGCCAGCCAATATTGCCTCGTCACATACATTCTTTAGGCCTTTCTGTGAGTGCAGAACCCGCCACATATTTGACCACCTTCAGGTCATGGGCCAGCTTTTCACATCATTTCAGCAGTCTCCGGAGGGATAGACTTCTCTTTGTTCTTGGTTTCTCAATCGTAGAGGAGTCATCTTTAAGATCAATTTGGGTCCCAACAAGCAAGAAAGTCTTGGGACAGTGGTAAGTTATCTCAGGCACCCACATTTCCTTCACATTTTCGAGTGAGGAGGCAGAGATCACTGAATAACAGACTGGAATACATTTGTAGAAATGTATTCGTAAATACGTTGAAATACGTTTGTAGAATAACTTGGCAGCTGTAATCTGTCATAGTCCTCTTGCCCCGCAGTATCAGAAAGTCCAAGAGGGGGCGCCTGGGTGGCGCAGTTGGTTAAGCGTCCGACTTCAGCCAGGTCACGATCTCGCGGTCGGTGAGTTCGAGCCCCGCGTCAGGCTCTGGGCTGATGGCTCGGAGCCTGGAGCCTGTTTCCGATTCTGTGTCTCCCTTCTCTCTGCCCCTCCCCCGTTCATGCTCTGTCTCTCTCTGTCCCAAAAATAAATAAAAAACGTTGAAAAAAAAAAAAATTTAAAAAAAAAAAAAAAAAAAAAAAAAAAAAGAAAGTCCAAGAGTGCATGGCCCCCTATCGATCATAATGGTGACTGCATAGTTGTCACCAAGAGTCGGTACATATTCAGAAATGTGTTTGTTGTGTAGGATATCAGGAGACACGTTTTACCAACAGCACCGTCACCCACAGCAACGCACTTAATTGTCTGCATTACTGAAACAATTTTGTATCCACTTTAAATATTTCAAATTCGGTGGCGATCTCAGCTTCTCCGCAGGGGCATTGGCAGTGCCGTGTGGTGTCTCCTCTTGTATTTTATCTTCTGATGAACAAAAGTTTCTCTTTGACACGTAGTTGAATTAGTCAACCTTTTTTCTTTTATAGTTAGAATGTTTGGGAGCCTGTTGAAGAAATCCTTCCATACACCGCGGTCATGAAAACGTCTCCTATTTAACTTCTGGGAGCTTTATTATTTTCCTTTCACATTTAGATCTATAATCCACTTAATTGATTTTTCTATATGATGTGGGATAAGGGTCCCTTTTTCTTCTAAATGGATATTCACCATTTATTGACAAGGTGATCCTTTCCCTACTTTAATGTAAGGCTAGCTTTTTCATAAATGAAAGATAATAAATGTGTTGCTATATCTGGACTTTTTATTCTTTTTGTTCTTTGTTCTATTTGCTGGTCCTTGCACCAGTATACCTACTATTTTAATGTAGATTTAATATGTCTTGATATCTGAAGCATAAATCCTCCCAATTTTATTTACTTCTTTAAACTCTTCTTGGCTATTCTTAGTAATGTCCTTTTTGTCATTAGAAATATTTATTCTTTGTGCTTTCTCTCTTTTTTTCCTTTGTCAGTCTTAGTGCAGGTATGTATCACTTTTGTTGGTCTTTCCAAAACCCAACATTTGGTTGTATTGATTTTATTTAAAGTTTGCTTTTCATTTCAGTAGTTTCTGCTTTTGTCCTTAGAACTTTTCTTCTCCTTTTGAGGGGTTTAATTTGCTGTTCTTTCCTAACTTTTTAAGATAGAACCTTGGGTTATTGATCTTTTCATCTTTTCTATTACATGCATTTAAGGCTGTGAATTTCCCTCAGCACGACCTTACCATATCCTACAAGTTTTAATATGTAATATTATTATTTTTACTCAATTCAAAATATTCTAACTTCCAGTATGGTTTATTTTTTTGACACATGATTTATTTAGAGAGGCATTCTTTAGTTTCCAAAGTTAGGGGAGTTTCCTAGTAGCTTTTGCTATTGATTTCTAGCTTAATTTCCATACCCTATGTTAAGTTATTTGTACCGATCATCTTTATTATTCTAATAATTTTTAAATTATATGAACCTTATTCAATTGTGAAATATTACTTTATAACCATTATTATGGGAGCATCTCTTTTACCAGTGTTAAAGAAACACTGTTCATTTTGTGTCTGTAACTGACTGCTTATTTTTTAGCAGGTATCATTATGCTTTATTTCTCTTTAATAATTGGAAATTATGCTATTTTTTAAAATGTCATCTTTCTCTACTTCTTTTGTTCTGCAGGAGGAGAAGTTGACCTCAGTGACCTGGAAAATGTCTTGCAAAATACGGGGATAGAGTCCTCACCAGAGCATTCGGAGCTAAAGAAATTACTTCCAATTAATGGTGGGCATTTCAAATATCAGAATAGTCTTCAAGAGAGTTAATATAGTCATCCAGGGAGTTGTTCAGCCATTGCAAGTATCAGGTAGAATCTTGAGGGAATTAGAATTATAGCCTACAATTTTTTTATAATCCAAATCTCCATGTTTATTCTAGATCACTTAGAAGTTAGAGTTAAAAATACCCATAATTCTAAAGGTAATTATTTTTAATATTTAGGAACACATAAATTACCATTTAAAAATATGTCTAAATCAAGAGGCTCATCAATCATCAGTCTTGCCATTTGGACTAAGGAATATTGATAGTTATTTTTCCTTCCATTGAGATGCCTTGGGTTGGAGAGGAGGACGAGGAGAGATGTAGAACTATACTTACTAGTAGAGGGGGTAAAATGTGGACTCAGAAAAAATACAACATAAGGAAGTGTTTTTTCTTTGGCCTGGGAAATATTAATAATTGTCTCAGGTGCTAAAGAATTGATTTACCATATTAAGAATTTCGTTTACATTTTTTGTTTTATTATTTCTAGAAGATACTAGGTAAATTTTAGGAGCAAATTATTTTATGCTGTATATTTCTGAACTTGGATATTTGATATTGTTTTAGCATGTCTAGATGTTTTCTCTATGACCTAAATTATGTGTTTCTTGCAGCTACAGCTAGTAGAAGAATATATAAGACTAGTTTGCTGAATTGTGCAGATGTAAAAGGTGAGTGAGATTCAAATAAAGATGTCAGATTGAGACTCTTGTGTTTTGCTTTTTTTCTTATTAAATATTGCCCCCTGCCATTCTCATATATATTTCCACGATTAGTTTTAATACACACATATGTTCATACTGATTAAATAATTTTGTCTTGTTTTTAAAAGGTGTTCTAAATATTTAGGTTTACCTAGATTTTTGATGTGGAAATAATAAAATTTAGGCCCAGCTATAAAAATTTAAGATAGTATATCTTGAAATACAGTGACCAAACTGAATCTCCTTGTATAAATGTTTATATAAAAAAAACTATTATGTTTGCAGTTTTGCTGCTAAAATTAACCTGAGTGGTGTCTCAGCCTTATTCTGATGTATTGTGTTATGTAAGCTTATCTTCAGTGTAGGATATTTTGGGTATAAATGAATAGATAATTTTAGTCCATTAGTATTTCTCTTTAAAAATTTAAATGTCCTTAGCCTCTTTTTTTATGATGAAATTGATACCACCATACATTAGGAATTTATATTATATTTTGATTTTTATTTTAATGTCCTCATATCTTTCTCTTTTGTTGGGTTGCAAGATGATGACCATGACCTTGACTCTATTCTTGAAAACATGGCAATCAGACTTACAGCTGAGGAACTTAATGATGTACCAGTTGCTTCAGATGCTTCAGATGTACCAGTTGATGGTGAATGATTTAGATATCATTATGCCTTCATGAAAATTTGGGTTTTGCAGCTGACATTTTTTATAGGACTTATGTAGCTGAAATAAGAATTATTTTTTCTCTCAATATATTAATCTAAAGTTGATACTTATTCGTTTATTTAACAAACATTTACTGAGCACTATATATCATGTATTCTGCTCAGTGCCAGAAATACAGTGACCACGAAATACAGACATAGTCCTTGACCCAAGGAACGTAATGTCTAGTGTATCACATTTCTTAGTATTCTAGTAGAGGCTGAGAATGTTGCTGGGGCCTCAGTCAGGTTAGTAGTTTTCACAGGAACAAGGGCTTTGGTTTCAGCCAATATGAATGACATTTTTGCTACTTCTATGTAGGTATGGATCATCATATCCTTGGACCAGACTTCACGATTCAAGGTCAGTATTGTATGTATTAAATAAAATATAAGGATTGAAGTGTGATGTATCACAAAGTAATCCCCACTTTAAATAAACCAAAAAAGAATATATTTAGCTGAGCACAATCCACTGAGGTCAAGCAATATCACCTAGAAACATTTTACTGAATACTGCCTCTTACCTGGAAAAATATTTTTTTTCACTTGATTCATATACTATTTAGTTATGTCTTTGCCATGGGTTTTATACCCTTCTGATAGGGTGAGTTTTTTTTTCCCCAAAAGATATTTTTATTAAATCATTCCTTAATTTTCAAGTACTACTGTGTACCAATGAAAAACATGTAGTTAGTTTTTTATTTGCTTATTTTCTTTATGCTTTTAAGTTTCCCTGGGACATCTGGAAAAAATAATTAAGTGGGACTATCAACAATTGCCAGAGGTTATTTTTAGCTTCAGAAACTCACTTGTCGATGTCAGATAAAAGGCAGAATAGGAGCCACCGAAAAACTCTCTCCTCCATAAGAGCAATGAGCAAACTGGCAAAAATTGTCAAAATTAACATTTTCAGAACTGGAAATTAACCAAAGGTTTGCTGCAATCTGGGGAGGATTTAAGAGAAAAAAGACTGAATCTCAGTAAGAATAGTGAGCTTTGTGATATTTTAATTTGCCCTATTCCCATCCTCTGTCTCACAGCTCCATAATAGCCTTGAAAAATAACATTTTCTATTTGCAGTGAAAACTAGTAGCCTGGAAACCACTGGAGGGAGCAGAGGGGAACTGGAGCTCTTTCAAAGCCTTATTGCCAAAGAACTGTCATTATTTGGTCTGTTTGGTGGTTCCTTGGAGTGAGGCTTTATATCTGTCTCCCTTTATGTATGAATTGATAAATGAATAATCCATGAGTATGGAAAGATGAATCAACTGAAAAGAGCAGAAAAGAATAAGAAAAAATAATAATTGTTTGGAGTCATAAAGAACTAATAGCAATTACTGCAGTGGTAGAGTAATAATTAGTCAGCAGCCATACTGAAATGGACGCAGTGATTAGAAAGAAGAGGAGAAAGTATGTTAGTAAAAGACATGAGATGAGAATTATGGCCTTTACTTCTTTTACTCTTGGTACCTGCATGAGTCTTGTCCCTGCCAGAACAAAGATGAACACAGAGAGCATGAACTGTCCTGTAGAGTTTATGAACTAGTGTGGCATCATAAAATGTTTTTCCTAGACTCCGAGTCCATTTTGCAAATACAAATTGAACCCCAGAAAGCCTGAAATTAAAAATTAAAAATGGACTCAAATAAAATAGTGGAAATACTGGACTCTGCCTTAAGTTTTTTTACAGTATGGGTACTTTATGTTTTCATTCTAAAGCTCTATCATTTTCTGGATCCCAACTAAGTCTTTTTTTTTTTTTTTTTTTTTTAACAACTAATGGGAACTTTGATGTTGGTATCTTAATGGATGGAATGGGTGGAATAAAAGCCAAAACAGGTAATAGAATAACAACTAAGAGTAAGATGCTACTAGAAATCTAAGAACCAAATTATTTCCACTAAATTACAATATAATGCTCTTTCCACATCATGATTGCATGGACTTTTAAAATCTGTCTTACACATCTTATAAAAATGTTTATGTATAAATGCCTACAGTTAGATAATAGATTATCAGAACTCTTAGCAATAAAACTTCAGTGCTCTTTGTTGTTTCCCAAGTCATTATCTGAAATCTCTGCCAATAATTAGCATACCTTCTTTTATGGCGGAAAGCTAAATTCCAGTTTAACACAGTAAAAAGTGAAGGAAAGTTTTGGTAAAGTTAGAGGCGATCTCAAAGCAATAAAGGTGCTGATAAAACTATTTAGATCAGCAATCTGTATCATTCTAATGTACTGCAAAGTTTATACTCAAATCGCATGCCCTGTTGCCCTGCCTATCATTCAGAGATTATGCTAGAAATAACGAGAAACCTTCTCTGTAGGCCCAAAGGCCTATTTTTTTAGGCTGGGTCTCTTTTCATTCAGCAGTTAGCTGTAATGCTACAAAGGCAATTTTTTTTTTTTAATTGTGTGGAATCACGACATCATTCACAATAATACCAGAAGTCTCCCTTCTTTTGCTTTGAAGGAGAGGTTGAGGTCAATGACATGAAAAAAGTTCCAGGAAACATGGGGATAGAACTCAAAGATAAGAAACAGGGAGAGTTGGTGAACAATCTGCCAGTCGATGGTGAGAATTTCTCTAATAATTCTATTTCATATCTAAGTGAAAAAGATTGTCCAAAAAAATCTTTTACAAGGTAATGACTGTTTTCTCTTACGAAGAAATACCAACGGTGTCATCTCATTCTTAGTTGGGAATGAGGTGGCTTTAGTCAGAAATCCTGCGACCATGGTTGAGAAATCCTGGCTATTATTCTTGAATACACTGTGATTCTGAAATTTTAAAATGAGAAGAGGAAAAGGAAGGCATTGAAAAGTATGAAATGGAAATAAATGAGAAATTACAAAGAATAAATGGATGGGAGGGGTTCTGCCTGTTAGAGGGCCAGCAATAACTGCCTTAGGTGCCAATGAATGAAGAGTGGCCTTATTTTCTCCATTTCATATATTTTTAAAAATTATTGAGAGTATATTTGTACTGTATGGAAATGTAAAATCTGACTTTGTGAAATGATGGCTTCTCTGTTGCTTAATAACGAATTTTGGTGAGATTTTGATTTGTATGCTTCTTAAAGCTGATACATCTGTCAGGATAGGCTGATGGTTGGCACGGAGGCCTTTTTCATTAATTTATTCTAAACCAAAGGATAACTGACATATAACATTAGTTTCGTGTGTACAACATAGTGATTCAACAATTACACACATTATGAAACACCATGGGAAGTGTAGTTGCCTTCTGTGGTCATAGTTATTACATTATTGACTCTGTTCCCTATGCTATACTTTTCATCCCTCTGACTTATTTTCTTTATAACTAGAAGTTTGCACCTCTTAATCTTCTATTTCACCTAATCCCCCACCCACCTCTACTTTGGCAACCACCTGTTCTCTCTATTTATGAGTCTGTTGTTTGTTTGTTTTACTTTTTAGATTCCACAAGTAAGCAAAATCATACGATATTTGTATTTCTCTGTCTCACTTACTTCATTTATCATAATAGCCTCCAGGTCCATCCATGTTGTCATTAATGGCAAGATTTCATTCTTTTTTACGGCCGAGTAGTATTCCATTATGTGTATGTGCACCACATCTTCTTTATATCCATTCATCTGTTAATGGACACCTAGGTTGCTTCCCCATCTTGGCTATTGTAAGTAATGCTGCAGCAAACAAAATGGCATAGTATCTTGCCAAATTAGCGTTTCCATTTGTTTCTTGTAAATACCCAGAAGTGGAATTACTAGACCACATGGTACTTCTATTTTTAGTTTTTGGAGGAACCTCCCTACTATTTTCCAGAGTGGCTGCACCAATTTACATTCCCACCAATAGTGCACAAGGGCTCCCTTTTCTCCTCACCTTCACCAAGACTTATTATTTATCTTTTTGATACTACCCATTCTGATTGGTGTGAAGTGATATCTCATTGGGTTTTGATTTGCATTTTCCTGATGATTAGTGATACTGAGCATCTTTTCATGTGTCTGTGGGCCATCTACATGTCTTCTTTGGAAAAGTCTATTCATGTGCTCTGCCCATTTTTAAATTGGATTATTTGTCATTTTTCGGTGTTCAGTCGTATGAGTTCTTTGCATATTTTGGATTTTAACCCCTTACTGGATATATCATTTGCAAATATCTTCTCCCATTCAGTAGTTGCCTTTTTGTTTTGTTGATGGTTTCCTTTGCTGTGCAATGAAGGCCTTTAAAGATGAAAATATACATAAGATGTTAAATTTTGATACTTGCCACTTTTCAGATATTTTGATAAGATATTTATGCTTCTTTTAATCCGCCCGTGCTTTTGCAGACAATGTATGTTCTATCCTGGGGGATAGAGTTCCATAATTTATTGAAAAGTTTACAATTTGTGGCAAAGAAGAACATAAGTCTAGTCTGAAAAGTGATTATAATAAACAAAAAAATTAGTAATGGTTAAGGAAATTTACTCAGAAAAAGAAATTTTTCTCTGGGTATCATCAACAAAAAAATCATGCTTATTGGATGGAAGGATGAAATTTGTTATCCCCACTGGTGTATTTCACTGAGAAGCTCACCGATTACCTTTAAAGCTTTCTGCTCTATGGACTGACCAAAGGAAGATATTTTACTCTAACTCTATTATTGAACATATTTTAAATATTTGAACAATGTATTTAGCTATGTTTTTTGTGCTAGAACTTGTAACTGTATATTATACACGAATTAATAGTTTTGGTCACATTTAAGAGTGACTACATTTTGGTGTTATTTCTTTCAGTTTCCTAGGGGTGAGGATGATTGATATCAACAATCATGTTGATATAACAACAATCACTGTTCTGGAAAACATGAGGTTGAATCTTACAGAAAAGGAACCTAAAAATATGAGACAGAATCTACAAATTAATGCTGAGCATTTAATATAGCATTGAACCACTTGGGAAGTCTTGGGCGTATGAAGTGATGGAAAGACTCTCGAAAGCCACTAATTTGGCACTAAGAAGACATTTTAAAAACTCACAGAACACATCTCTAAATAGAAATGAATGCTATCCTAAAAACTTATATTAAGTTTATTATATCAACAACTTCTTTCACTGTGAATCATAAGTAATGCTGAGGTTTCCACAGGCCACAAAAGGCCAGAGAAGAGTCAGGGGGACAGGGAGCATGGAAATAAGATGAAAAAAAAATCTTAAATTGGAAAATCAAATCTAGGTCTATACCGCAGACACTGAAGTGAAGGACTGGCAATTGTTCAGTGGAAGTGACCTGGGAGTTCAGGAAAATGAGAATGGCTCCTGTTCTTGTCTGCAGCAATGAGATCTGTGGTCTAATAGCCCTAAGGTGCTAAAATATACCTTAGCACCTTTTGCTGTCTCAAGTTGTCCCAAGATAAGGTGAAAGGAGACAGGTTCTGGTTTTACCCATCCTATTAAATTTTTCCAGATAATTAGAAAAGTCAAATGAGTCTTGGTACTACTATTTAAAATGTTAAATGATAATATGAAGACATAAATTACACTTTCTCTCTTTTTTCATATCATTAGCACGGGCTGATTAAGTTAATAATACACAGAAACGAATGCATTTTTAATATTGTGGAAACATTCCATTTTTCTTATTTCCCATCCCTATTGCTTTCCTAAGGTGGGAAGGTTAATGTGAGTAACTTGGACAGCATTCTGGGGGAAATGAGGATTAAGCCCCCAGGAAAGGAACAGAAAAAACTGACAGAAAACCTGCTACTTAATGGTGAGGATTTTAGAAATAACTGTGTCTTTGAAGGGAGTTAGCGCTTGTGAACATGCATACCAGAATTTCTAAAGCACTCAGAAGATATTTGCAGATCTTAAGGAGGGATTAATTCCTAATGTAAAAGTCCTATTTCTTCATTTTTATAAACTCCAGGGAGCAGAATGAAGTTCTGTTTGTAGTTCATTGTTTCATTTAACACTCTCTGAAAAAACTTCCTTTCTCCCATCATCCCTATATCCTCAAAATATTTAGATTTATATCTTCAGATCAATTTTCTCACTCAAATATTGTGTGTTATAAGTTTTATAGGACACTTCTTTCTTTTTAAAGTTTATTTTGAGAGACAGAGACAGAGAGAGTGGGGGAGGGTCAGAGAGCGAGGAGAGAGAGAGAATCCCAAGCAGGCTCTGCACTGTCAGCACAGAGCCCAACGCAGGACTGAATTCCACGAACCATGAGATCATGACCTGAGCTGAGATCAAGAGTCAGACACTTAACCAACCGAGCCACCCAGGTGCTGCGTAGGACATTTCTATGACTGTCCTTCAGACATCATAGATTTTGTCAGAAACTGAATTCATAGTTTTCATTGTGGTATTTGACCAAAGCAGCTACATGGGGCTTTTAGAAATATGTTGGGGGAATATCTGGTTGTTACAAACTGTTGTCACCAAGTGATTGTAAAAGTGGATGCTCTTAGCATCATATTCCCTGAGCGTCAAGGATACTCAGTGCTGTGCAATTCATCGGGCTTTTCAACACAATGAAGAATTATTCCTCAGGAAGATGCCAGTGGCTCTTCCAGTAGCTGAGAAAACTCTGTTTTTATACTCTTTTACAATTGTGGTACTATCGTTATTACCCTAGTAATATAAGCTAAAACACCGAGAGACCTTTCCTCACCTCACTCTGACTTAACTAGTTGTATTACAAATGAGTACCACTCTTGCCTTTTATAAAACGTGAGCTTCTTTTGTCAGAGACCCTGCCTGATCCTTCATTGTAAATCTTTCTCCCCCGACCCAGCAAAGTATCTTTTACATATTCGCTATGTAATAAATATTTGATTAATGAATAGAATAAATGAAAGGAGTTTCTTCCCCAAATGAGAGCAACAAATAAAAAGAATGGCAATCCTAGCGAGTGATAGTACAATATTAACAGATGCCTCAAATATTTGCTGACTTTTGTACTTGAATAAACCCTTTGTAGTAATCTTATACCAACTGTTCTTTGGTACCGAGACGCTCTCCTGGTTATCCCACACAGAATCAATTGTCTTCTGACATTATAAGAAGTACTGCTATTTTGTTTGTGTTTGGGAACTTGTATTCTGAGGGAAGCTTGTTTATTTATTTTGTATTTATTTATTTGGATAGAGAGAGACCGAGCATGCGGGGGAGGGGCAGAGAAAGAGGGAGGGAGAGAACCCCAAGCAGGTTCCACACTGTCAGCCCACAGCCTAACGTGGAGCTCGATCCCACAACCCTGAGATCATGACCTGAGCCAAAATCGAGTCAGATGCTTAAGTGACTGAGCTACCCACGTGCTCCGCTCAAGGAACCTTGTAACCTATTGCAGTCTCTTCAATTCTCAATGACATGGTAAAAAGGTGGTTTCATAGACAATACAGAGATAGAGACCGAAACTTCTCTTCTTATTTTCTTCCAATTTCTTCTTTGTCATCTCCCCATTCTACCCCATGTCCTTCTAGTCTGAGTCACTGAATGTCCCTTTTTGGGTTATCATTTACTTTATTGGGACTAATTACAATTTCATTATAGTTAGTAGCTTTATCAAAGGACTTTGTGAATACCCAGAACACCCCAAAAGGAAACCCTATATCCTTTAGCTATCACCCTTTTATTCTCTCCCCACCACCCTACAAGCCCTAGGCAACTTACTAATCTATTTTCTGTCCCTATAGATTTACCTATTCTGGACATTTCATATAAGTGGGATAGTATGTAGTCTTTATGATTAGCTTCTTTCACTTAGTATGATGGTTTCAGGTTCATCTATATTGTAGCATGTATCAATATTCGATTCTTCCTTTTTTCCAATTTATTTATGGTGGTAAAAGGCACATAACATAAAGTTTATTACCTTAACCATTTTTAAGTGTCCAGTTCAGTGTTATTAAGCACCTTCACATTTTTTGTGCAATGACTACCACCATCCGTCTCCAGAATTCTTTTCATTTTGTAAAATTAAAACTCTGTATCCATTAGGGATGCCTGGGTGGCTTGGTCAGTTAGGCGTCCGACTTCGGCTCAGGTCATGATCTCACGGTCCGTGAGTTCGAGCCCCGCGTCGGGCTTTGTGCTGACAGCTCAGAGCCTGGAGCCTGTTTCAGATTCTGTGTCTCCCTCTCTCTCTGCCCCTCCCCTGTTCATGCTTTGTCTCTCTCTGTCTCAAAAATCAATAAACGTTAAAAAAAATTAAAAAAAAAAAAACCTCTATATCCATTAAACAAACACTTCCCATTCTCCCCTACCACGAGCCCCTGACAAGCACCATTCTACTTTCTGTCTGTATGGTTTTGACTAATCTAAATACTTTATATAAGTGGAATCATGCAGTGTCTATTTTCGTGACTAGTTTATTTTACTTACCCTAATGTCCTCATGTTTCATCCAGGTTGTAACATATGTCAAAATTTCCTTCCTTCTTAAGACTGAATAATATTCTACTATATGTATATATGTTCATTCATCCATCAGTGGATACTTGAGTTGGTTCCACATTTTAGTGATTGTGAATATGTTCTGTGAACATGGGTATACAATTTCATTCCTTTTTGTTGCCTAATAACACATTCTGTTGTATGTGTATATGTTTTGTTTATTCACTCATCCTTTGATGGGCATCTGGGTTCTTTCTGCCTTTTGGCTATAATGAGCATTTCCAAATGTATACAAAGTAGGAAGAATAATATAATGAATGATAAAGAATAAAGAATAATAGAATGAACCTAGATTCAACAGTTATGAAGATTCATCTCACTTGCTTCTTATTTATTTATTTATTTTTTAAATTTTAACGTTTATTCATTTTTGAGAGACAGACAGAGACAGAGCATGAGCGGGGAAGGGGCAGAGAGAAGCAGACACAGAATCCAAAGCAGGCTCCAGGCTCTGAGCTGTCAGCACAGAGCCTGACGTGGGGCTTGAATTCACAAACCGCGAGATCCTGACCTGAGCCGAAGTCCAATGCTCAACTGACTGAGCCACCCAGGCTCCCCTCTGATTTATTTTTTATATTTCTGACTGAAATATTTCAAAGCAAATTTTCATTTAGTCCTTATATACTTCAGTATACATCTTCTTAAAAGTATGGATTTTTTTACATGACTGCAATACCATTATACAGCTAATTTTTAAATTTCCCTTCTTTAAAATATTTTTTACAGTGAGCTTATTCAAATAAAGAACCAAACAAGCTTTACACACTGCATCTATTATGACACTTAAATCTCATGTACTCTACAGCTATTCCTCTACCTTCTTCGTCTTTTCTTTTTAGGCACTGATTTTTTTTTAAGAAACTGGGTTGCCAATTGTCTTGTAGCATTTCTATATACTAAAAAAAGAAAAATTTCCCATATACTAAATTTACCCGTTTTTGTCTGTTTTCTCATCTCTCTTGTTTCTCTGTTGTCCGTATTCCTCATAAACCAGGAGTCAGCTCTGATGGCTTAGTTATTTTCATCTTCAACATTTTTTCACAAGAATACTTCATAAGTAATACCGTTTATTTCACATTGCATTCCATCGGGAAATACAGATCTAGTTTATCTTTTTGAAAACGGCTCTACAGTTGTCCCAAATCATTTATTTAAAAGTCTGTCACCACATCCTTGAATTTGAGATGCCATCCTAACTATATACTTGATTTCCACGTGCACTTGTCTATTTTGAGAATTTCCATTCTGTTCTATTGGTCTGCTTATTCATGCTCTAAATTGTGTTGAGTATAACAGCTTTATAATCTTTTGCTATGAGTAGATCTAACCCCTCACTCCTCAGCCCTTGTACGCACACACACACACGCACACACACACGCTCCCTTGTCCACCCCGCCCAGTTCTGGCTGTTCTTTATAGAAACATCTTTTTTGTGTGACTTTTAGTAGGAGTGTATTTGTCTTGGTTTTTTTTCTTTCATTTTCCACTTGCTGTGTGACATATTTCCTGGTGAGAAGATTGATTTCTTAGGGTTTGAAAACCACTTATATTATGAGAGGACTTATCACATGTACGTGTTTACTGTTGTGCCAAGTTTAAATCCCAACATAGGGGCGCCTGGGTGGCTCAGTCGGTTGAGCGCCGACTTCGGCTCAGGTCACGATCTCGCGGTCCGTGAGTTCGAGCCCCGCATCGGGCCCCTGTGCTGACAGCTCAGAGCCCGGAGCCTGTTTCAATTCTGTGTCTCCCTCTCTCTGACCCTCCCCCATTCATGCTCTGTCTCTCTCTGTCTCAAAAATAAATAAACGTTAAAAAAAAAAATTAAAAAAAATAAATAAATAAATCCCAACATAATGAAGAAATATGAAAGCATATCATGCACCCTTATTTCTTGTTTTCTGTGGTATAGAAATACTGACTAGCCTTTCAACTTTAACATCGAAATCTTCCACATTCAATACAGATCCGCGTTATTGTGAGTCAAGATTTAACCACGTGGTGATGTACCCACTTGGCTGTAGCTCCGGCCTCCATGGGTGCAGACAATGCCATATGCACGGTGTGCACCAGTAAGAGTGCCCCGTAGACACCGTGAGCTGCCCACTAGGAAGCTCGGGAAAGACACACCACCTCTACTTGGCACTAAACCGAGGATTGTCCCAAAGGACTTTCCCACAGCCCTAGATTCACTAGTGGGTAGAGGATGAGTTCCACGTGGTTCAAGGTCCCCTTCATGTTCCCATACAGCTGTCTTGTTTCCTTCCTCCCTCCTTCCTCCTCTTTCCCCCTTCTTTTCATTTCTAAACATTTTTTTTTCTCTTTTTCGGCTATCCTGGGTCATTTTGTATTGTTTCCTATCTCCTGCAGATGCAGATACTTTTAGCTTGTTTTCCATTGCTTTACACATAAGAAGCACAATAGTTTTGTAATTTGTGCCTGATAACTTCTAAATCTAAAGTTTTTATGAGCATGTTGCTGCTGCCCGTTATTTCTGCTTATTGTCTCTCAGGTAACTTGTTTCGTTCTGTGTTTGGTTCTTTTGAGCGTGAGCTATTTTCCTTGGAAAATTATAGAAAGAAACCTTTGAGGCTAAGGATGGAAGCATGTTCCTAAGGAATACTTGCCTTTGCTGCTGCTGGGCACTTGGACAGAATCACCCACACTCCATGAGGTCATCAACATGACAGTTCAAATCCAGATGGAGCAAGTATCATTAGAACAGAAACAGTAACAGGGCTCTGCTTACCTCCCTAGGTTCCTACTTTTGATGAGACTTTGCACTAGTAACTTACTCTCTTATCAGCTCTTTAGTACTTTTGAGGAGATGCTTTTTACATTTTATCCAAGATTTCAGTTTCCAGAGGAAGGTTGGTCTGAATAACATCGTCCTCCACATAAATGGAAACAGAACTTGATTATAGATTTTTGTCGGGAGTTGAGGCATCTAATCTGGGAGTTCAGGAAAAAAAAAAAAAAACCCTCATTGTCAGCCACAGTTTGATTTTACCATTTGCTGTGAAAGATTTGAAAATTGCTCATTCACCTGGAAGATTTCTATTCGAAGTCTAACATCCTTATTGACCCCCTTGATATATGTGAATAGACTATATTACATCTTGTTTTCCTCATGAGACTGATAATCATTAATGCACTGTGAGTAATGCGAGTGGTCACATTTTGGAATCAGTGAGTTTTCCCCATATTCTTTACTTTTTCACAAGGAGAGATTATTGATGTCGATAAAATGGATTCTCCTTTGCAAACTATGGGGATGAACCTTTCAGAAGAGGAAATTAATGATCTGACACGTGATCTACCAGCTGACGGTGAGTATTTAAGATATGTTTGAATTGGTTAGAATTGGTTAATCTGAGCTTCTATAAAAGAATCTCTGAAAACTCTACTTTGGCATTAAGAAGACGGAAAACATGAAAGATGACTCAGACTGAAAGTAAACATGTTTTGCCCCTTGACATTTTCAATAACTTCATTTCCACTTGGAGTATGGCCAAGGCCAAGGCCACTATTAGAACTGAACAAAATTAGAGAGAGACCCTGCTGTGGAGGGAAGGGAGTGGGGTGCATTAAATAGAAGAAGCTTTAACACAGAAAAAATTTTTAAAAATTATAGAGAAAAGAGAGCAGAGCCCAAAGTGGGAAATTATTTTTAATTTCTTTTAAGTAAGCTCTAGGCCCAGTGTGGAGCTCAGTTCACAACCTGAGATCAAGAGTTGCATGCTTTACCACCTGAGCCAGCCAGGTACCCCTAAGTGGGAGGTTATTAAAATAGCATTTCTGTCTTCGCCTCACCATTTTCAAGGACATGTAGAAAGCCAGAATAAGGGCGTTTGGGCGGTTCAGTCTGTTGAGCGTCCAACTCTTGATTTCGGCCCATGTCATGGTCCCAGGGATGTGGGATCGAGCCCTGCATCCAACTCTGTGCAGAGTGTGGCCTGCTTTGGACTGTCTCTCTCTCTCTCTCTCTCTCTCTCTCTCTGTCTCTCTCGTGCACACGCGCGCTCACTCTCTCTCTCTTAAATAAAAAAAAAAAGCGTGATAAAGGAGGAATATGAAGTGTAGGACCTATTTCCTGCACCAAAGGAATAGGACCAAGTTTTCCAGATACCCTTGAGGGGAAAAGGAACAGTAACCACTCAGGCCTGAATGTGTGGAATGCCTGAATGCTCAGTGGCCCCCACCTATGCCTCTGCTTACATCCCCTCATTCTGAGCTGGATTCCATGGTTCAAGGACTGACTGTTCCCAAAGCTCTAATCTCCCTTGATGGGCTAGAGACAAAGTCTAAAGTTTAGTACATTCTGAATTGGGGCTAAAAGAATTCTCAAGCTAAATAAGCAAATGTTAAATATCAGCCTGAGAACGTTATAGTAGGGCTAAGAAGTATCTGTCTGGAACATTCCTTAACTATCATATAACCTTAGATGAATCAATACTTGCTCATCTTATTAAGGCGCATTTATTCACATCATTGTGTAAGATAAGCACTGTACCCTTAAAAATATTTTTGTTAATTCATTTAATTTATTCTCTAATTTTTACCACTAGTAGTATACAAGAAGGACCATGCAAGTGGTCTTCATTGTCTTGTTTTCTTTGCTTGCAATGGTGTATCCATGAATGAGACTAGATATGGAACAATCAGCTTTCATAATAGAAAACTATTTTTTGTCTATTTGAGATTATGGTGGAATTTTTTTTAATATTGCTAAAAAAAGCAGAATTATGGGTGGAAATATAGCTATTATTTGAAACTATCCTCTGGTATTGCCATTGATTTCTGTTCCTTATTTTAAAATAATAATTTCAGATCAACCAACATAATGAAAATCATTGTGAGATTAAAAAGTACACATGAAATAAAATGGACATGTGGAATGATTAATCCTTTTTTCTTTAAGTCAGAGTTAGAATTTTTTTAAAGTTAATTTATTTATTTTGAAAGACACGAAGAGAGCGTAAGCGGGGGCTGGGACAAAGAGGGGGGTGGACAGAGGATCCAAAGTGGGCTCTGTGCTGACAGCAGCAAGCCTGATGCAGGCTTGAACTCATGAACCGTGAGATTATGACCTGAACTGAAGTCAGATGCGTAACCGACCGAGCCACCCAGGCACCCCCAGAGTTAAAATTTTTAAGTTATTGCTTATTGGTGATCTGCTCATCTGAAGAGTTACCATCAGTATTGAGCTTAAAAAGAAGTTTTGTGAAAGATTAAGGCTCAAGCATAGAGCCCCAATTATATCATTTGGGACAGAAAGACCCCATTTAGGGCAAAGCTTTTCTCATACTGTGTCTGTCAGGACGGAGATATGAATTTACTGGAGAGGGCAAGATTCAGTTGAAGTAGGACCCAAGTTAAATAGCAAGTTTTACACCCAATAGGTGTTATCATCTTTGTTTCTGAGAATTTCCAGTGGCCCCATAAAACTGACATGTATCTTCATGCTTTCCTGACCTCACTAAATGGTTTTACTACAGAAATAACTTTTGGAGTATTCTGCCTCAAAAGATCCAGAAGAAAAACAAGGAAGATTCTCGTTAGCCTAGATTTAGCAACCAATGAATACATGTATATTTATCCTGCTCCCTGTTCTAATACTTGTTATTGTGTACATGTAAGTGTCACACAGCTTCTGCTAAGAGTCACTGCGTACTTCTAATACTTCAGTAAATATTTTTGAGTTATCCAGGACCTTCATTTGTAAGTTTTCCACCGTATAGGGGTTTTTAGATATTGTATACTATAATTTATTACTTACAATCTAAAATCAGGAATTTTTCAAGTAACTTACCAACAGTGACAGTTTTTTAGGTCGTTTTTCTTTCTTGGCAAAATATAGATCTCAAAAATCATCTATTTGTGAGATATTTCTGTTCTTTAACATATTAATGTCTTTTTAAATATTAATTTGTATGAAATTCAATTGGGTGTCTACTATGAAAACTATGCACATCATTAGAGTTGGGAAGTTAAGCTCAAAATGAATATTGCCCTCAAGCAAATCATACGTCATGCAAATCAAGAGTAAACTGGTCTGCCTGGGTCAGTGAACATGAAAGGAAATAGTAATTAGAATCTCAGTAAAGAAAGAGATAATTTCAAAAGCCCAGTTGAAACAGTGGTGAATAAGATCCCAGTTTTAAATTTTGTTTTCCCTGGTGTGGCCCAAATCATCTTTGGTTTTCCAAAGTCTAAAGCTAAAAATAAAGTCTGATGAGAAAAGGTGACTTTTGAATCTCACACCTTTAGAGTTTTGCCATATGACAATGGATGAAAGCAGTTGTTAAAACAGGCACCTTTGTAACAAGTAGAATGATTATTTTCCATGTCCTTTTGTGCTCCTTGGGATAGGTGGGGGATAAAATTCAGTAGCCAATGAATGCCATTGTGCTTCCTGTTTTGCATTTCTCCGTGAATACCACTGTGTATTTGATTTCCATTTTCTTACAGTTCATGGGAAGGTTGAAATGAGAACGCATATGGATGGAATGAAACCTTTTACAGGTAAATAAGAGACTGTCACTTTTGTCCTGGAAAATATTTTGCTCACAGGGATGGATGATCAAAAACAGTTTGGGGAAGGGGGTCAAAATGCCACAAAGCTCTCTTACTATAAGTCACCTTTTTCTCAATTCTGCTTTCACTTGGTTGATGTACCAAACTTGGACTCTTTTCCAGAGTTCTAATCAGTTCTAATCAGTTCCAGAATCAACTGATTCTGGTAGTTCTTTCTCACTCATTTAGTGTTTCGGTGGAAGGATAGTTTCATGAAGCAACCCACTCACTGCTCAGCTGTTTTTGCCAATGTCGCTCAATCTTTCAATAAGAAATTACTTTTAAGTAGATCTAGAGGGTACAATGCTAAGTGAAATAAATCAGTCAGAAAAAGACAAATGCCGTTTGATTTCACTCATGTGGAATTTAAGAAACAAACGAATGGGGCGCCTGGGTGGCTCAGTCAATTAAGCATCCGACTTCGACTCAGGTCATGATCTCATGGTTCATGACTTTGAGCCCCTCATTGGGCTCTGTGCTGACAGCTCTGAGCCTGGAGCTGCTTCAGCTTCTGTGTCTCCCTCTCTTTCTCTGCCCCTCCCCCACTCACGCTTTGTATTTCTCTCTTTCTACACAAATGAATAAACATTAAAAAAAAATTTAAAAAAACAAAACAAAACAAAACAGAAACACAAGCCAAAAAAAAAACTAGACTCTTAACTATAGAGACCACATTGTTGCCAGAAGGGAGGCGGTGAGGGGATGAGTGAAATAAGTTGATGGGATTAAGAGTTCATTTGTTATCATGAGCACGGATTAATGTCTAGAGTTGTGGAATCATTATATTGTGCATTGCACACTTATTCCAGTTACACTGTAAAGCTTTGACAGGATCAAATTATTGTCATTATGTAGAAAAAAGCCACATTATTCAGAGACAAGAATAAATACAATAAATGATAGCTGAATTTATATGTTTTCCATCTAGTATCTTAATTTGCTGGCCAATTGTAAAACAAATTTGTTCTCAGCAGGGCAGACTTGTTCCCAGAAATAAAAGACCTTCCTTTTGTAAACACTAAGGGGTTATGTTCTATTATGTGACTTCCCCATAATTCTGTGTAAACGTGTTTCCTTTTCCCCTTCCATTTCCTCAGATGGGGGGGATGCATTATAATGAGAATGAATTTTTCACCATTTCATGGAATGATTATTCTCAGACATTAATGTTCTTGTATTTTCAAAGGAAAAATGTCAGTTCATGTCAGTGATCTGGAGAAAGTTCTGGGAAGCATGGGGATCGAGCTCACAGCTGAGGAGCTTAAAAAGCTGCAGGAAACTCTGCCAGTGGATGGTGAGCTATACAGAAGCCACAAAGACTTTCCAGGGAACTTGGTTTTGTGGCCCGTGTGAACAATTTAAAATTTTTACCTGTCGAGGGCTTTCTGAAAAATCCTGAAATTGATTAGGAAAAGGCATTGTCATTTGGATTTAGTCTGCAGTTTACCAAACCCTTCAGCCATAGCTTTGCCATCTGAGTGTCAGGTAGTTGATCAGCCTATATCCTAAGGAAGAAAAGGAAGGAAACTGGAGGGGACTAGGAAAAGAAATAAAAGGGGAAGTCAACCGAAAAAGGAAAGATGTGTGATTGTTCCAACATAATAGTGTTTCCCTCAGCTGTCAGTCGCCTACTTGCCAGAAAATACATATATTTGTCACACTGAGACAGTTTTCTTTTCCATAACTTCTTTTTAAATTTAATACCGAGACAGAACACATTTCCCACTCAATTACAGTTGTTTTACTGAAGTTGTAAGTAAGTGAATGTTCATACCATTTCCCTTCTGACATGAATTGTTCCTTTTCCTCTAGCTGCTGGAAACGTATTTCAGAATGCAATGTTGGATGGGGTGAAATCCACTAAGGGTAGGTTAAAAGCCTGATAAGAAAGGCAGAGACATCTGAAATCTTCAAGGTTCACATTTATCATTTAGATGCGAGTCCCGTCTAGCTTCCTATGTATAGATTACTTAGTTACTTTCTTTTATTTTAAGTTTATTTATTTACTTTGAGAGAGAAAGATAGTAAGTGGGGGAGTGCAGAGAGAAAGAGAGAGAAGGGGAATCCCAAGCAGGCCCTGCACTGACAGTGCAGAGCCAGACGCAGGGCTTGAACTCACCATCCCTGAGATCATGACCTGAGCTGAAATCAAGAGTCAGATGCTTAACTGACTGAGCCACCTAGGCACCCCAGTTACTTAGTTACTTTCATCATCATAATATTTTATGCTATAATGTCTCAATACATCTTTCTAGGAATCCATACTCACAACCCAAAAAATCTAATCATACACAGCAAATTATGAAGAAAAGGATTACCAAATTTTTAGGGAGTTGTGTAAGGAAAACTTGTTATGAAGGAAGATCGAAGGCAAATCCATAGAAACAAAAAGTAGATTAGGGTTGCGGGGGGCTGGGTGGAGAGGGAAGTAGGGAGTGACTACTTAATATGTATGGGCTCTCCTTTGGGGATGATGAAAATGTTTTGGAACTAGAAGTGATATCTGTACAACATTGTGACTATGTACCAAATTCCACTAAAGTGTTCACTTTAAAATGATTAATTTTATCTAAAAAAGTGCTAAGATTCTGCTTGTTTTTAAGGTTACCTTATGATCTTCACTCTGTTTTAATATTAGCTAGTTAATAAATTAATGAGGTCCTATCATCAAAGCTCATTCCTATTCTCTCTAATATTGGTTATAATCAAATCATGTAGCCTATCCCTTCATGAGCTGTTTATAATACAGGCTTCTATTCAAGGTTTAAAGGAAGAATTACTAATTCTGATTTTTCTGTTGATTATTTAATGCTCTTAGACATGTTAAATGGGAGTTCATACAGAAAAGTAATAATCACATAAGTACATTTTCTCTTTTGTTTTTTATTGTAATAATGACAAAGTCTATATATTCAGATAACAATTCACATTCAAAAATATATTTCTAATATTTTAAACTCATTTTTTTTCATGTTTCATTCCTGTATGTTTCCTAAGGAGGCAAAGTCAAGGTGAATAACCTGGACACTGTCCTGGAAAACTTGGGAATCAAGCTCACACAAAAGGAACACGAAGATGTGACAGAAAATCTACCACTTACCGGTGCGTGTTTCACATACTACTGTATCTTACAGGAGACTTTCTGCACTTGTACATGAGTGTGTCCATAATTAGTTTTACCTAGTATCGAAATGACATTTTTGCAAAGCTTAGAGAAGAAACTAGCCTTCTCTTCATTTCTATAAGCCCCATATCTTTAACCTCTTCTCTTTTGGATTCCAAGCATCACACACAGAACTATTATAACTACTTTCTGACCCAGTAATGAATTTACAAGAAGCAAAATGAATCTCATAGGCTATAGAATAGAAAGGAAGGAAGAAAAATATGACTAATTTCCCTATTATTAGTATCCCTCAAATAGTTGTGTCCTAAGCCCCATTAATCACTCTAACTTTTACAATTCCGTGTTACAATTTTCAGTGGACAGTATTATCCACACTCCTATTTCCAACTGTCATTATATGCTGAAAACTTCTAGATGTTTTTCTGCAGCCCAAATTCCTCCCCAAATATGGGTTGGGTAAAACCACATCCAGATTCCTGTTGGGTTGTATCTGCCAAATTCATTCTTGCTCAGCAAAGCCTCAGATCTTAAATTCACTATATTTAAAAATACCTACCAAAAACTATCTCCTAATTATACATTCCCTTTCTCAGCTGGTGGCACCATCATGTTCTCAGTAAAACAAATTTAAAAATTGACATTTTTCAGGGCACCTGGGTGGCTCAGTCGGTTAAGCCTCCAACTTTGGTTTAGGTCATGATCTCGCTGTCCATGAGTTCGAGTCCCGTGCTGGGCTCTGTGCTGACAGCTCAGAGCCTACAGCCTGCTTCAGATTCTGTGTGTGTGTCTCTCTCTGCCCCTCCCCCAATTGTTCGTTTTCTCTTTCTCTCTCTCTCTCTCTCTCTCTCTCTCTCTCAAAAAATAAATAAATATTTTTTAGAAAACCCGAATTGGTATTTTTCACTGCAACTTTTTCTTAGTGCCACATCTCATTGAATACCAAGTCCTACCAATTAGGAGTGCTGACTATTTCATACGTCTGTGATCTGACCCTTGCTTTCCTTTTAGCTTTATCTTATATTATTTCCTGCTTCCACATTGCCCTATAACACCTCAGTGTCTGAACCATAGTATTGGATATAGGCAGGGTTCAAGATTCTTATATAGTCGGCTCTCCACCCTGTTGCAAAGCAGTAGCTATAAATGGATGAATTTTAGCGGGAGCATCTCCTGATTTTATCATTTGCTGTACATCAACCCAACTGCTCTATTACAGTATGTTTACTTGTCCGTCTCACCCCAGAAACTGACTTGTTCAGAAATTATATTAAATTTATTATTAAATATATTTTAATTTTTAGTGCCTCATATGGTGCCTGAAATTTAGTAGATAATTCATGAAATTTTCTTCAGTTAATATACAGATCTTCTTTGTTATTTAATGCTTGTACCATGGCATCTGATTTGATTATCCAATTGTCCTTTTCCACATACTCTCCAACTCCTAGAACAAAAATACTTAGGCATATTTCACCAGGCCAATTCTTGTCTATAAAATTAATCTCAAAGTTTACCTTTTCCAGAGCTCCCTGATCCCTGGAATTCACTTTATTTACTCTTCCTCTTAGTTTAAAATTCATCCTATTCACACATATATTATTATATACTCAGCATATTGTATAAAAAGTGAGTGTCTTTATGTCACTCTTCTTTGTTTATGAACTGTGATTTTCTTGTAAGTAGAAACCATACCTACATCATTTTATATTTAGAGGCAATAAATATTGAAGAATGAATGGAATGATGGAATAATTAGACTAAACAAATGAAAAACAGTGAAAAATACAAATAATTCAAAGTGACAGAAAGTCTTCAAGAGGAACGTCAAATATAGGCTGGCCTTCTAACACTTCATTTGAGCAGTACATAACCAAAGGGCTCCAAATCATTGGTATAAATGTTATCAAAGCAAAAAGACAATTGCCTAATCATCAGTCATGCAGTTTTCTGCTTTCCAAAGAAGGTTTGGCAGAAATTATACTCATTTTGAAACAACCAGCAACATCCTGGCCAATTTCATTGGTATACAAGGGAATACTTGTTCATACTTAGCACACGGGTGCAAACTTGGCCTTCTCTTGAAACCCCCCCTCAGAACCATCCTACTTCCAAGTTATTACCAATAAGGCATAATATTCTTCTAAAGTTTATTGCTTTTTTTATGACTCATGACCCTTTTTTAAAAAAAAAATAATTACTAGTGTTACACAAGGACTTCATGAAGCCTTAGGACATAGGAGAGCAAGTCTGCACATTCGACTCATCACGTAGAATTTTTATTAACCCATTAGCTTTCAGTGAACTGTTGAATCCCCTTTGTAACTAGTTATTATGTTACCACAAGTCCTTTCAGTTTGGAGACTCTCTGAAATATCTACCCATCTTTTAGGGTTAAAGAGAAATACATACGTATCTTTACACACAAGTGTATATAGTGTTAATCGAAGAAACAGGTCACCAATTTATGTGATCAAAAATCCCAAGACAGTTGTGATAGACAAAGAAACTAGAGAAAGACAAATTGGGAAAAGGTAAGAAGACAAGAAAGGTGGTCCCCAAAGACTCCTCTGACAAATGTGGCTGAACCAAAGCTGATAAATTGCTACACAGCCAAATAAGTCACTGGGACCTCTCACCCTGCCAGTAAGATGGAGAGCAGCCTTCAAATTCAAGAGGTTCATTCAAGACTCCATTTTGTCCAAGAGATAAAGACTCTCCCTCAACTAATGTGGAGTTAATTCTTTAAATCCAGGGTTTATATCCTTATAGTTGAGTCAGATAAAGCAGTGGAGCTAATGAACTTCGATCTCTTATTTCCCAATTTACCCTATTTTTTGTCTGTTTATATATGGCTCTCTGGCCTTATTACCTTATTTTGGCTTTCCTTGTAGCTAATGGGAAGGTTGAGCTCAGCACATTGATGGATGCAGTGGCCACTGTTACAGGTTAGTGAACAATTACTGTGACTCTAAGCTCCTAATTCGTACATTAAGTTATATTTTAATGCTCTATTCCAACTCTCCCTCACTACCTTTTTACTCTGCCATTTTACCATTTTATTGGGGAAGTGTTTCTACTTTAATTGTCTAAACTACGGGTTGGCAAACTCTGACCCTTGGGCCAAATCTGCTTCCGTTTGTGTAAACAATTTCATTGGAACACATCCAGCCCATTAGTTTGTGCATTATTTATGGCTGCTTTTACCATACAAAGGTGGAGCTGAGTAGTTGTGACAGAGATCATAAGTCCTACAAAACCTAGAATATTTCCTATTGTTTATAAACTTTTATAGAAAAGTTGGCTGACTCCTAGCCTAGAGTTTAACTTCAGAGTGATCTTACATCCTCGATTGTTATGGTTTACCACGGAGGGAGATTAATTTTAACGAATTATTTTTAATACCCTCTTTTACTCCAAGTAGTCCTTGTATATGTGATAAATTGTATGGAATTTTAACTTTTGATATTTACACTATATACTGAAGTGCAATGCTTGATAAAAAATTCTTTATCCTCTGAGGTTTCTTCCAAACAGTACTTCGATATGCATAATCTGAGTGTCATGAAGGGAAACTGACTTTCTGCAAACGTAGCCTCAAAGTACTAGCCCAGAGTGCGCAGGACAGAAAGGCTCATGGACCCAGTTAAAATGTTTGAGTCACACAGTATTACATCATTTAAAAACACACAGCAAAACAAAACAAAACAAAATAAAATAAAAACACACAGCAAAAATGGGGCAGAAATATGGAATACATTAACAAATTCAGGGTAGAGTGAATGGAAGGACTACACTACTTGAATCTAAGGTGTGTGATGTGCATAATAAGTTTTGTGTCTCTCTCTGTTCAGCAGCATTAGTTTTCCCTGCTGCTGATGTGGTTATAAGGACCAGAATTGAGATTCAAGCAGATGGACCACAGATGGAAAGTGCTCTAGCCTGTGACACAAACTCTTTCAGAAAGACTCAGGGTTAGGGGCACCTGGGTGGCTCAGTCAGTTGAGCATCTGACTCTTGACTTTGTATCAGGTCATGATCTCACAGTTCGTGAGATCAAGCCCCATGTCAGGCTCTGCACTGACAGCACAGAGCCTGCATTATGGGATATTCTCTCTCTCTCTCTCTCTCTCTCTCTCTCTCTCAATCTCTCTGCCCCTCTCCCCACTCTATCTCAAAGTAAATAAACTTAAAAAAAAAAACAAAAACAAAAAAAGAAAGACACAAGGACAAGTACCTGTAGCTAATAGTTGTAGCTTGCCATTAAGGCCATCAAAGAGCCATAGGTTTTGTGTTCCTTGAGCAGAGGACACAGAAGACCTAAAAATGGTGTCACCAATGGATTGCCAAATTAGAGTCATTTGAACAAGTGTCATAAATATTTTCCACATCTTGAATATTTGGTGCCTCAAGCAATTTTAGAGTATCGCAAATATTTAACGCTTCTTATACATTTAGCCTAGCATATATTTAGTGAACAGGTTCTCCATGTGCATGTAATGCCTCGTGAGTATTAAATATTGCTCAGTTCTTTCATTCCCTTCTATCTCACTTACATACCCTTTACTTAACTACTTGTCTGTACTGCAAAACATCTTAAAAGATGTAGCCCGTGTTTTGTAAACTACAAACTTGAACTAATGTACTTACTTCACTTGTGTAATAGAATTAAATGTTCTCAAAGGCAAATGCACATTATGCTGAATTAACATATTAAGTAGTGAAGTAAAACCAGACACAACACTCATAATTAAGGTAATAACAGAGACACTGAATTTTAAATATCTGTGATATTTTAAATAACTTGGAATCCCCCAAGCCACTTATATCTTGCTTAAATTGCTTTACTCAAAAAAAATTGCTTTACTCCATAATTATAGATATTGAATTTTTTGAGTAAAGGGAACAATTCTGTTTCCATGATGTCTGATGGCGCAAAGGTCTCATGCTACTTTGTTCATAGCTGTTGCATGATCTGCTAAATAGATAAATGACTTCTTTTTTTCATATTTTGGAGATTTTAGGTCATATCCAAACTTTTCATCTACTTACATTTCTTTCTTTGAAGGAGGAGAAGTTAATGTCAGTGATATTCAAAGTATTCTGGAAAAAATGGGGATAGAGCTCACAGATAAGGAGTGCTCAAAACTAAAGAAATATCTGCCAGTCAATGGTGAGTATTTAAAAAAAACAATGTAGCCTTTAAGGAACTTAGACTTGTGTTTATTTTTTGAGAAGTTCTAGAATTATTTCCATTTGATAAGAACAGGATTTAGAAGGAATTATGCAGTTCCAGTTTAAGAAGTAACCCCAGCAGTGCCACTTTATTTATAGAATCATTGGCCCCTTCAGTCACTAACCTGGTATTAAGTCAAGGAAGTGTCTATTCTAACTTTTGATTCTAGTCAGAAGGCATCCTCAAGAATAAACAGGGACATACAGGAAAGTAAAAAGAGTGAGAAAATACCAGAAAGGGAAAATGGGGAAATTAAAGGGAGGCCTAGGGAATTAAGATGTGTGTGTTTCAGCATAGTAGAGTGCCCATAATAACTCCCTCAGAAGCCAGGGAGCCATATTGAAAATTTTTTCTACTTGTTAATTGTTTTCTTGGTTATTTACAATTAAATTAGGCCTTTTCTGGGGGTAAATTATGATGTCTGTCTTTCCTAAATGCCTAACTTAATCTCTCATGGGTGTGGTCTGATTTCTTTCTTTCTTACAGCTGTTGGAAAGGTGTACCAAAATAGGTTGATGGATGGTGTAAAAACCCTTAAAGGTGAGTGACAGGTATAGCAAAAAAGCAGATGAATCTGAATCTGAAAAGCAGATGAGAAGCCTTTACCACTGTGTGTGTATGTGTGTGTAAAACTACATTCATGTTTTTTCCAAAGATCTTTTCTGTATTTATTTTACGAAATGGCCTCCTGTACCATTCTTTTACCTTAAGATGGAAGCAAAAATCCACATAAAAGTAGAACTCTTGAATAACTTCACCCTTAAGGAAATGGTAAACTAGAAAAATGTCTAATCAGCACAAGTAGGTAAAAGGAAGTTTATGTGTATAGTCATGGATTCTAAGATCATGAAGAAATGTCTTCTTTGAAAATTCATGACTATGGACCTATGTTCATGTTGGTTCCAATTCATATCTGCACTCCCTGCATGGCCCAGGAACTCACAAAAATTTAACAAAAAGTGAGGCACCTGGGTGGCTCTGTCAGTTGAGTGTGTGACTTTGGCTCAGGTCATGATCTCATGGTTTGTGGGTTTGAGCCCCATGATACGCTCTGTGCTGAGAGTGCAGAGCCTGCTTTGGGTTCTCTGTCTCAGTCTCTCTCCGCACCTCCCCCACTCACATGCACGTGCGTTCTCTCTCTCTCTCAACAGAAATAAATATTAAAAGAAAATTTTTTTAAAGTTTGCACCAGCATTGTAGTAACTCTAGTATTCAAGAAATTCATCCTCACATCATGGTCAGAAGAATTTTCCCTATAAAACTTTTCTTAAAATGAACTTGAAACAGAAAATTACAAAAGATGAAAAAATTTTGCCAAAAGGGAATTAAAAGCAAAAATGAACTATTGGGACCTCATCAAGATAAAAGGCTTCTGCACTACAAAGGAAACAATCAACAAAACTAAAAGGCAACCGTCGGAATGGGAGAAGATATTTGCAAACGACATATTGGATAAAGGGCTAGTATCCGAAACCTATAAAGAACTCGCAAACTCCACACCTGAAAAACAAATAACCCCGTGAAGAAATGGGCAGAAGACACGAACAGGCACTTTTCCAAAGAAGACATCCAGATGGCCAACAGACACATGAAACGATGCTCAACATCCCTCATCATCAGGGAAATACAAATCAAAGCCACACTGAGATACCACCTCACGCTGAGTGGTCAGAGTGGCTAAAATGAACAAATCAGGTGATTATAGATGCTGGCCAGGATGTGAAGAAATGGGAACCCTCTTGCACTGTTGGTGGGAATGCAAACTGGTAGAGCTGCTCTGGAAAACAGTGTGGAGGTTCCTCAAAAAATTAAAAATAGATCTACCCTATGACCCAGCAATAGCACTGTTAGGAATTTACCCAAGGGATACAGGAGTGCTGATGCATTGGGGCACATGTACCCCAATGTTGATAGCAGTGCTTTCAACAATAGCCAAATTATGGAAAGAGCCTAACTGTCCATCAACTGATGAATGGATAAAGAAGATGTGGTTTATATATGCAATGGAATACTACATTGGCAATGAGAAAGAATGAAATCTGGCCTTTTGTAGCAACGTGGGTGGAACTGGAGGGTATTATGCTAAGTGAAATAAGTCAGGCAGAGAAAGACAGATACCATATGCTTTCACTCTTATGTGGATCCTGAGAAACTTAACAGAAGACCATGGGGGAGAGGAAGAGGAAAAAAAAAAGTTAGAGAGGGAAGGAGGCAAACCAGAAGAGACTCTTAAAAACTGAGAACAAACTGAGGGTTGATGGGCGTTGGGGGAGAGGGGAAAGTGGGTGATGGGCAGTGAGGAGGGCACTTGTTGGGATGAGCACCGGGTGTTGTATGGAAACAAATTTGACAATAAAGTATATTTAAAAAAAATTTGCCAATATATACGATAAAAAATGGAACCCCCAAAGACTTCATATGATACAAATATTTTAGATAGTCCATAAAATAAGTATGCTTTAAATGACTAAATTCACAAAAGGAAAATGGAAATACTCTTAAAAACTAGCACAGGAAAAAATGGATTTGAAAGGAGTCAAAATTTCTAGAAATGAAACGTCTAGCCTGAAAAATTTAAAAACATAATGGTTTTATTAGCAGATGTAAATGAAGAATTAATTGGATTACTGGAATAGAACTCTGAAAAAATTACCAAGATTCCAGCATAGAGACAAAAACGTTACAAACAGGAAGGAGGAGTAAGAGGCCTGAGGGTCAGAGTGAAAAATCTGCCAATTTATCCAACAGCATACAAAAGAGCTAACAGAGACAAAGAAAGAAAATGCTAATTTGAAGACCTAACAGTTGGTAATTTTTTGTGATTGTTCAAAGACATGGGTCCTAAAACACAGGGCACGTAATGAGTCCTAAAATGTTGCTTAAGAGGTCTCTGGTTAATCATATCGTAAGGAAGTCACAGAACACCAAAACAGAACAAAACAAAAAACCCTACGGGCAACCACAGTGCATTCTGACTACCTACAAATGAACAATTAGACTTATAGTGGACTACAATGAGATGCCACCTTACACCCCATAGGATGGCGATTTTATAAAAAGGGACAGAAGCGCCTGCATGGCTCAGTCAGTCAGTTAAGCATCCAACTTCAGCTCAGGTCATGATCTCACAGTTCGTGAGTTTGAGACCCACATCACGCTGTGCTTTGGATCCTCTATCCTTGCTCTGCCCCCCCCCCCCCACTACACCCCGCTCATGCTTTCTCCACTCCCCCCACTCAAAAATAAACATTTAAAAAAATAAAATTTTTCAAAAAGGAACAGAAAATAACAAGTGTTGGTGAGAATGTGGAGAAGTTGGAACACTTGTGCGCTGGTGGTGGAAGCGTGAAATGGTGCAGCCACTATGAAAACCAGTATGGCAGTTCCTCAAAAACTTAAAATTACTACATGATTCAGCAATTCCATTTCTGGGCATGTGTCTTAGTTCATTCAGGCTGCTATAATAAATTTCCAGGGACTGGATGGCTTATAAACAACAGAAGTTCATTTCTCACAGTTCTGGGGACTAGAGTCCAAGATCAGGATGCCAGCATGGGCCCTCCTTTGGGTTGTATTTGTACAGTGACTTCGCATTGTATCATTTCAAGGTGGGAGGGGCAAGGGATCTCTGCAGGTTATCCTTTATAAAGACACTAATCTCATTCATAAGGGCTCTGCCCTCATGACCTAATAACCTCCCAAAGGACCCATCTCTTTTTTTTTTTTTTTAATTTTTTTTTTTTTTAACATTTATTTATTTTTGAGACAGAGAGAGACAGAGCATGAACGGGGGAGGGTCAGAGAGAGGGGGAGACACAGAATCGGAAGCAGGCTCCAGGCTCTGAGCTGTCAGCACAGAGCCCGACGCGGGGCTCGAACCCACAGACCGGGAGATCATGACCTGAGCCGAAGTCGGCCGCTTAACCGACTGAGCCACCCAGGCGCCCCTAGGACCCATCTCTTAATACCATCAATTTGAGAATTAGGCTTTCAATATATGAATGGCAGGGGGTAGGGGGGCACACAGACATTCAGACTTTTGTAGTGCGTATCCAAATTTGTATATCCAGCACTATTCAAAGAGCCAAGAGATGGGCTCAGTCTGTGTGTTCATCAACCTTAAAATGGAAAGAAATTGTGACACAGGCTACAACATGGTGAACATTGAAGACATTTTGCTAAGTGAAATAAGCCAATCACAAAAAGACAGATACTGTATGATTCTATTAACGTAAGATAACCTGGAGCAGTCAGATTCGTAGAGACAGAGGCTGGGTGTAGGGAGGAATGAGGAGTATTGTTTGAGGAGTACGGACTTTTAATTTGGGAAGGTAAAAGGTTCTGGGATGGATAGTGGGTGATGGTTCTAAAACAAGGTGAGTATATTCCATGCCACTGAACTCTATCCTGAAAAATGGTTAAAATGGTAAATGTATGTCATGCATATTCTACTATATATATATATTTCAGTCTCACAAAATGAGAGAAATTATTAGACATTTTTGGGAAAATTTATTCAGAGGAAAGAACCATGTAAACTGTTCAGCAAACAAAAATAATACTTTCCTACTGGCAGAAGCATATGAATTTTGTTTTCTGTATTTCTGTAAATCATCTTGAAGTTCTGCCACAGTCTTTAAAAGCTAATTATATGAATGGATTCCCACAATTACTCATTGGAGGAAATTCTAATTCCACCTTTATTACTGACACTCTTAGATACAACCGAATATACATTCGACCTTTTTCTTTAAGGTGAAACCAATATCTATAACACACAGTAATTCATAGCTATTGTCACATTCTAAGGTTATTCAATGTTGCTTACATTCTTCTCTTTCTTCCAAGGAGGGATTGTTGATGTTGCTAACCTAGACACTGCTTTGCAAAACATGGGAATGAATCTCACAGGAATGGAAAATAGCGATTTGATAAAGAACCTACCTGTTGATGGTGAGTAAGCATATAAATTTTTGCATCACTGAATATAACTTGAGTTGTGAGCTTCTATAAAATCATCTCTGAAGAAGTTTGTTTGCCAGTAAGAAGATATTTGTAAAAACTTAAAAATGAGCTCAGAAAGAAAATAAAGTAATATTCTTTCTTGTCATTTTATTAACATATTTCATCAATCTTTTTAATTCTGGATCCAAAGGAATGCTAAAAACATAGTTGTTTGATTAGGACTACAAAAAGTGAGGGAATAGATAAATAATTAGGGGTGAAAATAACATGAAAAACGGTCTAGAGGAGATACAGAAAAAATAGGAAAATAAAAGAGAAAATGTGGGAGATTAAACATGAGAGGCACATTCCAAAGCCGTATGATAGCACTCATTCATTTTCTCAGAGCGGTCTGCAAACACTCAGGCTGTAACATACGGAATTTTGCCTTTTTCTGAAGCTACATAATATCCCACTCCTATTTCAAATTCCATGATCTAAATAAAGGCCACATTCTCAGGCAGCTCCCTTGGAGAACTAGAAACACTGAAATACAATTGAAGCTGAATTAGGGCTGAAATGCAGTGGTTCAATGAAAATATTATGCTAAGTGAAAGAAGCCAGTCACAAAAGAGCGCGTATTGTATGATTCCATTTATAGGAAATGTCCAGAATAAGCAGATCTGTATGTACTACATATTAATGTTTCCATTTGGATTTTTAGAAATCTTTTCCTCATATAATATACTGACACTTAGTCCTGACACTTTCCCTGACACAGATAGATTAGTGATTGTCTAGGACTGCGGTTGGGGCTATAGATGGGAACTGCAAATTAATGGTATGAGGTTTCTTTTTTGATAATGAGGTTTCTTTTGTGGAATATGAAAATGTTCCAAAATTAGATTACAGTGATAGTTGCAGAATTCAGTCTATATCCTAAAACTGTTCACTTGTATACTTGAAATGGATGAATTTGTTTGGTATGCAAATTATATCTCAATAAATTGTTTAAAAATGAGTATTGGCCTGCTCTGTACTTTTAGAGCCAGAAGATAATAAAGAACAAAGATGACATGAAGCTTCTATTTACATATTTGTCATCTACAAATTAGACAAAAAATAATAATTTGTGCAAATGCAATGTCTTAGTTGTTTTTGGTCTAGTAAGGAAAAATGAATCTGAGATCCTATAGAATCCCAAATTTCTATCTTTGTAATATGCTTTCATGTTAATGTCTTTAAATATTGATTTAAAAATATACAGAATCTCTCCTTTTAAAATTATCTCAAGCCAATCACTGAAGTGATCATTAATTTACTCATAGGGAATAAAGGAGTAAGAAACTCTGTGTCAAAAAAAAAAAAAACAAAAAAGTCAGGAACTACTAAGTACCAGCCTATTACATAAGGAGATCAATTGTAAGAGCCAGATACAAACATTAATATGTAGCACACAAAAATTGTAAATTCTGTTCCTTGTGCATGATGTAAACAGTGGAGAGTTTCCCAACGTATAGGAGTCATGAAGCAGACTCTGTGGGAAACGGTGACTTAATTTTATATCTCATCCTTAACTACCAGAGGTTTAATTTTCTGTAGTTCAATGACTCAAAGCTCTAGTAATATTTTAGAACTTCTGGCTCAAGATGAATATAGGATAAAATATTAGAGTATACATATATTGCTTTCTTTTTTAAATTCCATATTGCTAATGAGTGCCGGTGTTATATTTGTATTTGATTTACATGGCTCTCTTAACAGATAATGGGAAGGTTAAAGTGAAAAAGTTAATGGATGCATTGAAAATGTTTTCTGGTGAGTGGCAAGTTACTATAAAATTGTACTATTTTTAAAATATCTCCTCGACTTCCCCAAACTGTTTATATGTCTTTATATTATGTCTCATTGAATACTTGTTTTCAGAATCTTATGCTGTATTTATTTGTACAACTTAAATTTTAAAAATACAATGAAAATTCTGTGTCTTGGTAAGAAATCTGGCCCAAATGTTCTTAATAAAGCAATAATATCACTTACCTCACTAATATTCAAATAATCCCATACCTTGATAGGCATATATGAAGAGAAAAATCACATAATTTAGGATCTCCCCAGAATTCTAAGTTCCCCTGCCAAAATTATAAATTTCCATGATTTCCATCATTCTAATTTGCTGGCCAATCTTAAAAGCAAATCTACCCTCTGCTGCATTAGATGCACACAGATCCATCACTAAGAGAGTATGCCTTTTAGGAGATTAAGGACCTGTGTTCTATTTGTGGCCTCCCTGTGATTCTGTGTAGTTGTATGTGTTTCCTTTTACTCGCTCGCTACTTCCGAGCTGAAGGTGATCATTTTTTCATTATCTGGAATCATTAGATTCCAAATTGTCACGCACTGATGTTCCTGTCTTTTGAAAGGAAAAAAGATTGATGCCAACGATCTGCTAAAGGTCCTGGGAGCCCTGGGGATCGAGCTCCCTGAAAAGGAACTAGTGAGGCTGAGACAGACGGTGCCTATCGACGGTGAGCCATATAAGTCTCAGAACAGCCTTTCCGGGGACATTGGTTTTGGGGGTCATTGTCAGCAGTTCTAAATTGTTGTCTCTTTGTTTCTCCTAAAAAGTACTGAAAATAATTTTTAAAACAAATTAAGTTTGCTGACGTACAGATTCAACCTGTCAACCCAGCTCTTTAACCATAACCATATTGCCATCAGAGTTGATGCAGGTTGTAATAACACTACCCAGTCACGCCCCTGAGAGGCCTGCATGATAGGAAGGAAACTGAGGGAAGTGAGACACAGGTTAAAAAAAAAAGGGGGGAGGGGACATAAAGAAGTAGTGATTTTTTTTTTTTTTTCCTGCACAGTATAGTCTTCCCAGCAGTCTTCTTTGTTGCTGAACACTGGGTACATTTTTGTCACAATTTTTTTCCTAAAATAATTTTTATTTGATGAGGAGATAGAACAGATTTCCTAGGGAAAGAGTAAAAAAGATTGCTCCTAGAATTACCCAGTTGCCCAAAAACTGTGTGTCCATGTTCTTTTCCTTTGGATATAAATTATGGTTTTTCTTTTTTAATAGCTACTGGAAAGGTGTATAAGAACAGATTGTTGGATGGTGTGAAGTCTGTAAAAGGTATTTAAGAACCATGATTAGCAGAAAAGTCTGCTAAATGTCAACACAAATATCAACACAAACATCTTACCCCCAGGTTTTGAGTCATGTCTACATTCCTGTATTTAGATTTTTTTTATTTCATTATGTTAAGTACTTTTGCATAATCACCCATGGTATAGTATTGCAAGGGATCCATTCACTCTTGGAGAATATTTCTAAATAGCACCCCCAAAGAATCATTTGAAATCTAATTTATACAACACATAATATACAGAATATCATAGGCAGTTTTTCTGAGTGTTTGCCCAACAACAATACAAAGGATTTTGGAGTGATCTTTAATAATTTTATGGCACAAATCAAGTTATTTTATTTTTTATTTTTTTAATTTATTTTTTTATTTTATTTATTTTTAAGGCAAAGAGAGACAGAGCATGAGTGGGGATGGGGCAGAGAGAGAGAGGGAGACACAGAACTGGAAGCAGGCTCCAGGCTCTGAGCTGTGAGCACAGAGCCCGACGCGGGGCTCGAACTCACAAACTGTGAGATCATGACCTGAGCCGAAGTCGGACGCCCAACCAACTGAGCCACCCAGGCGCCCCTCAAGTTATTTTCTATAAAACATTCTTTCCTAAAGACCAGTTAACAACAATAGCAGCAACAGCAAATGTGGAAAAGAAGCATGGTATTGTGGCCAAAATGCTTTTTTACTTCCTCTTCCTGTAGGTCCTTAGAAAAAGAGACCAGAAGGGGAAGTAGGAAGGGAAAGAGGAAAAGGGTAGAAGGTTTGCTGCTATTTAATGAGAGAAGCCTCTTGCAGGTGGCAGTTGGCCTCCTGACATGCCAGATACTTGGAATAATTCCAGTCAGCAACATTCCTTGGAGAATTTTGTGGTGAATGTGTTATTCGTGACACTTCTCTTTGAGAGCATTGAGTCCATTTTTATAGTCTTTTCATCTTTAATATACTTTTTGTATATTGCAATAGCAGAACATTGATGATCTGAATCTTGAACTATCCCTCTCAGCTGATACCTTGGCTTTGTTTTGGGGACAGACCTGCACAGTATTCTCTCTGTATTCCCCATGGGGACAGTCCTATCATTGCTATTCTTTTGGCCCCTCTTTTAACAGATGAGTATTACTTAATACTACAAATAGTAACTTTAAACACATAATCACAGCCTGTCACCCAGTAATGCTTCAACCTCAGAATATTTTTTAAGTAGGCTAAATGCCCAATGTGGGGCCTGAACTCACGACGCCAAGATCAAGAGTCACACATTCTACTGACTAAGCCAGCCAGGCACCCCCAACCTCAGAACATTTTATCTAAGTTGTTCTTGACATCATTTTAGGTGATTTACTGAGTCAACCTTATATGCCTGTTCACTAATACAAATAAATTGTACCTTTTCCTTTGTTTTTTTTATCATACTAAAATGCATGTGAGAAAAAAAATTATATATAATCTTTGGAAATCACGTAATATTTTTTTTTATGATTACTTCCTGTTTGTTTCTTAGGAATGGTTAAAGCCAATAACCTAGACAATGTTCTGGAAAATCTGGGAATTGAACTCACTGAAAAGGAACGTGAAGCTCTGGCAGAAAATCTGCCACTTAGTGGTAAGCATTGTAGATAATAATGAGCCTTAGGAGTTTACATTTATGGGCTTGTGTAAGAGAATGTATATTAACTAGTGATATTTGGTATACCAAAAGAAATTAGAAGCATTTGCAAAGATAGGGATGAACAGTCTTCATTTAAGAACAGATCACGTATTATTTAGGGTAAACTACATTTTTATTTAAAAACAAACCTGAAATTATGTCCCGGTTAAATGCAGCAGAAGTTAAATTCTTTCCCCCGTGAAAGTCCAAGGCGAGAGTATCTTTGGGTAACGGACAGTGGCTCTTCTCCATTCAGCGATACAGGGATCCAGGTTCCTTGCCTGTTGGATTCCTTTTTAAGGCCTTGTCATCGTTTCTATCGAATAATGGAATGGAAAGGAGAGCATGAAGGAGAGAGAGTGCACACGTTATTTCCTTAGCCATCCCTTTGTGGAGAGCCGGTCACGTGGCTGCACCTAAATAAATGTGAGGCGGAGGTGGGGCGGTAGAGATGTAGTATCTGTCTGGGCATCCACTTCCATTTATGATTCTACGCTCTGAGAGGAAATCAGAGTATCGGTAGGTAGTTGGCTGCTTTTTGTGTTTTGTTTTGTATTCATTGACAGTTGCCTCAAATATACATGCACCATGTGATTTGAAGCCCAGGAGGCCTTCCCTAAAAAGTCTCCGTGAGACTAGAACTGAAGAAGATAAAATAAAACTAAATCAAATCAAAATAAATCAATAAAGGAACACTGTTTCCTAGTCATCTTCATTGAGGTTAACAGTATATATTTCCAGGTAACAAGCCCAACACCAGATTGCAGCAGATAGTTTTGCTTTGTCCCCAGCTGAGGACTGTTAATGCCTAAAGGAGCCTGCAACCAACCACAACTTAGACAAGCCTTAAGTTCCGCAATGGGGAAACTGGCTCATTAATAGAAAAAAGGTGTAGTCGGGGCGCCTGGGTGGCGCAGTCGGTTAAGCGTCCGACTTCAGCCAGGTCACGATCTCACGGTCCGTGAGTTCGAGCCCCGCGTCGGGCTCTGGGCTGATGGCTCGGAGCCTGGAGCCTGTTTCCGATTCTGTGTCTCCCTCTCTCTCTGTCCCTCCCCCGTTCATGCTCTGTCTCTCTCTGTCCCAAAAATAAAAAAATAAACGTTGAAAAAAAAAATTTAAAAAAAAAAAAAAAAAAGAAAAGAAAAAAGGTGTAGTCTTAGGCTTCTTTGCTTCTCTTGCACACGCTTGGCTTCTCTGTCACCTGCCCATTCCAGCTTCATGTTCTTCAAGTCGAATCACTTACCTTCTCATTATGCTTTAAAACATCACTCAGAAATGTTAGAAAGACCTAAGGAACAGGGGTTATGGTTTATGCAGTCAGCTATCCTCTTGAGGCTTTTGGTTTATAGATTTGTGAAATTGTAGGCCTTCCTTTATTTTGCTTTGAGGAATGGTGGTGTGCAACCAGTGAGGTTAGTTGGACAGAGCCGTGATCTCAAGAGTGCCATGCTTGGGGTTTAGTGCTCTGATTTGGCCATCAAGAGAGTCTTCATAATTTGCTTTTAAATTTTTTAATGTTTATTTATTTTGGAGACTGAGAGAGAGCGTGAGCAGGGGAGGGGCAGAGAGAGAGGGAGACCCAGAATCTGAACTAGGCTCCAGGCTCCGAGCTGTCAGCACAGAGCCCGACGCGGGGCTCGAACCCACGGGTGGTGAGATCGTGACCTGAGCCGAAGTCGGCCGCCCAACCGACTGAGCTGCCCAAGTGCCACAAGAGAGTCTTCACAATTTTATCTTTGAATTTGTGTTTCCTAATTGAAGTCTGATGGGAAACTAGAGCATGGCTGGGGCTTGGCACCCTGGTTCAGGCATGTTACTGCCCCTGCCATTTAGTCCCCAGGATGTATTCTGGATCAACCACTCCACAGCCTCTGGTATGGCCAACCTCCCTTTCACCACCATGCCTGGCAACATCTGCATCCCGTGACCCCAGCAGGGACCTGGGCATGGTTGCAGGGAGGGCTGGCATTGGCAACCTGTACCTGAAGGCATCTTGTGACAAGACATGGCAGCAGCAGTCCCCACTCTGGGCTGGCAGGGTCAAGCCTGTTCCTCATCCCCTTCCAGGTATCTAGTGTGTCCCCATGTCAAGGCTGCATTACTCTTGGGAGTCGCCTGTCCATAGTGAGTTGAGGCAACCAGTGCATAGGAAAGTGAGACACGTGACTCAATTTTCAGATGTGTGGTTCTGGCGGCAGGAGGAAGGAAGGAAGTCTGCTGCTAGTGAGCCTCGTGCGTGCTGAGTAATGGGACCACCCAGGGTGCCTGTGAGGTTCTGCACTCAACCCTAGAAGATGCCATGCCTGTGACAGTGCAACATTTACCAGCTGACTTATAAACAAAAACTAAAACAAAAACACCACCATGACAGTTTGGGAACAAGACTGTGGAAGAAAAAAAAAAAGCAAAGCTTTTTTTCCTGATTTTTGAACAAGGGGTCCCACGTTTTCATTTTGTACTTGGCCCAGTAAATAAAGTAGCTGGTCTTAGGGGGTTGATCAATCCTTCCTGATATTGGAACAATGCCATATTGCTATAACTCTCTAGCTTTAGCTAATGATTTCTTTTTTCCCAAACATAGAAAGGTAGAAACATTTACCCAAACTTTATGCATGTGCTGGTAACAAAAGATTGAGAACACATAACCAGCCATTCCAAGTTAATAGTTGAAATAACTAAAGAAAAGTATTAGTAAAAGATAGAACATGAAAAATGTTTTCAACATCAACCATGGGAAGAAGCTTGCGTTTGCATCAGAAGGGCTATCAGAGACCAAACAACATACTTAGCCTACTGTAACATTCCTGCAAGCATAAGACAGAGAAAGCTTTCTTGGGTTAACCCTCTATCTACCATAGAATGAATTCTTTGCAATCAATCCATTGCATAGAAGTTTTTGGCTGGTGAGATTAAATTGTGGGGAGAATCTCTATTTCTTAATTTAGCTCCTTTATCTTTTTATAATATTGCCAAATTATGATATTTCTTACAGCTAATGGGAAGACGGAGCTCAAAAAATTGATGGAAGCAGTGGAAACTATTACAGGTTAATTAGAAGTTTCTATAAATCTAATGTCTTTATTCTTTAGCTAATTTATATTTTTATAGAGAACCATCATTTTCACATTCCCTTTTTTATTCTATTCTACCCATTTTTCTTCTATATTGATGAATATCTGCATACAGTTGCCCAGAATTACACATTAGAACATTTGCATTTTAGCACTAATTTTTCAGTGTGAATTTATAGTAGCAAATTTCTTAGTTTCTGGAATATTTGCCAAGAATAGTCACTATTCTTGATTTTGAAAGCCTAAATTTGAATTAGCATAGCTAATGATACAGCAAACTTTCACAGAGATAAAATTCCGTTATCGTTAAGAGATTAGGGGAGAGATGATATCCTTAGAAAATAAATGGATCTTATGCCTACAGTGTCCTAATTTGTATTATATAAACTGCATCAGTATGTCTATTACTTTACTAAGCGTAAGAGAGAAATTCTATTTCTACCCCCAATTAATGACAGTGGCGAACAGTTAACATATTGTGTGTGTTTGCTCATTCAGCTATTGTAGCTGAAGCTGCAAAGGGTCAACAGGTTTGGGGGGGGCTGTGGTTAGGCCCTTCTCTCTACTAATCTGTGACCATTTTGTTATGTTGAAGGGGGAGAGGTTGATGTCAGTGATGTAGGAGATGTTCTGGAAAACATGGGAGTAACTGTCACAGATAAGGAATGTGTAGAGCTCGTAAAAAACCTGCCAGTTAATGGTAAGCATTTAAAATATTAATATGGTCTTGAAGGAAGCACGCATTTCTTATTTTGTTTATGGGAACTTCTATATACTTTCTGATAGCATAGAAAAAATGCTTTCAAAAACTACTTAGTATGAATGATTTCACTCATGTAATTATGTATCTTCACATACTGATAGATAATATGTAGGTATATTCTAGGTTGTTAACATGAATCATCTAGGGACTTGTGGCTGCACCATAGACTCCGAAGGAAGAAATAGAAAAAGGCACTTAAACAAAAACAAAGACCGAAAAAGTACAGCCATTGTGATATGGTTCAATTTATACACTTATGTACGCAAATAATTTTTTTAAAAAAATGAATGGTACGTTTTCACCTTAAAAGGATGCTATCTAATGGTAGAACATCAGTAACTGTAAGCTGAGTGTATATGGGGATTCATTGTTTCTATTCTACTTTTGTATATATTTAAAATTCTTTACAATAAAAACATTTCAAGAGAAGATTTTTAAGAAGGAATTCCATTAATTTTTAGTTGGAAATCAGTTGCTGCTTTATTCACAACCTGCCATCAGGGCTAAGAAGTACCTTTTGTAGTTGTGGTTCTATAGATGGGGAATTGTAAAAGTTATACTGGGTACTAACTAGGTGAGAGAACAGAAAAGGACATTAGAGAGCTGAAAAGGAATTTTAAAAAAAAGCACTAAGATTACAAGATTAACATGCTTAAGTGTCAATAATTGAATAGAGTGGATACATTGGTGGCTATATCATTTTTAAAAATTTGAAAGTAAATTGGAAATTTTCTAGAGAAAATTACAAATCCTCCTTACATTAAATAATGACTTGCTGCCTTGGTGAATCTCCACATCACTTACTTGTGTATGACCTGATTTATGTTTCCACGTAGCTAAAGGAAAAGTCTACAAGAATAGGTTACTGGATGGTTTGAAGTCTCTTAATGGTAAGTGAGAAGCATAATACAAAGCCAGTTGATTCTAAGAGACACATTATACCATGTCCTAGATATCCAATTGTGAACTTCACTAACCTCCTTAAATACTGATATCATTCCTAGCTTCTGATATAGACCTGTGAGCAAATCCTCTCCATATAGAAATTTAAATAATATTTTACATAAGAGAAAATAAAGTCTGTGTCAGAACAGTAAAATTAAAGGGAAAATATTTGGGGAATTTGGTTAGGCGTTGAGACAATCAATAAAATAAACAAAAATGAGCCCACTTATTAGTGAGAAGATAAAATAATGTTTTTCATTACTATGAATTATTAAATAGTAATGCAGGCCCTTTTAAAGCTTATGCTTTGTAAACCTGTCCCCATGATCCCACTAAAGAAAGAGGTTCTTTTTAAAGAGCTATTATCTATTATTATCTATTATTGACCCTCTTTGTACTATAGACACTTGATGTTCCTGCTGAAAATAACATTAGTATATGTCAACAATTTGATGTATTTGTTAAAACAAGTCAACTGTCATGCTATATATGAGCCTATTTAAGTTATTTAAATCCAAAAACTATACAGCATGCTAATTGACTATAATAAAATGCATTCTGGACAATTAGTTCAAGATTTCAGTTTTGTTTTTTTTTTTTCTGCAGACGGAAATTTCTAAGAACTAAAATCCCCCAAACAAAAATTTTAGAAAAAGATCCCTTGCCTGCAAAAGAAAAATATTTCTGACAGGGGACACCCTTTATATTTCCACCTACACTACAGCCATGTGGGCCCATAGGTTATTTAAATATAGAAACTGTATTTTTCTTTCCTTTGGCTATTTCTTGACCATTTTGCTTTTCTAAGGAGGGATTGTTAATGCCAATAAACTTGATTCAGTTTTGAAAACCATGGGATGGAAACTCACAGAAGATGAAATTAAGGATCTCAAATGCAACCTGCCCACTGATGGTGAGCATTGAAAATATTTTTAAGTTCTTTGGGAAAAATCTTACCATGATGATTAGATTCCCAGCTCATTGTTCTCTATGGATCTTGGTTATGGGATTGAAGAAGTTCTACCCTTTTCCATTATTCTTCTTCTCACATCTGAAGAAGGCATTGAAGAATAACCCCTTCTTGGGGGCTGGGGCAACTTTCTTAGTGTACTTCCTATTTGTAGAGGGCAGGAACCCCACTTTAAGTCATGAACAGAGTACCTTTTAGTTTAAGTTTTACACTAAAATAGGGTTGACTTTTTATCTGATTGATTACGACTTGCTTAATGTGCCAGTAGTTACATCTACAATTCTTTTTGAGATGTGCTTCTCATTAGATTTAATTGTAGACCCCTTGAGTTTTATCAGACCACCCTGAGGAGAAGCACAACCTAAGATGCTTGTTCCTGAATTATTTTTTCAAATTTGGAGGATTTACTAGGCACCATGTTAATCAAATCAGAGGTTTCAACAAAAGGAATGATGATCACACTCTTCATATTGTCTTTGCCAGAAGCCTTAGTTTTGAATGCCCTTGGTCACTAAAAGAAATTCCAGGTGTTATCTTCGATTTGTAGAAGATGAGAACTAGTTCATTTTTTGTGCCATGTCACACCCAGACTCTCTGGATTCTCTCTGTTCTCCTTTATCCTTGCTTGCTAGCCAGCCAGTTGTTTTCTGGGTTCATTTCTTTTTGTAGTAACTTGTCCGTTGCTGCCAATATCAACCAGATACTCTAGTAACACTGTATTTCCTAGCTTCTTCTTCTTTTTTTTAAAGTTTATTTATTTATTTTTGAGAGAAAGAGAGAGAGGGAGTGGAGGAGGGATGCAGAGAGGGGGAGAGAAAGAGAGAATCCCAAGCAGGCTTCAGCATGGAGCCCGATGTGGGGCTCGAACCCACAAACTGTGCGATCATGACCTGAGCCAAAACCAAGAATTGGAGGCTTACATGACTGAGTTACTCAGGCGCCCCACCCAGCTTCTTCTTTTAAAGTACAAGCATATTCAGTACATTATCTGCCTTCTAAGTTGTTGAAATTGATAAACTCACCAACACCATTGCAAGGCATGGGTTCATTCCAGGCTCCAGTAACAATTTCTTCACCAAACACTTCCAGGACCAGAGCCAATGCCACATAGTTTTGGTGTTTTTGCTACTACTTTTGTTGTTGCTAAGACAGCAACACACTTGTGGTTCCAGTTCCTTTTTTTTAAGTTTCTTTATTTTGAGAGAGACAGAGATGGCCTAAGCAGGGGAGGGGCAGAGTAAGAGGGAGAGAGAGAGAGACAGAGAAACCCAAGGAGGCTCCTCAGTGTCAGTGCAGAGCCCAGCATTGTGCTCGAACTCATGAACTGTGAGATCATGACCTGAGCTGAAACCAAGAGTCAGACGCTCAACCGACTGAGCCACCCAGGCGCCCTGTGGTTCCAGTTCCTATTATCAGCTAGCTATGCCGCAGTAGCAACAAACAACCCCCAAATCTCAGTGGCAACAGAGTTTTTTTGCATGACACTCAATATTAGATACTGCCCATAGGTTGGCTGTCCATCTGTTCTCTACTATAGGGCATAGGATGCAAGAACAGTCCCTGTCTGGACAGTGTCACTTTTGTAACAGGAAAAAGAGAGATGATGGAGCCATGTGATAGTTCTTAAAGTTTCTACTCAGAAGAGACTCAAATATTTCATTTGACAAAGCAAATTGCATGGTATCATTGGGAACAGAAATATAATCCTCCCATAAGACAGACTTGATACAGAGGGGAAGAGAATATTGGAACAAACAAGATATATTCTCTTAAAACAATGGTATCTGAAAATGCAAGGAAAAGCAATTTATACCCATTTTGATGCATTTTAAAATTGATTCCATAATTACAGAACATCTAGTCAATTTAATATATGGAGCCATCAAAAGAACCAGTCAGCTCTATTCTTATATACAAACATATGCATAGAATATCTCTAAAAAAGATACACAAAAAATGTCAATGTTTGTTCCTTAGAAGGAAGAGAATTCTGACAATGGAGATGTTTATAAAGGAGATATATTTTTCACTGTATTCTTATTGGTAACATTTGAGTTATGTAATTTATGCTTATGCTGCCTAGTAAGAATACATTGATTTAGAAACATATTATGCGAAAAGCATGATTCACAAAAGGAAAAAATTGATAAATTGTACTTCATTAAAATTAAAAGCTTTCACTCTGGAAAGCTGTGTGGAGATGGTGGAAGACAACCTACAGTCTGGGAGAAAATATTTGCAAATGATACATCTGACAAAGAAGCAGCATCTATGGCAAAACTCAGCAATATAGGGGCATCTGGTGGTTCAGTCAGTTGAGCGTCTGACTTTGGCTGAGCCTCGTCTTGGGCTCTATGCTGACAGCTCAGAGCCCGGAGCCTGCTTCAGATTCTGTGTCTTCCTCTCTCTCTGCCCCTCCCCCTCTCGTGCTCTGTCTTTCTCTCTCTCTCTCAAAAATAAATAAACATTAAAAGGGTTTTTTTTTTTGATTTGAGAAAACCTCAGCAATATAAAATACAGACAAACCAATAAGAAGATGGGGAAAATATATGAAACTATATGAATGAAAATACATTGCACCAAAGAGGATATACAGGTATCAGATAAACACATGAAGAGATGCTTGACGTCATTAGGTATTAAGGAAGTGCAATTTGAAACTGCAGTGAGATATCACTGCATACCTATCAGAATAGCTAAAATAAAAAATAATGACAACACCAAATGTTGATGAGGATGCTAGAGAAACCGGACCACTCATACTTGGTAGTGGGGATGTAGTGATACAATCACTATAGAAAAAGTACCAGTTTCTTACAAAACTAAGCATAGAGCTACCGTAGCAATTACACATTTGAAACTTATGTTCGCACAAAATCTGTACATGAACGTCAGAGCCAAAAACTGGAATCAGCCCAAGTCTCCTTCAACAGGTAAATGACTAAACAAACTTGTGGTACATACATATTATGGAATACTATTATTCATCAGTAAAAGTACACTATCTGATTCATGCAACATCTTGGACAAATTTCCAGATAATTATCCAGAGCTAAAAAAAGCCAACCTCAGAGCTTACATACTGTAAGATCTTTACATATCATTTTTGAAATAACAAAATTTTAGAAATGGAGGACAGATTAGAGCTTGCCTGGATTTAGAGATAGGGGATTGGTGGAGGCAGAAGGAGGTGGATGTGGTTATAATAGGGTCCTTGTGGGACTGGAACTGTTCAGTATCTTGACTGTGGCAGTGCATACATGAACCTACACAGGTAATAAAATTGTCTGGAATTTAATAATACAGAGACATACACATGAGTACAAGTAACACTAACGAAATCTAAATAACATCGGTGGATTGTCTCAATGCCAGTATTCTGTTTTTGGTATTATTCTATGGCTTTGTAAGTCTTATCATTAAGGGAAGCTGGGCAAAAATGTACAAGGCATCTCTCTCTATTTTTTTCTACTAACTTCATATGCATCTACAATTACCCAAATAAAATTTTCAAAAAAAATATTAAATTGGAAATAAAATCTGTTAGTCTATCAGTGTGATAACTGCCCCCCCCCCAATTGCTAATATAAAGGATTTGTCTTCAAAGTGCTTAATAATTTATCTTGTAATCCAAATGGAGGAAATAAATCTTTCTGGGTCTGTTAAAACATCAGGGAATATTGAATGAGAACACATTACCTGAGAAAATCACTGCTGAAACCCAAGTTTAAACATTTTTGAATAGCATGTACCAAACATAAACCCGTTGTCATGGCCTGATAGAAATAAGAAAGTTCTTCAAAGTCTTAGAGCTAAAAAGTAGACCCTGGACAGCAAATGGCTTTTGAATCTTATCCCTTGACTATTGTAGGTTTGATTTTTTATAGAAGGATTAAGTCATAGTTGTACTGTTGACGTTATATTTTTCATATTCAACTTCTTTACACTCATTCTCAAGAAGAGGGTAAAAGTAGAGAATATTATTAGTACGGAAGTGTTGCTGGAATATTTTCCTCTCCTATTACTTGTGTGTTTCACTGTCTCTTCTTATTATTTGCATTTCTTCTTACAGTATATGGGAGAGCTACAATGAAAAAGTTGTGTAGTGGATTAAACGCTTTTACAGGTCAGTGGGAAGTTATATAAAACCAAGATCTGCAGACTTTATATAGTAGTATAGTTTTAAATCATATTTTTTACCATTCTATTGCTGGTTTGTAAATTGTAGCTTTCAACCTTTTCTAATGAAACATTTGCTCCTAATGTCCCCCAGTTTACCTTTATATATAGTAATTAAAAGCCTATAATTTACTAATAACTTCTGAACTTTCTGGAGTTTTTATACTAATAATACTCACTTCAACATTATTAATAGATTCCCAAGTCAGAGTATATCAAGCAACAGCAAAATAAAGCTTTTTTTTCCCATTCTTGGAACTGGAAAGAATTATGCTGAGTGAAATAAGTCAGAGGAGGACAGATATCATATGTTTTCACTCATATGTGGATCTTGAGAAATTGAACAGAAGATGATGGAGGGAGGGAAGGGAAGAAAATAGTTACAAACAGAGAGAGAGGGAGGCAAACCACAAGAGCCTCTTAAATACAGAGAGCAAACTAAGGGTGGATGGAGGGGTGGGGGAGAGGGGAAAATGGGTGATGGGCATTGAGGAGGGCACTTGTTGGGATGAGCACTGGGTGTTGTATGTAAGCCAATTTGACAATAGATTATATTCATTTAAAAAAGCTTATTTGTTGTCAGTATCAAGAGCAAATAACATATTTCAGAAAAAAAAATTTAAATATATAGTATTCTCTGGTAAGATGTATAAATGAATTGATGTTGATATTTCATTAATCAGACAGTTATTTAGGTAAAATCTATTCTCTTCGACTTTGACTTCTTGTCAGATTAAGAAATCATACTTTTCAGTATTTTTAAGCAAATTTGATATATGACCCTTCTCAATTCTGTATGGATGTATATATCTTATTATATCTTTGAACTTCCTCAAGTTAGGAAGAAACATGCTTAACAGTATTAAATTATTACTTGAAATAATTCTATAAAATTCTTGAATGATCACGTTTCATATTTTCAAAGGAAAAAACATTAATGTGCAACATCTATCAGATTTTGTGAGGAACATGGGTATTGAGCTAACAGATAAAGAACAAAAGAGGCTGCTAAAGAAGCTTCCAGTTGATGGTGAGCCATAAAGATACTTTAGTAGCTTTCTAGAATACTTAGCTTTATGATACCATGGGAGAAGTTTTAAAAGTTCTCTTTTAGGGGCGCCTGGGTGGCTCAGTCGGTTGAGCGTCCAACTCTCGATTTTGGCTCAGGTCATGATCTCACAGTTCGTGAGACTGAGCCCTGCTCCAGGCTCTGTGCTGGCAGCATGGAGCCTGCTTGAGATTCTTTCTCTCTTTCTCCCTAGCTCTCTCCGCCCATCTCCCACTCACTCTCTCTCTCTCTAAATATATAAACTTAATTTTTTTTTATTTCTCTTTTAGCATTTAAAAATATATATATATATTTAAAGTAATTAGAAAAGGCAGATTTTAAGTTATATCTATCAATCTATATATCTCTATCTCTCTATATAACCCAGGCCACCAGGGGCAAAATAAATGCTGTCATGTCATGCCCTCTAGCCAATGACAAAACTATAAGAAAAAAAATGAAGGAATGTGATTAGGGGAGAGAATTTTAGAAGAATTGGACAAGAGAAATCAAAGGATAAAGAAACCAGCATAGGGAGACTGTCAAGTGTTCTGTCAGGGGTTTAGAATGGCATAATTGTCACTATTGTATCCCGTCTCATTTTTTTGTTGTTATTAGAGGATGAATAAGAACATATTTACTCAGTAAATGAAAACCCTCCCTGAAATTCTGAAGTATATGTATTATGTTTCTGAGCATCTATATAATGCTTTGTCTGACATAGAGTGTGATTTGCATTGTAGCTTCTGGGAAGATCTATCAAAATAGATTGTTGGATGGTCTGAAGTCTTTCAAAGGTGAGTTAATGAGCAGTTTGAGATTTAACATTTTAATTTATATCATTAGAGCTTTACCCAAGCCATCCTTTTATGAACTGATTTTTAAATGTAGTTTCTTTATTTTAAAAGAGGTATTTTGTGATGAGTTTTTTTAAATCTTTGTAGGTCCCACATTTTCTTGTATTTTTCATAACTTAATCTTGAAAGTGTAAATTGAATTCTAGGTAGATAAAACAAAACATGAAGAGAATGGTAGGTAGTCTGAAAATTAGTTAAGCAAAGAAAATAAAAATAGTTTCTATTGTTAGAAATATTGGACATTGTTTCCTGATAGAATCCAAATCATAAATTAATGTTCATTATAATTCCCCTAAAAAGAATGTGTTTTTAGTGTGAGATTCAGTTAAGACAAAAAAAAAAATGTAGGCAAAGGTACCAACTTGTGCCTAGGATTTGTTTTGGTTTTGCTTTCCCTCCTAGTGCTTAGTCCAAAAGAAGAGAAGAACATAAAGAGAATGAAGAAATGACTTAAAAGCTCTGCCACTTGGTACCTATTGAGAGGAGTCACCTGTCAAAAGAAGAGTGCCTCTTCGCACTCCTAGGCCCTCCAGAAGAGTGGGAGCAGGATTATTTTTTAATTTAATGTGGAAGTTGTCCACCATGCTGCCCATTTGATAGCATCTTGCTATGTGTCTTTATCAACTAAATCGTCACCTTAACAATGAGACAATGATAGCCAGATACTTGTCGGCCTCCCTGTAGTTCTCTTTCCCTACCTATCTAGTTTTTCTAGTCTCTAGGCCTCCTGTTTTACAATTTTAATAATAAATTTTCCTTTCCATGCACTCTGAGCCTCAGCTCCTGCTTCAGCTTCAGAACATTTTTAACTAAATTTTTAACATTTTAACTAAAGCCCTCTGTAAACTACCATGCTAGGTAGTTTACAAGATAATTATCTATTCTTTTTAACTAATACAAATAGTTTTCTATCTTAAAATATTCACCAAAAACTCGGTGTTCATAAACTGTTTCACAGTATGGATAAACCAGGCATAAAGTAATTGTCAGGTTCCAGTGGAAAGCAGTACAAGTTTTTTGGCAACTGAGAGTTTTTTTTCAAAATCCTTCTCTACTGCAAATTCAATTAGTTGTCTTTAGCTTAAGTTGCAAAATCCCTTCATAAATTATTTCTTGTCCATAGTTTCATCAAGGTAAAGCTTAAGGCTCTTTAACACAATGTTAAAATAGAGTTTGGTACTCATGTTTCAAAGCAATATTAATAGTACTGAAAAGGATTCTATTTTTCCTTATTCCTAGTTTTTTCATATTAATAGTAAAAACATTTTCAATATAATAGTAACAGAGCACTGATAGATTTCTAGTATTTAATGTTCTTTCATATTTTAATATTTTTTGTCATTCTTTGTGTCTCTTTCCTAAGGAGGGAAGGTTGAAAGAAGTAAGGTCAATACTGTTCTAGAAAACATGGGAATCGTGCTCACAGGAGAGGAGCTTCAAAGTCTAACAGATAACCTACCAGTTAACGGTAAGCACTGTGGTTATTACTCTGTGTTTCTGCAGAGCTTTGCCTGTGAATGTGCATATGAGAATTTTTGAAATTAGGATTATTTGATGCTGAAAGGAAATGTATCTTAGAGTAGAACCCATTCTAAAGTAAAAAGAAATCCTGCCTCATTTTTAAAATGTAAAGTTATCAACATGTTTTCATATAGAAACCAGAGAAGCCAGAATGTTTATCTGAGGAATAGTCAGAATGTAGAATAAAACTTCTACGGATTAAATTTAAAAGTGATCATACGCTTGCTAACGCTTCATTTCTTAGTTCTTCCAATCTGAACCATTTGCTTTTTTGCTTTATGTGTTCTCCCTGAGTGATTTTATGAACCCCTACTTTTAACCATCTGTTTGAACCATCAGTTATATTCTTTCCAGTCTTCTCCCCAGTCTTCAAACTATTTTATTCTAAATCTTCTGAGACATTTCTATTTAGTCCACCCCAAATAGCTGTTCAAGGATAAAATTCGTAATCTAATATATTCCATATCTTTTTAAACTGATCATCCTTTTTTCTCCTTCACTGACCCTGCCAGAAATCTCTGTCCACTTAATTACTTGCTGCTGCCTATTTAAACTCCTAAATATTTTTAAAATCCATTCCTACTCTTTAGCCCTGTATCACTACCCTTATTTCTATTTCTTTTTATCTCTTCTTAGACTGCTAGATAACTCTCTCTCTCTCTGCCTATAATTTTGTTACTTTTAAATCCACTCTACACACAGTGGGCAGAATGATCCATTTCTATGAAACTAGTTGGGGTTTTTTTCTCCCCATCTTATCTTCCCCTCTTCTACTTTTCTGTACCTTCTTTCAAAACGTTGAAATAACTCAAGGCTCTGATGGGTTCTCTAAGTGATCTTACCTACTTTTTGAGCTCTGAATTCTATCTGTATGGTAATGAATCACTGATAGATATTCCTAACCTAAAACACTCCTTGGATCTCTATTTGGCTTATTTACTACCTATTTGCAATCTCCACTTGGATAGCTCAAATAACTTGTAACTTAACTTGTCTTAGTCTGAGCTCTTGATTTTTCTACTAAAACTCATTCCTTCCCAGTATCATTACAAGGCATCACCACTGGAGTTTGTCTTGTGATGTCTTTGTCTAGCTTTCATATTAAGGTAGCACTAGCCTCATAGAATGAATTGGTGTTTTTTCCCACTTCTGTTTTCTGAAATAATTTATGTAGGACTGATATTATTTCTTTAATTATTTGTAATAATTTACCAAAGAAGCCATCTGGACATAGTCCCTTCTCTCTGAGAAAATTTCCAATGCTTAATTTTCTTGTGTGTTACAACACTACTCAGATTTTCTGTTTCTTTTTTATTCCATTTTGGCAGCTTGTGTCCATTTTGGAATCTATTTCATGTAAGTTGTTTAATTTCTGGCATAAAGTTGTTCACAGTATTCCCTCTTTAGCCTTTAAATTACTGTTAAGTTCAATAGGTTAATCCTTTCTTTCATTACTAATTTTAGTCATCTGTGTCCTCTCTCTTTTTTTCTTGGCTAGTCAATTTTGATGATGTTTTCGAAGACTAAATGTTTGGTTGCATTGAGTTTCTCTGTCATTGTTCTCATATCCACTCTAATCTTCATTATTTTCTTCCTTCTGCTTGTCTTTGGTTTGGCTTGCTCTTACTTCCCTAGATGAAGATAAAGACTTAATTATGGATTTGAGATCTCTCTTCTTCTCTAACATAGTTATTTAAGGCTATAAATTTTACTTTAAGCGCCACCTTCACTGTGTCTCATGTATTTAATTTTTATTCAGATAAAAATACATTCTAATTTCTCTTGTAATTTCTTCTTTGACTCATGGATTACTTTGAAATGTGTTGTTTGATTTCAAAATATTTGAATTTCTCGGATTTCCTTTGGTTGTTCATTTCTAATTTAACTCTGTTGTGGTCAGCGAGCATACTTTGCATGATTTCAGTCCTTTGAATTTTGTTAACACTTGTTTTACGATTTAGCATACAAGACAATCAGACGCTCTTTGGAGTCTCCAAAAACTTCTAACAGCGTAAAGGGATTCTGTGACCAAAATATTTGTTTTAGAGCCTTTTTTTTTTTTTTTTTTTTTTTTTTTGATAATTCTAACACTTGAGTCATCCAAGGATTGGCATGTGTTGATTGCCTTTTCACTTGATAATTGATCTCATTTTCCTAACTTTTTGTATGTTAAATAATTCTGAATTGTATCCTCAACTTTGTCAACTATTTTGTTGTGTAGACTCTGGGTCCTTTTAAAATTCATTGAACAATGCTGGTGGGTTTTGTTTTAGCAGGTAATCAACTCTGAGATTCAGAACACAAATTCCATCTCCCATTTCTCTGGATGGTTCCAGTCTCAGTTCATTCTACAAAGCTTTGTTTTACTGCTGTGGGTCTGTCTGCATGTGCCACTTGGGTTAGTCTGAGACTTGGGCCCTGGTTTAAATCTTAATTCAGTTCTCAAAGCCGTTGCAAGAATGCTTTCTTTGTATCTGTCTCATGCATGCACAACTCAAAAGTGAGCCCAAGACTTTTACAGATTCATACACAGAATTAGGGGATCCCTTTCTCCATTGTTCTCTCCTCTCTGGAATTACGCCATATTTTCCAACCTGAAGGGGCCTCTTTTCCAGGTTTCCCTGGTCAAAGAGATGGAGTTTTTATCAATCTTAGCTTCCTGCTCTGCCTCGCAGTTCTGTGATTGGGGCCCCACCCTCAGGACAAAGACATTAGGGAAAAGAGAAAACAAAAACAGAAGGCTCACTCCCCTTGCCAGTCACTTCTGCAAGTTTTGGTTCTCTTCTACAGTCTAGTGTTGTTGCTTTTTGTGTTTTCTTTAGACTTTTAGTCTAATCATCAGGAAAAATAGATTGTAGAGAGCTGATACGGCCATGGCAGAATCAGAATCAGCCTCATATTTCATTATTTAAAAAATATATATTCTTTAAAATTAAAAAAAAATTAAAAAATATATATATGTAAATAATACTTTCACATTTTAGCATGTGAATCAGGATGCATCTTATAATTGTTACCAATCACATAGTAGAGTTATTACATTCTTGTCATTGAGTCTGCATTTGTGAATTTGGTTTTAGCCTGTCACTGTGGCACGTTACCACTTTAAGTTGTGTATTGTTGGTACCCCATGTGTGGAGTTTAATTGCTGTTTAAAAACTTCTCCAAAAAAATTGCGCTGTCATTAAGAATTGAAGGGAAAGTTGTGTCTACAGGAAAAGCATGGAAACAGTGGCAAAGTATAAATTTATGATTAGTGAAGAAAACATCTCACCATTGGAGGAAAGACCACAATTCTGTTTTTCAAAATTTTATTGCAAAGCTACAACAAAATGCTTTTTGGACCTAAGAAAGAAAGAAACCCACAAGTAGAAAATCTATACTACCTGTTGTTAATGATGCATACACAAAAGAATTGCCTATGATACACCATACAGTGTAAGTGAAGGCAAAAGAAACTGCCAAATCCCTCACAAAGGTAAAATAAAGTTCAAAGCAATGAGGATGGACATCAGACATCAACTTGTCAAAATTTCTTGTTAACTTTAATTGCACCAAAAAGAATGAAATGGGAATAAACTTAACCAAAGAGGGAAAAAAATCTGTGCTCTGAAAACTATAACACATTGGTGAAAGAATTTGAAGATGACACAACAAACAAATAGAAAGATATTCCATGCTTAGGGATTGGAAGAACAAATATTGTTAAAATGCCCATACTATCCAAAGCAACCTACAATTCAGTGCAATTTACCAAAAGCGCGTTCTACAAAACTAGAAAAAATAATCCTAAAATTTGTTTGGAACTGCAAAAGACCCCAAATAGCCAAAGTAATCTTGAGAAAGAAAAACAAAGTTGGAGATATCACAATTCCATATTTCAAGATCTACTTCAAAGCCATACTAATCAAAACAGTATGATGCTGGCATAAAAATAGACACATGGATCAAAGGAACAGAATAGAGAGCCCAGAAATAAACCCGTGATGACATGGTCAATTAATCTATGACAAAAGAGGCAAGAATATACAATAGAGAATAGACAGTTTCTTCAACAAATGGTATTGTTGGACCATTTGTCCGGAAAACTAGACAGCTACATATAAAATAATGAAACTGGACCACTCTTTAATACCACACACAAAAATAAATTCAAAATGTATTAAAAACCTAAATGTGAGACCTGAAACCATAAAAGTCCTAGAAGAGAACACAAGCAGTAATTTCTTTGATATCAGCTGTAGCAACATTTTTCTAGATATGTCTTCTAACACAAGGGAAACAAAAGCAAAAGTAAACTATTGGGACTACCTCAAAATAAAAGCCTTTTTTGCACAGTGGTGGAAACTCAACAAAACAAAAAGGCAACCTACTGAATGGCAGAAAATATTTGCAAATGATATATCCAATAAGGGGTTAATATCCAAAATATATGAAGAACTTATACAACTCAACACCAAAAAAAAAAATCTGATTTTTAAAATGAGCATAGGATCTGAATAGATACTTTTCCAAAGAAGTCATACAGATGGCCAAAAGACACATGAAAAGATGCTCAGTATCACTATCAGAGAAGTGCAAATAAAAACCACAATGAGATATCAACTCAGACCTGTCAGACTGGCTAAAGTCAAAACAATGAGAATAATAAGTGTTGGTGAGGATAACAATTGTTGGTGAGGATGTAGAGGAAAAGAACTCTTGTGCACTACTGATGGGAATGTAAATTGGTACAGCTACTATGGAAAACAGTATGGAGGTTCCTCAAGAAATTAAAACTAGAAATACCATATAATCCAATAATTCCACTACTGAGTATTTACCCAAAGTAAACAAAAATACTGATTCAAAAAGATAGATGCACTCTATGTTTATTGCAGCATTATTTATAATAGCCACAATATGGAAGCATCCTAAGTGCCTATCAATAGATGAATGGACAAAGAAGACACACACACTGGAATATTACTCAGCCATATTCATCAAGAAAGATGAAATCTTGCCATTTGGGACAACACGGATGGACCTAGAGGGTATTATGCTAAGTGAAGTAAGTCAGAGAAAGACAAATATATCAATTCACTCACACGTAGAATCTAAAAAAAAAGTCAATAAACGAACAAAAAAACAATCAGACCTGTAAATACAGAGAACAAACTGATTGCCGGAGGGGTGGGGATGTGAGTATTAGCAAAATGGATGCAGAGGAGTAGGAGATGCAGGCTTCCAGTAATGGAATGAATAAGTCATGCAATAAAAGACACTGTATAAGGAATATAGTCAATTGTATTGTAATAGTGTTGTATGGTGACAGATGGTAGCTAGACCTGTGGTGCTATGGCATCACGTGTAAAAACCTATCAGATGACTGCGTTGTACACCTAAAACCAATGTAGCCTTATGTGTCAACTACTCTCAAAAAACATTTTTAATTTCTTGTTAGCTTTAAATAAAAAACTCTAGTGGAGCCCTCATCTAAGAAATGCTGTGTCACCAGTGCTGTTGATAGCACACTGGACAATATTTTGGAGACAAAAGCAGACACCAGTGATTCTGAGTTGAAGAGCTGAATGGCAATTTAAAAGAATTAGATTCTAAATATGAAATTATAGTAATTGCAAGTTTATCTCGCATATTTTTATGTTTACATAAGCATGACATTTTAATTTTTTTTAATTTTTAATTTTTTTTAATGTTTCTTATTTATTTTTGAGAGAGAGAGAGAGACTACAAGGAGGGAAGGGGCAGAGAGAGAGGGAGACACAGAATCTGAAGCAGGCTCCAGGCTCTGAGCTGTCAGCATAGAGCCCGAGGTGGGGGGCTTGACCTCACAGACTGCGAGATCATGACCTGAGCCGAAGTCGGATGCTCAACCAACTGAGCCACCCAGGCGCCCCTGCATAAGAGTGATATTTTAAAAATCGGTTTAACTCTAAACATCATTCAATGATATAAAATAAATATTCTAAATTATAAGGAAAAAAAAGCAAGTTAGCCGATTTCCAGGCCTAGATGATTTTCATATTCTTCTTACAGTTTGTAATCTATCTTTTACAATAGGACATATGTATATTTAAAATACTTTGCTTAAAGGCAACAACCTCTTTGACCTCAGCCACAGCAATTTCTTGCTCGACACCTCTCCAAAGGCAAGGAAATTAAAAGCAAAAATGAACTATTGGGACCTCATCAAGTTAAAAAGCTTCTGCACTACAAAGGAAACAATCAACAAAACTAAAAGGCAACCGATGGAACGGAACGGGAGAAGATATTTGCAAATGACACATCGGATAAAGGGCTAGTATCCAAAATCTATAAAGAACTTGCAAACTCCACACCTGAAAAACAAATAATCCAGTGAAGAAATGGGCAGAAGACATGAATAGACACTTTTCCAAAGAAGACATCCAGATGGCCAATGGACACATGAAACGATGCTCAATATCACTCATCATCAGGGAAATACAAATCAAAGCCACACTCACGCTGAGATACCACGTCACACCAAGTGATCAGAGTGGTCAGAGTGGCTAAAATGAACAAATCAGGTGATTATAGATGCTGGCCAGGATGTGAAGAAATGGGAACCCTCTTGCACTGTTGGTGGGAATGCAAACTGGTAGAGCCGCTCTGGAAAACAGTGTGGAGGTTCCTCAGAAAACTAAAAATAGAACTATCCTCTGACCCAGCAATAGCACTGCTAGGAATTTACCCAAGGGATACAGGAGTGCTGATGCATAGGGGCTCATGTACCCCAATATTTATAGCAGCACTTTCAACAATAGCCAAATTATGGAAAGAGCCAAAATGTCCATCAACTGATGAATGGATAGAGCAAATATGGTTTATATATACAATGGAATACTACTTGGCAATGAGAAAGAATAAAATTATGCCATTTGCAGCAACGTGGATGGAACCAGAAGGTATTATGCTAAGTGAAATAAGTAAGTCACAGAAAGACAGATACATGTTTTTACTCATGTGGATCTTGAGAAACTTAACAGAAGACCATGGGAGATGGGAAGGGGAAAAAAAAGAAATAGTTACAAACAGAGAGGGAGGGAGGCAAACCACAACAGATACTTAAATACAGAGAACAAACTGAGGGTTGATGGAGGGTGGGGGAGAGGGGAAAGAGGGTGATGGGCATTGAGGAGGGCACTTGTTGGGATGAGTATTGAGTGTTGTATGTAAGCCAATTTGATAGTAAATTCTATTAAAATATATATATAAATAAATAAAATACTTGACTCAACAATAATAGATAATAATCTCCTAATTTAACTTGTTATTTATGGAAAAGGAAAATTACTATGTGGTGTATATGGGAAAATTTCAGGCAATTTGATCAGAGTCTTCCATAAAAGTACACTATCTCTGAATTTTATTTACTCAGCATACCAGTTTTTCTAAACTCTGAAGTCCTTGAAAGTAGAAAGTGTACTTTAATTATCTTTGTACCCTTAAGACCTAGCATATTTCAAATATTAGATATGTAATTTGAGGGAAATGGTTCTTCTCTAACAACTTTGCACATCTCCACCTAGGCCACATAAATATATCTTGACCACAATCTTACCAAAGTCTTTCTTGAAAGCGTCACACTTCCTCCTGGAATAAGGAGAAGTAGACAGCCTTGTGAAGAGCTGCCACCAAGCAGTGTCTCCATCTGTTTCCCTATCTACAGGAGACAGTCACAGGTCATTTCTCATTCATCTCCCTAGTTTCAGTTGAACACAACTTTCCGCCTCTCTCCCTTAGGATACAGCTGCAGATTTCTGTATAAGTCTATAAAACTTGCTGCGTACCATTTGAGTGAGCTCCCCAGCAGCAGAACAACTCATCGTATGTCCCACCAGTCCACTGTCCAGCTGGTTCCGTGTTGTACTCTGGGACTAAAGTGTCAGAGATCCAACACCATGCTGATCTTACTTCTTGGGTATAAGTAATAAACTATCTTAATCCATTTGGGCTCATTGTCTCATTACCATCAAAATCTGTGGAAATGTGACGAGCCAACCTAGCAGTTTCAGTGGCAATCTTTGTGATCCTGTTAAATACCATACCTCTTCTTAGGAACTTCTTGACCACTTGTCAGTAACTAATGTATGATGACTAAGTAAATAAAAGTAGTGGAAAATAAGAAAAAAAAAAAAAAGGGAAATTTGCCTATAATGAGATGAATGAAGTTTTTTAACAATTGCTTCAAAAATACACCAGTCATATGTCACTAGCCATTCCATGATTATCATAGTAATTGAAAAGACTTTTTTAAAAAATTATATTGGGAATATATGAAAGATTACTTCATTTTTCCTTTTATTATACAATGATAGGTAGGATTTATGGATATACCATAATTGAGGAGGGTCATAGAACATGGCCAACATCAATAATAGTTTCTTCCAGGTTTATAAAGTAGGGTGAATCTAAACAATTCAGGAGTATAAATTGCCTCTGAGTGGACTCTATCTTCTAGGGCAGGGTCAGCAATGTTTCTATAAAGGGCAAATAATAAATACTTCAGGCTTTGTGGATGATGTCATACTTCTCCATTATGTTGGTGTAGTACAAAAGCAGCTGTAAACAATGTGTAAACAAATCAGTGTGGCTGTGTTCCAATAAAATTTTATTTATGGACACTAAAATTTTAAATTTGTGTAAGTTTTATGTGTCACAAATAATATCCTTTTGGGTTTTACAATCATTTGAAAATGTAAAAATGATTCTTAGCTCATGGGCCATATAAAAATAGGTGGTGAAAAAATAAAAAGATACGTGGCAGTGGGCTGGATTTGGCCAATGGACGATAGTTGGCTCATGTCTGACAGGGAATAGGGCACGTCTTCTATCACAGGATTTCTGAAGAACTGGATTTATAAGTTGAGGATTGACATAGAGCACAACGAAGAGAAGTGGACTTTCACAATATAAGGTTTTCATACTCTGTTTTTCTGAGTCTGCATCATTTTATTATTTTTATCTTTACCTTTTTTTTTATAGATAATGGGAAGGTTGATCTTGATAAATTGATGGATGGAGTGAAAACTCTTACAGGTGAGAAGTTAATATAAATCTAAGAATATACTCAAAATTATATTTCAAAGACTTTTATTTCTTTGCTTATTCTACCATTTTATCCTTCATTTAATAGATCGTTTTTTATCTAATTTCTTAGAGTTAGACTTTTAAATCTCTGCATGTTAGTAATAAAATTTAAATTCTGGGGTGCCTGGGTGGCTCAGTTGGTTAAGCAGACGACTTTTGATTTTGCCTCGGGTCATGGTCTGAGGTTCATGAGATCAAGCACCACATGGGGCTCTGCCCTGAAAACATGGAGCCTGCTTGGGATTTCTGTCCCTCTCTTTATCTCTGCCCCTCCCTCACTCATTCTCTCTCTCTGTCTCTGTCTCTCTTTCTCTTTCAAAATAATAAATAAGAATAAATAATTTCAATTCTGTGTCTTGGTAGCAAATTCTTTTTTTTTAAATTTGACATTAATATATGACACCTCTTCTATGTTGGGGAAAAATATTCTGTATTAAATCAGTGAATAATAGAGTTAGGACGGAGGGGAAGATGGCGGTGTAGGAGGATGCTGGGCTCACCGCGTCCTGCTGATCACTTAGATTCCACCTACACCTGCCTAAATAACCCAGAAAACTGCCAGAAGACTAGCAGAACGGAGTCTCCGAAGCCAAGCGCAGACGAGAGGCCCACAGAAGAGGGTAGGAAGGGCGGAGAGGCGGTGCGTGCTACGGACTGGCGGGAGGGAGTCGGGGCGGAGGGGCAGCCCGCCGGCCACGCGGAGCCCCCCGAGTCTGGCTGGCAGAAGCGGAAGGGCTGGACGGAGTGTGTTCCGACAGCAAGCGGGACTTGACATCTGGAAGGTTATAAGCTAACAGCTCTGCTCGGAGAATGGGAGGGCTGGAGGACAATGGGAGGGAGAGTTGCTGAGCCCCGGGACGACAGAGCTCAGTTTGGCGGGGAAGAAAGGCACTCGCCAGCGCCATCTCCCTCGCCCACCCCCCAGCCAAAATCCCAAAGGGAACCAGTTCCTGCCAGGGAACTTGCTTGCACCACGCAAACACCCAACGCTGTGCTTCTGCGGACCCACACCTCCGGCGGCGCACCTGACTCCCTCCAGCTGCCGCAGGGCCCCTCCCAAAGCGGATCACAGAAGGAGAAGCGAGCTAAGCCTGCCCCTCCCGCCCCCATGCACCTTGCCTATCTACCCCAGCTAATACGCCAGATCCCCAGCACCACAAGCCAGGCAGTGTGCAAGTAGCCCAGACGGGCCACGCCACCCCACAGTGAATCCTGCCCCTAGGAGAGCGAAAGAGAAGGCACACACCAGTCTGACTGTGGCCCCAGCGGTGGGCTGGGGGCAGACATCAGGTCTGACTGCGGCCCGCCTGCCAACGCGAGTTATTCAAGACAGCACAGGGGAAGTGCCCTGCAGTTCCGCACCACTCTAGGAACTATCCAAAATGACCAAATGGAAGAATTCCCCTCAAAAGTATCCCCAGGAAATAACAACAGCTAACGAACTGATCAAAAAGGATTTAAACAATATAACAGAAAGTGAATTTACAATAATAGTCATAAAATTAATCGCTGGGCTTGAAAACACTATAGAGGACAGCAGAGAATCTATTGCTACAGAGATCAAGGGACTAAGGAATAGTCAGGAGGAGCTAAAAAATGCGATAAATGAGCTGCAAAATAAAATGGAAATGACCACGCTTCAGACTGAAGAGGCAGAGGAGAGAATAGGTGAACTAGAAGATAAAATTATGGAAAAAGAAGAAACTGAGAAAAAGATAAAAAAAAATCCAGGAATATGAGGGGAAAATTAGAGAACTAAGTGATGCACTAAAGAGAAATAATCTACACATAATTGGTATTCCAGAGGAGGAAGAGAGAGGGAAAGGTGCTGAAGGTGTACTTGAAGAAATCATAGCTGAGAACTTCCCTGATCTGGGGAAGGAAAAAGGCATAGAAATCCAAGAGGCACAGAGAACTCCCTTCAGACGTAACTTGAATCGATCTTCTGCACGACATATCATAGTGAAACTGGCAAAATACAAGGATAAAGAGAAAATTCTGAAAGCAGCGAGGGATAAACATGCTCTAACATATAGAGGGAGACCTATAAGACTCATGATCGATCTCTCTTCTGAAACTTGGCAGGCCAGAAAGGAATGGCAGGAGATCTTCAATGTGATGAACAGGAAAAAATATGCAGCCGAGAATCCTTTATCCAGCAAGTCTGTCATTTAGAATAGAAGGAGAGATAAAGGTCTTCCCAAACAAACAAAAACTGAAGGAATTTGTCACCACGAAACCAGCCCTACAAGAGATCCTAAGGGGGATCCTGTGAGACAAAGTACCAGAGACATCGCTACAAGCATGAAACCTACAGACATCACAATGACTCTAAACCCGTATCTTTCTATAATAACACTGAATGTAAATGGACTAAATGTGCCAACCAAAAGACATAGGGTATCAGAATGGATAAAAAAAACAAGACCCATCTATTTGCTGTCTACAAGAGACTCATTTTAGACCTGAGGACACCTTCAGATTGAGAGTGAGGGGATGGAGAACTATTTATCATGCTACTGGAAGTCAAAAGAAAGCTGGAGTAGCCATACTTATATCAGACAAACTAGACTGTAAATTAAAGGCTGTAACAAGAGATGAAGAAGGGCATGATATAATAATTACAGGGTCTATCCATCAGGAAGAGCTAACAATTATAAATGTCTATGCGCCGCATACAGGAGCCCCCAAATATATAAAACAATTACTCACAAACATAAGCAACCTTATTGATAAGAATGTGGTCATTGCAGGGGACTTTAACACTCCACTTACAGAAATGGATAGATCATCTAGACACACAGTCAATAAAGAAACAAGGGTCCTGAATGACACATTGGATCAGATGGACTTGACAGATATATTTAGAACTCTGCATCCCAAAGCAACAGAATATACTTTCTTCTCGAGTGCACATGGAACATTCTCCAAGATAGATCACATAATGGGTCACAAAACAGCCCTTCATAAGTATACAAGAATTGAAATCATACCATGCATACTTTCAGACCACAATGCTATGAAGCTTGAAATCAGCCACAGGAAAAAGTCTGGAAAACCTCCAAAAGCATGGAGGTTAAAGAACACCCTACTAAAGATTGCATGGGTCAACCAGGCAATTAGAGAAGAAATTAAAAAATATATGGAAACAAACGAAAATGAAAATACAACAATCCAAACGCTTTGGGATGCAGCGAAGGCAGTCCTGAGAGGAAAATACATTGCAATCCAGGCCTATCTCAAGAAACAAGAAAAATCCCAAATACAAAATCTAACAGCACACCTAAAGGAAATAGAAGCAGAACAGCAAAGGCAGCCTAAACCCAGCAGAAGAAGAGAAATCATAAAGATCAGAGCAGAAATAAACAATATAGAATCTAAAAAAACTGTAGAGCAGATCAACGAAACCAAGAGTTGGTTTTTTGAAAAAATAAACAAAATCGATAAACCTCTACCAGGCTTCTCAAAAAGAAAAGGGAGATGACCCAAATAGATAAAATCATGAATGAAAATGGAATGATTACAACCAATCCCTCAGAGATACAAGCAATTATCAGGGAATACTATGAAAAATTATATGCCAACAAACTGGACAACCTGGAAGAAATGGACAAATTCCTAAACACCCACATGCTTCCAAAACTCATTCCCATTGTATATATGCCCCATATATACCCTCATATCCCATTGTATATATACCCCACATTTGCTTTATGTATTCCTCCATCAATGGATGCTTAGGTTTTTTCCATGTCTTTGCTATTATAAATTATGCTATAATGGATGTGAAGATGCAGTTATCTCTTCAAGACAGTGATTTTGTTTACTTTAGATATATACCCAAGTCATAATTTCTGGATCATATGTAGTTCCATTTTTAATTTTTTGAGGAACCTTCATACTCTTCACGTTGACTGCACCAATTTACACTTTCACTAGCAGTGCACGAGGCTTCCCTTTCCCCCACATCCTTACCAGTACTTTCTATCTCTTGTCTTTTTGATGATAGCCATTCTAACAGGTGTGGGGTGATACCTCATTGTGGTTTTGATTTACATTTCCCTGATGATTAGTGAGGATGAGCCACCTTTTAATGGACCTGTTGGCCATTTGAATATCTTCTTTGGAAAAATGTCTTCTCAGATATTTCACCCATTTTTAAATTGTGTTATTTGGTTTCTTTGTTATTGAGGTATATGAGTTCCTTATATAGTTTGGATATGAACCTCTTATAAGATATATGGTTTGTAAATATTTTCTTCCATTACATAGGCTGTCTTTTCATTTTGTTGATTCTTTTTTTATTATTATTATTCTCAAGTTAGTTAACATACAGTGTAGTCTTAGCTTCAAGAGTAGAACCCAGAGATTCATCTCTTACATATGACACCTAGTGCTCATCCTGAAAAGTGCCCTCCTCAGTGCCTGTCACCCATTTACCTCCCCTCCAAACCTCATCAACCTCAGTTTGTTCTCTGTATTTAAGGGTCTCTTATGGTTATTTTGCCATGCAGAGAAGCTTTTCAGTTTGATGTAGCCCTACTTATTTGTTTATTTTTTATGTTGTTGCTTGTGCTTTATAGGAGTCACATCCAAAAAATCATTCCCAAGAGCAACATCAAAGAGCTTTTTTCTCCGTTTCCCTTGGGAATTTTATGTATGATTTCAGGCCTTACATTTAATTCTTTAATTCATTTTGAGTTGATTTTTGTGAACAGTTTAAGACAGTGGTCTAATCTCACTCTTTGTCATATAAATATCCAATTTTCCTAACACCATTTAATGAAGACACTCTTTTCTCCATTGAGTATTCTAGGCTTGCTTGAATATTGTTGGCTTCTGTGTCAAATAGAAGTTGGCCATATATGTATGAGTTTGTATCTAAGCCCTTGATTCTCTTTCATTGGTCCAAGTGTGTGGTTTTATGCCAGTGCCATACTGTTTTGATTACTATAGCTTTATAATATGGTTTGAGGTAAAAAATTGTGATCCTCCAGCTTTACCCTTCTTTTGAGGATTGGTTTAGCTTTTGTGGTTCCAAATGAATTTTAGGATTATGTTTTATGTATGTGTAAAAAATGCCATTGGAATCTTAAGAATTACATTGAATCTATAGATGGCATTGCCTTAGTGTGGACATTTTAATGTTAATAATTCTTCTAATCTATGAACACAGGATATCTTTCTATTTGTGTCTCTTCCAAATTTACTCCTAAGTACTTTATAGTTTGTGATGCTGTTGTAAGTGAGATTATTTTCTTCATTTCTTTTTCTGATAATTCATTGTTAGTATATAGAAACACCATTGATTTTTGTATGTTGATTTTGTATCCTGCATCTTTACTGAATTCATTCATTAAATTTAACAAGTTGTTATTTTTTTTTTTTGGTTGAGTCTTTAGGATTTTCTATACTTAAAATAATGTCATCTGCAAATAGACACACTTTTACTTCTTTCTTTCTTTCTTTCTTTCTTTCTTTCTTTCTTTCTTTCTTTCTTTCTTTCTGATTCTGGTGACTTTTATTTCTTTTCTTGCCTAATTGTTCTAGCTAACACTTCTAGTACTATACTGAATAGGAGTGGTAAGAGTGAGCACTTGTCTTATTTCTGATTATAGAGGAAAAGCTTTCAACCTTTCACTGTTACAGTATGATGTTAAGTATTGAGTATTGTCATACATGGCCTTTATTATGTTGAGATTCTTTCCTTCTCTACCTAATTTAGTGACAGCTTTTATCATGAATGGATGTTGAATTTTGTCATATGCTTTTTCTGCATCAATTGAGATGATCATGTGATTTTTATCTTTCATTCTATTAATGCAGTATGTCACATTTATTGATTCGCACATGTTGAAATACCTTTGCATCCTAGGGATGAATCCCACTTAATCATGCTATATTATCCTTTTAATGTGCTATTGAATTGGTTTGCTAGAATTTTGTTGAGAATTTTTGCATTTATATTCGTCAGGGACATTGGCCTATAGTTTTAATTTTTTTGTAGTATCTTTGTCTGGCTTTGGTATCAGGGTAAATGCTACCTTGTAAATGAGTTTGGCAGTGTTCCCTTCTCTTAAATTTTTTGGGAAGAATTTGAGAAGGATTGGTATTAATTCTTCATTAAATGGTAAAAATTCAGCAATAAAACCATTTGTCCTGGACTTTTGGGGAAGAAGATTTTGATTATTGACTCAATATCCTTACTTGTTTTTGGTCTCTTCAGATTTTCTGTTTCTTCATGATTCAATCTCAGTAGGTTGTATGTTTCTAGGAATAATTTATCCGTTTCTTCTAGGTTGTCAATTTTGGGGTCTCTGCTCAGGCACCATTATAACCAGATCTGTAGGATGGACTATGCAACTTCCCAGGTGTTCTGGTTAGGCTTCTTGGTCAGATAAGGCTGGAAGCTATATTCATCCCTGGTCAGGACTTTGAATTTCCTTCCCAGCCCAGTCTCTGTATCATAGGCTCCTTTGCTGCTAAGTCTTATTGGCTGGGTACCTGAGTCAGGCAGGAGTATCCGTCAATATCCCTGGCCAGATAGTGCCACTAGCTCAGTTCTGCAGAGAGGCAGAGCCAATGAGTGGGCTCTTCACTCAGGCACTGCTGTAAGAGGGGCTGTAGGGTAATCTACACAGTCTCTGGGATGCTCTCAATAGGTTTTCTGGTCAGGCAGGACAGAGGACTATCTATACTCAGCAATAGGCAGGAGCCATGAATTTGCTTCCTCATCTGGATGGGGTGATAGAAGAGGCTCCAAGGTCAGAAAGGCTTATTGGCTCGGGACCCAACTCAAGCAGAATGGTTCCCTGGCCAGAGGGACCACCATCTTGGCTCTGCAGATGGGCAAAACCACTGTGTCAGATATCTACTCAGGCACTGCTGCTAGGAGAAACAATCTGCCAAGATCCACGTGCTGGTTAATGTAAGCCATGTTTCCCTTCTCCATCTCATTCTGATCTCAAATGGTTAAGACCCACGGATACCTCCCCCCCCCCTCCCCAATACCTATGGGACAGGACCCAGGTGGGCCTTCCAGGAAGCAACCCCCAACTCTGGAGGAGCTGGATGTCTACCTTGGGCTCTCTTTTTCCCACCAGAGAAACCATAGCTCTGGGAAGCCCTCTCAGTGCAGCACTATACTAGCCTGGGAGAGGGGCAGTGCAGCCAGAGCATAGCTGATTGTCTTACCCTTCTAATGTGGTCCTTCTCAGTCTCTGTGGTTCAGGGAGATTCATCAGCCTCACAACCATATCCTGGGATTTTCACAATGGTGTCTTGTCTGTGGATACTTGCAAGATGGTCTTTTTGTGAGGGGGACTGAAGTCAGGAAAAACTTATGTCACCGTCTTGATGACATCACTCTCTAGATATTTCAATATAAATGTAATTTTGTAATAATAAAATTAATTATAATTTAAAGTTAAAGAAAATTAAAATAAAATGCAAATTGGTCCATATCATTCCTGAACTTATAACCACTCAATGATTCTATATAACCTAGTAGATAAAGGCTAAGCTTCTTAAAATTACTTACAAATCCCTTAATAATCTGAGTCCAACCTACCTCTCTTGTATGAACTTTCCTTTCCCAAATCCATACTTTATTCTTCTGCAGTGCTGAACCGACTATAGTTCTCCATGCACTGCATATGTATATGTTGTATATGTTGTACCCAGGTGTGGTTTTACTTTATATTTCTCAGCCCCTCTTCCATGTAGAAGACTCTTTCTATGCATTCCCCTTTCCTTTAGTTAAAATCTGATATTTTAACTTGTCCTGGCACTACATACTCTATGATGTATACATTTAACAGTCTAGTTTGAATTAGTGGTTCCTATATGAGCTATGGCACTCATGGCTCACAGCAGTACCTGAAGTGCTACCAGAGAGCTGATAAATACCAATGATCCAGAAACACTGGAAAAATAGATCAGCTTAAATCCTTGAAATTCACAGATTTAATATAAGTATGTATAAAATTATGATATTAATGGAATTTATGTGGAATTTTCCATCAACATATATCCTTTGTATATGTTTTTTGGAGCTCATGACATTGATTACATGTCTCAATTGTCCCTTCTCTTCATAGCTAATGGAAAAGTTGATCTGAATAAAGTGATGGATGGCGTGAAAGCTGTCACAGGTGATTGAGAAGTTAATGTAAACATAGGATCCTAATTTTTACAGTACTGTTTTTCTTCATGCCTTAATTGCTAGGCTAATTCTATCATTTTTACCTCCTATTTGTTTAAGGTTTTCATAGCCAGTAGCCCAGAAATTGGAGAATTTTCTGATGTATTCTTCACGAATACGCTTCATTTTCCTTATTTTAAGACAGCCAAAACGTACAATAAAGGGTGAAATGAATCTTTGGAAAAGACCCTGGTAATTACTTAAAGGAGAGGTGATACATTCTTCATGTCAATAGAATTATGAAGATAAGCCATCTGCAGCTTGAAAATTGGCAAAAGAGATCTATAATACCCACTTTGTGTCATTGTCATTTTGAGTATGTTAGTCCAAGCCTCCCAAGAAGCAAAAGCCGGGGCAGGGTTAAACATGCCAGGACATTATTAGGGGAAATGCCTGCGTAAGAGAAAATAAGGAGGATGCCTGAAAGGCTGGGAGGCTGTCAGACTGCAGGGCAAATCTGGCACCAGGTGAAGGAAAGAGGAAGAAATGTTTGGGCGGAAGCATCCTAGATTGTCATGCAGTCTGAGGAGGGCCTGGCAAAAGTGCTTTCAAGAATCCTCTGGTTAGAATCACCATTCTGTATCTTCCAGGAACAGGGCTCCCCTAGTATCTTGGCTGCACTTGTGATTGGCCAGTGCCAATGATACATATGGCATTAGTGCAAAAAAACACAGGTTAATTTCAAAGCAGAAGGTGGGGCCCTTGGTTAATTATGTTCTCCATAGTTGGAACTCCTGTGGATACATTCTCATGACCGCCGTTGAGAGTGCCATCTCTCTCTCTCTTGTTTTTTTATTAAGTATAATTTATTGTCAAATTGGTTTCCATACAACACCCAGTGCTCATCCCAACAGGTGCCCTCCTTGATGCCCATCACCCACTTTCCCCTCTCCCCTACCCCCGATCACCCCTCAGTATTGTTCTCAGTATTTAAGAGTGAGAGTGCCATCTCTTATTAGCCTTTAGAAAGCTGGGGCACCTGGGTGGCTCAATCGGTTAAGCGTCTGACTTCAGCTCAGGTCACGATCTCATGGTCCGTGAGTTCGAGCCCTGCGTCGGGCTCTGGGCTGATGGCTCAGAGCCTGGAGCCTGCTTCTGATTCTGTGTCTCCCTCTCTCTCTGCCCCTCCCCCATTTATGCTCTGTCTCTCTCTGTCTCAAAAATAAATAAACTTATTTTAAAAAAAGGCAATTATGTTTCCATAAATGACATTATCTCCATGTATTTGGGCAGAGCTCAGTGATCATTACTTTCCCCAGCTCATAATCCTATTGTTTTAGCATCATAATTTAGTTTAATTATTTGCAATAATTTGATTGTACTTAAATTCCATGTATGTCATTGTTTTGATCTTTTTGTTAAGGAGAAAATGTTGATGTCAGTAGCGTTAAAGCTGTTCTGGGAAACATGGGGATCGAGCTCAAAGGTAAAGAATGCTTGGAGCTGGTGAAAACTCTTCCTTTTAAGGGTAAGCATTTTAAATATTGATGTATTCAAAGAGTGGTTTTTTTTAAGTTTATTTATTCATATTGAGAAGGTGAGAGCATGTGTGAGTTGGGGAGGAGCAGAGAGAGAGGGAGAGCGAGAGAATCCCAAGCAGGCTCCGCACTGTCAGCACGGAGCTGGACTCGGAGCTTGATCTCACAACCCGTGAGATATGACCTGAGCCAAAACCAAGAGTTGGATGCTTAATTAACTGCGCCACCCAGCTGTCCCCAAAAAGAAGTTTTAGATTTCTGCGTCTGCGAGAAGCTCTAAAATTACCTCCATTTCCTAAGTTCTAGGATATAGAAAATCCATTTCAAAAAAAAAAAAATGTTTTTTTAGAAAGTCCACTTATACCTGAAATGAATCCCTAGGTGGTTTTACTTTTAGATTAGGAAGCAGCATTTCCATTATGATGAGTCTTTTTATCAATAGGGAAAAACAAAAAAGGAAAAAACAAAGGTTAAACTGGGATTTGTGAAAGAAGAAAGGATTAATAATTGGAAGTGAATAAAGGCAGGATTGGGAAGAAGAACAGAGGTGTGCATGATGTGCTAAATTTCACCCAATTTTCTCTCAAATTTTATTAAAATAAGAGAAAACTCTCGAAAAGTCATTTTTCCTAATTTCTCTGTGATTTTCCACATTTCTCTGTGACTTAAATTCTGCCTTTTCTTACAGATGATGACAAGATCTTTCAAAACAGGTTGCTAGAAGTTGTGATGTCTCTAAAAGGTACGTGAGCGGCATAATGAGAGTGTAGACCAATATGGGATCCTTGCTTTTATACTGTTTCCAAGGTATCAGTGGTTGCTGCTATACTGATCGTATATACTGATTGCAAATTTATGCTCCCACTGAAGATCAAGCTTCACGGTAGCTGCTGATCTTTTACTTTATATCTAGGAAGAAAGCCTTCTACTTTCTCAAGATTCTTCCAAACTTTTCAAGAGAAAAAATACCAGATTTCAAGTTTGCATAGCAAAATGTGACAGACAAGAATTAGTACTGATTCAGGGAATTTAATCAGCTGCAGATAAATACTAAACTGGGAATTCAGTCATCAAAACCTATTGTTTAGAAGTAAAAAATGTTTGCCTCCAGAACTAGAATTCACTTAGCATTTATTCAATGATATTTAAAACTTTGTATTTTGTAGTCTGATCCCCAAGACAAATCTCACGAGAAGTGACCTTCGTTCTAATGTCATAGTTGACTTTCTCTATAGGCATAATAAGGTCCTTAGTCTCTTGTTCTAAAATTGCTGTGGTTTTTTTTTCTCCACATTTTAGAACAAGGATTATTAACCTTACTACTAAGGGGGGTCTGTGAATAGGCTTTAGAGAATATATGACCCCCCCTGAAATGATATGTAATCTTTGTGAACACTAGCATATAGCTCATGAAATTCACAACAGGGCATGTGTCTCTAAAAGGTTTATGAACCTCTTTTTTGAAGTTACATAATTTTCTTCATGGACTCTCTTTCCTTAGATGGGAAAGTCAATGTCAACGACTTGAACGCAATACTGGATAATATGGGAATCAAGCTCTCAGATAAGGAACTTGAGGCTCTGACTCAAAATCTCCCTGGTGATGGTGAGCAAGTTTCCAGATACCATAGTTCCATGTTGGGAGAGCTTGGACAATAAAGGTTGAGGGGAAAGGGCCCTTAGGAATGGTAATCTACACTGATAGTAAGAAGCTATAAATATGGGCAAAGCATGTAAAGAGCATATAAGCAGCCAGCTACCAAGTCACCGTGAAAACATTGCCCTTTGTATGAATGTCTTTTATGTTCTTTACCCATATTATGGTCACTAGAAGACAGTCTTCCACATTTTAAAAAGAAAAATGCAGGCCACTTAGATGACAGTACTTCTGAATTTCTTCCCATTACTAATGCATATAGCTTTGAAATAGTATAGAACTATAAGTAAAATTAATATTTTTGAAATGGCATGTTGTTATGTTTAGGCTTTTCTTTCTAGTATTAATGAAGCCAATGAAAACTGAATAAATTAATAGCCTAGAAAGATATTCTTCAGTAAATAGTTCTTAAGTAAGCATATATAAAGTACTTAAGATAATGCCTGGCACATAGTCAGTTAGGATTTATTATATTTACTCCGACATTGTCTTTCACAATATTTCATGAGTCTTTTATATCTCATTATGACTTTAATTTTCTTCTACAGTTGATAGGAGGACTTCTCCTAAAACACCGATGAAGGAACTGCAAACTTTTACAGGTAAATGAGAAGTTGATGTAAATCTAGGGTTTCAGTCCTTTATAATAGTTTTTTTCAGTGGTATTTCTGGTATCTTATAAATTCTGATGTTTTATTTTTAAATATATGAATCATGGATTGACATTAGGAAAGTTTCTACACTAGGATACAAGACTATATGTCAATTTTAAATCCTAAGTTTTCTGTTACTTGTGCAAGTAATATGCTTCGGGTCACAAATGTTTAAATGAAAAATATCTAGAAATGTATAGAAAATGGCATGGTGAAGCTTAGAAATGATCAAGATAATGTATTCCTGATATCATCAATAATTCTTACCAAAGCAAATGTTTTTGAAGAATAATTTATATAAGAATCTGCGTTATCTTAATTCACTCATCAGATTTTATTCTGAAAGTTGTTTTTTTCCAGCTTTAGGAAAAATGGTCTTCAATTTATAATAAATGTGGTATTTTATTACCATAAGATACCATAAGATACGCTCATAAAGATATGCTTTATTACCATAAGATATGCTCAAGGGTTCTGCAATTGAGAATATCTTCGCCTAACACCTCATCTTGAAATTAGGATATCATTAAACTTCATAGTACATATTTTACAACTTGATATAATACCAGAGTTCCGAAAGCTTATATGTCTATTGTTCCCTCTCTTAAAAGATGAGAAGGTTGATTCTAATAACCTGAAAATTTTCCTGGGAAGCCTGGGGATTGAGCTCACAGATCAGGAAAAAGAGAAGCTACTGAAAACACTGCCAATTGATGGTGAGATTGATAGAGGTGTCATGGAGGTCTTTTGTTGGTCTTTAGGTCTGTGCAAATATTTTCAACTTTGTTTCTATTTATTTTTCCCCAAAAGTATAAAAGAAAAAATATTAAATTGAGTTATAAGTATATAGCAACCTGTCACTGTCGCTTAGAATTTATATTGGAAGTTAAATAACCCTTTAGACAAGAGTTGACATTAACAGATAAACATATTGTTACCTATCAAGCTACTAATTTGTTCATATCATGAGAAGAGAAAAAAAAAGAAAGATTGGAGATCCATGAAAAAAAAATAAAGATGGGAAGCAGAAATTTAAAAGCAAAGGGAAGCTATACTCATGTTTGAGCAAGGAGACTTCCTCAGGTACTGGAATAAAGAGGTTTGTCACAAGGAGAGAGGTTTCTGTTTCCAACCTTCATTATATTAGATGAAATAAACTAAAAATTAGAGACAACTCTTCTTAAAATGTTATTTTTGAAATTGTTTATTTAAATTATTATTTATTTCACACCATTTTTGCGATTTCATGTTAATTTCCCCATTGCATGAATTATGGCTTTTCTTACAGCTGCTGGAAAGGTATATCACAACAGGTTGCTAAAGGGTGTGAAATCTCTCAATGGTGAGTAAGACCTAATTAAAAGTCATACTGTCTGACATTCCCCAACTTGACAATTTTATTCCAATTATGAATCCTGGCTCCTCACTTTGGTATCATTCCTTATTTATGATTCTTGCAGTCTACCCACATTTTAACTGATAACAGCGTATATTTTATCTTGTAGGAAGTTCCATATGGAACTTGCATTTTTTTTCAACTCTGTACACCCCTTCTCTATGCACGAAAAAATCACTTCACCTTAAACAAACAAACATAATAAATAAATAAATAGAAAGTTGATATGCATGCAGAATTTTGGCATAATACACTTTTTTTTCATGTTCCTACCTTCTATCTTTCCTAAGGGGGAAAGGTTCATGTAAATAACCTGGACAACACCCTTAAAAAATTGGGACTTGAGCTCACGGAAGAGGAACTTGCAAAGCTGTCAAAAAATCTACAAGTTGATGGTGAACACTACAGATGACCTCAGGCCGTTTTTTAATTTTTCCTTTATATCTGATATGTTTGAAAATAGATTTAATTGACAGATACATGTTAGAAAGCTTGGAGGAGAGCCCAATTTTATTTTTTTTACTGAAGTCTTTAATTTTAATTCCAATATAGTTAACATAGAAAATTATATTATTTCAGGTATATAATATATTAACAATTCTATATATATGTGATAAGTATACTCTTTAGTCCCCATCACCTGTTTCACCCATTCCCGCACCCACCTCCCCTCTGGTAACTACCAGTTTGTTCTCTATAGTTAAGAGTCTACTTCTTGGTTTGTCTCTCTCTTCTTTTTTTTTTCTTTGTTTACTCATTTTGTTTCTTAAATTTCACATATGAGTGAAATCATATAGTATTTGTCTTTAACATTTCTCTTAGCATTATACTCTTTAGCTCCATCCATGTTGTTGCAAATGGCAAGATTCCATTCTTTTTTAAGGCTGAATAATACTCCATCATACACACACACACACACACACACACACACACACACACACACACACATGTTCTACGTCTTTATCCATTCATCTATTGATGGACACTTGGAGGAGAGCCCAATTTTAAAGTCAGAATAAATCTTGGATCTTCATTACAATTAACCTAAAACAGCATCACCTCTCCGTAAATATACCAAAAACTGCAGAGGGTGCTGTCAGGACTCTAATAGTCTAAACAATAAGAAAGCAAAATAATAGGGATCTGAAAATCTATTTATAGAGAAGTCAACAAGCCATTCTTCTATCTATCCTCCTGTCTAATGAAATCTTCATTCGAAAACGTGTTCAAAGATTTTTATCATAGTGCATGAGACCTTCAAGCTCCATCTGCCTGTGTGGACATATCTTCTCTCATTTTTCTACTGTTCCAGCCATGTTGAGCTGCTTGTAGTTTTACCCACATAGCATGATGTCCCTGGACATTTTTCTCAACTTCTCCTCCATGTGAAGGCTCTTCCATCCTTCCATATTTCGTATCAACTGCTCTGATACATTAATGTAGTTCACACACATCTCCTGCAGGAAGCAATCTTAGAACATACCAAGCTGGATTAGTGGTCCCTTCCTCAGCTGTTTGTGGGTACATGAAGTAAAGTTACCAGAATACCTGGCCAACTCCAATAGTATCTTCAGCTATGGCTTATAATGGCATCCAAAATACTAGGAAGAGCACACTTTTCCTGACCCAGTTTCTAGTATACAAGAGACCTTTGTATTGATGGAGATCATCTTAACTCCCTGAGATCCAGGCATTTTCTAAATGGTCTCAGGTAAAATGAAGATGTAAGGAATTTTTAATGGAATTGTTTCCTTAAAATATATGTCTTAAATTTGTCTTCTGGGCTTCTGACATTATTTTCATTGTGCCTTTTCTTGTAGCTAATGGAATGGTTGGTCTGAAAGAGGTGATGGATGGAGTAAAAGCTACTACAGGTAAGAGAGAAATTATGAATCTAAAACATTTAGTATTTATAATAATTACATTTCATCATTATTCCTCAATTGCCATATTAGTTATGGCATTTATTTCTTGGTTCATTAAATTACTAGCAACTCATTTGTTTTCTGGTATATTTTTTATTTGTATATTTTGTTCTTCTCTTTTTTAGAATGGCCAAACTCTGTACTAGTGAAATAATATATGAAGTAAAATTTTGATAAAGACTACAGATAACTGACAAAAAATGAGACTAACAGATCTTACCTTATTTTATACATTTATTTGAATAAGTAATTTATAATATTCCAATTGAATAGCAGATACATAATGTAAATCTCACAGGGTTCAGAGTTGCCTTGCCATTGTCATTGTGACTGTGACTTCTTTTATTAGCACTTAGAGATCAAATTCTTTTTCTGTGAAAGTCATCGTCAGTATATTTGGAGAGGTCTCATTGGCCTATGCTCTTTATTCTGTACCGATTCAATCTATATAGCCATAGATTAATTTTCCCTGTTTGGAGTCATTAGATGATCCTTTAAATTCGTATATGTAATGATGTCTATTTTTTTAAGGAGGGGAGGTTGATGTCAAAGATGTGAAAGCTATTCTGAAAAACATGGGAATAGAGTTCACAGATAAGGAACGTTTGAAGCTGCTGAAAAATCTGCCTTTCAATGGTAGGCATTTATATACTGATGTGACCTTAAAGTGTTCTTTGAAGCTTTTAAAGATTTTTTAATTTAAATTCCAGTTAGTTAACATACAGTGTAATACTAGTTTCAGGTGTACAATTTGGTGATTCAACACATCCACACATCACCCTGTGCTCATCTCAAGTGCCCTCCTTCATCCCCATCACCCGTGTCACCCTTCCCTCACCATCTTCCCCTCTGGTGACCATCAGTTTGTTCCCTATAGTTAGGAGTCTGTTTCTTGGTTTGCCTTTCTTTTTTACCCCGTGTTTGTTTTGTCCCCTCTTAAGCTTTTTTTTTTTTTTTTTTTTTAGAAACTCAAACTATCCCCATTTGCTAAGATGCAACAGTAAATAAACAAGCAAATGCCAAACAAAATAATTTAAATGTTCACTTATTGTAGAGGGAAATTTCCATCTATGCAGTTTAACTCTCTGTTTTGGAATAATCATCCCCATGATGCTGACTCATGCCATCAAGGGGACTACATTTCTGAGGCTACCCTTACCTTTTTAGATACCTATAGGCAGTTGTGGGAAGCAACCAAGGGAAAGAAGTGGTGTTAGACCGGAAGGGGATAAAAGGTCAGAGGTGATATTTTCCAAAAAAGCTGTGCATGTTATAGAGTGCCTTGTATGCTAAATTTTAGATAGACTTACCATATTATAAACTTTCCCTAATTTTCTCTCAAACTTTATTTTAATGAGGGAAGTTTCTAGGGCAAATCATGAAAATCTCAGTTTTACTAGAGTTTTAGTGAATAGCCACATCATTTCTCTATGACCTTAATTGTGTTCTTTTTTATAGATGATAACAAGGTCTTTAAAAACAGGTTGCTAGATGGTGTGAAGTCCCTTAAAGGTGAGTGAGAAACATAATAAGAATACAAATGAATATGAGATCTTCATTTTATACTGTTTCCAAGATATGAATTTGAATGCTGCCATCTGTCATATGTACTGATTGCAAATGTATGCTTTTTTGGACCTCAATCTTTATTTTAGCAGTTGAATCTGATGTTCTATCTTGGAAGTAAAGCACCACACTTTCTTGTCATATTCGAAATTTTCAGGAAGAGAAATATCAAATTTCATGTTTACATGGGAAAAAATATAAATGATTAGCAGTGATTCAGAGAACTTAATAAATAGAAAAAACTAAATTGGAAGTTCATTCATCAAAAGTCAACCTACTATTGTTTAGAACTACATAATGTTTGCCTCCAGTACCAGAATTCCCTAAGCATTCATTGAACATCATTTTTTTCAACCAGATTTTTTTTAATTCATTAAGAAAATTGAGGCTGGCAAGAGTGATAGCCCTCAGCTTTACATCTTCAATTCCTTTTTTTTAATTTTTTTTTTTCAACGTTTTTTTTTATTTATTTTTGGGACAGAGAGAGACAGAGCATGAACGGGGGAGGGACAGAGAGAGAGGGAGACACAGAATCGGAAACAGGCTCCAGGCTCCGAGCCATCAGCCCAGAGCCTGACGCGGGGCTCGAACTCACGGACCGCGAGATCGTGACCTGGCTGAAGTCGGACGCTTAACCGACTGCGCCACCCAGGCGCCCCAAAAAAAAATTTTTTTTAATGTTTATTTATTTTTGAAGGAGAGAGAGACAGTGTGAGCGGGGGAGGAGCAGAGAGAGAGAGAGAGACAGAATCGGAAGCAGGCTCCAGGCTCTGAGCCGTCAGCACAGAGCCCGATGCGGGGCTCGAACTCACGGACCGTGAGATCATGACCTGAGCCGAAGTCGGATGCTCAACCGACTGAGCCACCCAGGCACCCCTATGCTTATTTATTTTAAACGTTTTATTTATTTTTGAGAGAGAGAGGGAGAGAGAGCGCGCACGTGCGCATGCATGGGTGGGGTAGGGGCAGAAAGACGGAGACAGAGGATCAGAAGTGGGCTCTGTGCAGACAGCAGCAAGCCTGATGAGGGCCTTCAACTCACAAACCGTGAGATCATGACCCCGTCAACCAACTGAGCTGCCTGGGTTCTCTTTAATGTTTATTTATTTATTTTGAGAGAAAGAGAGAGCACACGCAGTGTGCAGGGAGGGGCAGAGAGGGAGGGAGGGAGCGAGAATCCCAAGTAGGCTCCACGCTGTCAGTGCAGAGCCTGATGCGGGGATCAGTCTCATGAACTGTGAGATCATGACCTAAGCCAAAATCAAGAGTCAGACACTCAACCAACTGAGCCAGCCAGGTGCCCTGAGATGCTTGGCTTTGACCAGCCTTTGCCTCTTCATCTGTCCCTGGAGTTCACAACTGGGTTTGCGTTGCCACTTAGTCCATTGCCTCACACTGATCATGGCGTGAAAAGGTTTCAGCACCACCACCGTCTGGGCCACAGCCCAAATCAGCCAAGTTCTAAGGTGTAGAATTCAGGTGAATTCTTAACTGACTTCCACATCCTCCCATTTTACAGGAGTATCCCTCTCTGGGGCTGATGACCGAGAAGCTATCCCAGAAAAACATCAATTTGATCTTTGCTGTAACGGAAAATGTAGTCAGTCTCTACCAGGTGACTGTGCCTTCAGGGATTTCGGGAGTGGGGTCTGTATTGGGTGGAGCCGTCTCTGGGAACCCAGGCACACTAGCACGGGCCATGCTTCCCAACCAGGAAAGCCCCTCCTCCAGCCTATTCCCAGGGGCAAATGGCTCCTTTTTATGGTCTCTCTCCTCCAACCTTGAACCTCACGGGATGGGTGTGTTGGTGTTTGTGGTGCTGGAGGGGAGTAATTTATTGGGGGAGAGGGGTGTGAGAAGTTCTTTATAATTTTTCTCAGGGCTGCAAAACTGCTAGGTTTGTTCCTGGAAGTGACAAGTAAAATATCCCATCCTTCCCTCAATCTTCGTTTCAAGACCCTCATTCTGATTTGGGGAGGGCTTTTGAGATCACCCTCTTCATTTAGTCAGCCTTGTACATCTCTCTGTCTTACCTTCTAGAACTATAGCGAGCTCATCCCAGGGACGACAGTGGGGGTTCTGTCTGCCAATTCCAGCAACGTCCTTCAGCTCATTGTTGATGCTTATGGGGTAAGTGTCTCGCACTGGGGTTGGGTCTGCTAAGAATCCACCTCACTCGGCATTCCCCAGGAGGGAACGCAGATTTTGGAGTCCTGGATGTGAGTCCACGATGCAGCCTTCACTGCCTTCCTCTTATTCTTCTAGAGGCTGGCTGGTGGCCAGCACTGGGAGGAATGCAGCCTTCTGAGAGGGAAATGGCTCAGAAAGAATTGCCAGGGAGTGTCAGGAGCAGTGGGTGGAAGAGCTTAGAGAAGGTGGAAAGGAAAGAGAGGTTGGGGGTGGTGATGAGGAAGGACAGGGTGAGGGATAGGGCTCCAACAATAGAGAGAAGAGGGAGCTGAGCCAAGGGGAAGATGAGGTTGGTTAAAAATTAGGTAAAAAAAGCTACTATCCAAGGTGACCAGTGCTAGCCCTCCCTTTTTGCATGTCTCTGAGGCTTGCAGGAGGGTGTGGCTGGTTTAGATTTTACCCAGATTCAACTAGACACCAGGGGGCACAGAGAGAGAGAGAGGAGCAGACCTTGGGCAGGAAATATTGTAAGAAATAGGCTCCTAAGGATGCTCTCCTCTGGCAGCTTCTAAGCAAACCCCAGCACCCAGCACTGCCGCGGTGAGTCCATGGCCACCTGGTATTTTACTTGGGGTGGAATTGGTTCCTGTCTACTTCCTCTCAGCTCATCTCCTTAACCTTCTTTTGCCCCCTTTCTGCTCAGAAAATCCGCTCTAAAGTAGAGCTGGAAGTGCGGGACCTCCCCGAGGAGCTGTCTCTATCCTTCAACGCCACCTGTCTCAACAACGAGGTCATCCCTGGGCTCAAGTCTTGTGTCGGACTCAAGATTGGAGACACGGTGAGGTGGGCTGGGCTGGGCAGGGGCTGAAGCTTCAGCTCTGGCCCTGGCCTTTGCCCCTGAGCGTCTGTGGGCACCCTTCCATTCCTCCCCTGCACCTTCTTCCCGAAGGTCATTACAAGTTGGATATAACGGAGCTGCCAACCTTTTCCTCTGACTCCTGTTGTCTAAACTTCTCCGCTACGTGGAGATCTTTAAAAAACTTGCGTTTAGCTTACCTCTGTTTGTTTATGCACAGCTGATTGCAAATGAAAATATTTCTTACCTTTGGCCCAGTCTCCAGCCTCCCCTAAGGTAATACCTGTCTTTCCTCTACAATGTGAAATGGCAGTCACATCTACCGATAGTTGCTGAGCGCCAACTTTGTGCCAGGCATCATTCGCTGCTGGAGATTCAACAGCAAATGGAACAGGCAAAAATACCAAATACCCACTGTCATAGACTTCCAGAACGCAAATGTTCATTTTGCCTCTCAGGTCCCTCTGTGGCCTCTATGGCTTTCTTTCCTTACTGGTTCTCTTCTGCTTCTGCCGATGGGGGGAGGGGTTGGTGAAGAGGGAGGGAAGCAGAAAGGGGGATAGCTATATCTCTATCACCGGTATCACCTGTATCTCTATCATTTCTGTATCTAGGTCCATCCATCTGTCCGTACACCTATCTATATTCTAGAACATGTGCACATATCCTGTCTAAGAAATATTGGCCGGAAAGGTGTTTGACTGCACAAGTGATGATGTACTATATGGAAATTAAACAGTAGATCCTGAGCCTTTGGTCACTGTGTGGCATCGTGTGGTGCCATATAGTGCTTTGTGTGTCTGGCTGACTGACCTTGTGTATAATCAGTCCAGCTGGCTTCATTGGCCAGAGAAGAATTTTTATAAGATCACAGGTTCTGTTCCGCTTGAGCTGGCTTATTTCACAGGTGGAATTAAAACACACACACACACACACACACACACACACACACACACATATCCAGGGGCACCTGGGTGGCTCAGTTGGTTGAGCATCCAACTTCAGCTCAGGTCATAATCTTGTAGTTCGTGAGTTCGAGCCCCACCTCAGGCTCACTGCTGTCAGTCTGTCAGCGCAGAGCCTGCTTCAGATCCTCTGTCCTTCTCTCTGCCCTTCCCCCACTTGCAGTCTCCCAAAAAATAGATATATATATAAAAAAAACCAAAACCAACCTCTCTCCTGACTGTAAATTATGTCTGTGCACCCAACCAGATACAACTGGACAACTGTCCCCAGGCTTTTCTTTTTGCTTTGCAGACCTTGGTCATTTGGAGGCTGAGGAACTCCAGGTTGCTGGGGGATGAGACACCCAGTTTGGATATTCCCGGGCAGGGCAGGGCGGGGCAGGGCGGGGCAGGGCGGGGCTTCTTTCCCTCCAGGGCTGGAGTGATAACAGGGTGCGCCTGTGTTTGAATGCGGTCTTCCTTTCCACCCAGGTGAGCTTCAGCATTGAGGCCAAGGTGCGAGGCTGCCCGCAGGAGAGGGAGAAGTCCTTCACCATCAAGCCTGTAGGCTTCAAAGACAGCCTCACCGTTCAGGTCACCTTCGACTGTGACTGTGCGTGCCAGGCCCATGCTGAGCCTTACAGCCGCCGCTGCAACAATGGCAACGGGACCTTTGAGTGTGGGGTGTGCCGCTGCGGGCCCGGGTGGCTGGGGTCCCAGTGCGAGTGCTCCGAAGAGGACTACCGCCCCTCGCAGCAGGAAGAGTGCAGCCCCCGGGAGGGCCAGCCCGCCTGCAGCCAGCGGGGCGAGTGCCTGTGTGGCCAGTGCGTCTGCCACAGCAGTGACTTTGGCAAGATCACGGGCAAGTACTGCGAGTGTGATGACTTCTCCTGCGTCCGCTATAAGGGGGAGATGTGCTCAGGTGAGTGAAACTGCACACCCTCCCGCCCCTGTACCCGCGCACGCTCGCTCGCACATCCACAGCCTCTGGAAACTTAGGCCGGGGCTTAGGTGGGCACAGGAAGGCCCAGCAGGCAGAGCCGCGTGGATGGTCCTTCCACTCCAACGGCAGAAGACAGGAAGGAGGTTCTCTGTAATTCCGCTCTGCTCCCCGCGTCCTTGCTCCTGGGGTACACAGCGGAAGGGAGCCTCTGCTCTCCTGGAGCATGGGAACGAGTGGGGGAGCCTGAAGGTGAAGACCGTTATTTTCTTTTCTTCCACCTGCCATCCTGCTAATACTTTAAATCACTGGCTCTTGATCATTTCAAGGATGCGGAACAACTCCCTTTTTAGGTTAAAAAAAAAAATCTCTGGCTGCTGGTAATTAGATTTTTAGTAGTTACAGATTCGGAAACTGCATGGTATCAGAATGCGTAGTAAAGTTGGTAGTAATTATTTTACATGAATTTGTCTTTTCATGACAAGACTTGGAAAATAGTAAAAAAGCAAGGCAATGGAGCACGTTTAACAGCCAATACACTCGGAACAATGAGTGGAAAATCATAAGCTCTTTTTACATGCTGGCACTATTTTGTTATCGCTATTGGCACTATAACGTTTTGGATTCTAGATCTGTGCTGTCAGATATAGTAGCCCCGTGTGGCTATTTATTTGTAAATTAGTCACATTGAATTATAACTTAAATAAAATTTAAATAAATTTAAGTTAAATGAAAAATGAGGGGCGCTTGGGTGGCTCAGTAGGTTAAAGCTCTGACTGCACTGCCAGGGTGTTGACTGCATAGAGCCCGCTTGGGATTCTCTCTCTCTCTCTGCCCCTCCCCCATTGGAGGTTTTTTTTTTTTTCCTCTCTCTCAAATGAACTTAAAAAAATGTAAAAAATAAATGAAAAATGAAAAATTCATTTCCTCTGTTGCTCAGGAGCTCCACGTGGCTCGTGGCATGCTGGACAGCACAGACATGGGAAAGGATTGCCATTGAGAGGCCCAGCCTGCAAACTGGGGGTTACGATTTTGGCTCCTTCTACCTGCAGGATACTTTTTGTCCTTCTCATTACAAAATTCAGTAAAGTCTTGAGGCCCACGGAAAATCTCAACCTGGTCTTTCCTTGCCCTAAAGACTGCTCCTAGGCTACTTCCCCAGCTAGACCAAGTGGAACTAATGTGAATGTCGTCTGTATGTGCTGACAATACTTGCAGAGGCAACTAGGCAGCCTGAGTAGTTCCTGGGGCACTGGGGATAGGTTTTCGCTGGATTATGGTCTCTGAGGCTTGATTCCTCTTGTGACAGAGAGATCAAAGACATTTGCAAGTTGTTTAGGATTGGTTTATGGGTGTATTGTGTGGTTAATTAACACAGATTATAATTGGCTTCTTTGGTGATCAAATCTATGGCGGAGATTGGCTTCCTTTGCAATGGGGCTTAAAGGAGCCGAACTAATCCAACCAGATGTTCACTTTAACATCTGCCTTTAAGAAAGCTTGATTAGAAAGGGCTGCCAGTGTGGTTCAGATGGTTAACTGACTCTTGATTTCGGCTCAGGTCACAATCTCAGGGTTTGTGAGTTTAAGCCCCACGATGGGCTCCTCCCTGACACTGTGGAGCTTGCTTAGGATTCTCTCTCCCTCTCTCTCTGCCCCTCTCCTGCTTGAGCTCGCTCTCTCTCTCAAATAAATAAACTTTAAAATTTATATATATATATATGTATATATATATATGTATATATATATATGTATATGAAAACTTGATTAGAAAGGTAAATCTATGTCATTCTTTTAAAAAAAAATTAAAAAGGGGGCACCTGGTGGCTCAGTTGGTTAAGCATCCTACTTCAGCTCGGGTCATGATCTTGCAGTTTGTGAGTTTCAGCCCTGCGTCAGGCTCTGTGCTGACTGCTCAGAGCCTGGAGCCTGCTTCAGATTCTGTGTCTCCCTCTCTCTTTGCTCCTCCTGTGCCCATGCTCTGTCTCTGTCTCTCAATAAGAAATGTTAAAAAAACAATTTGATTCTAAAAAAACTTAAAAAATTTTTTTTAATGTTTATTTATTCTTGAGAGAGAGAGAGAGAGAGAGAGAGAGAGAGACAGAGACAGAGCATGAGTGAGGGAGGGGCAGAGAGAGAGAGAGAGAGGGAGACACAGAATCCGAAGTGGGCTCCAGGTTCTAAGCTGTCAGCACAGAGCCCGACATGGGGCTCGAACTCACAAACCTTAAGATCATGACCTGAGCTGAAGTCGGAGGCTTAACTGACTGAGCCACCCAGGTGCCCCATAAATCTATGTCATTCTAAAACATGCCCAAGTCACATAAAAAAGACTTCTTTTTATTATCTACAACATTGTTTCCTTTATTCATGTCAGCAAAATTTGACAGAGATTGGAAAAAAATGGTAGCAGGGAGATTAGGGGAGAAAGAGATCAGGCACGGACCCCCCAACAGCAGTTTGAATTAGAGGGCGAGGGAGGCATTTCAGCTCATTTTACTAGTGAATAGTACTTACATCATATTCAGAGTACCAAAAGGAATGGTAAGTTTGATGTGGGAGACCACGGGGAGTAGGGTGGGGCTGAGGGGAAGAGGGTTGTCCTACGTGAGGCCTACAGATAGCCCCTTGGGGGCACCAGGGACAGAGGGAGGGCCACTTGTCCTCCAAGCCTCCTGGTTCCTGGTCTGGTATGAGGCAGGGTGGGAGGGACCGCGGGCAGAGTGTGTTTCCTTCAGCTGCTGGCCCCACCGATGCTGCGAAACAAAGCCATCGGGTTCAGCAGCCTGCTTCCTGCCTCTCACTGGTGCAAGCACAGCTCGTCAGCAATGCGCTCCACCCAATTCAGGAGGGAACCCCAGGCAGCAGCTCAGAGGCCTCCCTCCCCCACTGCCAGCCCGGGTGTTGTGTGCCTACTGGCTGCAGGTCTGGATCCTGTGGTGCTGCCGTCACACTCCCCAGTGACGGATGCTCAGGGACACACACTTATTGAGCACCTGTTCTGTGCCAGGCGCTCAGTCCACACGGGTGAACAGGGGGCATGCGTGATTCCTGACCACTCAGTTTGTAGACCAGTTCACCATTGTCTCTTCCCTGGGCTGCTGGCCTGGTCTGTTCTTTGCTGCAAGCAGTGGCTCACGAGGGGGGCATGCTATGACTTAGCCATTTCCCCAGCCTCTGGCCTTCCCCCTCCCCGCTGGAGGCATGGTCTTTTGTGGTCATCTGTTATCAGCACTTCCTTCGGAAACATCAGGGAGTGCATCCTTCTCCCCGAGGGACTCCCCGAGGGACTCATCCTTCTCCCCGAGGGACATCCATGAGCATAGATTGATCAGACACCCCTGAGCCAGGTTCTGTGCTGTAGTGTTGTGGGATAGGGAGGCATGAATAAGACAGTTTTGCCCTTAATTAACTTACCTGAGGATAATTCACAACATGAGGCAGAACGTGCCAGATCTTAGAAGTGAGGCGTCCTTGGGGCGCCTCGGTGGCTCAGTTGGTTAAGCGTCCAACTTCGGCTCAGGTCATGATCTCGTGGTTTGTGAGTTTGAGCCCCGCGTTGGGCTCTGTGTTGACAGCTCAGAGCCTGGAGCCTGCTTCCGATTCTGTGTCTTCCCCTCTCTCTGCCCCTCCACCCACTCTCACTCTGTCTCTCAAAAATAAATAAAACATTTTTAAAAAATTAAAGAAAAGAAGTGAGTTGTCCCTGGGGAATGTTATAGGAGTCTCCTGGAGAGAGACCCAGTGTGAACAGAGGAGGCCTGGGTGGCTTCATGGAGGAAGTAGGATGTCAGACAAAGGGTCGGCTCATAAGGCAGGGAGGAGTGGGGCTGACATCGGCCTGGGAGTCACGCTCTATAGGGAGAGGTCATTCCCTCTGACCTAAAATACTTGCTCCTCCCTTACCCCTCCCCCTCCCTCATCTCCACCCCTCCCCTGCTGCCTTCTTTTCTATTTCCCTCCTCTTTCTTACACTCTCTCTTCATTTCTCACCCTCCTCCTCTGACTTTGCTGTGAACCCAGGCTCAGCCACCCTTTTGCTGGAGGGATGCCAGTCCTGTGACATTACCGCACTGTAGCTTCCTTCTGAGGGCTGACCCTGCCAGGGCTCGGGCTCGGCCTGCCGGCTCCGGCCCGCCACTCTACTTCCAGCCTCGCTCCGTGGCTGGCCTGGCAGACCATCTTCTCAAAGGTTACTTTGTTTGGCCTCACAAAGGAAACACTATGGGACAAGGGTTTCTGAGGAGGCGGAGGCCTCCGGGTGCTGCCAGACCTCTGTGGCGTCTGCCTTTCCCTGTTCGGGAGCCATCACTGAAAGCTGCTTGTAGTAGACACTGTGGGGCCCCCCCAGCTGCTGTTAGGGCTGCTGATAATGGCTCACAGCTGCCCCTTCCTTGGAATTATCTTCAGCTGACAGGAGCTGTCTTGCCCTCAGACCTGGGCCAATGACTGGTGGACAAAGGTTACACAAGACCATTCCCTTTGCCTCCGGGTGGAGCGGGCTCTACTCTCCAGATATTTGGAGCTGGGGCAGCTGACCTTATGTTTGCCATCCAGAAAGAAGCAGACATCTCTTTCCAAGGCAGCAAAGGTGTGTCTGAGTCTTGAATAGAGGATGGTGCTAGGATCACTGGCAGAGAGACTCATTGACCAAGGGCCTCTAGTCAGACCCACTGGGGTCCCTGGGGAGCAGAAGATGCCAGCTAGTGTCTGTTTGAGCCTATGCACCTCGCTCTCCTCCACCATCTTGGGGCCCATCCGCTCACACAGTGACATGATTTTGAGACCCGTTGAGGTTACTTCCCCTTGGCTCCCTGCCTTTCCTCTGATTAACAGTCAGATTTTTATTATTCATCCACTTCTTCCTGATTCGGAATCCTTGAGAATGAGTCACCCTTTCTTCTGAGTTTGGGAGAGCCAAGTTTTCAAGCCTTGTTAAGTGATTAGGGGGATGTAGCACTGAGAGTTAACACCTGCATTTAACCAATCTACCCCCTACCCCAATCTCTCTTTCCCATTCCTACATTCATGCAGTAAAGTGAGTAGGTCTTTCCTACTAGGGCTGATGGCTCTCTGCAGTACTGTGATGATACAACACAGGGCACATGCTGGTGAATGTGTGTGTGGTTCCCAGGATTTTTTTTTCTTTTTTAATGTTTATTTACTTATTTTGTGTGTGAGAGAGAGAGAGGGAGAGAGAGAATCCCAAGCAGGCTCCAGGCTGTCAGCCCAGAGCCTGATGCAGGGCTTGACCTCACTAACCAAACCGTGAGATCATGACCTGAGCTGAAATCAAGAGTCAGATGCTTAACCAACTGAGCCACCAGGCACCCTACCCAGGAACTTAACTAGGACACAAGCTCCACGGTAATAGGGACCTTTCCTGTCTCATTCACTGCCGAATCTCCAGTGCCCAGTGTGAGCTCAATAAATATTTGTTGCATAAATGGATAAAGAAACATTAATTGCATGCCTACTGTATTTCAGACGTTACGCTAATCCCTGCCGACGGACAAATTGATATGTCCTCTCTCACTGTGGAGCTCAAAATCTAGAAAGAGAAACAGATAGGCAAGCAAATGGGCTGGTCATGAGGGTTAAAATAGAGGCATATGTAAGTGCTGGGAGAACACGTAGTAGACAATTTGCTCCGGGGAGGTCAGAAAAAGTTATGGAGGGGAAGGAACTTTTGAGTTGAGCTTCGAAAGGTAAGTGGGAGTTTGGTAGCGATCACAGGACGAAAGGGCGTCAAGGCAGAGCTAGCAGCATGAGGCTAGAAGGATAGAAGGTGGTGACGCTTCCGTGGGGTGTTAATGAGTGGCCGTGGGAGGAGGGTGGATGAGGGTAAAGCTGGAGAGCAGGCTGAGCCACGGGTTGGGGCCCCTCACCTGCTGCCCGCCCCCTCGGGCTGTGTGCTTTCAGGTCACGGCCAGTGCAGCTGTGGGGACTGTCTGTGTGACTCCGACTGGACCGGCTTCTACTGCAACTGTACCACGCGCACCGACACCTGCATGTCCAGCAACGGGCTGCTGTGCAGCGGCCGGGGCGAGTGTAAGTGCGGCAGCTGCAAGTGCATCCAGCCCGGCTCCTACGGGGACACCTGTGAGAAGTGCCCCACCTGCCCTGACGCCTGCACCTTTAAGAAGTGAGTGGGCAGAGAAGTGAGTTGGAGCCAGTCGGGTGCTAGAAGGAGGGAGGGGGTCCCCCAGGCTAGAATCCCCAACCCTCCAGGTTCTTACTCACCAAAGCTTCAGGAGGAGGCGTCCGCTGCAGCTAAGAGGCTAGCTTTCCTCTTCCCACGGAAAAGTTTGGGCAAAGAGGGAGGGAGAGCCAACCATGCAGGGGCCAAAGTAGCACCCGCTGGACTCCAGTTGGAGAAACCCCTCTCCTGGGATGGCATCCTGAATCCCTGAGTTGGGAGGAAGGCTAAACCAGGGAACTTCTGGGGAACGTTCTCATGTTCCGATCGTGTGGGAGAGTTGGGCTGGAGTTATGAAGGATTCTGTGAAACAGGAGATGTTCGCTAGTACAAACTCCACTCATCTGGGGTCAGGGGAAGCTCCTGCCATTTCTCTTGCCACTTTCAGCAGGGCTGGGCTCATAGGCATGCAACCTGTGCATTTGTACAGAGCCCTGTGCTTAGAAGGGCCCCATGCTTGGTTTACCGCTCTGCTGGCACTGTCTTGTAATGCTTAGGGATTTTTGAACAAGGGGCCTGACATCTTCTTTTGTGCTGGGTCCCCAGATTACATGACCGGTTCTGCCTTTAAGGCTCCTCGAAGTGGCACACGCCTTACCTCCTGTCACACTCTCGGATGGGACATGAAGAAGTTTAATGAGGGGACTGGGGCCTTCTGCCTGCCAGGCTCTGCCTCTGGGTGAGGAGGAACTCCCACCCCTGAACTCCAGACCCGACCCTCTGGGTCCCCCAGAATTGTCTTACAGGGGTTTTTGTTTCGGTGTTTGTTTTCCAAGGTGGGGCAGCTTTCTGGTGTGTGGATGTCAGAGCTGGACTGACACACACGTAGGTTTGCTCCTCTCTCGTCTTTTTTGTTTCTTTATTTTTGAGAGAGAGAGAGAGAGACAGAGTGCAATTGGGGAGGGGCAGAGAGAGGGACACATAGAATCTCAAACAGACTCCAGACTCTGAGCTGTCAGCGCAGAGCCTGACGCAGGGCTCAAACTCACAGGGCTCGAACTCGAAGACGGCGAGATCATGACCTGAGCCGAAGTCGGATGCTTAACTGACTGAGCCACCCAGGCGTCCCTCTCCTCCCTTGTCTTAATCTCTGTGTCGTCTCTCTTTTAGGAAGTGTGTGGAGTGTAAGAAATTTGACCGAGGAGACCTACATAAAGAAAATACCTGCAGCCGTTACTGTCGTGATGAGATTGAGCCTGTGAAGGAGCTCAGTAAGCTCAGCATGTCTTAGAATTGTGCACATATGCGGCTGCTGAAGTTTTCAGTTGATCCCAAAACGTGTCTATGTCTCATCAGTAAAATGGAAGAGTAATCCCTGCCTCAAAGGCATGTTGTACAGACCTGATGCACACTAGGCACTTAATAAAGGCCAGCTTCCCTGAGTCCTCTTGTGCCCTCTGCTAATTTGTTCCACAGTCCCTCCCCATTCTGCTGCTTCCCGGCACCCACAGACTCAGCAAGACCCTACAGATAACTTTTAAAGTATGTAGAAATCAACCCTAACTTGACCTCCCCAGGGAGAGGAAGACAATGCATCCCATTTTACGGATGAAGAAACCTAGGCTAGGTGATGTCAGTTTAGGAGGCTAGTAACCATTTACTGAGTTTACTTAACTGAGAGTGTTCAGCAATGCCCAGGCATACTGCTCTGCTGGTTTGGAGGGAAACCTTCACCCTTATGGATTTTAGCTAAAATCATAATGCTGTAGCCTTTTTTGGCTCTCTGGAGCCCTTCCTAGAATAAGACAGATAAAAATACAGTGGTGAGCAAAACTCTTGCCTGCAGTCATTGTAGTTTGAATTTCTTTTTTTTTTTTTTTTTTTTTTTTAATTTTTTTTTTTTTCAACGTTTATTTATTTTTTGGGACAGAGAGAGACAGAGCATGAACGGGGGAGGGACAGAGAGAGAGGGAGACACAGAATCGGAAACAGGCTCCAGGCTCTGAGCCATCAGCCCAGAGCCTGACGCAGGGCTCGAACTCACGGACCGTGAGATCGTGACCTGGCTGAAGTCGGACGCTTAACCGACTGCGCCACCCAGGCGCCCCTGTAGTTTGAATTTCACCTTGACCAAAAAGGGGATAATCTTTGTTGCTGTCAGCACATCTGATGTTATCTGGGTCAGCTAGGCATTGGTTGGTCTAGGGAGATGGCAATCTCTCCTGAGATAGCTGTCTCTCACGAAGGCAGGAAACATGTTTTCAGTGAGAGCCACAGTGAGACACAGCCAGTCAGTCGGCTTCTGGCTTGGGGTGTTACAGAAAAGGGTCAGCTCTCTGGATCCTTTGGCTAATATCAGAAGTGGGGCTGGTGGGGGGGGGTGGTGAGGGGCATGATTTGGGGATTGAGTTTGAAGAGACGGCTTTTCCTCCTGAGGAGAATCGGTATGCTGTGATTAGCTCAGGCGGGCAAGACTGCTGAGAGAGATGTGAGATGTTTTTATTACCTAGACCAGAGGGGAATCTCAGGTTAGTTGAAAGTATTTCTCTTACCCCCACCCCCGTGCCATGATAATCATAAAGATAAATGCTTGTTTGTATGGAATTGTGTAACTTATAAAAGTTAGGCAAGTATCTTTTCATACACATGATCTTGTCTTTTTCTCAGCCACCTAGTAGAGTAGAACTGTGGTACTGTTGTTATCTTCATTTTGCAGATGAGGAAACTGAATCTCAGGAAAGCTACATAACTTGCCCGAACAAGTTAAGCTTAGAATGAATCTGGAAATCCTTACTCTTTCCACTGTACTCTTATACCACTAGTTTTCGGGCGGCTCATTGAGTTCAAGTCTGATACTACACTTGATCTTAGCCAAAAGGCCGAGAAACAATCATTGAGTTCAAGTCTGGTGTGCTCTGAGACTCCTGTTTTAGTTCTGTTCCATCACGTACTTGTGTTGTGATCTTGGTGCATTTGCTTAACATCATCGTGTGTCAGTTTTACCTGTCTGGTTGCATCACTATAGGACGTGGTGCAAATGATAGAGGGGCACCTATAGTTTCCCTGTCAGAATAAGAGGCTTCAGAATTAGAAGGGGTGAAGCCTACAAAAAAGTGATGGGAGTCAGAGAAGAGAGGCTGGCTCTGGAGAGGAACACTGGATCAGACGCAGAAACGGAAGAAATGTAAGGGCTTTGCCAACAAACTATTGAGAATAGTTGAGCCAGGAGGGAAAGGAAAGAGAGGGAAGGGAACACCCTTCTCTATTAGGTACTGTTCACTTGACATCATTTAGTTCTCTACCAGTGTTGTGAGGTGGGTTATCCTTTTCCTTTCATAGATGAAGAAAGAGCCAATGAGGTCAAGTAACTTCCCCAATATTACGCAGCTGACAGGTGGTAGAGCCAGGCTTTGAATCACACTGTGTCATGTGTTCTGTCATGTCCCTTCCAAGGGAAGGAATACGAACCAAAAAGGGTCTGGGAGGGACAAAATTCAGCAGCGAGGGTCATCTAGAGGCAATTGCCAGGCACAACAGCCATCTCAAGTCTAGGCATCTTGCCTAATGTCAGGCATAGGGTTTCCTGTTGCATACTTTCTCAGAAGTCCCATGACTGGGGTTTGGGGATGGCCCCGTCTTCCAGGAATTGCCTTGTTTTTCACTCTCCCATATTTTCCCCTTCCTCAGAGGATACTGGCAAGGATGCAGTGAACTGCACGTACAAGAATGAAGATGACTGTGTTGTCAGATTCCAGTACTATGAAGACTCCAGTGGAAAGTCCATTCTCTATGTGGTAGAGGAGCCAGGTACGTGAACCGCCAGGGCCCCTGACACTGCACCTATAGGGAGAGGGAGAGCCACGTTAGGCAGCAATTTCCACCCATTACGCCTCTTACACAGAACAGCCAAGTTAAGACTACCTTACAAGTGGTAAGTTAGGGCCTGTCATCTGGGGGTGGGAGATATTTAAATACCAATCTTTGTGAGAAAGTGACTTGCTAATTGAGGAGGCAGAAAAAGAAGGTGAGTAAGGAAAGGAAGAAGGTAGATATGGATCCCACGAAGGGACAAAATACATCCTGGCATTTTTTTGAGGTGACAGTATTAAGAAGTGAGGAATTTAAAGTCTGGGACTCTTCAGCATCCGCTCCACTTAAGGTCAGGTGGTTGCCAAGGGCAACCTGTTCGCTGCTTCAGAGGAAGGCCTGATGCTTTGAGGTGTTGACCTTACCAGGGTCACCATGAGACACAGTACTGGCTTTGAGGCACCAAGCCAAGGTGTTCTGAGCACTGAAAAGATAGTGCTTGCTCTCACAGCCTTCTGGAAGCAGGAGGAGCTCATCCGTCATACACAGACCAACCACAGGTTTGTCGCCATCCAGTGTAGTAGATTAGCTCTCTTCCCCTTACCACCCCCGTCTCCTTCCTTTCTCTTACACAACAGACGAAGCGATGAATCACTAGAAAATATTTTCGAGTACTTATTGTATATCAGCCAGTAGACTAGGTGCTGGGAATATAACAATAAATCAAGCAGATGTGGCACTCACAGGCCAGGGGGAGAGGGACATGTAAATTGATAGTGATACTGCTGAGGGACAAGGGCTGTGCCAAGGCGGGGGGTAGACAGGAGCTTCTATGAGTGAAGGAACAATGTCTGAAGGCAGAGACTAAGTCAGTTGGTTGCTCGTCAGTTGATTCCTACAGCTGTAGAAATTTCTTCAAATCCTCCTTCAGACCAGGGTCCAGCAAACACTTTCTGTTCAGGGCCAGGGGTTAAATATTTTAGGCTTTGGCGGCACCTGGGCGGCTCAGTTGGTTAGGTGTGTGACTCCTGATTTCAGCTCAGGTCATGATCTCATGGTTCATCGGTTTGAGCCCCACATTGTGCTCCGCACTGACAGTGTGGAGCCTGCTTGGGATTCTCTCTCTCTCTCTCTCTCTCTCTCTCTGCCCCTCACCCACTCGTGCTTTCTCTGTCTCAAAATAAATATTTTAGGCTTTGTGGGCCTTGTGGTCTCTGCCATGACTACTCTGCCATTGTAACAGGAAGGCAGCCATAGTCTATATTTAATGCACAAGCCTAAGTATATTTAGAAAGACAGGTGGCAAGCCACATTTGGCTCCCAGACAATAGCTTGCTGGCCCCTGCTTTAGGAAAGTGGGTCTCCAACTTTTCTATGTTCCCCTTGCTAAAAAATCGAGAGTCCTGAGCCCCATGCTGCTTCCATGAGCCTCTATGTTCTTTTTATTTGATTTTTTATTACATTTTTAAATGTTCATTCATTTTTTGAGAGAAAGATGGAGCACGAGTCGAGAGAAAGATGGGAGGGGCAGAGGGAGAGGGAGACACAGAATCCGAAGCAGGCTCCAGGCTCTGAGCCCAACGCAGGGCTCGAACCCATGAACTGTGAGATCATGACCTGAGCCAAAGTCAGACACTTAACCGACTGAGCCACCCAGGTGTCCCCAGCCTCTGTGTTCTTGAATAGTGCTCCTGGCAGTTGTGAGACGCCCCAATATTTGAGTGCCTCTGCTTTGGACACATCACTTCCCCTAGTGAGCCTTCTCAGACCTCCTCCATCATCCTTTCTTCTGATTCGGTTGGGTGCTCCTGTTTGAGTCCCAGAGCAGCTGTGTTTCCCTTAGATGGGCCTTCATTCCACCATTAACTTGCTTCTTTAATCACCCATCTCCCTCAGTAGATCACGTGCCCCACGAACACACGAACCATCTGTCTTATCTATCGTTATATCTCCATACTTGGCTCAGTCATCTACAGAGAAGATACTTAGTAAACGGGTTTTGAATGAGTTACTAGGACTGATTATTCGAGTTGACAGGCAGGCTTGCATACATGTTGATAACCTGCTCGGAGAACTTTGGCTGCTTGGAGAAGGAAGCGGGTGACAGTGGAAAGAAGCTCTACTACATCCGGGTCAGCCAGGGTGTTGCTGGCTGCATGGGTACCGGAGAGCATGGCGCCCCCTACCGTGATATTGTTCACCTGCCTTTCCCAGGGCTCTCACCCTTCAGAAGGGAGAAGGAAGGTAAAGGAAAGGGTATGACCTTAATTTTATTTAGCGACTCAAGGGAAAGCTGACATGGGAAGGGGAGAGGGCAGAGTCTGGGTATGTATCTGTGGGGGAGCACATGTGGATTATTTGGCCATGACCCCTCACACTTTCCCGCCCACCTGTGTTAACACGTTTCATGGATTTTTCCACACCCGCCCTATTTGCACCTTTGTGCTTTCTCATTTTTGAAGGGCAGTACGTTCTTGCTTTGGGGTTTAACGTTACTTCATCTCTGCTATAACAATCCTTGCAGGTGCTTCTGCTGTAACACCAAAATCTTTTGGCTTGATATTCTTAGATGGAATCCACTACTTGGAATTATGGGGCAGAAAGATGGTGATAACCTGAGCTGGTACAAATAACCCCCCAGGGTGGGGGGTGGAGTAGCTTTTCTGATGTAGATTCCATCCTCCACATGAGGAGATGGGACCCCAGACCCATATTCCCTATCTTGTTGCCCTGGAATTCTGAATTTGACCTCTCTTCTCACCTACCGCCCCCAACTATTTTCAGGGGTTCTGGCTTTGTGCAGAATGTGTCATCTGAGGTCCCAGAGCATAGGAGGGGATTATTCTCATTCTCTTCCCCAACTCATGCCTTTGCGGATGGTCTCCCTGAAGGGCTGGGCCACTGCAAGGCAGTAGAGACAGCACTGCCAAAGGGCTTGGCCTTGACTGGGTGGTGTTCAGCCTACTATGTGGAGTGGGCTCCGCTGAGCTGGGTCCTTATCACTCCCAGATAGAGTTGCCTCGTCGAATACAATATGTCCCATTCAACATTTAGTACCTACTTAGGCTGAAAAATTATTGTTTATCTGAAATTCAAGTTTAACTGGATTTCCTGTGCTTTTGTCAAACCTGCCAGCCCTGCCCAGTCTTTCCTGACCTTGGGTCTCCACGATGGGTCCTCATCACCGTGGCTGAGAGAGCTCTCTAGAGACTAGCTGATCTCATCATCTTCTTCCGGGAATCCTGCCATCTACTCCTTTCAGGACAAATGCTTAATAGATGTTTTTGCCTGAAGACCTCTTGACATTCTACTTGTCCTGCCCATACTGACATGCAGAATTGAAGAGATTTCACTCTGAGGTTTGAGGGTCAGCCCTCTCTTCCCAAGAATTCATAATTGTTGTTCCCGGAAGAGCTGGTGCCCTTCACTCCTGGGAACTCAGACACTGGAACCTCACAGCCTCTCTCCAGATGCTCCTTTAATTATAGACAGGTTATAATTTGGTAGCTTGGGAAATAGCCAGCTTGGGTCTGCATCGGTGGTTGTTTTTGGGTCATGTGTGGTGAGCATAGGGTGTATGTTTAGAGAAGAAGGTGGGAGACAGTGTGGAAAGTAGGCATGACCACCTCTCCAGACCCATCAATACCCGTATATTCAAACACCTAATTACATAACACCTGAGAAGTTACTGGAGTGAGGTCACCCATCAGACACCTGTGGTTTATGGGAAGCAGAGCTCTGCAGAGCACAGTCAGCTTGGTCTTCAGAGGGGTGATGCACCTCTGTCTGTGTTGGTTGTTGACTAGGGTTGAACAGGAAGTCGGCTTTCAATAGGGTTAGGATTAAAGATGACGAAATATTTTGGGAAGGAACCCAAAATATTGTCTGGGTTGGCAGGCTTCCTGGTCTCTGTGCTAACAAGGACATTAGGTTCCCAGCCCTCAGAGATGTACATATCCAAACCAGAGAAACAAATACAAATGCCTAAGGAGCTAGGTAAATAAATTAGTGAAAACAGGTGTAACAAGAACACGAGTAATAATGGTAGCTGATAGTTATTGAGCACTGAGTCTGTGCTAGGCAGTGTTCTGAGTTCTTTAAATATATTTAACTTATTTGTTTATTTTTACAGGTTTCTTTTTTTTTAAATATTTATTTTGTGGGAGGAGAGAGAGAGAGAGAGAGAGAGAGAGAGAGAGCATGCACGAGTTGGGGAGAGGGGCAGAGAGAGAGGGAGAGAGAGTCCCAAGCAGGCTTCATGATCAGCATGGAGCCCGATGCCTGGGTGGCTCAGTTGGTTAGGCGTCCTACTTCAGCTCAGCTCACGACCTTGCAGTTCGTGGGTTCAAGCCCCTATTGGGCTCTGTGCTGACAGCTCAGAGCCTGGATCCTGCTTCAAATTCTGTGTCTCCCTCTCTCTCTGCTCCTCCCCCACTCATGCGCACTCTCTCTCTCTCTCTCTCTCTAAAAAAGAAATAATCCTTAAAAAAATAAATAAGTTGGGGTGCCTGGGTGGCGCAGTGGGTGTTCGACTTCAGCTCAGGTCATGATCTCACAGTTCGTGAGATCGAGCCCCGCGTTGGGCTCTGTGCTGGCAGCTCGGAGTCCGGAGCCTGCTTCGGATTCTGTGTCTCCCTGTCTCTCTGCCCCTCCCCCATACATGCTCTGTCTCTCTCAAAAATAAATAAACGTTAAAAACAATTTTTAAAAGTATATATTTAACTTAACTATGCTTCATAAGTTTTGGAATTCAGTGCTATTACTTTCTCCATTTTAAACATGGAGAGATAGGAAACAGACACCCAGAAAGGTTAAATAGTTTATCAAAGGTCACATAGCAAAGTAAGTTGTCAGCCAGGATTCGAACCCTGGCGGTCTAGCTCCAGAACCCACAGTAGCACAGCCTCCATGACAAGTTAACATGTTGCCTCTGTTTAGTGGAGAAAAGAGGGTGGTGACAAGTCTGGCAAACTAGAAAATGTGTCCCATCTAAAGGGGACAGCAGCTACTCACATCTAACCAGAGCTGCCCTGTGGGTGCAGTGTTTCCAGACCTTTTTATTTATGTTTAAAAAATTTTTTTTTACTTTTATTTATTTTTGAGAAACAGAGTGAGACAAAGCGTGAGCAGGGGAGGGGCAGAGAGAGAAGGAGACACAGAATCTGAAGCAGGCTCCAGGCTCTGAGCAAGCAGTCAGCACAGAGCCTGATGCGGGGCTCGAACCCACAAAGTGTGAGATCATGACCTGAGCCGAAGTCAGACGCTCAACCGACTGAGCCACCCAGGCGCCTCTATTTATTCATGTTTTTAAAGGGAAGAAGAAGAATCTGAAGTTTTAGGGGGATAATCTCCTGATTATTCCATGCTGCCAACAAAATAAAAATTTAATCAAGCTTTTGTTTTAAATCCAGTAGAGTTAACATAAAATCAACTTTTTAATAAACACTTGAGTAGGTTAGATTCTACCGGGGGTGACCTGCTTATGACCTCTAACTTAAACTACTCAGGACAGATTATTGCTGTCTTAAATATTGGTGCTCCCCCCCCCCCTTTAAAAATTTTGATTTATTTTGTAAGCCCTGTTTCCCTCAGAGAGATTTCTAGTAATTTCTTACTTGGTCAGGTTGCCTTTACAACGTCCCTGCTCTGTGCTCTCTCCTGACAGAGTGTCCCAAGGGTCCTGACATCCTGGTGGTCCTACTCTCAGTGATGGGGGCCATTTTGCTCATCGGCCTTGCTACTCTGCTCATCTGGAAGCTCCTCATCACCATCCATGACCGGAAGGAGTTTGCTAAATTTGAGGAAGAGCGAGCCAGAGCAAAATGGGACACAGTAAGAGTCGGGGCTGGGCATTTTCTTAAGTCATTGGTTTGAGAGCCTCAACTGGAAATAGTAGGTACTTAGGGGAGCCAGGTTCAGCCAGCACCATAATTTCCCAGTTAGTCTCTGTTGTGGAAATTGGGAGATGGTCCTGTTGTCTTTATTATTCCTGAAAACCACCTGAGTCTCTCACTGCCACACAGTGACCATAGGTCCCATAGGTGAGAACTGACTGAGTACAGGTAGGGCCCAGCTCTGCTCTGGACACTGACATAATCAAAAGGAAACATATTCTCTAATTGAGGAAGACAGGACAAATGATGGGGGGTGGGGAACGTTATTATTGCCAGTTTGTAGATAAGAAAACTGAGCACAGAGACGTTCAACAGCTTGCCCAATTGTGGGAGAGAATCAAGTTATGATAGAAATGACTCTTTGGGCCAGCCTCTTAAAACATATCCTCTCTGCAATTTATTCTGATTGCATTCAATCAAGCATCTATTGAGAACTTTCTATATACTTAATTTTGCTCTGTTCTCCTTTGGCTCATCTTCCACATTCTGACTTTTTTTTCTGGACCTTCCAAAATGGCTGTTTGAGTCCATGAATGTCTAGCGGGAGGCTGAAAGTTTGTTCTCATTTGATGGTCACCTCAGGCCTTGGTACTCAAGGGTCCCAAGAAACTTGAGATGTTTCTGTTCGTACAGTGTAGAAATCTGGAATCTCAGCGGCACATGAGAATGTGTTGTATTTCTTGAAATGGGACTCCTAAAGACGGCCAGATCTTATGGGATTTATCACTTTTTGTTAGAAAATAATTTGGGCAACCCAGTGAGGGTCTTATTTTTTCCTGCTAACATGACAGTGGGTAGCGCTTGGAAGGATGAGATGAGAACAAATTAAAATTATTTTGAGTGAAAGCTATCCTCTCTGTTTCAGCTACCACCTGCTACATTTCTCGTCTCTGCCCGCATCCGCCAGCATAGTCACAACAAAAGAAAAAAAAAATTGGAGAAGGGCAAAAGAGAGAGTTCAGGAGAGAAGCAGGAAATAGATACTGGCTACAAGTGGTACTGAGGTGTTTGGGGATCACCAAAAAGTAATGGGTTGAATTCAACCCCTTCGAAACAGCAGCACAATGGCATTCCACTTTCTCTCTCCTCTTATTTCCTACCCACTCCCATCTCAGGAGCGAATATGGGGTTACAATGAGCACTAAGCGATTCATGGATGGTGTAGCCCGGAGAAAGGTGTCTTGGGTAAACTCTTCAGGCGAAATGTAATCATTGAGGGCAGGGAACAATTGAGGAATTCACTGTAAGACACATTTCTGTTCTCTCCGCAGGCCAACAACCCACTGTATAAAGAGGCCACATCCACCTTCACCAACATCACCTACCGGGGCACTTAATGACAAGCAGTCATCCTCAGTTCACTGTCAGGCTGTCCCAGAATTGTGGACACATCTGCTGTCATGTTTACAGGGAACGAAATCCGTGGGGCAGGATCGGGGGCTGGGAGTGGGGTGGGTTACAAGAATGTCAGTATGTGGAGGTGTGGGTCTCTGTGCGTGTGTGCGCGTGAGTGTGCTGCATGTGGGGGAGTGTGTAATTTAAAACTTGAGGTGTGTCCAGACACGTGGAGCTCCTCAGCCTTTGTCCGCAGAATGCCTCCTTCAGGGATCCTTCCTGCTTAACCTTAGGGTGACCCACGTAGCTGAGCAGGTACTGTTCATTACCTCACTGAGAAGCCAGCTTTCCTTTTCCGGCCATTTCTCCCGAAGAGAAGGGCAGGGCTGAGCCTCTCGTTCCAGAGGAAGGGGCCTTGACTCTGCCTTGAGTTGACGGTTCTTGGGTCCGACGCTCAGCAGCTCTGATAGCAAATGCTGGGCTCCGCAGCCTTGTCGTGTCATCTGGACTTTGATCTCCTTTGCCTTCCCTCAGGCTGACGGAGAAATCAGAAGCAAGAGCAGCCATCGGAGTTGCCTATGTCTTTTGCTGTCCCCTCAATCCAGTATGGTTCTCTCACAAGGGGAGCCCTTGCCAGCAATTCTGTTGGGAGTGAGGATGGGAAGGCCACTCAGGGGTCATGCATGGCCTGGATGAATGTGCCAGAGTCCCCCAGTTCATAATCATCACCCTTCACATTTGTCTCCTTGGCACCCCACCCTAGAAGTTCGATTGGAGGACGCGTGTTACCCTTAGACCAGCATCACCTCTTTACCTGCTACGTCTACACTCTCACTGCTGTAGACATTTGCTACATACTGGGAATTTCTTTCATGACCGGACGCTTTTCCTCCCAGGGAGAGTGCTGTGATGAGAGCCAGAGATCTGGCCCCACCCTTCAGGCCCTCTGCCCCTTGTCCAAGGCACCCCCCCGCCCCTACACCCAATCTGGTGCTTCTGTGTGCTACATCCATCCATGGGGCTGATTGCACTTATCTACCTCTTGGCTGTCTTGTGAAGGAATCATTCCCATGGGTCTCTGAGTCTGCTGGGCATATGTGCCACATTTAGAATGATGGGCCAGTTGTATCAGCGTGTGTGGCCTATTCTCCTACGGGCTGGGCAACCTCATTTTAACTCAGTCTTTAATCTGAGAGGCCACAAGTGCAATTTTATTTTATTTTTCTCATTGGGTCACCTGAAACCATGATGAGGCTTGCTTAATCTAAAGGAACATGTACAGAAACACATTTGCATTATATTTTGTAGTTTTATTTGAGGAGGAAGGAGCATATTTAAAAACAAACAAACAACCCCACATAGACTTGGGATGGATACAGACCCTCCCACTTGGCATCATTCATAGGGAGTTGCTGCCCATTTGCTGGATCTGTAGGGGCTCTCTCATCCTGGGAGCCTGTGGGGATGGCCCCACGGGCATGCTGGGCCATTCTGAGCAGGAGGGGTACAAGTGGTTCTTTTCTCCTAGCAGTTGCTTCCTTGGTGTTCACATTGGTCTAAACATTAACAACCACCCTCACCCCCCATTCATCAAGAAAAAGGAAAGAGCTATAGACGATCTGTGGTCTGACGATCAGAAAATGTAAGTCCTGGCCTCATTGTTGCAGCTGAGGAAGTTTTACCCTTAATTAAGGCAAGCCTCTCTTCCTTCCCTTCGGGGCTCAGTTTTCTAGTTTGAAAAATGATAGTTTGGACCAGCCAGTCTGGAAGGTGTCTATCAATATTGATAATCTGAGATGCTGGGATTTACTGTGGCATCAGACATACAGTCAAGATTCCATGAGATGTTGATACTACTTTTTTTGTTAAGTTGGGAGATCTGAGAGACCAGCTTTTGCAAGAGCAGATGTCATTCCACATCACCTTTCTCAATGAAAAAGCCTCATTCTGTCCTCTCTTAGAGCCCCTTCTCCAATGTTTGTTAGCAGTCACATTTCCTAATGTAGCACTTAAGCTCCACTTAGTTTATTATTCCTTAGCTCACTTTGCACACGTTTGCATCCACATATAAGGGAGAGGAATCCATTAAGAAGTAGCTGAAATGTGTATTCTGTATTCGTGTGTTAACACTGAGAATAAGCCTTGGAATTAGGAGTAGGGCAAATGACTGAGCCTTGTCTCACCCATGGATTACTCTTTACTGAAAGGGATGGTAGTACAGTAGAGGGGTAAATGGGGGAGGGGAGGGTCGATAATGAATCCCAGAAGTTTAGAACCTAACTATACCCTTTGGCTACTGAGACAAGAGTCCATTAAAGCAGTAGTTGGACCTTTTCTTTAGATAAGATGGTTTATATGAAGACACTATATCAAAGGAGGAAGAACATATATTTAAAGGATGAAAAAATCAGTAGGACTCTTTGAGCTTCTGGAAAGAGACTCCTAGGCTTTAAAAAGGCGCCGGGTGGTTCAGTTGGGTGTTTGACTTTGGCTGAGGTCATGAACTCACATTTCGTGAGTTCCAGCCCCACATCAGTCTCTGTGCTGACAGCTCAGAGCCTGGAGCCTGCTTCGGATTCTGTGTCTCCCTCTCTCTCTGTTCCTTCTCTGTTCACGCTCTCTCAAAAATAAATAAAGATTAAAAAAAAAAAAAGACCAATACTCTTTGTATGCGGGGAGAACCTGTAGCTGCGTTCGCAAGACAGCAAATGGCAGTCAGTTTGGGCATCACGTAGGGTGAACATCTAAATAGTATTTTGGTATCAGCACAGCCCAAAGAAGTTATTTATTTGTGCTCAGCTCATCTGGAGAGAATGTATGTTCAGTCTCAGGGTGTGTGGATAGTAATGGGAAGCTTGGGATGCTCCTGACAAGTTGTCACATAACGAATCCCTTCTTTCTCTCTCAGATATTCCTAGACCATCCATGATTTCAAGATCCCTCTCTTTGTTAGGTATTCCTGGTTGAAATGACTTAAGTGCCTTCCTGACTTCCTAACCACCCCCTCTGTTTGAATTGTGCAACAGTAAATTAAATGTGCTTTCCAAAAAGAATTGACCTAAGGCTGCCCAGTTCTTCCTGTGTTGTTATTTCTGTTTTCTTTGGGTGAAAAGAGTAAATGTCATCGCCTCAAAAATGATTATTTTAGAACAAGCCTGTTTCCAAATGTAACCAAATGATGACCACCACGGGGACTGAAGTTTACTCCAGAACCCAGAGCGTTTCTTTAGACTTTCATAATGTTTTCAAACTGAGTAGGTTATTGCTGTTCTAAGAGTTGGAGTTTTTTGTCTTTTAATTGGGGATTTTTTAGGAACTTGTGCAATCTCAATAGAACAGACTGTCAGTTTGGCCTAGGTTTTGTTTGCAGGAGGCATAAATCAGTACAATAAAGGCTTGATGGCAGATTATTGACAGGATCATTTAAATGCCCAGCTTTAGGGGGAAAAATGCCCAACTTTTATTTAAGGAATTGGGTCTCAAAATGTGGTTTGAGGACCAGCAGCCTCCATATCACCTGGGAAGTTGTTAGGAATAAAAATGCACAGGCCACGCCCCAGGGCTACTAACTCAGAAAATCTGAGATGGGGCCGGGCCCGGTGTTCTGTTTCAGCAAAGCCCTCCCTGTGATTCTGCTGCTTACTCAAGTTTGAGAACCACTGACTTAAGAAGTCACTTACCTGTCCTTCTGGCTTACTAAGTTTGCAGTTAAATCATCTCAGTTACTAAAAGATTATGAATACAGCTTGGCGGGTATATTAAGAGAACCAAATATCTACCCACACAAAATGAAAATGCACTTTTGATCCATTTTCCAAATTAAGTGATCAGAGGCTTCTGGTTCCCTCACAGCCACAAATTCCCATGAAAAACTAAAAGAAGTACTAGATCAAAATCACAGGGAAAGAAACCCAACTAACAGGATACTTGGCAGGCATCTAAGAAAACCTTTAATTCACAGGAGATGGGATGAATATCGAAATTATTAGCATTATCACTTTATAGGGTAAGACTCTAGAATTTGCAACTTCACTTTTTGCTATTTAAAATGTATTGAGCATTGACAGTGTGGGGTTGAAGTACTTTATGGCACACTCATCATCTTTGCCTTTGGGTCTTCCATTCCTTAAATAACGTGCATTTTTAAAAAACATGACGGTGCATGACGTCATAAAAGGATTATGTGAACACACACTGAGACCTTTTATGGTGAAATTTTGTAGGTACACTGTGTTTTATTTACTTCATGGTAACTGATGACTACATATCTGGGTAAAATGGAGGACTTTATGTGAAAATGAAATGAAAAGCTATATATCAAATCATATTTGTAATCCCCTAACTCTTGGCCTGTGTAGTCTGAACTCTATAGTGACAGCCATGTAATGACCACCGGGATCAATTACAAGCAAGTTGCCTTGGAATTATAGTGCAACTATAATTTTCATTTTTCACACTGATGTAAGGAAACAGTAACATATGCTGTGCAAGAAAACCATTTAATGCTTGTTGAAAAATAATTTCTATTTGGTTTTGTAACATATTTCTTGAAATATCTATTTCTGATAGTTTGTAGTTTGACTAAAGCACACAGGCAGTTTTAAATGCTTGTGATTGGGGTTATCTATATTGTTAAATTTTAAGGGGCGCCTGGATGGCCCAGTCGGTTAAGTGTCCGACTCGGTTTTGGCTTAGGTCATGATCTCACAGTTTGTGAGTTTGAGCCCCACATTGGGCTCTGTGCTGATGGTGCAGAGCCTGCTTGGGATTCTCTCTCTCTCCCTCTCTCTGCCCCTCCCCCACTTGCTCTGTCTCTTTCACAAAAATAAACTTAAAAAATTTTTTTAAAAATCCACTTAATGAGACTATCCAAGAATAGTTAGCATGTGAAAAGAAAATTATAGGTCAGTTAACATGATTGTGTTCCTTGCGATTGCTGCCATAGTGCTGTCTCTCTAAACTTTTGCACAGAGAAGACATTTTCCATCAGCTGTGTATTTTCTGACAATACACGGGAGAATGCTCACAGAATAGAAGCATTTAGAAAGCAACATTTAGGAGATTTAACAGCCTTCAGGCAAAATCTCCACAGTAAATTCTTTATCAGTGTCCCTGAAAAGAGCTTTGTAAGAAAAAAAAAATTTCGCAATTCATTGTGGGTTTTTTTTTTTTTTTCTATTAGTTGGGTTTTCCTGTGACTCATACAATTGGCATGATTTCTTTGGAGAGATCACAGTGCTGGGTGTGTAAATATCATTCGGTGGCCAATGAAGAGATTGGTTAGGAAAAATGTTAATGGATCTATGCTCAACTTTGCTTCTCCTGACCCTTATAATCCCCCATTGTGACAGAGGTTGCTAATTGTGCCCCCATATGTGTTTTCCTCTTCTCACATAGTCAGAACTCCTAATTTCCCGTTGGACACATGGCTGCCTGGAATAGATACTATGTCTCCAAGCTTCTCCTAGGCTGCCCTGTCCATCTTGTAGACAGATGTGAATGGAAGAGGTTCATACCACTTCCATCGCGTGCCATTTAAGAAGGGAGCATGCCTCCCCTCTCCCCTTCCTTCTTCAGGTAGGCCGACTGTAGAGACAATAGCTAGAACTTAAGCAGACCTCACGGAACAGGATGGGACCTGAGGGATTGTGGTAGTTATCTATTGCTGCATAATAAATTACCCCACGATTTAGCAGCTTAAAACCACAAACGCGATCTTGCAGTTTTTGCGGCATGTTAGCTGGCTTCTCCCAAAGTGCGGAAGCCAAGAGAGAGCCAGGAGGAAGCTGCAATATCTCTTGTGACGTAGTTTTGTACGTGTCACGTCAGCATTTCCACCATACTCTATTCGTTGTTAAGCAGCCCGCTACAACTAGTCCACATGCAAGAAGCGTGGACCAGATGCCACTTTTTTTTTTTAAATTGTTTTAAATGTTTACGCTTTGAGAGAGAGAGAGACAGAGACAGAGTATGAGTGGGGAAGGGGCAGAAAGAGAGAGAGGGAGACACAGAATCTGAAGCAGGCTCCAGGCTCTGAGCTGTCAGCACAGAGCCTGACGCGGGGCTAGAACTCATGAACCTAGATGCCACTTCTTGAAGGTATGAGCGCCCTGGTAGATAAAATTGTTGCCCCTGCCCATCCCCCTCTCCCAAAGGCACCCATGTTCTAATCCCCAGAACCAGCGGATATGTTACCTGGCATGGAATGAAGAATTTTGCTGATGTAATTAAGGGCAGAAACAGGGAAATTTCATGGATTATGTGGATAGCCTTAATACAATCATAAGGGGGTCAGAGTGAGAATAGGAAATGTAATGATGGAAACAGGTCAGTGTGAGGTTGCCACGAGTCAAGGGATGCAGAAGCCTCTAGAAGCGGGAAAAGGGAAGGAGTAGATTTTCCTTTAGAGCCTCCAGAAATGCAGCCTTTGTAAGGCCAATTTTGGACTTCTGACCTCCAGAAATGTAATACATTGTTGTTGAAGTTTGTGGTAAGTTGTTACAGTAACAAGAAACTAATACACCAAAGAACTTGTGGACATAGTTCAAAACTGCCACAGTCCACCCTCTGGTCACTCCTTATTCCTAGTTCCCTCACTTGCAACAAGTGCTCCCCCTTCCCAAGGACCCCGGGTCTTATCTCATTATAGCATTCACTCAAAGTCCAGAGTCTTGTCCTCTAAATAGGTCCTGGGGCAGAGGAGTCTTCTTGGATATAGTTCCTTACATTTGGCTACTTGAGTATAGTGCCTCTTAATCTGAAGTCCTGTGAACTAAAGGAAAAAGCTATAATGCTCTCTTCCTGCAACAACCAATTAAAATGGCAGGACAGATAGGGTAACTGTTATAGACATTCCAGTTTCAAGGGGCAGAAAACAGGTTTGCAGAAGCCCCCAGTCCATAGCAGTTCTGAAAGTCACTTGGGTATAGGCTGGCAGTTCCATATGAAAGGCCTGGGAATAATTCTCCATGGATTTTCATTCTATCTTCTAGGCTTTTGGTTTTACCCTTTAAGCCATCTTTATTCCATTAAAGGTAGCATATATTTACATGGAAATAGTTTTCTCAGCCTGCTTCCTGCTTATAGAGCTTGAGGGTCCAAAGACCTCTTTCCTTTTCATGCTCTGACTCCTTCAGCCCAAGCTGGCAGTGTTTCTGACAATTACAATACTCTTTTAAAAAAATTATGAATCTCCTGCAAATCTTAATTGGGTTTCAGTCCCATAAAATAAAAGCCCTACCCATAAATATCTTTGAGCTAAATCTTTTGCTACCTCGGGCTTCTGCAGAAGGACAAAAGCCTTAAGCTTCTTAGAAGCCATATTATTTGAATGAGAGGATCCAAGAAGCATAACCTTAAAATCTTTTGAGAGTCTTTTGCCTGTGATATCTCCCTTAAGCCACCACTGGAAAAAATGCCACCGGAGCAGTAAAATAGAAGACTGTGTCCTTGCAACTATGGTTAGCAATATTCACCCTTGAGTGACCATCTCTGAACCTCTTGAATGTGAGAAATAAAATTCTATCTTGCTTAGGCCACTGTTATTTAGGGATTTTCTGTTAGGTGAAAGAATCTAATCCTAACTACTATACTCTTGGTGCTATTTGGTGAGCGTCTCTGAAACTGACTAATACAGTAACTAACTCATCAATAGACTCAGTACTAACAAACTACAAGTGCTCAAGATTGTGAAGCGTCCACAATCTGGTGATCAGACAGACTGAAACCATTATAATCCTTACACGTTAGAAGTTGATGTCTTATGAATAGATGGAAAATGGGCTCAGCTCATTAATAGAGGTGGACTGTAAACAGTGTGTGTGGGTAGGTGGGGAAGTAGGGAATGGAGGGTGGGGTGTTTACAAAAATAAAAGACATGGTCTCAGCATTCATTACTTACAGACTGTTTAGGGAGATAAAACACATACATGTTAAAATACTAAAGAATACTAAAAATACTAAAGAATACTAAAGAATGCCTACACAACAGGATTTGAGATATAAATGGGCACAAGTATCTCTGAAGTAATTAAATGTTTTAACATTTTTTGAGCACTGCATAAACATTTTTGAATTATCACAATTCTGAACGAATGAGAAAACTGAGGCTTAGAGAGCTTAGTTTGCCCCACTGCATACAGTAAATAATTAGGATAATTGACTCAATAATTGAATTTGCATAGATCCAGCTCTAAAGCCCACGCTGCTCACCACAATGTTAACAACGGAGAGCTCAGGTTGGCTCAATCAATGTGAATTTTACCTTTTTGAAAATTTACCTTTACACCTCAAATCATGAGCTTTAGAGGGAAAATATTTGCAAAACGCTCTCCGCTTGACAGAACATTACGACTCTAGTGTAGCAAAAACCTTAAAAATGATTAATTTCACTGTCTTGGATTCGTACAACGTTTTAGCGACATAATATTTGGGGCAAGCCGTGAAAAATCGCTTTGTTGTCTTTTACCAGTAACATTTCATCTGCAGCACGCACACACACAAGAAATTGATCTTCGAAGAAACACAAAGCATCTCTTCCCAAAGAGAGCGTTAGTCCTCTGAAGGGCAGCCTGGAACAGATTTCAGCAAAGTGTCGGGACAAAGAGCTCTGCGCTGTTGTCCGGTACGGAGCGGTAGAAACCAAGAAGGATGGAATGTTTTCGAAGGCAGGGCGGGAAGTATTCAAAGGATGGATACAGGATAATCCTGAAAAGATGTCAGACTGGGGCGGGACACTGCACCAGGGAACGAAGACAGCTGCAGGAAGGGTAGGGAGTGCGGGATGGACGGCGAAATCCAGGTGCCGGGAGGACAGCGCGCGGGGAGGAGCTCGCGTCTGGGCCGCCGAGCGGGGCCGGGTGAGGTCACAGGCCCTTGTGAGGTGGGGTGGAGCCGCGGGGCCGCAGCGCCGTCCAGTCGGCGCGGAGGCGGCGGCGAGATCAGCCGCTCCCGGCTGCCCCGGAGCCCCTGCGCGGTGGCGGAGGCGGTGGCGGTGGCCGTGCCCTGGGTCCCGCGCTCTTCCAGCGCGGGCCTCTCAGTGGGCGGAGCGTCGGCCTCGGTCAGGTGACCTGGGGGCGGGGCTTCGTCGCGTGGGAGCCCGGGAAGGCGGCGCAGCGAGAGCGCCGGGCCACGCGGGGGGGCTGAGTGGCCTGCAGCTAGGACCTTCGGATCCCGTTGGGCTAGGGCCTAGGCCCGTGAGGCGGGAGGACGGGGACACCCTTGGGAGCCCGAGGGGGTTCACGGTGGGACACCCCCCCCCCCCCCCCCCCCCCCCCCCCGGGGGGACACAGGTGGAGAGGCAAGACTTGCCGAGGAGCGTGCCACCCGGTGCGAGGGACAAAGTAGAACAATTACGGAGATGGACGAAGGTTCCAGAAGGGGCAGCGATGTGACTGGGCGGGCCGGGCACTAAAGGGGCAGACGCGGCTGGATCCCGTGGTGCCTCGGAAATGGTGGTGGTTCTAGAAGGGTGGAGGTCATGGTGGCTGGGACGCTTCCCTGCTTCTTGAGCAAACCCTCAGACCTCTAGTAGAGCACTTGTTTTCATCTGGTGAGTGGTTTAACGTGTTCACAGGTCTACTCACTTTCTTCGCCAGAAGGCTAAACGAGCAGGGCCTGTTGGAATGTTCCACAGCACAGGTTCTTCCATGAAGTGGAAGTTCAGTCAGTATTGTTAAAGGTGGTAGTTGGGGGTGGTGCCGGTCATGTGTGAACGTTAAGGGCAACAGGTGCGGTGAAGAGGTGTCTGCAGTTGCTGTTAATGGACGTTTGCGGTCATCGCTGCAAGGGAAGTGAGGGAGGAAGTGAGGGGCGGTTTGGAAGGGAACCCAAATGGAAAGAGTAGAAAGTACTTTGCAGAAGTGGTGGGTGATGGGAGGGAAGCAGATGTGGAGGTGGTGGTAACTCAGCAAGTGAGAAAGTGCAGTTGTGAAAGCGCAGTGCAAACATCAGAGCGCTAAAAACAAAATAAAGTTAGATTCTCCATATTTCTGCCTAGCTGTGCCTCTGGGTTTACTAAGCAGCAGTGTAAATTTAGTGAAAGTATCCCTGGATTTGGGAGTCAGGGACCTGAATTTTGCTACTATTTTGTGTACGTTGTGTGAGCAAATCACAATCTTTCTGTGTATCAGCTTCCTTATATATAACTAAGGTATTGGACCAGAAAGATTTCTTTTTTTTTAAATGTTTATTTTTGAGAGAGAGAGTACAAGTGCGGCAGGGGCAGAGAGAGAGGAAGACACAGAATCTGCAGCAGCCCCCAGACTCTGAATTGTCAGCACAGAGCCCGATGTGGGGCTCGAAACCCCCCGCCCCGTAAGATCATGAGCTGAGCTGAAGTCAGAAGCTTAACCCACTGAGCCACTCAGGCACCCCTGACCAGAAAGATTTCTGAAATCATCCTAGCTCTGTTGTGGATTCTATGATTTCATGTAACAATAAGCACTCCTCCCCGACTTCATTTACGGCTTTTAAAGTTTGTTTATTTAAATTTCAATATAGTTAACATAAAGTGTTAGTTTTAGGTGTACAATATTCAGCAATTGTATACATTACTTAGTGCTCATCATAAGTGTACTCTTAATCCCTTCAGCTATTTGACCCATTCTCCACCCACCTCCCCTCTTGTAACCATTAGTTTATTTTCTATAGTTAAGAGTGTTTCTTGGTTTGTCCCTTTTTTTCCCTTTGTTTCATAACATATGAGTGAAATCTTGTGGTATTTGTCTTTTCTGACACATTTCACTTAGCATTATACTGTCTAGCTCCATCCGTGCTGTTGCAAATGGCAAGATTATTCATTCTTTTTTATGGCTGAGTAATATTCCAGTGTGTGTGCTTGTGTGTGTGTGTATATGTATACCACCTCTTTATCCATTCATCTATCAATGGATAGATGGGCTGCTAACACTTGAGCTGCTTCCAAAATTCGGCTATTGTAGATAATGCTGCAGTAAACATAGGGGTGATATAGTTTTTTTTTTTTTTTTTTTTTTTTTTTTTTTTTTTTAATATATGAAATTTACAGTCAAATTGGTTTCCATACAACACCCAGTGCTCATCCCAAAAGGTGCCCTCCTCAATACCCATCACCCACCCTGCCCTCCCTCCCACCCCCCATCAACCCTCAGTTTGTTCTCAGTTTTTAACAGTCTCTTATGCTTTGGCTCTCTCCCACTCTAGCCTCTTTTTTTTTTTTTTTTTTCCTTCCCCTCCCCCATGGGTTTCTGTTACCTTTCTCAGGATCCACAGAAGAGTGAAACCATATGGTATCTGTCTTTCTCTGTATGGCTTATTTCACTTAGCATCACACTCTCCAGTTCCATCCATGTTGCTACAAAAGGCCATATTTCATTTTTTCTCATTGCCACGTAGTATTCCATTGTGTATATAAACCACAATTTCTTTCTCCATTCATCAGTTGATGGACATTTAGGCTCTTTCCATAATTTGGCTATTGTTGAGAGTGCCGCTATAAACATTGGGGTACAGGTGCCCCTATGCATCAGTACTCCTGTATCCCTTGGATAAATGCCTAGCAGTGCTATTGCTGGGTCATAGGGTAGGTCTATTTTTAATTTTCTGAGGAACCTCCACACTGCTTTCCAGAGCGGCTGCACCAATTTGCATTCCCACCAACAGTGCAAGAGGGTTCCTGTTTCTCCACATCCTCTCCAGCATCTATAGTCTCCTGATTTCTTCATTTTGGCCACTCTGACTGGCGTGAGGTGATATCTGAGTGTGGTTTTGATTTGTATTTCCCTGATAAGGAGCGACGTTGAACATCTTTTCATGTGCCTGTTGGCCATCCGGATGTCTTCTTTAGAGAAGTGTCTATTCATGTTTTCTGCCCATTTCTTCACTGGGTTATTTGTTTTTCGGGTGTGGAGTTTGATGAGCTCTTTATAGATTTTGGATACTAGCCCTTTGTCCGTTGTGTCATTTGCAAATATCTTTTCCCATTCCGTTGGTTGCCTTTTAGTTTTGTTGGTTGTTTCCTTTGCTGTGCAGAAGCTTTTTATCTTCATAAGGTCCCAGTAATTCACTTTTGCTTTTAATTCCCTTGCCTTTGGGGATGTGCCGAGTAAGAGATTGCTACGGCTGAGGTCAGAGAGGTCTTTTCCTGCTTTCTCCTCTAAGGTTTTGATGGTTTCCTGTCTCACATTCAGGTCCTTTATCCATTTTGAGTTTATTTTTGTGAATGGTGTGAGAAAGTGGTCTAGTTTCAACCTTCTGCATGTTGCTGTCCAGTTCTCCCAGCACCATTTGTTAAAGAGACTGTCTTTTTTCCATTGGATGTTCTTTCCTGCTTTGTCAAAGATGAGTTGGCCATACGTTTGTGGGTCTAGTTCTGGGGTTTCTATTCTATTCCATTGGTCTATGTGTCTGTTTTTATGCCAATACCATGCTGACTTGATGATGACAGCTTTGTAGTAGAGGCTAAAGTCTGGGATTGTGATGCCTCCTGCTTTGGTCTTCTTCTTCAAAATTACTTTGGCTATTCGGGGCCTTTTGTGGTTCCATATGAATGTTAGGATTGCTTGTTCTAGTTTCCAGAAGAATGCTGGTGCAATTTTGATTGGGATTGCATTGAATGTGTAGATAGCTTTGGGTAGTATTGACATTTTGACAATATTTATTCTTCCAATCCATGAGCAGGGAATGTCTTTCCATTTCTTTATATCTTCTTCAATTACCTGCATAAGCTTTCTATAGTTTTCAGCATACAGATCTTTTACATCTTTGGTTAGATTTATTCCTAGGTATTTTATGCTTCTTGGTGCAATTGTGAATGGGATCAGTTTCTTCATTTGTCTTTCTGTTGCTTCATTGTTAGTGTATAAGAATGCAACTGATTTCTGCACATTGATTTTGTATCCTGCAACTTTGCTGAATTCATGTATCAGTTCTAGCAGACTTTTGGTGGAGTCTGTCGGATTTTCCATGTATAATATCATGTCATCTGCAAAAAGCGAAAGCTTGACTTCATCTTTGCCAATTTTGATGCCTTTGATTTCCTTTTGTTGTCTGATTGCTGATGCTAGAACTTCCAGCACTATGTTAAACAAGAGCGGTGACAGTGGGCATCCCTGTCGTGTTCCTGATCTCAGGGAAAAAGCTCTCAGTTTTTCCCCGTTGAGGATGATGTTAGCTGTGGGCTTTTCATAAATGGCCTTTATGATCTTTAAGTATGTTCCTTCTATCCCGATTTTCTCAAGGGTTTTTATTAAGAAAGGGTGCTGGATTTTGTCAAAGGCCTTTTCTGCATCGATTGACAGGATCATATGGTTCTTCTCTTTTTTTTGTTAATGTGATGTATCACGTTGATCGATTTGCGAATGTTGAACCAGCCCTGCATCCCAGGAATGAATCCCACTTGATCATGGTGAATAATTCTTTTTATATGCTGTTGAATTCGATTTGCTAGTATCTTATTAAGAATTTTTGCATCCATATTCATCAGGGATATTGGCCTGTAGTTCTCTTTTTTTACTGGGTCTCTGTCTGGTTTAGGAATCAAAGTAATACTGGCTTCATAGAATGAGTCTGGAAGTTTTCCTTCCCTTTCTATTTCTTGGAATAGCTTGAGAAGGATAGGTATTATCTCTGCTTTAAACGTCTGGTAGAACTCCCCTGGGAAGCCATCTGGTCCTGGACTCTTATTTGTTGGGAGATTTTTGATAACCGATTCAATTTCTTCGCTGGTTATGGGTCTGTTCAAGCTTTCTATTTCCTCCTGATTGAGTTTTGGAAGAGTGTGGGTGTTTAGGAATTTGTCCATTTCTTCCAGGTTGTCCAATTTGCTGGCATATAATTTTTCATAGTATTCCCTGATAATTGTTTGTATCTCTGAGGGATTGGTTGTAATCATTCCATTTTCATTCATGATTTTATCTATTTGGGTCACCTCCCTTTTCTTTTTGAGAAGCCTGGCTAGAGGTTTATCAATTTTGTTTATTTTTTCAAAAAACCAACTCTTGGTTTCGTTGATCTGCTCTACAGTTTTTTTAGATTCTATATTGTTTATTTCTGCTCTGATCTTTATGATTTCTCTTCTTCTGCTGGGTTTAGGCTGCCTTTGCTGTTCTGCTTCTATTTCCTTTAGGTGTGCTGTTAGATTTTGTATTTGGGATTTTTCTTGTTTCTTGAGATAGGTCTGGATTGCAATGTATTTTCCTCTCAGGACTGCCTTCGCTGCGTCCCAAAGCGTTTGGATTGTTGTATTTTCATTTTTGTTTGTTTCCATATATTTTTTAATTTCTTCTCTAATTGCCTGGTTGACCCACTCATTCGTTAGTAGGGTGTTCTTTAACCTCCATGCTTTTGGAGGTTTTCCAGACTTTTTCCTGTGGTTGATTTCAAGCTTCATAGCATTGTGGTCTGAAAGTATGCATGGTATGATTTCAATTCTTGTATACTTATGAAGGGCTGTTTTGTGACTCAGTGTGTGATCTATCTTGGAGAATGTTCCATGTGCACTCGAGAAGAAAGTATATTCTGTTGCTTTGGGATGCAGAGTTCTAAATAGATCTGTCAAGTCCATCGGATCCAATGTATCATTCAGGGCCCTTGTTTCTTTATTGACCGTGTGTCTAGATGATCTATCCATTTCTGTAAGTGGGGTGTTAAAGTCCCCTGCAATGACCACATTCTTATCAATAAGGTTGCTTATGTTTATGAGTCATTGTTTTATATATCTGGGGGCTCCGGTATTTGGCGCATAGACATTTATAATAGTTAGCTCTTCCTGATGGATAGACCCTGTGATTATTATATAATGCCCTTCTTCATCTCTTGTTACAGCCTTTAATTTAAAGTCTAGTTTTTCTGATATAAGTATGGCTACTCCAGCTTTCTTTTGGCTTCCAGTAGCATGATAAATAGTTCTCCATCCCCTCACTCTCAATCTAAAGGTGTCCTCAGATCTAAAATGAGTCTCTTGTAGACAGCAAATAGATGGGTCTTGTTTTTTTATCCATTCTGATACCCTATGTCTTTTAGTTGGCGCATTTAATCCATTTACATTCAGTGTTATTATAGAAAGATACGGGTTTAGAGTCATTGTGATGTCTGTATGTTTTATGCTTGTAGCGATGTCTCTGGTACTTTGTCTCACAGGATCCCCCTTAGGATCTCTTGTAGGGCTGGTTTCGTGGTGACAAATTCCTTCAGTTTTTGTTTGTTTGGGAGACCTTTATCTCTCCTTCTATTCTAAATGACAGACTTGCTGGATAAAGGATTCTCGGCTGCATATTTTTTCTGTTTAGCACACTGTAGATATCATGCCAAGCCTTTCTGGCCTGCCAAGTTTCAAAGGAGAGATCAGTCACAAGTCTTATAGGTCTCCCTTTATATGTGAGGGCACGTTTATCCCTTGCTGCTTTCAGAATTTTCTCTTTATCCTTGTATTTTGCCAGTTTCACTATGATATGTCGTGCAGAAGATCGATTCAAGTTACGTCTGAAGGGAGTTCTCTGTGCCTCTTGGATTTCAATGCCTTTTTCCTTCCCCAGTTCAGGGAAGTTCTCAGCTATAATTTGTTCAAGTACCCCTTCAGCACCTTTCCCTCTCTCTTCTTCCTCTGGGATACCAATTATGCGTATATTATTTCTTTTTAGTGTATCACTTAGTTCTCTAATTTTCCCCTCATACTCCTGGATTTTTTTATCTCTCTTTCTTTCAGCTTCCTCTTTCTCCATAACTTTATCTTCTAGTTCACCTATTCTCTCCTCTGCCTCTTCAAGCCGAGCCGTCGTGGTTTCCATTTTGTTTTGCATTTCGTTTAAAGCGTTTTTCAGCTCCTCGTGACTGTTCCTTAGTCCCTTGATCTCTGTGGCAAGAGATTCTCTGCTGTCCTGTATACTGTTTTCAAGCCCAGCGATTAATTTTATGACTGTTATTCTAAATTCACTTTCTGTTATATTATTTAAATCCTTTTTGATCAGTTCATTAGCTGTTGTTATTTCTGGAGATTCTTCTGAGGGGAATTCTTCCGTTTGGTCATTTTGGAGAGTCCCTGGCGTGGTGAGGACCTGCAGGGCACTTCCCCTGTGCTGTGGTGTATAACTGGAGTTGGTGGGCGGGGCCACAGTCCACCCTGATGTCTGCCCCCAGCCCACCGCTGGGGCCACAGTCAGACTGGTGTGTGCCTTCTCTTCCCCTCTCCTAGGGGCGTGATTCACTGTGGGGTGGCGTGGCCCATCTGGGCTACTTGCACACTGCCAGGCTTGTGTTGCTGGGGATCTGGCATATTAGCTGGGGTGGGTAGGCAAGGTGCACGGGGGCTGGAGGGGCAGGCTTAGCTCGCTTCTCCTTAGGTGATCCACTTCAGGAGGGGCCCTGTGGCAGCGGAAGGGAGTCAGATCCGCTGCCGGAGGTTTGGCTCCGCAGAAGCACAGAGTTGGGTGTTTGCGCTGCGCGAGCAAGTTCCCTGGCAGGAACTGGTTCCCTTTGGGATTTTGGCTGGGGGATGGGCGGGGGAGATGGCGCTGGCGAGCGCCTTTGTTCCCCGCCAAGCTGAGCTCTGCCGTCCGGGGGCTCAGCAGCTCTCCCTCCCTTTGTCCTCCAGCCTTCCCGCTTTCTGAGCAGAGCTGTTAACTTCTGACCTCCCAGACGCTAAGTCGCGCTTGCTGTCGGAACACAGTCCGTCCGGCCCCTCCGCTTTTGCCAGCCAGACTCGGGGGCTCTGCTTGGCTGGCGAGCCGCCCCTCCACCCCAGCTCCCTCCCGCCAGTCCGTGGAGCGCGCCCCGCCTTGCCGCCCTTCCTACCCTCTTCCGTGGGCCTCTCGTCTGCGCTTGGCTCCGGAGACTCCGTTCTGCTAATCCTCTGGCGGTTTTCTGGATTCTTTAGGCAGGTGTAGGTGGAATCTAAGTGATCAGCAGGACGCGCGGTGAGCCCAGCATCCTCCTACGCCGCCATCTTCCGGAACCTTCTATTTCTGGGTTTTCTATTCTGTTACATTGATCTATGTGTCTTTTTGTGCCAGTACCATACTGTTTTGATTACTACGGCTTTGTAATATAACCTGAAGTCCAGAATTGTGATACCTCCAGCTTTGCTTTTCTTTTTCAAAATTGCTTTGGCTATTTGGGGTCTCTTGTGGTTCCATATAAATTTTAGGGTTTTTTTCTAGTTAAAAAATGCGTTGGTATTTTGATAAGGATTACAATAATGTACAGGTTGCTTTGGGTAGTATAAACATTTTAAGAATATTTGTTCTCTCAATCCATGAGCATGGAATGTCTTTTCATTCATTTGTGTTTTCTTCAATTTCTTTCATCAGTGTTTTACAGTTTTCAGAGTAGAGGTCTTTCACCTCTTTGATTAGGTTTATTCCTAGGTATTTTGTTATTTTTGGTGTAGTTGTAAATGGGATTGTTTTCTTCATTTTTCTTTCTACTACTTAATCATTAGTGTATAGAAATACAACAGATTTCTGAATATTGATTTGTATCCTGTGACTTTACTGAATTCATTTATCAGTTGTAGTAGTTTTTGGTGAAGTCTTTAGGGTTTTCTTTTTTATTAGTATGTTTTATTTAAACTTTAACAGTTCCCCCTCCCTTTTTTCTTGCCATTCATTTATTAAAGAAACTGGGTCATCTGTTCTAATATTTCTTACATTCTAGATTTCATTGATTATATCTCCAGGGTGTTCCTCAAATTTTTTTAAGTGTTTTATTTATTGTTGAGAGAGAGAGAGAGAGAGAGAGAGAGAGACAGCACAAGTGGGGCAGGAGCAGAGAGAGTGGGAGACACAGGCTCCGAAGCAGGCTCCAGGCTCCAAGCTGTGAGCACAGAGCCTGATGTGGGGCTTGAACCCATGAACTGTGAGATCATGACCTGATCCAAAGTCAGACACTCAATCAACTGAGCCACACAGGCAGCCCTCCAGGGAGTTCTTTAAATGTTCCTCTACCACCTACACATTCTGTACACTAGGCAGACCTAAACACTTGATTAGATTTCAGGTTTGCTTTTTTTCCCCAGAAAGAATATTTACACCTAGTATCATGTGCTTCATATTGCATCACATGAGGAAGTGCATTAGCTTATATCTCTTTCTTTTTTTTTTGTTTTTTGTTTTTGTTTGTTTTTTTGTTTTTTTGTTTTTTTTTTTTTTTGTATCTCTTTCTATATGATGTGAAAATCTACATCTGGACTCTGATGATGTCATTCTGATCCCATCCATCATAATATTCTCTGTCAGCCTTTTACCTAATTAATAGTTTTTAGCAGCTATTGATAATCACTACTTAAACCCATTATTTCACTTGGAGTTGCAAAATGGTAAAAATTCTTCATTCTTCCTGCATTTATTAACTAAAATACTTCTGAAAGAATTCTCTCACTAGTTATTTGGATTTTTACTTTTTAAAAATCTGAAATCTGAATTACTTACATCTTCAACTTAAGAACAATGACTTAATTATTAGATTTATACAAAAAGAAATCAATGTTCAGTCTACAAATTTAGAAAAATATACAACTGTTTGGGTAACAACAAACATCCATATACTGGTATTGCAAAGCTCTTATTACAAGAATAATTCCTATTCTAGTTCAAAGACTTTTTCAACAAGAAGACTATATGACAATCTTGTAATTTAGAAGTAACTATGTATCATAGTCTCTTGGGCACCTGGCTGGCTCAGCGGGCTAAGCGTCTGACCCTTGATTTTGGCTCAGGTCATGATCTCAGGATTCAGGAGTTCAAGCCCCATCTCAGGCTCCGTGCTGATGGTGCAGAGCCTGCCTGGGATTCTCTCTCCCTCTCTCTCTGCCCATTTCCCACTTGCTCTTTCTCTCTCTCAAAATAAATAACTTTAAAAAAAAAAGAATCTCTGTACATCAACAGATGAAGTAAAGATAAGCACCTGTGGCAAATGCTATGTGGATATCTCTGAATCAAGAACAATATCTGCTAGTAATGGAAAGACTGCAGACCCTGGCCACCCCCATCCAAAAAAAAAAAAAAAAAAAAAAAGTTGTTCAAAAGAGTGTCTGGAGATTTTGAACAAATCCAGACAAGCATGAAGAAGCGTGTCTGGAGCTGAGCCATGGTGAGGAGTATAGATAAGACTTGTCTACAGAAACATAGAGGGTAATAGTCAGACAACAGGTGCTCTGCTCTCTTAAGACTACAAAAAGAGGCAGCTCAAAATTAGCTTGCACACTGTCTTTCCTGGGGTCTCCTCAGCAATGAAAAACTACAAGGCTCCGGGGTTTTCTATATAGAGTATCATGTCATTTGCAAATAGTGAGTTTTACTTCTTCCTTACCAATTTGGATGCCTTTTATTTCTTTATGTTGTCTAATTGCTGTGGCTATGACTTCCAGTACTATGTTGAATAAAAGTGGTGAGAATGGACATCCTTGTCTTTGTTAGCCATGGATTTTTCATATGTGACCTTTATTATGTTGAGGTGTGTTCCCTCTAAAACTACTTTGTTGAGGGCTTGTGTCATGAATGGATGTTGTACTTTATCAAATTCTTTTTCTGCATCTAGTGAGATGATCATATGGTTTTTATCCTTTCGTTTGTTGATGTGATGTATGACGTTGATTGATTTGCGAATACTGAACCACCCTTACATCCTAGGAATAAATCCCACTTGATCATGGTGAATGATTTTTTAAAAGTATTGTTGGGTTCTGTTTGCTAGTATTTTGTTCAAGATTTTTGCATCTATGTTTATCAGAAATATTGGCAGTGGTGTCTTTATCCGGTTTTAGTATCAAGGTGATACTCACCTAATAAAATGAATTTGGAATTTTTCCTTCTTCTATTTTTGGAATAGTTGGAGTAGAATAGGCATTAACTATTCTTTAAATGTTTGATAAGATTCACCTGTGAAGCCATCTGATCCTGGTCTCTTGTTTGTTGAGAGTTTTTTAGTTACTGATTTAATCTCCTTGCTGGTAATCATTCACTTCAAATTTTCTATTTCCTCCTGCTTCCATTTTGGTAGGTTATATATTTCTAGGAATTTATCCATTTCTTTTCAGTTGTCTAATTTGTCGGTGTATAGTTTTTTCTAATATTCTCTTATAATTGTATTTATGTGGTGGTGTTTGTTATTTCTCTTCTTTCACTGGTGATTTTGTTTGTTTGAGTCCTTCTCTCTCTCTCTCTCTCTCTCTCTCTCTCTCTCTCTCTCTCTCTCTCTTTTGATGATGAGTCTGGCTAGTTTATCAATTTTGCTGATCTTTTAAAAGAACCAGCTCCTAAAAATCTATAAAGAACTTATCAAACTCAACTTATCAACTCAGTGAAGAAATGGGCAAAAGACATGAACAGATACTTACCCAATGAAGACATGGCTTCCAATGAAGATGGCTAACAGACACATGAAAAGATGCTCAACATCACTTATCATCACAGAAATACAAATCAAAATCACACTGAGATACCACCTCACGCCTGTCAGAATGGCTAACATTAACAATTCAGGAAACAACAGATGTTAGTGACATTGCAGAGAAAGGGGAACACTTTTGTGCTGTCGGTGGGAATGCAAACTTGTGCAGCCACTTTGGAAAACAGTGTAGAGTTTGCTCAAAAAATTAAAAATAGAACTACCCTATGATACAACTGCACTACTAGGTATTTACCAAAAGGATACAAAAATGCTGATTCAAAGGGGCACGTGCACCCCAATGTTTTTAGCAGTACTGTCAACAATAGCCAAATTATGGAAAGAGCCCAAAGGTCCAGCGACTGATGAATAGATAAAGAAAATGCAAAATATATATGCAATGGAATACTATTCAGCAATCAAAAAGAATGATATTCTGCCACTTGCAACAACGTGGATGGAGATACAGTGTATTATACTAAGGAAAATAAGTCAGAGAAAGATAAATATCATAGGATTTCACTCATATGTGGAATCTAAGACACAAAGCATGTGAACATAGGGGAAGGGAAGGAAAAAATAAGATAGAAACAGAGAGGGAGGCAAATCATAAAAAGATTCTTTTAAAAAAAAGTTTTTATTGTTTATTTATTTTTGAGAGAGAGAAAGACAGAATGTGAGCAGGGGAGGGGCAGAAAGAGAGGGAGACACAGAATCTGAAGCAGACTCCAGGCTCTGAGCTGTCAGCACAGAGCCGGACATGGGTGAACCCATGGACCTTGAGATCATGACCTGAGCTGAAGTCAGACACTTAACCACCACCCAGGTGCCCCCATAAAAGATTCTTAAGAGAGCGGGAAGCAAAGCATAAAAGACTCTTAATGGCAGAAAACAAAATGAGGGTTGATGGAGGGAGGTGGGCAGGGGATGGGCTAAATGGGTGATGGGCATTAAGGAGGGCACTTGTTGGGATGAGCACTGAGAGTAATATGTAAGTGATGAATCACTAAATTCCACTCCTGAAACCATTATTACATTATATGTTAACTAACTTGGATTTAAATAAAGTTTTTTTAAAAATTAAGGGGCACCTGGATGGCTCAGTTCATACGGCATCTGACTTCAACTAAGGTCATGATCTCACAGTTTGTGAGTTCGAGCCCCACATCAGACTCTCTGCTGTCAGCACAGAGCCCACTTTGGATCCTCTGTCCCCCTCTCTCTCTGCCCTTCCTCCATTCATTCTCTCTCTCTCTCAAAATAAATAAATCAACTTAAAATCTTAAAAATAAATAAATACAACTTTAAAAATTAAAAAAAAAATTAATATGAAATTTATTGTCAAATTGGTTTCCATACAACACCCAGTGCTCATCCCAAAAGGTGCCCTCCTCAATACCCATCACCCACCCTGCCCTCCCTCCCACCCCCCATCAACCCTCAGTTTGTTCTCAGTTTTTAACAGTCTCTTATGCTTTGGCTCTCTCCCACTCTAACCTCTTTTTTTTTTTTTTTCCTTCCCCTCCCCGATGGGTTTCTGTTAAGTCTCTCAGGATCCACATAAGAGTGAAACCATATGGTATCTGTCTTTCTCTGTATGGCTTATTTCACTTAGCATCACACTCTCCAGTTCCATCCACGTTGCTACAAAGGGCCATATTTCATTCTTTCTCATTGCCACGTAGTATTCCATTGTGTATATAAACCACAATTTCTTTCTCCATTCATCAGTTGATGGACATTTAGGCTCTTTCCATAATTTGGCTATTGTTGAGAGTGCTGCTATCAACATTGGGGTACAAGTGCCCCTATGCATCAGTACTCCTGTATCCCTTGGGTAAATTCCTAGCAGTGCTAGTGCTGGGTCATAGGGTAGGTCTATTTTTAATTTTCTGAGGAACCTCCACACTGCTTTCCAGAGCGGCTGCACCAATTTGCATTCCCACCAACAGTGCAAGAGGGTTCCCGTTTCTCCACATCCTCTCCAGCATCTATAGTCTCCTGATTTGTTCATTTTGGCCACTCTGACTGGCGTGAGGTGATATCCGAGTGTGGTTTTGATTTGTATTTCCCTGATAAGGAGCGACGTTGAACATCTTTTCATGTGCCTGTTGGCCATCCGGATGTCTTCTTTAGAGAAGTGTCTATTCATGTTTTCTGCCCATTTCTTCACTGGGTTACTTGTTTTTCGGGTGTGGAGTTTGGTGAGCTCTTTATAGATTTTGGATACTAGCCCTTTGTCCGATATGTCATTTGCACATATCTTTTCCCATTCCGTTGGTTGCCTTTTAGTTTTGTTGGTTGTTTCCTTTGCTGTGCAGAAGCTTTTTATCTTCATAAGGCCCCAGTAGTTCGCTTTTGCTTTTAATTCCCTTGCCTTTGGGGATGTGTCGAGTAAGAGATTGCTACGGCTGAGGTCAGAGAGGTCTTTTCCTGCTTTCTCCTCTAGGGTTTTGGTGGTTTCCTGTCTCACATTCAGGTCCTTTATCCATTTTGAGTTTATTTTTGTGAATGGTGTGAGAAAGTGGTCTAGTTTCAACCTTCTGCATGTTGCTGTCCAGTTCTCCCAGCACCATTTGTTAAAGAGACTGTCTTTTTTCCATTGGATGTTCTTTCCTGCTTTGTCAAAGATGAGTTGGCCATACGTTTGTGGGTCTAGTTCTGGGGTTTCTATTCTATTCCATTGGTCTATGTGTCTGTTTTTGTGCCATGAATATGATTCTTATATTAGGGTCAGCTATATTTTTGTGAACCTTGAAAGTGGTCAGGCTATTGAATAGCATCGATTGTGTTCTCTATTGAGTTCTACGATGGTGTGAATGTTACAGGCTGTGCTCCAAGGGAATTTTATAATTAGTAACGAGTCCCCAAACAATTGCCGCCCCCACCCCGCCCTCGCCGCTTCACAGTCTTGCAGGCTTAGAGACTGAGAAATCCTAGCTAAGTTTCAGAGGCCTTATTTGCCCATAAGAGTTGACCCTGGATTGGTCTCAGGCTTCCAGCCTGGACAGCTCTTGCAGTGAAAGTTGACTTCCCTGGTCATCAGGTAGAATCTCCATTAGCTGTCAATTCTGAGTAACAACCTTTAAGAACCAAACTAAACCTTTGGGTTGCTGACCTCTCCCTAACATGCTATGGTATCCCTTGTACACGATCAAAATGTTGTAGCTGTACTTTGCCTTAAGGGGAATTGTATTGTCTATAAGGGACATGGGCCATTTCTGCCAATAAACTGTCCAAGCGCATTCTCTCCCTCCCCCTCCCCCTCCCCCTCCCCCTCCCTCTCCCTCCAAAGCATTGTTCATCGTATCTGGTGGGATTTTGTTTCCGGGGAGTAGACACTTGCCTTGTTTCTAACATGAAGTATCAGCTATAGTCCATGGTCTGTATTCCAGAACTCACACTGACCTCTACCTAATGCCTTACTGTCTAGTCATCTGATTTTGAACATTGTTGTTTCCATAGTTTTAACTTCCTGTGTCATTATTCCTTAGTTCCTATCTCTTAAGATGATAGCGTTTTTGAACTACACAGTTGTTAACTTCATGTGTATTTTTTCACACATAGTTATGATTAAAAACTGAAGTGTGAGATGAGAAAACTTCTAGGGAAATGCTTTTATTTTCTGCTTTTATAAATAAAAAGAATGTCTAGTTATTGGGTGCTATCATTGTATACAGCTAGTTTTAGAACAAGGAAAATTCTGAATTGATCTTGTTAACTTTATTTTTTAAATGTTGATTTTTGAGAGAGTAAGCAGGGGAGAGGCGGAGAGAGGGGGACAGAGGATCTGAAGTGGGCTCTAGTGCTTACAGCAGAGACCCCAGTATGGGGCTTGAACTCATGAACCATGAGATCATGACCTAAGCTGAAGTCAGACGCTTAACTGACTGAGCCATCCAGGCGCCCTCTTTTTTTTTTTTTTTTTTTTTCCAATCCTTATTCACTTTATTTCAGAAAGTGGTAAAATAGCTGTGGAATACAGACCCTGTGAAGAGATCACAGATGCCAGTACTGAAGACGAGCTGCAGGATTTAATTCAAGTATGTGGAGATTAAAGTTCAAGGGTGACATAGCCACTGTAGCCATAATGTAAAGCAACCAGCAGAATTTGGAAGACTTTGGCATTAGCTCTATCATCCTTTGGGAAATGTGAAACTCAAAAACTGCTTTTGACTGCAGGGGATTTCTGGGGCTTTTCCTGAAGTCCTGACCCTTGGCTCTGACCCCTTATTTGAAATTTGGAGAGCAAATTTCATCAGAGCACTGCCACAGTTGTGGACATAGGAGAGGACACAAGCCTTTTAGAGCTCCCCTCAAACAGAATCTCAAGGATTTGGGAACAGAGTAACTATGGCCTTAAATGTGATTATACTACAGCGTTTGAAACCATTATGCCATTCAAATAGGATGTATCACCCAGATGTCGGCATCTCATATATATCTTGCGTGAATATCTTGCTGAAGAACTTTTCTGTAAATCACTCACATGGATGTCCTGAATTAGGGATGAAGTTGCCGAAATAATTTCTAAAAAAAATTTTTTTTTTTACATTTATTTATTTTTGAGACAGAGAGAGACAGAGCATGAACGGGGGAGGGTCAGAGAGAGAGGGAGACACAGAATCTGAAACAGGCTCCAGGCTCTGAGCTGTCAGCACAGAGCCCGACGCGGGGCTCGAACTCACGGACCACGAGATCATGACCTGAGCCGGAGTCAGCCGCCCAACCGACTGAGCCACCCAGGCGCCCCGCCAAAATAATTTCTAAAAGAAAATAGTAATGTGCCACATACAGAATGTTAAAAAAAAAAAAAAAAAAAGCAAAAATGTGTTTCAGCTCATTGAGAGCTTAATTTGGGGCTAGATTTGTGAATTTTTTTTTTAGATTTTTTTTTTTAATGTTTATTTATTTTTGAGAGTGAGAAAGAGCTTGAGCTGGGGAGGGGCAGAGAGAGAGGGAGACGCAGAATCTGAAGCAGGCTCCAGGCTCGGAGCTGTCAGCACAGAGCCCGGCGCGGGGCTCGAACTCACAGACTGCGAGATCATGACCTGAGCCGAAATCAGGCACTCAGCCAGCTGAGCCTCCCAGCCGCCCCTCGATTTCTGAATATTTCACTCACCCCACAGTTGCAAAGTTTGTTTTGAAGGGAAGAGAGTGGAGAAAGAGAAGATGGTTACTTTCTGAAAAAGCACTGGAAGATTTTTCGTGCAAAATAATAATGTTAATTGAATCTAAATCAAACCAGTCGAGGAAACTTCAGACGTTTCCAAGTTTAGGCTTTGAGAAGTCTCGCTTCCTGGGGTGCCTGGGTGGCTCCATAGGTTGAGCATCCGACTCTTGATTTTGGCTCAGGTCACGATCCCAGAGTTTGTGGGGTCAGCCCCACGTCGGGCTCTGTGCTGAGCGTGGAGCCTACTTGGGATTCTCTCTGTCTCTCCCTCTGTCCCTCTCCTCCGCTCACGCTTTCTCTCTCTCAGGAAAAAAAAAATTAAAAAAAAAAAGTCTAGCTTCCTGAAAAAGGTGAAAAGATGAGAAAAAGATTCAGCATTGATGCTAAAGATTTCAGAAACCTGATTATAGCAACAGATCCATTCCTGCATGAGGCCAGTCTTGGAATCAGTTCCATATAAAAACTATTCCTGTGTGCTAGACATTGGGATTAAGATAAAAACCCCCTCTCTCTTGCATTTTACATGCTAGAGGTTGTGCCAGACCATAAGCAAGGACTAAAAATACATTAGAAAAGGGGCTGTGAAGGAAGTAAACTGAGTGCTAGTTGCAGTATTTCAAGAAAATTGTTTAACACGCTGACTATAACATCCTAAGTGCCTTCTCCATGTGGGCGCACAGAGTGGACCTCTGAAAAGTGGCCTTGTTACTTTTTCTAGATCAATGGCTATGTCCAGTCAAGATGAGATGGGGGAAGTTTTCCCACCCAGTGTAAATAAAGGGCTAGAATTGGTTTCCGGCCCTCTTTCCCAGAATGAATTGCTTAGCACTCCCCCCAAACTCCTCCTACAGACATTTAGGGGCCATCGCAGATTCAGTGGTAGGCCCCCATCTAACAGCGTGGTGAATTAATAATCAGCCATGGGTATTGAGAATTTAGAGGAAATGGCAACATTTTAGAATATCTGACTGTGAAGTGTGTTCTCCTCCCCATCGCCCTAACTGGTGCTTATTTTGCAGGTCAGCTACTTTTCTTGGAAGCAGTATGGCCAGGGGGAGGAAGAACGTCTCTCGGATTTAAGCTTTGAAGAGCAAGAGTTCAAATTGCTAGAGCTGGACTAGCATTTTTTAATTTCCCAGGATGCCAGGTCCTGTGGCTTCCTTGGAAGCTCTGCTCCACTCCCCCACCCTTCCACCCCTCAGAGCTGCGGGAGTGCGGGGCCACCCAGATCTGAGTCCAAGTACTACCTTGCTGTGAGCAGCCCCGGGCCGGGGAGGGGGGGGGGAGGGGGGAGGGGGGGAGTGGGGGGGGAGTGGTGGCCTTTGCAGGGTGGAGGGAGGCCTGGGCCCCAAGTGATTCTGGGAAAAGGGCCCGCTCTGCTGGTGCGGAGCCCATCTCCAGGGAGCTAATAAAGGTGGCGTAAATAAAGACATCATAAATAAAGGGTGGGACGTGGGCGGGGAGGGCGCACAGTTGCTAACTGCGCGTGCGCATCATGGGGCTGCCATAATGGTTTGGCTCCCGCTCAGGGCCCAGCGCCAGTACCCCACTCGCCTGGGTCGCTGCACCCCGGAGCCTCCGCGTGTCATGTCCCGGCTGCGCCTGTTGGCCCCACTGCTTCTCTTTATGTGGCAACCATTGTGGCTGCTGGTCCAGGCAGCTCAGCCTCCGGAGTGGGCCCTGGACCCTGCCCAGCTGACTTCCGACCCCCTGGAGGCGGCTGAGCCCTGGTCTTCTCACTCCTCTGATCCCCCGCCCGAATCGCCCCAGGCACTTACACCCCCAGCTGAGCCGGGGGGCTTTAATTACCTGGGGTCCTCTGCTCCAGCCCAGATGTTGGCCCCGCCTAAGGAGTTGACCGAGACTTTGGTTCCATTGCTGGACACGGATTCGTTTGGAGAACTACCCCCAGGGCCAGATGAGGATCTGAATGACCAGCTAACCCAGCATCAAAGGCTCCCAGAGGTGGTTCCAGTGCCAGGTTGGGATCAGAATCAGACCATAGCTCCGCCTCCTCATCTCAAAAGTAAGACTAAAACTGTAGGTTTAGATCAGGCCGAAGATCACCAGTCATTTGATTCCAATATGGGTCTCCTGTATCCTGAGGAGAACCTACCTATGGGTTTCCCAGGGGGACCAGATCAACTTCCAAACTTCTCTGAGGAGGCTGAAATTCCTCCACCCTTGCAGAAGACCCCACATCATCTAGAGTCCCCTGAGGAAGCTGAATCTTTTTTGCCCCAAGGGGAGGCTCAGGCTCAGCATCCAGAGCCCTCTGAAGAGACAGAACCATCTCTACTTGAGCAGGAGGCTCCATCTCAGCGTCCAGAGTCCCTTAAGGATGGAAATTCAGCAAACCCACAAGAAGCCCCAGCTGAGCCTTCAAGTACCCCTGAAGAGGTCGAACCTTCTTCAGTCCAGCAGGAAGCCTCAGCTCACCCTACAGAGGCCCCCGAGGAAGTGGAACCTTCTCCAACCCCCCAGGAGGCCCCTGCTCAGCCTCCAGAGCCATCTAAGGACATCATATCTCAACTGTTAGCACATCATGAAGTAAATGTGCTATCTCCAAGTCAGAGTGAAGCTCAGAAGCCAAGCTTCCCCAATGTCACTGTTAAACCTCTGGATCTTACCATAACTCTAACTCAGCCTGCGGAGCACCCTGAGGAGGCTGGACCTACCCCAGTCCAGCAGGAGGCCCCTGCTCAGCCTGCAGAGCGCCTCGAGGAGGTTGAACCTACCCCAGTCCAGCAGGAGGCCCCTCCTCAGCCTGCAGAGCGCCTCGAGGAGGTTGAACCTACCCCAGTCCAGCAGGAGGCCCCAACTCTAGTTCCAGAGTTCCCTATCGAGTATTTAACTCAACTTGCAGTAAGTGATGAGGTGACATCTCTACCTCTAGGTCAGTATCCAGATTATTTAATGTTTCCCAGGGTTATAGGTAAGCCTTTAGATGTGGAATTTACCACAACTCCAGGGCCTGATAAAGGTGTTGAATCTTCTATAGCCCAGCAAGAGGCCCCACCTCAGCCTCTTGAACATACTGAGGAAGCAGAACTTTCTCTAACCCAGCAAGAGACCTCGGGTAAGCCTCCAGAGGAGGTTGAGCCTTCAAGTGAGCAGGAGACCCCAGGTCAGCCTTCCGAGCCTCCTGGGGTGATTGATCCTTCTCTAAGGCAGCAGGAGACCCCAGCTCAGCCTTCAGTGCCTCCTGAGGAAGGTAAGCCTTCTCTAAGCAAACAGGAACCCCCAGCTCAGCTTCCAGACCGTTTTGGAGAAGCTGAACTTTCTCCAACCCAGGAGGAGGCCTTAGCTCAGCTTGCAGAGCTCCTTAATGAGGCAGAATCTTCAACCCAGCAGGAGACTCCAGCTCAGTCTCCAGGGGAGATAGAATCTTCTGCAACCCTGCAAGAGCAACCAGCTCAGCCTCCAGAGCTGCCTTCCAGGGAGGTGGAACCTTCTCCAACCCAGCAGGAGCACCCAGCTCAACCTCTATGGCATCATAAGATGACAGTTTCACCTCCAGGTCACTACCATGATCAACATTTAAACCTGCCCAATGTCAGTGTGAAACCTCCAGATGTGCAGCTTACCATGACTGCAGAACCCACTACAGAGGTGGGACCTTCTGCAGTTCGGCACGAGACTATAGCTCAGCCCTCAGTGCCTCTTAATGTGGAACCTTTTGAAACCCAGCATGAAGCCCCAACTCTGCCTCCACAGTCCCCTGAGGTTGAATCTTTGCCAGTCCAACAGGAGACTCCAACGCAATCTCCAGAATCTACCACACAGGAGAAACTTCCAACACAGCAGGAGACCCCAGTTCAGTATCCAGAATATCCTGGAGAAGTTGAACCTTCTACAACCCAGCAGGAGGCCCTAGCTCAGCAATCACAGGCCCCTGAGGAGGGTGAATCATCCTCAACCCAGGAGGAGGCCCCGACTCAGCTTCCAGAGGCCCAGGAAGAGGGTGAACCTTCCCCTCTCCAGGAGGAGGGCCAGGGTCAGCACCCACAGGCCTCCGAGGGGAGTGAACCACCTACAACCCAGGAGGAGTCCCCAGCTCAGCATCCACAGACCCCTGAGGAGGTTGAATCTTCAACCCAGCAGGAGGCTCCAGCTCAGTATCCTCAGGCATCAGAGGAGGGTGAGCCTTTTCCAACCCAACCAGAGACCCCAACTCAGTATCCAGAGCCCCTTGAGGGGACTGAGCCTTCTCCAGCCCAGTCAAAGGCCACAACTCAGCATCCAAATCCCCTTGGGGAAGTTAAACCTGCAACCTATCAGGAGGCCCCAAGTCAGCATCCACAGACCTCTGAGGAAATTAACCCTTCTGCCACTCAACAGGAAGCCACAGCTCAACATCCAGAGCCTTCTGGTGAGGTTGAACCTTCTCCAACCCAACAGGAGGCCCCAGCTCACTCTCCAGAGCATCAGGTGGTAACAGTTTTTCCTCAAGGTCAGAATCAAGCTCAGCTCCTGCTGTTGCCTAATGTCACTGTTAAACCTGTGGATTCCTCAGTTACCATGACCTCAGAATCCACTAATGAGGTTGAAGCTTCTCCACTCCGAGAAGAGGCCTCAGCTCAGTCTGCAGTGTCCCCTGAGCAGTTGGAACCTTCTCCAATCCAGCAGGAGGTCCCACATCAGCATCCAGCCGCCCCTGAAAATGTGGAATCTTCTCCAGTCCAGCATGAAGTCTCAACTCCACCCGAAGATTTTCCTGAGGAAATTGAACTTTCTCCAAGCCAGCAGGAGAGCTCAGCTCTGCCTCAAGTGCCTGTTGCAAGTATAGAACCTTCTCCAATCCAGCAAGAGGTCCCAGCTCAGCAACCAAAGCCCAATGAGGGGGTCGAGTCTTTTCCAGTTCAGTATGAGCATCCAGCTCAGCCTCCAGGGTCCTCTACAGATGTTGTAGCTCAGTCTCCAGTACAGCATGAGGTGACATTCTCACCTCCAGGTCCAGGTGAAGATCAGCATCCAGTGTTGCCTAATATCACAGGTAAACCTGTGGATCTGAGGATTTTCCTAAGTCCCCAGGCAACTAAGGAGGTTAAACATCTTCCAGTGCAGCAGGATGTCCCTGCTCAATCTCCTATTCCCCCTGAGAAAGTTGAATTTGCTCCAGCTCAGTCCAAGCATCTTTCCCAGTCTCCAGAGTCCCCTGAAGATGAGTCTTCTCCAGGCCAACAAGAGGTCCTAGCTCAGACTCCAGACCCCCCTAAGGCTGTGGACCCTGCTTCAGGCCAACAGGAGGCCCCAGCTCAGTCTGTAGTCCCCCAGCTGGCCCCAGCTCAGCCTTCAGAGCCTCCTGAGAAGGTAGAACCATCTCCAGTTCAGCAGGAAGTCCCAGCTCAGCCTTCAGAGCCCCCTAATGAGGCAGAATCTTCTCCAACCCCGCAGGAGGCCCTGGTTCAGTCTCCTGTCCCCCAGCAGGCCCCAGCTGTATCTCCTGAGCCCCCTAAGGAGGTAGAACCTTCTCCCACACTGCAGGAGGCCCCAGCTCAGCCTTCAGAGCCCCCTAATGAGGCAGAGTCCCCAACCCAGCAGGTGGCCCCAGCTCAGTTTCCAGTCCTCCAGGAGTCCCCAGCTATATCCCCTGAGCCCCCTAAGGAGGTGGAACCTTCTCCCACACCTCAGGAGCCCCCAGCTCAGCCTTCAGAGCCCGGTAATGAGGCAGAATCTTTTCCAACTCAGCAGGGAGCCCCAGTTGTATCCCCTGAGCCCCCTAAGGAGGTAGAACCTTCCACACAGCAGGAGGCCCCACCTCAGCCTTCAGACCCTCCTGAGAAGGTGGAACCATCTCCAGTCCAGCAGGAAACCCTATCTCTACCTCTCGAGCCACTTAAGGAGATAGAACCTTCTCTAACACAACAGGAGGTACAAGCTCAGCCTTCAGAGGCCCCTGAGAAGGTAGAACCATCTCCAATTCTGCAGCAGTCTCCAACTCAACCTCCGGAGCCCTCTAAGGAGGCAGAAACTCCTCCAGCCCAGCAGGAGGCCCCAGTTCAGCCTCCAGAGCCACCTGAGGAGGTTGTAGCACAACCTCCAGTCCATAATGAGGTGACAGTTCCACCTCTAGGACAAGAGCAAGCTCAGCATCCAAACTTGCCCAATGTTACTGTTCAGCCTGCTGACCTGGAGCTTACTGTAACTCCAGAACCTACTGTGGAGGCTGAGCAGTCTACAATCATGCAGCAGACTCTAGCTCCTCCAGAGGACACTGAGGTGACACCTCCACATCCAGAGCAGGTCCAGGCTCAGCATCCAAATTTGACTGAAGTCAGAGTTCAGCCTTTAGACCTGGAACTGACCATAACTCCAGAACCCACTACAGAGGTTGAAACTTCAACCACGCAAGAGATCCCAGGTCACCCTTCAGAGCCACCTAAGGAGGTTGTAGTTCAGCCTCCACTGTTTCAGGAGGTGACAGTTCCAACTCCAGGTCTGGATCAAGCTCGTCATCCATCGTCACCTAATGTAACAGTTCAGCCTTTGGACTTGGTGCTTACTGTAACTACAGAACCCACTACGGATGTTAAACATTCCTCAGCCCTGCAGCAGACTACCGCTCCTCCAAAGGACCTTGAGGTGACATTTCCACATTCAGAGCACATTCAGCATCCAACCTTAACTAAAGTCACAGTTAAACCTTTGGACCCAGGGCTTACCGTAACTCCAGAATCCACTACAGAGACTGAACCTTCTCTAACCATGCAAGAGACCCCAACCCAGCCTCCAGAGCCACCTAAGGAGGTTGTTCAGTATCCGTCCCAACAGGAAGTGACAGTTCCTACTCCAAGTAAGGATCAAGGTCAGCAACCAACATTGCCCAGTGTCACAGCTCATCGTGTGGACTTGGGGCTTACCATAACTCCAGAACCTACTACAGAGGCTGAACATTCTACACCCGTGAAGGAGACTACAGCTCCTCCTCCAAAGGACCTTGAGGTGACACTTGCACATCCAGAGCAGGTTCAGAGTCAGCATCCAAACCTGACTGAAGTCACAGTTCCACCTATGGACCTGGAACTTACTGTAACTGCAGGATCCAGTGTGGAGACTGAACCTTCTCCAACCATGCGAGACACCCCAACTCAGCCTCCAGAGCCACCTAAGGAGGTTGTAGTTCAATATCCATTCCAGCAGGAAGTGACAGTTCCAACTCCAAGTAAGGATCAAGGTCAGCATCCAGCATCACCCATCATCCCATTTCGTCATGTGGAGCTTACTATAACTCCAGAACCTATTACAGAGGCTGAACATTCGACAACCCTGAAGAAGACTACAACTCCTCCCCCAAAGGACCTTGAGGTGACACTTGCACATCCAAAACAGGTTCAGAGTCAACATCGAAACCTGACTGAAGTCACGGTTCCACCTATGGACCTAGAAATTCCTGTAAGTCAGCAACCAGAGTCATTTGAGACAGGTTTTCCTCCAACAACTGAACATCCTGTGGTGCATTTTGTAAAGTATACCTCAGAAAAGGCATACACAACTTTAACTTGGCAACCAGAACAGAATGCCACCACAGACCTCAAAATATGTGAGCGCTGTACCTGCAAAGAGGAGACACTGTCGTGTGTTGGTCTCAGCCCACAGCAGAGGCTCCGCAGAGTGCCCGTGCTGGAGCCCGACACCTACAACGGCACCTTCACCATCTTGTAAGAATCGCCTTTACTTGTTTGTTCTCTGCCTCCTGCTTGACATGGCAGTCTCTTCCTCAATGTCGCCCTGGGCCTTCCTCATCTCCCCAACCACGTTGACTGACTTTCTGTTTTTACCTTTTCTTTGTCAACTATCCCTTATCTTCATTTTCCTTTTTACTACTGTTCGCCCTTCTGCAATCTTTTACTTGTAATTGTCCTTATTCTTTTTCCTTATCCAATTTTCAGCCCCATTATTTCATTCCTTAACCTCTACTCTCCCATTTTTGCTCCATCCTCTATAATAGGATACAACAGAGTAGTGAAGAGTAGAGATTCTGGAACTAGATTGCCTGCGTTTGGGCCGAGGTCTGTCATCTATTAGCTTTGTGACTCAGTTTCCTTTTCTGTGAAATGGAAATTATGATAGTTACCATCTCATGGGATTATGGTGAGATCTAGATGAGGTAATACATATGAAGCACTTGGATCAGTGCCTGGCGAAATATGAGTGTTCGCTGTTATTATTTTGATTCCCCAGACCTCATCTTTGACGCCCGGCCTTCCACATACAGTACTCAGTTTGGGCCCAACCCAAGAGTAAGTACTATGGGCGCCACACTAGGATGAAATCGTCTTCAGAACATGAAATGACAGGTGGGAAGAAAGGAAATGGTCATAAAAAGGGAGGTGGCATGTAATTAAGTACTAAAAGAGGTACCATGGGTGTTGGAATTCAGCAGACTCTGTAATCAGCGGGGTATGGAGGTCAGGGAGAGCTGCATGGATAAGCTAACGCTTTAGCTGAGACTTAAAGAGTGGCTCTGATGTGTTAAATAGAGAAAAAATGGGTATAAGTCTAGGCAAAGGCACGGCTGCAGGAATGATCAGGAATTAAGAATTAGGTTAAGCAGTTAAAGATCCAATTACGAGAAACCTTGACTATCAGCTAGAGAGGTTTGAACGTTAGATTCTGAGTTATAGAGAGCCATTGAAAGTTTTCAAGCATGAGATATACAGAACGCTGAAACAGGATTATTTTCAGTTCCCCATATAGGCCGATCTGGAGAGGAGAGCTTGATCCAGCGAGACCAGATAGAATGTTCTAACAAAACCTGGGAATAAAGTAACAAGGGGCCGACTCAGAGTGGCTGAAAAGAGTAGAAAGAAAAGCCTTGAGAGCACTGCAAAGGAGGAAGTGACAAGATAGACTAACTGATGACAGTCGCGGGTGGGGTGTGCACGGGAAAGAGAAAACTCAGATATTACTCTGAAACTTCTGTCCCAGATAAGGAGAATGATGGAAGTTGAGGCATCTTTTACCAGGGAACACAGAGCAACCAGAAGGCTTCAGGTTGACTGGAAATGTCCACCAGGCACATGGGCAGATGGGTATCTGTTTTGAATTTATTCCTGACTCCCCTGAAAAAAATGTGTATATAAACTGACCAGGTAAGCTGTTGCTGAGGGAAGAGGACAAAACTAAAGGTAAAGATTCAAAGTCATACGCAGAGTTAGCGGTTGAAACTGAACCTCAGGCATTTAATAGCTTCTCTTAAACATGTGTAATTCATGGATACATGAATTATCATGGATACTTTTTTTTGTTTTTAATGTCACAGGTATAGAGGATAAAACGTGAAAATCCCACCCCACCCTCCCTACCACTCATAAGATAACTCCTGTCACCTTTTTGGTGTGTGTCCTTCCTTCCCATCTCTTTCCTTTGCATTTTTTCCTAATTTCCTAATGAGGGGATACTTTTTAATTCCTTGCCCAGTGATTTGTTGCTTTTCCCTATACAATATGTCTAAGAAATCTTTCCATGTTAGTTATTCTAATTTCTAACTTCCCTTATCCTTCTAACACCTAGAGAGGTTTCAGTAGAGGGCTTCTTTACATTTGTTTGCTGATAATGGTAAATTTTTTACCATTTTTTTCGTTGAATTATTATTTTCTCATTGATTTGTGGAAGGAACCATTTTAGACACATAAGTGATTTGGGGAAAAAAAATACTTATCTCCAGAGTAATTAACAGGCGTTATCTACCCAAGGAATGGAACAAATAGGAAGTTCAGGTTCTAAGGAGCTGGCTTGTTTGTGCCAGTGGCCCCACGCTATCTCTTTATTAATTGCACCACCTGGGATGCTGATAGCCGCGGAAATTAGAAAGTTGGCATTTACTGCATTGGAATATTCCCCACAAGGTTGCCAGTGATTCTTTTATTTATTCTGTTCATTCCTTTCCTACCTATTCAAGGATCTGAACTGTGTTTCTTCACAGAAATTTCCAAGGAAACTCTATTTCTCACATTGATGAAAATGTATGGAAGGGATACCGTTGGGCTGAGAAACTGTGAGTATATTCTCTCCAAATACGAATACAAAAAAAAAAAAAACAAAAAAAAAAACTAACTGCATTCTAAGGTCCTTCTTGGTCCAGAACTTTGAAGTCAGTAGCTCTGAGGAAAGGTGTTTCCCCTTCCATATCCCAACTCGACCTCTACCGATTGCAATTCTGTGTTAATTTTTTTTTTAACGTTTATTTATTTTTGAAACAGAGAGAGACAGAGCATGAACGGGGGAGGGTCAGAGAGAGGGAGACAGAGAATCTGAAACAGGCTCCAGGCTCTGAGCTGTCAGCACAGAGCCCGACGCAGGGCTCGAACTCACGGACCGCGAGATCATGACCTGAGCTGAAGTCGGCCGCTTAACCGACTGAGCCACCCAGGCGCCCCATCTGTGTTTATTTTAAAAATTAAATTTGGCAGGTTCCCTTTAAAATTAGAATCAATTTCAACTTATTTTCCATTATACAAGGAATACGTGATTATAGTCTCAATATATAAAAATGAAATAACAGGGGGACCTGGGGGGCTTATTCGGTTAAGTGTCCAACTTCGGCTCAGGTCATAATCTCAACGGTTCGTGGGTTCAAGCCCCACGTTGGGCTCTGTGTTGACAGCTCAGAGCCTGGAGCCTGCTTCGGATTCTGTCTCCCTCTCTCTCTGCCCCTCTCCTGCTCATTCATTCCCTCTCTCTCTCTGTCTCAAAAATAAATAAACATTAAAAAAAATTTTTTTGATGAAATAACAGATCTAGTGAACACCTGCCTTATGTTCTAATCCCCCCACTGCTGGGATAGCCACTACTCTGGATTTAGTATATATCCTTCCAGACCTTTTTCCATGCATTTGCCTACATACATATTTACAGCAAAATAGGTTTGTTGTGTGAGTTTCTTATCTTTTTTTTACATAAATTGTAACATCCTACAACTCGATTCTTTTGCTTCGTGGTATGTCTTAGACTTTTTTTCTTCCAGTACATAGAGGGTTACCCCATCCATGCAAGCTGCTGCATAATATTCCATAGTATGAGTGTATTACGATTTAGTAATTCCCCTCCTGATGGATGTTTAGGCTGTGTCCAGTTTTCTTATTACATGCATTGCTGCATGGACCACCTCATACATGCATCTTTGTGTACGTGGGTGGGTATTTCTGTAGAATAGATCCCTGGAAATGGAACTGTTGGGATGAAGACGATGTCGATATATACAATTTTAATTGCCCTCAAAAAAGGTGTGCCAATTTACACACCAATCCATACACCATGACAGCATTCATTTCCTCCTACCCTCCCACTCTTGGATATTCTCCATTTCTTGGCTGATCTGGTGGGTGAATAAAATGGGTCCCTTCTGAATTTGAATTTTTCTGATTACGTATACATTTAAATATCTCTGTATGTTTCCTGGGCATTTGTGTTTCTTGTCTGAATTTTCTGTCCTTTGCCAATTTTGTTGTTATCTTTTTTTTAAATTGATTTGTAGAAAAAGTCAGTGTAGACACAAGTAATTTTGGAAACAATATTATACTCAAAGTAACTGACTGGCATTTTTCATGACAGATTGTGTGTCATATCATTAGTTCAACTTGGGTAGATAAGTCATAAATGACTTCTGAATTAATAATAAAAGACATAACAGTCATAGTAATCTAAATGTAGGGATTATGATCCCCCTAAAGTAGATTCCCCCCTGCCCCTTAGTCTGATAACCTTACTGGTAAGGGACAAATGGTAGAACAAGGTAGTTGTTTTCTTATGAATTTTATGAATTTCTTAAATACTATATATAGTTTATATTTTCTCATGATAGTATCTAACTTGGAGATCTTATTTCCCAAACTTGTAAGAAAAATGAAAGTAATTTGGCACAAGGAACAAGAGAGAGTGGAGAGAGTGGGTAGGCTGAGGGACAGGGGTAGGAGAAAAACTTTGAATTGTGTATTATATACCTTTGGAATTCTGAGCCATGCAAATATATATTACCTATTAAAAAAAATAAACTGAAATTAAAAAAATATTTTTTGAAAAGCGTGTATTTGGTAGTTTATATACTAGAAGATGAATCTGGTAAGATTTGATGATTCTTAAAAAATTTTTAAATGTTTATTTATTTTTGAGAGAGAGAGAGAGAGAGAGAGAGTGAGTGAGCAGGGAAGGGGCAGAGAGAGAGGGAGACACAGAGTCCAAAGCAGGCTCCAGGCTCCGAGCTGTCAGCACAGAGCCTGATGTGGGGCTCGACCCCACAAACTGTGAAATGATGACTTGAGCCGAAGTCAGACACTTAAGCAACTGAGCCACCCAGGTGCCCCAAGATTTGATGATTTCTAATTCAGCTTGAGGGTTATGCCTTGTAAGACAGAAGTTTTTAACTATGGGTCAATAGTCCCCTGGGGCAGGATTTTTAACCTTTTTTTCTATATATCAAATTTTAAAAAAAATTTTTTTCAACATTTATTTATTGCTGAGAGACAGAGCATGAACAGGGGAGGGGCAGAAAGAGAGGGAGACACAGAATTGGAAGCAGGCTCCAGGCTCTGATCTGTCAGCAGAGAGCCCAATGTGGGGCTCGAACCCACGAACCGTGAGATCATGACCTGAGCTGAAGTTGGACACTTAACAGACTGAGCCACCCAGGCACCCTTCTATATATGTATTGATGATCTGCAGAAGCTTATGTTCTTGGGATAATGTTTTCAAATGTATAATAAGTTAAAATATATAGGAAAAGGAAATTATGTGGAAATAGAGTTTTCAAAAATTTTTTAAAAAGATTAGTGATATAGCAATAAATCTGCTTCTGTTAGAATATTAAATAACAAAATATAATGGTACGCCTACTAACTATTATAACTTCAAGGTACTGATGAGAATAAATGATATTTTGAGATATCCACGCCAAATATGTGATATGAAAATATCTGATTTCTGCTGGGGACCAAATTAACTACACTAATCTGTGGTTTGTTGCCTACATTCATAATGGAAGGAAATGCTAATTCTAGTTAGAGGTTTGTGAAAATAGAGATGTGATTCTATTTCCCATCCAAGTTTGGCACCCACAAATTCAGTCCATTCTATTCACGGACCTGAGCCCTAAAGGGATGGTCTGCAAATTGAAATCGCATGCACACCTTTGCACGTATTCAAGAAAGTGCAGTTTTCTAGGGAAAGGGTCCATTCCATAGCTTTTATGAAATTCTCAAAAGGTTCTTGTCTCAAAAGATTGAGTCACAAATTGGGGCGGAGGTGGAGAAAGACATTTGTTTTCCTGTGAAGTTGTACTTATTCTCATAAATGATGATAAATGAATGATTTGTTTTAATTAAAAGTAGTATATTTGCAAATTGATACCTGTCACTTTCTGAATTCATTCAACAAATATTTATGGAGCATCTCCTATGTCCCAGGAACTGTTTTACATGCCAGGGATATAAGCCCAAGAACAAAACTGACCAAATATCCCACTTGTCAAGGGGTTTACAAATATATAATATAAAAACAAATATGTAAATATAATAAATACATAGAATTTCAAGTATTGGTAAGAAATCAGTGGCCAGATCTCTCAAGTTTTCTAATTTATTCAACGACCGTTTCTGCTGCTCATAGACTGAGTTTTTTACTAATGATAATACTTTTCATTCATATAATCTTGAGTTGGTTCTTTTTATTAGATGTACTGTTTACCTCTGTCTGAGGATATATTAATGATGCCATTCTAAATTTTGTATACTGTTTAGTTTTGAGAGAGAGAGAGAGTGAGAGACAGAGTGCAAGTTGGGGAGGGGCAGAGAGAGAGGGAGACACAGAATCGGAAGCAGGCTCCAGGCTCTGAGCTTCAGCACAGAGCCCAGTGCAGGGCTTGAACCCATGGACTGCAACCTGAGCCGAAGTCGGATGCTTAACCGACTGAGCCACGCAGGTGCCCCATTAATGTTGGTATTCTCAAATCCTTTTGTGTTTTCTCTGTTAACTGTGTCATTGACTATAAGCTGTTATATTTGTTTTTTATTTTCTGTCCTGAATAGAATTGGCTTTCTCACTCCATTTGGTCATTCCTGAGTGCAATTTATCTTTGTAGTTGAGATTTGACTTGCTTCTGTTTTCTGGTCCTAAGGAAGAGGTGAAATGAACCACGGGGCTTGTTATTGGTGACAGGTCCCCCTGAGAGTTAAAGAAGAGGTGGGAGGTGACTTCTAATGGCTAGTCAGAGTGTATACCCTTCCTCCAGGGTTCTGGGACCCTGCCCCCTTCTAACACCAATGGCTCCTGCCTGGAAGAAAACACCCTTTGCTGCCAGATCCAAGGAGGAAGGATGTGGGGTTGATGTGCTGTCCTTGGTCCTACTGCAGTATCCCAGCTAATCACCCTGTAGGTGGCTCCAAGGCATTTCTGGTGGGGAGTGTTTGTAGAGCTACTCCCTTGGCTTTGAGCTAAGGTTGTGGATTTTCTAATTGTATCTTTTCTAATCATCCTTAGGGACTTTGGTGGAGTTTGGAGTTTGGTAGAGACTTGGCATGTTTCAATCTGCCAGCTTGAAATAGCACAACCTCTTAGGAAGACAATTTTGTACCCCTGTTAAATCCTGGAGAAACTTAGGCAAATGTGTACTAGGATATAAACAGAAAAATGTCCAAAGCAGCACTGTTTATAATAACTAAAAATTAGAAAAATCTAGTATCCACCAACAGTAGAATGAACAAATAGTGTTACACGGGTATTTACTCTATACTTATTAAACTGAGCATTTATGTTATGTGCATTTTATGCACATTTTTAGTTCTCACAGATATTTTTTAGATGGGGAAAAAAATTAGATGGCTTTACTTGTAGCACTGATATGGTTATAAATAGGGCTTCCACAATAAAATTTGGGAAAAGAGAGGAGGAAGTGGCAGTTCTGTCCATGTTTTTGCCACTCAGGGCTGGGTTCTAACAGAGATTTTGTGATCCAGAGAGTAGGCATTAAATGTACATTTTGGTGTGAAGAGTGGATAGGGGTGTGTGTGTGTGTGTGTGTGTGTGTGTGTGTGTGTGTGTGAGAGAGAGAGAGAGAGAGAGAGAGAGAGAGAGAGAGAGAGGGAGAGACAAAGGAGTATGTGAGAAGAAAAGATTTGAATCAAACAGCAGAGATCACCATCCCTACATTAAATAAGAATTAGTGTATTTGGTGGCACCATTACCCAGGTTTCTCTCACATCTAGCGGTCCTGTGTAGCAAATAGTTGTAGTTATTTTTGCATTTTGACCCAGAAATGACCTTTTCATTTTGCAGAATTCTCAGGGACAATTATCTGACCGAATTACATAAAGACACATTTGAAGGCCTGCTATCCCTCCAGTATTTGTAAGTTAATCAGTTCATCATTTATTATGAGTTTTTAGTTATATTATTTATTAAAAAATACAGGGTTCAAATTGGGTAATTGCAACAATTTCTTCTAACAGTAGAATTCTATAATTCTCTATAGTGGAATTCTATAATTCTCTCTATTAAATTCTATAACTCTGTAAGTCTGTGGGGACCCAGCCCATCTCTAGCATTAAATACCTCCTATGCATTTTCAACTTTTTAATTTTATAGACAAGATATAGGAAAAAGCCCTTCAGTTGTAGAGGAAAAGGGGTAATGAAGTCTGAGCAATTATGGACACCCATATGAACCTTGTTATGTAAGTGTTCATATACCATCTGCTTTTATTTATATTTATTATTTATGGCCCATGGATCAAATCCTGTGTATGGTCTGTCTTGATACAACCTATGAGTTCAGAATGATTTTCATGTTCTTAAAGGGCTGTAAAAGAGAAAAGAAGAGAAAGAAACAGAGAATATGTGACAGAGACCGTATATGGCCTGCAAAGCCTAAAATATTTACTGTCTGGCCTTTACAGAAAAGGTTTGAAAAAGTTGGCTTAGTAAAATGAGAGGAATTGAAGTTAACCTCAAATTGTCACCTACAAGACAAGAAAATATAGAACACTTACATTAATTTGAATGCCATTAACCCAGAATTTTTAAATAATTTAATCTAAATTAAATATTTAAATATTAAATATTTAACTAAGCAGGTGAATTATGTAAGCAGTATTACCAAGTACATATTAAATTATTAAGAGATTAAGGATTTCAGTGTGGGAAATTTTATTAGTTTATTTTTTTATTATTATTTTTTATGTCATTTATTGTTAAGTTAGCTAACATACAATGTGCACTTGGCTTCAGGAGTAGATTCCTGTGATCAGTGTGGAAATTCTTATGCCACCATAAAAATAGATGTTTAAAATGATGGTTAAGGGGTTGGGGCTCCTGGGTGGCTCAGTTGGTTGGGCGTCCGACTTTGACTCAGGTCGTGATCTCACAGTTTGTGGGTTTGAGCCCCGTGTCGGGCTCTGTGCTGACAGCTCAGAGCCCGGAGCCTGTTTCAGATTCTGTCTCCCTCTCTCTCTGCCCCTCCCCCACTCATGCTCTGTCTCTCTCAAAAATAAATAAACATTAAAAAAATGATGGCTAAGGGGCACGTGGCTGTCTCAGTCATTAGAGTCTGCAACTCTTGATCTCGAGGTTGTAGGTTAGAGCCCCATGTTAGGTATAGAGATTACTTAAAAAAAATGAAATCTTTAAAAATATAATGATGGTTAAGTGGTATAGTTAGAAATGTTTACACTAAACAAACATCAGAAATGCCTCTAACTTCGCTAATTACAGAATAAACATCTCTCCAGCCTCATTGTCAAGGAAGAAATGTTTGCATATATCTCTGTACATTAGACATACAGAGATACTAATGTTCTTTGCTATGGAGGTTCAGTGTTTATTCTTTGTCCATGCCATGCAAAGCTGTGTATTTCATTAATCCTTTTTAAAAAATTTTTTTAATGTTTATTTATTTTTGAGAGAGAGAGAGAGAGAGACAGAGTATGAGCAGGGTAGGCACAGAGAGAGAGGGAGACACAGAATCCGAAGCGGGCTTCAGTCTCTGAGCTGTTGGCCCAGAGCCTGATGCGGGGCTCGAATTCATGAGCAGTGAGATCATGACCTGAACCGAACGAAGTCAGATGCTCAATCGACTAAGCCATCCAGGCACCCCTCATTAATCCTTATTAATGATGTGCTTTAGAAAATAGATTCTTCTTGCAAATGTGGAAGGCTTAAGGGTAGTGAGTAAAAAGAATCTCATATGACACTAAAAATAGCCCTTCAAATTATCAAACCTTCCAAGTCTTAGGGGACAACCACTTTGTATTGGTCTTCTTGGCTACCTCTGCCATCTGGGCTCCAAACGTTACAAACACAGTTTGGAGAAAACCAAAAGAGACAAACTGCGCAATGGATAGGGCCTTTCATTATTTCTACTATGAGGTACTTTGTAAGCCAATTATTTCATGTCAGGTGAAGTGTTCTCATTCATTCATTCAAAAAAAATGTGAATCAAAACCTAAAAAAGAATGTGACAGGCCCTATGCCCAGTACCATAGGCACGCAGATGGTTAAGACAGGCTTCCCACCCTTGTAGGAACTCATGATTTCACAGGGAAAATAAACAGAAGCTTAAACCATAATGCCTAAGCACTAAATGGATGATGAAGCACTGACAAAGTGCAGAAGAGGGAGCCACAAAGTCGTAAAACCACATTTCTTTTCAGTCGTTTTGCTCCTTCTACTCACTACCCAGCTGTTAATTTATTTTATAAATATTTGAGTTTGTTCTTTGTCCATGCATCAGTTTTAAACACAGTAGACAACGCAGATGAGCAAGACTAGTCCATACTTTCATGGAGTTTATGCCCAGAGGAAATGGAATGCCAGAATAACTATATTAAGAAGAAATTGGGGCACCTGACCGGCTGAGTCAGTAGAGCATGCGACTCTTGATCTCAGGGTCGTGAGTTCAAGCCCCAGGTTGGGCGTGGAGTCTACTTTAAAAAATTAAAAGAAGGAGAAGAAGGAGGAGGAGGAGAGGGGGAGGGGAAGAAATGGATTTGGGCAATGAGAAGTATAAGTTGTTTTTGGAACACAGAAGAGGGGGGGAAGACTTCAAGTTGGATCAGGGAAGTTACTAGAGAAATACTGTTTGAACAGAACCTTGAATGGCTATGACGTATCATCAGATAGACATCTTGGGAAGAATATGCTTGCAAGATAGAGTGAGTGAAAGGCAAAATGCAGGAGAAATTTCTTTGGTATCTGTAGAGTAGGAAACTAGAGCCGGATTTAGGATTTTGAAGGCCTTGGATGATATGCCACGCTACCGTGTTATCACAGCAGTGCTCTAGGACAAACTTTAGACTGCACCAGGGTCACCGGGAGGCCTTGTCAGAACACAGGTTCCACCTCCACAGTTCCTGATTCACTCAGTCCAGAGTAGAGCTGAGAATTTGCATCTTGAGTAAGTTCCCAAGTGACTCTGATATTTGAGAACCACTCCTGGAGAATTAATCTGGTGACTGTGTGCAGTATAGATTAGAATGGGAGAGACCAGAGATGAAAATGCCAGTCAGAAGATGGTGGTACCCATGTAGGTGGAAAGTGAGGGACTCGGCTGAAATCCATGGAAATAAGAGGGTCAACCATAATCAAGAATGGGTGTTTCCAAATAAAAATCCAGGACCGTGTTGTTTTTTTGTTGGCCCCACTTGCAGCTGAAGCAATTGATAAATTCATAGACCGTTTAGGCAACGTACAACCAAAAATAAATTTCTATTAATATGATAATATAATTCTGAGTTCGTTCAAAGTTAGGTATTGATTAGAGGAGTAACTTCTTTTCAAGTTAAATGAAAAGGTATCTTTTACCTCTTCTGGTATTGACTTGGTGTCAAGAAGTAGAACTAAACCAGGAAGGTGTGCTAATGTGAGAATATCCCTTTTAATGTTAGAAATTATAGGGGCGCCTGGGTGGCGCAGTCGGTTAAGCGTCCGACTTCAGCCAGGTCACGATCTCACGGTCCGTGAGTTCGAGCCCCGCGTCAGGCTCTGGGCTGATGGCTCGGAGCCTGGAGCCTGTTTCCGATTCTGTGTCTCCCTCTCTCTCTGTCCCTCCCCCGTTCATGCTCTGTCTCTCTCTGTCCCAAAAATAAATAAACGTTGAAAAAAAAAAAAAAAAGAAATTATATGTGGCGATCACAACTTTGAGCTCATAATTTAGAAATTGATGAGGCCACAAAAAGTCATTTAATCAATTCTTCTGCTCTCAGGAAACATTACTTCCAAGATCTATCAAGATCTATAGTTGTATATTTTATGTATGAAGATCACAAAGGTGAGACTCTTAAGAAAGGTGAGGACAGGGTTAGGGGCTCTGGAAGGTTCAATTAACAATTCCTAATACTCAGAGTTTAGCCAAAAGCTACTTATTCAATACTACCATCCTACTAATTAGATATCTTATAGCTAATTGAGGCAATATTTTCCTTTTCCTTTTCCTAGAGATTTATCCTGCAATAAAATACAATCTATTGAAAGACGTACATTTGAATCACTACCTTTTTTGAAGTTTATGTAAGTTACAAATATAATTTCATTATATTTGGAATTTGTATTAAACTTAATTGTAAACCTCTTTGTTATTCATTTGGAATGAATGAACCTTTATTAGTCGAAAGCTACTAAAATTATGTAGCAAATCTTTTTTGTCTGTGGCAAAGTTTGGTGTGAGAGTTATTATAGAGATCAGAGTGAATCGTTCTAGAGCAGCAGTTCTCTGCCAGGGTGATTTTGCATCCAGGTGACACTTGGTAGTGTCTGGAGACATTTTTGATTGTCAGACTGTAGATGTGCTCCTGGCATCTAGTGGGTGGAGGCCAGGGCTGCTGTCACACCCTACAGTTCACAGGGCAGCACCCCCCCCCCATAACAAAGATTATCCAACCATAAATCTCAACAGTGCTAAAGTTGTGAAACGTTTTTCTAGAGAAATAAACTTACTTCTCTAGAAAAAAATACTTACTTAACACAAGTATTTATTGAGCATTTACTGATTTGTATCTAATGCACCACATGTATAAACATGAAAGTATAAATCTTTCATGCAAATATTTTTTTAAAAAGGCAAGTATCTTTCCTAGTGAGATTTCTTTAGTGTATGGAGAGAGTATTGTGGTTATGTTTCATTATCTATAAATTAGAATCACTGCCAAAGGATAAATATTCTGAAAGAATATCTTTTTTTTCTCTTTGTTTGTCTTGTTTTTGTGTGTGTGTGTGTGTGTGTAGAAATCTTGGTTGCAATTTACTCACCGAACTGAGCTTTGGAACATTTCAGGCCTGGCATGGAATGCCGTTTTTACACAAGCTGTAAGTGAAATAGAAAATGAATACATGTAAAAAAAAAAAAAACTACATGTAAAAATATCATACAGTGATTGGTTAGGTGTGTGTTAATAAACCCAGTATGAATTCTGGAAAGTAGGTCTTAAAATCCATTTTTTTTTTTCAAATGAGGAAACTAAGGTACAAAGAGGCCAAGAGACTTGTCTTAACTCCTAAATGGCACTCTCTGCCCTCCCTCGTACCCAGCTTTGTGTGGGCAATGAAAGCCCCAAGCAAGTAACACCCAAGTCAGTATTATCATGGGAATTCGTGACAGTGATGCTTCCCCAAGGTGTGCATGGTCCTTGAAATCCACTTTTGAATTTAACTTTGATTCCTGCTCATGTGCAAGTTTCCTATGCAAAAGAGAACTTCAAAGAACTAAGTTTAGCACAGAGTTTTCCAGGCAGCAAAAGGTGTGGGTGCTTCTTGAGCCATCAGGAAAGCAGAAAGAACTCCTGAATGCCTGCCACAGGGCACTGCTCTCCATGTGTTTTCTTTCCTGACCACTCTTCAATTAAGAAGTATGTTATTCCCTTTCAGCCGGAAAATTCTGTGATTTCTCTGTAAAAAAGCAAATCATACTGGACATGTTCAGTGGCCTGAGGGGGATTTTTAGACTCAAGGTTGAAGACCCTCCTCTAAAGCAGACGCTGGAAAAGACTGTCTTACTGTCTTGTGGTTCAGAAATCCGATTTCACAACTTATCTTCCGTTAGATGAAAGTGTTTACGGTGTGTCCGGAGCTGGAGTAAGTTCCTGCGGGTGCCCAAGAGCAGGGGCCTCCTCTCTCCTCTCATTAATTTGCTGATGCCTAACTTGGGGAAAGAATACTGAGGGTCAGTTTTTTGTTTTGCCGGCATGCCAGAGAACGGGCTCATTGAGTTTCTCCACCAAGAGGTTTTAGTGGTGTCAATATAATGTCTTAAAACTCACCACCTCTACTAAGCATCTTATAACACCGAGAGTCTCTTCGAAGAATCTGAATTTCATAGTTAGGTAGGCAATACAGGACAAAATAGGGTGGAATCCGTTGATAACAATGAATGAATTCATTGAAAAACACTCAGTGCCACGCGCACTCTATGTCGACAGTGTACTAAGTACTGGGGGTACAAAGAATACACAGGGACTGTCCCCAAGAATCTTTCATACTGGAAGGAGAAAAAGATGGCCGTTGATGGGAAAACGTATGTGAGCCATGCTGGCATCAGTGCAGCAGGGTAACGAGCTAGGGGGTGACAAAGTAGGGGATGGTTGTGGAATAGAAAAGATTTGTTGTGGAAAAGGCAACAACTTGCTTGTGTTGAGTTTCCACGTTCATCTTGATGAAGTTTTGGGGAGATGGTGGGGAGTCGGGAGCCGACGGCCAAGAAAGAATTCTTGAACATGTCTTTGGTGCAAAAAGGTGATTTTATTAAAGCACAGGGACAGGACCGTGGGCAGAAAGAACTGCGCTGGGGTTGTGAAGAGTGACAGGTTATATGCTATGGAATTGGGAGGTCAAGTCAAAAGGGAAGTCTCCAGAGGGACTGTGATATGTGAAAGAGGACTCCTAAGATACCAGAGGCCTTGCTATTGTCAAGCTAAGGTTGTTTTTCCGTCTAGCAAAGCATTAAGACAGTAGGGAGTTCCTGGAGAAATATTTTATTTGCCTGCCTCAAGTATCTGTCAATAGGCTGCAGGTTATAAGGAAATTTAATTTTACCTGAGATTTCCTTCTTGCCTTTGTTCCCCATATCACTATGGAGGGGTGATGTGGGGTCTCCAGGAAGCTGATTCTGTAGGTTTCTGGCGATTAGGCTATTGATAAGATTGCCTTTTTCTTGTAATTTACTAAGATATTTGTAAACTGATGGAAACTCCTATCTTGCCCGACTGAGATCTCTTATCAGTTAACCATTTGTTTTCTTTCCTTTCCTTTGTCCTCGAGCAGCCAGAATCACACATATCCCACCTGGGGCAGGGGCATGTGCTAACTTGTATCTTGCCCTCAACTTGCCTCATGCTCCCTCATCAATCTTACATGACAGAAAAAGGTAATTAAAGAACCAGAGCTAGCTGGTATTGAGAATAAATTAATACTCATGTCATGTGTGTTATGCCCAGAATTCGTGATCCCCAAATACCGCCAGGGAGCCGAGTCCGATGTAAAAGCAAAAGAGCCTTTATTCGAGCTAGCTCGAGCTCAATCCCCTACCTGCACTGATGCAGAGGTGAGATACCGGGGAGAGAGAGCCAGTTTCAAAAGGACAAAGGTTTTATGGGGGCCTAGGGGCAGTTGGTGAGGTAATGGCTGTGGCCTCAGCTGATTGGCTGGGGAAGGGTCCTGGGGAAGAGTGCTGTTAGGCAGGTGGGGGGGGGGGGTTACTCAAGGGGAGGAGGTGTGGTCAAGGTGAAGGACACAGAACAAGATGGAGTCAGCCGGCGTAGGCCCGCCCTTTCAATGTGGTTTGAATAGAGCTGTACTACTAAAACGAATTCACAGTTAACTTCCAAAAAATTATCACAGTACAGTAAGTGTGTATTGGAGGTTGGGCTCCTTGTTTGGGGCCAAACTTTTCTTTTCTTTTTTCTTTTTAACGTTTATTTATTTATTCTGAGAGAAAGAGAGCATGCGCAAGGGAGATGCCATCCCGTGAATTCAGTCACGTTATTACCTATGTGACTTAATTACTGGGGTGTTTATAAGTTGAAACAATATTTTCTCCAGCATTAAATAAGTTTGTAAACCTTTTGGGCCCCAGCTGAGGTGGATTTATCTTGAACTGACTGAAGCTTAAACTTCAGGTCTTCTCACTTACATAGGCCCCTTCCAAAGTCTTGGGAGGGACCCTCGCAGTTCCTGTACGCATAATTTTGCATGTTTTGATGAGGCAGGATTTCCCAAAGTAGATGAGGTTCAGACCCTACAAGGCCTCGATACACCCCTGGGTTTCAGGTAATTCTATCTCAGTAAGTTTTTTGAATGAAGCCTCTTAAGTTATTGATAAACACTGAGTGAACACGTTAGCGGTGTGGTAAAGTCTATTTTGAATCTGAAATCCACCTCAAAGCCATGCCAAGAGTTTATTAATAAGGTACCACTTTTTGAATGGTAGTAATAATCCTATTTCTTTCAGATGAAATCAGGAATGAAATATATTATGGAAAACCAACAGTGGTTGATAATCCTAAATGTTAAGTATACTTTTTTTTTTCCTGACTTTAAAGTGCTTCTCCTTCATTCACCTACACAGGTGCAGACCGATGGCTTATTTTAAAAAATTCACTTCATTGCTTCTAACAGTACGAGCTCCATGAGTTTAGAAGCCGAAGGACTCTACGATGTAGAAAGGCTGTACCTTATCGGGATAGAGCACATTCACATGCTGGCTCGTCTGTGGCGCATCAGTATTGTGCCAAGAACATAAGCTCTAAGGGAGAATAAGGAAAATCTAAGCCTTACCCCTTTTGAATTATTGTTGAGAATATCGTTGAGGTAGGTGTGGCCACCCTCTGAAGGCAAAGTCGAGCCGCAGTCACATTGACGCCCTAACGCTCCCCCAGTCAACTGGCATCTGCTTCCTTTTAGACGGCTGCGTGCCCACACAAGTTGACACACTTCAGGATATTGTCATCGCTTTTTGGTATGTACTGGAAATCCTGGCAGCTTCTTCTCAGATTCAGAAAGGCATCAACGTTAAGGATGAAGATGACAACTCAGGGCTGTCCTTTTGGGGTGATTTAGGGTAACTTTTATTATTTTCCGTGTGTGGTAGTTCAGAAGCTTTGCGATAGTCATACCCAACTGTTACTTTTCTTCTCCCAGCTGCCTCTGATTCTTCCCACGTATATGCCAAGGCATCTTCTTTCTCTGGGAAGCATGGTAGTTGCTCCTCTGCCCCATATCATTTCTTTAATACCTACCTCTGTTAGGTATTTACTGCGCTCCGGCACTACGCTAAGACCTTTCGCTTGTGCTGCAAGTAAGACAGTGTGTCTTAAACTCTTAGAATAGAGCCTGGCACGTGGGAAATGCTCCGGACGTGGCCCCTCACACGCCACTTCATTTTCGTTTTTCCAGCAACTCTTGTGATACAGGTAGTATCATCCTCATTTCGGGGATGAGGAAGTTGAAACTCAGAGACATCGGGTGACTTGCCTAGGTTCACACTGTCAATAAGTGACAGAACCACTTAAGAAGCTTCGCGAGTAATACAATTCCGCATTCCCTGGCACTAGGTAGGACCTGAATGACAACCGGCCTTTTGGGCGTCGTCCCTTGGAGTCAGCTTCTCACTGGAATAGGACCTTTCGAGCAGGGAGCTCCTTTTCCCTATGCTTCGGGAGCTCCTGGCCATGCCACCTATGGGCATCCCCAGGCTTCCTGCTCACCGCCTGGTGCAAATATCACATCGTCACTGCTAGGCACCCACTCTGTGCCCAGCCTTATGCTAGGTGCTTTGCACATGCTCTTTCCTTTAATCTTCAAGTTGCCTTATGAGGTAAATGCTGCTAAAAAGACTCGGAGACGTTCGTTACTTAAGTCCCTTCACCAGGAAGTGACAGCCAGAATTCAGACCTAGGTCTGCCTGATTCCGGGGCCCTTGCTTCTTGGGCTGTTCCTCACTGCCAGAAACTCCTCTTCAAGGCTGTTCTCAGAACTTGAATTAAAACATGGGCTCACCATTTCAGATTCTTTAGGCTTCGCCCCTCCCCCCGCCCAACCCCTGAGAGAGGATCTACGTGATGCCGTTAGATGTCTTGTATTGAGGAGCTTCGCATGGGGAGTCATGTTCTCATGGCTCATGGACCTATGTAGATGAATAAAGGAAAGGGGTTATTCTATCCCCAAGTACTTCAAACATACTGGAATAGGGTCTAGATCACTCTACTTATTTCTTCAACTGCTTTCCTCCAAGGAGCCAGTTTTCCCTCCATGCCTTGGGATTCCAGCATAGAGAGTTTGGAGTCTGTCCTATTTGAAATGTATTTTCACTGCCTGCTTTGGACATTTTTTCAGCCAAAGCTGTTAGGATTTCAGTACATTCAGGACAGTGGTGACAAGCTTCAGTCCTCAAGTCTTCTCTGTCTCCTCAGTTAATAGAAAGGAAACGTAGCCCATCTGTCTGGACCTCTGTAGAAGAATTTGGAGAAAAAAAAAATAACACGTAAGAAATGTTCCCTTATTTTGTGAGCTACCTTTAGTCTGTCCCGTTGCTCTGCAACGGAAAGCTTTTGCAAAAATACTTGAGTTTTCCTCTTCAAATAAGATAGAGTTTTTAAAAAACAAAAAAATATCTAGAACAGTATTTCTTCAACTTTGATTATGAGACAGTCTTTGAGGATAACTGTTGTTATGTTTTACTCCCATAAAGATAAGCCCACGAATATCCAAAAGCCAATAGACTGAGTCAGCACACGTTTTATCTGTAAAATGAGGGAATTGAACGGAAATGGAGATGATGTCTAGTGCAGCGTCCACCGTTCGTGCGTATCGCAGTCTGTGGAAAGACAATTGCTGTCGGTCCAGCAGATGTAACCTGTCGGGTCAGTTCTCATTCTCCCCTTGGCTCGGGCACAATAGCTCCATGAAGAGAAGGCGGCACTAAAGACAGGAGGAGATAGGATAACTTGGAGTGGCCTGTATTTTGTTTTCACTACAGATAAACACAGGGCATTCATCTCAGCAGGAGGGCTGCCTGGGTAAGAGGAAGCACCGAGCCGATGGGTATAAGGCCATGGGTGAGCTACCAGGAAAGAGGGGGGGACAGTGGGGGTAGAGCACTGAGATAGTTGGGGGGAAGGATAACAAACTACTAAATTGTTTTGGCTGCATAATTCTTCATAGTCTTTCTTAATAGGGAGCCAGGGGGGCGGGGTGGGGGGGGGGGAGAAGTGGGCAGGGGAAGACACACACGTGGAAGAGGTTACTTGCACAGAGCCCGCCAGTAAGCTTGTAGGTATTAATGCCATTTTTATGTTTTCAAAGCCAAAGGACATTCGGAGCCTCAAGGTTGAGGAACTGTGTTTAACCAGACATGTGACACTCACGTTCTTTCTCTTCATAACATTGTCTGACTGGATATTAACTAGTGTTACACAAACCCGACATGTTAATGGGCCTGAAAAAACGTAGAAGAAGGGGCTGGAATAGGAAGAATAGGGGAGTTTCCAAGGCAAGAACAAAAATGCATGGCTCCCAGCCGCACCGCTAACTCCCTCTGACCTCCGCGTGGAAGAGTTTGAGTCTTCGCTCCCCTTTTCTCCACCTACTAACGTGTTTGATCTTCTGGCAACTGGTTCTCTATTTATCACAACATGGTTCTTTTTTTTTTTTTTTTTCAAATTGAGATATAGTCCGCATAATAGAATATGCAACATTATAAAGTATATAGTCCAATGGTATACTTTGATAGACAATAATCACTGCTAATCCAGAACATTGTCATCGCCCCCCTCGAAAGAAATACCATACCCATCAGCCTTTACTCCCCATTCTCCCCTCTTCCCAGGCCCCTGGCAACAACTAATTTACCTTCTGCCCCTATGGATTTGCCTATTCTGGACATTTCATAGAAATGTGTGTCTAGTTTCTTTCACATGGCTTGTTGGCTTCAAGATTTATCCGGTTGTAGCATGTTTCAGTACTTCATTCCTTTTTTTAATGTTTATTTATTTTTGAAAGAGAGCACACACAAGCAGGGAAGGGGCAGAGAGAGAGGGGGACAGAGGATCCAAAACCACAGAGCCTGATGTAGAGCTCGAACTCATGAACTGTGAGATGACGACCTGAGCCAAAGTCAGATGCTTAACCGACTGAGCCACCCAGGTGCTCCAGTCACATTTTGTTCATCCATTCGTGAGTTATTGGACATTTGGATTATTTTGACTTTTTGGCTATTGTGAATAATGCTGCTATGAGTATTCATGTACAAGTTTTTGTGTGGTCATATGTTTTTAATTCTCTTGGGTACATACCTAAGAGTGGAATTGCTGGGTCATGTAGTAACTCTATATTTAACCCTTTTGAGGAACTGCCGAACTGTTTTCCACAGTGACTACACCATTTTACATTCCCACCAATGTATGAAGATTCTGGTTTCCCCAAATCTTGCTACCACTTATCATTGTCTCTCTGTTCGATCATAGCCATCTTAGTGAGTGTAGAGTACTATCTCATTGTAGCTTTGATTTATATTTCCCTAATGACCTAAGACATTGAGCATCTTTTCATGTGCTTATTGGCCATTCATGTATTTTCTTTGGCGAAATGTCTCTTCAAATCCTTTACCCATTTAAACATTTGATTATTTGTCTTTTCACTGAGTTTTAAGAGTTCTTTATATATTCTGGATGTTCTGGATACTAGACTTGTATCAGACATATGATAGTTTTGGGTTGTTTTTTTATTTTTAAATAAAGTCCAGTTTATCTATTTTTCCTTTGGTTTGTTGTGCTTTTTGTGTCATGTCTAAGAAACTGGCGCCTAAATCCAAGGTCATAAAGATTTCTCTCCTGAGAGTTTTATAGCTTGAGCTCTTCCATTTAGGTCTTTGACTCATTTTGAGTTAATATTTATATATGGTGTGAAGTGTAGGAATCCAACTACATTATTTGGTATGGGGATATACGGTTGTCCCAGCATCATTTGAAAAGACTAGTCTTCCCACGTTGAATGGTGTTGGCACCCTTGTTGAAAATCAGTGGGCCATAAATGTGAGGATTTGTTCCTGGACTGTCAGTTCTGTTCCATCAACTTACATGTCTGTTCTTTTGCCAGTACCACACCGTGATTACTGTAGTTTTGAAGTAGGTTTTGAAACCAGGGCATGTGAGTCTTCCCATTTTGTTGTTCTGTGTCAAAATCGTTTTGGAGCACCCGGGTAGCTCAGTTGGTTAAGTGGCCGGCTCTTGATTTCAGCTCAGGTCATGACCTCATGGTTTGTGAGATGGAACCCTGTGTTGCAATCTGCACTGACAGCATGGAGCCTGCTTGGGATGCTCCCTCTCCTTCTCCCTCTGCCCCTCCCCTGCTCACACTTTTCCCCACTCACACTCGCTCATGTTTGCTCTTCTGCACGGGTGTGTATGCTCGCTGTCTCTCAAAATGAATAGATAAACTTTTTTTTTTTTTAAAAAGATCATTTTGGCTATTCTCGGTCCCTTGAATTGACATACAGATTTTAGAATTAGCTTGCCAATTTTTGGAAAGAAGTCAGTTGGGGTTTGGATAGGGATTATACTGAAACCACAGTTCAATTTGGGGTATAGTGCCATTTTAACACTATTGTCTTCTGATCCGTGAACATGGCATATCTTTACATTTATTTCAATCTTCTTTAATTTCTTTCAACAACGTTTTGTGGTTTTTAGTGTGATTCTTGCACTTCTTTGGTTAAATGTTTTCCTAAGTATTTTGTTCTTTTGAGTACTGTTATACATGGAATTGTTTTCCTAATTTCATTTTTGGAATAGTCATTGCTGATGTATAGAAATAAAGCTAATTTTTACATATTGATCTTGTGTCCTGTAACCTTGCTGAACTCATTTATTAGTGCTAAGGTTTTTTTTCTACATTCCCAGGAATATGTCTTGTGGTCTTCTAGTTACCCAGGAAGATGTTGGAGCATTTCAAAGTCCCTATGGACATCTCATTTCTCAGCTTTTTCCTTTTAGGCTTTTTGTTTAGGCTATTTTTTGTCTTGTTATCAATTGCCTCACATAGCTGCCAGATTAAAACATTTATCTATAATTGTTTTCAAAAAATGCCCCTTGGGAAGAGGCTATTTTAGCACTGTGCAGTTCTCAGTGAGGTCAAGGGCAAGGCTTTCAAGTGAAGTTTTTTAGGGACCCCACTAGACAGGTAAAACAATGACAGTTTGTTCCTTGGGAATGAGGCTTTAAGGAACTTCAGCTCCATTCTGTTCCCCTGGGATGTGGGCAATTTTTAAGGCTACCATCAGGATGGAGAGCAGAGGTTGAGGACAAGTTAAAACAACAGAGCTCACTGTTCTCATAGAAATTAGTAATTTTTTCTTTAATAAATGCTCTCCGGGTTGCTGCAAGCCCATTGGTTAAAATTTCCAAAGTTCTGAGAAAGTTGATTTTGACCATTTTTGCTAGTTTTTGTTGTTGTTGTTGCTTTTACGGAAGGATGAATTTTCAGACGTCCTTCCTTTCTCATTTTCACTGATTCACCTGTAACAGGGCTTTAAAATGTCTAAAGTCTCAGGGCACCTGGGTGGCTCAGTTAACTGCCTGACTCTTGATTTCGGCTCAGGTCATGATCTTGCGGTCATGGGATCAAGCCCCATGTCAGGCTCTGCACTGGGCATGGAGCCTGCTTGGGATTCTCTCTCTCTCTCTTCCTCTGCCTCTCCTTCACTCATACTCTTGTACTCTCTCTCTCAAAAAATAGAATACAAAAATAAAAAATGAAATCTCTAAAGTCTCAATGATCACAGGCTAATTAAATACTTAATCATGGGAGATGATTAGAGGAAAGGAATAAAAATAGAAAATGTAATTCTTAGAGAAGCTCTCCCAGATGGAGAGATGAAGTTCAGCAAAGTGTTTCTATATTTAATGCTCTCAAAGTTAAGTTTAAGGTAACGGCTATTTTAAACCCCCTTTTTTTTTTCATACAAGTTAAATACAGGCTTTGGAGTCAGAACTGAGTTCAGATTCCAGCTCTGCTTCTTGACTGGCTTGACAAACTGGGACAAATTATACAACCTCTCTGTACTTCAGTTTCCTCACTTGTAAAATGGGGTAATGATGTATCTATCACATAAGGTTATTGTGAGGTTTAAATGTGAAATGCTGATCACAGATGCCCTATAGCTCAATAGTATTGGTTGTGATGATTATCCTTATAATTTTGCAAAAGTACAGTGATGATTCTTGAGCAGAGTCAACTTAAAGGCAGATTTTCTTTTCTTTCTTCCTGTTTCCTTCACTTTATTTTTGCTGTAAAGAATTGAGAAGAAAATCTACTCGGCATTTTGGAATAAAAACTTGTGTCAAACAGTGACAAAATGTTATTTATTCAACAAGCCTTCACTAAGTAACTAGTAAATAACAAGCACTCTGTCAGGCACAGGGACAAAAATGACAATAGAGCATGGTCCCTGCCCTCAAGGAGCTGGCAGTCCAGGAGATGGATAAGGAAACGGGATCATATGCCACCTAACAAAGGCTGTCATAGGAGAATACACATGGTGGGGGTATAGCTTTCACCATTTCCTCTTAGATTAATCCCTTTGTCTTTGGCCCCCAAACTGAGAAATTGGTCCTATTTTTGTCTTTAACCGGGTGTTTTAAACTGTGGAATTTTTTACATTTCTAGAGATAAAGGAAAAGCACCTAGAATTATAGAGGACACTAGAAACAGTCTTTCCTACAGAGCCTGGGCTTCCTACCAGCATAGTCACTTCTAGGATTTTCAGCCCAAAAAGTTCTTTGGCATATCTTTGCTTTGCTGTCCACGTAAAAAAAAAAATTTTTTTTTCCTCTTTCTGTTCTCCACTTTATCGTCCAGAGAGCTGGGTAGTTCCCAAAGGAAGAGTGCTTTACAGAATCTAAGGGTGATTTATAGGCAAAGGCAGAAAATGATTAGTTTTCACCTTCCAGTTCCATACACCCAAAATGAACATAAACTTTCATGGTAGTCATTACTGGAAATGCAGATAATTTTAATTCCATTGCATTTTTCAGAATTATCAGTCGTAACCCTCTGTCAACTGTTGAAGATTCCTATCTTTTTAAGTTGCCAGCATTAAAATATTTGTAAGTATTGCAACAATCTCATGGCTCATGAGATGATTTCTGATCTTTTTTGTTGTCATCAAAAGATTAAGTATTTTGCGTTTTGGTTAAAAAGTCGTAATTTAAATTTTAACTGGGTTATTGAAATAAGCATTATTAGCAAAGAAAAAACGTATATGGGCAAGATAGCCTGCAGAGGAAGGAGTAGTATTGAAGAACACATAACAGACATGGGACTTGTAGATGTAGGTAGAAATACCATTTATCTCAAAGTGGAAAGTGGAGTAAGGTGTATATTAAAAGAAAAAAAGACTAATCAAGAGAGGTGGATGCAACTGAGAATGAAAATGAGGATAAGAGTAAAAAGGATTGTACTGTTGAGCACCAAGGTGATTAATTTGATGATGCACATAAAATGTCTTCATTGGGAGCTTTCTGAAATTATTGTCCATAGCAAGAAAACTCTTGAGCTGACTTGACAAAGAAGCCAGAATTGAAGTAATCACATGTTGTTAAGTATCTTTTTAGGTACAGAATTTTTATCCTTGGGTTCAAATCACGCATGTTTGGGCTTTCTCCTTCAGAGACATGGGATCAACACAGGTGTCACTTACAACAGTTGAGAGCCTCCTCATGATGACCCTTGAATTGGAAACACTGTAAGTTGATTTTTCTTATGTGTATTTTCACTTAGTTGTTTACTTAGATTTGTTTTATTGTTTTCTTAAGTCAGATTTATTGAGGTATAAAATTTACTCTTTTTAAGCATACAGTTTGATGAGTTTTGACAAACGTGTAGTTATGTAACCACCACCACATTTGAGACGTAGAACATTTCTGTCACCCCAAAAGGCCCCTATGTGCCTTTGCAGCCAATCCCCTTTTCTCACCACCAGCCCTGGCAACCACCAACCTAATTTTTGTCCCTATAGTTTTGCCTTTTCCACAGTGTCTTATAAATGAAATCATACCAGGGGCACCTGGGTGGCTCAGGCAGTTAAGCGTCCGACTTCAGCTCAGGTCATGATCTCGCGGTCTGTGAGTTCAAGCCCTGCAGCGGACTCTGTCCTGACAGCTCAGAGCCTGGAGCCTGCTTCAGATTCTGTGTCTCCCTGTCTCTCTACCCCTTCCCCACTTGCACTCCATCTCTCTCTCTCTCTCAAAAATAAATGAACATTAAAAAAAATAAATAAATGAAATCATACAGTATGCAGTCTTCTGTGATTGGATCCTTTCAGCATAATCCTTTTGAGATTCATCCATGTTTTTTTTTTTAACTTTTTTAACGTTTATTTATTTTTGAGAAACAGAGAGCATAAGCAGGAGAGGGGCAGAGAGAGAGAGAGAGAGACACAGAACCCGAAGCAGGCTCCAGGCTCTGTCAGCGCAGAGCCCAATACAGGACATGAACCTGCGGAACATGAGATCATGGCCTGAGCCAAAGTCGGTCACTTATGTGACTGAGCCACCCAGGCACCCCAGAGACTCATCCATGTTTTTGCACATGTCAGTAGTTCATTTCCTTTTTATTGCCGAGTAGTATTGCAGTTGTGAGGATATACCAGTTTGTTTATGCATTCATCAGTTAATGGGCATTTGAGTTGTTTCTAGCTTTTTGGCCTTTACGAATAAATTTGCTTAAAACACTTACATGCAGGTCTTCGTGTGAGCATATGTTTTCATTGGGGGAGGGGGGAGGTGGTAAAATACCTAATGGCAGGATTGCTACATCATATGCTGAGTGTATATTTAACTTTTTAAGAAACTGCTTACCTGTTTTCTAAAGTGGATGTACCATTTTGCATTCCAGCCAGCAGTATATGAGATCTTCTATCTATCCTTTCTTCTAATGTCTTTATCTATTTTTCATAAGGTGAATGTTGGCCTTAAAATTGAGTTGGGAAGTATTCCCCTCTCTTCAATTCTCTAGTACTGTTTGTGCAGAATTGGCATTATTTTTTCCTTAAATGTTTGCTAGAATTCACCAGTGAAGCCATGTGGGCTTGAAGCTTTCTTTGTGAGAAAGTGTTAAACTACAGATTTTATTTTTGTAATAGTGCTACTTAAATTACATACTTTATTTTTTTGAGTAGTTCATGTCTTTCAGGGAATCTATTTCATCTTGAAGTTATTGACATAAAGTATTTTATAATAATCCCTTATTATCCTTTTAGTATCTGTAGAATTGTAGTGATGTCATTCCTCTCATTTTTGATATTGATAATTTGGTCTTCTCTTGTCTTTTCTTGATAAATCTGGCCAGAAGTTTATCAGTTTTACTTATCTTCTCTAAAAAGTGCCTTTTCATTACACTGACTTCTCTATTTTTGTTTTCCTTTTCAAAAATTTCTGCTTTGATCTTTATCATTCCATTTTCTCTCCTTACTCAGTGATGAATTTCCTTTTCTTTTTCTAGTTTCTTAAAAGTGGACACTGGGGAAGATGAATACTATATGAGCAACATCCCACATGTTGACATGTTGTGTTTTCAGTTTCAGTTGGTACAAAATAGTTTCTAATATCCATTTTGACTTATTTGACCAATAGGGTTACTTAGGAGTGTGTTGGTTAGTTTCTAAATATTTGGAGATTTTACAGATCTGTTAATTTGTTATTTAATTCCATTGTGGTCACAGAACAATATGTTGGATGACTGAAATCCTTTTAAATTTATTGAGGCTTGTTTTATAGCCAATGAATTCTGGTAATAGATGAGAATATGGCCTATTTTGATAAATATTATGTGTCCACTTGAAAGAAAATATGTAGTCTGCTGATTTGGTGTGGAGTATTCTATAAATGTCAACTAGGTCAAGTAGGTTGGTAGTATTTTTCAAGTCTGATGTATCATTACTCATTTTCTATATATTTTTTCTGTCAATTATTGAGAGAGGGATATTGAAATCTCCAACTATAATTGAGTGCTTATGTGTCTCTCTTTCCTATTCTCCTTAATATATTTGGAAGTTCTATTATCAGATACATAAATTCTTAAGTTATGTCTTTTCTAATAGTTGACATTTCTATCACAATGGAATAACCTCATTTATCCCTGGTAATATCTTTGCTTTGAAATTGACTTTGTCCTATAGTAAATATAGCCACTCAAGGTTTCGTTTGATTAGTGTTAGCAAAGCATAATTTCTTCCATATTTTTAACCTACTTATATCTTTGTATTGAAGATGAATCTTATAGACAGCATATAGTTGGCTTTTGCTTTTTTATCCAGTATGACAACTCTATCTTTTAATTAGGTGATTATACCATTTATATTTAATGTAATTATTTATATGCTTACATTTAAAGCTACTGTCTACTCTTTTCTATGTATCCCATCTGTTCTTTGTTTCTTTTCTTTTTCTTTTTCTTCTTCTTCCTGCTCTTGGGTTGATTTAGTACGTTTTATTATTTTTTGGTGGGGGGATAAATAGTTACAACTCAGGTTTTGTTATTTTAGTAGCTGTTTAATGGTTTGTAGTGTTCATGTTTAACTTATCACAGTCTATCTTCAAATGATATTATATGATTTCATGAATAGTATAAGAACCTTACAATAAATAGTGTACTTCCATTGTTCCCCTCCTGACCTTTGTGCTATTGTTTTCATACATTTTACTTTTAGCACACCATATTATTTTTTTTGTTTAAATAGTCAGTTATCTTTTTTTATTTTTGTATTTTTGAGAGAGACAGAGTGCAAGTGGGGGAGGGGCAGAGAGAGAGGGAGACACAGAATCTGAAGCAGGCTCCAGGCTCTGAGCTGTAGACACAGAGCCTGATGTGGGGCCTGAAATCACAGACTATGAGATCATGACCTGAGCTGAAGTCAGATGCTTAACTGACTGAGCCACCTGGGTGCCCCTCAATTATCTCTTTTATTGAAGTATATATAGATCATGTAATATTAAATTAGTTTCAGGTGTACAACACAGTGATCTTTTATATACATTATGAAATGCTCACAACACAGTGATCAATTATATACATTATGAAATGCTCACCACAATAAGTATATTACAGTATTATTGACTATATTCCCTATGCTGTACTTTTCATCTGGTGACTTATTTATTTTATAACTGCAAGTTGGTACCTCTTAACCCTTTTCACTCATTTTGTCCATATCCCCAGTTTGTTCTCCGTATTTACAAGTGTTTTCTCTTTTTTGTTGTTGTTTATTCATTCATTTGGTTTTTTGTTTATTTTTTGTTTATTTTTTACCTTGTTTTATTTTTTATTTTTTAAAATTTGCATCCAAATTAGTTAGCATATAGTGCAACAATGATTTCAGGAGTAGAGTCCTTAGTGCCCCTTACCCATTTAGCCCATCCCCCCTCCCACAACCCCTCCAGTAACCCTCAGTTTGTTTTCCATATTTATGAGGCTCTTCTGTTTTGTCCCCCTCCCTGTTCTTACATTATTTTTGTTTCCCTTCCCTATGTTCATCTGTTTTGTCTCTTAAAGTCATCATATGAGTGAAGTGATAGGATTTTTGTCTTTCACTGACTAATTTCACTTAGCGTAATACCCTCCAGTTCCATCCATGTAGTTGCAAACGGCAAGATTTCATTCTTTTTGATTGCCAAGTAATACTCCATTGTATATATATACCACATCTTTCATCCATTCATCCATCAATGGACATTTGGGCTCTTTCCATACTTTGGCTATTGTTGATAGTGCTGCTATAAACATTGGGTGCACATGCCCCTTCAAATCAGCATTTTTGTATCCTTTGGTTAAATGCCTAGTAGTACAATTGCTGGGTTGTAGGGTAGTTCTATTTTTAACTTTTTAAAAACCTCCATACTGTTTTCCAGAGTGGCTACAGCAGTTTGCATTCCCACCAGCAGCGCAGAAGGGTTCCCCTTTCTCCACATCTGTTGTTTCCTGAGTTATTAATTTTAGCCATTCTGACACATGTGAGGTGGTATCTCATTGTGATTTTGATTTGTATTTCCTTGATGATGAGTGATATTGAGCATCTTTTCATGTGTCTGTTAGCCTTCCGGATGTCTTCTTTGAAAAACTGTCTATTCATGTCTTCTGCCCTTTTCTTAACTGGATTATGTATTTGATTTTTTGGGTGTTGAGTCCTTTATATATTTTGGATACTAGCCCTTTATCAGATTATGTCATTTGCAAATATGTTCTCCCATTTCATCAGTTGCCTTTTAATTTTGTTGATTGTTTCCTTTGCTGTACAGCTTTTTATCTTTTTTTCATGGATGTTTATTTTTGAGAGAGAGAGCACAAGAGTGGGGTAGGGGCAGAGAGTGAGGGAGACAGAGGATCTGAGCAGGCTCCGCACTGTCAACAGAGAGTCGATGCGGAACTCGAGCTCACAAACCGTGAGATTATGACCTGAGCTGAAGTCAGAAGCTTAACCGACTGAGACACCCAGGTGCCCCAGAAGGTTTTTATCTTGATGAGGTCCCAATAATTCATTAAAAAAAATGTTGTTTGTTTGTTTGTTTATGTTTATTTTTGAGAGAGAGAGACAGAGTGCAAGCAGGGGAGGGGCAGAGAGAGAGAGGGAGACACAGAATCTGAAGCAGGCTCCAGGCTCCAAGCTGTCAGCACAGAGCCTGACACGGGGCTCAGACTCACGAACTGTAAGATCATGATCTGAGCCAAGTGAGATACTTAACCAACTGAGCCACCCAGGTGCCCCTATTAATTAATTAATTAATTAAGAACATGGACACACACATACATGTATGCATGGGGGGGAGCAGAGAGAGAGGGAGAGAGAGAATCTCAAGTGGAGAGAGAATCCTGATGCGGGATTCAATCCACGACCCTGAGATCACGACCTGAGCCAACACCAAGAGTCAGGCATTCAACCCGCTAAGCCACCCAGGCACTCCTCAGTAGTTCATTTGTACTTTTGTTTCCCTTGCCTCTGGAGACATGTCTCTACTAAGAAGTTGCTTTAGCTGAGATCAAAGAGGTTTCTGCCTGTGTTCTCCTCTAGGATTTTGATGGTTTCCCGTCTCACATTTAGGTCTTTCATCCATTTTGAATTTATTTTTGTGTATGGTGTAAAAAAGTGGTTTAGTTTCATTCTTCTGCACGTTACGGTCCAGTTTTCCCAACACCATTTATTGCGAAGACTATCTTTTTTCCACTGGATATTCTGCTTTATCGAAGATTAGTTGACCATATATTTGTGGCTCCATTTCTCGGTTCTCTATTCTATTCTATTGATCTATGTGTCTGTTTTTGTGCAGTACCACACTGTCTTGATGATTCCAGCTTTGTAATACAGTTTGAAGTCCAGAATCATGATGCCTCCAGCTTTGTTTGTTTGTTTTTTCCCAACATTATAATTCGGGGTCTTTTCTTGTTCCATACAACTTTTAGAATTGTTTGTTCTCGCTCTGTGAAAAATACTGGTGTTTGATAGGGATTGAATTGAATGTGTAGTTTGCTTTGAGTAGTATAGACATTTTAACAATATTTGTTCTTCCAATCCTTGAGCATGGGATGTTTTTCCATTTCTTTCTGTCTTCTTCAATTTATTTTCATAAGCGTTCCATTGTTTTCAGCATACAGATCTTTTACCTCTTTGATTAGGTTTATTCCTAGGTATCTTATGGTTTTTGGTGTATTTTTTTTTTAATTTTAGAGTCAGAGTGTACAAGTTGGGGAGAGGGGCAGAGGAGAGAGAGAGAGAGAGAGAGAGAGAGAGAGAGAGAGAGAGAGAATCTTAAGAGAATCTTAATCTAATCCATGCTGAGTGTGGAGCCTGACACAGGGCTCGATCTCACGACCCTGAGATCCTGAGCCGAAATCAAGAGTAGGATGCTTCATCGACTTAGCCCATCCAGGCACCCCTTGTTTGTTTGTTTTTTTCTGAGATTCTACATATAAGTGAAATCATATAGTGAAATGATATACATACATATAGTGAAGTGAAATCATAACCTATATAGTTACCAGTTCTAATGTTCTTCATTCCTTTGTGTGGATCCACATTTCCGTCTGCTATCCTTTTCCTTCTGCTTAAAAATACTTTCTTTAGGGGCACCTGGGTGGCTCAGTCAGTTAAGCATCCAACTCTTGATTTTGGCTCAGGTCATAATCTCACAGTTTGTGAGCTCAAGTCCCGCGTTGGGCTTTGCTTGGGATTCTCTGTCTCCTCAGTGCTCTTTCCCCCTTGCACACGCATACTGCACGTGCCCTCTCTCTCTGTCTCTCAAATAAACATTTAAAAAAATACTTCCTTTGGCATTTCTACAGTGTAAGCCTGCTAATGATGAATTCTTCCAGCTCTTGTATGTCTCAGATAGTCTGTCTTGCTTTTATTTTTGAAAGATTTGGGTATAGAATTCTAGCTTGATAGCTATTTGGTCCCCCTCTCCTTTTCACTGCTTGAAAGATGTTGCCCCACCGAGTTCTGGCTTACATTATTTCCAACAAGAAATATGTTGTCATTGTTATATCTTTGTTGCTCTGTGTGTCATGTGTGGTTTTGTTCCTTTGGCTGCTTTTAAGATTTGCTCTTTATCGCTGGCTTTGACCAGTTTGATTATCATGTGCCGTGGTGTAGTTTTATCCGTGTTTAATGGATTAAACTAAACATGTAGTTTAATCCATGTTGTGCTCAGATTTCATTGACCTTGCTGGATTTGTGAGTTTATAGGGTTTACTTATTTGGAAATGTGGGGGCTATTAGTTTTTCAAATTTTTTTTATATCTCCTCTCCTTCGTGGACTCTAAGTATACATATATTAGGCCACTTGAAGTTGTTGCACAATTCATTGAGTTAAGGAGAGGCATGGGGTTTTTTCCATATATGAAATACTGTTATAATAACTTTTTTAAATGCCCTTGTCTGCTAATTGTAGCATTTGTGTAGATTATGGATTAGTTTTTGATTGATTGCTTTTTTAAAAAAAAAATTTAACATTTGTTTATTTTTAAGACACAGAGAGTGATCAGGGAAGGGGTAGAGAGAGAGGAAGTTAAATCTGAAGCAGGTTCCAGACTCCGAGCTCTCAGCACAGAGCCTGATGTGGGGCTCAAACCCATGAACCACGAGATTATGACCTGAGCCAAAGTTGATTGCTTTTTATCCTCAGTATGGGCCATATTTCAGATTTATTCAAACTCTTAGAAGTCTACCCTCTTTCTGTGTGCTCTCAACCCGAAGTGAGACTTTTGGCTTGGAAGGAGTTACCTGTGTATTAAACTACTGATCAGTGTCACCCAGTTCTAATCTCTATCTCATTCTAAGGGTACCATACCCCATGTCATCCTTACCTTTCCGTTGGGCACCTCTGTCCTTCTATCTGTGTATTTATAATATTCAAGAGCAGCAGTTGGCCAACTGGTCCCTACCCAACCATCCAGGCCATGTGCCTCAAGAATTCCTTTTTGCACAGCCCTGTGATGACTTTGGCCCGCCTCTTCTACCTGCTCGAGTAACTCCTTTACCACTAATTTAATTGTCTGTGTTTCCATTTATAGGATTTTACCTAGCCGTATGGCCTGCTGTCTCTGCCAATTTAAAAATACTATTGAGGTTGTCTGTAAGACAGTCAAGCTACATTGTGACAGTGCATGTCTGACAAATGGCACACGTTGTGGTAAGTCCTAATTGCCTGATGATAAATTTGTAAATTTTTATTTTATTTGTGGTTTAACTTTTATTTTTAATCAACAATGATAATTTTTTTTAATGTTTATTCATTTTTGAGAGAGAGAGCATGCACGTGCGTGAGCTGGGAGGGGGCAGAGAGTGAGTGAGGGGGACAGAGAATCCGAAGCAGGCTCTACACTGACAGCAGCAAGCCCCATGCGGGGCTGAACTGTGATATCATGACCTGAGCCAAAGTCGGATGCTTAACTGACTGGGCCACCCAGGCACCCTAACAATGGTAAATTTTTAAACTAATGATGTCATTGCATTATTTTTACTCATTCAGAGTTCAGATCCCTAAATTTCTAAGAACTATTCCTTTGTTAAAAGTCAGATTCTCAGTTACATTATTAAGTCAACTACCCACCCCCAAATGAAAACCTGTTCACATAGTGCATCACAGCTTATAAGCTGATTTTACGTGCGTTAGGTCTCAGGTGCCCTTTGTCTTATAGGACAGGTGGAGATACCTTTTTGTTTATTTTGTTGTTTTTATAAGTGTGTAAGAGTACAAGTGATGCTGATTTCTGAAAAAGTTTTATTTGGAGCCTCTGTGTTTCTGTGCCCTAACCAGAAGCTGCTACCCAACCGTTCTAACAGATGAGAGGGCTCTTCTATTCTTGGGCTGTCCAACTCTTGTTCTGAATCTTAAGCTTTTCTATCCAAAACACAGGTGCTTTTAGGTATTTTTCTGTTCTTAGGTTTTATTGGCACTAACTTGGTGACTTCCAAAATGTGCTTTTGCACCTGGATAGCTTGAATATGGGTCCCTGTCAATGGTCTAGGGCACAGCATAAATTACACTTTGCTACTTCTATAAGTGGTGTTGCTTGTTTTCCAAAACAATGTTTTACCAATTATCTTACTCCCTTCTCCCTTAGAGGTGGGCAGAATAGGCATTTTTTTTTTTTATCTCCTTTGACAGGCGAGGAAAAATGAGATCAGAGGTGCCTTAGCCTAGCACTCGAGTCTCCTCTCCCGTTTTGGGCGCTCCGCCAGCCCGCTGCTCCTCCTCTCTCGTGACCTTTATCACCTCCTCCTCCGATTCTCACCAGCACCACTAAAAATACTTTTAATTCTTCTGGAAAAACCCAGCTGCACAGTGCTGTTCAGTGTACACAAGCTGTACGCTTGACCTTCATGTAGTTGGAAGCTCTGGATGGTTCTCTCAGTAAAGCTAGAAATCTGGAAATGAAAGGAAATGAAAGCAAAGTAGGCATTTGACCAAAGTTTCTTTATCCCTTCTGCATTTTAAAACCTCAAGTATCATTCCGTTGATTTTTTTGAATGCCCCACAGTGGCATCTCTCTCATAGCTGGAAAATCTCTTAACCTATACCCCACATCTCTGCCCAAATTTAAGCAAAGAACCAGGGTGGACTTAGCGGGTCTTGTGTTTAGTTTTTTCTGTCTAGAGCTTATGTTACGGGAGGTGCGATATATGGGAGCAGGGACCAAGCGAAGGAATTGGTGGGTGGGCGGAGAGGGCGTGTCCAGATGAGGGCCTGCTGGTGACGGGTGTTGTCCCGTGCATATGTGATGGTAGCAAGAACTCAAGCCCACTGAAGACGTAGAAGGAGGAAGACTCGCGCTCCCTCTGCCCCCGAAGCAGGACAGGGTGGGGTATGTGAATGCCAGGAGTCGCACTAGAGCTGCACACAGTTTAGCCGAGTATCTTCCGGCCTTGGCTTTTCTTGAGGCCTGGGCAATCGGCCCTTAGGGACCAATGGAATAACTCTAAATATACTTATTCACACTGTGGAATGTTCTGAGGAAATAGCTACTTTTTCAAAACACATCTTTTTGTCCTTTTGTTGTTGCCAATCGTGGGTCCAAGTTTGAGTTCGTCTCCTCTCTAAATGGCGCTCGAGTATTTGCTGATTCTTAATTTGCTTGACTGGGACGTATGACTGTGCATTGACAAAGAGCTGTGCTGTCAGTCTTCCATTATCAGAACTCATCTCTTCTTCTTCTTCGACAGATCAGGAAGTATACCTAAGGAAGGCAGAGGGATCATTCATGAAGGTATTGACAGCTCGAAAGAAGAGCGCCAGCACGGAGCTGACTATTGAGCCAGAGAAGGCGTCCTCAGACATAGATCGTGTCAGTTTGTCAGCCTTTATGAACGAGCAGCTAGACTTCAATGACGAAAGTGATGTCATTAGTGCACTGAATTACATATTGCCTTATTTCTCGGAGGGCAATCTAGAAGACGTAGAATCGACGCTGTTACCGTTCATTAAACTTCTGTTTTCAAATGTGCAAGAGGGAGACAAGCCCGTGGGTCACTCGATGAACGACACAGGGGACCCTTCTCTTAAACCTGGATCCAACAATTCAACTTACAAGAATAAACTGAGAAAACTCTACTTTCTGGAAAATTTGGTAGATGCAGAAATTCAGGAAAAAATTGATGACGTGAAAAAGAAAGAAAAAATGGCCATGCTTATACATTCCAGCCTTTTAGGTCCCAAGTTTAAACGTCAAATCTTTCCAAAGAAATTGGAAACTGCCCAACCGCAGGAGAAGAGCCTAGACGAGGTTGAGAGTGTGGGGAAAAAGTTCCTGAGAGTGAACAAGGTCATCAAGGGCCCAAAGGGCATACGGAAAAGGCACTTAAAAGAACTGAGACGTCAGAACATCCAGAGGAAACAGAGCGCCCAGCCATCTGTGGAGAACATGGCCAAGGAAAGAAGGCTCAGGACACCATCCCCGGGGGAGCTTCCCGTGGCGCACAGGCCCAGCAAATCAGTGGGAAGCTCCTTCAATACAGAGCCTTCGTTCATAGATGAGCACAAGGCAGCGGTCTCTTCTCTCATGAAGCAATACTTTTTGGACAGGCCTTCTGCCACCCCCGCTCCCAAGGAAAGAAGGCTCAGGAGACCATCCCCAGGGGAGCTTCCCGTGGCGCACAGGCCCAGCAAATTAGTGGGAAGCTCCTTCAATACAGAGCCTTCGTTCGTAGATGAGCACAAGGCAGCGGTCTCTTCTTTCCTGAAGCAATACTCTTTGGGCAGGCCTTCTGCCACCCCCGCTCCAAAATCCCCACCTGACGTGAAAAAAGAATCAAAAGACTTAACGTACACCATTTTTGTTTTAGAAGATGCAAATGCTAGAGTTAGAAATATGAAGGCTTTCAGACCAGCCTCACTCCCCAGAAAGACACACCGCTTTCATAAAAGTCGCTCCCGTGTGGTCCACAGAACACCCAAGGCCAAACTGAATCGAAAGTCCAGAAAGGAAAGTTCACTCAGTAATAGACAGCTGCTTGCAAAGAGGCCTCCATCCTCTGCAGTCAGGAGCCTCATAAATTCCCCTTCACGAGAGGATTTTTCATCTCCGGGAGAACTGAGTCCTCAGAAAAATCCTTTTCCAGAATTATTTGCTCCTTCAGGAACTTACAGAGAAAACACTACTGTAGAGAACACTACTGCCCAAAATGTTTCTGAAGAAAATATTTCTACAGGAAACACTACTGTGCCAGAACAAACCCTCCCTGAATTCACAGACCGTAAGAATCTTTCCACTGCTAATTCTACTGTTACTGCAGACAACTCTATGCCGACCATTAAACAAACCAATGATACACAACGGGAATACCACAATGCGGGCACTGGCTTGCCCCCAAAAGCCACAGGCTTCACTGTGTCAAAGCTCTCGTCCCCAGGTGATCTGTTTGAAATTCAGTTAAACCAGCAGCTACAGTCCCTCATCCCCAGCAATGACGTGAGAAGGCTCATTTCTCATGTTATCCGGACTTTGAAAATGGACTGCTCTGAGACCCAGGTGCAGCTGGCCTGTGCCAAGCTCATCTCCAGAACAGGCCTCCTGATGAAGCTTCTCAGCGAGCAGCAAGAAGTAAAGGTGTCCAAGGCAGAGTGGGATACGGACCAATGGAAAAATGAGAATTATATCAATGAGAGCACAGAAGTCCAGAGTGAACAGAGAGGGCAGGAGTCAAGGGAGGTGAGGATAAATCCCCAAATGTGGGGTCTCGACATTTAGGTGGTTTAGGACATGGACCCAAGCACAAGGACCAGGGGCTCCTAGTCCGGGTCTTGTCTTGGCCACATAATTTTGGCTAAGGCAGTGATCTGCCACTTTGCTCATTTAGGAAACAGTGCCGCTGTTCCCAGAGGAGACAAAAAGAGGACCTAACATACAAGATACATCAAGTCTTGAAGAAAATGCTAATGATTAAGATTACATATCACATTAGATTTGGTATATTCCTTAAGAACCTATAAGCGATTCATCGGAAAGAATGGGGTTTTAGAGTCGTTAAAGAATAGTTAACTTTCATCCTATCTCTGTTTTCTAAAAAAATTGTTCTTTCCCTTTTTTTTAGCTCACAAAAGAAGTTCCAGGCTATGGCTATAACAACAAACTCATCTTGGCAATATCTGTGACTGTAGTAGTGATGATTTTGATCATAGTGTTCTGTCTCATTGAGGTAAGGACAACAATTAGTTCAGATTCCCAGACTATATTCCTTCTTTATAATAGATTCAGAACCCACAAACTGAAAATCAAAGCCACTTTCCCACCTATCACGACTTGATATCCCTCTTCAGTCTGGAGGACTGAGATATGCTTTGTCCTTTTATTGCAAAGTATATTCCAGGGATTTTAAAAGGAACCCCACTGCCGGGAGACATCTGTGGATTGTAACCAAGATAACAAGCCATTAGCTTGTTCTGAGACATTAGGTCTAAGAAGGCCACAGTTGACATGATAGTAAAATTTCTTCAACTCAAAAAAATGATGTCGATTCGATGCACTCACCAGTCATCCTCCTACTACCACTGATTTCTTTCCTCGTTGGCTAAAATGATGAGAGAGAAATAGTCTTCACCTTCATGGAGCTATCAGTCATCTTGGAAGAAAGGGCATGGCTTAGAGATAAAAGTGTCATCTTGTTGATTAATTAGATGTGCCTACAGCTCTCTCCCCCACTTCGCAAGGCATTGTGTAAACAGGTTCAGTTAAAACCCTGCAGCTAAAATCCTGCATCAGGCTACTCAGAGCGTGTCATAATTACAGTTGCCTATTCCTGGAGCTTGCCTGTTTACCTTTTATTCAATTATGTATGAATTGAATATATATTCAATATATTTATTCAAATATACATATGCTTATTATATATCTATATCTATATCTATCTATCTATCTATCTATCTATATATATATAGATATATATATATTGCCATCTGTCATGGCAACCCTCCATTTCAGCCAAAACAGCCCCTCACCATCCCCTAGTCAGACCATGCCCATTCCTACTTTTGTTGGTGACTTTGCCCACTTGAAATTCCTTTATTTCACTCTGCTGGTGGAAGTCCCGTGAGCCTTCAAAAGCCAACTCGAGTTCATCTTTCTTCACAAAGCCTTCCCCGAATACTGTAATACTCCTGGACCTAGTCCTTCTGTGAGATTGTCACCATTTCTTAGGGTCTACAGTGACGCATTCCCCTCCCCTGATAACAAAAATATGCTAAACAGTTTGTTAAAAGGCAGCTCCTCAAGAGAGAAATATCAAGGTCATGGATCAGAGCAGAGATATGTAAGGCTTCCTGGTCTATCAGATTTGAGTAAAACCTGACTGGATGTATTAACTGCTAAGGAGAAACATGTCTGTCTTCTGGAGGGTTGGTCAGTAGTAAAAGCATAGAAATGGTGAGGAAGAGACCAACATGGGCAGTGCCCACCTAGCCTTGCCTAAGAGTAGAGATGGCACCTCAGGCAGCAGATGAGAGTCAGGCCCACCAGCCGGGCTGTGCCCGCGGGGCAGATGGATGGATCTAGCTACCTCCGTCCTTTCCATGAAACACTGGATTCAGCTAATTACTTTTCTTCCACTTCTCTTCTCACCAAATAGCCTTCTGATTATACTTCAGTGTGCCACAGAGGCCTGTCTCCACAGGAGGTGATGCCCAATCATGTGGACACAGATGCCCTATCTGTGGAATGGATGTTTTCCTTATTGTCAAGTCATGACCTGACATTCTGATTTTGATCAATCCTGTGACATTGGTAAGGTGATATTGCCTCCATGCAGAAAGAAGTGCGTTCTCTCTTGATGAGATCAGAGTCTGATTTCTCAGCCTAAGAGCCTAGGAACTAGCGTGGGGTCAACTTACCATGACCTCTGGGAAGAGAAATCATTGGCCATTGTCCAGTCAGTACTCTGCATCTTGAGGTGGCCTGCAGCCTTTTGCTTTTGGGAAGTTCTATAAACTCCTATTGCTGTTTTAAATTCCTATGTGGTTTAACCTTGTGTTTATATTTTTTTATGTGGTTTCATTATTTCCTCTCCCTACTTAGATGATACACTTTTTGAGGTCAGAGACCATGCAGTTTTTTTCCTGTAGTGGACAATAATGATGTTCAAAGGAAGAGATGAGGCATTGTGTCAATTTCACAATGAGGAATAATGCAACGTAATATTTATGTGAAGTAGCCTACAGAGTCCAGCAATAGACAGATCCGTGGGTGACGAGGACTTTTAAAATGTTACCTTTTAGAGGCGCCTGGGTGGCTCAGTTGGTTAAGCGTCCTACTTTGGCTCAGGTCATAATTTCATGGTTCAGGAGTTCGAGCCCTGTGTTGGGCTCTGTGCTGACAGCTCAGAACCTGGAGCCTGCTCTGGATTCTGTGTGTGTGTCTCTCTCTCTTTGCCCCTCTCTCACTCTTACTCTCTCTCTCTGTCGCTCTCAAAAATAAATAAATAAACATTGAAATGTTACCTTTTAGTATTCAAATCAGTGGAAGAAAATAAATAAATGGTAATAGAACAACTGCTTAATTATTTGGGAGGAAAATAACAACAGATCCCTATTTCTCACCTTAAAAAAACATATTTCAGTACATGTAACAAAAGAGAAACAGGAACCCATCAAAGTGCTAGAAGAAAACAGAATCAATACTTTTATAATCTTGTGGTGAGAAAAAGCTTTGTGACCTGATACCACATGCAGAAACATTTGATAGATTTGATCGTCTTGTCTGATTTCTGCTTGGAATAAACCAGACATCTGATTTAATCCCCACAGTCCTGTGAGGATGATATCACCATCCTTCTTTCCTACATAGAAGGGGATCAGCTTAAGGCCCCTGTGGCAAAACCCAAAGCAGAACCCAGCTGTGCCTGCAGTCAGCCTGTGCTCCTATCCCACTGTTCCGTCTCCTTCACGATAAAAACACTGACAAATATTTGAAACATTGAAATTCAGTGAAAGCCTTTGAAAGGATTAATATATTTCATATGAAGAGAGTTTTATAAATCAACAGGAAGAGGACAAACAATCCAGGGGATCAAGGGGGCAAGGACTACGATGAACAGGGGGTGTGGACAGTCCGTCACCATATCTGCCTCATGGCTTATGGGACATGGGCCTCGTTAACAAGGCCTTTTCGCCTCATGGTATAAAAATAGTCTCTGATATTTTCTTCTGTACTCTTATAATATTTGTTGTGATTTATTTATTTTTAATCTGTATGGAATCTGTCTGGTGTTTTGGTACGGTCGAGGTAGGGGATCTAACTTTTTTCCCTTGCATAAAGATCCAGTTACTTTAAAATCTTTTATTGAATGGTTCATTCTTTCTTCATGGATCCAAAATACTAGTGTTATCTGGACTCTATTCTATCAACCTGGTTTTCTTTTCCTGTATCAGTATCACGCTACATACTTAACTGCAGTTGCTCTGTAAGAACGTATTTTAACGTCTGCTCTGTGATCTTCTTCTTCATCCATTTTGTAGCTATGCTTGCACATTTTCTCTACCAAATGTCAGCTGGCCAGTTTTTGTTTGAAAAACTGTCTTGGGATTTGAATGGGATTGCCCCGAATTTGTAGGTTAATTTGAAGGGAACTGACATCTTTACACTATTCTCGGAAAATAGTGTCTCACATCACGTATTCGTTTCTTCTTAATGTCCTTCAGAAGAGCTTTAGTGTTTTCATCTCATAGGTCTTACCCATTCTTTGCTAAGTTTATTCCTAGGTACTTTATGCCTTTTTATTGATAATTGTAAATGGGATAATTCTTCCATCTTTTGATTAATTATTTATGGAACATAGGAAAGTCATTGAGGTTTACATGTTGATCTCTTGATTTTATATATATCTAGCCATCTTGCTGAATTCTCATGTTTCTTCCAACAAAATTTTAGTTGATTCTCTTGGGCCTTTTAGTTTGTCTGTAATTTCATATGCAAATACGTCTTAGTTCTTCCTTTCCACGACTCCATTTTTTCCCAGTGCATCAGTTAGGACCTCCTCAACACCAATGAATAGCAGCAGTGATAACAGACATCCTACTCTTGTCCTTGATTTTAAAACAGTGCTGCTGTTTAGGTTTCTGGTAGACACTTTTCTTTTCCTCCTCCCAAGAATTTTTATTAGGAATTACCTGTTGAATGTTATCTGAGGCAGTCAGTAAAATGTATTACCAGCTGCACGCGAGTTAGGTGTTATTGAAGAGTCAAAGGACTATTCAACAAATTCCTGTCCTAGGAAAAGTTATCATCTCACTGGGTAGATAAGACCTAAAATGCAAAGGAATGAATAAAGATGTGGAGGGAGTGGTTATTGTGATGGGTAACTGTGATCATGTTTTCTTCCAAAACAGATTTATTCTCATAGAACAGCAGCCAAGGAAGGTAAAGAAGGAAGCTCAAGGTAAATATTAGTCTGGCAATCGTTAAAGTAGAATTTTAGAACTAGATTTTCAAACTCATCTATTTCAATCCCCTTGTTTTACAGCCAGGAAATCACCAAAGGCAGAAAGAATACATATTTGGCCTAATGCTTTGCCTGGATCCAGCAAAGTTAGCTGCCCAGCCAAACCCGAGTTAGAATGGGACTGGCACAGAGCACCTGCTCACTAGACCTTTAAAGAAAGATCGTGGGGGGACGGGGGTAGAAATGTTCAGACCCGTTCCCGCTGGCGGTGGGCATCAGGCCTGGCCACAGACCTTCTCAGAGGCTCTGGAGAAGGGATAGGGAGGGCCAAAAGTCGTGGGGTAAAGGGGCTAGTCTTCAAGCATGATGGAAGGTAGAATACATGAGTCCTTCCCGTAAAGTAGGGGGAAAACTTCCTTCTTCCTCCTTCTGGTTTTCGAGGCCCCGCTCTCCATTCCCTTTATCCAGACCCAATAGAATTTGAACTGGGAGAGACCTTAGATAATCATTTATCTCTTCCTTTTATAATAATGAGATGGAGAAGGAGAAAAGGAAGATATCTTGCCGGACGGTTGTATCACTAGTACCACTAGAACCAGAAAGAAGATGGTTCCTTTCCAGTTGGGCACGTCTCTGACTACACTGTGCTTGGGCTGTGAACTGCATTTTATGTCACAACTCAGTGCACACATACCGTATAGACATAAGTACCTTCTAAAACAAACTTACCATACACTCTGATTCTTTCTGTTCTGTTTTTTTTAAGTTTATTATTTATTTGGGGGGGAGGGTGGAGCAGAGAGAGAGAGAGAGAGAGAGAGAGAGAATCCCAAGCAGGTTCTACACTATCAGCACAGAGCCAGACACAGGGCTCGATGTCACAATCTGTGAGATCATCACTTGAGGCAAAATCGAGACTTGGGCTGCTCACCTGACTGAGCCACCCAGGTACCCCCTATTCCATTTGTATTCAAAAAGAGTATTTTGTGTTTTAGCGCTAGCCGTGTGTTTTCAGGTGATTTCACGACTCACTCACTCATCTGCCTGCAGTGTGAAAGTCAGTGAGCTAGATAACTGCTGGTTGGACTCAGGCATTCACTCGGTGCGATTCATCTTGTAAGGTAAAGCAGCTAGGAAAATAGAAACACCTCCCCACCCGCCAGCAAATGATGCCTGTGAGGCTAAGCCTGGCGGGGACTGATGTAAAATGCTTCTGGAGAGAGTTGGTGCTTCTGCCGTGTGGTCACCCAGTTTGTTGACTGTACAAGGGCACTTGGCCAAGGGCCAGAAGGTGAGCAGGGTGAAAATCCTGCCTATACTTCATGTCAAGTTACATACAAAGGTCTCCCAGGGACACTGTGGGGCCATTATGGACAGACACAGGAAAATTCTGAAAGCCCAGCATGTATGGAATTATTTCTGAGATCCCAGGTCTGTGTTGATTTTGCTTGCTAATAAGACTGGAGAAATACATTGTGAGAGGCATGGAAAATGGTACGAATCACTAATTGTCTGTGTGTGTGTGTTTCCTTCAAGGGGCTTCTTTGGATCTCTGCTGCGTAAGAGATGCTCAGAGGAAAGTGACAATCAGGTAAATCTGAGGAGGATAAAGTACCGTGGCTGGAGAAGGCAGGGGAAACAGACCTAACGTTGTCCTTTCTGTTTTCTAGGAGGGCTTTTTCTGGAGAAGGCGGCCACTTTGGCTTAGGGACATGTACAGACCCCTCAATGCCACACGCAAGAAAAACATGGCACAGAAGCTACACGACAAGGATTCTTCTGATGAAGATGAGATTTTCAACATGGAACTAGGGTACGTGATTGGGGAAGATTTTCTCTAAAACGAGGAAATTATGAAGAGTTGAATTGTTCCTTTCGAGAGTCAAAGCCTTGGCATTCTTCTCCTTTTCCCAGGGAGGCTGGCAAAGCCACAGCAGAGAAGACTCGGACCACAGATTCCACTACTGAAGAGCTGGGTGACGAGAGTGAGACAGCATGTGAGATTGTCACAGAGTGAACGCCGTCCTGCCTCAGGCCACCTACAAAGTTTACTTTCCGATACTGGCTTCTCAGCATTGCTTGTAAAATACTTGTTTTTCTCATATTAAAATGTATAAATCCATAACCAATTCTAGCCACGTGGTAAGGAATTAAAACGTAAACGGTTAAATATTTATCTACAGACAACAGGGGCCACAGGCGAGAGAAGCAGGACTGAAGCCAGAGTCCCTCGTGGTAGCCAGTATTTCCACAAGACACAGTATGGGCAAAGTAGGGTGAACGGGGCGTCTTTCCGTCATTTCCCTGATACGGTCAGTCTCTGGAAACTGGAAAACGTATCTTCAAGGGGCTTAGACTATTAAGTTAATTAACAGCCTATTCTGGTGCTCTCTCCCCTGGCTCACCAAATACCAGTTATTCACAACGCGCTTGACCCCCTGCCCATAGAGGATCATCTCTCTCTGGCCCCTCTGTGAGGTCTTTGGGGTTGCCAGAATATTTGGATCGCTGAGCCGACCTCCACTGTAGGGCTGAGGCCTGTCTTTCTTCCCAAGAGCTCAAACTCAGACACAAAATGTGTAGTTGGAAGTAGGGTGTTCCTCAACCTTACAAGCTAGTAGATAATTCCCATTGGGTTTTTTTGTTTGTTTTCTTTAAAAAAAAAAAAAAAAAAGTCCCCACCCTCAGAGAGCTAGCAGGGAGATGCTGGAGGGTTAGAGTAAAGAATGTGTGAGAGCAGTAATTACCCAGGACTGCCCTGCTCAGGCCTTTATTTCAGAACACTTATTGGTGGGGGCACTTACTGTTCACCTGTACCCCACTAGCCTCTGCTGACCCCACTGAGGGTCGGATGCGTGCGGCTGGGCTCTCTCCAGTTCAGCCCAGCACCACACCTACCACTGCTTTCCTACCCAGCTCAGATCAGGGCTGCACGATTCCAAGAGATAATGCAGCACAACGTGCAGAAGACGCAAACATCCCTCCACTTCTGCAGAGGAGGGCGTTAACCAGTCACATTTAGGATGTTGGGAGGAGTCGGGGTGCCTGGGTGGCTCAGTCCAGTGAGCATCCGACTTTGGCTCAGGTCATGACCTCATGGTGTGGGAGTTTGAGCCCTGCATTGGGCTCTCTGCTGTCAGCACAGAGCCCACTTCAGATCCTCTGTCTCCCTTTCTCTCTGTCCCTCCCCCCAGCTCACACACTGTCTCTCAAAAATAGATAAACATTAAAAATAATGAAGTCATCTATGCTTTCTGAGTACATGAATGACAGGTTTTAGAAAAAGGACGTCAGAGTCAAAATACAGTAGTGAATAAAAGAAATCCTGAATTAACAAGGTTTGATAATCTCTTTTCTTAATGTCTGTTTATTTTGAAAGAGAGCAAGGGGGGAGGGGCAGAGAGAGAGGGAGAGAAAGAGTCCCAAGCGGGCTGTGTGCTCAGTGTGGAACCCGATGCGAGGGACTCGATCTTACGACCGTGAGATCACAGCCTGAGCTGAAGTCAAGAGTCGGATGCTTAACCGACTGAGCCGCCCAGGCGCCCCTGACAATCTCTTTAAATGCCCCCAAATAAATGCTGGTGGCTTAGCGATAGGTGATGGAATATGGCACCAACCGCTGGCCACCAACAGAGTCCCCCGAGGGGACAGTAGGACTGGGGCACAGCCCAGCAGGTTTGGCAGGGTTGGTAGGAACGGTTCCAAGCGGGGTGATTGGCCCATCAGTGCCTCTTCGGCTTTATTAGTTTGCTGCTGCTGGGCAAGGACACCTGTTCTCCTGGTGCCTGCTCCCGTTCCCCCAGCGTTTTAGTGAGAACGGCCACCAAGTGTCTGTCTCTGTGTGGTGACGTCAGCCAACAAATAACTGTGTTGAAAGCACAAGACTAGAGAGTAACAGTAATCGGAAGCGGCAGCAGCACCTAGTTTACTATTTGCTTACTTGGTGTCAAGGCCTGGGTTGGGTGTTTTGCAGTCTTAATTTAGCCCAACAGTCCGTGAAAACATACTTTATTATCCCCATCTGGCAGATAAGGGGACAGGGCTTAAAGGATGTAGGTACCCTGTTCAGGTGCCCAAGGCCGCAAATCCAAAACTGCCAGGTAGGGGTTTAATCCAGGCCTGTTAACTCCAAAGCCTGCTGACGGTTATACTGCCCTGCTGCAGGGTGCAGGGGTACAGAGACGTCTAAGCCATGGTTACCATCAAAGAATCAATAATTATAACGATGAGGATGGTGGCCGCTACTGTTTGTTGAGCACCTGCTTTGAGCCAGGCGCAGTACTAGGCCCTTTAGTCACTCTTAGGTCACAAGGGCAGAAACTCCTCATGCCAGCTCAAACTCCTTCATGAGCTGGGTGGAGCGGGGGCCGGTGGTGACTTTTTGAAGAAGAGAGGTGGACACAGAGACAGAGCTGACGAGAAACCAAGAAGACCCATCTGTGCATAGTTGGGCTTCCCGAAGTGTGGGCCGGGATTCCAGGCAACTCCATTCTCCTATTTTGGAATATTTCCATTAGCTCAAATGTGGTTCATAAAGTGAAGCTTAGAAAATGTTGTTTCTATAACACGACCTCAAATTTGCACAATACTTATCAGTCTCAAATGCTACCTTGCCGTATTTCTTTTAATTTTTTTAATGTTTATTTTTGAGAGAGAGGGAGAGAGAGAGACAGAGCATGCGGGCAGAGAGAGAGGGAGACACAGAATATGAAGCAGGCTCCAGGCTCTGAGCTGTCAGCACAGAGCCCGATGCGGGTCTCGAACCCATGAACCAACCACGAGATTATGACCCTCTCTGCCACCCCTCCACTCGCACTCTATGTCTCTGTCTCTTTCTCTCTCCAAAATAAACATTTAAAAAAATTTTTTAAAAACAACAATAAACATTTATTCCTCAAAAAACATCTTTTTTAATGTTTATTTTGAAGAGAGAACAAGAGAGAGAGGGAGACACAGAATCTGAAGCAGGCTCCAGGCTCTGAGCTGTCAGCACAGAGCCCAATGCGGGGCCCGAAGCCATGAATGGTGAGACCATGACCTGAGCCAAAGTCAGACGCTCAACCAACTGAGCCACCCAGGCGCAATACCCATCCCCAACCCTCCCCTCCCTCCCACCCCCCATCAACCGTCAGTTTTGTGAACATATTTTAAAACTACCATAGCCAGGAAAACAAACCATTCTAGATATTGCAAACACACACACACACACAAAGGTCATACAAGCAATTGGTGCTCACCACTGGTGGGGCTCGCGGTGGTGAAGGTCAGGGCCAGGGGGGAATCGCACCACTAGCTCTCAGGTTACTTTACCACAGTTGCTCTCCATAGATTCAAAGCTGCTGCTGCCACTCGGTCAGGAAACTTCGGGAAGCCACTGCCGGGGTCACTACAGCCCCATGGCCCCAAGCCTGACTGGTGGGGAGTATGGACTCCAACATTCGGCCCGCATGTCTGCTGCTACAGAGGAGAAAAGCATGGCTTCCACCTCCTTCCACCTCCGCCTTCCAAATTTCACACAGGTACGCTTTATTGGCACAATTCTGCTGTCGAGGGAATCTGTCAACGATGGTTCGTGGGTTTCCAGGACCTGCAAAGAAGGGGCTAGAAATGGGTGTCAAGAGCCAACCAACATCATCCAGCAAACCCCTCCTGATGGGGGGGTGTTCAAAGGCTTTGTAAAAGGGGGGTGGTGTCCACGTGGAGTAACCTGGTGGTCGTGTTTCTAAGTCGGAAACCCTGAAAGGTGTCATTCTAGCTGGGCAGCAGGTGAGGCGCTGGATGCTGACGACATACACTCATCCCCAGAGGTGACTGGAGAAGCGCCTGGAGTTGATTCTTAGTTTCATCTCTGGAACGTTCTCACTGGAATTAAAGCTGGATGGACTATTGGCAATGCAGTATCTGAGAAAACATAGCCCCCATTCAAAAGGGCTGCCAGAGAAAAGATCTCCACAGGGAAACATGTTTTCTCAAAATACAGCCTTTGGACCTCTATACGCAAACATCCCTGGGATGCTTACTTAAAAAGCTGATCCTGAAAATAATTTAATTTCAAAGGCTGTTGGGGCACCTGGGTGGTTCAGTCAGTTGAGCGACCGACTTCGGCTCAGGTCATGATCTCACGGTTCTTGGGTTTGAGCCCCACGTCGGGCTCTGTGCTGACAGCGCGGAGCCTGGAGCCCGCTTTGGAGTCTGTGTCTAACTCGCTCTCTGCCCCTCCCCCACCCCCCTGCTTGCACCCTGCCTCTCTCTCAAAAATAAATATTAAAAATAAAAAAATTAAAAGGCTGATCCTGCACACCTCCCCTGATGAAAACAAACAAAAGCAGACACTACTTAAAGTAATCCAGACAGATTTCAGTCAGTAACATAGTATTGCAGTGCCGTAGGGGAAAGGGTTCATCGTGAGCAGGCACCCGACTGGGATTATTACAGAGGTGATGGGGTATTTCACAGGGAGAATGAGGGACTAGGGAAGGGAATGAGTGGGGGGCTCTATAATCAGAAGTGAAAGATGACAAAAAGCAGGAAGGGACGCTGGCCCATATGAGACCCATCTGGCTTTGCTGACACTTCTCAAAGTTAAGCTCCTGCCCTCTCACAGAAGCTGGGAGACAGGGGCCCGATCTTCAGGCGTTGGCTGGACTCAGCAGCCAATCCTTTAGACAGCCGGGAGTTTTGCAGGCAGGCACTTTAAGGGAGGCTAGGGTCCTACTAGGGATGCGGCCACGAGCTGCCAGCAACCACGTCCGTGTTTGTTCGCCTTCACAGGCCAAGCAAGGTCGAATCAAGAAGAGGGCTCGGAGGAGCCTGGCGAGCATTTGGAGAAAGAATCTGTCACCCTCCGAACCCACATGCCCACCCCTCCTGAGCCCATCCCCCAAACAGAGGGACCACTTTGACAGGCCTTTTTATGCTCACCAAACGACTGAAGTAGGACAAGGCGGACGGGGAGGTGGGGGAAGCAGAGGTTCTCCGGCTTCTTCAGGGCTGGAGGTCGGCAGGGATTTGGGGGTGGGAGACGAAGGGCAGAGCAGATTGAGGATGACCAGGAGGCTCAACTGGATTCTTAACCTGGGAGTCCCGACTGGTCATGCTGGCCGGCTCCTGCCCCCACGGAGGTCAGGGCCTCTCAGTCCTGAGGACCACCAGGCACGACCAGCTCTGGCTCCTGTGGTCCTGGTGGGGGTATGTTGTTGAGACCTGGGGGATGGCGTGGAGCACCAGCTGGGGGGCGGGAGCACACTCATTCAAGAAGAAGAAAAGTCCCGAGGCCCAGAGCAGAGGCAGGAATGGTGCTTAGGCTGCGTGTGTTTCCAGGGCAGCGGCAGAGAGCGGTCTGGCGCCACACTGTGGAGGAAATGAAGATTTCAACGGTACAAAGGCCTCGTCTGGATGAGGGCTACACCCCAGGGTGGTAGAGCAGGAAAACAGAAGGAGCCTGGCTCCCTGACATAAGAGCCACCGAACCAGCCCCAGATCCAGTACTTAACCGGATTATCATATGAGAGATCAAGAAGCTGCTTCTTAAAAAAATTTCTTTTCAATGTTTACTTATTTTTGAGAGACAGAGACAGAGCATGAGCAGGGGAGGGGCAGAGAGAGAGGGAGACACAGAACGTGAAGCAGGCTCCAGGCTCTGAGCCGTCCGCACACATCCCGACATGGGGCTCGAACCCATGAACGGCAAGATCGTGACCTGAGCCAAAGTCAGACACCTGACCGACTGAGCCACCCGGGTGCCCCCAAGAAGCTGTTTTTTAATTTAACCCACTGTTGGGGCGCCTGGATGGCTCAGTCGGTTAGGTGTCCGACTTCGGCTCAGGTCAGGATCTCACCGTTCGTGGGTTCAAGCCCCACATCGGGCTCTGTGCTGACGGCTCGGAGCCTGGAGCCCGCTTCAGACTCTGTGTCTCCCTCTGCCCTTCCCCCACTCAATCTCTGTCTCTGTCTCAAAAATAAATAAACATTTAAAAACAAAGGAATTAAAGGGCGCCTGGGTGGCTCAGTCGGTTAAGCATCCAACTTCAGCTCAGGTCACGATCTCGGGGTTCGTGAGTTTGAGTCCCACATCGGGTTCTGTGCTGTCAGCCTGTCAGCACAGAGCCCGCTTTGGATCCTCTGCCCCACTCTCTCTGCCCCTCCCCCGCTTGCACTCTCCCCCCCGCCCCCCAAAAAAAAGGATTAAAAAAAAAGAATTAAAAAAAATCACTTAACCACTGTTGTGTTGGGTCTCTACTGCAGCAGCTGAACCTGTACGTAACCTGATAACGGAGGGAATCCATGTATCTGTTATCTTTTGCCACAACAGTGCTAACTAATAGACCATCCTCAAAACTCAGAGGAGGCTGGGAAACCGATTCTCACAGGTTGGCCGTTACCGCTGTACTTTAATGCCCTGCTGGCTGGATCGGCGCTGCTTCTCACTGCTGGTCTTTTCTCCCTGTGTTGCTGCCGGGACCCAGGCTGAAGAGGCAGCGGCTACCCAAGAGAAGCGTAAGAGAGCAAGCAAAAGAGCCATCGGGCCTCTTCGAGCCTAAGCACGGAACCAGCCCCCAGCCCCAAGCCAGGGGATGGGAAAGTACACTGTGGCCACGAGGAGACACAGCAGGAGCGGGGATGCGGGGAGGGCCCATAATTCTCTCTCCCAGAATGTGACAGAGTCCTGGGTCAGAGGCTACAACACGGTGGCCCTGCTCTTCTAGGCGTCACCTACGAATGGCGCAGAGTGAAAGACAGCGTCCGTCCATGTGAAGACTCAACCGCAGTTCTCTATCAGGTCAGGAGCCCTGACAAGACAAGAATCACATCTCCTTCCTCTTCCCAACGCCTAGGGCCAGGCCCTGCCCTCAGGGCTGACTCAGGGAGATTACTGGGTGAATCTGAGACCATTTCTTCACTCTCTGCGTCGGATTCCTTATGTGATACAGACTGACCTCCTAAAGGTCAGCACACAGTGCTAGGGGTTTGCCCGCAAAGCTGCAAAGGGACTGTGCCATTGGGAACTGAGATGTGTACCTAGGTCTGTCTACACCGCATCCTGGATCCACTGCCTGCCAGAGGGACCTCCAGAAGAAAGGACTTCTACAAGTTAAATATCGCAGACTTCACACTCCAAAGGAGAACCGTTTGAAGAGAGCCATGGTTAACCCTGACGAATGCCACCATCACCACAGAATTCCAGGCACCGGGCATGTGGGTAGAAAGCATATTTTAGGGCAGTGACTCATGGTAAGTCGTTTCCTCCAGTCCCTAAAACGGGCTATTCAATGTCAAGCTGTCTCAGGCTCAGGCTGATAACAGGGCAGCCATAGGGGACCTAGTGGGAGCTGCGTTGTCACGGTCCAAGTCTGTACGCACCGCTTGTATAACCTGCCCAAGTTCACAAAGACAGGATATCAGTCGCCGCTCTTTATGCTCCCAGTGAAAGAAATCCAACTAAAATATGCTTAAGCCAAAAATGTCATACGGTGTATCGGCTCACATAACCGGGAAGCCTAAGATCTTCAAGCTGGCCGCATCTAGCGCTCAAACGTCATTCTCTCCCCAACTATCCCTCAGTTGTGCTTTCCTCCATGACGGCTTCAGGCCACAGGATGGATGCCCCAAGACTGCAAAGATAGTCCTTAGTAACTCCAACTCTCCACTGAGGTTGAGCAAGCCTCATAAAGGAAAGCCAGTCTTCAAAAAGCCTCTGATTGGTCTGCTTGGACCCTGTATCTGGCAGGAGGAGACCCTGATTGGCCAGCCATGGTCAGCGTGCACCTGCAAGGTGGGCCTTAAACCAGTACTTAAGTCTCTGCTAGGGCACAGGAACTGAATAGAAAGTCAAGAGAGGGGGTTGTCTCACGGCAAGTTGAGGGGGCGAGGTGACAAATGGAAGACCAGACATTGAGGCTAGATTGAACTAACCCTAAGCCTAAACTTTGAACAGGCTTTCACACGTTCATAGATGCTATTGTGAGTAAAACACAAATTCACTTAAGAGCAGGAGTGCCTTCATAGTAACTTTTGGTCTTTCTGTATTTTTTGTCCCAATTAATAGATATCGAAAGGATCCCTACGATCACGAGCAGGTCCGAAGACCATTCTATTTTTTAATATTAGAAAGGGATTCTTAACTGCAGATTAAGAGAGAGAGTAAAGAAAGCAAGAAGAGAAGGGAGCCAGGAAAACCCCAGCCCAGGAAGCAGCGAAGGAAGGTTCCAGGACAGCAGCGTATGACAGGTCAAGGAGGTAGCCGAGGGAAACGGCACTAACTGTCATGCCAGAGCACTGGAGCGGAGTGGAGGAGTGATCGTGGCGGGCAGCACAGAAAGAGAAGGAGAAGAAATTAAACCCCGGGGGGTCAGGGGACAGAAACGAGTGCCATCGGACTACATGAGCAAGCTCTGCGGTGAACAATGCTTACCTAGTCACAATTCTGCAACCACTATCAATCATGGGGCAAGAGTGACAAAACTAAACCCCAAGAATGGAATGGGTGGGGGGTGTTAAAGACCTAACTCCTTGCCTGTGTTGCTAGGAAGTCCACAGATAGCGTCTAAAATGGGTGAATCAGAGCACCTGGGTGGCTCAGTCGGTTGAGCGTCTGACGTCAGCTCAGGTCACGATTTCACGGTTCGTGGGTTCGAGCCCCGCATCGGACTTTGTGTTGACAGCGCAGAGCCTGCTTGGGATTCTCTCTCTCCTTCTCTCTCTTTCAAAAAAAAAAAAAAAATTAAAAAACTCTTTTAAATGGAAGAATTAAGAGCTAGAAACACAAGATAGGTGGAGATAAGCACCAGAAGATCCAGCGAGAGGTAAGGAGGACCGAGGACTGGCGAGCTGGCCCAGGAGGGTGGGGATGGTCGAGGCAAGAAGCTGCTGCGGGTCATTCTGTTTCCTCACCACTTCATTTCGTACTATTTGAACTGTAAACTATGTGTGATAACATTTGGGAGGCTTAAAGAGTCCATTCTTTTGTCAACGGCACCTCAAAGCTGTATTTGTGTCCAACTTTATTGAGATAGAATTGACACATAATTTTTACGAACCCTTTAAATCCATTTTTTAAAGAGAGTGGGAAGAACCAGCTTCCTGCAACAGAAGCCATGAGAACATTACCTATTCCGGTTTCAAAAGAAATGGTGGCATTAGTTCTGCTTAGATGATTTCGGTCAGAGACCAAGTAAGCATACATCTGGGGTTCAAACAAGAGAGGCTCTCACTCCAGTGCTCAAAGACCAGTTAGAAAACGGAGATCTGACTGAACTGGGTAGGTACGAATTAGCCAAAACTGTAACAATAATAATAATAATAATAATAATAATAATAATATAGCTAGTTATCCTCAAGTGCTTACTTCAGACCAGAAACCGTCCTGAGGATATTATCTTATTTAATCCTCATGGCAACTGATATTTTCCCCAATTTACAGATGAGGAACTGAGGCTCAGATAGTTTGGGGAACTTCCCGGAAGTCACACACTCTGGCCCCTCTGCCTGAGGCAGAGGGGCCTCAGCGTGTTGTGATTTACTTCTCTTTTCTAACCACCAATCAAACTTAGAAGTTTCTATCTCTGGTGCCATCTCGAGGGGCCTATGAAAACCACTGACTGTGGCAGTGGTCTCAGGCCCACACTTGCTGGGTTGTGCTGGGCCCTGCGCTGTCTTAGGGAAGGCCTAGAAAACAGTATGGGGTAGAGCCGGTATTCAAACCTAAGCATTCCCGGCTCCAAAGCCCACTTGCTCGGCCACTGAATTATGCTAGTTCTCCAGCTAGAATCAGAGCTGGGTGAGGATCCCACCTGTAGTAATTATGAGTTGTATGGCCTTGGGCCCCCAAGTTCCTTAACCTCTCTTAAGCCTGTTTTATCATCTATGCCATGGGGATAACAATGGTGCTTACCTTCAGGGTGGTTGCTAAGGATAAATCAAAATTCCTATCTGGCAAATAGGAGCCTCTATTTTCCACACCTGTTAAATGCCTTGCCCTTCAGCTCCTAGGTTAAGGAGAGATTCTCACATTTTCTCACCCTTCAGATCCACGGGTGGTAGGGCAAGAGACAGAAAAGGTTTGGGTCAAGGCTAAATACTTGGACCTCATCCCAGAGTGACTCTCCAGGGCAGGGGCGGGGTTCAGGAATCTACACCTTAGACCCCCGAGAAATTCAGATGCCTGCAGTCCTCCTGCCTGGCTTTGAATGACTATGCGTAGTGCTTGAAATCTGACAGACCAGTGCCTTTGTGAGCGTCTGAGCCCTTCCTGCACTGGCCTCCAGCTCTGTCTGTGCCTCCTCCCTTTCCCCATTGCCCAATCTGTCTTTATCTCCCCCTTCCATTCTAAGCCCCCTCCCCTTACTCTAGCCTTACTTCCTAGCTTCCTCTCCACCTCTCCGTGCACCCTCCCCTGAGCTCAGTCTGCATTCCTACCCACCGGCCGTTTCTCTACCAGTCTCTTCGCAGGCATTGCCCTTTCCTGTGTCCACCCGGAAGGCTCAGATAAAAGTTGCTTCCGCCAGGATAACCTTCAAGGCCTCTTCCCTGGCACCATGGCACTTTGCACGTACCTTTATTATTGCTCAAATAACAGGGTAATGGGAGATTTTTTTTTCCGGCCTCAGATTACCTGGTGGACTCGTGGCCCACGAATGGTGGAAATGTGCGCCAGAGTAAGATGGAGAGAGGAGGACAAGCCCGTAGACTTTGCAGAGGGGCCGAGAGGCCTGAGAAGTAAGAGAAGACCAGGAGACAGGGGCTCCTGAAAAGATAGATAAGAGATTACCATGCGGGGTTCCCACAGCTTTTGCAGACAGCGGCTGCGCAAAAATTCATTGGAAGAACTGAGGAATGTTGCTGGCTCCATCTGGGGGAGGGCATGCTTGTATCAAGACACTGATGCTCTTGATGTGCTATAATTATAACCAGAAACACTATCCTTTTGCCCAGGAAACTGGATTTCCCAGTAAATTCCTTACTTTCCAAGTTGTTTAACGCTAAGATAATGCTTTGCTTCTGTGTCCTTATTTATTTATCTTTAACGTTTATTTACTTTGGAGAGGGAGAGCACAAGCGAGGGAGGGGCAGAGAGAGAGAGAGAGAGAGAGAGAGAGAGAGAATCCCAAGCAGGCTCTGCACGGTCAGCGCAGAGCCCAATGCAGGGCTGGAACTCACAACTGTGAGATTGTGACCTGAGCCGAAGTCAGACACTTAACCGACCGAGCCACCCAGGCATCCCTCCGTGTCCTTATTTCTAACTTTCTGTTCAACTGTTAACCATACTAAATGTACTCAGATTCATCTAGTCTAAAATCGAGGAGAGGTGGTTCTCGCTCCTAGAGACAGAATTATTGAAGAGGCAGCCCGCACACACTCAGGTGCCACATCTCCAACAGCTGGTTTTATAAATGGAAACAGGCACTGGGACCCCTTCTTCTCCCCTTCCCAGAAAGGCTGATGGAGAGCCTGGCCCAGATCAGTGGAGCTTTCTTCCAAGAACTGTCCCGTTCCCAGACCAGCCCTGTAGACACCCCCAAAGTCCCCCTGGACCTGCAGGTAGCAGTACCTCTCCACCCCAGTACTCACCCCACACTCAGGCCCTAAGATCCCACTTGACCTGAGCCTGCAGGTATGAAGTGTCCAAAGCACAAGACATCTGTCCCCACCCCCACCAACACACACTCTTGACCTTTTGTTCTGGGTCCATGTGAAAGAGAAATGTCAACTCTACCAAGTAAAGGAAACAAACAACTTCCTGGCTAGATGAGAATAACCAGAACCTTAAGCTTCATGCCTGGGGGCTGACGGGTACCTAAAGGTGCTCCCTTGGTGATAGGGGTGATCAAAACCTGTATGCTTGTCCTGAGAACCACCAGGCGGGAAGCACCAACTGCACTGATGCCCTCAGGGAGGCAAAACTAGGGTAGACGTTATTGGTCCGATTTTACAAGTGGGAACCTTCCGGGCAGGAGGCCAACAGACAGCCTCGGTAGACAGCACGGTAGATAGTGCTGTGCCCAGGCAAGGTCGTGAACCCAGAAGGCGGCCGGGATCTAGTGAGACGCAGACACTGCTGGGGGCGGGCAGTAGGACACGTTCCGCCCGACACTGGTGGGCTAGCCTGGTGGCCTCGCCTCTTCGTGCGCATCTCGGGTCGCAGAGTCCCCAGCCTCCCAGATCACTCACCTGCTCTGGAGCTGGGAACTTGGGCTTTCCTGAGCGCTGGCCCCGCCCCGAGGCTCCGCCGGCCCTGCGCTGGGCTCCGCGGTCCGGGGGCGGGGCCGGACGCCGAACCAACGTGATGGCGTCAGGCGCCGCGAGCGCCGTTTCCTGTTGTCCCTGGCCCGGAGGCCGCAGCGCCTGGTCGGAGGCTTAGGGGCTGCAGTGGCCAGGAGTGCCCCGCGCCCCCTCCCCGCTCCCTCTGGTGAGTTAGGGGTCAGAGGGCGAGGAGGGTGAGAAGGGGACGGCGGGGCCGAGACGAGAACGGGCGATGGGTCACCAGCCCTGTCCGTGATCGCAAACCCTTGGTTGCTTTGAAACTGTCCTGCTTCAGAGCCTTTTCCCTGCCCGGCCTGAGCCCCGCACCCTACCCCACTCGGACCCGAGCCTTCAGCCCAAACAGCCAGTGCTGACCCGTCCCCTTCCTCTTCTCCACCCGTGACCCGAGCCCAGCCCTTACCCTCACCCCTTCACCACTGGTCTTGCGTAAGTGCAGCCACACTCGACCCCACGGTAGCCCACTTCCAACCCCTAGGACAGCCACTTCCCTCCGCCTCCCTCTAACGCATCTCCTTCTCACCCCTCAACCCCTTTGGCAATCCCAGTGCTCCACGCAAACCTCCTCGAGCCCCCCCTCCCCCTCCCCGTCTTTCTGGCTTACCCCTTTTCAGGCTCAGCTTTCTTATCCCAGCCCCCCTGCTCAGCCCCCCAAGGTCTGCTCAGCCAAAACACCCACCTCCCCCCACTCATTTAATACCTACCACTACAGTAGATGCCCTATTGCGCTTACCCCCCTCTTCTTGATAACTCTGATCTCAGCCCTATCTCAAGTCTTGTATGTATCTTCTTGCCCTCACCCACTCAACCCCTAACTTCCAAGCCCACCGCATACTTTCTTTCCATCCCCAGCCAGCCTGAGGACACTTCATTCCTGAGTCTTTGCTAAACCACCCCCCAACTCTTGCTGCCCTAGTTCCCACCACCCCTACCCAATCTTGTTAGATTGACGTCTTCCTATCCCCATTTCAACTCTTCATCCCAGCTCTGTGCCCACTCTTCCCTTGATGTGGTCCCCATTTGATCTGAGAACCTAGTGCAGTCCCCTGCCAACCCCACCTGCTTTCTCAGAGCCAGGCACTTGCCGAACACCTCAATTGAGGCAGGGCCTCAGATGGTAAGTAAGTGTGGAGGAGTAGAGATCCTTCTCCCGTGGGTCAAGTGCTTTTCCTGGATGTCAGGCCCCCTGTACCTGTCCTTAAGGATTGTATTCCTGGCATCCATATTACATTACTCGCGTTGGCTGCTGGAATGATAGGTATCATCCAAATACCTGGAAGGTGAGGGAGCTACTCATTCAGCTGGGGCAGTGGAAGCTTATCACTTCCTTTTGGGTGACGATCTGGAGAAACTCAAGCGGTTCCACTGTGTGGGGTTGGCTGTGGTCACAGAATCATGTCCATGTGCATTGCCCTGCCGCTCAGAAAGGACCCTCACCCAGTGCTCCTCCTGGCCAGAACTGGTTGTAGATTAGTCCCGCTACCGAATGTGCCAGAGGTGACGTTACATGTTGTGAAGAGTAGAGATGAGTGGATCCTGGGGACGCCGAGGCCTCCGTGGAGGCTGTTGAATTGCTTCCTCTTTTTGCAGGTGCTGGATCATTGAGTTTTGACCATTTTGATTACCCATGAACACAGAGAGTCAAGTTATCTCAGAGTAGCTAGACATTCTTGAGGCACCCAGGCTCCATGGTTAACATTTATAATCTCCTGGGATTTGGGGGTGCACATCCCCTCTAAGTTCTGGTGACCAAACTCCAAAGGATTGGCCACTTGACAGCCATTGTAAAGGACCCCAAAGAAGACCCCTTGTGTTTGCTTGCATTTATAGTCTCACGCCTTTGAGAATCGGATGTCCTTTTACCTTCAATATCCCCTTCCGTTAAGGTGTGATCTCTGAAGGGTTTCAGCCTGTTGGCAGCTTGGTGTAATGGAAGGAGTTCTGCAGTGACCCCACCACTGAGAAGTTGTATACCTCAACTTCTTACAGTCTGAAACGGTCTGAGCCTTTTTATTTTACTCATCTGTTCATTCAGCAAGTATTTTGTGAGCACCACTGTGTGCCGTGCACTGTTTGAAGCATTAGAAAGACAATGGTGAATGAGTCAGGCAAAGGTCCTGCTTTCATTCACTCAGAGTTTGGTCCTTGCCAGAATCTTAAGGGATCTGGGACAAGAATATGGGAGAGATGGGTGTTGTTGGATGGAAGGAGGGAGGGAGGAAAGAAAGATACCCAGTGTTCCTAGACCTCACATTTCTGGCCTCACCCACTAGCCTTTGGACTGGGAATCACGAGCCAGAAGTTGCTTGCCCTCCAGCTGATATTCAGTTGCTTTGTCGCCCTACCCACTCCCCCCCCCCCCACACCCATCCCACCCCCCACAGGGCTCTTGTCTAGAAATCCAACTTTCTTCAGGTAGAAGGAGGTGCTGTTTACTCAGCACTCACATGTCTGAAGTATCAGCTGTCTTTCTGAATCAGAAGATAACTTTGTCATTTGTTTCCAGCTGAAAACCCTGACTCATCACCTGGTACAGCAGCTGGAGGGCTTAAACACCGGCCTGTTGTCCTGCATAGCCAGGTGCAGGATCGGAGTCAGGCCGTAGAGACGAGGCTGTCGCGGATGGCGGGGAAGTCTCTAAGAAGAAGAGGTTGCTGTTTACTGATGAACGGAGTGTTTCGAAAGTGGTGAAGCCAGGTTATCCATTTCTTCTTCTAATGTAAGTCTCATCTGAGTCCTTCTCCTCTTTTCGTTCTTCCTTAGTCTCTGGAGGAAGTGAAATTGGATGTTTATAGAAGGCCAGGCAGTATCACGAAGAGAATCAACCCCAACGATTCCTTCCTGTGTGTTGGAACATTTGAGGAGGGACAGCTCGGAAACCTGGCTGCCATGGAAAGGACCTGTGGTCAGCTAGTTGGGGCCACAGATCTGATGGGCAAGATTGTTTCTTGTCAGTGTTAGGCCTTCTTTGATAAGGTGGAGCTTCTGAAGAGTCTGTGAATAATAAGTTTGCCTGAAACTCTTTGAACCAAGGACCTGGGACAGTATGAACTGACGAAAGGCACAGAGCTTGGAATGAGAAAATTCTGTCCCTCACCTGAGGCATGTTTCTACTGAGCCTCAGTTTTCTCTTCTGTGAATGAGGGATACTCATCCTTCTCTCACAGGATTGTTTTAAGAATTAAATGAGGATAGAGAATGAGATCCTGTGCCAGAGTGAACCAATACAGAGGGGCAGAGGTAGACGAAGGGTGACTTAAGAGTTTCCTAAAGGCACACGGCACTCACCTTTTCTGCTCCACTGTATCAGGGATGTTTGAACTCTCTACTTGCTCTCTTTCTTCTGGGTCTCCTGAAGACCCACCCCTCTTTCGTTTGCTTCTTGGTGTCAGTGAAGACAGCTCTGAAGATAGAAAGTGAAACCAGTCCCATAGCATGGTAGATGGGGGTCTGGCTCACCCAAGGAGCCTGCTGGAGTGCTGACCTAGCAGTCAGGAGACCCAGAGCCCAGAGATCTCACATCGTAGATGGTCGTGGTCCTGCCTCTGAGCCATTTCCTGCCTTCCTGAGGCGTTCTAGAACCGACAGGCCTATGTAGGGAGCTTTGGCTTCCTGCAAGGAAAGATGTGCCCGGAACTTTGGCCTGACCCCCACGTCTCAGTTCTGTTTTGTGAATTGTCAAGTGGCAATTCTTCTAGGTTTCTCTGCACTGTTGTCCTTTTGTGACGTTCCCGACACTGTTTTAGGTCACAGTTGTCTCTTGTCTGGCCCTGCTCTGACCTCAGTGTCAGTTTACTTTGTTTTTTCAGCAGACCCTGACTTGGCCAGAGCACCCACTTAATGATAAGCCTCCCTCCCTCCAGTGAATATTATATTCAGTGAATTAGTTGATGAGGCCTCAATGGTCTTCCTCTTCAGATTGCTGAGGCCCAAGCCTTGAGGCCGGCTGAGGGAAGGGCAGTTTTAGGGCTTGAGGCTCTGTCTAGAAGGGCAGGCCCCCGGAATTGCCAGAGGGGATTGGATGCCAGGGTCTCAAAGCCAGCGAGCCTGAACGTGGCCTGCAGGGCTGCGTAGGGTAGCCTTGAAGAAACCCAGCCTCTAGGATCAGGCACGGTTTCAGGACCGACTCTATAGTATGTCCCCTTCTCCCGGTGCCCTGGTGGCCAGAGCATGGAGCTGGTCTCCAGCGAAGGGTCCTGAGGATTCCCAGTGGGTAGGAGCTGGGAAAGTGGTGGAGGGAGAGACAGTCTGATGGGCTGTGGCCAGGGGCTAGTGTTCCTCCTGTCAGTCTGTTGTGCGCTGACCAGAGCTGGTTTCGTGGGGGCCGTCCTCCACACACCTATCTGCCTTTGCATGTCCTTACTTAGGAAGGTCGGCGCTGGGTCCTGTTCACCCTCTGCCGGATCCAGAGGCCAGGGCTTGAATCAGAGCGTCTTTCATCATTTAGGGCCACCCTGCCGTTCTCCATGCCTCACTGTTCGCCTGTAAACCTTTCCTGCCAGACTCAACCCTGATGCTCCCTTGCATCCCGCCACCTGGGCCCCCAGCTGGAGAGCCCTCCTCCCAAGACTTCCCTGCCCCCTCCCCAGCCACCCCTTAGCCCTAGCTCACACCCGCCTCTTCCAGAAGGGTGGATGTCATCCTGGCCGAAGGTGGTAGAGCCCGCCACTGATCAGCCCTGGGATCTTGGGAAGTTCCCTGACCTGGGTCAGCTTTGATTTATCTGGATAATAAAAGAGCTCGCCTAGGGTGGTTACAAGGAATGAATGAAGCAATGTGTGTAAACAGTACAAAATCCATTCATCATGCCTCCATTTGATAACTTCTTTGGGCCATAGGTTTTTGAGAACAGAGACAGCGATGACCTATTTTTTGGTGTCCCTCCATGCTCGGCAGCGTGGTCACTAGAGATCTGTTTAGATGGGAATGTGCCTGCCCAATCCTGGTCCGTCCAAGTGGCTGGGGCGGTCCAGGCGAGCCAACAGCCACCCCCCGAGGCTCAGGTTGAGCCCCCCCCCCCCCCCCCACCTAAGCCACCCCCGGGGGGGTGGGGGGGAAGCCAGTGCCCTGAGGGATTTACCTGTGTACTGACTTCAGGTAGTTGAGCGGACTCATTCAGACAGTGGCCTTTGCCTATAAGGCTTGGCCACATCCAACCGGGGTAATAGATACCATTTATCCTTAGTACCGTCAGGCACTGTGCTGGGCGTTTTCCACATTCATAACCTCCGTTTGAGACGTCTGCCGTGGTGCCCCACCTAGCATGCCTAAGTGGTTAGTGGCAAATTGAGATTCGAACCCGTGTTGTTTCCCTTTAGGCGTGTCCCTGTGCTGCTCCAGCTGGACCCTCGTGCCTGGAGGGGAAGCAGCTATGTAGCAAGAGGCCCTCCCTTTGGAAACTTCCTTCAGTTGTGCTTGTCCCTGCCGAGCTGGCAGACATCGGGCTGGCACAGGAGTCAGAGGCTCCGAATGTGAATTGTGAGCCCCTGCTTCCTGGTCCACGTGGGCTCTTGGCACCTCCAGCGGCAGCATCCCCCTCGCACCCTTAGTTCTGTATCCAAATCGGCCCCTCATTCCCTGCTTTTTTGTGCCAGCGTTTGGTGTGGCATACAGAGGCCTCTCCATGCCCTGATTAGGGTGGACCCACCCACGGCACATAGGATTCCCCACCTCCTGAGATTCGAGCCCTCAGATTTCTTCTCTTCCCTTGTTTCCTTCCTTAAAATCCACTCTTGGCTTTTACTTTTGAATTCAGAGGCCTTTGCATTGCAGTTTGAGGAAGATGGGCTGACCCGCTGCCTGCTGGGGGGAGGGGGAGAATTGGCTGGGGGTGGTGAGCTGGAACCTGCTCATCTGGCCGCGCCGTCTGTCTCTGCAGGTGTCATGTGATTCTCCGAGGGAGCTGCAGTGTGAGCGGAAATGCTCTCGGTGGTGGAGAATGGACTGGACCCCCGGGCTGCCATCCCGGTAGGCAGTCGGAGAGGCTCAAGGGTGGGGAAGGGGGCACGGGACAGCCATGTCATTGGTCTTCCTCACTTTGAAATGAATGAGTACTGTCTGGAAAGCGAGGCTTCGGGCTGAGAAAGAGTTATAGCAGAAGCAGGCTCTGAGGAGACCCTGCCCTTTCTAGAACATCTTATTGGTGATAGAATGGGAATTGATAAAAAACAACGGATTTTAATAGGGGCTGCCTGAAGACCAAGGATTTCTCAAAGGAAGTCATACATATGGGGCGCCTGGGTGGCTCACACGGTTAAGCGTCATGATCGTAAGCGGCTCATGGTCTTGCAGTTTGTGAGGTCAAGCCCTGCATTGGGCTCTCTGCTGTCAGAGCAGAGCCTGCTTTGGATCCTCGGTCCGCTCTGTCTCTGCCCCCTCCCCCACAGGCACATACATGTATGCACATTCTCTCTCTCTCTCTCCCTCTCTCTCCCTCTCTCTCTCTCTCTCTCTCTCTCTCTCTCAAAAATAAGTAAACATTAAAAGAAGGGGCAGCTGGGTGGCTCAGTCGGTTGAGCATCCGACTTCGGCTCAGGTCATGATCTCACGGCTCATGGGCTGGAGGCCCGCATCGGGCTCTGTGCTGCCAGCTCAGTGCCTGGAGGCTGCTTCATATTCTGGGTCTCCCTCTCTCTCTCTGCCCTCTCCCTCCCATGCTGTCTCTCTCTGTCTCTCAAAAATAAATAAACATTAAAAAAAAGAAAAGAGGGCATTAGGGTGGCCTGGGTGCCTCAGACGGTTGAGCGTCCATTTGGCTCAGGTCATGATCTCACGATTTGGGAGTTTGCTGCTGTCACTCCCTAGCCCACTTTGAATCCTCTGTCCTCCTCTCTCTTTGCCTCTCTCTCTCTCTCTCTCTCTCTCTCTCCAGTCAAATAAGCAAACAATAAAAGAAGTATATGACCCATAAGTCATATGAAAAGATGTCTAACATCAAAAGACTGCATACTGTATGACTTCATTTACACAAAATGTCCAGAATTGGCAAATCCATAAAGACAGAAAGTAGATTAGTAGTTGCTAGGGGTTGAGGGAGAGGGGACTAGAGAGGAGTGACTGCTCATGGGCACAGTGTTCCTTTTTGAGACAATGAAAATGTCCTAAAATTAGGTAGTGGCTGTAGTTTCACTATTCTGTGAACATACCAAAAATCACTGAACTGTATAGTTTAAATGAGTGAATTTTAGGCAATGTAAATTGTGTCTCATTAAAGCTGTTATAAAGAAAAAAAAAAAAAAAAACAGGGGCTCCTGGGTGGCTCAGTTGATGGAGCGTCCGACTTCGGCTCAGGTCATGATCTCACGGTCCGTGAGTTCGAGCCCCGCGTCGGGCCCTGTGCTGACCGCTCAGAGCCTGGAGCCTGTTTCAGATTCTGTGTCTCCCTCTCTCTCTGACCCTCCCCCGTTCATGCTCTGTCTCTCTCTGTCTCAAAAATACATAAACATTAAAAAAAAAAAATTTTTTTTTTTAAAAAAAAAAGAACATTCGACTTTTCAAAGAACATTAACATGAACTGTTTGGGCTAAGATAAAAATAAAACAGTAAAATATTTATCCATAATCCTATCAGCTAACAGTTCAAACCAGGTTTTCTGTATTCCCTCCCAATCCTTTTCCAAAACACATAGGTAATTTTGACATGCTTATACTATGACAGAACTGTCTTTATCTTTCCAAAGGATTTTACATATATGTATTTTATAATTGATTTATGTAACAGACCTTAACGGAATACTTACATGTGTCAGGAACCAAGCCAAGTGTTGAGGATGCAAGAATGAAAAAAAAAAGCAAGTCCTGCCCTCAGAGTAATCCCCCCGCCCCCCAACTCCTGTGCTGTAGGTCAGGAAGTATTCGTTCCGTTTAACAGATGAGGAAATTAAGCTCAGTGAGGTTAAGTGAAATGTCTGTAGTGACCCAGCTGTTGACCAACAGAGCTGAGACTAACATCTGCCTCTGACTGCCAGGTCAAGGATCTTTCCTTTTTTCTTTCTTTCTTTTTAAAGTTTATTTATTTATTTTAGGGGCGCCTGGGTGGCTCAGTCAGTTAAGCGTCCTATTTCAGCTCAGGTCATGATCTCACGGCTCGTGGGTTTGAGCCCTGCATCAGGCTCTGTGCTGACAGCTCAGAGCCTGGAGCCTGCTTCGGATTCTGTGTCTTCCTCTCTCTCTGCCCCTCCCCCCTCCTCATACTTTGTCTCTCTCTCTCTCTCTCTCTCTCTCTCAAAAATAAACATTAAAAAGATATTTTTAAATAAATAACGTTTATTTTATTTATTTTGAAAGGGAGAGTGAGCATGAGCAGAGGAGGGGCAGAGAGAGGGAGAGAGAGAGAGAGAGAGAGAGAGAGAGAGAGAGAGAGAATCTCAAGCAGGCTCCACACTGTCAGCACAGAGCCAGATACGGAGCTCAAACTCAAAAACCGTGAGATCATGACCTGAGCTGAAATCAAGAGTCAGATGCTTAACTGACTGAGCCGCCCAGGTGCCCCTAGGATCTTTTTTTTTTTTTTGAATTTTTTTTTTTTCAACGTTTTTTATTTATTTTTGGGACAGAGAGAGACAGAGCATGAACGGGGGAGGGGCAGAGAGAGAGGGAGACACAGAATCGGAAACAGGCTCCAGGCTCCGAGGCATCAGCCCAGAGCCCGACGCGGGGCTCGAACTCACAGACCGCGAGATCGTGACCTGGCTGAAGTCGGATGCTTAACCGACTGCGCCACCCAGGCGCCCCCCTACGATCTTTCTTAATGTGGACCATGCTCCTGTTTTCTTGGTGTTTTTATGGTTCTAAAGTGGCACTTGTTGCCTCTTCATGGAATCGTAGACCCCTAAACAAGGTGGAAAGCTTCACCCCTGCCCTAGATGGATCACCCAGGCTCCCACACCTGTAACTATGATGGAGCCGGTATTTAAACACAAGATTTCTATGGCTATCAAATCACTGAAGTTCGGTTTAAAAAGCAAAACAAAAGAAAAATATACAAATATCTTTGCAAAAAAATAACTATCTCTGGGTGGTATAAGTACGTAATTTTCCTTTTCTCCTCTATGCTTTGTCTCTGTTTTCTTTCTTTTTTTAAAATTTTTTCCAACGTTTATTTATTTTTGAGAGAAAGAGAGAGCGTGCGTGCGTGTGCAAGTGGGGGAGGGGCAGAGAGAGAGGGAGGCACAGAATCCAAAGCAGGCTCCAGGCTCTGAGCTGGCAGCACAGAGCCCGACGTGGGGCTCGAACCCATGAACCGTGAGATCACGACCTGAGCCGAAGTCGGACGCTCAACCGACTGAGCCACCCAGGCGCCCATCTTTGTTTTCTATGATTAGCTTGTGCTAGTTTTGCTGTATACACACCCACAGGTAGACGTGAGCACGTGTGTGGGTGTGCGTGTATTTGGTGATAAGCACTTACCTTCCAGGGGTCACCGCAGGATCTTCTAAAGGCCTGTGTTATGTCTGACACCGACTAGGTCATCAAGAAGAAGCTAGTGGGATCTGTGAAGGCGTTGCAGAAGCAGTACGTGTCCTCGGACACAGTGGTCACTAGCGAAGACGGAGATGCCAACACCATGTGCAGTGCCCTGGAGGCCGTATTTATCCACGGCCTGCATGCCAAGCACATCCGAGCCGAGGCCGGAGGGAAAAGGAAGAAGAGCGCCCACCAGAAGCCTCTGCCTCAGCCTGTCTTCTGGCCCCTCCTGAAAGCTGTCACCCACAAGTGAGATCAGCAGGGGAGGCTTTGCTTTGGGGAGGAGCTTCAGTGTGGGTGACCCTGGGCTCTCCCTCTACAGCTATATGGGAAAGCAGCAGAGATGCTCTGTGTTCTAGAATGGAGATGGGTGAGATAGGGGTTATTGTTAGACCAAGCCTCAAGAGCCCCTCAGCGCACAGGCAATGGCCTGGGGCTGCTCAGGCCCCTGGCTGGTCGCCTTTAGCAGGAGCCGCCTTTTTGCCACACCGTGGCAAAGTTGGGTAGTTGGAACAGAGAATGTGTGGCCTGCAAAGCCTAAAATCTTTACTAAGTGGCCCTTAACAGAAGAGGTTTGCTGACCCTGCCTTGGAATGTTTGAACATCTCTATGCTAAGTATTATATCCTAACAGGCTATGGCATTTTTTAAAGACGTGGAATCCAGATCATCTGAATATCCACCCTGGGACGTTTGCCTCTGCGGCCCTGGCCCTAACTGCCTGGGCTTTGGAGCAAGCAGCTGCTGGCACGTTGCCTCTAAGGGCTATTAAATGCCACCTTCAGCCTGAAGGTGCCTTGTCAGTCTGTATCTTCCTTTTCATGCTGACTGCCACCGCCCTATCTCAGGTTCTTACCTCACTCCTAGGTGGCAGTGGCTTTCTGATTGTCCCCCTTATCTCATTGTGTCTGTCCTTAGGTCAGGCAGCTGGTCAACATTTATTGAGCTTAAGCTAACCCGAGCTCATTCCCTGAGCCCTGTGGCGCACGCACTCCTATGGGCGAGACGTGCTCAGGGCACTGTGATGGTCAGAGGAAGGGCATTTACATCAGACCAAGGGTTCGGGAACTGAGTTGGGTACATGATCTTATCCCGAGCAGCCCACCCAGAAGTCTGCGCGACTGCGGTCAAGTCATTTCCCGGTGTAAAAACTCTCAGGCTCCCCAGTGCTAGCCTGGAGTTCCATTCACTTCGTTGGGGCCCCGGAATCTGTATCCTGACCAGGTTCCCAGGTGATTCTGACGCACAGCCAGGTGTGGGGACCCTTGCCCCACCTTGCCTCACCGGTTGGATGCTCAAGACCCTGCATCACCTGACTTTGCAACCCAATCAGCCACTCCTCCTCCTCCCCGTGCTGTAACGGGAGTGCTCACCACTCCTGATACACAGCTGCTGCTTCCCTACCCTTGGTGCCTTTTCTCTGTCAGTCCTTGGTGCCTGAGGTTCCCCTTCCATCTTTGCGGCTTGAAATCGCTCAAGGCCCAGCTCAATGCCTTGCCTGTGCCTAATCCCTATGCCTAATCCCGCAATGCCTTGCCTAAGGCATTGTCCTTACTGCAACCTGGAAGTGATTGCCTTCCCCCCACCCCAGCTCTACTGACAACAGGGTTCACTTCCGTGTGCCCTTGAAAGGTAGTAACCTGGACTGAGGGCAGGACCATGTCTGTATCCTGTATCTTCACAGCTCCAAAGACCTGGCACTTAGGGGCTCATCACATGTATGCCGGATGAGCAGGTGATGTCAAGGGCGCCTGGGGAGTTGAAACTAAAATGGCAATTATCCTGCATGACAGTAACCTTGAAAAAGTGGGGAGTTGTAGCTAAATATTTCTCAATTCCCTGTAGAACACTGCTATCTGAGATATTTTCCCAAGCCTGTATATACTTGCAGTCGTTATTACTGGCTCCTGCTCACCAGTGGATAAAATGATCCTCTGTGATCTGAACTCACTTCTTGAAACAAGCCTGTCCTCTCCACCCCCAGGCACATCGTCTCGGAATTGGAGCACCTGATCTTTGTCAGCACGGACGTGGGCCGCTGCCGGGCCTGGCTGAGGCTGGCCCTCAATGACGGCCTGATGGAGTGCTACCTGAAGCTGCTCCTCCAGGAGCCCGCCCGCCTGTGCGAGTACTATCAGCCCACAGCCCTGCTTCGAGACGCCGAGGAGGGCGAGTTCCTCCTCAGCTTCCTGCAGGGACTGACGTCCTTATCCTTCGAGCCCTCCTACAAGTCCGCCATCTTAAACGAGTGGACGCTCACCCCGCTGGCTCTCTCTGGGCTTTGCCCGCTCTCTGAGCTCGACCCCCTCACCACCTCTGGGACAGAACTACAGCGGAAAGAGTCTCTGGATTCAATTTCCCATTCCTCAGGCTCGGAGGACATCGAAGTCCAGCACTCAGGCCATAAGATCCGACGGAACCGGAAGCTCACGGCCTCCTCCCTCAGCCTGGACACCGCCGGTTCATCCCAGCTGTCTTGCAGCCTAAACTCTGATAGCTGCCTACTCCAAGAGAATGGCTCCAAGAGTCCAGACCGTTCCGAGGAGCCCATGTCCTACGACTCCGACCTGGGGACAGCAAATGCCGATGATTCAGACCCGTCTCTGCAAGAGTGAGTGTCCTTCCCCCACTCCTCTCCTCCCCCTGCCTTCCTTCCTTCTCCTCTTCCTCTTTCTCTCCCTCCCTATAGCATGTGATTGCCTGTCACTGAGCATTGACCTCTCTAAGGGCATAAAGGAAAAGGGGATCGTGGCTCTTCCTCAGGGACTGGAGTTGCTGGGACTTGTAACTGGAGGCAACATGGGGCAGCGAGGAGAATGGATTCAGGGAGGGCTCGAGCTGAATCAGGCTCCAGCTCTGCCCCTGGCTGATCTTCGACCAGTTACCTAATTTCTCTGAGGCTTCGTGTAAAATATTATTGCCTCTAGGGCGGAAACCAACGGTTCGGAGTTAGATATACAACTTCCAAAAGACGCAGTGAAGCCCAGCGCGTCTGGGTGCTCCGCTGCGACCTCCCAGAAGGCCTCTGAAGGACACAGACCCTGAATGAGGCCTGGAGGAGGTGGTGCACAAAAGGGGCCAAGCGAGTGAGTGGAGGAAGAGCACAGGGAGCAATGAACTTGACTAGAGAAGGGACGCTGGGCAGAGCTGTCTCTTTAAAAGAACTTTTTTCTATTTGAGTATTGTTGACACACGGTGTTACATTAGTCTCAGGTGTACAAGGTAGTGAGTCACCATCTCTCTATGTTGTACCATGCTCACCCCAGCAGAGCCTTCTTCGTTCAGGCCCTTTTTAAACACTCATTTTTTAATAGATTTATTTTTATGGTAAGAAAAAAAAGTCTACCTACAGTGAAACGTCTTCTCCACCTTTGTAACCATAATTATTAATTCCTTACATCTTTCTTTTTCTTTTCTTTAAAGTTTATTTATTTATTTTTGAGAGAGAGAATGAGCAGGGGAGGGGCAGTGAGAAAGGGGGACAGAGGATCTGAAGCAGATTCTGTGCTGACAGCAGAGAGCCCAACGTGGGGCTCGAACTCACGAACCGTGAGATCATGAGCTAGGCTGAAGTCAGACATTTAACTGACCGAGCCACCCAGGCACCCCCTTTACATGTCTTTTTCTGATGTTTCTAAATGCATCTAACAGATATGAATAGATCTGTTAATAACTGTTAATATCTGTTAATAGATCTGTAATAGACTTTTAAATGTCTTTTATATTTCTTATCTCTGCCCCATCCCCACAAAGCTATTATAAATATACTGTTTGATACCTTGTCTTAGAAGAGATCAGGATTTTTGTTTTGGAGCTTCATATCAGTTTCTTAATTTTTTTTCCCCCCTATGGCATGTGTTTCCATTGTATGAATGTACCTTAGTTTATTTGACCAGCCCTGTATTTCCTGGACACTGGAGTTCACTCTTTCTGTAAATAACCGTGTGTATGTGATCTTTGAATTCTATGCAACTATCTCTGTTCAGTAAAGTCCCAGAAACAGAATTGCTGAGGCAAAGGATAAATGAATCTACAATTTTCATAGATAATCGCCTGTTTACACTCTGTCAGGAATGTACCTGTGCCCCCTCGGCCTTGTAGGCAGAAGGTATTATCAAACTTTTGGATATTTGCTCATCTAATAGGTAGAACATGATAAACTTTTTTTTCAAGTTTATTTACTTGTTTTGAGAGAGAGAGAGAGAGAGAGACAGCAAGCGAGCATGAGTGGGGGAAGGGCAGAGAGAGAGGCGGGGGGAGAGAGAGAGAATCCCAAGCAGGCCCCTCGCTGTCAGTGCAGAGCGTGATGCAGAGCTTGATCCCAGGAACTGTGAGATCATGACCCAAGCCAAAATCAAGAGTCGGGCTGGTACGGAGTGAGCTTAGAAGACATCTGTGAGGAAACAAGGCCATTAGGGCAGCCATCTTGCCCAAGCAGCAGCCTGTGGGTGGAGGAACCTAGGCCTTTGCTCTCAGGAACATACACCTGCTTTCAGGGGAAAGATACGCATGCACACACCCACCACACACACACACATGCACACGGTGACAGAAATAGCCCCATTCTGTGTTTTCATGGCATTGATAGTTTTTTTTTCCCAATGTTTATTTATTTTTGAGAGAGAGAGAGAGAGACAGAGTGTGAGCGGCAGAGGGGGAGAGAGAGAGGGAGACACAGAACCCAAAGCAGGCTCCAGGCTCCAAGCTGTCAGCACAGAGCCCGATGCTGGGCCTGAACCCATGAACCACGAGATCATGACCTGAGCCGAAGTTGGATGCTTAACCGACTGAGCCAGCCCAGGTGCCCCATCCAGTTCTTCACCAAGCTTCCCACCACCTTAGATTTAATATCCATTGATGATTCTTGCCCAAACTAATCTATGATGGCTGCAGAGTGATGATTTTCCAACCTCATGACCACCTCCACGTTTATCACTCACCATCTTATTGTCAGGAAGAGCTCCAACCCCATCCCCGTTATGTATCTGTTTGTCTATTTATTACTATTAAGGACTCAGGGATTCCTATCTCTTTCACTAGATTATAATCTGTCCCTATCCTTATTTTTTTCAAAGACGCTCTAGGCCCAAGGTGGGGTGCTAACTCATGACCCTGAAACCAAGAGTCGCTCGCTCCACCAACTGAGCCGGCCAAGCTCCCCTGTCACTATCTTTATTTGTGTCGATGGCCAAACTGTCCCAGACTACCTTAGAAACCATTCTGTATTAATTCTGTAGCTACGATACCAAAAGCGTAAGCAACAAAAGAAAAGATAGAGAAAACAGTCTTCATCATCATTGAATTCTTTTGTTTCTAAGAATACCATCAAGAAAGTGAAAGGCAACCCACAGAATGCGAGAAAATATTTGCAAGCCATGTATCTCATAAAGAATTTTTTATTTTTTATTTTTTTTAATTTATTGTTTTTAATTTTATTTTTTATTTGTTAAGAGTTACATGCAAATTAGTTAGCATCTAGTGCAACAATGATTTCAGGAGTAGATTCCTTAGTGCCCCTTACCCATTTAGCCCATCCCCCCTCCCACACCCCCTCCAGTAACCCTCTGTTTGCTCTCTATATTTATGAGTCTCTTCTGTTTTGTCCCCCTCCCTGTTTTTATATTATTTTTGTTTCCCTTCCCTTATGTTCATCTGTTTTGTCTCTTAAAGTCCTCATATGAGTGAAGTCATATGATGTTTGTCTTTCTCTGACTAATTTCACTTAGCTTAATACCCTCCAGTTCCATCCACATAGTTGCAAATGGCAAGATTTCATTCTTTTTGCTTGCCGAGTAATACTTCATTGTATATATATATACAGTCATCCGTCATCCATCGATGGGCATTTGGGCTCTTTTCATACTTCAGCTATTGTTGATAGTGCTGCTATAAACATGGGGGTGCATGTGTCCCTTCAAAACAGCACACCTGTATCCCGTGGATAAATGCCTAGTAGTGCAATTGCTGGGTTGTAGGGTAGTTCTATTTTTAGTTTTTTGAGGAACCCCCATCCTGTTTTCCAGAGTGGCTGCACCAGCTTGCATTCCCATCTGATAAAGAATTTTTACAACTCAATAAAGAAGGACAAATAACCCAACTAGAAAATGGGCAAAAGATCTGAATACTGAATTTCCCCAAAGATATGCAAATGGCCAAAGAGCACATAGAAAGATGCTCAGCGTCATTAGCCACCAGGAAAATGCAGATCCAAACCATCATGTGTACGACTTGGCACCCATTAGGAGAGCTTTGATCAGAAAGACAGTTAATAGCAAGTGTTAGTGGGGGGGGTGCTGGTGGGCTCAGTTGGTATAGAGCATGGTGACTCTCAACATCAGGGTCATGGGCAGAACCTACTTAAAAAAAAAGAGTAAATTGAATTAAAAAAACAAACAAGCGTTGGGGCACCTGGGTGACTCAGTCAGTTGAGCCTCTTGATATCAGCTCAGGTCATGATCTCACAGTCTGTGGGCTCAAGCCCCGCATTGGGCTCTGCGTTGACAGTGAGGAGCCTGCTTGGGATTCTCCCTCTCTCCCTCTCTCTCTGCCCCTCCCTAGCTTTTGTGCACCCTCTCTCTCTCTCTCTCTCTCTCTCTCTCAAAATAACTAAATAAACTTTATAATTTTTTTTTTTTAAAGTAACCAGTGTTGGTAAGGATGTGGAAAAGCCGATGGCAATGTAAAATGGTACAGCCACTTTGAAGTCAGGCAGTTGCTCCAAAGTTGAAACTTGAAGTTACTCTATGGCTCAGCAGTTCCATTCCTTGGCGTATATGCCCGAAGGAATGAAAACATTTGTCCACACAAACACTTGTGCGTGAATGTTCACAGCACCGTCATTCATAATAGCCCCAAAGTAGCCCAAAAGTCTATAAAACGATCAATAGAGAGACAAAAGAAGGATTCATCACAAGGAATGAGATCCCAGTGGCTGCCACAACATGAATAAATCTTGAAAACATCGTTAAGCGAAAGAAGCCGGGCTCAAAGGCCACCTATGGTGTGACTATTTGTGTGCAGTGTCCAGGTTAGGTAAATCTAGAGAAATGGAAAGTAGGCTTGTGGTGGGCAGGGGTTGGAGGAGGGGTGGATTAGTGACAGCTAATGGGTATGGGGTTTCCTGTTGGGTTGATGAAAATGTTTTAAAATTGACCGCGATCATAGTCGCACGGCTCTGCAAACACACTATTGAGCTGCACGCTTTAAATTAAGTGATTGTGCGGTATGTGAATTATGTACTGTGAATTTTATCTCAATAAAGCTGTTACCAAGAAAGTGTTCCAGATTTGGCCAGCGGGTGCCCCTCTGAGCTGGCTCTCATGTCCATTTGACGTGCCCCAATCCATATTTTGAGCACTTTCTTACTTTCTAGCACAAGATAATTCAGACTTATTTTATACTCTTTCCTAACTCCAGCCTAGGAATCAACCTTTGTCCCAGAAGTCTTGCTTCCTATTTTGGGGGGGAATGCAAAACCAAGATTTAGGCATTTATCATTTCGTTTAATCATCATGACAACCCTAGTAAGTGGGTACTGGCATATCTTCCTTTTACAAATGAGGCCCGGAGAGGTAAAGTATATTGCCCAAGGTCACACTGCAGCCCAACCTTTGAAAGCAGGCGATGTGAATCCAGAGTCCCCGCCCCTTGCACCTCCCCCTACACACACACACACACACACACAGAGTGTGAAAGTGAAGTTTATTTCTTCAACAAGGTCACTTTTACTTGAGTGACCCCAGTTTTGAGTGGAAACAAAGGTGTAGAGCTTATAAGACAGCCTCTCAGGAATTGCACATGGCAGGGTATACCCTTGGGAAAAGTCACATATCATGCGTCTGGGAGCGTGGGGTTGAGGGCAGACCAACACCCAGTGGCCTGGCCCTTCCTACGAGAGCACATGTTCAAACCCACACACGCAAGTACCAGTAAAGTCCAGTGCTCATCAGTCTCCTTTGCCAGCCTCACTCCCCACCCCTGTACCCAAATGCTGCCCATAGCCAGGTGTCCTTTACAAGAGTGAGAATGGCTAAAACAGGAGAAAACCTATAGATGAAAGGAGATCAGCCTCGGTTTTTCACTGTTGACGCTGGGCAGTGGCTACATGGAGATTCATGATATTATTCTCTCTTATTTTGTAAATGTTTGAAAGTTTCTGTAGTAAAAGAAAGTATAAAATGGTGAGAGGAAAGAGAAATAGCCAGGCGGGGAGCCGTGAGTGAGCCGGGACATTTGGCTGCTGTCTCCAGATTCCTCAGGTGCTCAGAGGAGACCAGCAGCACGTCTGGGAGATCCTCGGGACCACAGGCCCTCAGCTGCACCTTCTCCCCTCCGAAGATGATGAGGATGCTACTCATGTCCTTGGTCAGCTGCCTCGTTGCCATAAATGAGGCCAAGCTCATCAGTCGCTGTGACTTGGCCAGAGTGCTGCACAAGGAGGATCTGGATAGGTGTGAGGGCTACTCCCTGAGTGACTGTGAGTGCTGCTTTCTCACACTCCCGCCCCCCCATTCCTCTTCTGCTCCTGGTCACCTCCTATGTGGCCATCTTTCCATCATTCATCTTTCAAAGCCAAGTTCAAAAAGCAGCCCTCCCCGAGAAGCCCCTCCCAACATTCTATATTCCTTCCACTGAATATTATTAACTGAGCACTTACTATGTACCGGGAACTATTTTAGGGGCTGGGGACAGAGACATCAACAAAGCCCCTTCCTTCACAGTGTTCGCATTCTAGGGGGAGAGGCGAGTCCCAAACAAACACACAAACATATGAAGCACTTCCTGGTGGTGATAAATGTTATGCAGCAGAATAAAGCCAGGGGAGTGAGAGGTAACCTTGTCCTTGAAGGGGAAGTCAAGGAATACCTCTCTGAGGAGGTGACATTGAGCAGCACTGAATGAGGCAAAGGACCGGGTCACCCAAATGTCTGGGGAAGAGCATTCCAGGCAGAGGGAGCAGGCAGTGCAAAGGCTTCGTCCTCCTCCCTGGTGGGGCTAGCTTCCTTTTGCCCAGATTTTGCACACACCTGTCTTGTGCCGTCCTTCTCGTTTTATCTTGTCTTGTGGTCCTTTAAGGGGTGCGTCTTCGTTCTTGCTGAAGGCACCAGCTGCCTTTGCCCCAGCTGAATGTCCCTCACTGGGCTTTGCACGGGTCATGGCACACAGTAGGCGATCATCAAGTGCAGGAGATGCGGATGGACAGCGGGATGATGAGCGGTTGTACTGAGGGGCAGGTGGATGGACCGAAGGGCGAGGAGAGAAGCTAATGGGTGTTTCCGGCCAGCTCGCCCCGTCTAGCCTCTTAGGCCTTGTTCCTTTCTTCTGCTTCCCCGTCTCCCTTTCTCCTCCGTGTCCTTTGTCCCTCAGTTCAGAGCCCTCTAAAAACCTTCTTCTCCCTGTTCTAAGGGCTGTGCCTGGCTTTTGTGGAGAGCAACTTCAACCTATCAAAGGTAAATGAAAATGCAGACGGCAGCTTCGACTATGGCGTCTTCCAGATCAACAGCCACTATTGGTGCAATGATCACAAGAGTCACTCGGAAAACATTTGCCACGAGGACTGCAAAGGTCTGGCCGGGGTCTCAGGGTGGGAGAGGGGAGAGGATGAGTGGGGTCTACTCACAGGACTTCTCGTCCCACTCCAAGCCTGGGAATGCACCCAGGAGTGCCTTTGCTGAGCAGAGGATTTCACTAGTGGCTACGATGCCCCTCCGGTTAGGAGATTCTCCGGGGTGCAGGCTCCAGAAAGGCTCTGCACACCCAGTAACAGAGGACAGCAGCGGCCAACATTTAGCGAGAGTGTGTTGTATGCTGAGCACTTCACATGCCAGCTTCTCATGCGGTGGAAACTATTATGATCCCCGCTTTACAGACGAGCAAACTGAGGCTCATAGAACCAGTGCTGAATGCCAGACTGGTGGCCCTGAAGGCTCAGCTCTAACCATCAAGTCCTGACTTTGGTCAATGGCCTGATTGATTCGAGGCCAAGGGCAAACTCCCCACCTCAGAGCCACTCGTGGAGGCTCCACAGGTCCATGACTTTGCCCCTTACTCCCTCTTTCGTACTCTGATCAACATCCCTGCACTCTTCACCTGAAGAGCCTCTCTCATTAGGCAAGGTTTACCTCGGCCTCTGTGCTGCCTGTTTTGACATTTCCTTTCCCTAGAAACCCTCAAACGTGGCGCGAACCAGCATGTACCCTAGCTAGGATGTGTGGTAGTAAACATACATTTACTCCTGCCCCTCCTGCCCCCACCCCTAGCCACCCTTGACCTCTAGCAGCCATTGTAGGGATATCTCCATGGGCCTCTGGGAGGGAGCCCTTGCCTAATCTGGAAGGACTCAGCCCCCGGGGGGCGGGGAGAGCCGGTGTGTGCCTCAGTCTCTGGGACTGTCCTCTGTGTTCTCACAGGTATTCTCTGTCTCCCCTTCAGAACTGCTGAGCCCCGATCTTCTCTCAACCATCAACTGTGTGAAAAAGATTGTGTCTGGAGCAGGGGGAATGAAGAACTGGTGAGGAGGTCACTGTGGGACTAAGTCAGCAGGCAGAGCCCCAAGAAGGATGTAGTGACAGGAGGGGACAGGAGGCAAGGACTCCACCCCTTCTAACCATCTAGAAAAATGTGGGAGAGCGGCGGGCTTGGAACTGGGACTTACAAGACTTGGGATCTGGGTCTTTCTCTGATGTTGTATTAAAACTGTTTTGGACACAGTAGCAAAGGAACTTGAGTTAGCTGAGGGAGATGGCTTCGGAGGGGACAAGGTGTCTCACCGAGCTTACCCAAGGGGTCTCTTCTCTGGAAGAGAACGGAGGCGGAGCTGGGAACTGTCAGTGTGGCTTTCCTGACAAGTTTCTGCCTCCTCGTGCATTTCCTTCACTACTTTCTTTGTAGAGCAGTATATTCTGCTCCCCATTCCAGAGGACAGACTGTGGCTGCCCCCAAGTTAACGGGCTAATGTTCTGAGCAGTCATGGAGACTGGCTAGTCTCAGCCCCAGAGTCCAAGGGGCTGGGATAGAGAATCTGATTGACTCGAGCCCCTTGTCTGGCTCTGTGCTGACAGGATGGAGCCTGCTTGGGATTCTCTCTCTCCCTCTCTCTCTTCCCCTCCCCCCCCCTCTCAAAATAAATAAATAAACTGAAAAAAAATGTTTTTCTTGCAGAAGATGATGAAGTACAAATAGAAGAATTTGGACAAGTGGTAAAGGATATTCGTGATGCCTCCAGGTTAAAAGGTAACTAGTAAATTATTTGTGACTGTTAAATTTACTTTTATTGAATGGATGTCTTTGTGTTTTGTTTTTTAGAATTTCTAGTTCTGTTAATTTCTGCTTACCATGTTGGCATTGATCTGTTTTAAGGCAGGCAAAACTTGATTTTGATTAAAAGTTGGCAGCATCCATGATGAAAGAAAAATGCCTTTTTCTGGAATGGGGCCTGTGTAACCTATTTTAAATCCCTTTTTTTGTTGTTGTTATTTGTGTGTGTGTGTGTGTGTGTGTGTGTGTGTGTGTGTGTGTGTGTGTGTTTTGTTCTGGACTTTATGTAAAGTCAGATACTAGCTTTACAATTTTTCAGATATGAAAATTTTCTATACCATTTTTAGCCTCAGACTTAGGACTCTACCCTGTGTAAAGGCTTATATATTATAGAATTTCTCAGAAATCTTCTACCTCTTCCTTTAGTAGACATTCCTCATGTTCCTTTCTTTGGATTTTGTTAACATACAAGAGTGACCATGTGCATTTTGGTACCATGGCTATTTCCTACCACTTGACTTCCATTTTTGCTTAAAAGTTAAATCATAGACCTAAAACCAATGGAGATCATACTCATGGAGTTTGTGTACTTTTCTATTGGGAAAATAAGTTTAAAACTTAATTATCACTGGTAATTTATTTGAATAACATTCAAATGACTGTTTGGTCAATGAGCGCTGTCAGGAGAAGAATAACAACATAGGTATATGTTTAGGAAAACGGAAGCGGAGTCATTTCTGGGTGTAAAGAAGTAGATAGATACTTTTCAGATTTTTCATAACCACTCTGCCCTGGTATAAAATTTTTAACATCATTGTTTCTCTTTTAGGTTAAGAAAAGTACTTAATAATTCCCTGTTGACATATAAATATGTTACCTGGGTCACATAACATAATTAGCATCAATATAGTATAGTGAAATAGATTAGCCGTGCTATAGGAAACAATGCACACAGGTAGAAAAGAACATGGGCTATGGAGTTTGATACATGGTGGTTTGTGGGTTTTTGACTTACCAGCTGGGTAGTCTCTGTAGGTCATTCTGGTTTCCTCATCTTTAAAACAAGGAAGCTAATAAAATCACGTTTCTCCTAGAGTTGTCAGGATCAACTGCAAAAACACATATAAAGCACATAATCTAATTATTAGGCACATACTATATACTTGGTAAATGGTAGTTAATTTTGAAATCAGAAAACAGAGTTCAGAAAGACTGGTATTCAGGACAGATAACTTTTTATGTGGAGGAAGGAAAAAAAAAATGGAAACTAAACCATTGAGAAAGGAGAACAGTGAAAAAGGAGAAAGGTGTAGTTTAGGTACCTGAATCTGGGAGCTGGTCATAATGATTGGGGGTTGACACTGGAATCTGTCAGCCAGTGCAAGAAAAGGCCAATAATTACAGGGAAGAGTGAGGAAGGGCCACCCTGGAAGAAAAGTGTTAACATAGCAGGCCTGAAACTGCTCTTTTTAGAAAAGTCTCCTTGCAAGGTTGACTGTCATATGCTCAGACTGTTCCCTTCATTACTGACTGATAAGGTTAGTTCACTGTGCCTGGACTATTTGTTGACAAACTTGGAGGGGCTGAGAAAACAGGCATATTGTGGATCAAGTTCTATGCTTTCCTTCAGTATACACACAGTTTTAAGGGATTATGGTCAGTGTCTGATCTTGTAGTTGAAGATTTTAGAGGTTGGGCAGGCAGTTCTAGGTATTGATGAGGATTAAGGATAGCCATTGATCTGGATGACTTTGGAAAGGAAGTGAAAGTTTTTGGAGTTGAGAGGTCAAGGTCATTCTTATTGTCATCAGATGATAATGGGAAATGGGGCTGAGGGAGGATTATGAGCAGGGTGACCAAAGATCCTCCAAGAAGGTGAAAGAGTGATCAGAAAGTCAGTAGATGATGGTGTCCGGAGGGTAGTGTAGGTCAATGACAGGCCTGAATCTCAGGGGAGGGATAGGTTTGATTGAAGGTGGAACTAAAATAGCCAGACAGCAGAATCTTAGGAGTGTTTCTCTGCTTCCTGGTCCTATGTGGAGCATGGGAGGATGAGCAGACTCCTCTTAAGGTGTCTGTGCAAAGAAACCATATTTTAAAGGGAACCAAGCTTTAGGTAAAACAAGCAGAGCTGATACAGGTTTTTAGGTGACTGTCATTTGCAGTTGCCTCGCTGAGATGTTAGGGGGACAGAAAGTGAAGCGGGATCGAAGGTACTAAGAAGCTGTGATTACTGTTTGCAGCTATTCCTGAAGGCTTAATAATAATAATAATAATAATAATAATAATAGTAACTTTATTGCTATTAATATGACACTTAGTGTTTGCTATATACCTAATGTTGTTTTAAGTGTTTTTCATACATCATATATTTAATCTCCATATTAACTGTGTGAGGTAGATAGTATTATTAAATTATTTTAGATATAAGACTACTGAATTTGATAGAGGGGTTAAATAGTAATAATTTGCTCAAGGTCAGATAGTTTCAGGTCACAAATCCTGGAGCCAGGATTTGAATGTACTTAACACTGCCTCCTTTGAAAGGGCTGGAAATAAAGCAAAATTCCAGATGCCAGAGTACAACTGGATCTTGGTAGAATTGAAAAGAAAAGGTGAGTGAGTCTTTGTGATACTTGTGTTTACAATTTTACATTTCTCATGATTCTGAAATCTATTTCACTTCCACCAGGATGAGTTAATTTTGTTTGCTACCATTAGAGCTCTAGTTTAAAATAACTACTTTGTGTCATTGCAGTGAAAAATTCAGCCATAGCAACCATTTTGGTTGTGCCAATTTTATATTAGCACCAAAGAAACATGGCAGACCAAGCATATTGTTTTGCTGGACTTAGAATTTCCTGAGGGCTGGATTCTTCACTGAGATTTCTTATTCAAGAGGTGATCATAACTCATGGACTACCACTGACAAAAGTCTTGAGTGATGGCTACTGTTGTTTTTTAAGTCAGAGGTTAGTTCAATTACCGAATCACTTTTTTCTGTTTCTAGAGTTACAAGACATTGTCTTAGCTCTTGATGGGCTTGAAGGTGACATGATATCTGGGAAGAACTTGGAGAGCTTTCTAGGCAATATTGGGATTAAGTCACCTGAAGAAGAGGTAGAGAAAATTCTTCAGTCAGATCTTGTTTCTGGTAAGCATTTAAATATTATTATCCATTTTTTTGTTTTGGGTAGGAGTAACTGAAGAAAGTGTGCAAGGTTTTTGTTCAAGCGAATAGGGCTCCTTTGAGCTAATATCTATAGGTATTTGCTTGTATTGCTGTAAATGTCCTTAAAGAGGAGACTTTCTTTTAAAGTCCTTTTTTACAGTTAATGAGAATACTCTTAGCAAGCAGGTAGAAATTTTGTGGGGGAGTGGGCTCATTGGTATCCACTCTCTTTAGATAGATCTTGATTTAGTGACTAACACATAGTTTGGAAATTCCAGCTCTGTGAATAGAAAACCTAGCTTTGCTGGTTTGTACCAAGTAAAGTTATTGGACTTACAACTTTCTTAGTAGGTTAGTTGCCTTACAGGTAGAATCAGAACTAGCGTATCTACAATCTTGTAAGGTTAATTGCAAGGCACAGTGGGTGAAAATGAATCCCAAGTATCTTGTATGTAAAGTAAAGAAATTGTATGCTGGTTTTGATTTTCATATGAGCTTTTTAATATTACGTTTTCCAGGGATTCTTGTCTGTTCCCCTCCCCTCTCTCTCTTACAGATGACAACGTGGTGAATGTTAAAGACTGTATGAGGGCTTTGAAGGACACTCAGAAATTTTCCACTTTTGTTGGTAAGAACTTTATGGTAAAACTGTTGAATGGCAAACAACACAGGACTCATTCAGAGGTCACGTAGCCAAACATTATATTTGGTGCTCAGATCTTCTTTGTAGTATCTGTGCCAAATGTTTGTTTCATCTACATTTGAACTCTTCCAGTTATGGCAAACTTGATTACATTTGTTTTTCATTTAAGAATTTGTATTTGAATGGAAAAGATTGGGAAAATGACAAGGTTATGATGTTTTCCAATAGCTAAAGTAAGGACATTTTATTATATAATAATGGTAATTTTGAAACTGTTATAAAAAAATTTAGTGACCAGAAATGTAAGAGATATAAAGTGCAAGGCTCATGTAATGTCACCTTCTGGAAATATCCCTGTTAAAGTGTGGTAAATATCCCTTTAGCCTTTTTTATTTGAATCTATGAATATTTGTGTATTCTGATATTATTTAAAAATTAGACGCACTTGGGTGGCTCAGTTGGTTAAATGTCTGATTTTGGCTCAGGTTATGATCTCATGGTTTGTGAGTTCAAGCCCCACATTGGGCTCTCTGCTGTCAGCACAGAGCCCACTTCAGATCCTCTGTTTTCTTCTCTCTCTGCCCCTGCTTGTTCTCTAAATAAATAAATCAATTAATTAATAATTAATTAATTAAAATAAAATTACCATGGGGGCGCCCGGGTGGCTCAGTCGGTTAAGCGTCCGACTTCAGCCCGGGTCACGATCTCGCGGTCGGTGAGTTCGAGCCCCGCGTCAGGCTCTGGGCTGATGGCTCAGAGCCTGGAGCCTGCTTCCGATTCTGTGTCTCCCTCTCTCTCTGCCCCTCCCCCGTTCATGCGCTGTCTCTCTCTGTCTCAAAAATAAATAAAACGTTAAAAAAAAAATTTAAAATAAAATTACCATGTCCATAATATTCCACGACTTGCAGGTTTAAAGAAATTAACAGTGTATCTTAGATATTGTTCCATGTTCCATTGTATCATAAACAACCTCATTCTTTTTTTTTTTTTTTTTTTTTTTCAACTTTTTTTTAATTTATTTTTGGGACAGAGAGAGACAGAGCATGAACCGGGGAGGGGCAGAGAGAGAGGGAGACACAGAATCGGAAACAGGCTCCAGGCTCCGAGCCATCAGCCCAGAGCCTGACGCGGGGCTCGAACTCACGGACCGCGAGATCGTGACCTGGCTGAAGTCGGACGCTTAACCGACTGCGCCACCCAGGCGCCCCGCAACCTCATTCTTTTTAAAGACTGCAATAATATTCCATTTGGGGGATGTACTGTCATTTTATCCACAACACTTTTGATGATATTTGCCAATTAAAAATCTGAAAATTTGCCAATTTTTCACCACTGAAACATTTTGATGAGCATTGTTGTATGTATATATGTGCATAAAGTTCTCCTGGGGGATAAAACCCTCAGAAGTCACACTGCTAGACTGAAATATATGCAGATGTGAGATGTTAACAGCTACTGCTTAATTATCCTCCAAAAAGTTTGTAAAAATTCACACTTTTATCAGTAATGGATATTATTTATTGAAAATTCTGCTGGTAAAAGAATTCTATTATTGTTTTAATATGCATGTCTTTAATGACTAGTGAGGTAAAACATTTTTCATATGATTGTCGAATATGCTTTTCTTTTATTTTAATTAGATTGTCTTTTTCATATGAATTTATAAATAGCTCTTTTTTTTTTTTTAAATAGCTCTTTATATATAAGGGACATTAATGTTCTGTCTTGTCTATTGCCATTTTTTTTCTAGTTTATTATTCATCTTTGACTTTGATTTTGGTGGACTGCTTATTGCCATCCTCTGTTTTATTTTGTCAGTTTTGGTAATTTTTATTCTCCTAGGAAATTTATTTTATTCAAGTGTTTTTTGGGAATATTAGTACAATCCTATGCAGTGATAATTCTTTTGATTTTTTTGTGTCTGGTTATTTTCTCATTCTTAAATTTGTATATATATATTTGTGTGTGTGTGTGTGTGTGTGTATATATGTGTGTATATATACACACATATATACACATATATATATATATATCTTCTTCTAGATTTCCTAGCAGATCTTTTAATTATCTCTCTTTTTAAAGCTCTACATCTTAGATTTATCTTTAGTGTTTCTATTTGTAGTAAAAAAAAAATTCTGCTTTTATCTTTAGGATGTCCTTTCTATTGTTCCCTTTTGTCCATTTTGTAGTTTTTCTAAGTTGTTTAAATTATGAACTTACTTTTTTCTTCTTACTGAGAAATAAATGTTTAAGACTATCAATTTTCATTTCAGTAAGACTTTGGTTTATCAAAGTCTTTATTCTTGTTTTTTTCTAAGCATATTCAGTTGTATTTTGATTTTCTCCTTGATGTAAGAGTTGCCTAAGAGAAAAACCTTAAATTTGAAAGCAATTATTTGAAAAATTTTAAATGAATTTAAAAATTTTAAATTTGAATTTGAATTTCATTATTGTCCTCTCTTTGTTGTTTATTTTTAGTTTACTGTGGTCAGAGAATGAGGTCTATAGTAGAGGATTTGATAGTTTCTGTGTTAATTAGATACGGAGTTTTTTCGATTTTTACATGTTTATTTAAAAACCGCATTAGGGGTGCCTGGGTGGCTCAGTTGGTTGAGCGTCCGACTTTGGCTCAGGTCATGATCTCGCGGTTTGTGAGTTCGAGCCCCGTGTCGGGCTCTGTGCTGACAGCTCAGAGCCTGGAGTCTGCTTCAGATTCTGGGTCTCCCTCTCTCTCTGCCCCTCTCCCACTCATGCTCTGTCTCTCTCTGTCTCAGAAATAAACATTAAAAAAAAATTAAAAAAACACATTAGTGGGCTTCAGGGACAGGCTAATCGTAAGGGACACTCATCCTACTGTTTGTCTTGGAAATCCTTATGACTCTTTGAAGCAGCGCATTCCATAATTTTTGGACAGCTGTAGAACTAGTCAATTGTTCCACATATTTGATGGAAATCCTGCCTTATAATTCCATTCCCAAACTTAACATTTGGACTCTTCCCCGTCAGTAGCCCTCCAGGGATGGGAGGAGAGCTCTTATATTTTCTTTCTTTTATGTTGAATCATCTTTTCTCTGGACTCAGATTTCCTTTCAACCATTCCTCACATGGCCTATTTTTGAAACTTCTTACCAATGACTAATGACTAACTCATGGAACAACATAATATATTAAATTATACTTTCACATAAATTAGCTAATTTTAAAGTAATTTATTATATATTTCTCTTAATGAATTCTGAAAGATTATTTTTTTAGACATGTACTTTAGAAATGTGAAGAGGTTTTTGTTTGTTTTAATTAAGGGGGGGGTGGTCAGTCATGGATTTCCTAGTTCAGATGTTTGATATTATCATGCTAAACATAATAGGCTTTGCTGATTCTCTAAATTGGGTAAAGTGAGCTGACAGGAGCAAGGGGTGTAGGGAAAGAAAGTAGAAAGGGAAGGATTGGAGTTTGGGAGCAGGTGTGACGAATGGAGGGTATTTTTTATGAAATGGTGAGCTCGTTAATAGAATCCCTAGAGAAACTTTGGCATACTTTTTTGTTCATAAAGGAATAGCCCACGCAGAACCCAGAGTTTTAACAAAATAATTTTAAGAATAAAGATAAGGGGCTATAGAAAACTATAGTGGAGAACGGATTGCTCTACCTTTTTAAATGGCCACATGTGGGTAGTGGCTGCCATTTTGGACAGTGCAAAACTGGAAGAATCCATCAGTTTTACTGTTATGTTCCAAAAATTTAGATCCATGGACTGAATTACATGTTGCATGTATATTCTCTGTGTTTGTAGTATTGAATGACATCATCGGTACATTGGAATGTATGGAAGAAAGTGATCAGTCTGGCAAGGACAACTATGCAGATGTACTTGGAAACACCAATAGAATTTATTTCACTGATAATAGTTTTCAAGAAGTGTTGGATGATTCCTTGCTCGACGGTGAGTTGATTGAGCAGATAACCAGCAACTTGTAATAAAAATTTCTTCTAAAATTTTATCCAAGGTTTTAAAATATTTTACCAAATACTAATTAATTAAATCTTAATACTTAGTTCCTAAATACTACTGTAAATGTATTGAAATGCAATTTACTACAGATCAGATTTAGAGATATATCTTATATTCTATATTCACGGAGATTTAGTTATTACAGTATCAAATTCCTGGATGATCTCTTGGACTGCATTGTAAACTTGGTCTGAAAGTATTTATATATGTTGTCATATGGCTTTAAAATGTTTCTTTCTAGAGTAATTTCATTTCAAAGTTAATCCCTTTCCTTTTATGAATTTTAGAGAGGTCCTAATAGTTGTCTAGCTTTCTTTTTCTTTTAGGTGACAGGCTCTTTGAAAAATACAAGTTATTGTTGAACAATTAAACCATTGGTCTATATAACATTCTGTGTAAGTGTTGATCTGGCTATTTGCTCTATTTACAAAGAATTTACCTGATCCATCCATATTCTTACCTGGGATATACCCAGATGGGTTTTATCAATACTTGGAAAGCCATCCCCTGCCTTTAAATTTAACTTCAGCTAAAAAATGAGATCAGATCTGTGTCTCAGGGAAAACTGGCAATCTGCAAAGACAGTTTAGATTGTCAAAACTGATGGGGGAGGAATGCTGGGATCTGGTGAGTAGAGGTGAGGGATGCTACTAACCACCCTATAATGTATAGGACAGCACTCCCCCACATAATTAGCTGGCCCCAAATGTAATTTTGCTCAGGTTGAGAAATTCTGTTTTAGAGTTATCTTGTAAAATTGCCAAACCTACTATTTTGAAAGTACTTTTTAATAGGTTAGTTATATTTTTTTAATCCTGCTTGGATCACATTTTAAAAATTAATGTAAATATAATGTATCTTGATTCTAACCTCCTTTTGCTTCAAGGTAATACCTGTACTAGTTGTGAGTTATTCTAAACTGCTCTCTAACTGCGATGTGGTCCATCTATGCAAATGGACATATTTTGTTTCTATCACTTGTCCCTCAAATAGATCTCTGTATCAATTTGCATTTGTGTAGAAAATGTATAGGATGAAGCGTATAACTGCACCTTGTCCTTAGGAAAAGCTCCAGAATTAGATAGATAGGTAGGCAGGCAGGACTAAAAAAGGACAATTCAGACTAATAATTAAACACGTTATTGAATATATGAGCCTGGGGATTAAGCTGTTCTCTTAGGGATAAAGGAAGCATTTGTAACATTAGAATCTCAGCCACAGTTAAGAAGCTTGGTGGAGCTTGACGAATCCATGGAGTCTAAGAAGTAAGAGGAAGATGAGTAGAGAACGTTATTCTGGAAGCTAGTGGAGGATTTTGAGAAGAAGGGGATGGTCAATGCTAAATGTTATTGAGAAATGAAGTATGTAATTTATCCATTGGTTTTCTTCCAAACTGGGTAAAATCAGGATGCTGTTCCTTATGGCATAATCTCTCTATTTAAATTTGCAGACTTTAGGAAAGAGGCTTTGTCTTCAAATCTGAAACTACCAACAGCAGATGGTAAGGACTTTATATATGTATACAAGAAAGCATTCCCTATGAAGGAGTTATTTTTTAGGATCATTGCCAGGTGCCAATGGATTCCTAGTCCATTCTTCCCACTCCAGCCAGAGTAATTTTTTTTTTTTCAAAAAAGTAATCTGATTGTGTGATGTCCCCCTATTTTCAACTCTTTAAACATTTTTCATTGTTGTTAAAGATCAAAATCCTGCATGTCCTAGCTCTCTGGTATAATTTTGTACCATTACCCTTGCTTTCTGCATTTTCAAGTACAATGGCTTTCTTTCATTTCCTTAGAACTCCAACTACAAAGCTTTTGCGTATTTTGTTCCCTGGAATAGTTTTCCCTGACACTCTTTGCCTAGTTAATGTTTACTCATCTTTCAAATGAGTGATGGGGTGCCTGGGTGACTCAGTTGGTTAAGTGTCTCACTTTGGCTCAGGTCATGATGTCGTAGTCTGTGAGTTTGAGCCCTGTGCTGAGCTTTGTGCTGACAGCTCAGAGCACGGAGCCTGCTTCAGATTCTGTGTCTCCTTCTCTGTCTCAAAAATAGACATTAAAAAAAAAATTGAATGAATGTCAATTTCCTCTAGGGAGCCTGTCATTATCTGCTAGTCGAGGTCAGCTTCTTTTATTATAAGCTTTCATTAAACTATGTCTTTTTCATAGCATTTACTTCATACTATAAATACCCATTAATATTTTTTTAAATGACACTAGAAATGCTCAATATATTTTAGCTTATATAGTGACAAAAGTAGGAGCATCTGACTGGTTCAGTTGGTAGAACATGCAACTCTTGACCTCAGGGTCATGAGTTCAAGCCCCATGTTGGGTGTAGAGCTTACTTAGGAAAAAAAGTAGCAAAAATATTAGAGAACTTTGAATTATCTTAATTCATTAAGACCAAAATAATATAATTTCTCATTAAACTTTTTTTATTTGAGTACGGTGGACACACAATGTTATATTCGTTTCAGGTGTAGTGATTCTCTATACATTTTGCTATGCTCACCACAAACATAGCTATTTGTCACCATACAACAATATTACAATATCACTGACTATATTCCCTTTCCTGTGCCTTTTATTCCCATGACATAGTCATTACATTCCTGGAAACCTGTATCTCCTACTCTCCTTTACCCCTTTTACCCATTATCCCCCTTTCTCTCCGGCCACCATCAGTTTGTTCCTGTATTTATAGGTCTGATTTTGCTTTTCTTTTTTTTATTTGTTTTTTAGATTCCACATATGAGTGCAATCATATGGTGTTTGTCTTTCTCAGTCTGACATATTTCACTTAGTATAATACCCTCTAGGTCCATCCATGTTGTTGCAAATGGCAAAAAAAATCTCATTCTTTTCCATGGTTTTGTCAAATTCCATAATATACCACATCTTTATTCATTCACCTATTGATAGATAGTTGAGATACTTCCATATCATGGCTGTTGTAAATAATGCGGCAATAAACATATAGGGGTGCATATACCTTTTTGAGTTAGTGTTTTTGTTCTCTTTGGGTAAATACCCAGTAGTGGAATTATTGGGTCAAATAGTATTTCTGTTTTTACTTTTTGAGGAACCTCCATACTGTTTCCACATCAGCTGTACCAATTTACATTCCACCAACATTGCACAAGGGCTGCTTTTTCTCCACGTCCTCGCCAGCACTTGTTACTTCTTATGTTTTTGATTTTAGTCATTCTGACACGTGTAAGGTGATATCTCATTGTTATTTTGATTTGCATTTCCCTGAGATTGGTGATGAATATCTTTTCGTGTGTCTGTTGGCCATCTGTATGTCTTCTTCAGAAAAATGTCTATTTAGGTCTTCTGCCCATGTTAAAATCTGGTTGTTTTCTAGTCACATTTTTGATTATTTGGTTAATGATTCTTTTTCTTACGTGCCTGGAAGCATCATTGGGCCAAGAACCATGTTTCCATTTTGCTACAAGTCCTAGCATTGTTTCTCCAGATCCTAGCACAATTTTGGCTTTCAGAAGCCCCTTATTAATAGCTAATTGAATAGCTAATATTAGATGATATTTACTGTGCTAGGCATTGTTTCAAATCTTTTATATTATTGACTTATATAATTGTGAATATTTATGGAATTAAAGAATGACAATAAATCTGTCTTCTTATCTCATTAGCCTCATCTCTCATCACTTCTGCATTTGTATTTATTCTGTAACCATATTACTTATTATAATTTAAATTGGTTCCATATCTTCCATGTGCTTTTGGTTCCATATATTTGCATGTGCTGTTTCCTTTCTGTATATTTTCTGTCAAACAAATTCACATTTTCCCCCCAAACTCAGCTCAAACATCACTCCTCAACCCATAAGACTTTTCAGAGTTATAGGTTAGGTGAACTGTCTCAGTGCTTTATATCTGAGTGCTCAGTGCTCATATCTGGCACACATTTTTCTCATAGTACCAACTATATAATGTATTATAATTTTATTTACAGACATGACAAATTCAGTCCCTGTCTTCAAGGAATTTAAAGGAAACTCTTTAAGAGGGCTGAAATTTTCATTGTTGGTCTTAGTAGCTATAAGATAAATGTTAGTAAAAATGAATATAGGTCTAAAATGGTATTATGGTATTCTTTCCAACTGAAGGTTTAGATCTGTTAGTATAATGCAACGATTTTCGGACTGTGGAAACATACATGACAACTTCGTTTTGGGGTTGAGAGAGAAATGGGGTGAGAAATGGTATTGACAAAAAATTGAAACTCCCAGTAATGATCATGTTTTATATTTTAAATTGGTGTGGTATCAACAGGACTACATTTGGTTGTATGGGTTGTGCTTGCACAAAGATGCCTGGTTGAGAGGGTACAAGTAGAGACTGAAATGCATTCTACATTCCACTGTGCTCTCCAGGCTAGGACCACCAATGCTAGATTGCAGCTACCTAGAGGAAGGTATGCCTCTTTGTAATTGATACATAGAGAGGGGTGCCTTTTTTCAATTCACACAAAAGCACAATATAGACTGGTAGTGGCCCTGGAGATCAAGAGCTTTAATCTCAAATTTTAGCATTTTTTTTTCGTTTATTTCATCAGTTGATAGAAGTCTTTAGATCTACATGTACAGGATGTTACTATTATTTAAGAAAGGGTCACAGCTTACTCAGTATTTAATGGATGAGTGGATTCAGGTAACCCATCATATTCTGCATATAATTTTTTGGTTTAATTTTTTCTTTTCTTAAAATGTTTAGTTTTAAGAGACAGAGAGAGAGAGAGAGAGAGAGGGAGAGAGAGGGAGAGAGGACAAGTGGAAGAGGGGCAGAAAGAGAGACACAGAATCTGAAGCAGGCTCTAGGCTCTGAGTTTTCAGCCCAGAGCCCAATGCGGGGCTTAAACCCAGGAACCATGAGATCATGACCTGAGCTGAAGTTGGATGCCTAACCGACTGAGCCACCTAGGCGCCCTTAATTTTTTTAAATGCTGCTTGAAATAAATAGGTTGTCAGTTACAAGTAGAAAATACTTTGCTTTTTTTCTGCAGAGATTTTAGTTAAATATATATAGTTAAATTGAGAGTTCACCTATAGTGGACTCTGGGCAAACTATTTTGCATTTTTTAAAATAATAGTATCTTATATATATTTATTTATCTTTGTAGCAGTTAAAGAAGCTGCTTATATCTTGACAAGTGTTGATAATGGCAAGATTGGCATACGTAACTTGGAGCATGCCCTGAAAAGTTTGAATGTTAATTTAGCTGAGGAGGACGTCAGTGAAGCCCTTAAATATTGTGACATCGGTGGTGAGCATTTTTTTTGGCTTGAGATTCTGCTCATTTTTTCCTGTTTATAGGAACCAGTTTTAGAGTGTTTTATATGGAGGTAAAATGCTAAAGGCAGTCGCAGTGAGGCCTAGGTTGATATAAATTAGAGCCAAAATAGTCTGCTAATTTATTTACTGACCGTATCTATCTGTTCATACTCTACATATGCTTATTTAGATAATTAGCATTCATTTCTTGTAAGCATGGGTGGGAAAATACCATTATGTAATAAAACAAAGACATGACATCAGCAGCTTCATTTTGATCTGCAGTCTTTCTTCAGAGGAGACCCAATTTCACCTTTTATTTTGCTTGTCCCATTCTGCTTTTTTAACCAAAGGAAATACCCAAGGTTTCATTACATCTCAGAAGAATAATTATTTAGTCTTGATCATTGTTTCCAAGTGGTCACATATTTATCTTTGTTTTCCATCTTTGACTTCATGTATTGTGAACTTGATCTCCTTTCCTATTTACATCCACTCTTAAGTGTCAAATCGTGTGGGAATACTTCTAGAAGCTGGTGAGTTTTACCAGTTTTAGGTGGCTTTTTATTTGGGGTTTATCTTAACCAGCTTGTTTTTTCTATGGGAATCCCATGAGCATGTCTTAGGTTTAAGAGTACCTCCCCAGCATTGATTGGTTATTGCTTTTGCCATAGATTATTATTGACCTCAATCAATTTTTATGTTTTGACCTGGAGTTTTTCATATCATGAGAGTGGTATAAATTTAGACCCTAAGCCCACATGAGTTGCAGGAGATTTTTCACAGGTGATCTTTTTTACCCACTGCCTCTCAAAATTGGGAAGATTTAGGTCACCCTGGTGTTTACATGGGCCAGTGAATATAATATTTTAATCTCCCTTTCACTGGATTGAAATTCTTTAAGCATCCCAGTTTCATTTGGTATCTAAATTCAAACTCTCCGTGTAGCAGGACCCAAGATTTCTTTTATGAATATGCATGAACATTTAAATCAAGCACCTTGCTGCTTTTGGATCTAATATGTATCCCCAAATAGCTGTAGGCTTAGTATTCACTTGGTTTTCCCCTCTGGATCTCTGTGCCCACTTAACGTTTTATTATTTCCTTTTCATACAACTTGATAATGCATTTATAGAATAAAGTATTTCATACAGCATCTTTAGGAATTTGTAATCATTCCTGTGCTACCCAGCTTGCCATTTTGTTATAAGTTAAAGTCTTTTCATTGTAGGTATAGCCCTATATTTTCTGCTGTGGTTACATTACTGCATTTTATTTCCTGTGTGTGTGTGTGTGTGTGTGTGTGTGTCCCAATAGTTAACATTGTCACCTCTGGCCTTAGACTGCCTTAGTTCAAATACAGCCTCGAGCACTTTCTGGCTCTTGTGACCTAGACAAGTTATTTAATTTCTCTTTGCTTTCATCTTTTAAGGATAGGCACATCAAGCATGTTATAGAATGAATTCTTGTGCATATTTTAGTTAATAAATGTGAAGCATCATAAAAGGATACTTAGTATACATAAGGAACTCAAAAGTTATTTTAAGTTCTTACTTTTGAGTAAGAAGTCAAAAAAAGTGAACTATTAATATCATTAACTGATCAATAGGTGTGGTTCCTGAAAGTATGAAAAATTACATTGAAATAGTTTCAGCCATTTGAGAGAGAAAATAAGGTAGAATGAGATTTTAGGTATTGTTAATCAGAGCCTTTATTTTGTGTACTGACTGAGTATCAGGGTTTTAATGACAATATGCTTGATTTTGATATTTCCAGATAATAATGAGGTGAATTTAAAAGATTTCTTTGAAAGAATTAAAGGAAGTCCACCTTTCAAAGAGTCCGTAGGTAAGTGAATACTTCCAGTTTAAAGAAGTGACTGTAAAATAAAGATAATGAAATCACATTTAAAAAAAATCACTAAATGGATTTCAAGTGTTTAATTTGTAGTCTCTATAGTGTCAAAAAGGATTTCAAGCAGCTTATGCGATATAAAAAAAAAAAAAAAAAAAACAAGTGAAAATGGGACAAAGTTATAAAGGAGGGAAAAGAAATAAAACAGGGTCGAAGAAGATACACAGTAAATACCTTTGCTGTTAATATAAAGTCCTTCCTCAAGAGGAGATAAATTTTTCTTCACTCAAGGGGTTCTGGATCTATGAATTAAATCAGGTGTGGAAATTGGGTGAAGGACCACTACCCTCTGTGCTGTCTCAAGACAGGCCTTTGGAGTTTTCAGGTTTACCCAAATGGACTGGCCATTGATTTCATTTATAGAAATCTTAGCTTCATCTATCTAGTTTCTTTAAATGCTTGGGCCATTAATCCCTGTATCATTCTTACTACCATGTCATTTCTGTGGCCTAACCACATCATTTTGCCCCTGCTGCATAAAGACAATTGCTTGGTCTTTGTCCCCAAAGTTCCTCTCGTGCTCCTTGAAATTAGGGAAACCATTTCAACACCAGCATCTTTCCCTAAACGCCCATGTCTACAGAGAACACCTACCAAAGAACTCTCCGCAAATGCAGACACCCCTGCCAACAATGTATTTCTAAATGCGTTGGGGAAACAAATGTCTTTTTTTCTTCACGTTTGAATATCTCTAAAATTAGAACACCTTTATAATCAATGGCATTATTTATCAAATGTACATTTTTACTGAGATATAAATCACGTACCATAAAATCTCATCCTTTTTTTAAAAAAAAATTTTTTTTAATGTTTATTTTTGAGACAGGGAGAGACAGCATGAACGGGGGAGGGTCAGAGAGAGAGGGAGACACAGAATCTGAAACAGGCTCCAGGCTCTGAGCGGTCAGCACAGAGCCTGATGCAGGGCTCGAACTCACGGACCGCGAGATCATGACCTGAGCCGAAGTCGGCTGCTTAACCGACTGAGCCACCCAGGAGCCCCAAATCTCATCCTTTTAAGGTGTTCAATTCAGTGGTTTTTGGTATATTCACAAAGTTGTGCAACCATCACACTCTAATTCTGGGACATTTTCATCACGTCAAAAAAACCCCTGTACCCTGTAGTGCTTATTTCCCCACTCTCCCCAGCCACTGACAACCACTAGTCTGCTTTCTATCTGTGTTGATTTTTGAACATCATATAACTAGAATCATATAATTTGTGGCTTTTTGTGTCTGGCTTCTTTCATTTGGCATACTGTTGTTTGTTTTTTTTTTTTAATTTTTAATGTTTATTTTTGAGAGAGAGAGAGCGAGGAAGGGACAGAGAGAGAGGGAGACACAGAATCTGAAGCAGGCTCCAGGCTCTGAGCTGTCAGCACGATATGGGGCTCGAACCCACGAAACCATGAGATCATGACCTGAGCTGAAGTCGGCCGCTCAACCGACTGAGCCACCCAGGCGCCCCAGCATACTGTTTTTAAGGTTCACCTGCATTATAACATAAATGAGTACTTTATTCCTTTTCGTGGTAGAATAATATTCTGTGGTTATACCACATTTTCTTTGGCCATTTATCAGTTCATAGACATTTGGGTTGTTTCCCTTTTTTGGCCACTAAGAATAATGCTGTTATGAACATGTGTACATTTTTTTGAGTACAGGTTTTTGTGTGGACGTACATTTACATTTCTCTCAGGTACCTACCTAGGAATGGAACTGCTGGGTCACGTGGTAACTTTACATTCAACTTGAGGAGCTGCTGGAACATTTTCCAAAGCAGCTGCCCCATTTTACATTCCCAACAGCATTGTACATTTCTTTAAATCCTTGTCAGTACTGGGGTGCCTGGGTGGCTCAGTTGTTAAGCGTCCGACTTCGGCTCAGGTCATGATCTCGCGGTCCGTGAGTTCAAGCCCCGCGTCAGGCTCTGGGCTGATGGCTCAGAGCCTGGAGCCTGCTTCCGATTCTGTGTCTCCCTCTCTCTCTCTGCCCCTCCCCCGTTCATGCTCTGTCTCTGTCTCAAAAATAAATAAAAACATTAAAAAATAAAAAAAAAGTTTTTAAATCCTTGTCAGTACTTGTTACATTGTCTGTCTTTTTTATTCTAGCCTAGTCTCACAAGTATCTCACCGTGGTTTTGTTTTGCATTTTTCTGATGGCTAATAACTTTGAACATCTTTACATGTGTTTACTGGCCATTTAGAGATATGTACCCTTTGCTTATTTTAAAATTGGGTTATTTGTCACGTTGTTAGGGTTCTTATGTCCTGGATACTATAGCTTTATCAGATAGATGATTTGCAAATCTTTTCTCTAATTTTATGGGTCTTTTCGCTTTCTTGGTGGTGTCCTTTGAAGCACAAACGTTTTTAAATTGGGTGAAATCCAGTTTATATTTTCTTTTGTCACTTCTTTTGATATCATGTCTAAACATAATCCAAGATGATTAAGATTTATACTAATGTTTTCTTCTAAGAATTTTATAGTTTTAGCCTTTTAATTTCAATCTTTGATTCATTTTGAGTTAATGTTTGTATGTGGTGTGAGATGGGAGTCCACTTTAATTCTTTGGCATGCAGATAGCCAGTTACCCCAGCATCATTTGTTGACAAGATCATTCTTTTCCCCCTTAAATAAATGGTTTTGCCATCCTTGTAAAAAATCAATTGATCAGAAATGTATGGATTTATTTCTAGACTCCCAGTTCCATTCCATTGATTTTTATTTATTCTTATGCCACATGGTCTTAATCACTATAGCTTTGTAGTAAAGTAATAACCTAAACAGTAATTTTCAACCAGAGCAGGGCATCAAATTTACCTATAAAGCTTGAGTTACCTGGTTCTACTTCTGACTATGATGGAGTAGCTTATGTGAAACCAACCCTCCTGCTGAGAACAGCTAGTAAAATGTGGATTAAATTAAACAGCATCAACAACCACAACTGTTTGAAGGCATTGGAAAGTGACCAAGGCTGTCAAGATTTGTGGGGCTATAAGATAAATATAAAGAGCACGACTTACAGAAACAGCACCTTCTTCTTCTTCTTATTTTGTCTCTGTAACATAACTTTAAGTGAAATAAGGCAATAAAGTTTTGATGTAAACTTCTTTGTAATGCTTCACAATTATTTCAGGGTCCACATATGAAGTATTATGTAGCTGTAGGCATCATGGTTGACCAGTTACATACGTCTACTTGAAAGGCACAGTAGTTAAGAGCATGGGCTTTGGAAATATCGTGCCTGGATTTGAATCCTGGCCCTGCCACTTAATACCAGTGTATTCTTTAGTAAATCACTTAACCTCACAAACCTCGGGGCGCCTGGGTGGCTCAGTTGGTTAAGCGCCCAACTTCAGCTCAGGTCATGATTTCGCGGTTAGTGAGTTTGAGCCCCACGTTGGAGTCTGTGCTGACAGCTCCGAACCCGGAGCCTGCTTCAGATTCTGCATCTTTGTCTCTCTCTGACCCTTCCCCGCTCGTGGTCTGTCTGTCTGTCTGTCTCTCTCAAAAATAAATAAACATTAAATTTTTTTTTTTAAATCTCACTAACCTCAATTCCTTCATCTGAAAAATGGGGATAATAATGCCTATCTTGGAATTATTATAGGTAATAATAGACTTAAGTAGGTAAAGTAGAAGTACTCAGAAGAGTCTCCAGCACTTAGTGTTCAGTAACTGCTAGCTGTTACAATACACAATGGTTTTTTTTGTTTTTTGTTTTTTTTTTTTTTTTTTTTCAACATTTTTTATTTATTTTTGGGACAGAGAGAGACAGAGCATGAACGGGGGAGGGGCAGAGAGAGAGGGAGACACAGAATCAGAAACAGGCTCCAGGCTCCGAGCCATCAGCCCAGAGCCTGACGCGGGGCTCGAACTCACGGACCGCGAGATCGTGACCTGGCTGAAGTCGGACGTTTAACCGACTGCGCCACCCAGGCGCCCCTACACAATGGTTTTTAAAACTACTAGTAATTTCATGTAAAGTTCTTTTATGCAACTCAAGCCCATTAAGTGAAAGTGAACAATGTACTCTTATTTCTGCTGTTGAAGCACGTTTTTGCTCTTTTTTTTTTTTTCTCAGTTACACAGCTACTCTTCATTACTATTCAAATTCTCCAGAATGATCTAATTGATGTCTCTAGCCTCAAGGCATTATTGATGAACAATGACTTTCATGCAGCTAATGTTTTACTTGATGAAGTATTAAGACATGGACCTGAACATGGTTAGTAGTCTGAATGCATCTAGTTGTAAAGGCCATCATCTACCAGTGGGGATGGGAGATGTATGGATGGGATATACAGCAATGGAGGGCACCCTGGGGGGGGGGGGGGGGGGCGCTGCAGTGAGATGACTGGTGAGCACCAGTGCCACCATAGTGTGCCAAGCCTGAGCTCTGTGAAACTGAACAGATGGGTGAGTCTGGGCCTACTTTATCCCTGTGGGTGGTGGTACTTGGGAGATGAGGTCACTTTGTGAACTGACTGGCACGGGCAGTATTCAGTCAGAATGCCATGCACAGAGTACAACAGAGTCCGTGAGGCCCTTCGCCACGTGTTAACCCTTTGGAAGGTAAACTATGCTGATATCCAGGAATACCTCAGGGGGTGTTGCCTGCGGCATTGGCTCAAGGAAGCAGATGTTTATAAATGTACAAAATAACTGCGTTATTTTAATGACTGGTATTGTTGAATATCATTTTTGTTACGTTTTCAAAAGAGTTGGGGAATATTCTTTACTTTCCTATTCTCTGTAAGAGATTTTTTTTCTTCCTCAAATGTTAAGCAGAACTCACAGGTGAAGCCTTATGGGCCTAGAGTTTTATTTATGGAAAAATTCTGGACTATTGATTTAATTTCTGAAATTGTATGGTATTACCAAGAAAATATTCTATTTTCCTGTCAATTTTGGCAGGCTGTGTCTTTATAGGAATTTGTCCACTTCATCTGACTTTTCAAATGTATTGGATAAAGTTGTCCTTGACATCTGCTTTTTATCTTTTTTGATTTCTGCTTCATCTGTAATGATACCTTCATTTTCATCCTCAATATTAGTGACTTAGAGCTTTTTTTTCCCCCCACTCCACCTCCACAGAGTTTTTCTTTTCCTTTTTGTAAAATTGAGATATAATGGGCATATAATAACATTATGTAAGTTTAGAGTGTCCAATGTGTTGATTTGATACATTTATATATTGCAATATAATTATCACTGTAATGTTATCTAACACCTCTATCACATCACGTAATTATCACAATTTCTTTTTTTGTGGTGAGAACATTTAAGATCTAGTCTCTTAGCAACTTTCAATTATGTAATACAGTATTAGATCAGCACAGCATTAGATTTCCAGAATTTATTCATTTTAACTGCAAATTTGTACTTTTTAACAGTATCTCCCCAATCACCCCACCCCCTAAGTCCTTGGTAACCACCATTCTGCTCTCTTTCTGTGAGATCGGCTTTTTTAGATTCCACATATTAGCGATATATACAACATTTGTCTTTGGCTTATCTCCTCTAAGCATAAGGACTTCAAGATCCTACCATCTTGTTGCAAATGACAGGATTTCTCTCTTTCTCATGGCTGAAAAATACTCTGTTGTCTATTTTCACACTACCTCTGTTTATTCATCTGTTGATGAGCACTTAGATTGTTTCCATATTTTAGCTATTGTGAATAATGCTGAAATAGACACAGGAGTATGTCTTCAAGATCCTGTTTTCGTTTCCTTTGAATATACACTTGTAAGGGGAATTGATGGTTCATATCGTAGTTCTATTTTTAATTTTGAGGGGAATTTCTATACTATTGTCCATAGTGGCTGCACCAATCTACATTGCCACCAACAGTGTATGAGGGTTCCCATTCTCCACATCATCACAAATCCTTATCTCCGGTCTTCTTGATGATAGCCATTCTAACGGGTTTGAGCAATATCTCATTGTGGTTATGATTTGCATTTCCCTGATGGTTAGTGATGTTGAACACCTTTTCATGCACCTGTTGGTCATTTGGATGTCTTCTTTGGGAAAATGCCTATTCTATTGCTCTGCCCATTTTTAAAATAGTTCATTTGCTTGTTTGTTATTGAGCTGTGTGAATTCTTTGTTATATATTTTGGATAATAATCCTTTATCAGATATATGGTTTGCAAATATTTTCTCTCATTCTGTAGGTTGCCTTTTCATTTTGCCGATTGTTTCTTTTGCTGTACAAAAGTTTTTAAGTTGAATGTAGTTCTGGGGTGCCTGGGTGGCTCAGTCGGTTAAGCGTCCGACTACAGCCAGTTAAGCTTTCGACATCAGGTCTTGATCTCATGATTCTTGAGTTCAAGCACCATGTCGGGCTCTGTGCTGACAGCTTGGAGCTTGCTTCAGTTTCTGTGTCTCCCTCTCTCTCTGCCCCTCCCTGCTCATGCTCTGTGTCTTTCTCTCTCTCAAATAAATAAACATTAAAAAAAAGAAAAATCTTAAATGGCATCTAGTTCTACTTGTTGATTTCTGCTTTTGTTGTTTGTGCTTTTGGTGTCATGTCCAAAAAATCATTGCCAAGACCAATGTCTGAAAGCTGTTTCCTTATGTTTTCTTTACAGTATCAGATCTTACAATTAAATCTTTAATTCATTTTGAGGTAATTTTGGGGAGTATCCCAAGTGGTTATTCAGTTTCCCAACACCATTTGTTGAAGAGACCATCCTTTCTCCATTGAATGTTCTTGGCTGCCTCGTCAAATATTAGTTGAGCATATGTGGGGTTTATTTCTGGGCTCTGTCACTTCTGCTGTAAACTTTTCTACTTTTTTTTTTTTTTTTTTTTGCATTGGGTTTTTTTTTTTTTTCTTCCTTTTCTCTCTCCCCCTCCTTTTTTTTTTTTTTTTTTTCCTTTTGGTTCTTTTCATGTCTATCCTTTATGTCCCTTACTATAGTTTGTCATATCCATTCTACCTTGTGTACCTTTACTTTACTTGAGTCTTTATTTTGGAGCTGACTTGGTCTTTCTACACAGTCTATTTTCTGAGTTGTTGGCTCCCATCTCAGATCTTCCTTTGTCCATTTCTATCCTGATTTGTTGAAAGAGTTGAGGGTGTTGGGTGGCACATTCAGTGTGGAGCTCTGTCTTCAGTTTCTACTGAAGTAAATGAAGTCCGTTTACTTTAATGGCACCTTTGGGGCAGAGGGTGGGAGGTGGGGGTAGTGAGCCTTCTGACATTTTGATACTGTTTAGTAGGGACTTCATCTTTAACTGCTTCTTTCTTTTCCTTCACCACCAAATTCTGTGCACTGAGTTCCACATCAAGATGCCATCTTTGGTCCTATGGATTTCTAAGCCTTTTTCTTAGATTTCTCCAGAGTAAATTTAGGTGGTTACCATTATCCTAAAAGTAGTGTTTCTTAACCTTTAAAAAAAAATATCACTCCCCTAAGGAGACTTTTTAGACATTTTTGTCTTTTTCACCATCCCACACGCTATGAATGTTTAATGCCAAAAATAAATATTTGCTTATGTACTGTGGCCACAAACCATTGTAATGGCTAAGATTTTTTCCCCTCCAAGAACCTGTTTTCCTTCCTGAAAGCCTATCACCCTCAGTGAAAATGCATGTCCTAAAGGTATCTAGAACTTTAGTTTCTGCTTATACTGCTAAACCCTATTTTCTAGAATTTCACTTAGATGTTAACACATTTGTAAGGAATATTGGCCTATAGCCTCTTTGCCTGCCCACCGTGTGTTTGTTTTGTTTTGCTTTTGTAGTTTTTGGACAAGTAGGAGCTACTGAAGGGTTTTATTCAGAGGAGTAACCAGATTTTTTTTTTAAAGAGAAAGACCTCTCTTGCATTGTTTAAAATAAATGGAGAGAAATGAGACTGATGCGATAGATTTTTAGCAATGCTATTGTAATAGCATAGGCATTAACTAATATAGTGATATATTCAAGCAGTATTTGGAAATAATTGAATAGAAATTGATAATCATATGTATGCAGAAGTTAAGGAAGAAGGAACAGTACAGGCTGACCCCCGGGCTTTTCACCTTTGTTATAACTTGACTATTAACTGCTGACAGATTAATTCAGAAGCAGTAATTCCTTCATCTACATTTTACTTTGCATTACAGAAAATGGCAAGATTACCTTTGAAGAATTTTTTTATTAAGTTCTGTGATACATTGAACATGCCTAAAGCCTCAGGTGAGTTCCACTTAATATGTATCTACTGGCTCTGTGTGGAAGGACAGGCAGTGGTTTTCATGTTAAAACAACACAGGATTGGGGCGTCTGTGTCACTCAGTTGGTTGAGCAACTGACTCTTGACTTCGGCTCAGGTCATGATTCCAGGGTCATGGGCTCAACCTGCATCCATTCGCGCTGAGTATGAAGCCTGCTTAAGATTTCCTCTCTCCCTTCATCCTTCTCCCCAGCTTGTGCTCTCTCTCTCCCTAAAATAGTAAACAAACAAACAAACAAAGATGTTTTCAAAAAAAAGATGTTTTTTAAAACATCTTTTAAAAAACACACAGGATTAGATAAAGCACAGGTAAGTAAGAAACAATATAAAGATAAAACAATATAGGGGCACCTTGGTGGCTCAGTTGTTTAAGCGTCAGACTTCGGCTCAGGTCATGATCTTGTGGTCTGTGAGTTGGAGCCCCCCATCAGGGTCTGTGCTGACAGCTCAGAGCCTGGAGCCTGCTTCGGATTCTGTGTCTCCCTCCCTCACTGCTCCTCCCCCACTCGCTCTCGGTTTCCCTGTCTCTCTCTTTCTCAAAAATAAACAAACATTAAATTTTTTTAAAGATAAAACAATACAGTATTAGTTTATATAACTTGTGTTTGAATTATATGGCAAAGACTGCTAAATTTACCCCAAACTCAAAGTTATGGGTGGTTTTACTTTGATAGTGCTAGAAAAATATTAGATTATATACTGTTCTCTGAGATTATTCACTAGGTATATCTGACCTGAATTTATTAGAATATTATAAACAATGAGAAAATAATTTTTAGAATGCAAATTGGTGCAGCCACTGTGGAAGACAATAATGGAGTTTCCTCAAAAAGTTAAAAATAGAACTACCCTATGACCCAGCAATTTCACTACTAGGTATTTACACAAAAGGTATACAAATACTAATTTGAAGGGCCACATGCACCCTGATGTTTATAGCAGCATTGTCAACAATTGCCAAATTATGGGAAAAACCCAAATGTCCATGGATTGATGAATGAATAAAGAAGTTATGGTGCATGTATATGTATATGTAATGGAATATTACTCAGCCATCAAAAGAATGAAATCTTGCCATTTGCAACAATGTGGATGGAACCAGACTGGATTATGCTAAGTGAGATAAGTCAGGCAGAGAAAGACAAATACCTATGATTTCACACATGTGGAATTTAAGAAACAAAACGAATGAACATAGGGGAAGGTGGGGGAAAGAGAGAAGCAAACCATATGAAGAGTCTTAACTATAGTGAACAAACTGAGGGTTGGTGGAAGGAGGTGGGCGGGGGATGGGCTAAAAGGATGATGGGTATTGAGGGCATTTGTTACGTTGAACACTGGGTGTCATATGTAAGTGATGAATCACTAAATTCTACTGAAACCAATAGTACACTATATGTTGACTAACTAGAATTTGAATAAAAATTTGAAAAATAAAAAGAAGACAACTTTAAAACTTTTGACCAACCTAGCAAAGTGGATTTTATACCTATCTTTTCTGTTTTTATGTATTCTCAACTACTCTCTTGACTATATTTTTGAGGAGCAAATTTATATTTATTGCAGTATAACTTGCGTGTAGTAAAATTCACCTTTTTTTAGGTATATTGTTTTTTGAATTCTTAAAAATAATGTCATGTAACCATTACTAAACAGCACATAGACTGTATCACCACAGAAGTTTCTTTGTGTCCTTTTGTAGTCCATCCATTTCGCTAACCCTCATTCCTGGTGACCCCTGATCTATTCTTTGACTCTAAAGTTTTGCCTTTTCTAGGTTGTCATGTAAATGGAATCATAACATATGAAGCTCATTTGAGTCTGGCTTCTTTCACATAGCATATTATACTTTACATTCATCAACTTTTTGCATGCAGTGTGTTTATTTTTATTGATGAGTATTATTCCATTACATGAATGTAATGTTTGTATATTTACCAATTGATAAACTATTGAAGTTTCCTGGGTTTTGGTGATTATGAGTGAAGCTGCTATAAATATTTATGTACAGGTATTTGTGTGGACATATATTTTCATTTCTCCTAGTTGAATACCTAGAAATGGGATTGCTGGGATATATATTTAAATTGATAGAAACTGCCAAACATCAATTTATGATAGATAACATCCATTTATGATTAAAAAAAACCTCTCAACAAAGTGTGTACAGAAGAAACATACCTCAGCTTAATGAAGGCCATATACGAAAGGCCACATATATGCTCAATGGGGAAAAACTGAAAGCTTTTCTTCTAAGATCAGGAACAAGACAAGGATGCCTATTCTTGCCAGTTTTTTTGTTTTGTTTTGTTTACTAAAATATAGTTTACATAAAATGTTATATTAGTTTCAGGCATACAACATAGTGATTCAATAATTCTATGTATTGCTCACGTCTCACCATGATAAGTGTAGTTATCATCTGTCACAATAAAATGTTATTACAGTGTTATTGACTATATTCCCTATGCCGTAATTTTTCTCACTACTTTTACTCAACTTGTGTTCATAGTATTGGAAGTCCTACCGAGAACAATTAGGCAAGAAAAGGAAACAAAGTCATCCAAATTGGAAAGAAAGAAATAAAACTGTTACTATTTGCAGATAACACAATATTATATGTAGAAAACCCTAAAGGCCCTATTAAAAAAAAACTGTTAGAACTAATAAACAAATTCAGTAAAGTTGCACCATATGAAATCAAATAGAAAAACCAGTTGCATTTCTATTTGCTAATAAACTATCAGAAAGAAATTAAGAAAACTATCCCATTACAATTGCATTGAAAAGAATAAAATACCTAAGAATAAATTTAACCAAGGAGGTGAAAGACCTGTACACTGAAAACTATAAGACATTGAAGAAAGAAATTGAAGATGATGCAAATGAATGGAAAGATATTCCATGCTTGTGGAGTCAAAGAATTAATAATGTTAAAATGTCCATACTACCCAAAGCGATATACGGGCTCAATGCAATCCCTATCAAAATTCCAATGGCATTTTTCACACCTAGAACAAACAATCCTAAAATTTGTATGGAGCCATAGAAAACCCTGATAGCCAAAGCAATCTTGAGAAAGAACAAAGCTGGAGCCATCATACTTTCTGATTCCAAACTTTATTACAAAAGTATAGTAATCAAAACTCTATGGTATTGGCATAAAAACAGACATCAGTGGAACAGAACAGAGAGCTCAGAAATAAACCCTTGCATATACGGTCAATTCATTTATGACAAACGAGGCAAGAATATATAGTGGGGAAAGGACAGATTCTTCAATAAGTGGTGTTGGGAAAACTAGACAACCACATGCAAAAGAATGAAACTGGATTCCTATCTTAGACTATGATTAAATACTTGCTCTTGTAAGACCTGAAACCATAAAACTCCTGGAAGAGGAGCGCCTGGGTGACTCAGGTAAGTGTCTGGCTTGGCTCAGGTCATGATCTCGCGGTCTGTGGGCGTCGGGCTCTGTGCTGACAGCTCGGAGCCTGGAGCCTGCTTCGGATTCTGTGTCTCCCTCTCTCTCCTCCCCTCCCCGGCTCATGCTCGCTCTCTCTCTCTCTCTCTCTCTCTCTCTGTCTCACAAAAACAAATGAAAAATGTTAAAAAAATTTTTTTAACGTTTAAAAAAAATCTAGGAAAAAACATAGGCAGTAAGCTCTCTGACATCCATCTTGGAAAAAATTTAAAAAAAAAACAATTTTATCTATTAATACAATATCATAGGTAAAGTCAAAGAACAAATAACAATATGGTAGAAACTATAATGTATATCACAGAAGAAAAATAGAAAAATGGGCAAAAGTCATGGATATATAAATCATAAAAAAGATCTTAAATGGCTTATGAACATATTAAGAGATGTTTGATTTTACTCATAATAAGAAATATGCAAATTGAAATGGACATACAATTTCTCACCCATTAGATTGGCAAAAATTGAAAACCTTCACAACTGTTAGGTTGTAGAGAAAAAGACGTTTACCTATAGCTGGTGGGCGTTTAACATGCTACCAGTCTAATGGAGGGAATTTGGCAATGTCTAACAAAACTACATATGCCTTTACCTTTGGACCCAGCAATCCTGCTTCTAGGAATTTTCCCTGAAGATACCTTCCAACAATGTGAAAATATAGATACATAAGATTATTCATTACAGAATTATTTGAGATGGCAAAAGAATGAAAATACTTAATGTGTAAACATTGAAGGTTGGTTGAATAAACTTTAGTTTCTATGTACAGTAGAGTATTATATATTATACAATATATTATATTCTAAAAAAGAATTTTTTAAAAAGGAGTTTCAGGGGTGCCTGCATGACTTAGTCGGTTAGGCGTCCGACTTTGGCTCAGGTCATGATCTCACGGCTCGTGAGTTCAAGCCCCGTGCCAGCCTGGAGTCTGCCTTGGATTCTGTGTCTCCATCTCTCTCTGCCCCTCCCCTACTCATGCTCGCGGGCGCTCTCTCTCTCTTTCAAAAATAAACATTAAGAAAAAAGAATTTCATACCACTACTTTTTGTACTACTGATTTTATACCTTTCCAGCATTTAAAACTACAAATTTCCCTCTGAGCACTTTCACAGCATCTCACAAAATTTTATATGTTGTGATTTGATAATCACTTATTTAAAATATTTTCTAATTTACCTTGTGATATCTCATTTGAAACATGAGTTATTTAGAAATGTACTATTTAGGGGCACCTGGGTGGCTCAGTTGGTTAAGTGTCCGACTTCGGCTCAGGTCATGATCTCATGGTTCCTGGGTCGGAGCCTCGTGTCGGGCTCTGTGCTGACAGCTCAGAGCCTGGAGCTGCTTCGGATTCTGTGTCTCCCTCTCTGTCTGCCCCTCTCCCACCCACGCTCTGCCTCTCTCTGTCTCTCAAAAATAAATCAACATTAAAAAAATTAAAGAACTATATTATTTAATTTCCAAATATTTGGACATGTGCTAGGGATCTTGTTACTGATTTCTAATGTAATACACCTTGGTCAGAGAATTTATTTCGTACAATTTAAATTCTTTTAAATTCATTAAGATTTGGTTCAAAGACTAGCATGTGGTCTACCTAGGTGAATATTCCATGTGCACTTGAAAGAATGTATATTCTGTAGTTGTTGGGTAGTGTTCTATAAATATCATTTGGTTAGATTGTTTGCTAGTTTTGTTGGATATTCTAATTTCTGATTTTTTTTAAACATTAAAATTTTTTTTGTTTTAATATTTATTTTTGAGAGAGAGAGAGAGAGAGAGAGAGAGAGAGAGAGAGAGAGAACGAGCAGGGGAAGGGCAGAGAGAGAGGGAAACACAGAATCCAAAGCAGGCTCCAGGCTTTGAGCTGTCAGCACAGAGCCCAACACAGGACTCTAACTCATGAACTGTGAGATCGTGACCTAAGCCAAAGTCAGACACTTAACTGACTGAGCCACCCAGGCGCCCTTAATTCTTCCTGATGTTTATTCTAGTTGTTCTATTAATTACTAAGTGCAAGATTTTCAAATCTGCAGTTCTGATTATGGGTTCATGCATTCCTCCCTTTAATTCTGCAAGTTTTTGCTATATTTGGAAGGCTCTTGTTAGATGCATGCACATTTGATATTGTTGCAAAATTTAATGTATATGACCTTATGAAATGTACTTTGTCTGTTGCTCTCTTTTGTCTTATTTTTGCTGCTCTTCTGTTTCTTTCCCCCAGTTTCCTTACTTATATTTATACATTTCTGTGTACCTATTGTCACCTATTTTAAATTATTGTAGGTACATAAATAAATACAAATACTGCCTTTTCTCTTAAGTATAATTTTATATCTTGGGAGATTTTTTTCCCCACTTTTTTTTAAATATAAAGGAGACGGGTGTCTGGGTGGCTCAGTCGGTTGAGCGTCTGACTTCAACTCAGGTCATGATCTCGCGGTCTGTGAGTTCGAGCCCCGTGTCAGGCTCTGTGCTGACAGCTCAGAGCCTGGAGCCTGCTTCAGATTCTGTGTCTCCCTCTGTCTCTGCCCCTCTCCAGCTCATGCTCTGTCTTTCTCTCTCTCTCTGTCAAAAATAAATAAACATTAAAAAAAATTAAAATATAAAGGAGAAACATGAAAATTCCTTTCTAACTGAAGGTGATTATCTCTTCCCAGGAAATAAAAATCAATTTTACAACATCAACATTTACAAAAATGAACTTAAAGACATTCCTGTACTTCAGCAAAATTTAAATGCCATTGGAATCTATCTAACAGATGATAAAATAAAGGAGACTTTGGATAACACTAATCCTAACGGTGAGTAATTATTTCAATTTAAAATAACAAATTTTGCATATTTCAGAAGTTTCACTCTAAATGCCAAAGGAAATATACTGCCATATATCTTTTAAAAGAGAAATTAAAAGTTGTTTCTTGTCTATCAATTTACGGGTTTTTATCAGAGGAATTGATGTTCAAAGTGCATCTCTGACAGCTTTATTTTAGGTCTATTCTGCATATCACATGTGTCACAATAGGATTACCAGTCCTCTCCATTATTTTTGTGTTTATAGCTCTGGTGTTATAACATCAAATGGTCCTTTTTACAATAATACCTAAATTCTTTCTTTTTTTCTTTTTTAAAAAAAGATGAAGTGGTGAGTTTTAAGGATTTCATCAGAGAATTGAACAACAGTGATGAATTTATCGAGTGCCACAGTAAGTATGAAATTCAAAATGCATATGAACAGAAACTTCATTTTTGGGGGTTGGTGTATGTATAGGTATGTGTGTATATAGACTTTATATATACTCTACCAAACCCCCCTTTTATGCATTTTCTCATTTAAACTCAGTTCATGTTGTAAACTCTAGGTTTTCACACATAGATGCATATTTTCCATACTGTAATATTCTTGAATTATTTAAAAAAATTTCTGTTGTCTCTCTTTCTTCCTTGTCATGTGTTTTATTGCTATATTCTTTCTTTTGTCCTCACTAATGCTGATGGGGTTATCCATCTTATAATCAAAGTAACAGGTTTGCTTTTTTAAATCACATCTAATGACTTTTCCCCTCTGTATTCTTATCTTTCTTGTTTATTTCTTCATATATATATTTTTTTACATTTGCTCTCTATCTCCTTGTGAAAAACACTGGCTAAATGCTTAACTTTTTTCGGTTTGTTTTGAAATTTCAGCACAGTTCTATCATGGGGACACTAAAAACAGCCTTGGACCACAGACATTGAGATTGAGAACTGTAGTCCTAAAACTGGGGTTTTAAAAGAAGTATTGAAATAAGTGGATTCTCTCTAAATAATCTGTACTTGGAATGCAGTTCCACTCACTATCTCAGGATAAGTTTGGTGGGAACCTTGACAAATTAATGCTATATTCATTATAGAAGATTATAGATCTATGAATAGCTAAGACCCTTTTGGGAAAAAAAAAGATAAAGATCTTGCTTTGTCACATGTTAGTACATAGCATAATGCTGTTTTAATATAGACCTGTGAAAATAGACCAGTGCATCACAATATGGAACCCAGTAGAGACTTCTATTAATGGGAACTCGGAATGTGATAGAAATGACATCATCAGTTAGTGGGGGAAAAGATGTATTATTTAGCTTCTGATTTGAGAAAATTGCCTTACAATGCAGAGAAAATGAAGTAGAATCCCTATGTCATACCATATACAAAAATAACCTTCAAAGAATCAAATGAATGTTAAAATGGATCTCAAAGATTAAACTATAAAGCTGTTGGAAGAAAATGCAAGAAAAACTATTGTGCCTTGTGGTTATGGATGCCTTCTTAAAGATGTTACTCCCCAAAAGCACAACCATGGGGTAAAAAAGGATTTGATCACATCAAAATTAAGGATTTCTGGTAAATGAAGGACTCTAAAACATGTAACAGACTGGAAGAAGATAATTACAAGATAACTAACAAAAAATTAATATCTCAAATATAAGGGAATTCTGCAAATCAACAGTAGAAAGAAAGAAATCAATTGGAAAAATAAGTAAGGATATAAGACTTAGTATACAGGAGGAGAAACCCACATAGCTAAATATGTGTATGAAGAGAGTTGGCAATACTCGCAAATTGCTAGTGAGTAGGTAAAATGGTACAGCATTCCAGATTGCAATCTAGCAGTACTTGTCAAATTCAGTATGCATATTTCTTATGATCCAATAATTCTATTGTCAGATAAATAGCCCAGAGAAGTTTCTTGTAGAGACATGTACAGGGATGCTCCCTGCAACATTATGGGAGGGAAGAAATGAAAACAATCTATGAGTCCATGATTTGGGAAATGGTTGAATAAAATATGGTCCATACATACACGTCATAACAGTAAACTAGATTTACATTTGCACCAGAGAGAGACCTCAGTAATAATACGGTTCCATGAAGAAAGGAAAAAATGGAATACGTGTATAACAAAGAATGCTTTATATAAGTTGGATTTCTACTAATGCCCATAAAACACAACCATATTTATATCTATTTCCAGGTAAACACTGAATTCTAAATAGATAAGATTGAAATAGACGGATTGAAAGAAATTGAGAAAGAGATTGAGATTGAAGTGACAATATTAACAAAGTTGACTTCAGAAACAGATTAGAGTACTCTGTATGCTAAAAACATACACATTCTTTTCAAATACTTATGGAATATCCACAAAAATAGATGATGTATTTAAGCCACAAATAAAAATTTCAGTGAATTCTGAAAATCAGAAGTCATTCAGACCACATAGTCTGACCATGATGTTGTGACATTAAAATTATTTGTGAAAGAAAGGAAAAGTGTTGCTTTTAAGATGAAAAACAAATTGCCTTGTAAGTAATTCCTTGGTGGAAGAATAAAAGAAACCTGAAAGATTTTAGAAATGATGACAGTGAAAGCACTATGTATCAAATCGTGTAGAGTGTGACCAAAACAATCTTACAGGATATTTTATAGCATTAAATGCTTTTATTAGAAAACAAGAAATATCAAAAATAATTTATCTTTTTTTAAGTTTATTTATTTTTGGAGAGAGAGTGCATATGACGGGGGGGAAGAGCAGAGAGAGAGAAGGACAGAATCCCAAGCAGGCTCCTTGCTGTCAGCGCAGCTGACATGATCATGACCTGGGCCAAAATGAAGAGTGGGACGCTTAACCGACTGAGACACCCAGGCGCCTCCAGAACAATTTATCTTAAACGTTCAGTTTACAGAGCTAACCAGCAGCATAAACAACAAAAGAACAGTACAATCCCCCTGAAAAGTGCTAGTCAGGAGCTAACAAAGTGGAAAGTTGAAGTTAGTGAAATAGAACACACACACACACACACACACACACACACACACACACGCACGCACTTATCCATATAACCAAAAGTTGGTTCTTTCAAAAGACTAATAAAGAACTCTTTAGGAAGTATGATGAAGGGGAAAAAATAGGGAGGACATAATAAAGAAGACAGTTGTAACTTGGATACAAGGGAGATTAAAAGATATAAATGAATAACACTTGAGTTAGTAAAGCAACAAATTATTGGCATGTCATCAACAACACTGTCATTCTTTCCAAATGTTTAGATAAAGACAGAAAGGGCTGCCTTTTTTTAAATGTTTGTTTATTTATTTTTGAGAGAGAGAGAGTGAGCGAGCATGAGTAGGGAAGGGGCAGAGAGAGAGAGTGCCAGAAGATCTGAAGCTGGCTCTGCGCTGACAGCACAGAGCCTGATGTGGGGCTCGAGCTCACAAACCGTGAGATCAAGACCTGAGCCAAAGTCAGACACTTAACTGACTGAGCCACCCAAGTGCCCCCTTTTGTTTCCCCATCATGGCACTATTTTCTTAGAGATAATTTTGGTATTTTGTTGTTTTGTTTACCTTCCTGTGTTGAACTAGTAAGGTAAACTATTTCAGTGTGTCTTGTTTTCTGATATAAGCATTGTAAACCTATAAATGTTGTAGAGCTTTCAGTTTGGAGAATATTTCAGAGAGGCAAAATCTCTCAAGACTGGGTATTCTAGAAAATGAATACATCTCACCCAAATCAAGTTGTTATGTGCTTCTCTGGATAGACTGACCAACTAGATATCTTTGTATTTTGTCATGTCTCTGTTTAGGAATAGAAGATGCATGTAACGTTGTTAATAGTGTCTTTGATAGGAAAGTTGAAGTTACAGACCTTTTATCTGCGTTGGAGGGCCTGGAGAAACCTTTAAATGAAGAAAAACCTGAGGTGTTACTGAACTCTGAAACAGATGGTGAGTTCTTGAGTTACCTCTCAGTTTTCCTGTTTAGACTATACGTGTTCATGCTGGCTCATTTTTTTTTTTTTTTTTTTTTAAGAATACTAATACCATAGGTTTAGGAAGATTGTTATGGGACTGCTATGTTTATAAACTGGTTACTGAGAATTGTTGTAACCCTTTTGGAAAGTGTGTGGATACTCTTCTTTATTTGGAGAAGACTAGTAGAAACAAGTACTGTTTTTATCCAGGTTTTAAAATCAGATACTTCTTGGGGTGCCTGGGTAGCTCAGTCAGTTAAGCGTCCAACTCATGATTTTGGCTCAGGTCATGATCTCACGGTTTGAGATCACGATCTCACAGTGCTCTGCACTGACGGACAGAGCCTGCCTGGGATTCTCTCTCTCTCTGCTCTCTGCCCTTCCCCTGTTCTCTCCCTCTCTCTCTTCCTCCAAACATAAATAAATAACCATTAAAAATGTTTAAAAAGATGTTTCAAACATTTTAAAAAATAAATAAAATCAGATACTTCTTTTTTAAAGATTTTTAAAAATGTTTTTATTTATTTTTGAGGGAGAGAGAGTGGAGGAGGGTCAGAGAGAGGGAACACAGAGTCTGAAGCAGGCTCCAGGCTCTAAGGTGTCAGCACAGAGCCTGACACGGGGCTCAAACTCATGGACCACGAGATTATGACCTGAGCCGAAGTCAGACGCTTGACTACTGAGCCACCCAGGCGCCCCATCTTTTTTCTTTTTAGGTCATTTATGCTAGCGGTTTGTCAATTTTAATAACTCTTAACTAATTCCTGGCTTTCTGATCCTCTCTATCGTGTTTATTGTTTCCTCAATTTATGTTTTCATCTGTATCATTTTCTTCTCTACCATTGATTTTGTGACATTTTGTATATATATTTCACATAGAGAATGAAATGATCACAACGATAGATCTAGTTAACACGTCACCATGCATAGTTAAAAAGGGGTTTTTTTCTTATGTTGAGAAATTTTAAGATTTACTCTCTGAGCAACCTGCGAATATGCAATACAGTATATTTTTGGATATATATGTATTTTCTATTCTTTTAATTTCACTCTTTCTGTACTCTTCTAAAAAAAGATAAATTTGAAAACATGTAAGGGAAACTAAAATTTGAAAAGAAAGAAACAGGACTTAAAGAAATTAAAAATATAATAATTAAAATTAATTAGCAGACAACAATATTAGCAGATTAAACATAGGTGAAGAGAGAAATATGAAGTGCAAAGGAGTTTGAAGAAATTATACAGAATGCAGCATAGAAAGACAGAGTTGGAATATAGGAAAGAGGTTAGTGGCGCTGGGGTGGCTCAGTTGATTGAGTATCAGATTTCTGCTCAGGTCATGATCTTGTGGTTTGTGAGTTAGAGCCCTGCATTGGGCTCACTGCTGTAAACATGGAGCCCTCTTCAGATCCTCTGTCTCCCTCTCTGCACATCTCCTACTCTCTCTCTCTCCCCCAAATAAATAAACATTAAAAAAAAGAAGAAGAAGAAGCTAAAAGGAAGGCAGAATGAAGAGGTCTACTTATTGTGGCAATCAGTTTGAAATATATATGTGTATCTGATTACGTTATATATTAGTTACAACTAATATAATGTTACATGTCAGTTATATCTCAGTAAAGCTAGAAAAAGAAAGAATGAAAAGATGTGATATATAGCCACACAGGAGAGAAGAGACAGAGTGGTTGCAGAGAAAATATTTGGAGAACTATAGCTGAGAATTTTCCAGAATGAGAAAGACCTAAACCTACCAATACAAGAATTCCAGTGAATCCCACATAGGATGAAAGGAAATCCATACATAGGGTTATCATGATGAAACTGTGACATACCAAAGAGAAAGAAAAATCTTAAAGGTAGCTAGAGAGAAAAGTCAAATTATCTATAAAGGAGGAACGTTTTCTTATTCTTGATATTTTTTTCTGGGTCTTGAAATCTAGAGAAACATTTTTGTAAATTGAGGATAACCACCCCACGTTCCCCTCCACTTTGGGAGGAACTTAGGCTTTGTCTGAGCCTTTGAAACTACAAACTAAAATTCATCCAATTTTGTTTTGTTTTGTCTTTGGCAAACACTCTTTGGGTAAAAACAGTCGCCGTGTTTCTGGATTACAGCCTTTCATCAGTTGTTTGGTCTGGGAATTTCTTACTTTCTTGGCAACACATTGATGAATTCAAGATTTTTTTAAAATTTTTTTTTTTAACATTTATTTTTGAGACAGAGAGAGACAGAGCATGAGTCGGGGAGGGTCAGAAAGAGAGAGGGAGACACAGAATCTGAAACAGGCTCCAGACTCCAAGCTGTCGGCACAGAGCCCGACGCGGGGCTCGAACTCACGGACTGTGAGATCATGACCTGAGCTGGAGTCGGACGCTTAACCGACTGAGCCACCCAGGCGCCCCAAGATTTTTTTTTTTATAGCAATAATTTTATTTAGAATTTTTAGTTGTTTTTAGTAGGAGGGCTGATCCAGATATCTGGCTACTAAATACCAGAAATTGAAATCATTTTTTTCTTTCAATTAAATTAAATCAGACCCTGGGGGCAGGGTGGTTGATTACTGGCACCCTCTCCCATTCCAAAGTCACACCATAATGTGGGAGACAGAGGAAGAGCTTTTAAAACTTCCTTGCATTGTGTTTCTACTGATGCTTTGTTGTTGGAGCCTGTGGTAATCCTGCATCTGTGTGAAGGGAAGCTCCCACAGGGTAATTCTCACTCTTTCCCATCAAACCTCTAGTCTCTCAACCCCTCCCTGTCCCTCTCTTTCCTTCTGTCTCTGTCTCCAGACAAACTCTTCCTCTCTATTTAGGCATTTGGCATATTTTCTTCAATGATTCTAGGTTTTTGCAAACATAGTCCCTACCAAAACTCTCAGTCTACAAAAATCTCAGGAGTGAGGAAATATTTAAGGCCAAGCTAACTGCTTCGAATAGGAAAGATGGGTCAAATTATCCTGCCACTTCAAAAGGTATAGTGCCATAGCTCCAATATTTGCCATTTAGATAAATTACAATAGACTTCAATAGAGAAGGGTAACTTTTGAATCAGGCTCTGCAGAGTCCGCTAACTCAAATGCCTGCGGTAGCCAGGCACGTAATGCAAAATTAATAAAATGAGTTGGCTGTAAGACAAAAGGAAGGGGTGTGGACTGTAAGGTAACTTGAGAGCATGTGTCCTAGATGAAGATAGTTAAATTCAAATGGAAAGAAAACCCCACCACTCCCTAGGACAATGGACATGACTGACTCTCAGCTATATTCAGTCTGTGGGCTACCAGCCTATGACCCCTGAAGCAGGCTTCTGTAGGAGTGGGAAAACAATCTTTTCCTTCTGCCCTTCTAGGTTCCCAGCTGGAGCTCTGTAACAAGAGACAGATCAACAAGAGAAAAGCATTCAAAGTTAATATAAATTTTACATGAAAGGGGAATATTCATAAGGAGTTGTTAAAGCTGAATGTTTTGGTGTTAGCTTTGATGAAGTGTGGAAAGTGGTAGAAAACTGTGATAGGACAAAATGAGATGAGCTGAGCGTGGTAAACCAGGGGAAACTTAGTAAGGTCTGTTCGTTCAGATTCCTCTTGGTGTCCCTCCAACCCTCAGTCTTCAGAGATAAGGATGCACCCTCCCTCTGGGTATAGCAAGGGCATCTCTCACATGAGTGTCTTATGACCTGCCTCGGGGCAGGGGATGGGGAGGTCTGAATCCTAACTGTACCTTGCAATTCCCAGATTGTGTTTCCTTGCATTCCCTTTTTGTGTGTGTGTACGTGTGTGTGTGTGCGCGCACACGCACATGCTCATAATCTAAGTGTATTTCTTACCATGCATTATGGTCACAGAAGTTTGAAAGCTGAATGAAATTGAAACAATACCAGATCCCTGCTTTAATGAGCTTAAAATCTATTTAAATTCCATTTTATTTCTTAACTTTGCAGAAAGTAAAAAGATCTTAAAAGATGTAATTGATGTTTTCATTAATTCACCTAAACCATCAACACCATTCAATAGTAAGTATAGTAAAAGAATGAAAATTAAAAGTAAATTTCTAAGATCATTCAATGGTATTCTTTTTCTAAAATATAGTTTGTTTTCCCCTGTATTTTTAATTCCTTAAGTTTTCTTTGCTGTATCAAGATGTTATAATCTGCTTTCTTATTCCTTATCATATTTAATCTGTGCTTTGACTGTAATGAATTATTTAGAATTACATTCCTAGAATATGCTTTCTTAAAGCAAAATAGTTTGTCTCAGTATATGCTCCAGTATAAGGTACACATTTTCTCCCCTGGTGAATCTAATACAATTTTCTCTCACCTCCGATAATTTCCATATGCTTCTTTTTCTCACCTATAGTGAAACGTTAAAAAAAAGTACAAAAAAAAAAAAAAAAAGGATTTACTGCATGTAATACTAGTAGGTAGGCTAGCAAGAAAGAGAGGCTTTCTAATGCCTAGGAGAGGGTGTGACTGTTTTTCAGAGTATAACAGATTTATATTTTTCAGTTTTCCTTTTGCCAACTAGCTGGGTTCTATTTTTGATATTTGACTTCATTCTAAGAGCTATTTATTATCAAGCTGTTCTTGAAATGCTTTACAGTCTATGAAAGACTGGAGCATGTAGTAGAAAAACCTTTGAGGAGAAATAGTTAATAAATAAAAGCAAACTTCTACAAAATGTTGCAGAAACTCAACTTTTAGCTGGCTAGGGGTATGTTAAATTTTGCTTATTGTTTAAGTGACTTCTGAAAACAGAGCCCACTGACATGTTTTGAAAGCCCTCTAACTCAGAATTCCTTTTGTAATGCATCTACTCTGTGCAGGTTAGGGTGTTAAGTCTAAAAAAGGGCTTTGCCTCAACTTCCTCATCACTTCTCTATTCTTGACATGTTTACAGATTTATTTAAAGAGATTACAACTCTTGATAAGATCAGAAATGATAAGATGCCTATAAATGAGCTGAGGTCCCAACTCCGGAAGGCTAGAATTCTATTAAGCAACAAGACGTTCCAGGAAATTCTGGGTCAAGCATCTATTGATGGTGAGTCCTTTTTAAAAGAACAATCTCTGTTGAAGTCCTAGTTTTACTGTGTGCTTGGGATATGTTTTATATATGTATGTTTTAGATAAACTAGGTCTTAGAAACATAATGAGAATGTAGGCATACTGAGAACAAATTAAAATTAATATTTTTTTACTCTTGGAAATATTTTTAAGAGTCACCCTCTGTCTGGCATCACATTTGTAAAATGTATACATCAATATTTAATTAAGACAAATAATACCGTTAGAATTTTTTCTTGTTTTAAGGGAATAGATTCGTGGTAAAATTATTTTAAATTGATTAGTTTTTATCTGGCTAATTTTCAGACATTAACAAAATTTGTCCCCTCCCCCCCCCCCCACCCCCCCCCCCCCACACACACACACCATTCCCTGTCATGGTTATTTTAATGATGATTATTAATATTGACACCTTGCCATTTTATAATCCTTATACTTTACTTTTTAGAAAATAGTGAAGTAAGTCTCAAACAAATTTTGGAGGCTTTGAACACAAATAAGCCAGCTCCTGAATTTGAAGGTGGGTCATATTTCCCATTGCCTTTTGTTATTATTAAACAGTATTGTGAGCTATAAATGATATTCAAAAGCTGTATATTTTTATAATTAAAAGTACACAGTTTGACATATGCACACACCTATAAATCTGTCATCACAATCAAGGTAATGAACACATCCCTGACCTGCAAAACTGCCTCATGCTCCTTTGTAATCTCTCCTGCCTTTTTCCCATCCTCTTCCTCATCCGTAGGCAACGACTGATCTGCTTTTTGCCAGTATAGATCCATTGGCATTTACCAGACTTTTATAAAATGGGTATATTCTTTTTTGCTAGATGCTTTCATTCAGCATAATTATTTTGAGATTCATCCACGTAGGATGTATCAGCAGTTCATTGTCATTTATTACTGGCATAGCACTCCATTTTGCTGATACACTGAAGTTTATCTACTTACCTGGTGCGGCTCGTTAGGCTATTTCCAGTTTGGGGCTCTTATAAATAAAGCTGTTATGAACAGTTGTGTACAACAATATTCATCGTATGAATATATGCTTTCCTTTCTCTTGAGTAGTTACCAAAGATTGGCTGGTTCACATGGTAGGTGTATGTTTCACTTTTTAAGAAACTGCCAACTGGTTTCCAGAGTGGCCACACCATTTTACATTTCCACCAGCAGTGTATGAAGAGGTCCAATTCCTCCATATCCTTGGGAGTGCTTGGTGGAGTCAGTCTTTTTAATTTTAATCATTCTAATAAGTGTGTAGTAGTATCTCATTGTGGTTTTAATTTGTGTTTCCTCACTGATTAATGATGTTGAGCATCTTCTCATGTGCTTATTTGTCATCTGTGTATCTTTATAAAGTGTCTGTACAGATCTTTTTTAATGTTGGATGGGGGGGCGCCTGGGTGGCTCAGTCAATTAAGCGTCTGACTTCAGCTCAGGTCATGATCTCACGGTCCGTGAGTTCGAGCCCTGCGTTGGGCTCTGGGCTGATGGCTCGGAGCCTGGAGCCTGCTTCCAGTTCTGTGTCTCCCTCTCTCTCTGCCCCTCCCCCGTTCATGCTCTGTCTCTCTCTGTCTCAAAAATAAATAAACGTTAAAAAAAAATTAAAAAGTTGGATGGGTTTTGGGGCGCTTGGGTGGCTCAGTCGGTTAAGCGTCCGACTCGGCTCAGGTCATGATCTCACGGTTCGTGAGTTCAAGCCCTGCGTCAGGCTCTGTGCTGACAGCTCAGAACCTGGAGCCTGTTTCGGATTCTGTGTCTCCCTCTCTCTCTCTGACCCTTCCCTGTTCATGCTCTGTCTCTCTCTGTCTCAAAAATAAATAAACGTTAAAAAAAAATAAAAAAAAATAAAGTTGGATGGGTTTTTTTGTATTTCTGTTTGTATTCTGGATACATGTCCTTTATGAGATATATACTTAGCAAATATTTTCTCCGAGTCTTCTACTGAGCACATTTTTCTCTGAGTGTCTTCATTTTCTTAAGTGTCAAGAGCATTAGTTTTAATTTTGATGAAGTCCAGTTAATTAGTTTTTTTTTTCTTTTATATATTGTGCTTTTGGTGTCACATGTATGAAATCTTTGCCTCACCCAAGGTTACAAATGTTTTATTATATTTTCTTCTAAAAGTATTATGGGTTTTGGTTTTGCATTAAAAAATATTTTTTTAATATTTTTATTTATTTTTGAGAGAGAGAGAGAGAGAGAGAGAGAGAGAGAGAGAGAAAAAGCACAAGTGGGGGAGGGGCAGAGAGAGAGGGCGACAGAATCCAAAGCAAGACTCCAGGCTCTGAGCTATCAGCACAGAGCCTGAGGCGGGCTCAAACTCACGGGGAGATCATGACCTGAGCTGAAGTCGGATGCTTAACTTACTGAGCCACCCTGGCACCTCTGGTTTTGTATTTTAGCTCTGTGATCTATTTTGAGTTAATCTTTATATGTGGAATAAAGTATGGATCAGAGTTCCTTTTTGTTTTGTTTTGTTTTTGCATATGGACCTTCATTTGTTCCAGCACCACTGTTGAAAAGATTGTATTTTCTCTATACTTTCTATACGGAAATTCCTTTGTAGTTTTGTAACAAATCATATAAATATACATATATATTTATTTCCTGGATTCTCTCTTCTGTTCTATTAATCTTTGTCAGTTTTTACACAAACCACATTGTCTGACTCCTGTTGCTTTGCAATAAACATTGAAACCATTCAGGTAGTATTGGCCCTCTAACTTTGTTCTACTTTTAAAAAGTTGTTTTGACTGGGGCACCTGGGTGGTTCAGTCAGTTGAACGTCCGACTTCAGCTCAGGTCATGATCTCATGGTTCGTGGGTTTGAGCCCCATGTCAGGCTCTGTGCTGACAGCTCAGAGCCTGGAGCCTGCTTCGGATTCTGTGTCTCCCTCTCTCCCTGCCCCTCCCCTGCTTGCTCGCTCGCTCTCTCGCGCTCTCTCTCTCTCAAAAATAAACATTAAAAAAATGTAAAAAAAAAAGTTGTTTTGACTATTCTAGGACTTTTACACTGCCATGTGGATTTTAGAATCAGTTTGTAATGTCTACAAAAAAACCCTGCTGGGATTTATTGGAGAAATAAGGCACTCATGAATTAGGATTTGTTGGAAAATGTCTTATCTAATAATGTCTTACTAAATAGTACAACTCTTTCCTGCAATTCTTTTGAGTACCAGTACTTTGCCTCCTTTTAAATATTCTCTTAGATAAACTAGAGATTATAATCCAAACAGTGACCTTGAGTGTACCATGATTTGTGGGAGTCATTGAAAAGGCAGACAGAGGCTTGGCTCTAATCCTAAGGACCCCATTTAGAAGGGAAAATCCCTAGAGGTTTTAGATAAGAGCTGGGAATGGGGCACCTTAATACTCCCACACTCCTTGGCGGACTTCTAATAATAGAGTGAAAGTTATGAAGAATATGCAAAAAATGAAAGCAGTAGCAAAATAAGCAGAAGAAAATTCAGGACTAATATTTTTATACTCTGAAATTTGGGCTATTTCATATAGACAGAAGTAAGCCCCAAATTCTGTCTCATGCATATACAATGAAACATTTCCCTAAAAGATGCAATGGCCTATTTTAACTTTTGAGAAGCTGATACCTTGAGTGTATGATGATTTGTGTAACTCATTGGTAAGGCAGTTAAGTTAAAAAACAAAAACAAAACTGAGTCATCTTAGTTTTTTTAGTTTGAGACAAAAATAACTGAACATCTCAGGGAAATATGCTTGGAATAAAGGGATGTTTGGCTTATTAATTTTGGAATCATAATGATAATATTAATTGAAATATATGACCTATAGAATCCCCCTGTGTTTTCAGGTTTATGTACTGCCCTCCAAACTGTCAACTTGATGAACTGCAACAGAATTCAGATTGGTGACTTGAAAGATGCTTTTGATGACCTCAGTGTTTCTGTAAAGCCTGAAGAACACCAGATGTTAGTGAAAACGCTTGATGTTGATGGTATATATAACTACGTTGACTTTCCAAATAAAGTGATAGCAAATTTTCCATTCCCCTTCCCTATCCTCCATTCATCACTCCCCAATAATTTTTTTCTTTATTATCCTAATGGAAAAAGTACTCTAAGAGAGCGTGTCTACTGAGATCATAGATTTATCTTGACAGAAAAATCTTTGAATAAGATTAATAAGATTTTTTATGACCCATGAAGTATCCTGTGTTGATTCCATCAGAGTGTATCTGTGTGTATGTTTTTAGCATCTTCAGGGAAGGCAAGGTCATTCTCTGTGAAAGCTGTGCTGAAGGGAAACTGCTCTGAGCCAGGAAGAGACTGAGGGAGGACTTTCTCCCCTCTGCAGGAGACATTTGTGGGAGGAGACTGATTGAATCCTAAGAGGTTTCAGAGAAAACAATGTATAATTTTCAAATTTTGCCAATTATTATGTGGTTCTTTTATTCATTTAAATTCAGTTCCTAAAAGTATTTTCTTTATCCCATTATTAAATGGGTTTAAGCATTGTTTCATTAATCATATTGACTGGAGCCGCTGTACAGCACAACTTATGGGTGCTTGTAAACAGCACCCTTCAGCGTTAGGCAGTGCCTGGCCTGTATGACTATGGGACAGACCTGATCCTGAGTGTCTTTGATATGTAAGGGGTCATGTAATGTGTCAGATAATCGAGTAAATATAAAATATTCATAGGAAGCTTTCAGTCTAGTTGGTGAGGCAAGCTGTAAACAACAAAAGGGTATATAACAATATAAGAGATAAAAGTTTAGTGAATTTACAATGGTATATGGCAGTACTTGAGTAATAGCCAGGGACATAGTGATGTGATGTGTTGTGATTTATAATAAGAAATATATATTTGCCCTTCAACCCCATTCCTGGCACGGAGCTCCTAAAACACTGGCAAATCCCTAAGTGATGAGAACTCTAGGGGCATCTGTTGTTCTAATAGGTGATTCTGGGAAGGCTTCTGGTTTCTAGGTGGGGACTTGTCACCATAAGGATAAGCCATGATTGGAACTTTGGAATTTTCAGCTCTATCCCCCACCCGCATTCTTCAGAAAACGGAGAGGGTCTGGAAATGGAGTGAATCATTGATTATGCCTATGTGAGGAGGTCTCCATAAAATCCTAATAGTATGGGGTTTGGGGAGTTTCCACGTTGGTGAACACATCTACATACCAGAAAGATAACTGACCCAACTCCACAGGGACAGAGCTGCCGTGCTTGGGATGCTCCCAGACCTCCCAGACCCTATGTATCTCTTCATCTGGCTGTTCATTTGTATATTTTATCATATCCTTTAATAAACTGATGAATGTTAAGTATTTCCCTGAGTTCTGTGAACTATTTTAGGAAATAATTGAGTCCAAGGGAGAGAAAGTCATGGGAACCTCCAATTTGTAGCCAAGTTGGACAGAAGTTGTAGGTAACCTGGGGACCTACTACTTGTGATTGGCATCTGCAGTGGAGGGGGAGCAGTCTCATGGGACTGAACCCTTAACCTGTGAGACCTGATGCCATCTCCAGGTAGATAGTGTCAGAATTGCGTTAAATTGTATGACACTCAGTTGGTGTTGCAGAGAATTGCTTGGTGGGAGAAAACCCCCCACATATCTAGTGTCAGAGTGCTGTAAGCGTGGCCGTAGAGTGAGAGTAAAGAAGAAACACAGGAGGAGGACTGAGTTTTTTCCTCCACAAGTGATGATAGTGAGTTGTATGAGAGTTCAGAGGTGAGCTATTTCATTCATTCAATGAAAGTTTATTAAGCACTGTTGCTTGCTAGACACTAAGTATATAAAGATAAAAGAGCTTACAGTCTGTCAAGATGACAAACAACGCGAATTCCAATTGTTAAATACCACGACAGAGGTAAACAGAGTGTTATGGGAACGTATACAATAGGTACCTAACCCACACAGGGTTGGATAAGGTAGTCAGAGAGGCTGTTTGGAGGAGATGCTGTTGGAGTTGAGTTTTGAAATATGAGTAGGAACTAGCCAAGAATTGCAGGTGCAGGGAAAGGGGCTGAAAGGAGTTAGGAAGGAATGTTCAGTATGTACAAAGTACAGAAGAACAAAGCTCATGGAGAAGCCAAGGAACTCTAAGTAGTCCAGTAGGACTTACAGCATTGGATCTCAGACTGATTTACATCAGAACTACCTAGGAATTTGTTAAAAACCCAGAATATCTGAATCATGGCCAAGGTGTATGTGTGCGTGCGTGCGTGCGTGCGTGTGTGTGTGTGTGTTTAACAAGCTTTACAGTTCAGGTTGATGTTTGACTATCAACTTGATGGTGCATAGTGGTGGAAGGAGTGGGAAAAGAAAGAAATGAAGTGGCCATATAGTCAAGAGCAGATCCAGAAGGGCTTTGTTTTTATCTTTGTTGTTCTCTGAGCAACAGAGTTTGAATTTTATCTTGAAGACTCTAGGGAGTCATTGAAGAAGTCAAATTTGAAAAGTGACATGACTAATTTTGCACTTTGTAATGGGCATTATGATAGCAGTGTTAAGAAAGAGCAGAGGGGGGCAAGATTGGAAGCAAGGACACATTTTAGAAGGCATGCAAGAATTCGGGTTAAAAGTAATGAGTGTTGATGTAAGGCATTGGCTCCAGGGATGGGAAGAAGGGAACAGATATGAGTTCTAGGAGGCAGAAATTCTTCATTG